>NC_136063.1:581616739-582844533 GCF_964261635.1 Lissotriton helveticus
GGCCCTGTTCTAAAAAAGGATTGGTGTCTGTGGTTATACTAGTAGTGGGTTGTTCGGCTAGATCTTTGTCAGATCTTTGATGAGTGGATTGTGTTCTACGTGGTTTTTGACTGGTTTCACTACCAGTTGACGAAGTATCTGTGTTAGATTGATATGGGCGATTCCTCCTTTTCTGGGCGTAGATGTCTGCCCAGGTGTAGACTTCTCCGAGTCGGTAATCCAGGGTGTCCCTCTTAAATTGGCGAATTTTTCGTTCATTAATTTCTCTTGAATGTCTGTCTATTTGGATTTTTATATCTTCCAAAGTTGTTTTTAGTTCCTCTTCTGACATCATTCGGGATAATTTGGTTGATACTTCCTGGATTTCTGTGGTCAACTCTTCTAGAATTGTAGATAGTTCTTGGATGATAAGGAGGATCAGATCTAATGAACATTTGTTCAAAATTTCATACCAACGTTCTTGGAATTTTTTTTAGTGTTTGCAAAGGGATGGTTTCAGTGTAATTCTAAGGCCTCGTGGTATGCGTTGGTTGCGATGATATTTGATAAGAGTACTAGCGTGAAGTTGTTGGTTGGTTTTCCTTTTTGTCAGGTATAGTAACTGTTTAATGTTTTGC
Source organism: Lissotriton helveticus (assembly GCF_964261635.1). Classification (NCBI taxonomy): domain Eukaryota; kingdom Metazoa; phylum Chordata; class Amphibia; order Caudata; family Salamandridae; genus Lissotriton; species Lissotriton helveticus. The sequence goes on from NC_136063.1 coordinate 581,617,357, forward strand.
TCTTTAGACCGGCTTGTAGTTTCCTGTGCGAGTTCCTCCCTGATTAAACTCAAAGTAAATGCGACATGCGACACAAACAATTTGATCTATGGAATAAGATGTCCTTGTGGAAAGATATATGTTGGCAAAACAGAACGGCGCATCAAAGTGCGTCTAACAGAACATAAATCCAACATACGACTGAAGAACATCAAGTCAGCCCTGTCAGCTCACTTTGTTGAACAACATCACAACATTTCCCAAATGAAGTTTACCATCTTAGAGACCGTTGAGAAAATTATGGGGAGAGACAACACCAAACACCTCCTCAGAAGAGAGAACTTTTGGATTCAAAAACTGTCGACACAAAAGCCGGCGGGATTAAATGATAGAATCGAACTGTCATGTTACTTGTAAATATTGTAATTATTGCTCTAATGACTGTACCTTGTATATACTATGCGAGACTCTGATAGACACTAATCACACACACATATCAACCCACTGCTAAACATCACTAAAGTGTAGATAGCTCTACGCATTGAGCACCTCACCACATACATTGGCTCACCCGGGGTTCGCAACCCCCATGAGACTTTTCCGTTTTACCTCGTTTGCTCTTATTCACACCAACCCGCAATTATTATATTTGTCCCTCATCCTAGTTTTCTATTTTTTCATCATATTTCCATCTGATCCGCTGCAAACCCCCGTTCACACTAGATTTTGATACTAGTTCTCGAGTAGACATTATCGATAGTCTGTCTACCATACAGATGATCACATGACCGGAACTTCTTTCCAACAAATTAAAGTGCAGCCGGAGACGGTTCCGAGCAGCCGTTTTTTCGAGCCCATTCGTGGAGCAGAATACGCGTAAACCAGCATCTCAGGTCAGTACACAACAGCAGATCAGTTTAAAGTCTACCTGACCGTTATTGAGCACGCCAGTAATAGTCGTTTTTATGTTGCTTACAGATATAACGCAACATCCAATAAAAGGCTTGTGAGTAACTCGACACTTTTTGATTTTGATTTTGTCGCCACGATTTTGTCGGCATGTTTTTCTGCACTCAATTGTACAAAGAACTTTACTCAACATCACCATGCACTATCAGGTTTTCACAATGTTTAGCTGTTTCACTGTTTCTAATAGATATCATGTGCACATGTAAGTTATAAAGGACAACAATATAACTGTTACCATATTATATTCACAGTGTCAATTCCCTGATGAAGGGCATGCACATAATGCCCGAAATGCATTGGATACCAAGAAACGACATTGCCTCAAAAGCATAAAGTTATATTGTATATGCAAAAAAAGAAAATGTATTGAAATGGATTGAAAGAAGAGACAATTTAACCCAGTAAATGTTTATTCTCACAAACTGAGTGGAAGTCTTTTTCTTCTGAAAAGACAATCAACTTGTGTGCCTTAAAGGGATGAAACTAGACACGTCTAATTTCACTTCTAATTCATTAATTCTGACGCCGTTGGACCTACGCGTCACCTTTAGGAGCACCATAAAAAAGCCAACTTGTTCTTAGAAAAACAGTATTATAATATTCAAGCAGTGCATCTATCCTATATCCGATTCATGTAATTAAGGGGAAGGCACGACAGTCTCTCTCTATAGAGAGCATCACTAAAGCATTCAGTCTTCCCTCAATCATGGTGTTCCTCAGGAATGTCTTAATTCTGTTTAAAGTGGAAAAACACAGTTCCGCTTCTGCTGTTGTCATAGGGGTGTTAAGTATTATTTTTTAGGAAACCCACTGTCTCTGTAAGTGGCTTTTCCATATTAAGTTTCTAAATTAAAGCAAGGAAAGAAATGGCACCAATGGCCTCCTGATACACAGGCATTGAATACAGTACAGTTAATTCAGTTCTCAGATTCTCTTTGTTGAGCATAGGGTAAGCTTCCATAGCCTCATTCAGTGCTTGCTCAAGGAAGGAATGATCATATTTTGCAAACTGATCACTTTGCAGTAATGTGTCACTCACCAAATGCTTTGTAAATGAAAAACGTTCCTTTGCCTGCACAATTATAGTGTCACATATCTCTTTTGCAATTCGGACCAGACTACTGATGTCTTTTCTGCGGTTTGAGAAACTAGAATCGTTTGGCAGTCTGCTATCTAAATTGTCAACCTCTTCTCTGACTTTGTTCATGCTGGTGAAAAAGTTAGTGGTAGCTCTTTCCACGAAGACAGTATGTATTTCACGTTTTTGTATCTGGTCATATATGTCATTATGAGGCATTATTTCATGAAACAAAAGCAGAAAAAACTGGAACTCCCTGTCTTGTAATGTTCTAGCAAAGCCACGGCCTCATTCCGACTTTTAAATTCAAAGTCATCATTGGCTTCTATGGTTTCGAAACATTTCTCAAGATCAACCCTATATTGGAATATTAGGCTGATTGGGTATGTAACGTTTACAACGCAATTTTTACAACGCACTACCATTACAACGAAACTTTTACAACGCAAAATCCATTACAACGCATGCACTTACAACGCATACCATTACAACGCATAACTTACCATCCAACACTTACCCTACTGTTGCACCCCCTGGAGTTAGAATAGTAATTTTAACCCCTACACTATCCAACACTTACCCTACTGTTGCACCCCCTGGAGTTAGAATAGTAATTTTAACCCCTACACTATCCAACACTTACCTTATATGCAAAGTAGTGTAATGCGTTGTAATGGTATGCGTTGTAAATGTACTATGCATTGTAGTGGAATGCGTTGTAAAGGTAGTTTTAAAGTATTCGTTGTAATGGTATGCATTGTACTGGTGTGCGTTGTAATGGATGTTGCGGTGTAAAAAATGCGTTGTAATGGTATGCGTTGTAAAAGTGTGCGTTGTAACGTCATACATCCGGCTGATTGTACGTATATGAAAGTTCCAAGGAGTCGAGGCTCCCTGTGGAAGCCTCCTGGTCACAATCTTCTGAAGTACTTTGTTCTTTTTGTGGGAACATGAGAAGAATGCTGCCATTCTCTCCTACATCTTTAAAGAGAATCTGTGCCTCAGAGATCTTTCCTACTGCTTGTTGCATACTAAGATTAAGTTGGTGCACATAATGGGTATTAGGGTACACATCTCACATTTATTTTCGTACTCCACCAGAGATTCCACCCATTATTGAAGCACCATCATAGCTTTGTGCAATCGGTTTTTGTTTTTCAGACTGCTCTGGAAAAATCAAGTTTAGTTCACGTAGTATAGCTGAAGAATTCACAAACGAACACAAGTCATGTATGTACCTAGCATGTAAAAATCTTCTAATGCATGTAATGATGGCAAGGCTAGTATGTCTATATCGGACAGTTTTGAACAACCTGCTAGTCCAGAAAGTCTGACCGCCTCCATTGATATAGAATGGACGTCGCCTCATGCATCTGTCATACCAAAAAGATGATATGTACCAATTGAAACAATGGATATAAATGCTTAATCTCTGTGTGTATGTATCACAATATAAAAAAACAAATAAAAAAAGCTTAAAAAAATAAATAGCTGAAGAAATGGTTTCTGCAGTAGAGTCTCTTAAATGTGTGAAACCATAGTACCTCTCCACAACTTTACTGTCATTGTCAAGGTACAGAAAGATCAATACAGACTGTGGTTTAGTGGCCACATCAGTGGTGTCATCAGCCTGAATAGCCACAAAGTCTGTGTTTTTCAACTGTTGGACGATTTAGCTTTTACAATCTACAGCATGCACTCAAGCAGTTCATTTTGTATGGTTTTAGATTTCCTCTTGAAGACTGTAGCACTTTCTAAATGAGCTTCCATTTCACTGTCTATGCTTGCTATGAAATCCAGAAGGCTTCTGAATATACCAGGATTTGATGAACTTTCAGATTCATCATGCCCTTGTAATGCCAGTCCAAAAGCACCACAGAAATGAATGCAATCAATTATTTTTGATAGTAGGTGACTATTCCTATCCAGTGCTTCATTGTGTTTGTTTATTGATTTGGGGTACGCGTCACTTATGTGGGCTTCATTCGGCGTGTCTCCCAACATTCCCAGCCTCGTCAGGTTTTCCACGTAGATTCTTGTGTGCGCTTCTTTAATATTTTCTGACAAATGCTTCAACTCTGTTACTACTTTTTGGTCCAAGGAATGTCACCACCAAACAGCAAGTAGGTGAAGCAGAACAGAGAATTTGTTGAAGTACACCCTGTAAGCCAATCAATGTTTGTGTACCAGGTGTTTGAGAATGTACGTGTGCAAGTCTTCCCTCTGTCTTGGGTACTTTGCTGTAGTTTTAGGTCTGGCCGGTCAGGTCCTAATTGTTTTACAATTCGTTTCTCTTCACGTCTCAGTCCAATGAACTGACTGGAGTCCAATGAAACGCAAGCGATGGAGGCAAAACTGACCAAAGAAGAAATTGTAGAAGCCATAGGCCAGATGAAAACGGGGAAAGCCGTGGGACCCAACGGGCTCCCGCCTGAGTTCTTCCAACAACATGGAGCGCTTTTAGCACGCATCTACTACAGATGTATCTGGAGGCGAGGGAAAGGGGCGTACTCCCAGAGGATCTGAGGACGGCAACTATCGTGGTGATACCCAAAGAGGGGAGACCGCCACAGGAATGCAGTTCCTATAGACTCATTTCCCTCATAAATATAGAGACGAAGATGTTGGCTAGAATTCTGGCCAACAGATTAACCAAAGTTATAACAGGGTTTATCCACAGGGACCAGTCGGGTTTTATGCCTCATAGGTCAACAAGACTTAATCTTAGACGGGTGGCCAACTGGTTGGAAGTGGTGCGACATAGGCCCTACCCGCACCTCAAACTGTCCTTAGATGCCGAGAAGGCATTCGACACGGTCCATTGGCCGTTCTTCATGGCAGTATTGGATAGGCTGGGATTTGGTCCGGAGTTCAGGAGGTGGATAGCCCTTCTGTATGAGAGACCCTTAGCTAGGGTCAGAGTCAATGGGCTCAAGTCCCAGACATTCCCCATCGAAAGGGGCACCAGACAGGGCTGCCCCTTGTCCCCTTTGCTATTCGCAATTGTTCTGGAGCCTCTGGTATGTGTCATTCGCGCACACCCGAGCATAACCGGCTTTCGGGTCAATGACAATAACGATCTGGATGAACGCATTTCCGTGTATGCTGACGACATACTGCTATATGTTACGAGCCCTGAAACAACACTTCCTAATATTATGGAGAATTGTGAGGACTATGGCAGGTGTGCGGGATATTGAATCAACTGGGAAAAGTCAAGTGTCTACCCGGTAGGGCAGGAGGTCGAGAATTTAATTTATCCCAGCCAACTACAGGTCATAACCACGGGGATAAAATATCTAGGCATCCAAATAACGCTAGACAGGCAATTGGCATTGGAGCGGAACCTGTACAGGGTACTTTGGGAATTTCGTGCAGACGCGGACCGATGGATCTCCCTACCCTTAACACTGCTCGGAAGAGCTGCGCTCTTCAAGATGATCACCATCCCAAAGTTTTTATATGTTCTGCAGAATACCTACCACCTAATCCCGAAAGAGGTGTTCATTAAAATTGATGGTATCCTGAGAAAGTTCCTCTGGGGAGGGAAGCCCCCCAGGGTGGCGTTGGGGAAGCTGCAATGTAACCAATATAGCGGGGGCATTTCACTGCCGGACCTACGGGCTTACTATTGGGCTGCCCACTTGATAGTAATTAACGAATGGGCCTTTGGCGAGAGGGACCAGCCGGCATATGCCCTTGAACATACTCAGTTCCTTGGTAGGTCATACACTCACTACCTTTATGGAGGCACGGGTGTTGCAAAACTGTTACCGGCCACACAAATAGCAATAATGGCAGGAGAGGCGAAAGAAATGGGAAGATCGGGTGACCAGAGAAACCCCGCTTTCGGTGGGAACGCGACTTCAGGAATTTGTCAAGCTGAAAGGCTTTCAGAAGTGGGATCTGATTGGTATTTCCCAGCTTAAGGACATAATATATCGTAAGGAGCAGGTGACGTTCCCACACCTCCAGCTAGAATTCGACATGGACAAGACGCAACACTTTAAGTATTTGCATCTGAGGCATGCCTGGTTGGCGCAACGTATTGATGTGGAGTGCCTCCCGGAGTATGCCCCGTTAGAAGGGCGACTCTTGATGGGAGACATTGGAGAGAAAGCAGTGTCATGGACGTATCGGACAATTGTGAATAATACACCTGACCCGCTGAGGAAGCTGAGATTACACTGGGAGGCGGATCTGGGAGATATAGAAGATTTGGACTAGGAAATGGCCCTGATGCACCCGAGGGAGGTGGCCATTAAATCGCGGCTGCGATTGATCCAGTTTAAATACTTACACAGAATATATTATGACAGAGCCCGGCTGCATAAGATGGGTAGAGCGGAGTCTCCCGACTCCCTAAAATGTAAGACCATGGAGGGGACCTTCTTTCACACTATTTGGGGATGCACACATGCTCAGCGATACTGGGGCACAATTTTGAAGGAATTTGAGCTTATACTGCATGAATCCATATCCCCTGACCCTGTGTTTGTTCTGCTGGGCATACCCACGGAGATCGATCTCCCCAAAGTAAAGCTGGTGTTGCTCCAGCTGGGTCTGGTAGTAGCCAGAAGAGACATGGCGAGGAATTGGGGGGCAGATACTAATCCAACACTGGAGGAATGGCAGAGAGGGATGGACATGTATATGTTGGGGTAGAAGACAACGTACAAAGCAAGGGGGTGCCCCCAAAAATTTTGGAAAATATGGAAGCCATGGCTGACCTACTATGGCCCGACGCTCACGGATTCACAGTAGATCAAGGAAGGGCGGAATACCAGGGAGAAGGGGAGAGATGAAGAGGGATCCCGTTTCCAGACATTATCCTTTGTTGTTGATTGTTTATGCTTTAGTATGCTCTGACCTCGCTGTATTTGTAATGAATATAGAAACAAGATGTTCTGTATACCTGACGTGGTTTTGCAATGTGACTATGAAAGTGCAAATAAATACATTCCAAAAAAACATCACATTTCTGTATAAATACATATATTGTGCATTATCGCAATATACCGCCAACAGCTCCCCTTCGCACAATATGACTGTTATAAATATAGCCTTGTAACCTGCTCTCTCTGTATGCTGTATTGGTTGCTGAAGGCACTGAAGCAGACATATAGCCCAAGCCACATGTGAGGGCCTATAACAAGGCAAGAGAGAGGGCCTTTAACAACTGGTATCGCCAGAGTCAAGGTTATTATTACATTCCATCCACTGACTGTAGAATGTTTCAAATAAAGAGGGAAACAGAAAGACAAACATTGGAATTATATTGGAGCAGAAGGTTTACACCTGCCATTATTATCCCTGAGCCAATTCATTGTCTTCAGTGGAGCGCTCAACATTCAAATCTATCTTTGAATATTGATTACACAGCTCTATGCTTCAAATTGTAACTGATGTGCACCCACCTCCCCCACCATGTAGACCACATACATAGCCCTTAAGTACAATGTAAAAAATATATAGCATCAGTTTATTTACCTTAAACTCTGGTGTTGTAGTGCCATAGGGGTGCAAGAGCAGCAAAGGAGGTTGGGTCCTCTTTTTCTTTGCCCAACAATTGAGACAAGTGAGTCCCAGGGGAGTGGATTGGCATTAAAATGATTGCAGCTGTCTATGTCCTGATAAATCAATGGCCTGGTCTCTTCCTCTCCGGCCGACAAAGAGGAGAAATGCTGTTTATGGGGCGGAAATGCTGACATCACAGCGCTTCTTAAGGCGCTCCTTGTGTTGCCTTCAGCTTTGTGCATCTTTCATTTCACTGCGCGGTGCGCTGTGGTGCCCTTGCCACAAGCCTGGGCACTGGCCCCTGGCCCAGCATGAATCACGACGCGTAGTTGCAGCTCTTTGTTTTTCACAGGGACCCGTTGTCCACTAAGGATGGCACCAACAGGAAAGGCCCTGCTGTGCACCTGCATGTCCCTGTGCCAGACCCCGGGGTGTCAGTGGTAATTGTGACACTATTTATGATGTGGAATCACTTATGTGTTTCCCAAGCTCAGATGAGATAGCGACCCAGACATCACTGGTGCCTCAAGGGAAATAGTTCAACCAAATGTGGGCTCCACAAAACCGGCCAACCCCCCAAAGTCACCTTCCAAAGCATGTACACCCTCAGAATCCATACTGGGAGGGGGCTTGACCTGCCTGAATGACTGAGTGGGGGCCTTATACCGATTCTTCTCTTAGTCGCCATGGCAAGATGACCACGTGCATGTCTGCATCGCCATCTCATAAATATTGCAATATCAGGGCGTTTCTTTCTTTTAACATGTATGCTTGTGGGGCGGCCTGGTTTTCTGCTTAATGCCTACCGATGGCCAGAAAAAGAGGGCCCACCTGGCCCTCTGCTATTCTGTCTTAATGCTTGGCTGCCTAGTGTTTGCATGATGTTTGATTAAAGGTTGTCTGTTTTCGTTGCTATGCCACATAGCTCATTCTGTCTTTCACCGTTTATATACACTGACTACAATGAAAACTGCTGGTTTCGCTGCAGGCCAAACACCATCACTACGTGCTCAACCCACTAACGTCTACATCCAGTTTGTTCTTCTTTGGGCTATTGTTATAAGGCTTTCTAATTTTAGTCTCATCATAACTCATTTTAAAATGCACTCCGGTAGGCAAAGTGTTCCTCAGGAACACAAAAGGTGCACAAAGTGCCTGCGGGCGGCCCCTCCCCCCACTAAACTTTAACTGTCTGGTCTGCATTATTTTCCCACTCAGTTACAGACTGTAGATTGTGCAACAGTGGCCAATGCCACCTACTTTTACTCAGCATTTGAAGTGTCAAGTGTGGCTGGATTTTGTTAATTGATGTGTCGCCGGTCCACTCCTTTCTCCGGATGATCTTCATCGTGACTTGACTCGTGAATAAGGGACGTGTCTGTGCGGTTTCACTCCGCTCACGCAGAGGAGGGGAGAGACTGGCAGACACAGAAAGGATGGCCGATTTGCCCTGCGACGGCAGAAATGAACAATCACTGCATGACTTTACAATAAGCCATTACAGTGATTGGCCATTGCTTCGTTGGGCAGACCCTCCCACTCCCCTGGAGCAATGCGTGGAAAAACTCTGCCCAAACTGACTAGACCTGTCACCAGACAACCGCGCCCTGCACTGCAGCCAATCCGGATGATGCTCTCTTGCAGAGAGCAGCACAAGGATTAGCGTGAGCAGACAAAGTCACCGCTCATTTAGTGACTGGGGATCTGCGGTTTAGAGCAATCCCCAATCACTCAATGTGCAGTACAGAGAAGCCTGTAGTGCACATGTCGGTTTGCCCGGGAAAAGGCAGCCGGCCAAACCGGCATGCGCCCTTACACTTTGCTGACTAGGTGCAGCAGTGTGCTCGTCTCGTCGTTGCCTCATATTACGTGACGGTGTGTCCATAATAAGCCTGCCCCACCTCTTTTCCACTACGAAGGCTGACTACATACGGACTTGCGGGCCGCGAGCTGATGATTTCAAGTAAATATTTTCTGTTATACACACTACCACCATGGGCAATTATAAGTGGGGCAACACCCCGCCGCCCTAATGCAGAAACCACCCCTGTTACCTCTGTTACTATTCTATCACTGCCTTGAAAATCCCATCAGTATAGTAATATTGTTCAACTGAAGAGCACCATTTCAATTTGTGCCTTTCCACATACACAAAAAATCTATATTCCCCATCCTGTGTGAATGTGCATTGTTTTCTTCAAACACAATCCTCATTGATACTTGTGCAATTTGTCGTTTACCTGTAGTTCACAAGGCGTCCCTCGAGTGTTATAAACATAGCGCTGCAAGTTCTTCTTTTATTTTTAGCACTTTGACCATCTTGTTTCTATTAAAATTCCAACATTCATTTTGAGTGATGGGAATTTTTTTTCTTCAAATCCTTTAGTAATTCTGAATGGTAATCAGCATAAACTGGTCGTGTAAGTGATTGGAAACCCTGAAATTCCAATAAACCTGTAAATATGTACTTATTGAGGTGTATTTACGTCGTATTGCCAGTTTGTTGCTACTTACTATGTTTATTTCAGTAAACTTCCAGTTCAAATATTCTAAAGTTGTATATGTTCTTTACAGGACAGCGTATTTAGCATGTATTGCTTGTTTTAAATACCTGTTCACTTGTGTGTTTCGACCACTACAGCAATTAATGAAGTTTAGGAATAAGGACCCTTCAGTAATAATTAAGTATAAAATAATGCAGGCTGACTAGATCCTCTTTTGTACTTAGCGTGCTAGTGGAGTACCCGTGTGCATGGTAGCGGTGTTGAGCGACCAGATTAAAGCCCCAACAGGAACATGTGTTTATAGTTCCCTTCTCTGTTACTGTGCAACAATAGATTGGTAGTCAATGATCCAGCCTGATTCATACACAAGGTGTTCAGAACACACCATAGTGAAGCTAGCTGGAATAAATCCAGACCTACCCATACATCGTCCTTAGCATCAGGCTCTGTCATCTGCAGAGTAGAGACAACAGACAGAGAGCTCTCCGATCTATCTATGAGATTAGTGGTAATCAGTTTAGAGTTTACTACTCTGGTCACTAGAAAATGTGCAATTATTACACTTTGTATTATGCAAAGTACTGCTGATCATTAAAAAATATGAAACAAATTAATATGAGAGCCTGCACCTAACCTTCTGGGATCGTATCCATTCAACTTCTCCATAGCTTTCCGTTGGGTAGCAAGTTCCCCTGTGCGTAATCATTGTCCTAAGTCCACGTTTTAGGTCTCGCCTGTCAATGCGCATGCGCATTGAGCGGAGCGAGAATATAGGGGCTTAAACAGAGTTTAACTAGACTGGCGATTTGATGCAGTGCATGTGCGCTTTTAGCTCAATGCGCAAGCGCAATGAGTTAAAATGCGCGTGCACAGCATCAAATCGCCAGTCTTGGCCATCTGTTCCCCAGCTTGGTGCCGCCAGCACCTCCCCTCTCTCTCCCCGCACACAGCCTTGCTCGCATTTCTCCTCCCCCTCCCAGCCAGCTTGGTGCCGCCAGCACCACCCCTCTCTCTCACCGCACACAGCCTTGCTCGCATTTCTCCTCCCCCTCCCCAGTCGCCAGCACCTCCCCTCTCTCTCCCTGCAGAAAAAAATAATGACACTTCCTCGACAACTGAACTTTCATTCCTACTCTCCCATCCATCCTGGCAGATGCAGTCCCACAGATTATCTTTTTCTCCCTTACTTCATCTGATTTGTTCACTCTTACACATCTTTTCTCCCTTCTACTCCTTAACCATGCACTTCGCTACATTCTTTTCTCTGTTTAAAATGTTCGTGTGCAATTTAACATTTTCTTTTCTGCCTCTATCCGTTGTTCCATTACTTGTCCCCTTTCCTCCATTTCATAGCCCGGATCTATGAACTAACCTCACCTCACACCATTCCTCCATATTGATTGTATTCTTAGTCTACCTCCATCCACTCCCATGTATCTCATCCTCATGCGTACTTCGTTCTCCCGTGCGTCTTGCACTACCTCCTCACCCTCCATCCTAATAACGTGCACTCACATGTCCTCTCTCTCCCTCCCCCCACCCCCAATCCTGGGCCCACTTCAAAGTCCCTGGGCCCACTTCAAGTCCCTGGCCGCAATGGTTTGTCTCGTGTAATGCTTCCGGAAACGTTGATTTTCTTTCTTTTTAGCATCACATGGCAGTCTGAAAATAGAATTCTTAATCAGTTTTGCAGAATTGTGCACTTTAATGTTTTTAGGTCTTGCGGACAGACAGCTGTAGTTATTCATCAGAGATGCCATTTTACCACACAGTACAGTCTCTCTGTACTGTGTGGTAAAATGGCATCTCTGATGAATAACTACTGTGCTTTTGGTCCAGCCATTTGCTGTTGACTTTTTTATCCGCTGGTACGATAGTCATGGGAATGTAAGGAAGGCTGCATGAGTTTGACATTATTTTCCGACTGGGTGTTGTGATAGGGTGAGGTTATATGAAGATCCTTTTCCCTGTGCAACAGTTCATTCTGCACATCTTCACAGCTCAGTGCCCTGTTGTGCAGGATGTGGCCCCTCTCTCAGCCGTTTAGCTTCTGCCTTTGCCAGTGCTTGTTGAATTGTGTCGTAAGCACAGTCCATTGCAACCGCGGAGCCCAGCCATTAGAGGTGTTATTTTTTTTCATACAGGCATACAGCCAAAGGGACCTAGATGTTGCTTCACACAGTACCAAGGCCATTTCACCCCTCACCCACTCATCCTCACACACCCTCACTCACCCTCACACCCTCAACCCCCTCACAACCCTCTCACCCTCACCCCCCTCACACCCTTACCCTCACCCCCTCACCCTGACACACACTGTCACCCTCACACCCTCACCCTCACACACCCTCACTCACCCTCACACCCCCTCACTCACCCTCACACCCCTCACCCACCCTCACACACCTTCACACCCCCTCACACACCCACTCACCCTCACACACCCTTACCCTCACCCCCTCACACACCCTCAGTCACCCTCACACTTCCTCAGCATCACACACCCTCACATCCTCTCACCCTCACAAACCCTCACCCTCACCCACCCTCACCCACCCTCACACCCTCACTCATCCTCACCCCCTTATCCTCACACACCCTCACTCACCCTCACACCCTCACCCACCCTCACAACCCTCTCACCCTCACTCAGCCACACACCCTCACCCTCACACACCCTCACCCTCACACCCCTCACCCTCGCACCCTCTCACCATCACCCCCCTCACACACCCTTACCCTCATCCCCTCTCCCTCACACACCCTCAGTCACCCTCACACCCCTAACCCTCACCCCCTCACCCCCTCACACACCCTCACTCACCCTCACACCCCCTCACCCTCACACCCCCTCACACACCCTCACCCCCCTCACTCACCCTCACCCTCACACCCTCACACACCCACTCACCCTCACCCTCACACCCCCTCACCCTCACACCCTCACACCCCTCAGTGCTACAACACATATTGTGTTACAATAGGTGTCACATTTGCGAAAGATAAAACTATTGGCATTGTAAATAACAAAGCTATTAATTTCGCTATTTTCAAAACAAGCACATAAATAAAAAATGTGTCCTTTACAATACCAATAGCTCAAACTTTCCTAATGCGAGACCTATTGCATTGCTGTGCTTCTCTCCCCTGCTGCACTCTCCTGCTCTTTAGAGATGTGGCCTAACGACCAGAGCTGTCATCTAAGTCACGTAAATACAAAACATGTTGCATTCCAAATGCTATAGGTGTCACATTCGCGAAAGTTATAACTATTGGCATTGTAAATGACAAAGCTATCAATTTAGCTATTTTAAAAACCAACAAATAAATAAAATATTTGTCATTTACAAGACCAATAGCTCCAACTTTTCTAATGCGAGACCTATTGCATTTCCAATGCTTGTTTGTCTGATGCGGTCTGAAGCAGCCTCTGTCGATCTTGGAAATCCTCACTAAACAAATACAATTTGGAGGATTTTTCACTGTTGCTCCTTTAACATCCCTGCAAATGTTGCTATTACTTCCCTCTGGAGATTAAGGAAAGTTAATTTTTCATGATGTAAATTCCAGATGGTATTATACCACCTGTGCTTGTGTCCAAACACAATAGCAAACTTTCAGTTAATATTAAACCTGATACTGCTGGAAAGCAAAACATGAACTATTAATCAGGTTGGGCAGACATTATATTCGACATTTACAGAGAGTGTGATACTTAGACTGATCAAGCCTCAGAACTCTGGGAAAACTTTCACATAACCATTGACATTGCCCCCCAAAGACCAGGATCGTAGGTCACATATGACAATAAACACAATAGAATGCAAACTAAGGCATTTCTTTAATTTTAGATGGTTTGGAACTTATAAACATACATTTCCACTCACCGCTTATTCCGGACCTTTCAATTAACCAATACAAAGTGCAAGGATTTGTTGCCAACTAAACCAGCTACTATACACGAAAATATGCAAACGGAACTCAGTTGTTGCAAGTTTATCTTCTGTCAGTGTCACAGTGTCTCTGAAGGTAGATATCCAATGAGAGTCAGTGTCACAGTGTCTCTGAAGGTAGATATCCAATGAGAGTCAGTGTCACGGTGTCTCTGAAGGTAGATATCCAATGAGAGACAGTGTCACGGTGTATCTGAAGGTAGATATCCAATAAGAGTCAGTGTCACGGTGTCTCTGAAGGTAGATATCCAATGAGAGTCAGTGTCACGGTGTCTCTGAAGGTAGATATCCAATGAGAGTCAGTGTCACGGTGTCTCTGAATTTAGATATCCAATGAGAGTCAGTGTCACGGTGTCTCTGAAGGTAGATATCCAATGAGAGTCACTGTCAGGGTGTCTCTGAAGGTAGATATCCAATGAGACTCAATGTCACAGTGTCTCTGAAGGTAGATATCCAATGAGAGTCAGTGTCACGGTGTCTCTGAAGGTAGTTATCCAATGAGACTCAATGTCACAGTGTCTCTGAAGGTAGATATCCAATGAGAGTCAGTGTCACGGTGTCTCTGAAGGTAGATATCCAATGAGAGACAGTGTCACGGTGTCTCTGAAGGTAGATATCCAATGAGAGACAGTGTCACGGTGTCTCTGAAGGTAGATATCCAATGAGAGACAGTGTCACGGTGTCTCTGAAGGTAGATATCCAATGAGAGACAGTGTCACGGTGTCTCTGAAGGTAGATATCCAATGAGAGACAGTGTCACGGTGTCTCTGAAGGTAGATATCCAATGTGAGACAGTGTCACGGTGTCTCTGAAGGTAGATATCCAATGAGAGACAGTGTCACAGTGTCTCTGAAGGTAGATATCCCATGAGAGTCAAAGTTGGCTGGAGGTTTCTTCAATGTTCTAGCCTTATTGAGCTGGAAATATGATACAGGGGACCATGCTGGTGGTCTTCATCTTCAAAATCGCGTCTTCTATAAGGCCACATACTGTTCTGGGAGAACCTCCTGATTGCAATGTGATGAGAAAGAAAGGCATCGTCTCTGCATCGTTGACACTTTTGTGGGCACTCCCAACACTAAGCATCACTGGCAGTGAGGAGAGGAGAATGTACAGTATCTTTGATATGCCTATGGGGAGAGAGAGACAGCTACTAGTAAGTTAACTATTCTCAACAGCAAACCACATCTTGAAGATACAGACACGTGGACCCCAAAAATGTGTAACCCATCCCTGTACGTACGTAAACATGTGCTCCCAACAGTCATGTGGGAGTGAAGGGTGCCAGTGATGTAACACTGCAGAATTTAAACACGTAGGGCCAGTAGAAAGAAGTGCAGATAAAAAGTCATGTACATCAGAACAATGATGAAATACCACTGAACACGAGTCTCTTCACAGCCTGGTAAACCAAGGATGGAGATACCCATGTCCATCGGAATGGAGTAGTGAGCTGAACACGGGCATAACCAAACCAAAATCTCGAACAGCGCCTTTTAAAAAGGGTTATTGCACAAGGTTCCCTTAGCAGCAGGAGATGTCAGGCCACTTACTTACAAGACATAAATCGGTGGTATAGAGGCACAGTACTACAGCCAGGACTTTTTTCTCTACACTCATGGAAATAGGGTAGGCAGTACATTGAGAGAATTTTGTGACGAGAGTTATAATTTGAGGGTGCCTAGCACCTTCCCAATCTACACTGCTTCTGTGTAAAAACCTAGATTCCAACCTCCACCCTAAGCTTATTGCTGTTGTTGTCTTGTTGTCTTTCATAAGGGCGGGGTCTGTGACAGTATCCATTTAAAGATCCTAATTATGTAATTAGAATCTGGGAAATTTGCCTTAAGACAGCATTTTTGTGCCACTTAGCTGAACTTTATTGCACTGAAACTATGACACTTCCTTAAATATCAATGAGTGTACCAGATATCTATGATCGCTAAAGTATTGGTCAAACTTCTGTTGATAAAGAAAAGTAGTTCAGTCTCAATTGTGATTTATGAGTCGTGATAAAACTAGTACTCCTGTGTTTCAAATGGCAGAATCTTTAGGCAACTTATAAAAGTGTTTTTCAGTCACTTAATGGAACTTATGCTACATGTTAACAATGAAGCAAACTATGTCTGACTGATAATGTAGCGCATTGTCAAGGTGCAGTCGCCTCCAGCAATGACATTTTTCATCTTATGAATATCTGCAAAGAGCTGCGTATCTTACATCCGAGGGTCAAGGCCAGGAAGTGTTTTTTGACACAGTGGACCACAAAGCCCTATTTGGTTGCATTTAGAACATTTCTAGTATAGAAGATACATCACTAGAGCCGTTTACGTATTTTCTTTAAGGCTGCACCCACTGGGTGAAGCTGCGCTTCTCCCTTTTAGGCCCCTCTTTATTTCGTGCAGAGTTACTAAAAGGTTTGTACCGTGCCAAGCCCGTTCAGTAAATAAATGGTGCCTCTTGACAGCCAAAATAATGTATTCATTGATTTTGTTTTGTAAAATGATGTGTCGCCTTTTGTTTACTTCTAAGGCTCACCCACTACTCTCGAACTGTGTTGTGGCAAGATGGGAGAAGAGTTATGGCTTCTGCCTTAAAATCTACACAAGTTGAGCTCAAAAGTAAATGAAGGCGAACAAAGTTTCTCCGTTGTGGAAGACACAATATTGAAAGAACAGTTGAGCTGTCTAGCCGTGGAATGGAGGGCTGAGGAAGCTAAGAGAATGATGCCCATAGAGGTTCATAGAGGACTAGCTGCAGCAAGAATACAGAATTATGAATTCTCAATATGTTAGGATATTGCAAAGGCTGTCTGGGCTATATACTTAAATGCAAAAGAGATTTTCAGCAGTACAAAATGCTAGGAAGGTTTACAAAGAATTGCAAATGCAAACTGTCTTCAACGGGTCTGAAAGAGAAGCTATTTTATATTGATGCTTTGAAGATTCTGGATTGGATTATTGCAATGTTTTTTGGTTCAGCCTAGGGTGCGTGGGACTGGGCTGCGACCAAATCTACAGACATTAGAATGAATGAGTGTTTTTTTTAGATCAGAAAAGAGACAAGGAGATGGATCTCCAGAGGGAGGCATGTGCACCAGAGAGCCTTTGGAGACCGGTAATGGAAGGAGGGTACTACTTGGAGCTGTAAACGTTCTAGCTATGAGCCACTGATTTTCTACCAGCTCTTGAAATGAGAGGTCATGATTTGGGAACAGCTCTGGGAAGCTTTTTTTTAATATCTCTTTATTGTTTTAAAGTGATACATATAATCAACAATGAACCGTATAGCAACATATCCCCCTACTCTGGTCAGATGGACAGTTCATCAGATTACAGTTACCGTGACAATAATACACGGTACACAGCGGTTTCTCATATTTCACTTGGTTTTAAAAATTATTTCTTGACATTTTATAATATAACATTACTTTAAGGGAGAGCTGCTACATCTCTGTGGTTGTCAAATATCTTGTATCATGGAGGTAATCTGTCAGATAGATAGTCCAGAATGGTGACTACTACAAACTAAGGGCCCGATTACGATGTCAGACGTACCGGAGTCCGTACAACATAGTTTGGGAACTGGAACCGAATGACCTCCTGTTGTCAGTTCCAGGCCAGCGAGTAGGATGCGACCGAACCCTGTTCGGTCGCAATCCTATACTTCACAATGGGAGCATGCATTCCGAATGGAATGGATGCTCTCATGGTAAAGAGCTGACCTGCAGTTTATCCCTGCACTCCGTGGCAGGCACCTCAAGGTGCCTGCCACCGGGTGCAGGGATCAACAGGGGGCACCCTAAATGCCCCCTAGGCCGTCATTCGGTGGCCTTGCACTCATGGGGGCCCTGCTGGGGCCACCAAAGACAGATTCCCAAAGCCTTTCTGTGTCAGAAAGACCGACACAGAAAGGCTGTGGGAATCTGCCATCGTAATACCTCGGCTGGAAAGAGCCGGCCGAGGGATTACTGAAGGCTTTCTGAATGGCGGACGGGCTCCCCGAGCCCATTTGGAAATCCGATTCAGATTCCCTTCCGACCTACCCCATCAAAATGGGTTGGTCAGAAAGGAATCCGACTAGCCGATTTCGAAGCGGTCTGAATCTTGACACTATCGAACACATCCATCATATGTGGAGAACATTTTTCCACCTCAGTGCAGCAGTTTGAGCAACAGTATCTACTTGTGGGTTCACTCTGTGTAGCAACTGTGGAGTAGTGTTACTCTTTAAACACATATAGTATGTAACATTAACTATAGTGTTTCTGTGTGGGGGATCTACAGGTAGCGAATACCCTTTCCCATTCCTTACCTAATTGTGGTGACCTGCAAGTCTGCTTCATACAGACTTGTTGGCATTGGAAGGCTTTCCCTACATATATAGCTACTGGTCCAAGTAAAAAAAGTCCCTTTGTAAATGAGGTTAAAGAATATGGCTCCATCTTGACTTTAGAGTGCGCACGTCTACAGAAAGTTATTTGAAGACTGTTAGCGAGAGAGCGAGTGAGAGAAAGATATTCTTAACCATATATATGTGATAGTGCAACTTAGACTGCAGTAACCTGTGCTGTATTGTGTGTGAGCATGCATGTGGTGTACTTTATGTGAGTGAAGCCTACGCTGCTGTCTGCCCATGCTGCAACTGTTGTGTGTATGAGGTGAGTTTGCAGTACTGCTGCCCATAACATGCCTGTTCTGTGTGTATAGCGAAGATTACACTGCTGCTGCCAGTGCAATGGGGTTTCCATTGCTGGTGAAAGTGGTACCACATATGACATGTGTTGTTCATTGAGACACAGATAATGAGACATAGTGTAAGGACTTGTAAACTCTTTTCAGTTGTGCCATGCATATTTGCCAAAATGACAAGAATAAATCACTACCGAACCAAGCACTTAAATTGCAGGCAGCTACAATGTTACAGTGTCATTTAAACACTTTATTACAGTAACATTTAAACAGAGAAGGAAAATGAATCACCATCTAACTGGGCATCTAAGGGCAGGCAAAATCAAAGTTTAAAATCAAAGCTGGGTTACCAAGTTAATGTAACAAGTAAATCAAAGAAAGCATACTATGAACCAATTTAATCACTGAAGAGAAAGGAACTATTTTTAGGCAGATGAGAACAATGTACAGGTGTTGTTCAGTCACTCAAGTGAAGGGAGCCAAAGAGGAGAGGGCTAACCCACTGCCCCATTCAGTATGCTGAAAGTGAGTGGAAACAACATGCGAATGGCAATTTAACATACCAGTGGATGAAGCAGACTAACCCCAACCCCCACCCCCTCGCGGTATGTATATTATGTATATATGTTTTGGAAAAACAATAGTCTGTAGAGATAGCTCACACTATCTTAGGAGGAGGCCTAAAAATGAGCGAGAGTACCTTTATTTATGAAGCAGTTATCCTGCAATGAGTGTCATCAGACTCTGCTGGAGCATGGATTGCTCATTTACTGCTGGTTTCTACTTTACCTTCAGCTACTTGTATGTTTGCTTTCCTTATTATTAAATGGATGACAATAGGTATCAGAGGGAAAAAAAATAACTTGATAAATTATTCTGGCCTGACATGAGACGTCATGCTTAGATTCTTTTTAATGTATACAGATACTGGATCGGTGGATGTTTAGGGCTCCATCTCCAAATACTATTGACTCCGCTTCCATCCTGACTGCAAGGAATAGATTAGGAGTGCCTGTTTTAGCCAGACAGAGCGGGTAGAGCCCAAGGGGGAACTGCTTGGTAGTGCTGCTGATATGTGGCAATAGCACAACAATGGAAGCATTGTTTTCATTATTCCTTAAATAAAATTTCAGTTATAGATCTTTTTCACATTAGTCGCTTTGTGGTGTCCTGTTACATGGGTATTAGAAAATCTCACACAAAGGCACTACCATGCTAATGAAGCCTATGAGAAACTGTGGCTTACCTTGACTTGTGAGTGTGCTAAGGTATTGCCACCACCCTGGCATTTAGTTGCCATCTATTGTATCTCACGAAAACCCATAGCATAATTCCGATAGTCATTGCTGCCATCTGAGTCCAGCCATGGCATCTATTGGTCACTCCATGATATGGATGAATGGGATGCTTAAAGTAGGCATATGGGGCTGAACATGGGCGTATGCTAGTAGTAACATGAGCATAGGAGAATTTACCTTGAAATATAAGCTAGTAACAGTCCTTGGGGTCAGTAGTAAATAAAGGCATTTCATGAAACTGACGTATTGACTTTGTGGTCAAAATTGTATTGCTAATAAAGTAAATGCTGGTATTTTAGTAAAATAATTGTTTTAAAAGATCACTGCAAAGTCCTGCATGTAGACAAAGTATGTGTTTTCACTAAGAGGAAAAAAGCTAATATTGAGGGAAAAACAGTGTATTTCAGAAAATGAGCGGCTCAAGCTTGGGATCAAACTGTCTGCATGTGCAAAATATATTGATTGGTTTAAATTTAAGTCCTAATTCATGTTGAGTTGGGAACACGTTTGCCGAAGTTATGGTATCATTTCCTTGGTATCACTTTTCACTTACTTGCTGCTAAGTCGGTTATTTTAAGACTCAAGAGGAGGCATTTCATTATTTAAGTTGGCATCTTTTTATGATATTATCATCACTGCATCAAACTGTTGCAAGTTTGTGCCTCTAAGATCAGTGTGGTCCAAAGTCACACCCTGTCTACCGCCTTAACCTTTAAGTCCTCTGTTACCTATCTGCGCCTTGTTTGTTGTTTGTATGCCCAATATCAAATGTACCTTGTTTTAGTATGCCCAGTGTCATAGATATCCACGTCCAAGTGTCCAAAGAGTTTTGTGCTGTTTTTCGACCAAAGTTAATGGGTTAACTGTATGTAACCTGTAGGCAAATGCTCTAAGATTTGATTTGCAGACACTTATCAGAAAATGTGCACCGCCTTTTTGTGAAACGATTCTGATTCTGGAATTTGACCTTAGTACTAATAGATTGGTTCACAAACTATGGAACCCTAGTAAATCCAGACACCCCTGTTTAATGAATATTCCTTAGACAGATCGCAATTTGTGCCTCACTACAATTGGTCACAATCACAGGAATGGTGGCCTGCAAGGGTCAACAGACCACCATGCCTGTGATTGATTTTAAATCAAACTTTTTCTATGCAACCCAATTTCCTTAAAGGAAGCGGACCACTTAAAACAACCTCTTTTAAACATGTCTGTGACAAGGACAGCTGCCACCAAAGGTTTGACCCTAATTTATAAAGAGGAAGGGGGCCAAAGGAGATCCTTTTGCTCTTGCAAATAGTTTACTACCCCAACTTGTGAGCCAGTAACTTTTCAATGGTTTGCGACCTTAATTCCGCTCACAAATCATTGTTATTGAAATGCAGTTTGGAAAGGACGACCACATTCAGGAAGTATCAGGAATACCATTTTAGGAGTCAGTAAAAGTTTACTGACTCCTAAAATAGGGTTTGTTCATAAGTCTCAAACACTCACAAATTCTGAGTTGGGAGTGTTTGTGATGGCAAAATAAGTACATGTGGCCCTTTATGATTCCTAGTTATGAAATTCCATTGAAGTGTATGGGGCCACTGAGACTGACCAAAAGTCAAACTGTGCTCCAGTGAGTGAAATATGAGGTCTCTGCAACTCTGTGTGCTTGACTAGCAAGAGTTGTTCCTTATACTGTGTATACAATGGGGCTCATGCGCTAAAGAACATTTTTTTTATAAACACCAGGACATTGAGATAACTCATAGGATTATGAAACAAGAAGGGGATTTTATTCTGAACTTCAGTCTTATGGTTTATGTCAAGTTAGACAGGCTGTAACGATCTGGAAATGGTCACACCTGTCACTGCATTATTTTCACGTTGTGTTACGAGCTGTCATTTTCTCATCGCCTGCAGAGGTTTCCAGACCTAGTACTCTGACACATGCATCTTTTGAAGAAACAAACACTGGAGTGTGGAAAAGCTGCTAATTGTTTTAAGCGAGACCACAGAAAATGTAATATCCAGAACGGTTTCACAGATTGAACAAATCTGCCTTTTTCTTCTAGCTACCAGTAAAAAAGACTGTACTGTAGATGACTCTCAATAACTACATTGAAAATAAATAAAACGGGCCTGACTTGATGGATTACCTCTCTCCCCCCAAAAAACAAATTCCATAATTTGTGATTTTTTCACCTCTTCAGTTCGTCTTTTAATTCCCCCCCCCCCCCCCCCTGATGATTTATGCTTGTGAAACCTATAGGCTACCCATCTGCCCTGGCCTTTGGGCCTGGAAGAATTGTGGAACTGTATCGTTTTCAAGCACTTGTAAAAGTACTGAGTGATTAGAAGTTGCAATGGAGGCATTTATCCATGTGAAAACTGCAGTCTTTCTATGGTGACACGTTAGTCATATAACTCTGGAATACCGGAAATGTGCGAAGTTAGTATTATAGTTTAGGTACTGTCTGTGAGCCTGCAGTTCGTGTGAAAGCACTGAAGTTTTTTTGCATACTGGCTGCAGAACTCGACAAAAGTGCTGGTACTCAGTATTCTAAAGTGCTGGTACTCTCCTTTTGACAGAATTTCAGGTAGGACACGTCCATTTGAAGGACTCTTTACCACTCATACAGTGTTCCTTCAAATCAATGAATGTGACGTGATTTAACAGTTTTAAACCTTGTCAGTCTTACTGAATTTCTTTGACCAGCTACTCCCATGAAAGGTCATATCCATACCTTGGCACCTATTACAATTAAAGGCTATTAGTACATCAAGTCCACTACATCCATAAAGGGTGACCCTTTACTAACAGGGACATTTGATAAATATTCCACTAGATTTGCCCAAAAACTTGCGGCCCTATGCGGGCCGCAGATTTAAATCTTTCTTTGATTATATCCCCTTCTCCATAAGAAACAGTCTCATTTAACACCAACATTTCACTTTCTGTCCTTTTCCAAGCCAAGGATTCAGAGGTCAAGCTATAGGACCGAGGCGTGATGCCCTTTACATCTGCTGTTGGATGAAGCGGACACCCCTTACTTCCATTCACAGTTTGAAACGTGAGTAAGCAGGTGATACTTGAAAAAGCCAAAGAAAGCACCCATTTTAGGATGCACGGACCCTCTCCACTAAAGTGGTATGCTTCATCGTCGATTCGTGGCTTTTTTTATCAACATTTGACTTCTTACCCATCAAAAAGCATATGATCTTTAAGTGTCTTTGCATGGTTCATTCCTCTCAATCAGTATGATTGGTTTATCTTCTATACTCCGGGTTGCTCCCTGAACTATTCTCCTTAACTTCTTTCAAGCCTTCCTGAGATCAGGGAAAAGAGGTGGGGAGATCGGTCCTACTCCTGCCTTGTAAAAAAGTACTGGAACAAACTACCCCATACCCAGTGTTAAATTGATGACTGCTTCATCTTTCTCAAAACTAGGATTTTTCCATTTGTTTTTTTTTAATCACCTAGTAGCAGTTGCCATTCGGTGCTCTCCTTCTATTAGTGCCAATATACCATTTTGAGTGACAGTTTTCAGACTCTATAAATTAATCTTCTTCAGTCAGTGTATATTTCCTCTCCCTAGTCTGACAGGTGCATGTTGGCCTTCTTGGGACAAGATAGCTTTGGAAATTAGGTGTAGTGTAGTTTAAGCATGGCTTTTCACCTCTAATGTGCATCGTTTTGTGTATAATACTATTTTGTCTACACATTTGTCTACACATTTAGTTTATTAAAATACCCTCCGGTGCACTTTCTAGTCAAGCTGTAGCTCAGGGTGACCAATAAGAGCTACAAGTATACAATGCACCCTAAAGAATTCAGGCCCACAAACTTGTGACTACAATGGTGTTTCCTTCACTAACACATTCACCCAAGGTTCAACTCTTATTCCTATTCTCTCCTTTCCCTTCTCAACGCATCGCCCATTCCCATCACCTACAAAGAACTTGCCTGATACCTCTCAACTCAGCCTCAGGTCGCGGAGAGAGAGGACTCCTCATGTGGCCATTCCCAGCAGTTTGATCTGGGGGAACTGAAAGAGAGTTTGTATGGCAGCCTGGCTTCTTCTCAGACCTCAATTGTCTCTTGTTGTAGGACACAGTTCCCAAAACTTGATACAGTTCTTCGTCTACTGGCTGTTGTCAGACTCAGCCTTGCAACAATTGGTCAGGTTGTCTGTCTCTGCTGTGATCTGAGTCTACCCCCTTCGACTTGGTCTTCTTTCTGTTGGTCCCTTTTTAGGACTCGCCCTGGCGAAAGCGCGAAACGCGTCCTCGCCGCAAGACCTATTGCTGTTGGCTCTGCTTACAAGGAGCCAAAAGGGAGACAAGAGATGGGCACACGCAGCCTCAGGAATCGCATCAGGTCGCGCGCGCGTTCACCATCTCCTGTCTCCCTTGAAAGCCTCAAACACACACAGCCACACCTCCCCCTGCTTTCGCCCACGCAGCGCTCTCACACACACACAAGTGCACACACAGAGAGACACACACACACAAGCGCACATTCACGCACGCATACACACGAGCGCACACATACAGAGACACCCCCCGCCGCACACACACACACGAGCGCACACACACACACGCGTGCGCACAGAGAAACCCCCCCTCCCCCGCCGCCACCCCCAGTACAACTAAGCCCCACTCACCGCATCGGCGCCATTCTGAACTTCTACAGCCTCCGCGGGGCTCTCCCTCGGGCATGAGAGCCCCGCGTCACCACTGCTCCTCTGGCCTGCCACTCCGTGGGCGCGGGCTTCCAGCAGAAAACGGAAGTCCAGCCCCACGACAGGTTTCGGCAGTGCACGCGCACGTATTGTTTGTATTTCATTTTGCTGCTTTGGAGGCGGCAGGCTTGACTCATGATAGGGCGGCAGCTATGGTAAGCACAAAGTCCATTTACGCAGGGGTCGTCGATTCCTTTTAACCCGAACCTGGCGGTGGCTTGTAGGTGTCCGTATTGTCTCCTTTGGCCCCGGTAGGCGCCGGGCTTAGCAGACGGTGAACTGCATCACCTAATCATGCAGAGCAGCCTTGCGGTGTTTATAACCATCAGCCTCTTTATTTGTGTAAGTGGTGGGGGTGATGCAATGCCCTTATAGCAAGCCTGTGTAACCGTGTCCGATGCTCGCTAACTCTGCAGAAAGCCTATTCGAATGCATTCGATGTGACACATCAGGAAAAGCTGGACTTTTTCAAAGACACATCTGTTGACATATGCTATTGCCTTGTCTGGTGTCGAGAGAAAAACGCTGTAGGCACAATATGCTGATAAACAAATTGGAAATGATAATGGGCAGTTGGAGTTTCCGGTTAAAGAAAGCATGCCCAGTCTTAGCTGCAGTGTGACCCCACTCTCACCCCCCTGCCCCCCATGTACCACAGGATGGTATAGGGTACCGGGAGGTGTACGGTTCACTTTTGCACGTGTACATGGTCTAGACCAGCTTGCAGGACCTGCACAAATTGCATTGCCGATCGCAGGTAGTAATTGCTGTTGAATGTAAATGCCCAGCTAGTGGATGGGAGTGGTCCATTGTTTGTGCCCACAATAACGGGCTCTAGTCTCTAGGAGTGCTGCTGTTTTGGGAGGGGCGAGCTGTAGCCCGAACATGTGGTGTTCATTACAGCCTCCTGGTAATTTTACTGCTCCTCGCTACCAGCACTTAGGGGGGGTAAATTACAAGAAGCACATTCAGCATACATGTGAGCGTTAACCTAGTGGGGCGATCAGTGGCTGATAGCATCGTTTTGGGATCTTTGTACGATTTGTTTCACTGTCACCAACGTTTACGGAGGTTTGAGTTTCACGTTGTCCATATGCCTCTGTAAGTCCAAGCTTGTCATTCTCCGGCAATCTCCACCGCCGTTCTTGAGACCTGGAAATTGGTCAAGGTGAAACGTTTTCACTGCACTCCCAAAACAATTTGTTATCGATTATATTTCTCCCCGACCTCAAAAGAATGTCCTTTAAGTTTTATTTTGTTTACAATATATTTGTGTGTTTTTTTCTGCTAATTATGTTTGTAGAAGTAGTGAAGTTTTGAGGTTGGATGTAGGTAGTGTGCACCTATGTTCCGTACATTGAAAGAAAAGCAGCATAAAAAAGACGTTAATGGGGATGTGTTTTTTTAAGGTGGAGGCCACTAAGAAAGGGTGAGCCGTAGTTACAGGTTGAAATTACCATGGCTTCAACCTTGTTTTTCAAATCCCAGAGTGGGAGGATGTTATATCTTGACTTTATGAAGGTGGAATCAAGAAGACGGTAAGACATAGTGACAGTTTGGGAGCACCTTTTAGGTTTTAGCTGTATTTAGTAGGACACTTTTTCTTTTAATCTTGTGTGAGCTAACATTCATTGAGTGCTTTTTTACACATCTCTCAGCCTATCACATGCTCACAATGGAAAACAAACATTTTCAATGCAATAGGTCTCGCATTTGCAAGAGTTTTAGCTATTGGCATTGTAAATTGTGAATGCCATTAATTTGTGTTTTTATAAACCTGCAAGCGGTGCCTGAACACACACTTTATTCTTATAGTCCTTGCTTTCGAGAAGCACGACTGGTAGTAAAAGAGGCGCAGCTACCGC
Organism: Lissotriton helveticus; assembly: GCF_964261635.1. NCBI lineage: Eukaryota > Metazoa > Chordata > Amphibia > Caudata > Salamandridae > Lissotriton > Lissotriton helveticus. The sequence continues at coordinate 581,643,944 of NC_136063.1, forward strand.
CAGTCTTCCTTGTCGTAAGCAACAACTATAAGTACAAAGTGTGTATTTTCGCACAGCTTGCAGGTTTCAAAACACATAAATAAAAGGCATTGTCATTTACAATGCCAATCGCTCAAACTTTTGGAAATGCGAGACCTATTGCATTGCAAATGCTTGTTAAGCTTGCTTCTGCTGCACTGCTCGGTATCCCAAATGATGTCTTTCTGGCCGACATTTGATTGTCATTTAAACTGTCTGACTAGCTTATATTCAGCACTGCAGATAATGGACTAGGAACTATTGACACCTATGGATTAGGGAGGAGCTTGACAGTTAGTGGTGGGGACACCCTGTCACAGTGGATTACGTGATTGAAGTGCGATAACATTGGTGGTCCTGGGTTACCAGTGATTAAAAAATAGTACAAACACAGGATGGGATGCTGGCTATCAACCACTTACTGGCCGAGGTTCCCAAGAAAAAGCCTCACATTCAGCTTTTATTTTCGTTCAATTTTGCGACATGCATCACCTAAATTAAAAATATTTTACAACCCCACTAAGAGAAACTACTTCCACGGAAGGTACTCGTATCACTAGAAATCTTTTTTTAGATGAGTACCATGTTTAGTAAAAACGAAGCAAAATCAGCAGGCAACTTGAGGGGAGTTAGATATCACAGTGCAAAGGTATGTCACTTAGTAGCGACCCGTCCCCTGACAAAGTGGGGGGCAGGAGGGAGGTGGGTAATGTTCTGTGACAAAAAAATAAATAAACTTACCTTATAGCCGCCACTGTCTCCTGCATCAGCTCTTTCTGCTGTTGGCTCTGGGCACAGGCTCCCAGCCTGCCCTGCGGCCAATCCTGAAGCTGCTATAGCATGAGAGCAGATTCAGGTTTGGCCTGAGCACGGGCAACTTGCGCTCCCAGGCAGACTGCTCTCTGCAGCCTCAGCAACCCAGCTGGTGCTGGAGAGAGCCTCACTGTTCATGAGGTGTTTGGTCGGCCTGAGACGGCTGGCCAAACACCTCATGCGCAGTGAAGGGAGTGACCACCACTCCCCACCAGCAGTGTCATACCCTGGACCCACCCCCAAGACTCGTAGTCCTAAGGGTGGGTCCAGAGGATTAAAATAAAATGATAATAACATGTTTTTAAACCCCGTTTTATTCTTGTTTTATTTGCTGGTGGTGGCAGCAGGTTGGTCGGCGCTCCTCCGCTCTAATGGAGCGGCTGCCACTGACGTTGCTAAGTATTAAGACGTAAGGGTTGTCAACACAATACTAAATAAAATACTCACAAATTAATAAAAAACATGTTTATCATAAGACTCAACTGTCTCAGTATGTTAGCGGTACCTGCCCAAGAAGGCATTGTGCAGGCATCTAAGAAAATAAATGTCCGACATAGTGTAAATGGAGCCATCGCCCTCTGTTCTATTGTTTGCTTACTTTCCTCCTTTGCCTGCATTGCCGAGTCCCAGCATAACAACAGGCTGCCATTGTTCATTCACAGAGTTGTAGCGGTTATGTTAATAGATGCTTATATAGCGCACGTACACCCTTGAGTTTCATGGCGCTGTCGACCAAGTGCTTGCAGTGAGATAGTACCAGCGTTAGAGTTTACAAGTGTAAGCTTGCTCAAATAGCCATGTCTTTAGTGCCTTCCTAAAACTCAAGAGATTGTCACTGTTTCTGGGTGTCAGAGGCAGTGAGTTCCACAACCTAGGGGCCAGGTAAGAGAAGCGACAGCCTCCCAAACGCTTCCGTTTAAAGGTCGGGACAGTAAGCAAATTGAGATGTGCGGAACGAAGATTGCGCGTGGGGATATGCTTACTGATCATACTGTTGATGAATTTAGGGCTATTGCCTTGCAAAGCCTTAAAGGCTAGGCAGCCCGTTTTAAAGGCCACTCGCTGAGCTATCGGGAGCCAGTGTAATTTCTTCAGGACTGGCTTGGCGGACGTCCATTTGGGTTGTTTCCCAATCAGCCTTGCTGCCTGGTTTTTTACCATTTGAAGTCTTTTTTGCAGGCCGATTGGCAGTCCCAAATAGATCGAGTTGGAGAAGTCAAGCTGTGAAAGAATGAGGACTAATACTATCTGTGTTAAAGCAGAGTGGGTCAACAGATGAGCGATTTTCCTAATTTTGCGCAATTGGTGGACACTAGAGGAGATTACAGCTCCCACCTGTCCGCGGAGCGAGAGGTCAGCATTGATAATGACCCCTAGGCTGTTCACCGAAGGGGTGGGGACAGGAGGGGCCCCAAGTTCTGCCGGCCAGAAGGTAGGGCTCCAGCTGTTCTCATCTTCCCTGGCAGAATCAACTCTGTTTTCCCTGGGTTAAACTTAAGATGATTCATGTCCATCCAGTGCTGGATGTAAAGCATAGTGGACTGGAACTCATCTACAGCATTGGGGGAACAGAGGGGCGAAATGAGGTGGAGATCGTCCGCGTAATTGAAAAGAGTGACATTTCTATTTTTTTAGTGAGTGAATCAGAGGTCTCAGGTATAAATTAAACAGCAGTGGAGACAGGATTGATCCTTGTGGTACCCCACAAGCGGAGGTAAGTTTTGGGTCGGTGAAGTTCCCCAGCCTTACTGCTTGGGTACGATCCTCAAGGAAAGATTTAATCCACCCAAGTGCCGGGCCCCGTAGACCCACTTGTTCGACACGGTCCAACAGGATGGTATGGTCGACCGTGTCGAATGCGGCCGACAGGTCCAGAAGCACAAGTGCTTGATGGTCGCCCCTATCTGCCGTTGTTCTGAGCTCATCCAGGATAGCAAAAATCACAGCTTCTGTGGAGTGTAGAGAGCGGAAGCCAGCCTGTTTCGGCTCTAGGTAATTTGAGCATTCGATAAAGCTGGACACACACCCAGCTACATGAGCTTCTAATAGTTTTGACAGGAAAGGGAGGAGAGATATAGGGCGATAATTTGCTGGATTACTAGAGTCGGACCCCCGTTTTTTTTATAAGGGGGACGACCGTAGCATGTTTAAAGGCGCTGGGAACTATGCCCTGTGCAAGTGATTCGTTAAGAAGTGGCAGAACACTGTGAGGCAAAGAGGTAAGGATGTCTTTGAGGACATGCGGAGGGCAGCATTCCTGTGGGGAGCAGGATTTAACCCGAGTTGTAAGTTCTGCTAGTGTGTTATGCCTATGGGTGGGAACATATCTAGCAAGCATTGGTTGCTAAAGATGTCATCTAGAGGTTCCCAGTTGGTGGTACACGGGAGACTAGCTCTAATAGAAGATACCTTGTTTAAAAAGTAATCATTCAAGGAGTTACAGAGATCCTGTGTGGGGGTCTGGGCAGGCGAGGATCTAGTATCATTGCATAGGTCATTCACTATTTGGAAAATTTCTTTAGATTTGTTATGGACGTTAAGTAGTTTTCCAGAAAAGTAGGCCGTTTTAGTACTTAAGATGGTTTTCCTGTATCCGCGGCGAGCTATCAGGAACTGTTCCCTGGTGGCCGGGGAATAATTTAGTCTCCATTTCCTTTCGATTTGACGCAGTTCCAGTTTTTGTTTTTTTAGGTCATTCGTGAACCATTTATGAGCGTCAGAATGGCGTGCACGAGAGAATTTGACCATAGGAGCATAGGTATTACTGACTGATAGTAACCACTCATTGACCTCTCCCTCCATGGAACTAATCTTGATTAAAGATGGGTACCGTGTTCTCCAGGGTCTTAATGAAATCCACTTTATTTAGTGAGTTCCATTTCCTGGTTACTCCACCCACCGAAGAGATAGATTTTTTTACACCATTGGTAGTGATGGAGAATTGTATTAAATGGTGATCTGACCAGATGCATGGGGAGATCAGAGGGATGGAGAGGTGAGTATTATGGGCCCAGATGTGATCCAGGATGTGTCCCTTTTCATGGGTGGGGGAGAGTACATGTTGAACTAAGTTAAGGTTAGATAGTAATTCGGCTAGTTCTATGGCATGAGGTACCCCCAGAGCCTCATCATACCAGTAGTTCAAGTCCCCAATCAGGATTACTTTCGCATAGTTAATCACTAAAGTGGCCATCTGCTCACTGAGGGACATAGGGAAGGAGGGCATTGCCTGTGGGGGGCGGTAGATAAGAACCAGTACCAGAGAGCCTGAGTCCATGTCAAGTTTTAGGACCAAATTCTCAACCTCAGGGAGGTTGAGAGAGGTCATAGAGGAAAATGTAAAGTCTTTGTTAATTGTAGCCGCTACCCCACCTCCTGTCTTCCCAGCGAAGAGATGCAAAGATTGTTAAAGTTCTCCTTTACAGAAGGGGGCCAATAAATTGCACAGAGTATCATAAAAATACTTAATTCACTTCAAATATTCGAGACAGAATTGGAACACATAATCAATTGCCTTAAATCATGCGTTGTTTGTTTAATAAAATGTGTGTAACTTTTCTTTCACAGCTCTTTGCTTCTTAAGTGGAAAACACACTAGCAGTGAGCATGGTGCAGGACCAAAGTCCTTGAAAGTTTCCCTGAGCTTGTTCTCAAGTAGAAGTGTGACTTCAAAACCAATTACGTTGTACACTTAGTAGACTTGTGTGTTTTAGGATTTTAACTTTTTACTTTGTGAACTACTTAAGTCATGTTCTCCTTTTGAAATGAAGGGTGCAGTAGATTTTGCTTCTTTCAACCTGTGTTCTGTGGCCCATGCATGTCTCGCCTATGGTGTAAAATTCTGTGAATCACTGCAATGGACAGTATAGCGTTCACTGCACTCAGCACAGAAAACCAACTGTTTAATGTTGAGATCATTTTCTTTACCATGCCACAATCTACATCGACATCAACTGTCTGCCTCATGAGTTCCCAAAAATTATTTTTTTTAAATGCTTTTCTGTTGGTATTTCCTTAAACATAAAAAGCCATGCATCACATAATTCAGAAGCTCCTTGCATTGATTATAACGGAAACGGACCACAATTATTCATATTAAAGAATGTTTTAATCAACGGAATGTCCGCCATTACGCGTTTCGCCCGTCCACGACATTGATCACATGACAGAACTGCATTATGGGATCAACAATTTAAGGTGACAAGTGCATCTACCATGTCAATAGACATCGATAACAGACAATAGCCATTTCCTTGTAAGTGGATAAAACAACACTAATAGCATGTAAGATACATAAATGTCTAAACATATGCAAATATATATATTTAAATATCCATAAATACACGTAAATGTGATTGAATGTTTCATAAAGGATGTCAGTTCTTTTTGATTAATTTGATACATAAATGTATGATTTCATCTCCTTATTTACACGTATATAGTCCCACAATTGTATCCCTTCATTTGTTCATTCCTATTTTTGTGTTATTACTTGATTGTCATTGGTTCTTCAGGGTTCCACTGTAGTCAAGGGTAATGGCTGTGTTCTATGTCTGGGGCAACAGTGGAACACAGAGGGAGATTGAGAGGAGAGCTGTTGACCAAGGTGGAAGCTGTACTGGGTTGGCGTGCGAACCAAAATCTCAGAAGATCATACTGACTCCTGTGTTAAAATAACACATTTAAGTAACATTTAGCAGACAGCACGAAAACCTGCAATACTAAGAAACAGAACTTAAGTAACAGGTAAAAAGGCAACAAACTGAGAATTGGTAACAAAGGAAGGCAAGGAATGTGAAAAGGATAACTACAGAAGTAATGTAAGTGAAACAAATAATGTTGCACTGAAACAGAGAAACTGCAGAATAGTGGAAGTTAAGGAATCTATGCTAGTTCAGGAAAAAACAGTGTAGGTTCAGGAAATCAGGATACGCTAGAAGACAGTGCTAGTTCAAGAAGAAAGGATACACTGCTGCTTTATAGTACAGGTATAAGAAAGAAGGAATTTATGAAGATCATGAAGCGGGAATCTCGAGACACCAAGGTTCTGCTAAACAGGAACAATACATCAATAATGAATGCTGGACGTAAGCTTTAATGACCACATGCCTCAGGTGTGAAGAAGCTAGCACCTGCCAACCACATGAGTTCTATTTCCTCCACCCATCCTTGGTCTGCAAGGGTGGAGACTCTAAGAAATGCAGGCTGTGTCTTGAAAAGCATGCAGGCTGCCACAAAGCAAAGCTAGGCATGGATCTGGAATGCAAGTAAAGTTCTACATGTTTTCCAGGAAGCCAGACATCAGTATTGGGTCACAAGGTCAAGGCATCAAGTAAATGTAGATTTTGGAAGGAAAACATTCTGGCTGCCACAAAGCCCTGCTTGTATCTGAAATGAAAGGATAGTTCAAAATAGAAGAAGCTCAAATTCAATACACAAATATAGTGCGAGGTCAGGAAGCTTGGGCGACAATGGAACGTTCTACAGGTAGGCTTGATAATGGTGGGCATGAGAGCATAGAGAGTGAATTGTGACCGTATCACATTACATAGCCTTCTGTCTTGTGTCAGTATTGCCTGCTGCAACCAAAAACAAGTAGTGGTTCAGCCAAACAAAGAAACTCAAAGAAGTGTCCCTCTCATCTTGTCCCTTTGGTCCCTCCATAATATTATTTTATAGTTCCTGAAATCAGAGCCAATTAAACGTCTCTCAAGGGGGCTCAGTACTTTTTACATTTATATGGGTAATCTTTCATTGCATTTTAGGGAATAAATAGCTTCTTTATGTATCCTTTTTCCCCGCAGGGAATTACAACGCAGCGACCATGTAATTCCCTGCGGGATAACGTTTTCGTGGTAAACGATGTTTACTCATTTTGGGTCTGTGGATCTGACTCCCTTGTTTTCCATAGTTTTACCCTCTACACTACAGTGTTAGTGTATTAGGAGAGTCCATAATGCTCAAACATTCTGTTTGCACTTTTAGCTAGAACCTCTGGATAGCAGTATATTCCCAAATCATGTAAAACTATGTACCTTCCTCTACTACATCGCATGCATAGTAGACTGTCAACAAAGTTCATGGTATGCAGTCTGGACTTATAATGATCTGTTCTATGCAGTATCTTAGGTTAGAGAAGTCTAAAACTTGCTTGGATATCACCATATCTGGGGTATGGCAATGCCTCGTCCCCTTCCACATCCACTTAGGGGCCCAGATACAAAATGCAATAGGGTTTCAACCTCACATGTGCATTGAGTAAGTTATTGTTAACTATGCTGCAACTTTGGAAATTGCATGGTCTCTCAATTCTTCCATTAATATTCTAACCTCTATTAGGGAGTGATCAGGAACATCATTCCAAGCCATTGTAAGGCTCAACAAAGCAGGCTGGATTGTTTTGTTTGCACCAGGTCACATTCGCCTTAACAATCCTTAAAGGATTTCAGACCACTGTTCCTAGCACATCACCTAGTTTCGATATCCCTGTAAGGTCCCAATCCCTTTATCCCTAGAGCTTTGTCACCCCCCCACGAGAGAACTCGCCAGTAGAGGGGTTTCTGTAGTGACTTTACCTTTCCACTCTACAAGAACTGTGATAATGAACCACAACTTTGTCTCTGTGGATGTTGCATGCAGCTTCATGTTCGTGACCTTTCTCCCTTGTTGAAAGTAAACATATATCTTACTACCCTGGGTTATTCTAGCTAGATGGATTGAGGGCTCATCCAACAGGGATGTGTCAACTCATGTATGACTACTCATTGAATCAAGTAGTACAATCTTTAAAATTTGGCAGGACAATACCACTCTCATGAAGAAGCTGGTATCAATTTGTCATAAAGCATGTTGTTTTGGAATGGCATGGAGGTCCTTGAGTATAACATTCACTCATTCTTTCTCACTCTAATTCATTCTCATGAAAACATGCTTTAAGAGACTGTGCAGTGCCATGGCCATGTGTGCTAATGCAAGAGTATATGATTTCTGTTGGAAAATCACATAAATACATTTTTAAAAGAATAAAGTTCCCAGGGCTACCGTTACCAGTGATGTGTGGGCAAGCCTCTGAGGCCAGGGCTGGGACTTCACCAGCCCTCAATAGTATCTCTGATATCTGGTTCAAATGCTTTTATACACCTGTGCCATCCCCGACATGTCACTGCCTTCGAAGGTGGCATTATTTATTACACTAATAATGAAAATGATGCTATTTCTCCCTATTAGAATAATTACAAATGGGCAAAAAAACTAGAAGGCTACATACCCAATACCCATAAGGACAAGCTGCATGTGGACCTGCTTCTAATACCTATTTCACTGGTCTTTATGTTGATGTAGTCATGCTGATATATGGGAGTCCATTTATTTTCTCTTACACTATTTGTGCTCGTCTAATGGTGACATGTGCCATTCCTTCTTGTACTTTGACATACAAGCCCTGCCCTCCACTTACCGGTTTTCCTGTCCAACTGCTTTTTTACAGACTGTTGTTGATAGTCAAATCATTATGTTTATTCCTATCCCTAATGATAGGGAGGGATGTTCCAAAATCTTATGCATTTAGTGTATTACTGGATGTTCATCTAAAAGTCTTGATTTTGTAGCTTATTGCAAGCCACCAATCAACAAGTTTTTCCTTTTTTGCAGTTCATTTTGTCAGGGAGATTCTCAGTTTGTTCACATTTTGCACTTCCACTGATTGATATTTCACTGGTCAATATCCATCATGGAGTTTATAAGAGGAAAGTCACTTCAAACAGATGATTATTATACATTGTTCAGCTCTTTGTGCAACATCTCTATAGTACAACATAATAGAAATACTGTTTCTGATCCTTCTTTTTTTCATTAATATTATAGTTCAGAGTTGTTCCATTTGCAGATGAGATACTACATTTGTTGTGGTCAAGTCATACATTTTTTAAAGATTCTATTTCATTTATGTTTTGCATACTTTACTACATTGAAGGAAATAAAACAATACACAAACAATCACCATTATTTGACAGAGATACATGCAATCTTTCAATTATCAATTAATTTCTATTTAAATCAAATCATTCACATTTCCCAAAGCATCCTTTCTTTTTAAGCACTTCCACGGCCTAGTTTACTTTTTTCCGTTAACAAAGTGTAACTACAATTGTGATCCATTTGAAGACTAGAAACCCAATAAAGTGATTAGGAAAATATTAATAAAATACCATAAAATGCAAAACCATAATATGTGAATTAAAGGTTAGCCTAAAACATATGATGATACATAAAAGAAGACTGAAACAGAGAGATGATTGAGAAGAGGTGTCATTAAAAGATGCAAATCTAATAATATATAATATTTACAGCAAAATAGCTGAAACATAATATCAAGTTCTTTAGTATTCATACAGTGAATCTACATAACTTAACAATGTCTTTGTGGAGGCCTAGCCACTTCATTGTTTTAAATTTTACAAGAATTCGAAAATGTAGATGTTTCTGTTAGGTATCCTGTCAAAGGTAACCACAGGGTATTCGTTTTCATAAACAACTGGGGTGAAGAACATTTAATAGTATTCATTTTCTGAGCATAACATATTCCATTTCACGTCCAATTTGCTCTCTTGACAAACCACAACAACTTGGAGAGATGTAGGCAATTATATAACTACCTCACTCTTTTTACGCAGAGCTGGAGAATAAAACATTACCTACCTTCATTTGCTTCAACTTTTGGGATTTTCCATCATTCAAGTGAGTCTCTCGTAATAACACAATATATGCATTTTATCTGGAAGTATAATTAATAATGTTTGATGTTTAACTGGGTGTTGGAGACCTTTGACATTCTAAGAGATTATGTGTACCAACTCACATAAAAAATGAAAGCGTGGAGAACATTACTACCTTCGCTTTAAATAAATGATAGACTTGTACCATGAAAGGCAGCAAAAAACACATATAAGTACAGGAGTATGGAACTTTCTATTTCCTTTACATTTGATGGTAAAAAGTAGGTTAATAAACAATGTTGATTACGAAATTCAATTCATATTAATTCTGACTACGTTTGATGATTTGATCAGCCTACTGCTATACTCTTCGAAGCCATTGCATAAGACTTATCTGAATTGCAGTAATGTGATATCATACGCGAATGGCTCGAAACACCATTATGCATGTAATGTTTATTATCTACTAAAAACTAGCAATCATTTCCCCCCTAAAATAAGCACATGAGTATTGCAGAAACGATGAAGACACTATATAGAACAACTTGAAGTCAAATATCTGAACATGAAGACGACAAAATTGACTTTGGAAACAAAATGAGTTACTGTAGGGCATGGTGAAGGAATCATGAAGACAAAGACAGCCAAAGTTCCACCGCAACAGTCAAGGGTCTTCATTAGACAACATAATAGCAGTCAATGCAATAAGTCGCCTAGGCGACACAACCTACAAGCAAACAGAACAATAAATAAGATTATATAATATTGTATTAGTTAAATAGAACAGTTAACATACAACGAGGAACAAACACATTTCATTATGGCAACAAAAACATGAATAAATAAACAGAATAACATTTAAACTATTCCATCTTTAGAGATATCCTAATCCCTTTAACCAAATATGTATTTTGTACTTTTAACACAGTCTGAATAGTGTGTCTTTAAAAAGACAAGGGAATACAAGGCCATATCTAGCATTGAGCTTTCTTAAAGCCGGCCTCAAGCCCAGAAATTCTTAATATCTCACAGTTGTAGCTCTTGTAACATTTTGAGAAATAAACATTTCTGACCAGTCCAAATCAAGCTCCTCTTTCTTGCAGCTTGAACAACTTTAAAATATTTTTTAAATGATCATGCACCTTGGTTTAGAAGTACTCACGGTTAATAATGTTGCTTACTTTGGGTGACCTCTGTGGATGTTAACTTTCTCCAACTCAGGATTGCCCATTTATGTGGAAAAAAGAATGTCAGGATGTTAGGTATATAACCTCCTTCTGACCAGAACAACCGAAACATGCTGCATTCACCTCAGCACTCATATTAATTTGCTTAAGTAGTTTATTAAAGGCCGAACATGTGTTTTCCTTTAGCCTTTAAATACAGCGTCAGTGTTCTTTGTCCTGAAAAATAGTAATTTCATGCTCCACTGAGATAAAGCAGTGACAGGCACATACATTTCCTCAGCTGAACTTTACTTAACATAACATGGCAGGCACTACCTCTTAAAGCATGACTTCTCTTCAGAAAAGCCTGGCAAGATAATGAACTTATGCTCACCAACCGAGAACACTGCTTGAACTAGCTTCCTAAATACGTGCCTTTATTTTTAACATCCACAAACTGCACTCGTGATTCCAGTAATAGACTGTCCTCTCTGTTACAGTTGGAGCTCTGTTAGTATGCGACTGCCATCCTAGGATCCCAAGACCCCCGCTCCCCAATCGGAAACTCCTCCACCACACACCCAGTTTAATTATTTTGTACATGGTTTTGGTCCACTATTCCTGTGGTATTCATTTCCTTTCAGCTTTCATAGAAATCCTTTCAGCTTTCATAGAAAACCCATAGTTCAATTGATAAAATGTAATTCCAAATTATGACTGAAATCAAGCATTTTTATATCGAGAAAATTAAACTGATGTTAAAGCCCCATCAGATGTTCATTGGACTTTTTTTGTTTTCTGTGTGCTTGGCAGATTATGCTGTTCATGTCTGTTCTCTTCTATTCACAGCATTTCCCCTTCTTAATCCAGTGTATGTCACTCAGACGAAATAATTTGAAATGCTAGATCAGCTTAGTTTTTAGAGTATCAATCCTTATGCTGATGTCATGCTCATTATTTGTAATTTGATATTGTTTGTGGTTATCCCACATAGCGTGTATATAGCAATTGCATTTTGAGTGAGTATTCTGTTCCCAGGTGACTAATAACGATTGGCTGGAGGTAAATTCAAGCCAATAGTGGTTAATAAGTCATCACCACTTTCTCACTGATATTTGGCTATCTTTTGAATACAAACATTGCATTTAAACCCAATATTTAGGATCTTTAAGTGCTTTATGATTCTCTATATTCACAAAATAAAAGCACAGGCTTAAATGATGGGACAAGTGGTGATTAGTATTCTATCTTGTTTTAGCGTGAGCTAATGTTTTCCCTGTTGTTTCCAGCTCTCTTTTATTCTTGCTTTACAATCTTTTATGGTGTAACCCCTTTGGTGTCGTTTGTTTCAGAGCAGGGCTGTCGACAATATTCACTAAGATTTGAACAGTTCCTTTAGATACCTAAAACATGCCTCAAGGGGAATTTTCCTCTTGTTGGTTTTGGTTGGTAACTATGGAAATCTAACACTGACTTGCTAATGGTGATTTTCATGTGTTACATAGTCTCAAACATTCTCTTCATCATATAACTTTATAAATCAAGAAAAGTAATTGTTCTAAACCCAGCACTCCTTGAACTGAATTTGGAGGATACATGTTGTAGAGGATGAGATTGAAATGAGCTATTGGCCATGTGAGAATGTTTAATTACACATAGAGGAACATTTAAATACCCATTTTCTGTTTCTGGAATAAAGATTATACTACAATTGCTTCATCAGATCACTCATAGATGCACTGTATCATCCTAAAATGTTGGTGGTAAAGCGTGACCAGCCTGACTCGTGCAGCATCGCGCTCCCCCAGGCTCCCTGAACACTGGGTATCGTAGCGCTAGCATTTAAATTACACCCATCAGCATTTGTGCTCTGCATTTCTGTGACGCTAATTTCCATTACTCTTGCCCACATCACGCGAGTGACTTTTATTCATTTTATTCCTGTTGCGCGACTTAAAAGTAAATTGCCTGCTGCGCTTGTGACAATTGTTGGCTCTGCCCGCTTGTATGATTAGCTGTGCCTCTGCCCACATTTACGTTTTAATTCCCTGATTGCCGATCTCGTCGTGTTGTGTATTGAACTTCCGGCCATTTTGTTTGTTGTTGTGCCTGCCAGCCCGCCCCTCCACCTCGATCACACCTCCCTGCGGCCCCTCCCTCGCTCCGCCCCCTCCTCCATCCATTTATGACTGATGCCCCAACGCGCAGCGTCCACGCGCTGCGGCCGTGCCGAAGGTGCGCCAAAGGTAAGCCTGTCTACGCCCGTCCGTGCCAAGACCGCGCCCAGTGCCAGACCCCCTGGCCCCCACACCACCCACCCTACCCGCATTACATACGACGCCTCCACCCTCTTAGCCCTAAACCCCGGCCGACTCCCCAACTGCGCCCAAGCCGCACCTGGACACACCCATGGACCCTTCACATGCTACTCCTGCAAGTATGACGGCACCAAGACCAACTCCTCATCCACGAACACCAAACAGAGATCTGACACCAACCACCTAAAATGCATCCTGCTCAACACCCGCTTGGTCCACAGACACGCCATCGACCTTTGGAATCTACTAGACACCATCTCTCCGGACGTCGCCTTCCTAACAGAAACATGGATGAACGCCTCCTCAGCCCCAGACATCACCATTGCCATCCCGGAAGGCTACAAGATCATCCGAAAAGACCGCACCTACCAAACAGGAGGAGGCATTGCTATCGTCCATAAGAATTCCATCCGCATCTCAACCAGCTCAGACGTCAACCTCGCTAACACCGAACACCTCCACTTCCAGATCCACACCGACCCCAAGACCACACTCAGAGGCACCCTCCTCTACAGGCCACCAGGACCCCGTGCACAATTCAGTGAAGACATCACTGACTTTATCACCCCACACGCCCTCCCCTCCGAGGACTACATTCTACTGGGAGACCTCAATTTTCACCTGGAAAAGAGCAACGACAGCAACACCACCACCCTTCTAGACAATCTCGCCAACATCGGACTCAAACAACTTGTTAATACCCCCACTCACTACGCAGGTCACACACTCGACCCTATCTTCACCTCCAGCAAACATATCTCCTCAGTCACACCACAGTTCTCCACTGGACGGACCACAGCTGCGTTCACTTTGTCTACAAAAAGACCACAACCCACAACCATCCTCAACCTACTCTGCGAAGAAACTGGAACAAAATCACCATCGACCAGATCTCCTCATCGCTTCTTCAAAACCCCCCTGCCCACTCTTCGAACCCCAACCAAGCAGCCATTAACCTCACGCAATGGCTAACCAACAGCGCCGACAACCTAGCACCTTTGAAAAAACGCCAAATCAAACTAGGCAGCAAAAACGCCCCCTGGTTCAACGATGATCTTAAGAAATCCAAGAAACTCTGTCGCTCCCTTGAGAAGGCCTGGAAAAAAGACCCAAACACCATCACCAGGGACACCTTCAAAAACGCCACCCGCATACACCACCAACTGATCTGGACTGCCAAGAAAACCGCATTTAAAGACCGACTAGACAACAACGCCCATAACAGCAAGGAATTATTCAACATCGTCAAAGAATTTACCAACCCCACAGCCAACTCCAACGACATCACTCCCTCTCAAACCCTCTGTGACTCCCTAGCTTCGTTCTTCCACAACAAAATCGCAGACATCCACAACAGCTTCGACAACCAACACGAAGACCAACCCACCCAACCTTCGGCCGTACCTTCACCCCCCTTGAACATCCTTAATGACTGGAACCCAATCTCCACTGAGGACACCATCCACCTGATGAACTCCATCCACTCAGGATCCCCCACAGACCCATGCCCTCACCACATCTTCAACAAAGCAGACTCCATCATAGCACCACACCTCCGAGACGTCATCAACTGCTCCCTCAACTCCGCCACCTTCCCGGAAAGCTGGAAACACGCCGAACTCAGCGCCCTTCTGAAAAAACCCACAGCTGACCCCACCGAACTCAAAAACTACCGCCCCATCTCGCTCCTTCCATCCCCGGCCAAAGTCATCGAGAAAACTGTCAACAACCAGCTCGCCGCCTTCCTCGAAACCAACAAATCCCTCGACTCCTCACAGTCCGGCTTCCGAGCAAAACACAGCACTGAGACCGCACTCATCGCAGCAACAGACGACATTCGAACTCTACTGGACAATGGAGACACAGTCGCCCTCATCCTCATTGACCTCTCCGCAGCCTTCGACACAGTCTGTCATAGCACCCTGTTACAACGCCTCAGAAACATCGGAATCCAAGGAAAAGCACTGGAATGGATCACCTCGTTCCTTGCCGGAAGAACTCAGAGAGTCCGCCTCCCACCATTCAAGTCAGAGGCCACTGGAGTTATTTGCGGCGTGCCACAAGGATCTTCACTCAGCCCCACCCTCTTCAACGTTTACATGAGCCCCCTCGCGGCCATCGCACGCCAACACAACCTCAACATCATCTCCTACGCTGATGACACTCAACTGATCCTCTCACTCACCAAAGACCCTAACACCGCCAAAACCAACCTACATGAAGGAATGAAAGAAGTAGCCGAGTGGATGAAGCACAGCCGTCTGAAACTGAACTCAGACAAAACAGAAGTCCTTATATTAGGTACCTCCCCCTCCGCCTGGGATGACTCTTGGTGGCCAGAGGCCCTTGGAAAAGCACCCATCCCGACTAACCACGCACGGAACCTGGGCGTCATCCTGGACTCCTCACTCTCGATGACCAGACAAGTCAACGCCGTTTCATCATCTTGCTTCAACATTCTTCGCATGCTCAAAAAAACATTTCGCTGGATCCCCACCGAAACTAGAAAAACGGTCACCCACGCACTGGTTACAAGCCGCCTGGACTACGGAAACACCCTATACGCCGGTACCACCGCAAAACTTCAGAAAAAACTCCAACGCATCCAGAACGCATCAGCCAGACTCATACTAGACATCCCGCGTAAAGACCACATTTCTAGTCACCTGAAAAACCTCCACTGGCTTCCCGTCAATAAGAGGATAACATTCCGCCTCCTAACCCACGCACACAAAGCACTTTACAAACTTGGACCCGAATGCCTCAACACACGACTTTCCTTCTACACCCCCCTCGCCAGCTACGCTCCGCCTACCAAGCCCTTGCTGCTGTACCTCGCATCAACAAAACCACCATGGGAGGAAGATCCTTCTCATACCTGGCAGCTAAATCCTGGAACTCACTCCCCATTCACCTGCGCCTCACTCAGAACCATCTAGCATTCAGAAAGTAACTTAAAACTTGGATATTCGACAAGTAATTCCCCACCCTTCTTCAAGCGCCTTGAGACCCTCTGGGTATGTAGCGCGCTATATAAATATTTGACTTGACTTGACTTGACTTAGAAAGCCTTTATACCTTTACAACGAAATACAAGCATGTGTAGCAGTCTGGTAGTAAAATTATGAATACGAGTGGCTAATGTTTTGTAGAATAGATTTCCTTCTGATCACGGCAATAACATTTATAGCAAGCAATGAAGCATTTTGCAACGGGAAAGATCAGAGAGAGTTTTAATGGTTTGTAACAGTGTGGAATGTATTTAATTGATTGACCGATAGACCTCTGTCAGATGGTGACAGATCAAATGCAAATGAGGTTACCTGTTAAAAAAGGCATCAACTACACAAGTATCAAAAAGAATTATAACCTTTCATTCATGGGCAGGCGTTATGAAGTAAGAAATCCTGATGGAGCGGTCATTTGTTCTGGTAATTTCTCAATGCAAACCCTCATGCTACCTCTAATTTACCGCTGAAAAGGGTGTTGGGCCCTTCACACCATGTGTTACCTTCAAGAGACTTTATATAATCACCTGAACAGTCAAAAATGCAATTATTATTTCAAGCCAATAAAGAGAGTTGTTGAGTATTTTAAAGGGTTTTTTATTTTCTAGTCAAAAGTAAATTTTTCTTTGACCCTCTATTTATTAGTAAAATCTCAATCAGGTTACAGAATTTGGAAAACAGGAAAAATAGCATTAATATAGAACACATTACAGTCTGCATATAAGCATTACATGTAGGAAAGAAAATGTGGCGCAAAATATCAGTCAAAATTCTTAAAGAGTTTCTAAGTAAAATAGTCTTGCAAGGCTAATCAATAATTAAATAGTTTGCAAAAAATCTCCCATTAAGAGAAATAAATGCATAAGACAAATAAATCTTTTCAGACCTAATTAATTAGTCAAAGCATAAACTTAAAGTTTAGCATCTAATTCTATCCTGATCCACTGCATTCTCTGCTCCTGTCTGTGTCTAAAGAGCAAGCAAGGAGTGAGACAGCCCGCCCTTCACAAGGTCTCAAAGGAATGTGGCCTGCAGTGCCAAAATATGACGTGGAAGCAAGAAACCTCCCCCTGACTCTCCTCGGACGCCCAAGGCTGTACCCGTGACGATCTCGTACCCAACCCATGTGAATGAAGCAAAAACCAGAAGTGAGCTGAAAGCCAGCCAGTGAGCAAAAAAGCCAACCCCCCTCTAGAGAGGTCATTATTTATACTCTAATTCTTGGCAGTCTACACAAAAATTTTGCATCTTCAGGAAAACCTGTACGTGATTGGTCAGTCATGATGGCAAGAGTTCTCACTACCCTGATTCATTCTAAAATCCTGACTATACCAGTTTTAACAAAAGAAACATGAATAAATACATTTATAAACGTTTGCAACATTTACTAGGAAAAATGTTTCATTCTAATTCTCTTCCTTCCTTTCATAGCGCAGTAGGACGGATATGTTAACTAACTGGTACATTGGCACAGTCACAAGAATGTACAGTTCAAGATGTCCTTGACTTCTTCTTGTCATGAGGAGAGTTGGCTCAGTTTGCGCATGCACCCTTCTCTTTACAAGTCATAGCCTTGCTGGATTCACAGGCAACCATGTTTTGTGTAGGCCCCCAAAAAAACAGACACAAAATACAAATAAAACAGACACAAAGAGAATGTTAATTTCATGTAAATCAGCCCATTATGTTTCCCAACTCCATACTAATACCCCTTGTAAATGTTTACCTAGCCAAGCTATCAGTTTCAAGCAGCTTTTCTATTATTTATGACAACATGGAAAATAAATGTGCAATGTGCAACATAGCCTTTTCATGCATGGTGTAAATTTTAAAAGCACACACAGTTAATACAGCGCACACAGCAACATGCTTTAGTGTTTTAGATAGCTTTTCATGCAAAAAGCATTTAGCCCCCTGTGTAGTGTTTGGTGCATTATTCATTCACACACATTATAAAAAGAGGTGCTATTAACTGAAAATGTTTATCAAAATATGTAACAAGTCAAAGTCTTTTAAGACAGAAATAGTGAATTTAGATTGCAAGGGATGAGCTGGGAAGAGAGAAACACATTCTATTAATCTTCAAAGCTAAAAAAAGGCCACTTTTCTTTACACTGCAAAAACACATGTTAATTCAGCACAAGCATTTCAGACTGACTAGCCTCACTTTCATGTTTTTCATGTCCCTTGTTTTTAACTTGCACCAAAATGTGTGTGGCAATTTAAACGCAGTCTGTCTGAAGCACAAAAAATAAAACAATGCCTGACTGCAGATTAAAAAAGGCTCCATCAATCCACCCTTCTGATGATATCAAATCATAATCAAATGATTTATAATTCATCACACATATTTAATTTCAGTAGTGACATTTCTTTTTGCAAAAGCTGAGCATTTAACAATTTTACTTCTATTTCTAAGGCAAACACAAGTCAGGTCTGTAATCAGATCATATATAGCTAAGCTCAAATGTTTTAGTGCAGAGTTCTGTAAGTAGCTTCTTGGAACAGTTAGTCTTATTTAAAATAAGTAACAGAAATAATAAAAGGAAAATTAAACAGGACAATTTCAGCATTTCTTTGCTCTTTGTCAACAGCTTGCGATCAGAATGGTTCATACAGTGTGGCATTCTGTACCCTTTCCCATGCAAATTAGACTACTTAGGTGCTGAGAAACTCTGACAGAGCACCATCAATCCTTTTGCACTTTTTCAACCAAGGCCTTTCACTCTTATTTTCACTTTGATCAGATTCAGATGTTTCACCACAGCTCAGATCAAAGCTGTTGCACCATCCATTATGCAGATCTTGTGTAGCAGCTGCAATCTGGTGAGAAACTGCACACTGTACATCAACCAGACCTACACAGCAATGGCTAGTGTTCTCATCAGTGTTTTCCACAAGTGCATTTGCATTTTCAAGCCACTTTAGTGATGCTGAAAAACAGTCATTTGCAAAAGGTAACTCTGTGCTGCCACTCTGTGCTGCCATTGTGTTGCTTTATTATGCTTGACACTTCAGGCAGATAGCTACAATCCTTTCCTTGTCCAACCTGTTGTTCTGCACTCATTATCTTTAAGACTTCATTATGATCTGATTTCAGAGAAACTGACAATCTATACCTGGGCATCAGTTTTTGCAATAACAAATTTGCCACTATGCAGTTGTCACTTTTCTCAAAAACAGTTCTGAAACAACCCTGTTGTTCTGCTTCTGAAATATTTTCTTGAGCCTCTTTTAATTCAACTGTGAAGATTCCATTGAATGTATATGCTAACAGAACACAAATTTGTGCAACTGAATTAGCATTTCTCTCTCCCATGACAACTGTGATTCCCAATAGAGCAGATATACTGCATGTTAGGGTAAGGGCAATCAATTTCGAATTTTGGGCTGAGGTAACTACTAAAAGCCATGAAGCTTTGACAACATAATGTATAAGGAGCACAGCATGTGCTTCTTTTAATGTGTCACCTTTTAAACATGGGCCATCTACAAAATGGACATTGTTGGGCTGACTCAGACGTTCATCCTTAAAGTCTGAATTTGGCTTTATGCATATTTTCATGATAATTAGACTCTCATATTCAGTTTCATCACAACCCAATTCATTTGCTGACATTTCTGTGAAGTTAGGGACAAAGGTCATTGGAAAATACATCACAGACCTTTGAACACAGTCATTTTTTTCAATAGGCAATGAAAGAGCGCAGCCCTCCCCCTCACTGCAATTTGGTGTTTTTTCTTTCAAATAAACTTTCATTCCTAGTGCTGGGGCGCGACATTCTTTCTCTTTCAACTCTAGGAATGCTTTTGTGCAATTGTTGTCCAATGGAAGCGGATCAAACACACCCTTGTGTGTCAGCCTCAGTAAAGGCGTAGCCACTAGGGAAAGGTTCAGCAACCACTCTCTATAGCAGCTAACCATTCCCAAAAAGTTCCTGACTTCTTTCTGAATTTGAGGTGGATTTATCTTGGAAATCATTTCCACCCTCTCTGGTGATACCTTTCTACCTCCCTTTCCAATTTTGTGTCCCAGACATTAATCTTCTTTTTGACAGTACTCCTGACTATTCTCACCCAATGGCACTGTGACATGAACTTTGCAAAAATAAATAAAAGTAAGCCATTCTTCAGCACATGGAATGTGAAATAATATATTGACTGGATTCAGTACCACAGGACAACATGGAAAAATATGCTTTTAATCTCCTGCACTATTCTGTTCTTTTCATTTATTTTCTGTAAACCTGTGATCAGAAAGTTGCATAAACTTCCAATAAGTTCCATCAAAAATCCTTTTATTGGTAACATTCCTGCAACTGATGGTTTTCTTGAATACATGTCATCTGGTTCTAATTTTAATAAGACATGTTCTGCACATTTTATTAAGCTGGCATCCTTCTCTGTGAACTCTCCTATTTCTATGTTTATTATTTTTTCCAAATCAGAAGGTAATTTTTCAACTGACTTTTAATGCTACAGCTGTCTCTTGTTGGACCATTTTAAAATGTACATCCTCATCAGGAATCTGAAAAATAACATTATCTGATATACAGTAATCTGAGCTGCTTGATTTGCAAAATAATTGTTTTCTTGCTAGGCCAGAGTCACAGACAACAGTTTTGCAATTTTCCTCAAATGGGCCTATTTTTGGTGCACATTCTTCTAACACTGGGTTTGTAATTTCTTTGTTTAAAACTCCTGCAACTAAATCTGGATTTTCCACTGCCATCACAATGGACTTGGTAAATTCAGAATTGTGAGGGTTAGAACTCTCATTTGCAAACACAGTAACTTGTTGAACTGGGTTCTGATTTTGTCTTTTGAAATAATTCACATTTGCTCTGGACAACTTATTTAAATTAATGTTAGCATTTTCCATATTTTGTGGGTCCATCTGTGCTTAAAAAATTCCTGCCATAGGTACCTGTTTCTGAACTGACATTTGCATTTGCTTAACTGGCATATCTTGCATCTGCATTTCTCCATGTTTTTGTGCATCATGTTTACTTTTATGTTTCTTCTTCCAATGCTCAAATCTGTTATATAGATGGCAGAAGGACACATTTTCCATCAGTACAACATCCATACCTGAATTTGCACAAACCAAAACACCTTTACTCCCACCCCGTGTTCTTTTAATCTGTACCCAATCAACATCCTCTGCTGGCACTCTGCCCTTCAGGAAAATAATCACTGCTATGTTTTTCTCCATTACAACAGAAAATGATGGTGCATTCAAGCAAACCTTTTTCTTGGTCTCTTCACCTGGCCTTTCCACAACAAATTTAGATTCAAACCACAATTCTGTTTGCATGGCAATGTAAAAGAACATTTGCAAATGAATGCACAATTCTTTTAAAATTTCAACAAATCCATCAACTTGTGGGTACCACAGCATAAATTTGTCTCTTAATTGTGGGAATGTTTTCAGAAATGCTGCAAGTTCACTTTTATTCTGTGGCATAGGAACATACATTTCTCCCACCTTTTCTCTCAATGAGTAAGCAAAAGCTTCTCCATCATTCTGTTTATTATTTTACTCAATTATATCTGGTGGCTTCTTTTCGTTATCCAGTTTCCTTGCTAGGTCTGGTGGTTTCTTTTTCTTCTCATGTTTTCTTGCCCAAGTGTCTCCTACTTTCTCAAACCCATTGCATTTGAAAATATATTTTATTTCTGCAATGAGCAAATGCAATCCTGAAGAACACATTTTCTCATTTGCTTCATCATCCATGTGTACCCTAAAACCTTTCTGAAATGGAAAACTTCCTGAACCATCAGTTTCATATTTGTGAGCCAAATCTGGCAGTCCATTATGTGTAGTTAATGCACATGCAGCTGTTTCCTTACTCAGGGAAATTAATTATTTTTCCTGACACTGGTTCACATTTTCATTATTTAAACAGCAGGGATTGTTAATTTCTTCATGTTCACATGTTGAATTTAAAACACTAAACTGTTTCTCTTTTTCATGGTCTGTGTTAATATGTTATCTATCTTTTTAATCACTGCTGCTTCCTCTAAGCAGGTTTGAAAAATCCCATTTTCAAATATATTTATTTTAGGTTGGGCTGCAGATGTTCTAAATACCATTTTCTCTCACCTTTCAGTGCTTGGGGTGATTTATGTTAAATATTCTGTGTATTCGGAGTTTCTAAAGTAAACCCTGTCATAGTCACTCCTTCTGCAGCTCTTTGAACCTTTTCAGGAGGGACCATATTAATTGGGACAGTCATATTTTTTCTAAGCATTATCTGTGTATCTGCAGTTTGTAATTCTTGGACGGAATCAGGCACATTTGAAGCAGTAACACCTGGAGGTATCACTGTCAGTGCTGAATCAACAGGTAATGGGTCAATATAAAATGTCTGCACAGTTTTCTCAGTCTGTATTTCTCTCTGTTCAACAGAAGCAGTAGCCCCTGTAGTATGTACTGGTGCACTATTTTCAGTATTTTTCAAGGGGACCACATAAACAGGTGGACACTCAGTTAACAATTCATCCATTATTTCATCCCCTGGATTATTATTTATTTGAAGCTCTTTATCATCACTAATTCCCTTCTCCTGAATTTGGTGCTTTACCTTTTTATCCTCACTTGCTTTCTCTCTTGCTGCTTTTTCCCACATGCTTAAGGCCTCAAATTGTGCAGCTTTAGATAGTGTCTTTATTTCACATAACACTTCCCTTAATTTGTCAATAATTTGCAATTCAAAAGTACCATCTTTTGGAAACCTCAAAGCACCTTCTTTTTCAGTAATCTTGCACCATTGGTGAACCCACATACATGTGTTATGTCCCAAATTGGTAGACATAAAATGCACAGGTGTTCCTTCAAGAGCATCACCAATAAAAAACAAATTTTTCACTTTACCTCCTAACGGCTTCTTTAAACCTTCAAACATTTTCATTTTTGCAATAGTTCAATGCAATTTCTTTTTTCCAAAGCTGTCAATCTCAATTTCAGTCAGTTTTACTCCTACCACTGACCCTCCACAAAATCTTACTGCAATATTTCTCTTAATCAATAACTCTGTTAGTAACAACATAAATACATTCGCTACTCTGTCTGTTGTGCTAAATAAAGGATAGATTTATATTCACTGCGAGTTACACATTCCGCTTACCCTTCACAAAGTAAGACCTTCCGTTTACTCTTCAAACACTACAGGTAAATCCCTTCCACTTACCTTTCACTCAAGCTCAGAAGAACCTGCTACTCCTTTGGACTTATCCTTCAGGATATATCTTAGGCCAAAGTTTCACCAGCGAACCCTTTTGCTATCAATCAAGCTCAGAAGAACCTGCTACTCCTTCGGTGTGACCCTTTCTAGGTGATATCAGACCAAAGTTTCACCGGCGAACTCTTTGCTGTCACTCAAGCTCAGAAGAACCTGCTACTCCTTCAGTGTGACCCTTTCTAGGTGATATCACACCAAATTCTAGCAGCAAACTCTTTGCTATCAATCACTCACACAGAAAATAGTCCCCAATTTAACACTGCCAGCCCTACCTAGCTTCTCAGTGTTATTCCAACAGACGAGTAACCTCAGTGCAGTGTGGCTTCCATTTACCACCCGCTATTCCTTCCCGGGATTCTCCCACAGGTGTGCATACCTGTGTTTCCAGACAACATAGAACAAGACACTTACTCAACATGAAGAGTTAAAACATGTAATCAATAACCCCAAAAATTATGTCCTATGAAATTACCAATATAATCAATAACACCATCAATTCAAAATGAGCAAAATGTCACCAACAGTAAAAAAACAACTTACATTTTCAACACTTCAAAAATACATGCTAGCATATTAACAACATTTCACAACCCTATTGATACTCACACCACTTCTTGCATCACCTGCCAGTACTGCTTTGCCAGTCTTCAGGTTCTGAGCATTGGAGTCAGGAATCAGGACTTGGACATTTACCTAACTTGGGCAATTATTTTATTTCCCTTCTAAGGTCAATGATCCATTAGTTGAATAGTTGATGGTGAAATCAATAATCATTAATCACCAAACTAATCAATAATGACCATCCTCTGATTACCAAAAACTGATGGAGCGGTAATTTCTTCTGGTAATTTCTCAATGCAAACCCTCATGCTACCTCTAATTTACCGCTGAAAAGGGTGTTGGGCCCTTCACACCATGTCACCTGAACAGTCAAAAATGCAATTATTATTTCAAGCCAATAAAGAGAGTTGTTGAGTATTTTAAAGGGTTTTTTATTTTCTAGTCAAAAGTTAATTTTTCTCTGACCCTCTATTTATTAGTAAAATCTCAATCAGGTTACAGAATTTGGAAAACAGGAAAAATAGCATTAATACAGAACACATTACAGTCTGCATATAAGCATTACATGTAGGAAAGAAAATGTGGCGCAAAATATCAGTCAAAATTCTTAAAGAGTTTCTAAGAAAAATAGTCTTGCAAGGCTAATCAATAATTAAATAGTTTGCAAATCTCCTATTAAGAGAAATAAATGCATAAGACAAATAAATCTTTTCAGACCTAATTAATTAGTCAAAGCATAAACTTAAAGTTTAGCATCTAATTCTATCCTGATCCACTGCATTCTCTGCTCCTGTCTGTGTCTAAATAGCAAGCAAGGAGTGAGACAGCCCGCCCTTCACAAGGCATCAAAGGAATGTGGCCTGCAGTGCCAAAATATGACGTGGAAGCCAGAAACCTCTCCCTGACTCTCCTCGGACGCTTAAGGCTGTACCCGTGATGATCTCGTACCTAACCCATGTGAATGAAGCAAAAAGCAGAAGTGAGCTGAAAGCCAGCCAGTGAGCAAAAAAGCCAACCCCCCTCCAGAGAGGTCATTATTTATACTCTAATTCTTGGCAGTCTACACAAAAATGTTGCATCTTCAGGAAAACCTGTACGTGATTGGTCAGTCATGATGGCAAGAGTTCTCACTACCCTGACTCATTCTAAAATCCTGACTATACCAGTTTTAACAAAAGAAGCATACATGAATAAATACATTTATAAACCTTTGCAACATTTACTAGGAAAAATGTTTCATTCTAATTCTCTTCCTTCCTTTCACAGCGCAGTAGGACGGATATGTTAACTAACTGGTACATTGGCACAGTCACAAGAATGTACAGTTCAAGATGTCCTTGACTTCTTCTTGTCATGAGGAGAGTTGGCTCAGTTTGCGCATGCACCCTTCTCTTTACAAGTCATAGTCTTGCTGGATTCACAGGCAACCATGTTTTGTGTAGGCCCCAAAAATAAAACAGACACAAAGAGAATATTAATTTAATGTAAATCATCCCATTATGTTTCCCAACTCCATACTAATACCCCTTGTAAATGTTTACCTAGCCAAGCTATTAGTTTCAAGCAGCTTTTCTATTATTTATGACAACATGCAAAATAAATGTGCAATGTGCAACATAGCATTTTTATGCTTTAGTATAAATTTTAAAAGCACACACAGTTAATACAGCGCACACAGCAACATGCTTTAGTGTTTTAGATAGCTTTTCATGCAAAAAGCATTTAGCCCCCTGTGTAGTGTTTGGTGCATTATTAATTCACACACAGTATAAAAAGAGGTGTTATTAACTGAAAATGTTTATCAAAATATGCAACAAGTCAAAGTCTTTTAAGACAGAAATAGTGAATTTAGATTGCAAGGGATGAGCTGGGAAGAGAGAAACACATTCTATTAATCTTCAAAGCTAAAAAAGGCCACTTTTCTTTACACTGCAAAAACACATGTTAATTCAGCACAACCATTTCAGACTGACTAGACCTCACTTTCATGTGCCTTGTTTTTAACTTGCACCAAAATGTGTGTGACAATTTAAATGCAGTCTGTCTGAAGCACAAAAATAAAACAATGCCTGACTGCAGATGAAATCTGCTCCATCACTATGTATCAAATAACTATCAAGATTTTGACGTCGGGTATGTCAATGGTTTCATTTTGAGCATTTTCCAGTCCTTCTGAACTATTGCACCACCGCAGGAATATATATGAAACTCAGAGCGGTACTAACTGGACAGCAGGTTAACACCAAGGTTCAAGGCAAGCATACTAAGCCTGGGCCTCTGTTTATATAGTTAGTGACCTGGAAGCACTTTTCTTAAAGATCATCATTTCCGGTTTTGATCCTTCACATAGCAGCTACCAACTGAATGTGCGCTCTCTGATATACTATACACCATTGCCTTATTTGGTTCAAGAAGACATCTTTTCCTCTATAGTTTCAAGGCCCCTCTTTATCAATGCTGTTCGTATTGGCTATCACCTATGCACGGCCTTTTACTCTCTTCCAGAGCAACTAGAAGCCGTAATTTAAATCCCACATCAATTATTGGGGCATTATAACAGTGAGCCTCCAACAATTGTAACACTGAGCATATTGTACATTGTAGTAAAGATTGCAGGTACAGTATGAGTTATTCCTTACTGGTCACAATCTCCAGCTTTTTCTAAAATGCTATTACTGGGGCAGAACCTGGTGGCAGAGGGCGCACCAGCACCTTTGTGTACTCTTTGTACCACATAGAAATTTGACCTTGTCAGCTTCATCCACTTTTACATGATATCCACCATGTATGTGTCTTCATTGTTTTCTAATATCCAAATCACATGAATGTTGTCTTATCGTGACCCTCCCTCAACATCACCCAGTCTGTATTTCAGGAAGAGAACCATTTGTTTAAATCCTTTACCTGCTACTGCAGGTTGTTGGTGTCGGGCTGTAACTCTCCCAGTGCATTTTCATGTTTCTTTACTGTGTCAGTGAGTTTTTGTTAATCGTTCTTCTGGAGTCTCACATCTATCTCCAACAAGTCTTTGCAGTTTTGGTGAAAATTGTCCCACTATGTTCTGCAGTGCCCTGCACTCTTGGAGTCTTGTGACAAAGAAGAACACTTTACCGGCAGACTGTATAGGCTGCACTTCGATCTCCAATTATAACAAGTAGTGTGTCCTGTGCACAATTCTTCCGGCACCTGCTGCCGTTTTGTGCCGCTGTTCAACAGATCAAAAACGTATAAACTATGAGAAGGTTTTTATTTTATTTTAGAGAATTTGTTAAGCGCACAAATACCCGAGGGTGTCTCGGCGCTGAGTGTCTTTGCTGTCCTTGAGATGATTACTGTTTAAAAAGCCAAGTTTTTATCTGTTTGCGAAAGGAAAGAAGAGAGGTGCAGGTTTTGATTTGGCTAGGAAGACTGTTCCAGAGTTTGGTGGCGGTCACTATAAAGGACCTGTCGCCCCAGGAGACTTTCTTGGTCCTTGGGACCTGCACAAGACCGGCAGTCGAAGAGCGGAGGGATCTGACAGGGGTGTAAGGGCAAAAGGCATCTTTTAAGAAAGCAGGTCCTAAAGAGTGAATTGCTTTATAGGCAATGCAAAGTGCCTTAAATTTAGTTCTCTTCTTTACTGGCAAACAGTGAAGCTGTTCAATAGTGCTGGAAATAGGGGTAAACTTGGGGGTCGCAGTGATCAATCTGGCCGCAGCGTTCTGCACCAGCTGTAGTTTTCTTATGACTCCTTCCTGAGCATTGACCAAGAGCGCGTTACAGTAATCAATGCGAGATATCACTAATGCACTGACCAGAGTCTTGGCCATACTCATGGGAAGGTAAGGGAGTAGTTTTTTGATCATTCTCATAGTATAGAATGAGGATGACACCACAGCATTAACATGGTGCATAAGTGTAAGTTTAGTGTCCAGTATGACCCCCAGATTTCATGCCTTGGCCACTGGGGACGGAGGTGGTCCAAGAGCAGCGGGCCACCAAGTGGGTGACCAAACTGGGGAGAGATTACCAAACACCATCACCTCCGTTTTATCGGAGTTAAGCTTCAGGCAGTTTGTGGACATCTAGTCACTTATGGCTGGCATTCCTGAATTAAAATTAGAAGCCACTTTATCTCCGTTTTTATTAATAGCCAAGACAATCTGGGTGTCATCAGCATAGGATGTCACCGCCAGGTGATGGGATTTAATGACCCTCGCCAAGTCCGACACATAGATGTTAAATAGTGTCGGACTTAGCGAGGATCCCTGGGGGACACCGCATGGGAGAGTAAAAGGTGGTGAAGTGAAATTGCCAAAGGTGACGGATTGTACTCGGTCGGCAAGAAAAGAGGAAATAAGATCCCTAGCTCCATGTGTGATCCCCACCGCTGAGACACGGTCGATCAAGATGGAATGATCGACCGTGTCAAATGCGGCGGATAGATCCAACAAGATAAGCACTGCCGATCTTCCCCCATCGAGTGTCATCCTGATTTCATCCGTAGCTTTGATAAGCGCGGTTTCTGTCCCATGTCCCTTCCGAAATCCAAATTGCGAGTTATCCAAACAATTATTGTGATCTATGTAATCGGAAATTTGGATATTCATGATCTTTTCAACAATTTTGGCGGGGAGAGGGAGGCAGGCTATAGGTCTATAGTTGGCAACTATAGAGGGATCTAAGGAACTCTTCTTAATGAGAGGTTTAATAGTCGCTTTCTTCCAGATGGAGGGAAAGATGTTAGCGGAAAACATAGCATCAAATATTTCCGTGAGTTTGGGACCTATGATGTCAGGAAACTTTTTAAGAATGGAAGGGGGACATGGATCTTCCGGTGAGCCAGAATTGGTAGTGCATAGTAAGTGTGATACCAGTTCTGACGGAACCTGAGTAAAGTTCTGAAAGGAAGGACTGAAGGTTGAGTCAGGCGGGATAGAATCTGACCACGCCAATTCCGTATGATCCTTAGGAGTGGAAGATGAAAGTCCAGTACTGATTGTGTGTGCCTTAAATAAAGTATAGATGTCAGTCACTTTGCTTTGAAAGTGGTCTGCCAAGGAGTCACATAGCTCTTGAGTAGCTATGATGGGGGTAGATGTCGCTTCACCACAGAGACGTGTGACTACCTGAAAGAGTTGTTTCACAGAGTCATGTGCAAGATTAATTTGGGTACTGTAAAATTTGCTTTTTTCCGTAACAATTAGTTGTTTATATTTAGACATCATGATCTTGTAGCAGGATTTTTGATCTGGGTCATAGTCTCGTCTCCATCTACGTTCCTGACGTCTACATTTGTGCTTTTCCTGTCTGAGGACATCATTGTACCAAGGCGCAGACTTAGAAGCCCTATTGATAGATTGTTTCTTTAAAGGGACCATCCTATTCACTGTGTTCTGAATCCAGTTGGTGTAATTATTAGCTCCCAACTCAGGATCAATCACAGCAGATGGCAGCGAGGTTAGTAGTGATGACTGAGATGCAAGAATATCAATACTTTTCCAAGCTCTAAATTGGTTAATGGGTAGGGGGTTTTTAGTTGCGGAGGGAGTACCTTTTAATAAAAAATCAAAAAGAATAGCCGAGTGGTCGGTCCATGTCAGGGGGAGAACATCTCTCATCCTGAGTGATGTATGACTAGAAAAGAGAACATCCAGAAGGTGGCCCGCAGTGTGGGTGGGGCCAGAAACTAGTTGTGGGAGTCCTATTACTTCCAATTCGGATAAAAAAGCTGCAGTGTCAAGGTTGTCCAACATCTCTAGGTGAAAATTAAAATCACCCAGAATGGTATACTGGTTTTCGCCTGCCAGTGGTTCTAATAAAATTTCCAAATTAGCAAGAAATGCACCACGAGGTCCTGGAGGACGATAGTTAAGCGTGCCTTTAAAAGGGGAAGCATGGGGAGTGGCAATTGTAAAAGAAATTGCTTCACAACTGGTGGTAGGGACAGCCTCCATTCGTACTATTAAATTGTTACGATATATAATAGCCAGGCCACCTCCTTTTCTTGGAGGTGGTCTGTCTACTCTGATGTTCGAGAATCCGTCAGGGGTTGCAGTGACAAAGTCGGGTCCACAGGAGGGATCACCCCAGGTTTCGGTTAAGAAAAGAAGATCAAGATTGTGGTCCTCAATAAAACTCAGAACTTCATATTTGTGCTTGGGCAGGGAACGTGTATTTATTAATGCCGCCATACAAGGTTTAGACAGTGTTTTCTTCCTGCAGGGGGTGACTGTCGGTAAGCGGCGATAGTTATTAGTAACAAAGGAACAGCTAGGACAAACATAAGGGAGGGAGTATGGCTGGTTGGCAAGTTCAAGACGAGGGCAAAGAAGAAGGGGTGTATTTAACGCATGAAGTTGCTTAAAATCGTAAGTCAAGGTCACCTCTGGTCTGTTTTTCGGGAAACCGGCAGGAGGGATGGCCCTAGGCTCGGTCCAGGCGCGGACGGGCGCAGACGGGCTTGCCTTAGGCGCGCCCGCTGCGCGACCGAGAAATACACATTTATATATCGGAAAAGGAGGCGGGGGCGTGGTCTGATGCAGTGGTCGTCGCCTGTGGGATCAGGGAAATGGCGTCAAGAATGTAGCCCGCGGCAGCGATGATATCGGCTGCGCGGGGATGCCCAGAGCGAGGTGAAGAAGAGTGAGTGCCCAGGGAGGGGGGAGTTAAAAGTCAAAACACAGTATCACAACAAATTTTTAAAATAATTGCAAGCGTTCTCCCGGCTGTGCCTCAGGAGATAGAGTGTCCACTGACTCGCGCTAGTAGTCAGCGCGCTTTAAATACCATCGACGGGGGCGTGGTCTGATGCAGTGGGCGTCGCCTGTGGGATCAGGGAAATGGCGTCAAAAATGTAGCCCGCGGCAGCGATGATATCGGCTGCGCGGGGATGCCCAGAGCGAGGTGAAGAAGAGTGAGTGCCCAGGGAGGGGGGAGTTAAAAGTCAAAACACAGTATCACAACAAATTTTTAAAATAATTGCAAGCGTTCTCCCGGCTGTGCCTCAGGAGATAGAGTGTCCACTGACTCGTGCTAGTAGTCAGCGTGCTTTAAATACCATCGGCGGGGGGCGTCGCCTGTGGGATCAGGGAAATGGCGTCAAGAATGTAGCCCGCGGCAGCGATGATATCGGCTGCGCGGGGATGCCCAGAGCGAGGTGAAGAAGAGTGAGTACCCAGGGAGGGGGGGGGGGAGTTAAAAGTCAAAACACAGTATAAAAACAAATTTTTAAAATAATTGCAAGCGTTCTCCCGGCTGTGTCTCAGGAGATAGAGTGTCCACTGACTCGCGCTAGTAGTCAGCGCGCTTTAAATACCATCGGCGGGGGGCGTGGTCTGATGCAGTGGGCGTGGCCTGTGGGATCAGGGAAATGGCGTCAAGAATGTAGCCCGCGGCAGCGATGATATCGGCTGCGCGGGGATGCCCAGAGCGAGGTGAAGAAGAGTGAGTGCCCAGGGAGGGGGGAGTTAAAAGTCAAAACACAGTATCACAACAAATTTTTTAAATAATTGCAACGTTCTCCCAACTGTGCCTCAGGAGATAGAGTGTCCACCAGGAAAGAGTCCAATTCCAGTATAGATTTCAAATTATCTTCTTTATTATTATTCCTCAGTTTAAACATTAAAATTCAGTCAATGCGTTTCATTCCATACACTCCTGGAACTTCATTAGGGTTCCAGATTGTATATAGCGATGTATTTCGGGGATTTAATAACTTAGTAATGCATCCATAATGATTTGGATGAAAAGTCCTCAACATAAGATGTTCCGGCTATTCTATGGGCTGCCGCGAATTCTAACAAGCATCATCAAGCCCCATAATCGATACCATAGTAAGCATCCATATCGAAGTATTGTGCGGTCTGGTTTCAAAAAGCTCTTGGAGTCTTGTGTTTGCCCATTATAATTCAGAATTCAATTTTGATCATTCCTGTGCTTTTAAGGTAGGACAAGATTCCACGTTTGTGCTACTTTATCAAGATTGTCAGGTGGTCCGGGTGTGCAACCCAGGGTTTCCTCTGTGAGTGCCGTTGAGTTGTTTAGAAATCTTATGTGGGTGTATGAGTTTGCCTCACGTGCACTCATGCTCCCCCAAATAATAAATACCTGCAGAGGGGTTTTGTCCAGCAGATTAGTCTACTGATGTACTCTGATTGCTTAAAAGAGCGTCCTTTTGGAGGGGACCAGGTTTGGCAGTTGTGGCTGGATTATTCCAGTTGGAGCTGGAGCACGGCTGATTTGCATATGGCTAGTCACACTGTAGAATTGCAATAGTGGGCATACAATTATGGCTTGGAATGCAAACCCGAGTTTGTGGCTGAAATTCAACCATCCTTTTCATAGCAGTAGACACCCTAAATGCAACAAGTTTACCCATATGTAGGTCTCATGCTTACTAAGACTATGTCAGAGGGCTCAAGCTATATTTCACTGAGAAGGTCTTAGTAGCCGAAACCAACATTGGGTTGATTGTGTTCCCATCTGGAGGGGACTTGGTCTGACAGTTTGGTCTACACTAAGGGTTATTTGTATGTGGCTGGTATATGTCTAAAGTAGCGTGGTTGGTAAAAAAAACAATGGTGTGGTATGCAACCTGACTGCCTGCCAGTGGCTCAGATTAATTTAGGCATTCCTTTAATCTGTTTGTTGCAATAGACATTCCTAAGTGTGGCAGTGATGCCCAGACGTATCGCCCATGCTCATTTGCCACAATACACAAGCTGAGTAGACCATGACCATCTGGGGTTGCTTGTGTTCCCATATGGAGGGGATTGGGTCAGGAAGTTCTGGCTGAACTATTTCTATTGGAGCAGGACTAAAGCTAATTTGCATACTGCTGTTCTTATTCTGGAATCACATAGTGGCCATAACGATGAACTGGAATGCAGCTCCGAGTGCTTGTTGGTGGATGAAATAATTAAACAACCTTCCATCACTTTGTTGTTTGTCACAAAGCATCCAGTCCCTTCCACACTGCGTCAATCACTAACACTTCTCCTGAAATCTTGCTACAGGCACTTGCTTTTTCAACAGTGACGTTTGGGCTGAAGAATCTTTGCTCAGTACCTAAGGTAAAGCATGTTAATTCAATACGCTCAGCTGGCCTAGTCAGACCCCCCTAACCCAACACCCGTGGCCCTCTGCCTTCTTCAGGGCTTCATGTTTTTCAATCCCAGCCCATGACCCTCAACCGGGGTACCACATAATCTCTGGGTGCGGTATACAGCAGATGGGGGAAGGCCGCAAATCTCAGTGGTTTCTCGTTCCCAGCTGGGATTACCTTTGTTGCGCATGCTCCCATCAGTACCTGTCAAGACCCAGAGCACTAACCAGGTCCTTGCTTCTCCTGGTGAAGCGACACATATCTGCAGCCGTCGCTAGGCACCAATTACCCCCATCCCCCTCCCTCCCCAATACAAGCAATTTCCAATCCACACCTGACTGCAGACCTGCAGGGCAGGGGAAAAAGGGACGTTCTCTAGGTGACTGTTACTGCTGCTCAGGCTGTTTTCTGGGTGAAGTTGTCTGGACTGTGAGCTGTTCGGAGTTTGAGTTCCTCGATGTCTTACTCCTGTGAAAACACAAGAATTAGACACAGGAATTCCCACTCTCCCTTATTCATTTCTTAGCACTACTTTCAGCAATTGTCCCTTCGTATCGGTCACTTCCCTGTTCCCCACTATCCGCAAGGGTTTTTTGGAATCTCTTCTTTCGTTTTTTAACTGGAAAGGGAAACTGGTAATAGAAGAACCAAGATTTGTGATACTGTTGTTCTGTAATTAGAGTGTTTGCTCTAATTTACTCATCGTTAATCATAGTAGTTTGCTCTTCTCACTTCTAAATTAGGGGCACAAATACAGCAGCATACTCCGAAATTGTAGCTGCTTCACTTCAATGGTTTGTGTAAAATAGGATGGTTTTACACAGTGATTCAACCAACACAACTGTCTCGAAAATACGTTTTTGTCTTACATCAAATTGCCAACGTTTGCTTAATGAAAGTTCTGTCTTTTTCCAAAAATCTTTTTTCTCCCATTATTTCTCTCTCTATATATTTTTGCATTGAGGTGCTTCTCGTAACTTTACCAAAGTAATTATGCAATACATTTCTGCTGCTTATTCCTTACCTTCAATATAGTGAATCATTTCTTTTCCTTACTACTATCTCGTTCTTTCTCTTTCTAGGTTGTCGAGCAGATCAACTTTCACTCCATGCAACGGTCTTCTTTCTGCAAGAGAGGCAGGTAAGTCATCAACAGACTGATGACGCGCAGTTGTCAGGAGAGCCCTGACAGATATCTTACTTGTGCAGGTTCCTCTCTAACACGCGCGGCTCCAACCCGTGGGCAAGGCTTAATCATTCTTGCCACAACCAACCAACATGATTGCTAAATCTTGTGCGATCTTGGCATCATGCAGGGAGTGGAATTGTAATCCAAAGAAATCTAGATTGGGATGCGGCCTGAGTAATTACCAGTGGTTGAGATTAATTCAAGCATTCCATCCATCACTTTTTTGTGTACTTTTGTGTTCCACCTTAAGTGGGAAGAGTATGCCCAGACATGAGTCTAGTGCACACTGTCATTCCAACCAAGCTATACCTGGCTAGCCCATAACAAGGGTGAAACCAGTCCAGGGTTGCTAGTGTTCCGGTTCAGGGAGGACCTGGATTTTCAGTTTGGGTTGGGCTGTTCCCATTAGAGCAGGGTCAAGGCTGATTTGCATATGACTGGGTTCAAACTGAGTTGGCATGGTGTGCAAAATAATGATGAATTAGGATGCAACACTGAGTAATTATCAGTGGGTGAGCCTAATTCAAGCATTCCATCCTTCACTTTTGTGTACTTTAGTTTTTCATTATAATCGCTAACTGGGTGTGTCACAAGTCAGCTATTATAAAGATAGTAAAGAAAGGTTTTTATACAAGGATTGCAGAATCCTATGTATTATAAATAAATTGGAGCTATCGCTTTATACAGGGGTTACAGAACTCCATGATGTATACATAAAATCTTTAAATAAAATAAACCAAGCACATTTTTGTATGTCTAGTTTCAGCAGAGCAAAATATCATAATGATTTATGGGCTTGCAAATACCTAATGGTTTAAGGCCCTGTGGACAAGGGAACCCAAATTCATCATTCCACTTCCTGGTCTCTGGCCAACACTGTCAGAGCCACCCCTACTGCATTCACCTATTTTTAGGACCGGTTTACTGGTAGGCTCGGCAGTTTGTAGAGTGGCTCCCTTAGGGTGAAACAGGAGGCCACCACCATATGGATAGGTACAGCTCAGTGCTCCAACTCCTTTCAAATCCAGTATCTTATCTCCCCACCATCCCCAAACCATCAATAGATATTGATATTTCCCAACACATGGACTGATTTTCTCCCCTTCCCCTCTTACCTCTAAAACAGGCTGAAAAGAAGCCATCTAAACTGTAGGTAGGAAAGCTGGTGTTGGATAGAGTAACAGGAAGCTTGAACAGAAAACCTTCAAAACACTTTGCCTGCTATCCTGCCAGAGGATAAGGTGGGGTCAGACCTATTATAGGGGGTGGAGCCAAGGAAAGCCTAGACTCAATCCCCCAAAAGAGGTAGAGTCAGGGGTGGTGCTGTCCTTATTCTCAACCAATCAATATCCTTGAAAATGAAGGAGAAGCAGGGATGGGTTTTAAGCCATATCCTCTCTTGTCATAGTGGACACAAGCTGGATACCAGGGGGAGTGTCTGGACCTCATCCAATCTCCTTTTCGTCTAAGTGCTCTGTCCAGATGAAATGGGAAAGGGGAGACAGAAGGAGGGAGAAAGAGGTACGTTTTGGGAGGCTATAATGTGGAACAAGCTACATTCCAGGATCCCTCTTCTGACTTCTGCTAGTCTCTTTTTCAGGTCCCGGGACCAAGCAATTGCCCCAGGTCTTGTGTTCCCCAAGATAAGCCTGTATGAAGTCTTGTATGCTATAAAGCATATACAATTAACTCTTAGATATTCTCAAAATAGGAAATGCAAGTGAGCGGGAGGTGAAGAACCAACTATCATTGCGAAAGACTGTAAAGAAAAGATAAGGATGTAAAAATAGAAGAAAATAGGTACTTCCAGACACAGAGAAGCTGTGAAGGGGATGGACTGTACAGTCACCCACTATCGTATATGATGGAATAAATACTGTATCAACCAATCCAGGCTCTTGGTCCTTAATGGGTAAAAATATATAGACCCTGGTGATGAGCGGCCTGCATTTAAGATCTGGTATTTATGTGCATCACAAGTAGATCAATCTTTTTACCTGCAATGGGAATAACAACATGCTGGAATCAATGTTTTCGCAGAGACATCTGCAAGTATATCCATATTTGCAGGCTTTTTACTAGGAACACCGTGCCCAAGGTATTACTTGGATTTGTGTCCTTTAACAAATGTGAGATTTCTGCTACCAGGTCCTGTAATTCTCGAATTATACACTATCTACAGTTACTGGGAAGGGGAATTTCTGGTCACTTGTAATGGTAACCTAAGGAACACTGTTCTTGCTTCTTGAATTTTAATAACCAGTAGGTATAAATAAGCTTAATAGATGAGGAAATATTTTTTCATGTCTTAAAAGATCTGTGGAGTTTTGATGTGTACGGTTTGTACATGTAGTTGAAAGGAGCAGGCTAGTGAGGAGAAGGCACATTAAACGTCCCCAATTACATGACGTGTTTTTACTATGTTCTTTGTGGCAACAGCAAGTGACCCCATACATCTGCCATACCTTCTTCCCTTAGAGAAAACAGAATGGAGGTCTATTCATGTAAGGGAGAGATATTTAATTCCTCTACCAGCAGAGCATCCTGTAACCTCCAGGGGCGGTCCTCCACAAGAGCAGAGGAGCGTCACCCCGCCTGCTGCAGGTGCAGCAAGCAAAGACACATCAATAAAATGGCATAGTAATGCCATTTTATTTTGCCTCACTCTGTATATAGCGTGAGCGTGAGGCAGGAGGCGGGGCTGAATCCTGCTATTGCAGGATTATTGCTTTCCCTTTCACTGCATGTCGGGTTGGCCGGCTGGCTACCTATGGCCAGCCCGACATGCGCATTTTTAGACACAACAATCGGATTGCTGGCACAGGCCCCCAGCTTCAAAATGAGTGCTGTGTCAGCATGCTCCCACCAATCCTGGTGGTACAAAAGGGGGTGGTGATGGACGGAGCATCTGAACCAATCAAACACTCACACCCAGTCAAAAGATCTGGGTTTGATCCATCACCGTTCTTTAGCCCACTCTGCCACCCCAGTTCAGACATGGCTATATGCAAATCAGTCTGACCCTGTGCCTCATGGGAACAGTCCAGCCCGAACTGCCAAGCCATGCCTTCCCTGGACCGGAAACAAGCTTCCGAGGACCGGTTTCTGGCATTACAGCCGTCTTCAGCCCGGCTTGCTTCAATCCTGGAGCTGCTCTCATGCTGATGAGGTACAAAAGTTAGTGTCACAGTGGAGAACAGTCAAACCACATATAAATAAGGAAAAGATCCTTGTTATCTAATCAAAAATCAAACATCACCATTAAATTATACCGAAACTGGTTGTGATTTTGTTTCATCACAAAACCTGAGTTAATCAAATTATAAGGCACAATGTATTTCACGTTTAAACAATGTTTTGAAACAACAGGTGCACAAAGGGTGGGGTGGCAAGTGCATTGGAGGGATTTGTGATAGTGATGTTAAAAGGGAAGGTAGTGCTTATATATACATCAGCAGTTTATATTTACAACCTATCCAGCCAGACGACTGGCCAGCACATATATGACAAACTATAACATAATTGATGCAGATATCAAATCTCTGTCATCCCTGTACAATACAACAAAACACTGTCAACGTTTCGACCCCTATAAAGAACAGGAAACTTTACGCCTTGGGAGTGGGGTCTTCACCAGGACTGAGGTGAGGGTAAATGGGAGGCGCCTATGGTCAATTGGATGAGGTTATTGAGGTGATGTATTCAAAATGAACGTATCTATGGGTTATTTTGTAGGATTATTTACCAATAAAAGTCAGCAAGATCACTTCAGGCTGAAGACATGGAAGCTGGGCCTCATGCGCTCCTACAATTGTAGGAGCACATGAGGCCCAGCTTCCATATCTTCATGACGAAGACCCCAGGACCGGTGGACTGGACCGTACAAGATTGTGGAGCGTAAAGGCCAGACCACCTATGTCGTGGACTTGAAGACCCCCCGACAGCCCCACCGGGTGCTCCACGTCAACCGCCTGAAGCCTCATCATGAGCGTTCGGAGCTTGCTCTCCTCATGGTGACGGATGGGAGCGAGGAGGAGGAAAGTGAGCCTCTTCCTGACCTTCTAGCGGCTCAGGAGAAGGATGGTTCAGTAGAGGGAGTTGTCCTCTCCCCATCCTTGACCCCAGAACAACAGAGGGACTGCCGCCAGGTTTTGGAGCAGCACGCCTCGTTGTTCTCCCTCACGCCTGGAATTACGCATCTGTGTACCCATGATGTGGACACAGGGGACAGCCCACCAGTGAAAACCAAGTCTTACCGGCTGTCCGACAAAGTAAAGAACAGCATCCAGGGTGAGGTGACCAAGATGCTGGAGCTGGGAGTAATCGAGCCCTCCAGCAGCCCATGGGCTAGTCCGGTCGTTCTAGTGCCAAAAGCGGCTCCACCGGGCGCCACATCAGAACTTCGGTTCTGGGTGGATTATCGGGGGTTGAACTCTGTCACCAAGACAGATGCTCACCCGATACCACGGGCAGACGAGCTGATTGACCGGCTGGGTGCAGCCAAGTACCTCAGCACCATCGACTTGACATCAGGGTACTGGCAGATTGCCATGGCCGATGGAGCAAAGGAGAAGACAGCGTTCTCCACCCCCGAGGGTCACTTCCAATTTCGAGTGATGCCCTTCGGGCTCAAGAATGCTCCGGCCACCTTCCAGCGGTTGGTGAACCAGGTATTATCTGGCCTGGAGTCCTTCTCAGCAGCTTACCTGGATGACATAGCTGTCTTCAGTAGCACCTGGGAGGACCATCTGCAGCATCTCCAGGAGGTGCTGCGGGCGTTACAACGGGCTGGCTTGACCATCAAAGCTAGCAAGTGCCAGATTGGACAGGGCTGTCGTGTACCTGGGACACTTGGTGGGTGGAGGTAAGGTGCAACGCCTCCAGGCCAAGATTGATACCATCATGGCCTGGGAGCCCCCCAAAACTCAGACTGAGGTCCGAGCTTTCCTCGGCCTCACTGGCTATTTCCGCAGATTCGTCAAGGGATATGGCACCATCGTGGCCCCCTTGACCGAGTTGACGTCCAAAAAGCAGCCACATCAGGTCATCTGGACGGCTGCTTGCCAGGAGGCATTTGAAACACTGAAGCGCACGATGTGCACCGCTCCGGTGCTGGCCACTCCGGACTTCCAAAAAGAATTAATCGTGCAGACAGATGCCTCAGAGCATGGGCGTAGGCGCCGTGCTGTCGCAACTCAACGATGACGGCCAAGACCAACCTGTGGCCTTCATCTCCCGAAGACTCCTTCCTCGGGAGCGGCGATGGAGTACCATCGAGCGAGAAGCCTTTGCTGTGGTCTGGGCTTTGAAGAAGTTGAGGCCATACCTCTTTGGCTCTCACTTCCTGGTTCAAACCGACCACCAACCCCTTCGCTGGCTCATGCAAATGAGAGGCGAAAACCCCAAGTTGCTAAGGTGGTCCATTTCCCTACAGGGGATGGATTTTAGGGTGGAACATCGGCCCGGAGCTGACCACGCCAATGCTGACGGTCTCTCCCGGTTTTTCCGCCTTAGTGACGCGAACTCCCTAGAGGTTGGGTAGCTCTCCCCACTTTCAGCTGGGGGGGACGCATGTTAGACCTGTCAGCCCTAGGGTGGTCTTTCCCTGTGATTTTTTGGCCCTGGCCTAATTTTTTCCACCTATTTGTTTGTTGGCCCGTAGGTCTTCGGGCACCTTTTCACAGCTAACCTGTGTTAGGGTGCAGGTGCTCTCTACTTTCAACATGGCTGCCACTGGCCCCTGCTACTGCAGCACGGTGTTTTTAGTGTAGCACCCTAGTTGCCAGGAGCAGGCTGGGTCCCCATACAATGTTGCAACACCAGCCACCCAGCCCCTGTCCATAGTTAGAGTGGGGAAGCTCCTGGAACCTTCCAGAAGGAAGGCGGACCTGACTTTTCCCGCCTTAGAGAGTGGTCACCTGACCTGCTCCTATATAAGCCAGGGAGGGAACTTTTTCCAGTCAGTTGGGGCATCACTGACCTGGGGAACCCACGCAGGAGTTTTAGGCGGGAGGGCCTAGTGAGGAACCTATGCTACTGGGAGTGACAGGATTTAGGTGCTGCCTCTTAAGCTCAGTGAGGTGTCCAAAGCTAGCCCCCCTGATCTGGCCCAGTGGTAGGGAACCCCAGGGCCCATCTGCAGTGACTGAGGAGAAATTCTTCAAGCCTTGAACTCATTCCCCCCCCCTTTTTCTTCAACTTCAAAAAACAAGCAACTAAGGGCGCAGAACCATCCAAGCGCCAAGAAACCTGCTTCCTGGGACCAGGTACTGGACTAAGCTGCCCTGCGCATCCCCTGCCTTCAGCTGGGCCTACCTGTCTCCCCCTGACTGAACTGTGTGACAAGCGCTAAAAATTGTCCCCATCCTGCTTGCAGTTCTGGCTGACTAACTTGCAGAGTGCTGTAATCTGCCCTGCTGCCCAGCACTGTGATCCTGAGGCGCTTTTCACCTCAGAACTCCTTCTGCCGCAGTTGCCTGCCCAGCGCTCTCCTGAGTCAACTGATCACCCCCCATGAGTAGCGCTGCGCTGCCTGTCACCGGCGCCACAAGGCGCTGTTAATATCCCCACTCACCGCCGCTGCCCAGAGCTTTGGGAAGCCGTCTGAGGCACCTGAGGAGGCCCCCACGTCACCGCGGCATCAGCGCCGCCAACGCGACGCCTCTGAGGCGCTACCGGCCTTCCCTGGGGCTGCCCGCCTTCGCGCTGTGTCCAGCGCTGTGTGACCCCCCTCGGCGGCCCTCGGT
The DNA here is from genome assembly GCF_964261635.1 of Lissotriton helveticus. Classification (NCBI taxonomy): domain Eukaryota; kingdom Metazoa; phylum Chordata; class Amphibia; order Caudata; family Salamandridae; genus Lissotriton; species Lissotriton helveticus. The sequence continues at coordinate 581,684,806 of NC_136063.1, forward strand.
GCCAGGAGAGGGCCGCCGCTTTGAATCTGTCAGGCCGCGGTAGGCCTGCAGCCAAGCTGTCCTGCCCCACGTGATCGGGGAGCTCCTCTGCCCCGCCCCCGGGCTGCCATTGGTCGAGGCGGGCGCGCCCTCGAGGCGGGAGAGGTGAGTGGCTGGAGCGGCCCCGGCGCCTTGCCGGTAGGCCTGAGACAGCCCGTAAAGATCGCGGAGGGGGTCGTGAGCCAAAGGGCCCCCCTCCGCTCCGAATCCTGCACGTTAGCCTCGCCCCGGCCCCGGCGCTGGTGCCCAGAAGCCGCAGCGACAACGCGCCTGGCCGAGGGAGGCCCTGGGAGGGACGAACACCCCCCCTCTGCCCAGAGCCAGCGTCTTCGCAAGGGCCCCGGAGGGCCGAACAAGAGAGGTAACCCCCTGGGGAGGAGGGCGGTAGGCCACGTGTGGCCCGAGGTCGCCCCTCCCCCGGGGTTAACTGTGACTGGGCCCTGTTGGCCCCTTTCTGAATGTGCCTCAGTTTATTGTCTTGCTTACATATTTACAAGCCTGAGTTATTCTTCGTGAACCATATTTACGAGCCTGAGTTATTCTTCGTAAACCATATTTACAAGCCTGTTAAATGGGAGGGAGAGTCACTTCACTGTACTGAATTTTCTTGCAGAGGTGGACTTCCATAACATTCTGATGATCTGATCTAGGTCGCAGCCGACCCGTATTCACAAGAAGAAAGGCTTGTCACAGATGACTAACGGCTGTGTTCTTTGAAGTTCTTTGTTAGACTGATAAGTACTTGCTGATATGTTTTATTCCTTTCTAGGAAAAGCGTCCATGAGAGGTTTGATGTGCTACTTAGATGCATTATAATTGTCGCTTCTTGTAGGATCCTCCAGGTTTATACCATTACCCCTTTGCCTGTCCAAGAGTCTGATGCGACAGGCGGGGTCAAGTAATGTTTTATTGCATAGATGAGCTGGCTGTAGTTTTAATGAAACGCCTTACTGAAATGTTTACTCTTCACAGGAAATGCAACCTGCACGGGATATATGAAATGTCTTAATGAAATGCTTATTTGAAATGCTAATGAATTACCAAGGCCTTGCTCTAATTGAAAGCCTATATAAAAGATCTTGATTTTTCCAACATAACTACTGGTATGGTCTCCATTATTGCGCCACTGTGTGTTTAATTGGATGTGTGTGTTGAGTAGCTGCTTTACACCTAAGCCCCTGGCCGCCTTCCTGCTCGAGCCATGCTACCCCCCGGAGAACTGGCGGTCCCAGTTCTTACAATAGGTTATAAATATTAATTGCTGATGTATATATGCACACTACCTTCCCTTTTCACATCACTCTCACAAATCCCTCCCATACACTTGCCACCCACCCTTTGGGTACCTGTTTTTTCAAAAAAATGTTTAAACGTGAAATACATTGTGACCTATAATTTGATTAACTCCGGTTTTGTGATTAAATAAAATCACAACCATTTTGGGTACAATTTAATTCTGATAGATTTTTTATTAGATAACAAGGATCTTTTCCTTATTTATATTTGGTTTGACTGTTCTCCACTGTGGCACTAACTTTTGTACCACATTTTACCCAAGTCCAGTCCAGTGGCCTATCGGGTTACCCCACTGCTATATAACTCGCATGCTGATAAGAGCAGCTTCAGGATTGGTTGGATTTGCGTTCCACTGAGCAGGAAGGAAGTCCTTCCATTTCTGCTTGTGGAACGCTGGAGAGAAGGGCAGCGTTTATGGTGAATTTGGTGCCATTGTGCCCCACCATATTTTTTAACGGGCAGCCGCAACTGCTAACCTCTCTATTGAGGCAAACGCCAATTAAACGTTTCATATGTAAACAAGCACTGGCAATGCCACTAGGTCTACATTTAAAATGCTAACTCATACAAAAACAAACAAGCACAAAAGTGCGTTAGCCAGACCTATTAGCATTGTTCATACTTGTTTTCTTTTGTGCTTCAGTATGAAGACTTGATAGTTGTCCCTCACACTGCAATATTGCCTTAAAAAACCATACCTGTCTGCTAACACTGAAAGCAGCAGACACACAAATAATAAAAAGGTAAATACGGCATACTAGAAACTAAAAATACATAAAAAAAGGAACTATTTCGCTCCATCACTGTTTCAAGCTCCAATTGTTGAAAAATGCAGCCATCCGCAAAATGCTATACAGCAGCCAATGGCTGAAGAGAAGTACACCACATCGCGATTCTGCATACAATACGTTGTATAGTATGTTGCATACTATGTGTTATGTGTGGTGACATCAAAGTTTTGACAGACAACTAAGGTGGCCTTAACCCAGACTGTACAAATGAATGGGCTTGATGGGGATTGTAATACTATCCAAACATAAATAGCACCAGCATCAGGAGCTGAACTGAAACCACCATCCTTACTTCACATTTGTACAAGCAAAAAGCTCTAGTCGATATCCCATCCGAACCTGTGTACTTAGAGCTGATAGACTCACAATACATTCCTGCTTCCTGTCCCGGCACACTGCAGTCAAGGAGAAACCATGAAGTCCCTTAATGTTTGCTTAAATCTTTTCTAGCGAACCTTCGCTACCTATTGCCAGACATAATGACCACATTTATTGTCCTAGCTGTTGGGCTCATCTAGTATGTTTTTTTTACTTCACAGGATCAGCAAGTTGGCCTTATTAAGAATATTTGTGAGCTATTTTGAACCTGGAACCTGGAAGAGCTACAACCAAGTACAATTACGGTAATATTTGAAAAAGAACATCTTTAATTTCCTTTTACAAATCTACCACAATGCTGCTTGCCTTTTCAAGGTGGTGACTTCCTTACTGTGCTTTCCCTCTATTTGTCATCTTTATAAGTGGCGCAATGTATCTACTATCCTTGCCATACTCTACATACTTGTTCCCTACATATGAATTTATCAGATTTTCAATAACGTCTCTATATTCTGTCTAGTTTGCCACTTTTTCAAAGAAATATTTGTTTAAATGCGCCTGTGCCTTTTTTAGTGCAGTGGTAATCAAACTTTTATAGGCTGATAGAGCCCCGGCTCACTAAAAAACAAAGTTTGGCTAGGCTCGCCAAGTTATATAAGATGCTAAAATGATATCCTGAACCTAACAATCAAATAAAACATTTTGGGATATTTGGGGGGCGGAGGGGGAGAAATATCAGTTTTATTTTTATTTATTTTAGCATTTTTACATACCATGAACATGATTCAAGGGACTTCAGCGTGCTTTACAGGGGAACAGTAACTACTGCATGCATGTAGCTTACAAAAGCACCTATTAAGATTATTAAAGAAATCATAACATCACATTACGATAGAAAGGATTCTGTTAGTTGCATTTAGCAGAATTGCAGATGTCAAAAAACGTGGGTGGGAAGTTCAGACCAAACGACTGTTCCCAGTTATTCCTATGGACTTCCTGGTGGTCTGGCAGCAGTGGCCCACACTTAATATGGTTGAGTCACATTAAATTCATCTTGTGATGTTTCAGGTGAGAATGAAAGTTGGTACTGTTGGGAATGGTTTCAGCAGTCTACCTGTTTTTAAAAGGATCTCCTGTCCAAAATGGCACCTTCTGGAGCGAATGGGCTCCTATATGGCCACAGAAGTCCCTACCTACTTCTTTCCTCAAAGCACCCTCCCACACTTAATGCTACTTGTGTTTTTAGGTCGCGCGTGGCGTACTGCGCACATGCGCAGTCGAGCTCGCGAGATTTTACGTCTCAGAGTGAACTTCACTAGCGAGGGTTAAGCCCCGCCCCTCTTCTCCATTGGCTGGCCTCCTAAACGGTGGCCAGCCATCGGAGAAGAGGTCCTAGTGACGTTCTCTTTCTCTTTAAGCCCCATCCTTTTCAGATTGGGTTCCTTGACTTACTGCTGAACTAAAACGTTTCTTATCTTCTTTATGGGTCCAGATGGCCCCATAAAGATGATAAGGAACTTTTTACCCCAGCAGGAAGTCGGGGCGCCCAGTCTGAAAAGGACGGGGTTTAGAGACAAAAGGCTGTGTCATGGCGAGCGCTTGTTATACCAATACATACAAGTACAAATTGCTATTTTAAACAAAAGTTACATTAACCGCAAATATTTGAAGCAAGATTTAAATGCTGAATTTGCCGAGTGGAGAAGGTCCATTATGGGGTATTTCAAGGATTGATACCATACCAGGCTGATTAATCTGCCCCGTTTGGACATTCTTTCACTCTACAATTACGGCTTGGCAATGATCACACAGCCAATGAATGATAACCTGTCTCCTGCGCAGCCAACCTCTCGCATCTTCCATCCACTCCATACTGCCAGTAATTAAAACCCCTCGCAGGCAGCGGCGCGCGCACGCTGGAAGGGAACACTGCAAACTTGAAACATGAACATAAAACCGACCCACATGTTTTCAAATGGTTTCCAAATGATGAGGTTAAAAATGCAGCGTTTGGAACATATGTTACTCGGCACAAACAGAATGAGGAGGGCAAAGAATCCATTTTCAGATGTTATCAGAGATCTGTGGGCCGCTCCAAGGCCCGAGGAAAGTCTGCGCTGTGTGGCTCGACCCTCGAGCCCAGGGTCGCGGTCACCCCGGCTTCCTTCATAATGGCACATCGGGCCCACATGTGTGAAGTCCCGGGCCTGATCTGTTAATTGAAGCGTTTTAGAGGCTCCGCACTGCGGCAGGTAGTCAGACATCAGCTCCCCCCGCGCACAGCCGGCTTCTCGTAGACCCCTTGAGACCACACACGAGCTCCGAAGGAAGCTTTTGTGCGCTAGAAAAGGGCGGCACAATAGTGGGGGTGCCGATAAAAAGGATCCCGTAAATACAGAGACATGGTACCTACAGAAACAAAGCGAAAGCAGCATTCGCTCAAGGCTTGATCAAGACGTCTCCTCGCCATTGTCAAGTAGAGCTCAAGGATGTCGTCTTTGGCGCCAAGGGATCCACGGGAAGTGAGGGCGACTGGGGAACCTTTGTGCTGCAACTTTCAGACGCATGGAAGGGAGGCATAAGGCTGCACAGAAACCACAATTGCAAGGTTAGTGGTAGTTATCACATGTCAAACCGTTTTCTCCAGGTACATTTTGAAACATACAGAATTTTACCGGGCGAAAATGCTATTACTGGTCCATGCATATTTTGGAGCGCAAAGCACACAAATTCGCATGCTATACCCCATTATAAATGGGACAACTTGTAACAGGCAATTATGATCCCATCTTTTAAAATCCGATACCACAGGGATCAGAATTTAAAAGATGTGATAATTATGTAGTATAAGTTGCACTCTATATGCAGATTTTGGTGTTGTGCTAGCATTTTACCAGTACTTTTACCGGGCATTTTCACCATGTGAAATTCGGCATGTTTAACCTTCCGAAAGATACCTGGGGAGAACTGTGAGGCATGTGGCAACTACCACAAAACGTGTCATTCAGATAACTGTGCAAACTACCAGTGTGCTCAGGGATCAGGAAAACAACGTGTGGTAGCGTCAGTGTGTGTGTGCGTGTGTGTGGGCAGGGGGGCGGGTGGAGGGCAGATGTCTCATCTCTCAGACAAAGCTGAAGGAAAGCACAGGGTCTCTGATAAAGTACCCTCACGTTGTTAAAAACAAATTTAAAAAGGAACCATTTCTGGCCGTATTGAGTGCGCATTTAGTCCAGTTAATTTAAAAAAGACCAGGCTGTTATTGAAGTAATGAAAACTCTACACGAGCTTGGTATAGAACCAGATGTAGATATATACACAGACTACGTGATAAACGTCTTTGATGATGCACATTCTGCCCGTAGACTGCTACAGGTAGGTTTATGTTTTTACTGGAATGAAAGAGCTTGAGAAAGATGACGATTTGGCTCATTAGCTTCTGTTCATATTATAAAACCTGAATGTTCCCGCCCTCTTTTTTTTTCACTTGATTGCAAAAACCTCTCAAATCACGAGCAGATCATTTTACCTGCAGTGTGTGGCTGTGTGTGGCTCTGTGTGTGTGGCTCTGTGTGTGTGTGTGTGGATGTGTGTGTGTCTCTGTATGTGTGTGACCCTGTGTGTGTGTGTGTGTCTGTGTGGCTCTGTGTGTGTGTGTAGCTGTGTGTGTGTGTGTGTGTGTGTGTGTGTGTGTGTGTGTGTGGGCGTGTGGCTATGTGTGTGTTGCTATGTGTGTGTGGGGGGGGCTCTTATGTGTGTGTGTGGCTCTGTGTGTGTGTGGCTCTGTGTGTGTGTGGCTCTGTGTGTGTGTGTGGGTGCAAATGCAATAGGTCTCACATTTGCGACAGATTAAGCTATTGGCATTGTAAATGACAATGCCATTTATTTATCTGTTTTCAAAACCAACACAAATATAAAAAATGTGTCATTTACAATGCCAATAGCTCTAACTTTTGCAAAGGCGAGACCATTGCATTGTAATTTGCTCCTCCCATCTGACTCTGTGTTTGTGCTCTGTCGTTCTCCAACATTGCATGATTCTGTTGTTCTTAACCTATTTTGTGATCTGTAGAGTTTCCCCAACATTGCAGTTTTAAGATGTTTTTAACCAATGAATTCCTCGGAAATCTGCCACCCTTGATGTTTGGATTATTATTGTGTGCCTCACTTTGATCGATATTTCTTGCTCAGGATTACTGTTTTCTTTTTTGCTGGCTTTTGTTCTTGTACATGTTAAGCGCTCTGATGCCTATTGGTCCAGTCAGAGCTATATAAAACCTTACAAATAAATAAAGGCATCAGATTTATATTGTGTCTGTCCGACTTCAAGCTTGTGAGGTTTCATCCCTCAGATACGCCTACTGGCTGCCAAGACTTGAAACCCTCTGCATGTACAGTGTCCTCTTCGGATTGTCAGAGACCATATAACTGATCAGTTAGTGCTTTATTTGCCTCATGCCAAGTTGCTATGCAGTCTTCTGATGACTACTTAAATGCCCCTCACATGTTACTTTCTGTGTGTTCTACTGACCCATCTTCTTCTGCAAAAAGACCTCTGCATGATAGTGAACCACTGCAAACCTCATCAGTGAGTGCCTCTGCCAAAGTAAAATATGGCAATGTTTGCTTCAGCTGTAGTTCAAATGTCAAGAATGATTGGTTTGAGAGTGCTCATGGGATTCTAGCATTAAAAAGGTCTGATGAGTCTACCCTGGTCAGTAGATAATTAATTTTTGTAAAGACCATATGTGAGCCAAAATAAAAAATAATAGTGCTCTGTTGATTTTTCTAAACGTTAAATATATGGCACTCTTCTGCAACAAAGACTGAAATCAATGTGTATGGATTAATGTGTCTAACCTCCTGAATTCATAATCTCTAAACTTTTTCTTCTTCATGACTTCTGTGAAAACAACAGATTCCATCCATCTTTGAGGAGTACATATTACGCACCCCCCCTCTTGCCTCACTAATGAAGTACTATGAAATACTTGCCTGCACATGGGCCTAAAATCCACCCAGATTTCTTAAATCGAGTGTGAGAATGATAGTATTAGCCCTCTACACCGTATTGTGATCTTAATGTGTTCCACCCTGTGAGTTGGATCTTCAGCAGATGCATTCCAGATGCATGGACAAGAACTCCTTCCACTGTGTTGGCAACACTTCCTTCCAGTCCCTGTTTTGGGAATATATTTACCTCCCATGGACTTAATATCTGTAAACCCACAGGAATGTTTCCATTGCTCTTTTGTGCAGTATAAGGCTCTTCTACACTGACAGTGTACCACTATCAGTAGTGGACGGTGGCTCCTGCACATTTTCCATGTGGCTATGAAGAGACAGTTGGATGGCGTCAGCTGGTTGAATATACAGGGGATCAGGCCTTGTCACTGGGAGATGTCCATTAATTCTCTAGGTAAAATATGTTCAGTCCCTAATAACCTGGTTCTTTTTTGCCCCTGCCGGCATGTTGTAGTATTGTGCTTACATTTGGTATGCATGGATACCCTGTTCTTTGTATGTATTGCCTGCTACATGTGACATAAGATGGCAGTTCTCTACATGAGGGTTTCCCAATAACATGCTGAAACTCATCTGCCTGCCTTTGCAGTACAACCCTCTGATCTACCCAGGAACAGCTCAACACAACTTGGGTTTGTTATGTGATTTGCCACTTAACATCCCAACGATCTGTTGTTGCCAACCTCACCTGTGTACAAAAGCTGTGAAAAGGCCTTCAAAATTGCCCTTGCTATACTTGGTTGATGTGGAGGAATTTGAAGGTAGCACACTATCTAATTTGGCCCTGCCTTCCAATGAGTGGTTACAGTTTGGAATAAGTAGTCACCCTCCTCAAGGAGCCATTACTTACACTTCACCTAGTCTCTGAATACAGACTCTGCAGTAGCAGCTAGGAGTAGGAAGACTTACAGGACCAGCAGGTCAGGTTACTGCTGCCTACCTCTACTTTTACACTGTGAAGAAGCCAAGACTCAAAAGAGAAGGCAACCCGTGTTGTTCTGCTTGGTGGAAGATGATCTCTACTGGCTTGAGTGGAACTGAGAGTCCCATGACCTCCAAGTCTAATCATACAGTCTGGAACCCTGTTTGAAGGAGATTTGTAAGAGAGAGAGAGAGACTCTGTCAACATACTCAGGAGCCACAACATCCTGCAGTCCACTTGACCTGGACCGAACCAGAAGCTTTTCTACAACTACTTAGTGCCCAAGACATTTCAGAGACACAGAATGACTGCACCTGCTGACAGTCCTGCTCTATCTCGTTGACCTGATCCTTGGACCCCCGCCATACTCTCCTGTAGTGAGCACTGAACCTGATACTGACTGTTAGTCCGGAGTGAGGCTTGAAGGACATTGCTGAACTCTACTTTACTGTGTGAAAGCCTCTATTGCCCTCTTTGAGAAGGAGAGAATCTTGATGGATCATTTTCATGCTAAACCCATTGTGTTTTATTGGCTGATGCTGGTTGACCCGAAGTATTGCAGTGTCAATCCTACAACCTACTGTTCTTTGCTTGAAGGTTCGGTTGCACCCTAACCTTAAGCCAAGGTGCCTTGCTGTGCCTGTTGGTGCCCAACCAGCCTAGTAGGTCCCCTTCGTGCCACCTCATTGAAAAATCAAGCCTAGTCATGCTGGGGTACAAACCCAAAACGTTTTAACACTGATTAGGAAGAGGCTGGTGTGGGCCACCCCTCTAACGTTCAGGTTCTTGGGGTAGTGCAGACAAGATCCATGGGGAAGAAAAAGGATAATCGGCCAGACACAGGAGGAGAAATAATAAACACCCTCAACTCCTTTCTGGTTAGAGCAGCAAATGTATTAACCAAGGAGATCGAGCTCACGGAACGGCTGCTCTCCATTGAGAGATAAGAACCGTCCAGATCGTTAGGGATAAACAGCCATTGCCGGGATGTGATTTGGATACGCGACTAGAGATAATGAAGGATCCGCCCCTCAGCCTGACTGATAATCAATTGGTTTCATTACCCGGGACATCTGTGACCTTAATGGTCCCCCGGTAAAGAGAAAAAGGGGTGGGATTAGACAAAACAGCGCACCAAAGCTAAGAAACCTAAGAAGACAACTGGACTTGAACTCTTACCCCAGTCTCCATTTTCTGTAGATATGGACGACCTTTGCTATAGAATAGAATGTATCTTGACACTACACTTACAGACTTTATAGATTGGATTCAATAAAGCAATGTTTATCACAAACTATTAATCATATTGGGCCTTCACAGAACGCGTCAGATAACAATCTTCCCCGTGCTCTGAACCCGTTATCAAAACCCTTCGTTCCAACCCCAGAGCTGAGCAATGTAGTCAGTCACAGGAGTGGAATTATGCCACCACAGCAGCTTAGTCACCAGCATTTTCTTGAGACCATATCACATACATTTGAAGGCCATGGGGGGGCTTTAACTAACACAAATCGAGATAGAGGTAACGCTCATTCGATAGTAGTGCAACCTGTCAACAGAAGGGACAACCCCCAATATGGTTAATCCCAGCGTAAAACAAACAGCCTCCCACCCCATACCCCTAGAGAAAGCTAAAATCCCAAGGATAGCAGGAGTAGCAGGTAGGGAAGAACAGGGAGAGAGGGACCAGTTACTAGATCTGCTTCCGGCTAGTTGCCCATATGTTCTGGTATTGGCAAATGTCCCAGAGCTTAGACAATCGCAGGCCGAAACCACAGAGCAACTCATGGGGAAGGCGCTACACAGGCTCTCACAGTTTACAAAGGGGGGGTCTTCATTTACACAGGCACATTTTAATGGCAAGAAAAGTAACATGGGTGGGTTTTTCTCCTAAAAACATAATAGGGGATTTTATTGTGGTGAATCTAGATCATGGGTACTCATAGTACGGCCCGCGGGCCAGCTGCGGCCCGGCAAGCCTTCCCTGGCGGCCCGCCGACCTTCCAGACATCGTACCCGTGCATTAAAAAAAATGTCATCGTGTCTTCAAACACTGCTGGTTGCAGCCGCGCAAGTCTAAGAGACTCTGCTGCTCTGTGGGGGCCGGCCGCCGGGTGATTCCAATGACAGTCACAGTGGAGCTGCAGGGGTCTAAGAAGAGGTTAAATACAGCAAGGCCTCATTACCATACAAATGGTCTTGTGAAGTGCTCGGGTGGGGCTGTGTGTGCCAGGAGGCTGTCTCAGCCCGGGCTGACACACAGCAGGGTGAGGTGAAGAGGGTGACGGAGGTAATGGGACGGAGACAAAGGGAGAGGGAGGGAGGGAAAGAAGACTGTAACACCGGGGCTTGTTCCATTAAATATGAGAGCAGCAGCAAGTGCAGAATCCAGGAACACCGTCTGGTGTTCAAATCCAAAAGGTTTCTGAGTTATGTAGACGCATTCCAAACTTGCCTGTAGTCAGCACATGTTGAAGCGCTGGTGTGTTTTGGTTCGAGTAATTATTAAGTTATTGCTGGCAATTCCTGCAGTGCAGGAGTATTGGGACCACTCAGTCCAATGCAGGTAAGCAATTGAAGGTGCCAAAGTATTGCGGTACTTCAGACAAGCAGCGCTAGTGCTTAGGGCAGTGTCTTTAGAACCCACATTGTTTTAAAAACAGGCAACGTTTCTCAGTCCTGGCGTCGCAATGAACAAGATGCAGGCACTCCCGTTTAAGGGAATTATGGTAATGGCAGCCCCTCACAGATAAATGTGCTGGGGCACTGGGAGGGAGGAAAAGGGGAGGGAGACAGAGGGGGAGGGAAAGGGGGGGAGAGGGAGACCGAGAGAGAGACAGAGGGAGGGTGACAGACAGGAGGGAGACAGCCAGAAAGAGGGAAACAGCCAGAAAGAGGGAGAAAGCCAGAAAGAGGGAGACCGCCTGAAAGAGGGAGACCGCCTGAAAGAGGGAGACAGCCAGAGAGAGGGAGACAGCCAGAGAGAGGGAGACAGCCAGAGGGAGGGAGACAGCCAGAGGGAGGGAGACAGACAGTGGGAGGGAGAGGGAGGGAGGGAGAGGGAGACAGAGAGTGAGACAGAGGGAGGGTGACAGACAGGAGGGAGACAGCCAGAAAGAGGGAAACAGCCAGAAAGAGGGAGAAAGCCAGAAAGAGGGAGACCGCCTGAAAGAGGGAGACCGCCTGAAAGAGGGAGACAGCCAGAGAGAGGGAGACAGCCAGAGAGAGGGAGACAGCCAGAGGGAGGGAGACAGCCAGAGGGAGGGAGACAGACAGTGGGAGGGAGAGGGAGGGAGGGAGAGGGAGACAGAGAGTGAGACAGACAGGAGGGAGACAGCCAGAAAGAGGGAGACAGCCAGAAAGAGGGAGACAGCCTGAAAGAGGGAGACAGCCTGAGAGAGGGAGACAGCCAGAGAGAGGGAGACAGCCAGAGGGAGGGAGACAGCCAGAGAGAGGGAGACAGCCAGAGAGAGGGAGACAGCCAGAGGGAGGGAGACAGCCAGAGGGAGGGAGACAGACAGTGGGAGGGAGAGGGAGGGAGGGAGAGGGAGACAGAGAGTGAGACAGACAGGAGGGAGACAGCCAGAAAGAGGGAGACAGCCTGAAAGAGGGAGACAGCCTGAGAGAGGGAGACAGCCAGAGAGAGGGAGACAGCCAGAGGGAGGGAGACAGCCAGAGGGAGGGAGACAGCCAGAAAGAGGGAGGGAGACAGAGGCAGGAGGGAGACAGACAGAGGAAGACAGGGAGAAGGAGGGAGACGGGGAGAGGGAGGGAGAGGGAGACAGAGAGTGAGACAGAGGGAGGGTGACAGACAGGAGGGAGACAGCCAGAAAGAGGGAGACAGCCAGAAAGAGGGAGACAGCCAGAAAGAGGGAGACAGCCAGAAAGAGGGAGACAGCCAGAAAGAGGGAGACAGCCAGAAGGGGGGAGACAGCCAGAGGGAGGGAGACAGCCAGAGGGAGGGAGACAGCCAGAGGGAGGGAGACAGCCAGAGGGAGGGAGACAGCCAGAAAGAGGGAGGGAGACAGCCAGAAAGAGGGAGGGAGACAGAGGCAGGAGGGAGACAGACAGAGGAAGACAGGGAGAAGGAGGGAGACGGGGAGAGGGAGGGAGAGGGAGACAGAGAGTGAGACAGAGGGAGGGTGACAGACAGGAGGGAGACAGCCAGAGGGAGGGAGACAGCCAGAAAGAGGGAGACAGCCAGAAAGAGGGAGACAGCCAGAAAGAGGGAGACAGCCAGAAAGAGGGAGACAGCCAGAAAGAGGGAGACAGCCAGAAAGAGGGAGACAGCCAGAGGGAGGGAGACAGCCAGAGGGAGGGAGACAGCCAGAAAGAGGGAGACAGCCAGAGGGAGGGAGACCGCCAGAGGGAGGGAGACCGCCAGAGGGAGGGAGACAGCCAGAAAGAGGGAGACCGCCAGAGGGAGGGAGACAGCCAGAAAAAGGGAGACAGCCAGAAAGAGGGAGACAGCCAGAAAGAGGGAGACAGCCAGAGGGAGGGAGACAGCCAGAGGGAGGGAGACAGCCAGAGGGAGGGAGACAGCCAGAAAGAGGGAGGGAGACAGAGGCAGGAGGGAGACAGACAGAGGAAGACAGGGAGAAGGAGGGAGACGGGGAGAGGGAGGGAGAGGGAGACAGAGAGGGAGACAGAGAGGGAGACAGAGAGGGAGACAGAGAGGGAGACAGAGGGAGGGCGACAGACAGTGGGGGGGGAGACAGAAAGAGGGAGACAGACGTGGGAGACAGACAGTGGAAGACAGATGGAAGGAGACAGACGGAGGGAGAAGGGAGACAGAGGGAGAAGGGAGACAGAGGGAGGGAGAAGGGAGACAGAGGGAGGGAGAAGGGAGACAGAGGGAGGGAGAAGGGAGACAGAGGGAGGGAGAAGGGAGACAGAGGGAGGGAGAAGGGAGACAGAGGAAGGGAGACAGAGGGAGGGAGACAGAGGGAAGGAGGCAGAGGGAGGGAGGCAGAGGGAGACAGGCAGAGAGAGACAGACAGAGGGAGACAGAGAGGGAGGGAGACAGGGAGGGAGACAGGGAGGGAGACGGAGGGAGGGAGACGGACGGAGGGAGGGAGACGGAGGGAGGGAGACGGAGGGAGGGAGAGGGAGACAGAGGGAGTCAGAGGAAGGGAGGTGGAGACAGAGGAAGGGAGGGGGAGACAGAGGAAGGGAGGGGGAGACAGAGGAAGGGAGGGAGAGACAGAGGAAGGGAGAGGGAGACAGAGAGGGAGAGGGATGGAGACAGGGAGTGAGACAGGGAGGGCGACAGAGGGAGAGAGAGAGAGACAGACAGAGGGAGACAGAGAGGGAGTGAGTGAGACAGAGGGAGAGAGAGGGAGAGAGCTAGAGAGAAGGAGGGAGACAGAGAGAGAGAGGGAGAGAGACAGAGAGAGAGAGAGAGAGAGAGAGAGACCGAGAGAGAGAGAGAGAGATGTGTGTATGCCGGGTCTGGTGGCTCAGTGGACGAAGGCGTCCGCTGCAGGGACCTGTGATCAACCTCATGGTAAGAGTTTTTTTTGTTGCTCTAGCCCCGCCCCCTACCCCACTGACCCCGCCCCACCGGTGCGGCCCTCGGACACAAACCACACTATAATTTTGGCCCCCGAGAGAAAGTTTGTGAGTACCCATGATCTAGATAATCCAGGCCTAGTGGGGAATAAGCTACCCCAACTCCCTATCGCCCTATCCTTAACCTCCCAGATATTCGCATTGCCATTAGACTATTTTTATAAACCACATCCCAATCAGAGGGCCGAGATGGGGACACGCACGCCAGTGGCTACCCCAATGAGCAAAGCAACTTCCAAAAGAGAAGTAATGAGCTTCAAATTCAAAATAGATATGCCCCACTGGAGAATCTAGAGGATTGTGATTGACTGGCTACTAATGGCAAAAACAAAGTCGGGGAAGGGGAGTCTAGGGTAGTACCTGTACAGAAGAAGGACATGGTTGAGGGGAGGGGGGAGGGGGAGCGGTGGCCAGACTCCTTAAGATTGGTTATATGGAATATTGCAGGTTTTAGAAGAAAACAAAAGAATAATTAGGATTGGACAAGGGAGATAGCCAAGTATGACATAATATGTCTTCAAGACCCATGGGACGTGGATTTAGCTTTCCTAGATGGTTTCCGCACTTACCAATCTCCAGTGATTCCTGCCAGATCAGTGGAGGCCAAACAAGGCATCTTGACATTGATGGCTAAATCTATCAAGATTAGAATTCTGAAGTTTTAAACTATATCTCCCCATTTTCATTTCCTGGTCTGTGAGGGGAACAGAGACAGCGATGTGATCATAATAAATGTGTATAACTTTTTTCAGGGGAGCATGGCACCAGTAGTTGATACCCTGGGACAGACGATGGGCGAAATTATCCCTCGTCATCGCAAGGCCCTGGATATTTTATGGATGTGGTATTTCAACACTAAAATGTGTCAAACAAAAGGTAGATCAGTCTGTGGGTTAACTGACTGTGAAGGTGATAACATGGTCTACTTTGAACTTGTACAAATGGGAACGCCTTGACCAGGTTATTGATGAAGTGGAACCTGATGATATTAAACAGTATACGCCCTCTTACTGATGCTAGGGATGCGACATTTGCGAGTGCACATAAGGGATCTACAATAGATTATATAATTGCCACAAAATTGCTCAGTGGGAGATTATAGAATATGCAGGTTCAATTCTCAGGGTTCAGTGACCATGCCGCTCTCTATTATGATCTGAAATGGGAGGGCAAACGTAAGAATTATATCAATAAAGTTCCAAAACTATTGTTAGTTAGAAACAATGGGCACATATTAAAATGGGACAAAGTTGACAAAGTAAATCTCCTCCCTAAGGTATTGTATTGTAAACAGGCGGAGTTTATGACTTGCCTAGGTTCATATGGGAAGCCTGACCACATAAAGCAAGCTTTTGTGGCGGTATTAGTAGAAATTAAACTTCACTTGACACAGCAATTTCCAACCAAAAATACCCCCTTAGAACGCTGGCTTGATACATCATGTACAAAAGCTTTATCAATTGTTTCTAATGCCTTACATGTGGCCCCAGAGATGTTTCCTTGATTCGGAGCCTAAGGGTCAAATACAAGGAGGCTAGAGAGAATAGGTTAAAGATGTTAAGGGAGGAAGTGTTGTCGGATTTGAGACGAGCTACAGATACAAAAGACAGTAGAGGATTTCGGAAGGTTCCTAAAAGAGGCTGTTGGCCCCTCCTTAGATACCTATATCAAGGAAGTTGGATGGATGGCATACTTTCAAAGTATTTTTCAAAGTCCTACAGAGGTATCGAGTTTAAATGCATCCCATCTAGGTGTGAGTAGTAATACCTATTTAACGTTTGAGTTGGCTGAGATATCGTGCGCAGTAGCACAATCAAGCTCTCTAAAAGCCCCTGGCCCAGATGGGGTCCCTGTAGATATTTTCTTGGAGCCCCAAGATCAATGGGTTCCTCTTCTGACTGACTTTTTTAATGCAATAGCCAAAGTGGGTCCCCCGGAATTAAGGAAGCACTCAACAATCATTCTTGTATACAAAAAGGGGGGTAAGGGAAATTCCAAAAACTACAGACCGATATCTCTAAATGATAGCACTGCTAAAATGATGGGCGCGTACTGTTAAATAGATTGGAGGAATGGGTAGGGGAGAGAAAAGGACTGACAAGGGTTCAGTACCGGTTTTAGAAAGGTAATGGGACCATTGATCAATATCTCAATTTAAGCATGGTGGTCGCCAAGTACACGATAGTGAAGGGCCACCATTTTATGGCGTTTAATAATAATAATTCTGCATCCTTCAATCCACTCTACTGCATTTGCCTGTGTAGTCCATAGTAAGCTTTGAGAAATTATGGAGTACATGGGATTAGATCCATTAATAATTAACTTTATAAGACAGCTCTATGCAGGGGCAATAGCTGTGTGAGGTTTGGAAGAGAGGGCGAATGTAAAAAAACGTTTGGTATTCAGCGCGGAGTGAGACAGGGGTGCGTGCTCGCCCCATTTCGGTTTTCCCTCTACACTAACAGGGTGGAGAGGGTCCTAGCAAAATGTAGCAAGGATGTTTCCGTACATTGAGGCAACCCCCTCCTGATACTCTTTTATGCAGATGATGCTGTGCTCCTGGCAATAACCCCCAGAGTACTGCAGAGATTCATAGAAGAGTACACTAGTTTTATGGTTACCTTAGACTTACATGTCAATGAATCAAAATCAAATGTTTTTAATCTTAGGGTCACCTTTAAAGAAACTTCTGGTCTTTTATTCAGTTCATCGCTGGGTAGAGGTTGTAGATTCGTTCTTTTACCTTAGGATACTTTTTTGATGGTAAATATCTGTGGAAAGATATGGTTATAAATAGAGAGCTTAACTTGGAGAGAAGTATCGTAGCCCTATTTTCTTTTCTCCAAGAAATTGGGAAATAAACTTAGCCCGGAAAGTTTACACATGTATGCTGCAAAAGCAAATGCTGTAGCCACACACGGAGCAGCAGTGTGGTATGGTAAACATAGATCCCCTGCAACGTGTGGAGGACTCCTTTGCTAAAAGGCTGCTCTCATTGCCCAAAAGTTGTTAAAATTATATTTGCTAAAGATAGCTGGAAATCCCATACATTAGTGACGTTGTTCACCTGGCTCCACTGTCAGTGTGGCATTCCTTCTGGAGGAGGGAGTTGATTTCCCTGAATCAAGCTGTGTTAAGGGATTGTCTCAAATTGAATCTTGCTAAAGAGATACCCTGGCTGAAGTATGTAGGTTCTACGTTGGCAAAACTGGGTTTGCGAGATTTGACTCTCCTGAAAAATGTATCACTTTTTCTAACATCTCTTTAAAACAGATTTTCCTGGAAGATGCACCTATTGTTAGATGGGAGGAAAATAAAAACAAAAGTAGTGTTGGTCTATACCATGTCTCCCCCAGCAAGGCATGATCTGCAATCTTATTTGGCTTTTGTGCACAATTTGCAGCATTGTTTTATTTTGATTAGATTCCGCTTAAATTGTATGCCACGTATGCCGGGATTTCAGGCAAATACTTATTTTCATAAAAACCTGTCCATATGCCCTTGTAATGGTGTATCTGACCAGACCGCTCAGCATATTTTGTTCTTTTGCCTGTTCTATTCCCAACAAAGGCTAAGAACAATAGTACCTTTTTTGGATAGAACTAATCTCGTTCAACGTAGGTCAGAACTGCTACACTCCCAGCAGCTTGACAATCCATTAGTGTGATTTGTCCTGGCTACTTTTCTTTGAGCAGCAATGAAATGAAAAAGAACTTAGACCTAAGGAAGGGGAGTACGAGTATTAAAAATGTCTCACTCTAATGTTATGTTATGTTAAATTAATTTCTAGAACGCGACTAACACCATTAGGTTTCTTGGCGCTGTGCTGGAGGAACAGTGAAAAGGATGTGAGCGGAATCTAAGGGTATGAGGTGGTGAAGAGGAAGGTTTTAAGGAGTGATCTGAAACTAGAATATGAGGGTGCAAGCCTAAGAGAAAGTGGGAGGGAATTCCAGAGAGATGGGGCTAGAAAAGAGAACCTAAGGCCCCCGTGTTTTTTCCTCTTGAACCTGGGAACAGATAAAAGTGCCATTTGGGATGAACGTAGATTGCGGGACGGAGTATAGAGATGAAGGAGGGAAGAGATAAAGGAGGGACCCTGCCCAGAGAGGGACTTAGAAATAATACAGCCTAGCTTAAATTTACAGCGGGCGGATACCGGCAGCCAATGAAGACTCTTTAAGAGTGGACGAACGTGCTGATCTTTCGGCTGGTGGTAGATCAAGCGAGCGGCTTGATTTTGGATCAGCTGGAGTCTTCTCAGTTGGTACTCGGGAATACCAGCATACAGTGCGTTAGCGTAGTCAAGGCGGCTGATCACTAACGCCAGGAGCGCTAACGTGAGCGCTTCGGTGGTAAGTAGGCGGGAAATTTTTCGAAGTTTCCTGAGTTGGAGATGGCTGGCGGACACCACTGCGCTGATCTGGGGGGTCATGGAGAGATCATTGCTGATAATGACGCCCAGACTTTTAGCAGAGTTAACTGGAGAGGGAGGGCTTCCAAGACTGGCAGGCCAGATGGAAGGCTGCCAAGGGTTGGAGGCTCCCCCGACAAGAATCAGTTCAGTCTTGTCGGGGTTAAGCTTCAGGTGGTTTGAGCTCATCCAGTTACTGATGAAGCAGAGTGTATTTTGAAAGATGGCGATAGAGTCCTCCGAAGAGTCGATGGGAAAAATCAACTGGATATCGTCCGCGTAGTTGAACGCGGTAACGCTCAACCCGCGAAGGGCACGGAGTAGAGGGGCTAAGTACAAATTAAAAAGGAGAGGGGGCAATGAGGAACCCTGGGGGACACCACAGGTCAACTCAACCTGGGTGGCAGAAAACTGGGACAGCCTGACAGCTTGTTGTCGTTCCGTCAGGAAGGACTGAACCCAGGCCAGGGCGGTCTCATGGATACCGGCCTCTCTGACACGTCGACCAGGATACCATGGTCGACCGTGTCGAAGGCGGCCGATAGATCCAGGAGGACAAGGGCTTGTCGAGTGTTAACATCAGCCCCTCTGCGCAGTTCGTCCATCACGGAGAGAATAACTGCCTCCGTGGAGTGCGCAGGTCTAAACCCTGCCTGCTTAGAGTCTAAAACACATGAGTCCTCAATAAAGGAACTGAGTGTTTGAGTAACGTGCGATTCCAAGACTTTACTGAGGAAGGGATATAGGGCGGTAATTACTCAAGATGGAGGGGTCTGCCGAGGTTTTTTTTAGAATGGCGACCACCTCGGCCTGTTTAAAGGAACAGGGGACTTCTCCTGTAGCCAAAGAGTTGTTTATGAGGGCCAGGGGGAGTTCAGGGCAGGAGGTGAAGGCTGCTCGAAGGGCCGAAGGAGGGTGGCAATCGCGAGAAGAACCAGAAGAAATGTTATGCAAGAGTGAGGAGAAATTAACTGTCGAGATGGGGGGGATCAAGGTTAAAGTGTGAGGATTAAGATATTTAGAAGGCTCAATAGTCAGGGGAGAGACAGACGGGGTTTGGGCAGCAATGCTAGATTTGATTTTAACTATTTTATCTATGAAAAATTCGTTCAAGGAATCACACAGGTGTTGGGAGGGAAGAGGCCCTATTGTGAGTCTGGCTGGGTTGGATAGTTCCTCAACAATTGAAAATATGTCCTTTGATTTATTTGCAGAATCCATGATTTTATTCGAAAAATAAGTGGATTTGGCCGTGGCAATGGCTGTTTTATATTTTTTGAGCAAAGAGGAAAATACCTCCTTAGTCTCGAGGGAGTACCCCCGGCGCCACCGCCGTTCAGCTTGACGAAGGCCTAATTTTAAAGCTCTCAGGTCCTCGGTGAACCACCTTTGAGCGTCATGACAGCGTCTAGCTCTAACTAGTTTTAAGGGAGCTACTACGTCGGCAGCAGAAATGAGCCAACGAGTGAGGTTTGATGTCTGGACATCGATAGAGACAGATGGGTCAGAGATGGGAGGGACTGAGGAACTAAGGATAGAGCTGAAAACGTTTAGGTCTGACCTATTCCAGTTGCGAGCCAGGAAGTTGGTTTCTCGGGGCTTGATGGTAGGCCTGGGTATCCCCAGCGTAAAAGTAATTAAAGAATGGTCTGACCAAAGGCATGGCAGGACAAGAAGGGCGGATATATCCAAGCAGGATGTCCAAACCTGGTCTAAGGTGTGCCCTTTTATGTGCGTGGGCGATTGGATGTGCTGTGTGCAATTCAGACCTGACATGAGGTCTGAGAAGGCCAGTGAGCTAGGGGATTCATGGGTGTCTGATGGCCAATAATTAAAGTCTCCAAGAACCAAAACATTGGAGTTGTTGATGGTGAGCTGAGAGATGAGATCACCAAACTGGGCAGGAAAGTTGGGCATAGGTTGAGGGGGGCGATAGATCAGAGCACATATAAGAGAGGACCCTGGCTGTTCCAATCTAAGTACCAGACAATCCGTCAAGGGGATGCTGGTAGTAGACACTATGGAAAAACGAGTCGGGTGCTTAATGACAGCAGCGACCCCTCCTCCGGCCTTGCCAGAGGCACGGTTGGCTTGCAGTATATAGTATCCAGGGGGAATAGCAGCCAGGATATCAGGAGAAGAGTCATCTGTTAACCAGGTCTCGGTCAGGAATAAGATGTCTGGTTGTTCTGACTCTAGCAGATAAAAAATATCTAGTTGGTGACTGACCAAGGACCGGGTGTTGAGGTAAGACACAGAGAGAGAAGGGTGAGAGGGTTTTGCTGATAAGTGGGTACCGGATCTAGGCTCCACAGCCTGGGGCCTGGGAATAGGACGGGGCGTTATTATTTCTGGAAAAGAATTACGGGTAGTGAGCAAACCAAGTGAAACCAACCTGGGAACGGACTCGGGTGGGGGAAGTGCAGGGTTGTGACATAACATAAGAGAGGAGCGGGAATACGTAAGAAGAGGGGCAGAGTAACGTGCCCCTAGCCCCGGTCGGCCACGGACGGGCGCAGACGGGCTTAACTCAGGCGCAACGTAGGCGCGCCCGCTGCGCTCGTCCGCTGCGCTGACACATGGGGGCCGTTGAAATAGAAGGATGGCGAGGGGGGTGTGGCGAGGATCTATCTCGCAGCCAACCCGTTCCAAGATGGCGCCCGCGGCCGCTGGGGAGCCCGTGAGTCGGTCAACCCACAGCAGGCGGCCAGGCCTCCACGCGGGTGGCGGTCCGCTCAGGAAATGAGTGTCCCCGCTAGTAGTCAGCGGGAGAAGGTAAGGATGTTTAAAAATTCAGGTCGCTACTTGCAATCAGCAGGACCAGGGTCAAGTTAAAAAACTGCTCGTACTCAGCGGGAATAGTAATAAAAACAAGTAGTGGCAGCGCTCCAGCTATTGCGCGTCAGCCCCCTGCCACAGGGCTGCTTGCAATCACTAAGGCGATAGGTTGCCAAAATAGGGATAGTTTAACACAATATCACTTATATTATGCTCAAGTAAGATTAGGAATCTAATGTTTATTCTGACATGGGGAGATAACCCCTGGGTTTACAAGTTTTGAATGTAAACTGTCCCAGTTATAATTATCTTGAATTTCGGGTCAGGTTTTTAGGACTAATCAACCATTGTATGAACTGTGAAACAAACCGGTCAAAAATTATTCACGCTTTTTTTTTATGTTTTCAACATTTTGTATGCTTTTTATCTTGATGTTTTAAGACAAATGGAAGTATTGCATCAAGTTTGTAGCTAGATAATTCTTTATTCGGCTTTTGTCATATATAAAAAACCATAAAAGCATTGTCACAGATAAAAAATCAAATCACAATTTGAATAGTAATTTCATTATCTAAAATACAACAAAACAAGGCTCCTCGCAAAGACACTATACATGGAGATTCAATTTATAATTGCCGTTGATCATACAAAATGATTTTACAAATTGCAGCGATGTCTAAAAATACATTTCAGGAATTTGACTATGTATTTCGAGATCCATTCCTGCTCTAAAAATTGCAAAGATAGCATGGCTGGTCGACAAGTTCTAATACCCATGACTTTAAGCACGGGAATCAACCAGATCTTTCTGTGCACGCTATAATATTTGCAAAAAAGAACGTATGAATGGTTGCCTGAGTAGAAATCTCGTCACAGGGGCAAGGTGGTAATACTGGGTCCCAATTATTTCTTATTGGAAAGGCAACCAAACGATGTAGGAGATTTAACCTGAACCTCGTCAGTAAAAATCTCTCAAAAATCGTAAAATCATGGGTCAAATATGGCTGGATGCAAAAAGTAACTTGAACCGCCATGGAATGTAGAACAGAGGTCTTAGTTACTTATTTGGACAATCGTAGTTCCTCCAGATGTGTGAGACATACATATTTTAGTTTCTTCCTGCATATTTCCCGAATCGAGCATGGAACATGATAGTATTTTCCTAGATCTAGATCTTGAAAAAATGTTTTAATGTAGCACAGCCATTTAATTTTGTTCGAATAATCCAAGGACATAGTGTCTGCAATTAATTTCTGTGTAAACACATTTTTCTCTGACATCCAGATTCGATGCCAGAGAAGAAGTGGTTGGATTCTAGCTAGATCTGACAAATGGGGAATCCCCAATTCAATGTGGCACGATAAAGTGGAAACACTCTTAGGAACCATTAAAAGAAATCTTAAAAAGGCAGAATCAGCCACTTGTAAAACACTACTGTCTACATACCCCCATACCCCGGCCCCGTAGAGGGCTATTGATTGACATTTGGCTCTGTAAATCTTTATCAATTCAGCTGGGGGCCTTTTCCCTAATCTTTGTGAGAAATTTATTAGGGCTGCTATAGCTCTCCTGAGGTGGAGTTTTCTGGCCTCAAGCGCTGGTTTCCAATTTAATCTCTGGTCAATAATGATTCCCAAATATGGGTATTGATCAGTAATTGCAAGTTTTTCATTACTAAGATAGATATCCTTTATCACCTTTTTCCCAGTACCCGCAGTCATTACAAAAGTTTTTTTTATATCTATGTGTAAATCCAGGTTTCCCATGAATTCAGAATATCTATTCAGCGCCTTCTGGAGTTCACGAGGAGTACGGGCAAGTATCACGGCGTCGTCCACGTAGAGCAGAGCGGGAATCGGGCGATTTTTTATTTGTGGAAGATCCTGGCCCCCCTTTACAATGGCCTTCTCTAAGCCATTGGTATAAAGAGTAAAAAGAAAGGGGGCCAGGAAACAACCCTGCCTGACTCCACGCTCTACCCTGAACGGCACTGACAACTCACCCTTTACCCCGAACCTCACCCTAGCAGAGGTGTTGGAGTATAGTTCTCGCAGAAAGTTCACCAACGGAGGATATACGCCCATTTCTATTAAAACAGACCATAGTTTGGTATGGGAAACGCAGTCGAAGGCCGCAGACAAGTCGACATATACCATATACAGTCTGCCTGCCTTCGCACATGTGTATTTACCCAGTAACAGAGTTAAATTTAGGGCCTGTTCAGTTGTTCCAAAACCCTCGCGGAACCCAAATTGAAGATCCGAGAGGACCCCATCGTCGCTCGCCCACTGCTGAAGACGCTCAAGTACAACTCTGCCACCTTGCCCAGAGAATCCAGCAGTGAGATCGGGCGATAACAGGATGCCTGCTGGCGGTCACCCTTCTTAAAGATGGGGACCATGATTGACTTTGTCCAGGAGTCCAATATGCCCACCACCATCGCTGCCTTGAAAACCCTGGTCAATATTGGGGCCCAAAGATCCAAGTTCGACTTAAATAGGTCTATGGGGACCCCATCGGGTCCAGGGGCTTTGCCGTTTTTACTGGCTTTTAAGGCCTGGAGTACCTCATTGATAGTAATATCTAATAGAATTGGGTAACTCGGTTCGTGTGTTGCAGTGGTAGTGTCTTGAACTCCTCCTATATCCGCCGAGCCCTTCTGAAAGATCTTTGAGAAATACGCCACCCATGTAGATTCATCGATGGCCACATCTAAGGACGGGAGATTTTTATGATCGGCCAAAAGGGGAGATTTAACAACTGTCCAGAACACTGCAGAATTTTTGTCGATGGAACTTTTATGAAGTTGGTCCCATAAGGCTTGTTTTAATTCAGACCTTCTCTCTTTTAATGCAATGTTATACTCCTTCCTGAGTTTTATTATTTCCTGCGCCACTCTACCTGTTTTTTGTAGGGCTATCTTTAGCTTTGAATGTGCTTTTGTACATTTATGGTTGAACCACCCTACTTTCTTTGAGTGATTGTTTTTTATCATTACCAAAAGGGATTCATTTATTGTTTTTAAAACCACGCTGAAGTTACTCAAGACCTCCTCATTTGTTACAGACAAATCTAAACATTTGGCAATTGAGGAACTGGCCGCTTGTAAAACGTTTCTAGTTATATCTAGTGGGTCGACTTTCTGCCATGTTATACTGTAACCATTTATTCTATCCAAGTGCAGAGTGTTTTGTCTCAGAGCACTGGCTATAGATTGTGTGTTGTGCTCAGTAAATGGGCGGAATTCCAACATAAGAGCACTGTGGTCGCTCAGTGTGTTAATCAGTACGGCAAAGCTAGTAACGCGGTTGACCAAGGTATTTGATATCAAAATTAAATCTACCGTCGTCTGACTTCCTCTTCCAAGAAATGTTGGATACCGACATTGTTCCTTTTGTTTGCAATTATCAAATCCAAATCTGCAAGGGTTTCATTTAGATAGTTTCCAGTATTCGAATGGAGGAAGTGGACTGTGGGTTCTTCATTTTCGTCCACGATCCCACAGAGAATACTGTTACTTTGCTGACATGGGTGATGGTTAAAATCCCCCCCCCAAATAATAGTTACCCCGTTTCCACCCGTGAAACCCCTCAATAGGGAGGATAATTTGTAGTGCAATTTGCGCAAAGTCTTCAGCAATTCTCCTTCTGATAGGTTATTATAAAAATTCACTAGGAGAACAGTAACCGTGTTATTAAAGCGAAGATTGAGTAATTGGTCATTTACTTCCAATTCTAACGGTAATATTTTTATCCCCCCTATTGCATTTGTTATAAATATGCTTAGGCCACCTTTTGCCCTACCTGATGCTACAGTAACTGCGGGAGAGAAGTAAGTTTTATATCCCACCAGGTGGATTTCGGTGGTGGACCAAGTCTCCTGGAGACATATTATTTTATGCTTCTCAAGAAACTTCAAGCCAATACCGTCTTCCACCTTGGAGCGCAAACCAGCTATGTTCCAAGAGAGTAGCTCTACCGGCGGAAACTCAGTGGCTATGATAATATCTGGTGGTGTGGTAGACCGAGATGTCTGTAGATCATCCTCGGTCGCACCAAGTACCATCGTCTTTTCTGGGACTATGATGGGTGCAGCAGCAGCCAGAGTAAAATCATTACCTCCGGTTGCGGCATTACACATCTCAATTGCAGTGCGATTTGGGTCCAGCAACGAGGTATCACCCCGTACTAAATTTGGTTGATTACCTAGCTGACCAACCAGCAAGAGTTCTTGTTTGGGGGACTGTTTGCCTCTCAAAATATCCCCCTTACCCTGATTAGGGAGTAAATCAACTCCTTCCAACCCATACAGCGTAGAGAAGCGATTAAAGGTTGGAAGACAAAAACCAAAATGTGTTGTACTAGGCCCATATGTGGGACGGGGTCTTGGGAAATGTGCCAACATTGATCGTGGATTAAAATAACTTAAGTCATAAGTGGAGATCTCCTTCCTACCACCCACAACATACCAATCACCAATAAATCTAACTGCTCTTTGATCTCTAAAATTGAAAATGATGATCTCCCCCTTAATGTCCTTTGGTCTATTTCCCACCCAGCCCAGTCTCCTTACGTTGAGGATTTCGCCATTAAAATTACGGCGTAGCGGCCTATGTTTACACAGCCAATAGATCACTTTGTTTTTTAGCTGTTTATAATCCTCCGTTTTTTCTTCCGCTAGTTCCGGAACCCCGGTTAAAACCACGACGTAAGGGACAGCCTCAGGCAGCAGATCTATCTTTTCCTGATTACCTCTGGGGTGTTTGGTGAGTGGGAGGCCAGTAACGTATTTTTGTGGGGGGCCTTGCAAGTAAGCCTGATCATCTTTTTTCTCCCCCCCCTGTTAGTAACGGGGGCTTCAGCAATATGTTGTTTGACCAAAATATTCTTGTCTTGTACAGTTAACGGGTCCCTGTTATGTGGCTCGGGGTCTGAAAACTGCCCAGATGTTGTATTATGGGAGTTTTCTATTTGTCTAATTCGACCCAAATCACTAATCAATTTTGTGTGCGTTCCCATTTCCTTTTCGATACGCTCTAATTGTTCATCCATTCTTTTAACTCTTTCCAGCAATGGTAATATCAGCGATTTACACAGTTGCTCAAGATTCCCCATAAGTTCTTTAGTGGTAAGAGTAGGTGGGAGATAATGAGCGAGAACGGTCTTACTTATGGTTGGGGATACATTCCGTGCAGGGCTATTAGATGCTTTTGAGGTTTTTGCATTTCTACCACCCTTACTGCTCTTCCCTCGTTTCCTTTTTTTAGTAGTTGGGCCAAGGTCTATGTTTTTGGTACCCGATTTATCTTTCAAGGGGGACCTATCAGGAATTACAGATGGTTCTTCCTCGGATGCAGTATGCAATGTAGTTTCTAGGGTAAGATCGTTTCTATTTACCTCTGTTTGAGATAGTTGAATTTGTTGCGGCTGTAATAGACCCCCAGACCCAAGAGATTGGTCGTTTGCTATCCTATGTCTCGGGGGTGTGGCTGCGAATCTAATGGGACCCAGCGACGATCGCTTTTTGTTTGCAAGTTCCATGGAAATACGCTTTTCAGTCAAAACTATTTCCTTTTGTAATACAGACGCCGCCCTAGTGATAAAACCATCTAGTGTCCCTCTAATAGAGTCACCCACCAGCGATGTCATTCCTGTACTAGTGCGTGAACTCATACTCCCTCAGTAACTACAACCAATTAAACAGTAAATCATAAACAAGGAGGGTATGACGGATGGCCGGTTCTCATGTGAAGTCAACTCTCGAAGGCAATAATAGCTTGTTTGTGCTTTACGTATGGTATGTGCAGGACTACTATTACATAAGTGCGCGTGATAGTGTAGGGTTATAAACGTCTTACTTTCAATGGTCCACAAAGAATGTTAATGAGGTGGCCCAGCCCAGCCTTGGCCGGCCACAGACGGCCCGCCCTTTGCCCGGGCTTCGCCCGCGCGCGACCCGCGGAACGGGAGAGTAGTCACAATTATATACAAGGAGGTGGAGGGCGGGAAGAGGGCTCAGCTGCGGCGGCGGTGGAGAGCACGCTCAGACTGCTGGTCCTCGCAGTCACGCTCTCTATCCAGGAAATCTGCCCCCAAATCAGCGGTGAGTCAGAGAAAGCCGGTAATGTTCCACACAAATGCGCCCTTTAAACACGGCTGAGAGCGGCATCAAGTTTGTATTAATTGTGATATATATGTACTTTTTATGCAATGGAAATGTGAAATAAAGTTTGAGATGATGATGACTAGTGGATTCCTAAGGGGCTGCAAAAAACAGACAATATTGCCTCACAATACAGTACAAATTGTTTGGCGGGAAATCACTTCACTTTAATAATTCATCCATATAAAACTCACTCCCGTTCAGTTTCTACGTTGAAGGTATATTTTGATTCAAAAGAAGTAGAAGACCCATCACATACTGTATACAATAATTTAAAGGTCACTGGAATGTCTTACGATAGCATTTTCCATTTCCTTTCGTTTGACAGATCAATTCTTGATCCATTTCCAAATATTAGGCTTCTAGGTGAAATTGTACCAGCAAACCGCATCATGCAGACTAACTATGAGACTTTAAAAAAATCTATCTTTTATAGAATTTTCTGGTTAAATTGGATAATGTTGAGCGGTAGTCCAAAGGCTCTGCAGCCTATTTAAATCAGTTTAATAAAGTGGTTACATTATCTTTAAATGCTTAGGGGGGCGTGGCTTGGAAGCCGATGGAGCAGGCTGCGTGAGCGCTGAGCTCCGCGAGGATCCCCATATTAATCCTGTATTAAAGCGGTTCTTCGCCCGCCTGGTGGCACCGAGGGGCTTTGGTATGGTGTGGGCCTGGGCTGGTGCTGTCCCGACGACATACCCAACGTCAATCAGGAATTTTTCTGAATCTTCCCAGTCGGAGGCCGTTGGCGGTGGCAGACACAAAATGGCGGCGGTGTGAAGGCAATGAAAACTGAGCCCGAGACGAAGAAGGAATGGCACTATAGGCTGGGGGACCCGCTCGATGGTCGTGTGACCGGGGCGGCACAGCGGAGGTCTGATTGTGGTATTTTATTTATTTATTTATTTTATTTATTCAGCTTATAGAGCGCGACAGCTACCCATAAAGGGTTTCCCGGCGCTAATGGAGACAAGAGATGCGTGACTCAAGAAGCCAAGGTTACTGGTTAAAAGACAAGTTTGGTATGGGTATTTGGTTTGGTATGGGGCCCCCGCTTGAGAGGTCGCGGACTGTCCGATCCTGCGCTGTGAATACCCTGTGCGGGGCCGGCCTGAAGAGCAGTCGCCGCGGAAGATGGAGGCGTAGGCCCCGAGGCTTCGAACCCCCCTGGAACTGCACCGATGGATCTGGAGAGAGAGCGGCGGCGCAGGGCTGCCTGGCGAAGTTCGAGGGAGCAGCGGCGCTACTGTTCCTGCCGCGGTGAGTGGGGCGGGTTCTTTGGCCCCTGAATCTAGGAGGTAACAGGCAGCGGTGAGCTGCGTGCAGTGGAAGAGGACTGGGGCGAGCAGTGTTGCCTCCCCAGCGGGGCGATCTGAGGCGAACCGCTGCCCATGCTTCCTCCGGGGTATCATGGAAATGAGTGCTACCATCCAATATTATTCTCAGTTTGGCTGGGAAAAACAGGGAGTACGGGATTCTCTCTGATCATAACTCTTTTTTGATCGACATGAAGGACGCACGGCGGCGCTGGATTTCCAAGGTATAATCTGGAAAGATAGTCACTTTGCCGTTTCCAACTTGATATGGACCATCTGTGCGCGCTTTATGGAGCAAACAGTCTCTGTCTTTATAATGCAGCAGTCGAGCTACCACCGGGCGGGGAGGACACCCCGGCTGCGGCGGTTTCGCAGGCACCCTGTGCGCGCGCTCCAGGGTGTAGAAAGGGGACAATCCCTCGGGAGCCACCACCGTTCGCAACCAATTCTCCAGGTACTGCACCGTGTCCGACCCCACCACTTTGTCAGGCAGACCCACTTCGCGAATATTATATAAAACTGAGAATAATATTGGATGGTAGCACTCATTTCCATGATACCCCGGAGGAAGCATAGGCATGGTTGGAATCTTACAGGGCTGGAATGGATCGAATGGAACGCCAGGCCCCTGAGTCTTCGGGGGAATTTCAACTTCAACTGCGCAAGTCGCAACGGCTTCGACGGCGGCAGGATCTGCAGAAGCCATCGACGTCACAAACTGAAGTAGAGCGACGGGGGGTGCTGGAGGCGGTGTCGGCTTTGTCGGGAGAACAGATGGTGCAGTCGCCGGAGGGCACGGACTCGGAGAAGGACAAAGCACATTCGGACACTGAGACCTCGGAGACGGACAGTCCCCGTTTGCCGCAGGTCACGCCGGCCACAGCAGATGGACTACTGGATGAGTAATGGTTTGTAGTCTGGAAAGGTTGTTGCGGAACTGTTGGGAGCAGGAAGGAGGCTTGTGAACAGTGTTACAGCTGAGGGGTGGTTCTGCTGCTTGGAAACGAGTGGGAGAGGGTAATTCAGGGGTCGCTCTGCGATGCCAGATTCGTTTAATATGTCGGTGCCCGGTAGCTTCTGGAGGGGTGTGTAGGTGAGAAGAGGATTCTGTGTTTTACTGGGGGATCAAAACGGAGTTAATCTGGAGCATACGTGGTTGCCCGTTGGCACCGAGCACCCCCCCATTGCCCATAAGGCATGCCCGCAGTGACTACTGGTGGGCTTAGGTGTGTGTTGATTGTTGGCATGGTTTGGATGGGGACTAGCAGTTTTGTTCTAGGACCTGTTCTTGGAGGGGTGGGTGGGCTGGGGAGTTGGGAGTATGGTTGGGAAGGGGGGATCACGGTGTGTTTACTTTTGTACGGAGCGACATGAGAATGCTATTTTACAATGATGGGGGCGGTACCTGATGTACATTGTGTCACTTGGAATGTACGGGGGCTACACACAATGACGAGGCGCCATAAGATTAATGCGGATTTGGTTAGGAGAGGAGTACATATAGCACTGCTTCAGGAGACCCACCTTACCAAGGCAGAAGGTCTGGCATTACAGCGCAGGTGGAGGGGGCAGGTTTTTAGTACATCATACTCGGTATTTGCAAGTGGGGCATTGATTTGGATAAGAGCGGGGGTCCCTTTTCAGGTCACAAAACAAACCATAGACCCTGAAGGCAGATTTGTAGCGGTTGAGGGGCACTTACATGGTAGGGACATAGCGCTGTGTAGTATCTATGCACCAAACATCGATCAGGCGCGCTTCCTAGACCGCATGGCCGGCACATTGGCCCATTATTTTACAGGTCCGATAGTATTGGGAGGGGATTTTAATTCCATAGTGGATGTCTCTCAGGTCAGGTCACATCTCCCCTGGCGGATTCCCCTATCCGCAGATTGGCCAAATATAGACTGGATTGGCAGACCAGATGGAACTTAGTGGATATATGGTGGACCCACCACCCGCGAGACCGGGACTATTCCTACTTCTCAGCAATGCACGAACTACATGTTCGACTTGATGCAGTATCATGTTCAGCCTCGTTTGTGCCTTCCATAATCCACTCTGAATATCGTGCTAGGACACTGTCTGATCACAACCCGTTGTTAGTTACCATGCACTGGATGCCGGTGAAATCTGACATCCCCACTTGGAGATTGCGCCCTGAAACGTTAGACGATCCGGTTTTTCAAAGGGAGATTGGAGAGGGGATAGTACATTATTTGAATGAAAATGCGGAGACAGCTTCCACTAGGGCACTGGAGTGGGATGCCTTTAAGGTGGTGATAAGGGGGCTCTGTATCAGTAAACATGTGGGGGTGCGGAAGGTGTTGCTGCAGGACGTAGATAGGGCAGAGAGCAGATTGCGGTCGGCTGAACAAGCAAGGCCTGAACATCCTGAAGTACAAGCAGAAGTAATGGAGGCAAAAGAGGCAGTGGCCGAGGAGATAGAGAGACTACGCTGCTTCGATTATAAAAATTATGTTACAAAGGCTCATGCTGAGGGGGACAAGCGGGGACGCTGTTAGCGTGGTTAGCCAACCCTACTACACGTGGCTCTCCAATTATGGCACTGAAAGCGCAACATGGTAGCACCATTTATCCTCAGCGAGAGATTATGGCTCGGTTCTTGGCTTATTATGAAGAGTTATATGAGAGCTCGCTGGTGGCGGGGGGGAATCAAAAATTGACGTCTTTTTGGAGAGCGTGCCCCTCCCACATCTGGAAGAGGAACAAGCTACATGTTTGGGCCGCGACATAACAATTGAGGAAATTAGGAGAGCAATTAAGAATATGGCTTGCAATAAAACTCCGGGTGAAGATGGCTTGCCGATAGAATTCTACTCGCGGTATGTGGATTTGCTGGCTCCGCGGTTGGAGGTTTATAGTGAGGCGCGGGACTTGGGTCAACTTCCTATGATGATGAGGGAGGCGCTTGTTATCCCATTGTTGAAGCCCGGGCGGGAGGGTACAGACACGGCGGCCTACAGACCTTTATCAATGCTGTCCACTAACTATAAGAGCTTGAGTCGGATATTGGCGTCTCGCCTCCTGCAACATATGACCGGTTTGGTTTATGGGGATCAGGCAGGGTTTATCCCAACTAGACACACAGCCACAAACGTGCGGAGACTGATAAGGATTTTGAGGGAGAACCATCCTGGTTCACCTGGGGCCATGATACTTTCAGTGGACATAGAGAAGGGCTTCGATAGTTTGGAATGGTTGTACTTATATAAGACAATGGGGCGTTTTGGAGTGGCTAGGGTGAAAGTGAGGGCATTAATTTTGCCCCGCTACCATGCGTCCCGAGGGACAAGGCAGCGCTGCCCACTTTCTCCACTATTGTTCGCTCTGGCAATAGAACCTTTGGCAGCGAGAGCTAGGTTGGGACAATGTTATGAGGGCCTGGAATACAGAGGGGATCAGCAGTATATTTCGCTGTATGCGGATGATCTATTGATGTTTCTGGCGGATGCGGAGGGAGCGTTGGAGGGGGCTGCAAGCTTGTTGTCAGAGTTTGGTGACATTTCAGGACTAAGGGTGAATTGGGCTAAGACATGTTTATTCCCGGTGAAGCCCGGCGGGCATCCACCTATGTTATCACAACATGTGCACTGGGAGTCGACTTGTTTGCCGTACCTGGGGGTGCATATCTATCATGAGGTCAACGATCTGTTAGAAGTGAACATAGGGAGATGCGTGAGAGCTCTGAAAGGCAGCATGGCATTTTGGTCTACATTTCCATTGTCAGTGATGGGTTGGATTGCCTTGTTGAAAATGGTAGCACTACCTAGGCTGCTGTATTTTTTTAGAACGTTGCCCGTCTGGATACCGGGCTCTGTGTTTAAATTACTGAAAACCATGATTGTATGGTTCCTATGGGGTCTGGCAGGCGGAGAGTGGCCCTAACAACGCTGGTACGACCGAAGATAGAAGGCGGACTAGCGGTTCTTGACTTGGAGCTTTATTAGTTGGCAGCTCAACTTCAGGTCTTGACGCAAGCAGTTGCAATGGAATTTAGAGGCCCTGAGAATTTGAGAGGTATAGAGATTCCGAGGCATGTTCTATCCTTTATAATATTACAACAAAAGCTTAACCATAGGGATCTCTCATTAGAGGAGAAAACGTTGAGACTATGCTGGAATCGCAGCCAGCATAGAGCAGGAGTGCTGCATCCATTGGCGCCTGAAATTCCGTTAGGGATGAGCACCGCGTTGCCCCATGGTGGGGACTGGACGTCCTTGATGGAGTGGGAACAGGCCGAGATCCAGGTACTGGGGGATTTATACGAGGATGGTAAATTACTGACCTATCAGGCACTGCAGGAGAGATATGATCTCCCCGGGGGAGGATTTTAGGTACACGCCGCTCTAGTGTATGCTATTCGGAAACATTGGAGGGAGGAATTGGTGGAGCCTAAATCAACGATGGCATGTCAGTATGTAGTGATGGCAGCAGGGACATTTAAAGCAGTTACGTGCCTTTACTCAAGAATGCTGAACGAGGGATTGGCTCCATTGGATACATTGCGACTAAAATGGGAAGCAGGCATTGGGAAACACATACCAGAGACTACATGGGGACATATTCTACGTAGGGCTTGGAAAAGTACCAGGAACGCAAGGTTTCAACTGGTGCACTTCTTTATACTACGCAGAGCATATTTGACACCGGGTAAGATCCAGAAGTACTTTAAGGTTGATGATGCGGCATGCCCTCGGTGCTCAAGTGAGGGGGTGGAACTAGAACACATGCTGTGGGAATGTCCAAAGCTGTGGGATTATTGGGAAGAAGTGGGAGGCCTGTTAAATGCAGTCACTGAGCGTCAATTAGCTTTCAACATGGCAACATGTATATTACATTGGTTTCCTCACACCTCCAAGACAAAGGTAACAAGTAAATTTGTAGATATGGGGTTGTTGCTGGCAAAGAGAGAAATAACAATGCACTGGAAGTTGAAGGAGGGTCCCAACAGCGTGAGGTGGAGGGCTGAGCTGACTAAATGGGCTAGTAGCGAGAGTGTTATTAGATTTCAACAAGCACGACGCTTGAACAACGAGAAAGCCCTAGACTCGGCGAAAGCATGGGAGACATTGGTGCAATCTCTGTCCGCCCAACAGACTGAGGAGGAGTAGATGTCAGAAGGAGTAACTTAGGGAGGCCCCTTGTACGACCATTGTGGGAAACCATTAGATAATAGCTAGATCAAGAAACGTGCTTTATATCGTGTACTTAATGTGATACACACCGGTGAGGGGGGTGGGGGGTTAGTTTTGATTGGGTTTAGGAACAGTTTTGGAAGGTGATTTCAGGTACTCTTTACTGAGAAATATAATATGGTTGACATATGGACTGCCCATTATCATATTGTGGAACTGATGTATTCTTTGATTGCTTGGGAACTGATGGGTTGGGGTGGTACTCGTATTAAGCTTGGAGAGTAATGTGTCTGTCGACTGTACAGTATTTTGCACTGTCGTTGGAATGTAAACAATAAAATATGTTTTCACAAAAAAAAAATATATCTTTAAATGCTTAGATTCCTGAGAAAACTAAACATTTAAGCTAAAATATCTCTAATGGAAATGGTTTACTTCCACCTTAAACTAGGAATAATATGGTGTTCAAAAGATAATGGCTGGCTAAATGACTTCCTATTTTGAAGTAATAAAAAACTGTACAGTTAATGGCTGTGCGTATATAACCATATTATGCAAAAAACTATTTTTGTGTTAAGCGTTGCAAACGCAAAAATGTCCAAAGAGCTTTTTAGAAGTAACAATCTCTTTGGCACAAATGACGTAGAGAATAGTTCACAACTACCCAAGCAATCTGTAGCTTGTCGATAAGAAAATGGAGGACTTGACAGAGGAAATTACATAGTTCAGTGATTTACAAATCTTCTTTTGTCCCATTGTTTTGCCATAATAGCATGAAAGGACCAGAGTTACATTTCTTTCCAGGCTCTTCATCTTTGGACATCTATATGCGGGTACAAGACAAGTGCATGCAAAGTTTTGTGGAATACAATGCACTTTAGGAGTTCCTTCAAGTTGAATTTAGACCTGGCTTAGACAATGAGTCAGTTACTGACTCAGTGATTAATGAGCTCAGAATGATTGCTGATGATGGGTGTATCAGCGCCCTGATATAACTTTATCTGTAGACAGCCTTCAATGCCAGAACAGGCCAGGGTAACATGGACTGCAGTGGATTCAGTCCTCCCTTTCACATAGGAAGTAGATAGTGCATAGCCAAGCCAAGGCTGTAGGTTGCCATGGTTGGGTTTTCCCTCTTCTCCATCTTTTGAATCTGTGTCAGTGGCTACTTACCAGGCTGCTGAATTTGGTGATTTTTACGTTCTTC
This sequence comes from Lissotriton helveticus, assembly GCF_964261635.1. Classification (NCBI taxonomy): domain Eukaryota; kingdom Metazoa; phylum Chordata; class Amphibia; order Caudata; family Salamandridae; genus Lissotriton; species Lissotriton helveticus. The sequence continues at coordinate 581,719,804 of NC_136063.1, forward strand.
GTGAAGATGACACTCAGATCTTATTTATTGAACTTATAGGGATTGAGTTATTGCATGCAAGCTCTCTCCAGCTCCGGAGGCAACTCAGTGATGAATGATGTCTAACTGGTTTACAAAAATGCCCCACAACAAGATTCTGTTATATGCAACTCTGCGACAGTAGCTTGTGACCCTCATCTGTGGGACCTTGTCCTGTTCATTCTAACCAAACCAGATTCCAGATAGCCCCAAAACAATCTTTGATGCTAGATATTGCAGGTGTCATCAATGTTAGCTCTTTTCAGTAGAGACCTTAGGAAAATATTGCCATTTTTATGTTTTGCTCATAAATTTATGACAATTAATGTTTTAGTTCCTATTCACACTGACTACTGTAATGGAATACCATATATGCGTGCCATCTTGTGAAGTCCATTATGAAATGCCACCATATTTAGAACGCTGCATAACATATGAAAGAACTGTTTGAAAAATAAGGGTTGCACTGGCTCCCTGTAAAGAAAAAGATTAGCATTAAATCTCTCTGATGCATTGCATGTACTACATCTCTCGGTCTTCTTTTTATCAAATATGGTACTATGAAGTACTTCAGTAAATTTCCGTAAATTGTTTCTTTTTTATTTTCATATTTAACCATAGGAATGGTAATTCTTAGGGATCTAGATGGTCTATCATTACCTGCCAGATTTTGTACCCCTTTTGCATTTTCCTGACTGATTTAATCCGATAAAGATTAAATTCTAAATAAAAAAACATTATAAAACTTTGCTCGCCACATTTCATATGTAGGTGCTTCAGGCTTCAACCACATTGAAGATATACATAGGCGAAAAAAAATTGTTTCTTTTTTTAATGATTTTTTTTTTTGCATTTTAGGAAAAAGAGAGCGAACAAGCATTAGTTTAACATTGCTTGCAAAATGATCATGGCTGCACTTACATAAGATGTTCCATGTAGCATGCCAACATCACAAACGGTTGTAGCAAAACCGGCCTGTTCATAAGTTTACTGCCTCTATGTGCTCGTTTTTCGCTAATTATCAAACCTAAACTAGATCCTTAAACGAGTAAGTAATTATGCAGGATGGGGCTGTAAGAACCATCAATGCGAGGCCCAGTGGAGGGCCCCTTCCTTGGACCTTGCAACCTTGGTTATGCACTGTGGGGCCCGGAGAAGGGGATCTCTACGTTTGCCTTTAATTAATGTTGAAGTACAAGAATCATTTATTTCCAGTTATTTCCATGTCTGCAAACTGGCGATGATGTTCCCAGATCACATCGCCCTTTGCGCAAAATCTCTTTGATGTGTTCTTGCATAGTGACTTTTCAGATTGCACATAGCCATTTCGGTTAATTAAAAACCTACTTTGTGTGAAGAAGTAACTAATCATTTGTGTTATGGTAAAAGACATACCACATACTTTTACTAAAAATGCCTGAAATTGTAAAATATAAACATTATTGTACCAAGCATATGGCCTAAGTTGAGTTGGTGGCTTATATTGATCAGTGAAATACCCAGCCCTCCCGTTTCCCACTTTTTGATATACTTAGCCTCCATTGTCTTCCAATTTACCCTTGCTTGATCACTTTCGTTTCGCACAAGTCCAGAGATGTAACTGATATCATGTTGTGCTATATTTATTTGTAATGTTTAAGGGGACAAGGGGACCCTATTTTAATGGTCAGGGACCTTGGGTAGTAGTAAGTTACAAACACAGTAGTCCCTGACAGGAAAGATACGAAGGAAAAGCAATAAATATAGACCTGGAATCAGTACTATATTGAGGCTGTCCAGCCGGACAGAATGATTCTAATATTATTTCCATTCGCAAACAAGCATTTGCAATGCAATAGGTCTCGCATTAGGAAAGTGTGAGCTATTGGTATTGTAAATGACAATTTTTTTAAATATTTGTTGGCTTTGAAAATATATAAATGGCTTTGAAAATATATAAATTAATAGCATTGTTATTCACAAAGCCAATAGCTTACACTTTCCTAATGCGAGTCCTATTGGCTATGGCAATGCTTGTTGGTAGTAAGCAAGGACAGTGCTGTTGTGCTGCTGAGTGATGCTGTTGTGGTGCTGAGTGATGTGCTGGTGTCCCAGAGTGATGTGGTAGTGTTGTGTTCAGCTGTGCAGCAGTGTGAGTACGAGAGAGAGAGAGAGAGAGAGAGAGAGAGTGTGTATGTGTGTGTGTGTGTGTTAGTTAGTTAGTTAGTTAGTTAGTTATCCACTATCTGGGACAGGAGATGTGCACGGCTGGTAGGTGAGCGTGCGCACACACATGGTAAAATCGTCTGCGCGTTCCCATCCCCTGTCCAACATTCCCAGCAAGTGGATAACAAAAGATCTTTCGCTGGACGCAGCGCTTCACGCTGCTAACACGAGCTCGACCTAAAAAGAATAGAGTGGGACACAATCCTGCATCCAATGCAATACATATAACACAAAAACACAAGTAATAAAAGGCTCAGGCAGGACAAACAGCTTGAATGTTATACAAAAGATGAAACAAGCAGAGATGGGTAACAACACTGTTACACATAAATAATCATTTGAATTGTGTTTACGGTGTAAATTAGGTCGACGACGTCTCGATCCCGTAAAACCAATACCGGTATCATCATCAGGACGTAAAGTTACATGCCTGAGAGGGATTTGCTGTGCGTGTTGCACAGGGGCAGGCGGCCTGGATTTGACCGTGGTCGGGTGCGGCGTGCTAAAGCACGTAACCTAACTAGCCTAAAAAGAGAGAAATAGAAGTTGCTAGATAAAAGTCCAGGTTTTGAGGGCTTTTCTGAATTAAAAAACGGTTCAGAGCAAATGGCAGTTGGAAGAAAGTTCTACCATTTTGGCAGCCAAATTGGGGAAGAATCTTTCAACATATGAAACTGTTCTAATTTGATGCACGGTTAGTAAGAACTGATTGGATGGAGGAGTGTCCCTAGATTCAGGCCAGCAGGCTGTGAGTGAGAAAGGAGATGCTTTTTGAGAGGATTTAGGGCCAGATGTGCAACCCTCAATTACATGCACAAATGGGTTTACGACCCGTTTAAGCATGCAAAATAGCCCAGGGCCATGTACAATTCCTAAACAGCGAGTCGCAATTTATTTGCGACTCGCTATTTAAGAATTGCGATTTTGCTAATAGGAAGTGGTTTCCCTTTCTAATAGTGTCCGCATATCAATGATTGAATGTTTTGTCACCGCAATTCCGGTCGCAAAACACTCGCAAATTACCACCCTCTTCAAGAGGGTGGTAATGTAGTCGCAGTTTGGAAGGGGTCCCCAGGGGACCCTTTCCACTTTGTGACTGTCTCTAAAAATATTCTTTAAGGGCAGGCAGTGGTCCCAGGGATCACTACCTGCCCTTAAAAAATGAAACCAAAACGTTTTTTTTTTAAATTTTATTTAAAAGCAGTACCAGACATGATGGTCTACTGAGCCCAGCAGGCCACCATCCCTGGGAGGGCCTGTCATTCCCAATGGGCTCGCAAATTGCGAGAGGCTCACTAATATTCATGAGCCTCGCAATTTGTGACCCCATTGGGAATCGCAAACAGTGTGAAACACACTGTTGTACATGCCAAATAGCGCCTCGCAAATTGCAAATCACAAATGAGTTGCAATTTGTGAGGCGCTATTTTGCAGGTCGTACATCTGGCCCTTAATGTGTTATACTAAGGTAATTACTCTTTCCATCTTGTGCAAGGTTCATATTTGTACTCAGATTAGACAGGCTAAATAAGATTTGAGGGCCCTTTACATACATATAGAAACTGACCCCTAATTGTTGTACAAGAGTGAATCAAGTGGTATGGACACGATTCACCCTGCAGTTCAATTGCTTAGGTGTGAATAAAAAGGTGGTAATTTAGAGATCAACTGTCAGATGGACACAGTGTAACCAGTTTGACTCATCAGGTCAATCCTAGCTTCACTTCTAGGATTTTTTTCATAATGGAATGAAATATGGTATTGAAGACTGTTGAAGGGTGTAAAAGTACCAGTGTCCCAATAACCCCATTTCTATCCTGTGGCAACGATCAACCAAAACTAATAGGATCACCGGATCTGTGTGTCCTGTCTAGAATCCAGCTTAGAAAGTATCCAAAAGACTCTCTTCCATAAACTACTTAAGATATTGAAAACGTTTTTTTTCAAAAGTTTGCCATTGAATGGTACACGGCAAATTGGCAGAAAGTTGTTGATCTTGTGGGTCAAGGGTATTTAAAAAAAAAAAATCTTTCACAGTGGAATGAGATCTGGAAAATACCTTGTCTTAAAGAACAGTTAAATATGTCCAGGAGTTGAGTTTTGAGAAAAAGGGAAGTTGCATCAAAGTTGCTGGTCATACACCGATAGGATGCAGCTTAAAATGGTGGAATCCAGACCAGCCCCAATAATCAGTCTGAAAGAGTTTAAATTAATCACAGTTTAGATATTTTGAGTTGTCACAGAAAGGTTCTCGGGTGTAGGAATTTGGTCTGCTTAGATGTTGCCATATAATAGTTTACACTTGTTGAAAAAGAATTGAGCAAGGTTATCATTTAGTTCTTTGGAGTGTTGTAATGTAGCTGAGAAATCTGAAGGAGATTGTAATTCTAATACAATATGGAATGATTATTTCAATAGGGTCAAATCCGATAAGAGAAGAAACGTTTCTTGGAGCTGTTGATTTTAAAAGGCAACCTTAGAGGACTGGTCCCACACCCCAGTGCCTTACAGCCACAGTCCAACACTGGTCCAACACCAGGAAACAGGACTGCATCATCTACCAAGTCATGATTACTGACACACCTGCCTACTTGGTGATAGGTTCTCCAACTCCAGTAGTACTCTGTACACGATCAGCATGGATACCTTTCAGACAGAAGACGAAATGCAAAAAAAGGAAAATATAGCAAGGCAAAAAGCCATCCAGAGAGTCCCAACCCAGCTCCAATTTACTTAACAGCTGAATACTCATCTCTTTGAAGAACAATACATCATGCTGCAGTAACAGTTCACAAACCAGCTACCTGTCCTATCACATATTGGCTGTATCTCTGTTCATCTCTCAGTTGCCTTTCGCTTAGATTTGTGCTATGTAAATGCCACATTCACAACACACTAAATAACACACTATCTGGAAATAATGTGTTAATATTTGATTAAAGATATACATTTTGGAGCGATCTAGCCGAAACGTTTCCACCCAGCGTGACTAAGCTATTTCCACTGAACAGAACTTGAGCAAATACATGCCCTTATTATTGCATTAGTATTATTTATCCGATACCCTAATTGGGTCAAGCGTGCGCTATAAAACATTATAATTAAATAAGAGGGCACTAGGTGGCGCATGACCAACATGGCCGCACTGTTGTGAGGCTCTGGCAGCCCAGCAGCAACATCCTCACAAATATCCTGCGCCCAAGACTACCTGCATTAACATAGACTTGAGTCGCGTACCTGCAAGTCCTGCCGCAACGCATTACGACCGACATTGCGGACCCGCGGAGCCCCGGGACTGTGTAGGCTCAGGCAGTTCTGGCGCTGCAAGATTGCTGCTGCGCACTGTGGAACACCACACTGGCTCCTGCTACCAATTGAGGCCCCGGCATCCACGTGAAGACTGGTCCGCGTCGGCACGGCCACACTGCTTAGCACAGCACCAGCGCACAAGTGAGTCTGGGACTTTTATCCTCTATATTGCTGCCTGTTACGACTCCTGTGAGCTGGTGATGTTAAGAAGCTGCCGAGTGTCAGGCCCTGAGGGAGCCCCCACTGTGTTGTCCCGCGCTTGTTACGGCTCCCGCTGCACTGGCGTGTGCTGCCGTGGTCGCTGGCGAGGTGGCGGATCGTGGCGCCCCCGGCGCTGTGGATTGGACGCTACTGGACACTGAGTTGAAGGGGACAAACGTGAAGTGACCCCCGTGGCTCCTGAGGGCACATTAAATCAGAAAGGTCCCAACAACTGGACATGACCTTCCAGGTTGTTACCTGTTCTACATAGAGTGGCAGTGATATATCTGCGATGGCATGTCTCCCCACATGGTGCTAATGGTTGCAAATTAACGCGGGCGACATACCTTTTTTCGCGCCCACAGCTCGGGATAAACGACTGTGCAGCGGCGTCTACCAGAGACTATATTGTGCCCCAGAGCCCGAGCACTTACTCCTGGCCCACCAATACAATCTGTGCGTTCCCAGTCAGTTGCACACTTGATCGAGCGGTGCACCACAAAGTAACCACAGGACCAGGTTGACACAGAGGACACAACAGTGTGGAAAGCAGCAAATATTGGGACGTACCCCCCTGGCAGTGTGCGAAGACTGCTCATTGCTGGACTAGTCTGTACTTCTATGCCCCTACAGCGCGCCATCTCTTTGAGTGCCTGGAGTCACGACATGTTCATTGTCCTTCTGAGCGAGATCCACCCAGGGGAAAACGGACGGCAAGCCATCAAAGTTGCCCTTTGAAACCCGAAAAACTACCACTCGCTCTAGTACTGACGAACCGGATAAAGCAGGGGCGGAAAGGCTTCAGGACCCAGAGACCTCCAGAGACGATGATGTTAAAGGCCTCTTTCTTGTAATGCAACAAAACCTCACCTCTATAGAATCCAAAATGGATTCCATGAACACTCGAATGGACTCCATCGTCCACAAGCTAGACAAGCATGAAGAGAGCCGCATTTCGGATGGCAAGGACAATGCGGCCCATCTGCAAAAACACTTTGCTCAAATGGATATGGTCCTGAAGGTCATCACTGCCAAAAATGAAGACTTGGAGGCCCGTAGTAGACGAATAATGTACACATTATAGGTTTGCCAGAAAGTACCAATACAGGAAGAATGGAGGACTTCATTGAACGCCTAGTGCGTGACACCTTTGGAACGGAGGCCTTCTCACAGCATTTGACCACAGAACGAGCACATCGCTCCTTAGGCCCCAGGCCTCCCCCGGGAACTCACCCGTGCCTGATCGTTGCTCTGTTCCTAAACTATCGGGAGTGTGACGTGGCCCTGAAGTTGGCCCGGGAGAAACAACACTTGAATTTTGAAATTTGTGGCCCGACTTCACCCCAGCAGTGCAACAGGCATGTTGGGGTTGCTGTTGTGGGTGGGGAGGGATGGGGACTGGGAAAGTTTGCTAACGATCTTGTCTGACACTTTCATACAGAATGATTTGTTAAACCATGCACAGTGCACCTTAGGCAGTGAACGCTATATACACTCTAATGACACTCATTTGATGCTTCCCCTATGACTCTATACCCAAACTCTGAAGATACGCCTTCTGACGTGGAACGTCAGGGGTCTGGGGGACCCTCGTAAACGCAGGCAGATCTTGTCTTACCTAGACAGACACAGTATACACATCGCTATGCTCCAGGAAATCCACTTTAACCCTATGATTTCCCCCGCTTTTGCCAACAAATGGGCCATGTATAGAGTTTTTTCGTCTTACTCCTCATACTCTAGGGGCACTGTGATCCTGATAAAAAAGAATTGCCCGTTCATCCTGGAGGACATGTTCTCAGATAAAAACAGAAGGTATTGCATAATTTGGGGCAGGCTGGGGTCACACTCTGTGACGCTGGTATGCTGTTATGGTCTGAATACAGATGACCTAGACTGCTTCACAGCACTATGGGGGAAGATACTTTAAATAGGCTATACACATGTGATATGGGGAGGAGATTTTAATAAGGAATAAAGCCCTGTTAAAGACCAATCTAATCCTCTCCCACACCACTACACCAAGTCCCATAGTATACTGTTAGATATGATGGCTGATAATGACCTCATAGATGCCTGAAGGCATGTTCACCCAGAGGGCGCGGAAGGAACACATTACACAACAATGCACTCTTCCTGGGCCAGATTGGATTTCTGGGTGGTCACTCTGGGTGTTGGGCCATGGATAGTTAATGCTACACGTCTAGCCAGGACATACTTTGACCACGCACCGGTCTGCTTGACATTATCCCCACCTACGCTACACTTGGCCCCCAGAAGTTGGAGGCTTAGTCCGGAAACACAACTAGATGAGGCCTTTAAAACAGGACAGGAAATCACTGGCTTCTTTCACAGAAATTCAGGCTCTGTCACACATATGGGCGTAGTTTGGGAGGCCTTTAAGGTCACTATACATGGCTTTTGCATAGCCAAAAGATGTGGTGTTCTGCGTGATATTCAGCGATATTTGCATCGCTTGGAGGAAGAGCTTAAGCGTCTGGAAAGGGAAATGGAACATTATTTTTTTTAAAACATATTTTATTGAATTTTAGTTCAGCAATCAAGAAGTCATTGGTACAAGATGTACATACTCCCCCCCCCCCGCTGATAACATACAGTTCCTACTCTCCAATGCAGTCCCTGTGATCAGGAGTTCAGCCCCGCAACCCCTGGGGTTGCATTAATGCACGTCTGGGCATACTCGACCCAACAATATCATTGTAACAACCAATGCTGTATACATACTAAACTAACAACTAAGCAAATGAATATCCCCTCCCCATCACCCCCTCCCCCCACCGGCGTGCTCTCCAGTTATGATATTTCTACTTATGAGGTCTGTGAGAACAGTAGATCAGGATGTCCCAACTTGGGGCTGCAACTACCCCTGTGCTCCCCCATCTCCTTGTTCCCCCTCCTGTCCGGATGTGTGGGCAATCAACAACCGAACCAACTCTTCCCAAGCTCTCGCCACTTCCATCGCCTTTTCATTCTTCTGTCGGATCACTATCTGATAGCGAACCGCTCCCTCACTACCAGCCCACTTAAGCAGCTCTCACCTCCATCTCCTACCACTGGGCCCCTCTTTTGATTTCCAGGGCATCGTAATTTCCCTTTTTGCTAATACTAGGCCCAAGTCAACAAACTTACTGGTCACCTTTGTTCTGAGTGTATGAGGAAACCAATGTAGTATGCACGTGGCCATATCAAAAGTCAGCTGGCATTCTGTAATTAGGTTTAAGAGACCACCCACTTCAGTCCAATAAGTTCCCAGGGCCGGGCATCCCCACACCATATGCTCCAGGTCTGCACCCACCACAGCACATCGTGGACACATCACATTGTCTGCATTATAATGTTCCATGATCTTGCCCGGTGTCAAATAGGCTCTATGGAGAATAAAGAAATGCACCAATTGGAACCGGGCGTTTCTAGTACCCTTCCATGCCCTACGCTGTATGTGCCCCCACGTGGCCTCCGGTATGGGCCTACCAATGCTCCCTTGCCATTTTAGGTGCAGCTCGTCCAATGGGGCTAAGCCCTCAGTCAACATCCTTGAATACAAGCATGTGACTGCTTTGAAGGTACCAGCCGCCATCATCACATACTGGCATGCCATCATAGTTTTAGGTTCGATCAATCCCTCTTTCCAATGTTTCTGTATCGCACCTGTTAGGGCCGCATGTATCAGTAAACTTCCCCCGGGGAGATCAAACCTCTCCTGCAGTACCTGATAAGACAACAGATCCCCATCTTCGTATAGGTCCCCTAGTACTTTGATCCCTGCCTGTTCCCAGTCCTTCAACGAGGACCAGTCCCCTCCATGAGGCAATGCCGTTAGCATGCCCAGTGGCACCTCAGGCGCGTACGGGTGCCGCACGCCCGCTCTCCGCTGGGATCTATTCCAACACAACCTCAGGGTTTTTTCCTCCATTGTAAGGTCGCTGAGGTCCATCCGCTGCTGCAATGCTATAAAGGACAGGACATGTCTCGGGATACCTCCTCCTCTAACTGAGTCAGGGCCCCTGAACTCCAAAGCCACCACCTGTGTAATGACCTGTAGCTGCGCTGTTATGTAGTACAATTCGAAATCGGGCACTGCTAGACCGCCCTCAACTCTAGGCCTCATCAACGTCTTGAGGGCCACTCTGCGTCTCCCTGATCCCCAAATGAATCCCACCATCATGGATTTCAAATTGGCAAACACCGAGCATTGCACCCAAATAGGCAGCGTTCTAAAAAGGTATAGCAGCCGGGGAAGAGCCACCATCTTCAGCGACGCTATCCTCCCCATCACAGAGAGTGGAAGGGCACCCCAAAACGCCATACTCCCCTTCAGGGCCCGTAGGCATCTCCCTATATTCCCCTCCAACATATCACTAACGCCATGATAAATATGAACTTCAAGGTACGCTAAGCAAGACGGTTCTCACCTCACAGCCCGTAACACCTCGGGGGCTCCCCTAACCGCCCCAAAGCTTGATAATAGTCGTGCTGCTCCTGCCATAGCCCCGCCCGTGTCCGCCAAAAACATTAGTAAATCATCTGCGTACAGGGAGATGTGCTGCCGATCCCCCCTAAAAGTTAGGTCCTCATACCACCGTCCCAACCGAGCTCGCGCCGCCAGTGGTTCTATCGCCAAAGCAAATAGTAACGGGGAAAGTGGGCAACCCTGTCGCGTCCCGCGAGCCACCGCGTATCTGGGGAAAACCATTCGTCCTACCTTAACTCGCGCCACTGCTGAGGAATATAACACCGCCGTCCATCTCACAAACGCTTCGCCCAGCCCAAAACGGCCCAACGTTTTATATAGATATGGCCATTCGAGGCTATCAAAGGCCTTCTCTATGTCTACAGAAAGGAATGCCGCCCCGGGCGAGCCCTCGCAAGCTTCCCCCAGGACCCTCAACAGTCTTTGCACATTAGTAGCAGTATTCCTGGTAGGGATGAACCCAGCCTGGTCCTCATGCACCAGACTCGTCATATGCTGCATCAGGCGCAACGCCAGTATCCTACTAAGGATCTTATAGTCCGTGGACATCATTGATAAAGGGCGATATGCTGCCGTGTCCGTGCTATCCCTTCCCGGATCAATAATGGGACAAAGAGGGTCTCCCGCATCGTCTCCGGTAACTGTCCTATTTCCCGTGCCTCTCTTTAGACCTCTAAGAGCCTTGGCGCCAGTATGTCTATAAACTGCGAATAGAACTCAATCGGCAACCCATCTACCCCTGGGGCCATATTCCGCACCATCTGTTTTATGGCACTCCTTATCTCTTCAAGGGCAATGTCCCGACCCAAATGTTTCGCCTGGTCCTAATCTATTTGTGGACGTTCGACTTCTCCCAGGTAGGACTCAATTTCAGTATCATCTGCCGTTAGCGTACTCCCGTACAATCTCTAGTAATACTTCCGGAACTCCTGCATAATCTCCCTTTGGGTATATACCATGTTGCCTTCACCCACTCCCAGGGCCAAGATCGGGCAGCCCCTCGGCGGAGGATTTGCTAGCCAAGCCAGCAGTGTCACAGCCTTATCACTCTCTGCGTGAGCCTTCTCAACATATTTCTTATAATCAAAGCAGCGGAGCCTTTCTACCTCCTGGGCCAGCTTCTCCTTGGCTTCCGTTACTTCTACCTGGAGTTCCGGGTGCCCCGGCCTCGCCTGTTCCGTTAATCTCAATCGGCTATCAGGTGCATCCACATCCTGCAGCAGGGTCTTCCTTCCTCCAGCATATTTACTTATACATAACCCCCGCACCACAACTTTTAAAGCGTCCCACTCCACCGCCCTAGTAGTAGCAGTCCCTGCATTCTTGGCGAAGTAATGTGCTATCTCCTCTTCTACTTCTCTTCGAAACACCGGATCATCCAGTGTCTCCGGGCGCAGCCGCCATGTGGGAATTGCAGCTTTGTCCCTTGTCCAATGTAACGTAACCAACAGTGGGTTAAGATCCGACAGAGTCCTCGTGAGGTATTCAGATTGGGTCACGGAAGACACCACCGACGGGGAACACAGAATTACATCTAGCCGAACATGAAGCTCGTGCAACGCTGAGAAATAGGAATAGTCCCTGTCCCGTGGGTGGTGCAGCCTCCACACATCTACCAGCTGCCATCGAACCTGCCAGTCAGCCCTATACTTAGACAACCTATGAACTGGGGACTCTGCCAAGGGGGGGTGAGACCTATCCATAAGTATATCTGCTATCGAGTTGAAATCCCCTCCCAATATCGTTGGACCTGCCAGGAACTGCGCTGGGTGCCGGACAACTGGTCCAGAAATCGCGCCTGATCCACATTAGGAGCATAAATACTACATAAGGTTATCTCCCTGCCATATAGGCGCCCTTCCACAGCAACAAACCTGCCCTCCCCATCAATCGTGTGTTTAAGCACCTGGAAGGGGACCCCCGCTCTGATCCAAATCAGCGCCCCGCTCGCGAACGCCGAATAAGTAGTAGAAAAAACCTGGCCCCTCCATCTACGCTGCAGCGCTAAGCCCTCTGCCTTCTTGAGATGAGTTTCCTGGAGCAGTGCTATGTGTATTCCCCTCCTGACCAAGTAAGCATGACCCTTGTGTCGCCTTGTCATCGTATGTAATCCCCGCACATTCCAAGTAATACATTTCAAATCAGGTATTGCCCCCATTATCACATTGCAATTTCTTCCTCCTTCCATTGACATTGTGTTACACACCGGTGACACCCAGAACCCAACCCCGTCCCCAACACCCCCATCCCTAACAAGAACAGGTCCTAAAACAAAACAGTTAGTGCCCATCCAAACCATACCCACACACACCACACAATTAAGCCCAGCTGTAGCCACCGCAGGTATGCCTTAAGGGCTACAGGGGGGGGCCTGGTGCCAACGGGCGACCTCTCCCTTGCACATATGAACTCCGTTGAGGTCCCCCCATAAATCCTCACCCGCTACCCCACCAGCGTGCCAGGCTACAAATTATCCAAACACCACAATATGAAGACTTTCCCTCCACCTCAGGACCGCCGCCCGGCATTCCCTCCCTGGTCTCCATTCAGCACCAGCACTCTGCCACTGCCCCACACAAGTCCCACTCGACCACCCTCCAGCCCATCACCCATAAACATGAACTATCACTCATCCATGAGTCCATCTGCTGTGGCCGGGGTGACCTGAGGCATCCGAACACTGCCAACCTCCGACGTCTCCGTGTCCGATCGTGTCTTATCGTCCTCTGAGTCCGCCCCCTCCGGCGACTGCATAGACTGACTACTAGATAACGCTGACACTGCTTGCAGCGCATCTTGTTTCCCTAAATCAGTTTGGGCTTGAGATGGTTTCTGCACCTTCGGCCACCGTCGGCGAAGGCGTTGCGACTTACGCTGGGGTAGCCCTTCAGAATGTTCTTGCAATTGCCTCTCCGTCTGATCCGTGCCAGCCCTGTAGGTCTCAAGCCACGCCCATGCATCCTCTGGGGTGTCATGAAAATGAGTGCTACCATCAAGCATGATTTTCAATTTCGCAGGGAACAGTAAGGAGTACTAAATGCCCTCCGTGCGCAGCTCCCTTTTCACTGATATGAATGAGGTACGGCGGCGCTTGATCTCCAAAGTATAATTCGGGAATATTGTCACTTTACCATTGTCAACCTCATAGACAGGCGTGCCCCAGTTACTGGGAGATGCGGAAGGCTGAGGGCGCTCTCCGCTCAACGTTCGTCCACTCTGCTGCCGCGAGCCTCTGGAGATCGCAGGGGGGGCGAATCCACACCACCGAGCCGAGCACTTCACGCTCGCAGGTCGTTTCCCCAGCGCCCGCCGAGCCGCTCTCCTCCAGCCCGCAACCAGGCCCCTCGGGGGCGCTCCCCGTGGGCGCCGCCGCTCCCTCGTACTTTCTCTGGTCCCGGTCTCCAGTGATGGCAGCGCAGGGTGCTCAGCCGCTACTGCCGGAGGCCCAGACGCTCCTCCCCGGTCCGCCGCCATCCTGTGCTGCCTCCTCGTCCTCCGACTTTGGCTGTTCAGAAGCACCGAAGCCCCCCTTGCACGGCCTCCTATTCGCCGGGCGGTTCCCCCGGGACAGGAGCTCCTCGGTTGGCGAGTCCCAGCGCTGCTGGCGGGCAGCGAAGGCCACTTTATTGCAGGATCTTAAGGGGACCGACACGGAGCCCGGCTCTCACACAGCCAGCTCCATCGGCCTCCAAGCCACGCCCCCCAGGGAAATGGAAAATGATGTTAAAGGTGAGATTCAGGCAACCTTCAGAGATAAGCTTTCGGACTACAAAGATACTGCAGACAAGGAGACGCGTTTCAGAGGGAAATATTTTACAGCATGTAGATATGTCGAAGGGGAACGTCCAGGCAGGGCCCTCGCGGAAGGCATCCCCAAACCTCGCTTCTCCAATTACATTGTGGAACTAACGGATGAAGATGGGGTGCGATACAGAGACAGTAGGGACATATTAGCCACCTTCACTTCATTTTACACACATCTATACAGTACCCGCAGACAATACCCACTAGACCTCTCTGACTACCTACAAGATGTTGCTATCGGATGGTTAGGGGATACCCAGAGAGAATTTCTTGCCGCAACTTTTGAGGCGGATCAAATACGTACGGCCATCATACAAATGCAATCTGGAAAAGCCCCAGGGTCAGAGGGCCTTCCAATAGACTTTTACAAAACATACATACACCAACTGATACCTGTTCTTAAAGAGGTATACGAAGAAGCACATGAAACAGGCATTCTCCCGTGCTGTATGAGGGAAGCTCTCCTCACTTCCCTCCTAAAACCAAATAAACCTGCAAATGCGTGTGATTCCTACAGGCCGCTCTCTTTAATCAATTATGACACAAAAATACTTGCCAATAGGCTGAGTCTCCTGATGGAGAAACTAGTACTGCTGGATCAGGCTGGCTTCATCCTGGGAAGGGGACATCCCACAATCTCCGTACATTATTCTCCATCATGCACTATGTTGACTCCACCCTTCCACTTGCGGCTTTCGATTCAGTCGAATGGGATTATTTATTCACCATATTGCAATGTATGGGCATCCCCAAAGGATTTCTAGGCTGGATACGATTACTGTATAGCTCTCCCGTAGCCAGGGTTCTGATCAATTGACTAGTCTCCTCACCTTTCTCATCACACGGGGCACTAGGCAAGGCTGCCCTCTCTCCCCGCTCCTGTTTGCTCTCGCAATCGAACCACTTGCTGCCAAAGTGAGACAACACCATCACGATAAAGCTCTACGCTGCCAGTTGCGCCCCATACTCATCTCCCTCTACACTGATATCACTCTGTACATTAGAGACCCTCAGCAGAATTTAAACCCCATACTGCGAGAATTTGTCCGTTGAGGTGAAATGTCGGGGATACATATTAATTGGAAGAAATCTCAAATTTTCCCCCTTACTACCTCCACAATATCATTTGAACCTGACTTCCCAATAGAATGGTGTGATACGGATGTGAAATACCTTGGAATCTACATCATCTTGGATCAGGAGGAGCTAATGCGATTAAATTAAGGCAGACTCTAGAACAAATTGCTAGCAGTGTCACAAGATGAATCGCCCTTCCCCTTTTTATGGCAGGCAGAGCTTCCCTCATTAAAATGGTTATCCTCCCCAAATTTTTTAACTTATTGATGAATATTCCATTTGACCCCGGTAGATACTTTTTTTTAAATTTGCGCACAGAACTGATTAAACTGCTTTGGGGCGGTAAACAACCTAGATTGCGACGGGATGTTCTTATTAAGCCCTATTCTCAGGGGGATTTGATGTGCCAGATTTGGAACTTTATTATTTGTGTGTGCAAGCCTATTATGCCTACTACGGGTTCCATCGACCTAAGTACATGCCGCAAGTGGCGGTGGAACAGTGGCTGGCTGCTCCTATACCACTAGAGGGGGCCTTCCTAAGCACACCCCTTCTTCGTAAGTCCGACCCTACGGCAGTCACAAGCACAGTAAAAGCGTGGCAACGCATAGCCAAGCGCATGCATGTTCCCATGTTATATTCTCCTAAACTTCCATAGGTGTATCATCTCAAATGCTGATGTTACAGGAGTTTTTTTCAAACAAACCCAAACTAAATTTGACATACATAACTGGGGTGACCTATACTTAAAAGGGAAATTCCACATCATGCAGCAGATGTTCACTACATCTACTCCCTCCCCTATGGATATTTTCCTAGATGTTAGGCTACGCCAAGGCCATTAGAGAATACACACAGTCATACCCACAAGAACCGCACATGTTCATTCCATTACATATGCTTGTGATGACTTAGCAGGCCTCGCATGTAGTATCTACACTCTACCATAATATTTATACCAGCCAACGCCCGCTACGCAGTGAGGCACAGGAGAAATGGGGCACGGAACTGGGCCACGCAATTACTGAAAAACATTGGCTCTACTGTTGTAAACAAACAGAACAGGTCTCAGCTACTTGCCGCCTACGTATTATACACTATAAATTCTTACATCGTATCTATTTCACCCCTGTTAAAATGTGTAGATACAAGCTGAGAAACAGCGACAGCTGTGACAGGTGCAGGGTGAAAAAAGCAGACTTTCTGCATCTTGCTTGGAGTTGCCCCAGCATCCTAGAATATTGGCAACAGGTGTTTGCAGCATTACATCAAATGACATCTCCCCTGATTCAAGCCACACCATTGACTGCACTTCTAAACTACAAAGAGATTATAGAGGTGGGATACAAGCGCTTCATTTCCGTAGGACTTCTACTGGCCAAACAAAAGGTGGCATGTCGGTGGGGTCGGGCAGGGCCCTTAAATTTAAGGATTGGCTCAAAGATGTGCTATTCTGGCAAGATCAAACACTCACATATTCGGAACTGTTACCACTAGCCTCGAGATCCAGAGACATATGGAAACCCCTCACACCGTATCTCCTTGCACACCCGATTGATACTACCAATACTACATAGCCGCGCTGACACACATTATTGGGACATCGCCTGTACGCAAACTAAGAGACAGGGGGGGGGGGAGATATTGTTTAGGTATCCTCGAATGTACTCTCCATACTGTTACAAATGATTTATGTGTTCAACTGGTGTATTATAGATCTCCTGCAACTTGATATAATGCTTTTCTCTTCACTGTTAAGGCCTACAATCTATAAGTGGTTACGTGCCTGTGCAATTCATATGTCATGAATGTGCTTTGGTTTTTAAACTAATAAAAACCGATTTAAGTAAAAACAAATATCTATATATTTTTATTGTTTAACTGACATCAGGAAAGTTGATTCAAGATGCAAGAGGACTACAATTGATGGCACTTCCTATGATATAATTTCCTGGGGTGTCACCCATTATATGCAAATTAGAGGGGCCTCCCACATTCCCTTGATGCCTAGTGCCCCACAAATCCTAGAACCGTCCCTGCAGATGAGACCCTAAAAAACAATGGTGAGTGGAGAGATATGCAAGTTATTCACAGCATAGGCATTCCTGTAAAAGATTACCGCATGATTCCATGTCTCCAAGGGGGAAATGCTCCCATCTTGCTTCAAGATGCAAGAGGACTAGAATTGATGGCATTTCCTGGGTTGTCACCCATTTTAAACAAATTAGAGGGGCCTCCACATACCCTTGATGCCCACGGCCTAACAAATTATAGAAGAGTTTTTGCGGATGAGACCTTTAATAATAATTACTGTCAGGTGCAGTACTTCAGTCTTATGAACTAAAGTGTATTAGGAAGACATTTACCAGCATTAGCCTTCCTTCTAAATATGCCGGACTTGCATGAATGTGCATGGGTGACTGGGACTTTTCACATAAACAGAAGGTGGGCTTCAATTTTACTTTAACCGAGCGTACAGAATGACAGTGCACCTTAGCAGAAAATTACAGAAGAGGCATTAAGAACTTAAAAAAATTGCATTTTTTTAAAGCCAGTAGCGTGCCTGATAATTACATTGCTTTCTTATAACAGCTGCTAACTATCCCTGCTTTTGAAAACATAACAAGGCACCTCCCACCGTTTTCAGTCGACCCTTTCTAAAACTGGGACATGAGCTACATTTCCACGAATTCTGCAGGGACAGCGGGTGAAAATCCGGGAAACCTGTTCATCCTAGCATGTGCTTTAATGTCAAATGAAAACCAAGGACTGGAGCACCACGTCTTAGCTTACAATGAATCAACTATTAACTGTATTCGTGAGTTAAGCATGACGTTTATTTTGCTTAACATAAAAGTGTTTCATTGGTATGTTTGTTCTACTGCTATCCCATCTTAATTTGTAACTGGACATATAGTTTATTGGCAGTAATGCCTGTGAAAAGAAGAGGTGATACCATAACCCATCAGTACTTCATTCGCCTGATAAAGACATATTTATCCTCGAGAACAAATGTTCGGCTTAAAATAGCCAGAACTAGTAACGCTGACTTGATCCCTGGTTAAATAGAACGGAACATTAAATGCTTCACCATTTTATCACAGTTTTCACTGTCGCATTGCAGTTTAACGAATGGTGTTCTCTTATATAACATTCATTATACAAATCCACTTACATTGCTATTAATTGTAGATTGCTCATAACATGCAAGTATCGGGTTTTCCCCGAGTCACCTCTCCCTAATACGCAGCTTCGCTTACACCACTTCCGGGTGGTAGGAGGAGTCTAGTCACTACAGACTACAGAAGGAAACGGCGCTGAAAACTTGTTTGTGTAGCAGCGTACCAGAACTACGCCTCGAAACTACCGGGAGTGAGAGCGACAAAAATATTTCTGACGTCATTTCCTCTAGTTCTTCCGATTGATGCGTTATCTGACCCGGATACAGAAGTGCAGCGACGTAATAAGGCCCACCGCACCCGGGCCTCCACGTACCGAGGCCCTCCTTCTTACAGTATCGGCCTCAACGCCTGCAGTTCCGTGCACGTGAGCGGCTCGGCGCGAGCACTTACAACGGAGTGCAGCGCGCCACACCGCAGGCAGCCGATCTGCGAGGGCGTCTCTCCCTGGTTGCTGCGCACGTCATAATTGTGCGCCGGGGCGGCAGCAGCTTCTTCCGCCTCTCCTTCCTTCCCATTAGGGCCCGCGGCGCCGATCAGCCCAAACGCCTTGTGAGAGAGAAGTGCGTATTTGGCTGGATGGCACGGAGAGACTAGACTGCGGTGGACAATGCCGGGTGCCTGGCAACGCACCGCGTCGCTTTTGTAAAGAAACCCCCCTCCCTCCTTTCGGCTGCTGCGCACGTACTAGCAGCCAGGGTTCGGGCGACGCTTGCGCAGCACAAGCAGGCATCGGCCTACGGCAGCAGGGGGGGAGAAGGTGAACACGGCTACAACCAAAGACCGCCCTGACTGGAGAACCGGGATTTTTCAGTCCTGTTCCTTGGAGGCTGTACGTCGATTGGAATATGTTTGGATTACCGCTGCCCTGTTTCCTGTGAAGGCTTGTGAT
This sequence comes from Lissotriton helveticus, assembly GCF_964261635.1. NCBI lineage: Eukaryota > Metazoa > Chordata > Amphibia > Caudata > Salamandridae > Lissotriton > Lissotriton helveticus. The sequence goes on from NC_136063.1 coordinate 581,738,981, forward strand.
CGAAAAAGACACCACATATCTCACCCATCGGAACTCCACCTTGCAACACAACCTTCTTTGTCGGCAAGTACCAATGGCCTCTTTGACTTTAAACGGATCTCACGCATGTAAAACACCTGTTTTCCTGTAGAAAAACAAAACAGGAACTTAGTCCAGCACTGTGAACACTCCTGTGGTTTCGAAAACATTAAGGCACCTGCAAAAGTTAAACTACATCGCCCAAACTCATTACAGAAGTTCAGAATGGCGGTGAATAGAAGTCAGAATCCGCATGGACTAAAGCAGATTGGTCTGGATCAGATCTGGGATGACCTACGGGCTGGCATCCAGCAGGTGTACACCAGGCAAAGTATGGCCCGCTCTAGATACATGGAACTCTACACCCACGTGTACAACTACTGTACCAGTGTACACCAGTCTAATCAAGCCAGAGGAACTGGAGTACCACCATCTAAGTCTAAAAAAGGCCAGACTCCTGGAGGAGCGCAGTTTGTGGGCCTGGAATTGTATAAACGGTTAAAGGAGTTTCTGAAGAACTATTTGACAAATCTTCTGGAGGATGGAGAAGACCTGATGGGTGAAAGTGTGTTGAAATTTTACACACAGCAGTGGGAAGACTACCGTTTTTCAAGCAAAGTGCTGAATGGAATTTGTGCCTACCTCAACAGACACTGGGTTCGCCGTGAGTGTGACGAAGGGCGCAAAGGAATATATGAAATCTATTCACTTGCTTTAGTGACTTGGAGAGACAGTTTGTTCAGGCCTTTAAACGAGCGGGTAACAAATGCCGTCTTGAAACTGATTGAAAAGGAAAGAAATGGTGAAACCATCAACACAAGGCTGATAAGTGGAGTTGTACAGTCCTATGTGGAACTTGGACTGAACGAAGATGACGCATTTGCAAAGGGCCCCACGTTAACAGTCTATAAGGAATCGTTTGAGTCACAGTTTTGGGCGGATACCGAAAGGTTTTACACGAGGGAAAGCACTGAATTCTTGCAGCAGAATCCAGTCACCGAATATATGAAAAAGGCGGAAGCTCGTCTTTTAGAAGAGCAGCGCAGAGTACAGGTGTACCTCCACGAGAGTACTCAGGATGAACTGGCGCGAAAATGTGAGCAGGTTCTCATTGAAAAACACCTGGACATTTTTCACACAGAATTTCAGCATCTGTTAGATGCAGACAAAAATGAAGATTTGGGACGCATGTATAATCTTGTATCTCGCATCCAAGATGGACTTGGAGAGCTAAAGAAGCTCTTGGAAACGCATATTCATAATCAGGGTCTGGCTGCCATTGAGAAATGCGGTGAAGCTGCTCAAAATGACCCAAAAATGTATGTACAAACTGTGTTGGATGTTCACAAGAAATACAATGCACTTGTTATGTCTGCTTTCAACAACGATGCTGGCTTTGTGGCAGCACTAGATAAAGCCTGTGGTCGGTTTATAAATAATAATGCAGTTACAAAGATGGCACAGTCCTCCAGTAAGTCCCCAGAACTGTTGGCACGGTACTGTGACTCCTTGTTGAAGAAGAGCTCCAAAAACCCCGAGGAGGCAGAACTTGAGGATACCCTAAATCAAGTGATGGTAGTCTTTAAATACATTGAAGACAAAGATGTGTTTCAGAAATTTTATGCGAAAATGCTAGCTAAGAGGCTGGTCCATCAGAACAGCGCTAGTGATGATGCAGAAGCAAGCATGATCTCTAAATTGAAGCAAGCATGTGGTTTTGAGTACACCTCAAAACTTCAAAGAATGTTCCAAGATATTGGTGTGAGCAAGGACTTGAATGAACAATTCAAAAAGCATCTAACCAATTCCGAGCCATTGGACTTGGATTTCAGCATTCAGGTTCTTAGCTCTGGGTCATGGCCTTTTCAACAGTCATGCACATTCGCTCTTCCATCTGAGCTGGAACGCAGTTATCAGAGATTCACTGCTTTTTATGCCAGCCGTCACAGTGGGAGGAAGCTAACTTGGTTGTATCAACTATCCAAAGGTGAACTGGTGACTAATTGTTTTAAAAATAGGTATACGTTACAGGCATCTACATTCCAAATGGCAATACTACTGCAGTACAACACAGAAGATGCCTACACTGTACAGCAGCTGACTGACAGCACACAGATAAAAATGGATATTTTGGTACAGGTTCTGCAGATATTATTGAAGTCTAAGTTGGTTGTTTTGGAAGATGAAAATGCGAATGTTGATGAGGTGGATTTAAAGCCTGACACTTCAATAAAGCTCTACCTTGGGTATAAAAACAAGAAATTAAGGGTTAATATCAATGTACCAATGAAAACTGAACAAAAGCAAGAGCAGGAAACTACCCACAAAAATATAGAGGAAGACCGGAAACTTCTCATCCAGGCTGCCATTGTGAGAATAATGAAAATGCGAAAGGTCCTAAAACACCAACAATTGCTTGGGGAAGTTCTGACCCAGCTCTCTTCTAGATTCAAACCTCGAGTTCCTGTAATTAAGAAGTGCATTGATATTTTAATTGAGAAGGAATATTTGGAGCGTGTTGATGGTGAAAAGGACACTTACAGTTACTTGGCTTAATTTCTTTAGTAATTGCCTGAGTGCTAACTTGTGTCATGCTCAGCTTCTAGTTAAAGTATGTGATGGCAAGAATGAAAACAGACCTTTAAAGCAGCCAACCAGCTGTCCCTTGGACCTCCTCTTTAAACACCTCAGACTAGGACTCCCATCAGTCCGTCTCAGGTTTGCTTTGGAACTGCTCAGGATTGATTATTTTCTTAAATGGAAATGTGGGCGCCATTTAAAGGAGGAGTCTCTCCCCCTCAAATAATACAGAAATTCTCAAACTGGCACAGCGTTTTGAAAATATTTAATTTCCAGTCTCTGGCTTTGGGGATATTTGCCACTTGGTCACTGCTATTGGGTGCTCCTGAAACCACAATTCATTTTTTGGAAGTGGTCACAGGAGGTTTGGGCATTGCACATTGCTGCTCCCCAGCCCCTTTTAATGGAGGCAGGCCAGCTGAGTAGTTTGGCAAGGATGTCCTGCTTCCCCAGAAGGAAGTGCGTATGGATCCAGTGGTGGTTGCCAGCTAACCACTGTAAGGATACGTTTGAGCTCCAATTCCCTTTCTTAGTATCATTCCCATTCCAGGTTACCTGAGGTCCAGGAAGGTCCATATAAATATATATTTGAGGGCAAGATTTCCCCTTTAAGGAAATAAATCACTTGTTATGTTACTGCCTTGGTGCTTATAAATCCAAGCATTGGCTGCAATTTAATGGGTGTCTGCACACGTGATGGCAGCACTCTGAGAGCAAGTCTGAATGGGCATGTAATCTGCATTGAATTTTCACACCAGTTTATTTTTATGAAAGTCCTTGAAGGTCTGTTTGCTCGTGTATGGTTTGGAAATTGTTCCTTTTTCCTTATGGGAGTGCCCCCCTGCCCCCAAATGAATTGTCACTTGTAGTATCAAACCACCATTTTTTTCCCCCCCAAAATTGCACTTAGATTCCACTGTCCATTTAGCCATTATCGGCTGGTAGTCCATACTCCAGTCTAGGTGTTGCCTTTCCTGCTGAATGTAATGTGTTATCTGCTGAGATGGCTCGTTCAGTAGCTAAATCCTGACTAGTACTTGGATGAATCCTTATTTTGCTATTGCTATCTCGTCTTAATGGTTAATATCTACCAACATTTTGTAAATGAGGAAGCAGCATTTCCCTGCCAAGCCCCATTCTTTAGAGGGAAGCTTCCATAATGGGTAAACCATGTTTTCCATCCCCAGTGCCTATAACTTATCCTGGCCCTTCATATTAATTTTCTTTTCTTCCTAAGGAGGAAAAAATTACCTTTTGAAGATGTTGGTCAGGGACTTGCCCTCTGCTGATCAGCCATGACCTCTGTCCAAGCGGCCATATCCACTAATAAAGGAACCCTCTTTCCCAACCGGATTTTGCTGCTGGGCTGTAGTAAAGCTACACCCATCCAGACCTCCTGTGCTACATATCTTCTGGAAGTATCTTACTATTGAGTGATGGGCCGCGGTATGCAAATCGAGCTTGCCTTTCCCCATACCCCATGGTGACCGTGATTTGTGTCTGTCACCCTTTCTAAGGTTAGGTGGTTCTCTTCAGCATTTAAACCGATGAATTCGCCATGGTGGTTGAACAGATGGGGACGTATTTGTTGTGTTTTTTTTTCCCTTTTTCTTTGTAGCATGCAAATTCTATGGGAACGTACAGTATGCCACTGCCCACATAAATAGCATTTTGCAAGTGTGACTCGTTCTCATTGTAATTATAACTGAAATTATTTTATGCCAATGGACGGACCCACCGTAGCATTCTTTCTTGAGTTTCATTATTGTACATTTAAATGCACCACGCATTGTTTGAGTTCATCTATGGGTCGGGTCTCTTGAAACAAAATTGCCAGACATTACAGTGAATGACATAAAGTACCTCTGGCCATATTCCAAGAAAGTATGACCATGGCTATTTGTATGTGTAAACTTAATCCATATTTGTTGTTGATACCGATATGGGCTTGGATTGCTATTTTTTTTTTTTTATCCAACTAAGTATGCCCAGTGTCAACCTGTTTGAACATTTTTGCTTTTTTGGTTGATGATGGTCATTGGGTTATTGCTAGTCGTGTCAACATCCAACATAGACTTGGATTAAAAAAAAAAACTGGAACGTGGGAGCCATCCGCACTCCCTCAACATTTGTTAAAACAGTTAAGACACTTGGGTGTGATTGGTTTGTATGACATAGCCATGAGGCAGATGTTGCCTAGAATCTTTATTCCGATCTATAATCAAAGTTGCATGGCTTCATTTTTACTGCTCCGCAGGCAACCACTCTGTTGCAACCCCCACCAACCTAGAACAGAAGCAGACAAATACTCTGAAGGGTCAAATTATTTGGACAATTCTCGTATTTTGTAAGAACGTCATTACTCATCACGTGCGCTTTATGCAATCATTATTTAATGTACCAGACTCATTTTTGGTCAGGCCTAGCTAGTAAGAGGTGGTAGAAGTTTTATGGCAGTGTGCTCCTTGCCTATGGCAAAACTGTTGTGAACTGCAGTCCATAGTGACACACGGGCGTTTTTTAACACTCTGCCCACACTACTGGGTTAAGAGCCCAGCTCAGGGATAAAGACATCAGAACTAGTGTTGCATTCTATACCTTGCTAAAATGCAGTGGCAATGATTGATCTAACATTGTTTAACTAATGAGCGTTTGCTCAACATTTCCATCACGTTTTGTTCTGTCGTTTACTCATTGAAAAGCATTAATGGGCAGTTCATGCAATAAGCAAGTATGGTAGAGTGGCTGTTTGAGGGAGTTGGATAAACTGTTTTTTTTTTTTCCCCCTTTTCAAAAAAGTGATACTGCTTTATAAATCATTTTGGATTTTGAGGGCCTGTGAACATGGTCTTATTTGTTAAAGTAAGGTGTGGCTATGTAATGTGTAAAAACACATTTTTAACAAAGACATGTTCGAACAACAAAAGTGAAACGTTGCTGTATTGCTATTTTTTAACTGTTGTTTTGTAATGGTGAAAAGCTTAATAAATGATGATGATCACATAGCCCCTGTCTAAATGCAGTTTGGCCTTGGAAATGACCCATTGGTGGCAATGCCATCCTCCACATGAACTAAATTCTTCAGTCTCAAAGATCGCTTTTCCAGCAGGTCTCGAGGCAGAGCAATTCTCCTGGCGGATTTTACTCTTTCAGGTGACGAGACTCTTGGGAGGGTTCGTTACAGGGAGATGAAAATAACCAATACAGATGTTTATCATAAAAGCTATATTGTTGAAAGCGGACACACTTATTAGAAACTTCAGAACATATGTAGGGAGAGACTCCTCTGACAGAAGACTATAAAATAAACACATCAACATTTCTGGCGTCATGAGTGATTTTTCTTTTATGGAGACCATTACGAGGTGCCATTTACTAATTCCACTTTTTAGATGCATATTAAAAGTTACTTAGTACCATTTGTTTGGTTGTCTGAAATGAAGCGTACAGTGCTCTTCAGTTGCTCTTTTAAGGTGCTTGGTAATGCCATGTGTCTTGCGCTGACAATAGGTGACTTCATTTTTTCCAGGTTTGCTCCCTAAAGCTATGTGTTCACAATGACCCTCTGTCCCCACATTTTTCAACGAAGCATCTCCAGTATTATCGTGATGTTACTGACTATTTGGTTTTCACAGTTCTGCCATGGCCTTTGAGTCATTATTGTCATAATTCGCTGTTTAATCCCTGCCTGACCACAACTAACAATCTGCTAGCTGCAGTTCCCAAGTCACTTACTATTTTCCTTTCTTCCTGTGATTGACTTCAGTGTACAGATCTAGGCTTGTCGTTTTACAATGCAGTGAAAAGAGTTGGGGAATGAGCTGGGTTGGTCTTAACTATTGTGGACCACAAATCCTTAAGAGAAAGGCAGCTCTGATACATAAACTAACACAGTGCAACAGTTAGCTCCTAGCTCTTCAAAGAGGATGTCTACTAGTAGTACACTATTTCTTTGCTACACTGATCACTTCAGAGATTTTCTTGCTTCAAGTGAAGATAGCCAGGTGCTGCGATTCAAGATTGGATTGCCCTAGAAGTCTCAGATGCTCGTTTGCAGATGTTAGGAGAGCCTTTCTTTGGCTGAGTTGTCAGGCCTCGAAACATACAAATTTTACTTATACAGCAGGTCTAGTAACTTGAATCATCTACTTGGCCCGTAAACTGGTCTCATTGTGTGCTCCCAGGAAAATATTTTATTTTACAGAGCCTCCTTTTTCTAAATGATCACATTTGAGAGCACCTTCAAATATGTGAGTTCAGCATTTCTCTTGCACAAAAAAATATTGTTTGAGTAAATAGACGAAGAATTTGCTCCATGTATAATAAGAATCTGGCCCACATACAGGGTACACATTATCCCTGACTTGCCTGTTAGTACACTAATAGCATTGCCATTGAGCCTGGGACAGGAGTGGTTCTCGGTTGATGTTTTAAAACTCACTTTTAATAAATATATGAAAGCATGATGTGGTAGCGCACTGTAATTTTCAGACAGTAGATTTCCCATTGAAATGACTAAAAACTTTCCCACTAAGAGGTTTACTGGCAAAACAATATACGGTATTGGGTTTCAGCAAACCTATTTATCATTTGCACATCACCAAGTAAAGTGTTCGAATTTGTTTTAATCCTATTAAAATATTTTTTTCAGTACAAAAATGGGCTTACATAACTGCTTAAATATATTTTGAAATGTTTGTATGGTTCATTTATTAGCTTAGTGACTGTTAGGAAAAAACCTGACACACTGCTGCCTTACATTTCACACCCATTGTACAGCACGTCAAACAGTTCACTTTACAAAATCCTGGAACTCTTCAGTCGGAGGAAAAGTAATTGTAAGAAAACAAACTGACTTCTGAGCAACAAATGTGACCAGATAAAAAACAGGATTTAAAGGTAGCTTTATTGCTCCTTCACTTTGAGTGAACAGAACGCCTGTTCTTAGCTCTCAAGAACTGGCCAGTAGGCGCTAAAAATAGCTCATCCTGATAAAATCTGACTCGCCATAGCGATTGGGCGAGTAGATTTTTCAAGACATGGTTGTGCGATTCCAACATCCCCATATAAGCTGCAAGAGTGAATGGTACTATATGTGCCTTGAGGCAGGAAACATGAACAGTTCAACTTTTTGTATGTTTTGCAAATTTGATTCTGCTGAAGGGCTGTATTATGCGGCACAGTGAACCTCTGAATATGCAGATCTATTTTTTAATGGCTAAAACCGTTAGGAAATGGCATGTTTTGTTCACTGTGATGCAAAATATCCCATATTGGCATTGCAATTAAATGTACATAATTGTAAGCTGTAATTGTGGTATTTAATTTTTTAACTTGTGAAGAGCTTAACTCTCTCCCACTATTTCCAATAATTTTACATTTTTATATAGTTTAGCACAACTTTATGGGCAGAGGAACCATGTTATAGATGCTTTGATTGTTCAATGGACTGTAGCCCATGCATTTGAGTCCTTGGATTTCAGATTCAGCTTTTCATTCATCCAAGGTCCGTAAAATAAGAAAGAACACCTTATTCATATGTGTTTTAGTTAGAACACATTCTCAGGCTCTCCGACACTCCAGTTTGTTGTGGGGGCTCTATAATCGGTCTTTATTTCTACCAGTTAACGTGGATTTCTCTGATTGAAAACTAATTTTGTTGATTCTTTGTCACACTGAAGAGGTACTTGGATTAAGTTTTGAACCAAATTACTATTGTCATGTATAACTTTTTTTTTTTGCACTTTCTATTTTAAACACACACCCTGAGAAACATAAATAAAGCTCATTAACATGTTATGTAGAGCAGTGTACTAATAAGCACATGCTTATTACTATAGTGTAAAGGTCAAATTCCATGTCATTACTGCAGAACATGAAAATTCGTATGAGCAAGCAGTGCTTTTATTGCCTCATAGAATGCATGTTCTATTTACTTTTATAGTGGAAAGCACCTGTTTATAGTCAGGGTGACCATTCATTGTGTTTAACCTAATGTATGGTACTGACCTCTTATTTTATGGCTTTTGTTAGATACTTTTTATAACTAAAACACACAAGGAAAAAAATAGCAAGGCATAAACCAAATATGCAGCTCTGCTGGATGTAGTATACAATGTATTATCTTTTCTGGGGGTGGAGGCATGACCTACTTGAGGCTTTGCCTTTTGTGAAAGTGGATCCTTTTTCACACTTACATGAGAATAAATGCACATTTGCATGTGTAGTATAATATTTTAAACCAACAGACTTAACGCTTTATGCAGCACTTTTTCCTTTGCAGGTCTGATAGGTCCTTAGTGAAATTCATATACAACTACGGGGAGAAAGTCAGTCTATTGGGGTGACAAAAAAACCTCAAATGCTCAAAATGATCTGCTCACCAGGTTCAAATAGCTTGCCCAAAAACTGGCATGAGAAAAGTCTCCATCAGCCCACCCATTTGGCGGAGCTTCGTCATCTGGAAAACTACGAGAGGGGGTCAGGTGTAGCCAATGTTGCTCCAAGTCTAACATGAGTGGATACTTGACCTCATACTCTCAGAAGATCTCAGCCACAGTAATTGTTCAAAATATTAGACCACTGATGGAGTGCAGTGCAAGTGATAAACGTGTGTGAGATAAAAATGACTAAAAGGACAAAAAATATGTTTATTAGGTATTGTCCCAATGCCATAAATAAAAGCCGCCTGATAGTGTGGAAAAAATTCACTATCTCCTGGCAAAGAGTGAGGTCGACATGTTTCTTTTTTGCTCCTCATCTCACCGTGTCAAGTCTTTGTGGAACATTTACAGCCGTACACTCTCTCTGTAGGCCACCTGGCTGACCATACTTTACTTGGGTCGCCAGACCTCCTCCCCTTAAGTAACGGGGACATGGTGTAATCCTTGGAGTGTCTGGATCATTCTTAGGGTTCTTCCCCACCTCATTAGAGGATGCCATATGTTAGACGGCTTCTCCTCTGCCCTCTCATATTCCAGCCAAGCCATGATTAATGATGCTTTTAACCAGTCCTCGCTTCTCGGGGGGGGGGAGGTGATCCTTCCATCTCCTACATATTTCCCTCCTTGCCAGTAGGATCAAATAGAGTAGGAGCCCTCTTTCCTGCCATGTGGCTGATAGAACAAACCATCGTCACCAAATATAACCAGAGAGGAGTTTACTTTGATCGTGGTACTGAAAAGTCCCGACAGTGCCTGTCCTATCTCCTTCCAGTATTGATCCAGCTCTTTCCATTCGAGAAACATATGAATATCATCTGCCATCAATTCCTGACATCTCGGGCATTTTGGTGGTGGTACAGGGGCACATTTCCCAATTTTATATGGGGTATAGTAAAGCCTATTGACTACGAATAATTGGTTATTTTTCAGACAGGCAGGCTTTATATGTTTGTATAGGGTCTTCAAAGATGGTCCAAGCATGCCCTCTGCCTGCAGTGCCAGTGGAGAGTTGTTCCATACCCCCTCTGGCGGGGTTATCCTCATATCTTCGCTCCTTAATAAACGTTGGTACCATACCGAGATTTCTTTTAGTATGGGTGTGGAGGATTGGCTAAGGCTTTCGAATTCCTCGTTGCTTTGCATCTCCCCCCCATTCCGCTATGTGCCAGGACACCAATTGAAGATATTTAAACCTTGACAAATCTGTCCCTACCTTCGCCCGCAAATACTCCCATGGGTGTATCCCTTCCTCATCCATTAACTCCTTCCATTTCGAGATTCCAGCTCCTTTTAATAGGTATTGCCAGGGCATCTTTCAAGCAGTCCGGGGTACCAGGTGAATCCCAGACTGGAGATGAGTCTGAATAGTACCCAATCCCACTACTTACCCTTACCGTGTACCATATCTCTAGGGCAGTTTTTAATATCTTCAAACGAACCCTCTTGAAGAATCTTGGAGATCCAAATGTATACATAAATTCATTGTTTCCCCCTTCTACTCTCACCATTTCTTGCAACAATTTGCCCCATGGTGAATCATCAGGTCTAGTGAGCAGCATACGTAGGCTCTTAAACTGAAATGCCACTACATAGAGGCTAATATCGGGGAGAGCTAACCCACGTTTTAATAATCTTGTTCTAAGTTTATTCCAGGTCAGGCGTACCCCTTTGTCTCCCCACACAAAACTCCTCTTTTGCACTGTATCTTTTTTATGTCTTTCTTAGGGAATATTAGTGGTATGGTTGAAAATAAATATGAATGCTTGGGGAGAATAACCATTTTTACTAGATTCACTTTCCCATATATAGATAATGGGAGGTTCTTCCATCTGCTAAACAGACGATCTATTTCCCTTATTGTTCTATCCAGATTTATCTTAGGAATCCGGTCCAGTTCCCGCACAATATATATCCCCAGGTATCTAAACTCCAGACTCTCCGTACCTAACCAATGATCTATGTTCCAATACATGACCTCAGTCTTGGATCTGTTCACCTTGTATCCTGATAATGCACCAAACTCTGCTGTGAATTCCTCAATCCGGGGGATGTCTGTACCTGGGTCTCTTGTATATAGGATCAGATCATCTGCATATAAGGCCAACTTAGAGCTATACTGTCCTGACTGGAAAGGAGTTACAGTAGTATCGAGCCTGATTGCCTGAGCCAAGGGTTCAATATATAAATTGAACAGCAGCGGGGAGATGGGACACCCCTGTCTGGTTCCCTGCTGAATGTTAAAAGCTGATGTTAATATGCCATTTAAAAGGATCCTAGCAGAGGCACCCTTATAACAGTTCTTTGGAGTATAAATAAATACTGCCCCAAACCCCATTATTTCCAGGACTTCCCACAGATATTTCCAGCAGACTTTATCAAATGCGTCCAAAGCTACCGCGGCCAAGGGTTCTGATTTTCCCACTGCTAGGTCAATATTCCCCAGCAGAAGGTGTATTTGGTCTTCAATATGCCTACCAGCCACGAAACCCTTCTGATCTTCATGTATCAATTTAGGTGTTAGTTTGGCCAATCTCCCTGCCAGAATGCCCACAAAGATTTTATAATCTGCATTTATCAGGGAGATTGGTCTATATGAGTCCGCTCTTTGGGGGTCCTTCCCGGGCTTCAAAATCAGAACAATAATAGCTTCCTTCCATGAGTTTGGGACCCTACCCGTGGTTGAGTAAATAGAGTTAAATATGATTTCTAAAAAGGACATAGATCATCCATTAGGTATTTATACACCTCACTGGGGAGTGCATCTGTGCCAGCAGCTTTTTTGTTTTTTAATTTCTTTATCTGTGCTGCTATCTGTTCTATAGTTATAGGAGCGTCCAGACTGTTTCTTCCCTCCTCGGATAGTTTTGGCAGATTTTTATTGTCCAACCATGTGCGTAAGGCTTCAGTGGACGGATTTACATCCTCTTTATACAGATCTGAAAATAGAGAGAGGAGGCAGCTTTGCATATCCTCTATTTTCCTTGATGTTTCCCCATTAGTGTTAATTATTAGCTCCTTAATGTCATTCCTAGCCCGATCAGTTCTAGATTTCCACGCTAATAACGCTCCTGCCTTTTCTCTGTATTCAAAATTATCCATCCTACTTGAGTCCCACTGGGCTTTACACTTTGCATCTAAAGGCCCCCTATATGATTGTTTTGCCAGATCTAGATCCTGTTCGATCTGGAGAAGTCTTTCCTGATCCCTACTATGCGCATTAATCCTATCCTGCTTCAGCTGACCAATTCTGTTCTCAATTTTCTTTAATACCCCTGCCTCCATTCTGTTCTTAGCACATATAGTTGCACGGAGCTTCCCTCTGAGCCCTGCCTTATAGGCATCCCAGATGTAATCCAGAGTTGTAGACCCCATATTAAATAAAAAGAATTCAGATGTAAAGGCCCGGATGGATTGTATTATCTCTGGACTGGAAAGCATTGCCCTCTTTAATGTCCATCTGGACTGCATCTGCAATTCACTTTTTGCATACACCAACTGCAGAGGAGGCTGGGCTTCACCACTATCTTCTTAATATCATTAATTGAGTGTCTATCCATGAAGATATAGTCTATCCTGGAGGCATGTTTGGACTTCTTACTATAAAATGTATACCCCTGTTGTGAACCCTGCTTAGCTCTCCATACATCCTCCAGATCTAGATCGTGCATCATATTCCGCAGCGCACGCCGTATCTTTGGTGCCCCTACATAATTACTCACATTGGATCTATCTTTAAAATGGGATCTAATAATACATTAAAATCCCCTCCCAGGATATAGGGTGGTGCCTCCAACATCAATATGGATTGTAATTTCAAGAGGTAAGAAGGATCATCCACATTGGGACCGTAAAATGAAGCACATACTATATCGATATTATTCAATACCATTTTCACAACTATCCATCTTCCAGTAGTATCGGTTTGGACCCCCCTGATTGTTGCACAAATACCATGTTTAACTAATATGGCCACTCCTCTATTATGTGCTGTCTGCTGAGATACCTCAAAATCCTTTATCCATTTGGTCTTAGAAAATACAGAACGACTTTCAGCTAAACTCAGATGCGTCTCCTGTAATAGACAGATCTGAGCGCTCGACATCTCCAGGTGTTTGAGAATAAGTCTCTGCCTACGGGGGCACCGCATTCCAAGTAGTAAAAATGGTCTGTTTACTCCCAAAACTTTGATCTCCTATCATTCTTTCTATTCCCTAACAGGCTTGATTCCTTAACTCTGGTGAGATGAGTATTTTTTTGGATTTTTTCCCCTTTTCTTTCCTTCCCCCCCCCCCCCCCCCCCCCCCCCAAGTGCTCCCCCTGTAACCCCACCCCTCGCCAACTCTCCCTGTGCCCTACCCCCCCATGAGGAACCCTCCCTTCCAATAGGCTAAGCCTATTTGGCTAGGCTCCCTCCCCTGGATGCAGTTTTATTTTCAATTTATTCTGTGAATAATCTATCGTGAAATAATCTCTATATTGCGGCGTTGGCGCATATTGTCAACCAAGCAGCGTAATTCAAGAAGAGGAAAGAAAGGGGAAAAGCGAAATGAAGAGAAAAGAAGGGCCAGGGAAAAGAGAACTTCTATCCACTGCCTATTCACCTATTCCCTGCCTATTCGCTGCCTTTTGATCCCTGTTCTTTCCTAATCTTCAGAATTAAATTGTCGGCTTCTTTCCCTGTTTTTACCACGTGCATGTGGTTGTTCCACATCACCCTTAAATGTGCAGGGAACTTTAATTGTGCCTTTGCCCCCAAACCATTCAGCTCGTCCAGCCTTCTCCCGAGCTCCCACTGTCTGGTAGCTGTCACATGGGAAATGTCAGACCTTATTTGAAAGTTGAAGGGGTTAGAACCGTTAAATACAATTCTTTTTTCTTTCAGGGCCGACGAGAGAATCTGCTCCTTCACAGTGTAGGTCAAAAAATTTACCAAAATTTTTCTTGGCTTCTGCCTAGCAGGATTTCTTCGAAAGGGGTCTCGATGCACCCTCTGAATTTTCCGTGCTAGGTCCACCGTCTCGTCCCCTTTCAAAACAGTCCCCTTTATCAATGATATCACAAACCCCTTCAAATCGGCTCCTTCCATAGCTTCCGGCACATTAAGTATTTTCAGGTTGTTCCGTCGAATGATTCTCTAACCTCTCAATGTCCTTTTAATTCTCGATTTTTGTGCACTTAACTTTGCAACTACTTAATCAGCGGCATGCACCAAATCCCTTATTAATGGTAGTTGCTTCTCTAATGCTTCTGTCCTTAACGTGACATCGTCCAGTCTCTTTGCTAGGACTTCACACGAGGCCTGGATAGCTGCCTGGTTGGCTTCGGATGTTAAGAAACGGCTAGCCAACTCGGATTGATTATTTTCCGAGACGGTGAACCTGTTCGATATTTCCTCTTTCATAGTCAGGAGAATATCTGCGAACGTTGAAGAGGTCACGTCAGAATTTGTAGTGGCTGATTTACTGATACAGATACGTGCTGGATTTTTCTGCAACTCGGGCATTCCGGAGAGCTGGTGACATGGTTGAGGGATATCCCCCTTTTCAGAGTTACTGTCTGTCTGTACAGAATACTTGTTAGATAAGCTCACATCTGGGTGTACGCTCAAAGTGCTTACATTGACTGTCTCAGCTCCCACTGCATCTACTTTTTCTGCCACATCTACCATATCTGCCTTGGCTGCCTCATCATTCGTGGAATTATCCAGAAGGGCTTTTGCAGGTTTCCTCTTCGATTCACCCCCCCCCCCCCCCCCCCCTTGGGGAAATTTTCTTTTGCTCCACTGCACCCTGCTTAGTGGCATTCTTTTGGGATGTAGATACCGATGGAGGCGGGGCGTCTGTATTTTCAAAAGCTTTGATGATTTGGATGGTGTTTGGGAGGTACTGGTGGCCATTACCTTATAATATGTTTTCAGTGAAGGGGTAACCTTTGTGTATGGTGGCACACCTTTCTTGGTTTTAACCTTCCTTTTAGATGTTCTTACTCCAGCCTCCTCTAAATCTTTATCGGGGCTACAAGCTTTACCCCTACCTTGCTTACTGCGAGATCTTACAGAAGAGATAGGAGGGGATACTCGCATGGGATACCCAGAGCTTTCTTTTAGGGGGTCTTGCGTAAGCCTAGCCCTCAAAGCATACCTATTGACTCTTACACCTTGAGTTTGGGCCAGGGCAGTAACTCCTGTCTGCTCCACAGTGTCTTCCACTATTTCAGATTTAATTTGTTCAAACACCCCCCCCCCCCCACTCTTTGGCCTCCACAGGGTTAGCATTATCACCATCCATCCATCCCCCTTTCTGCCGTGACACAGTGACACTTCCTTTATCAGATGAGCTCAACTCCTACACACCAGTTTGATCCACACCCCCCGAAAAACGCCTTAAGATATACCTCCGGTGGTGCCCCTCCCTGGGGGTTACTTGCGCTTTCTCGGCTGTTTTCTCAGCTGCTATTGCTTGGGGACTAAACGTTGTAATCACCCTAATCAAAATACTTGTGCCAGCAGCGCTAGACACGCTGCTGCTCTCACCCCCCTTGCCGCTGCTGCCGCCTCTTCCTATGTGGGAACCTCCATCTCCGTCCCTGACACCGGCACCGACGTTCACTCCCTTCCACGGCACTCGAAGCAGACAGAGAGCTGAATCGCGCCTCCTCTGCGCTTGAGCTGCCTCCGCCCACCTCGTACGCCAGACCTTCCCGCTGCCTCCGCCGAAGCCGATTTCAAAACTCTGCAATGATGCTTCGACAATCCTCCTTGAATTTCGCTGCTCCGCTCCTGGAATCATCACCTTCAACGCCTTCAATAATTCATCCTGCCGTAATGCTTCAAACAGTAAGCCGCTACACAGTCAGAAGCCTCATATGCACTCTGCATCCAGAGGAGCCAAGCTGCGGCCGTTTAGCTGACAGCCGCCATGTTCCTCCCTGCCTTTCCTATGGCAGAACAGTATTCTACACAGTCAGAAGCCTCATATGCACTCTGCATCCAGTGGAGCCAAGCCGCGGCCGTTTAGCTGACGGCCGCCATGTTCCTCCCTGCCTTTTTAGGTCTCGCCTGTCGATGCGCATGCGCATCGAGCTTGCGAGACTATGGGGGCTTAACCACTCTTTACCTAACTTGCAAGGAATCGTGGCGATTCCTTGCAGTGCCCGTGACTTTTAAGCTTAATGCGCATGCGCTTAAAAGCGCGTGCATATGCCCCCAGCCGCCTGCCTGCCCCTGCTGCTTTCACACCCTCTCGCCGTCTGTTCCCCCTGCTGCGTCATCAAAGGCTTTCACGGCCGGCCGGCCGTGCTTTCAGTTTCACTGCCGGCCGGCCGTGTAAAGTGCACTTCAAAGGCCGCGCATTTACATGAATTCCCTTTGTAGTGCTTTCAAAGATGCTTTTCCGGGTTGTGCTTTGCATACATTTTAACTCGTAACTCTGTTCGAGTCTCAGTAATGTCCGCACATTTACATGAATTTCCTTTGTAGTGCTTGCAAAGATATTTTTCCGGGTTGCGCTTTGCATACATTTTAACTTGTAAACCTTTTCGAGTCTTGGTAATGTCCGTGCATTTACATGAATTCCCTTTGTAGGGCTTTCAAAGATGCTTTTCCGTGTTGCGCTTTGCATACATTTTAACTCGTAACTCTGTTCGAGTCTCAGTAATGTCCGCGCATTTACATGAAATCCCTTTGTAGTGCTTTTAAAGTTTTTTTTCCGTGTTGCGCATTGACATATATTTCCTTTCTCGCACGTTTAGATACATTGTAATTTTAGCGCGTTTACATGTATTAAATTTGTTGATCGATTACATGTGTTTCACCATGTTGCCCATTGATAGATACTTACTTTCTCTCGCGTTTACATTCATTTAAACTCATAACCCGGTTCGAGTCTCTGTAATGTCGCTAAACCTCCTGTGATTCTGCAACTTGCCCCCCTCCCACAGGCATCTGAAGCTTCACCAGCGTGCGCTCGACCTCACTTCTCTTCCCCCCTAATTACATCCCTGCTCCTGATGTTTCACTTTCATGAGGCAGTGCTTCAAAGGGATCCACTCCCCCGCCCCCTGCTTCACACTTCAAAGGAATGCTTACACACTTTTGTGCCTCGCTGCGCTCCTCTTTCGTGGGCTCTCTTCCTCTCACGCTTTTCTTCTCCCCTCGTGCTTTTCTTCACCACCATCAGAGCCTCTCATGTGAGAGTAAACTTACATGTGTAACTTATTCACAATCGTAAGTGACTTTTGTGACTCGTCCTGGTAGTATGTTTATATACAAAGATGCTATTGTGCTCATTTACATGTCTGTAAGCGGGGCAGCTTTGCCAGCAAACACCACGTAATCTGATATGTGAATCTGACTTCACTTTTGCAGTTCTCATCCGGCCATTGTTACGTGTTATTTGTTTTGTGTTCAGGAACTTTATTTGTAAATGTCAACACATGTCGATTTGGTTAAAAGCACGGGGGCAGCATGCCAGCCGCTTTGGGAGGCGTGCGGTATATTTCCTTTGATCAACACGCCGCTCGTCATCTTTTACCATGGTTGGCATGCTTTTTTTTTTCATCAGCACAGCTGTTGCCAGCTCCCCCGCCGGGCCTCCCTTCCTTATCCCGTCTCGTCTCTCCGGCCTACAGCTGCTCATCGGCACCGAGGACTCCGCTGTGTGAAGCCATTCCCTTTTGTGCGGGTTTGTTTGTAGTGTATTATTTTTTTTGTCTGTTGGCTGCAAAGCTACGAGAGCTGCTCGTGAGACAGCCTCGTGTTTCATGGAAGGCTTTGTGATACAAGCTAGGGGAAAATGCGATATTAAAACCAGATTAATTTTATCATAACGAGAGAAGTAATGTTTGTGGCTCCAATAATGTGTGTGGCTCTGTGGCAAATCTCTGCTTTGTAGATGTGTGCTGTGTCTGGGACACCTACGCCTGGTTTGTGCCCTTCTGCCCTCTGTTAGACTTGTTTTTCCCTTGTTTTTCTGCCACTCAGCACCACCACAGCATCACTCAGCACCACCACAGCACAACCCAGCATCACCACAACATCACTCAGCAGCACCACTCAGCACCACCACCACAGCACCACTCAGCACCACCACATTATCACTCAACACCACCACATTATCACTCAGCACCACCACATTATCACTCAGCACCACCACAGCACCACTCAGCACCACTCTGCACCACCGCAGCATCATTCAGCACCACCACAGCACCATCACATTATCACTCATCACCAACACATTATCACTCAGCACCACCACAGCACCACTCAGCACCACCACAGCATCACTCAGCACCACCCCAGCACCACCTAGCACCACCACAGCACCACCTAGCACCACCACAGCACCACCTAGCACCACCACAGCACCACCAAGCACCACCACAGCACAACTCAGCACCACAACAGCACCACTCAGCGCAACCACCGCATCACTCAGCGCAACCACAGCATCACTCAGCATCACTCAGCGCAACCACAGCATCACTGGTTCAAATATGTTCTCTCAATGTTTCAAGCTTTATTACAAATGTCACAAAAAGATGTTAATATTTCACTTCTGTTCTTGGATTTTCGTCACAATAAAATACACAACATAATCTTCACAAAAGTTATTTACAAAAGTTTAAGCTATTGCCATTATAAATTACAATCACTTTTATTTAAGTATTAATTATTTTAAAAAATTAAAAGCCATTGTTATTTGTAATATCAATACATCTAAGTCACGTAAATACTAAACATGTTGCATTACAAATGCTATAGGTGTCACATTTGCGAAAGTTATAACTATTGGCATTGTAAATGACAAAGCTATTAATTTAGCTATTTTCAAAAACCGCACATAAATAAAAATATTGTCATTTACAAGACCAATAGCTCAAACTTTCCTAATGCGAGACCTATTGCATTTCCAATGCTTGTTATTTAGATATTCTATACTCAATCTCTCATTTTCCAAAGAATTGGTTAAATAATCAATAAATGAAAATACTATATCAGGAAATTGATACACTCTAAACACAGAACCTTAGACGTCTAACGCCAGCCTGCTTCCTCTCATGGTGTAGAATGTTATGTTCTTAGTTTTTTTGATTCTCGGTTTTATAAATTTTGATTTTTGAGTATAGCAAAGGGACATAAGATAGATGATGCCATTACCACTTGTTCCCTTGTTTTACCTACAAATAGAGTGGGCCTCAACCACCAAGCAGTTGCCCGGTTTAGGTGAGGCTTACTTCCACAGAAAGCTGGGTGAGTACCTACTAGTTTTTGAAAATATGATTGCCTTATTAAAATGACGTAATGAATGGGCACAGTTGATCACAATGTGTAATTGATCTATTGACTTTTTTACCTCTATGCTCCGAGTATTTCTGTTCACCATTGCTAGCTTGACCTTCTTTTGACAAACCTTGTTTTGTTTTAGGAATGAAGAGATAGATCTTACCTACGTATACATTGGATTCATATCTGGTAGGGTGGTAATATACCACTGATCTATTTATCTCCTTATGTGAAAAGCTGGATGTATAATACACTTCACTAATTATTCTTCCTGCAGTAGCACTTAACATCTATAAGGTCCTGAAGAAAGCCGGGCTAGTTGGCCACACGGCTGAAACATGTCGACCTCCCTCTTTGCCTGTAGATAGTGAATTCAGGCGGTTTTTATTTATGACATTGGGACAATACCTAATAAACATATTTTTTGTCCTTTTAGTCATTTTTATCTCTCACACGTTTATCACTTGCACTGCACTCCATCAGTGGTCTCATATTTTGAACAATTACTGTGGCTGAGATCTTCTGAGAGTATGAGGTCAAGTATCCACTCATGTTAGCCTTGGAGCAACATTGGCTACACCTGACCCTCCTCTCGTAGTTTTCCAGATGACGAAGCTCCGCCAAATGGGTGGGCTGATGGAGACTTTTCTCATGCCAGTTTTTGGGCAAGTTATTTGAACCTGGTGAGCAGATCATTTTGAGCATTTGAGGGGTTTTTTGTCACCCCAATAGACTGACTTTCTCCCCGTATTTGTATATGTTTGTGATTGGGGGTGTGGAGTTAATTTGGTCTATAAATACTATCCCCTTGACCCTCCTACACACATTTCTTATTTCTCCCTTAGTGAAATTCATCTTAAGCGATGCGCTTGCAATTATTGGTATATGGAGCAATGCCGCTTAGAAGTGCTTCAAGTTTTCCTCTTCCTACGTGATTCATGTAAAATGTTTCAGCATTTGTTACGCCTTTGCATTTCACTACCCTTTTGAGATTGAGTCCCAGCCTGATTTTCAGAATCTAGCATACTAAATCTACTTGCATATTTCTGTTTAACATCCAGACAGCAATTAGGTGAGAGACACATAATCCACTTTGCTGAGCCAAGACATTATTGGCAATGTTTCAAGTCCATGGCTGGAAGAACGTAGTTTAAGAAAGCCATTGGTTAACAGAGACTGAACCAAAGCGCTCTCTATATGCTATCATCAAAAGGTCTGTTTGACAGATGTGCTGGTAAAAATCTAGACCTAAAAAAGGGTATGATAGTCCTCGTCAACGATATTCAATATTTTTAGTTCTATAAGGTAAGTCTGCAGCTATATAGGTTGATCTTCCCAGATACTATTTCCTTTTTACACAAGAAGTTGGCAGGCTTTTTGATAATAAAAAAAAAAATACCACATGGTTTTTCCCAGATCAGTTCCTAGTATAAAGTGAATGAGCCATGAGTTTGAAGCTGCAACATGTGCTGTTCCATACCCTAGTTCCGTGGTCTTCAAACTGTTTTACTCTCAGCCCCCCACTAAGCAAAATGTTTTGCGGTTGGGCCCCCCTCCAAAAGTTTATAGCGAGGATTGGGGGAGCGGGAGGGACATGGCTGTGTGCAGGGAGCGGGGCTTATGAGATGATTTCAGGAATACTTGTTCTATAGCCTATGAACCGCAGTAAATATGAGACTTATAAAACCGCAAATGCATCAAACAAAAACAGATATTATCCCAAACAAACTGCTCTACACAAATGGGTTGTTGTGAGCCCCTCACTCTCTTTGAACCTAATGCAACTACACCTGTTGCACTAATGATAACTGCAGACCTGAATAGCAGGCTATATCCTCTGCATCTTTTACCTCATCTTCACCATGACGGATCATCACCTCGTTCCTAATGCTCGAAAGGAAAATAAGCTCTGATGCCTCTTTTTTTATTTATTTAAACGTAGACCGTCATAATTGTGATGCAGTGGGCCCCTCAAATCCCTGGGCCCCAGTCCTGCTGCATCTGCTTCCTTAATGATAACCAGCAGTGGCCACTTACACACTTGGTAGCAGTACCAACTTCACTAATGAAGGTCCTTTATAAAAAAAAAAACAACAACATATATTGTCCCCTTCTTCTGTGTATCTCTCTGAAGAAGCGATCTGTGGCAATATGTATACATAAAAATGAGTCCCCATACAGTGCTCCGTATTGTGGGCCTTCTGTTTGACAATATCTATGAAACTTGCACCTTTCTTCTGTCTCCTAGACCAATATTGTGAGGCCCCAGGGATCAAGAGGATTAGGGCTCTGCATCCAAATGCAACCCTGCTTGCCTTCTACCTGCCACCCCATGGGCTCAGCTTTCACACAAAAACTGCCCCTGAATGGTTAATAATGACTTTGAGGTGCCTCTGCCTGAAAGCGAAGGGTGTGGTGGTAGTGCAGAAAATTAAAAAAGAAACCTGTCTTATTACCAGCCATTAATTGACTGAGTCACTTAAAGCCAGAACTCCTGGAATTATGAGTTTCTGCAGCAGCAGAGTTTTCCACATAATTATGTTTCTTGCATTTGCTGCATAAACTGCTGATTTCAACCAAAAAAAAACTTGATTCTAGCTCAAACTGAACAAAAGTTACTTAAAGCATGACCAGTCAACCTCTAGAAAGGGCCTTCCAATGCGAGGTAACGTGTTGCTGAATTTGTAGTAACTTTTGAACCACATGAGCTAGAAAAGTTTATTTTTTTTCTCCATCTGCAAATTACGAAGCAGATGATGGATTATGTGGCAAATGCAGGAAATCCGTAACTATGCGCTGTGAGTACAGGGTGAGTGTGAAAGTGCAGTGTGAGAATGAGGCGTGAGTTGTCTGAAATCAGGGTGCATTCCCAGACACTTGAAGTAAATCAGCATGTTATTGACGGCAGCATAGGATTTCAGATATACGTTAAACTATTGCTATTATGGCATTAATCAGGAATCGAGGGTGGAGGAAATAACTAATGTTCTGACCCTGCAACAAACTTCCAGTTTTATGATTAGGGCTGTCCGCTCATTATTTTGATGTTCCCAGACGGTACAAAAATAAACAGTCCCCAAAGCCGTATTTTCAGCACTTATCTGTGTGTACTTCGAGCAGCAAATATAAATAGAAAGCACTTTTAATTGTGTTCTAGGGCGGCCTGAATGATTCATGAATAATAGTTAAAAGGGAACAAAGATAGAAAAGTTACATTACAAATGAATACATACTTTTTTATTTATAACCTTCTTTAGTGTCGAGACTAGGTCTCTGCAGGCTCTTTAAACAACACATGGCTGGCATTTTTCTTTTGGCAACCCTACTTTATATTCCTTTTCATGAACTGCATTCTCACACTAGTAAATGTAAAATAAAAGTGTAAGGAATAGGCAGAGTGGGGGCCCAGGGGGTACTGGAACAAGAAAATAAACACTACGCCTCTGTAACCAGTTTACAAAGGCATATAAATATGCAAACTGTCTTAAAAGACCTGTGAAAATCTTGGACGTGCCGGAGAGAAGACTAGACACTGCCCAGCCGAGCCCACAGCTGCACACTCGCTGACCCAATGGCACTCTGATCTCCCTTCAAGCGCTTCGGAGAACATGAAGACAGCCTGGAAATGCAGTAAATAAACATCGCTGCACTTTCTAGCCATCTTCATGTATGTGTACTTGCAGAGGTTTTTGCACCCCCCCTGGGGGGCACGCCCCACAGTTTGAACACCTCTGCCTTAGTTTGTGCACTAATTTCTCTTGAGATGTCAAGAGGAGCAGACCTAAGAGTGGGCCATGCTGTGGTTCTGTGTAGAAGGACGTTCTGTTACAGTCAGATCAGTTAGGGGATGCCTGAAAAAATTCCAGGCAAAATGGGGGAAATGGTGTGAGGTACTTGACCTGGAATGATAAAGAGATGACCTAAATTGAGATTGCAATGGGGTAAAGAAAGGATGGATGACTAATTGGATCTAATGATGTCCAATACATTTATGAAAACTGTAAACTTACCAGGTGCAACCAGCATGTACATTTTAGATTGAAACTTGAGAAAAACAAAACGTTGCCAAGTTATACTAGGCAAGAAAATATTAGATGCACACTGATATTTGGCAAAATTTGCGTACTGTACTGACAAAATTGTTTTGCAGTTACGTTTAAAGAAAGTAAAATAGTTTTTAAAGGAAAGTTGACTTGATGTGCCGCTGAATAATGCTTTTAATTTTTCTTGAGCAGTTTCAGTCTTGTGAACATGGTAGTGAGCCACCACCTGCTTGCCGTCTTTTGTCATATCTGCAGGAGCAGGGGTCACTGTACATAGGCTTTTTAATTCAACTCTGCTGCTGTGGTTTGGATACGCAATCAGTTTTGGCCCAGCATGCCACCCGTATCAAGGGTGAACATGAGCTGTTTGAGAGGGGCATATTTTACTGTAGCTCAGGCTTGAAGAACGAGATGTTGAGGCTGCAGACTGCAACACAATCTGAAGCAGAAATGACTGGGACAAGTGCAGTGTTCTGTGCCCAAGACTCTCTAGCAAGCTCCTCTACTGCATCTAGACAAGTGCTGGCGTTCAGCAGCCTGCTTGGCCAAGGGACTAAGCAGTTATCTCTGTCATCCAGTCTTCTAGTAGCACTTGTTCATCAGTAAGACATGGGAGGACAGCAGTTCAATGTATTGTGAGCGTATTTGGCCTGGTGGTTAATAATGAATTTGAGGTGCCTCTGCCTGAAAGCGAAGGGTGTGGTGGTAGTGCAGAAAATTAAAAAAGAAACCTGCCTTCTTACCAGCCATTAATTGACTGAGTCACTTAAAGCCAGAACCCCTGGAATTATGAGTTTCTGCAGTGGCAGAGTTTTCCACGTAATTATCAGTTTCTTGCATTTGCTACATAATCTGCTGATTTCAACCAAAAAAAACTTGATTCTAGCTCAAACGGAACAAAAGTTACTCAATCATATTTTCGACCATCATCTATTTGAGGCTTTACCTCATCCTGTTATTTTTATGTCTTTGTCGCTGCTGTGTACCTTTTTAACTATTCTAGTGCCTGACATTTTATTTTGCTTTTGTGTAGCCCAACATGTTTGAATTAAAGCACATTTTTAGGGGTTCTCCCGGTGCCAAGTAGATTTGAAATGTGAGGCACTTTATTCTGTGGCGTGTTGATTCTGTTAAGCCAATATTTAGTTTGAGAACCGTTGACTTTTTTAGGTCGAGCATAGGCTGCGCGCATGCAAGACCTGTTATCTCCTCTAGCGGCTTTTGGCATGCCCATGAATTGCTATTTGTTCATAGTGGTGCCATTTAGAACAAGCATTTGCAATGCAATAGGTCTTGCATTAGGAAAGTGTGAGCTATTGATATTGTAAATGACAATTTTTTTAATGTGTTGGCTTTGAAAATATCTAAATTAATAGCATTATTATTCACAAAGCCAATAGCTTACACTTTCCTAATGCGAGTCCTATTGGCTATGGCAATGCTTGTTGGTAGCAAGCAACAGTGCTGTTGTGGTGCTGAGTGATGATGTGGTTGGGCTGAGTGATGTGGTGGTGTATTAGAGTGATGTGGTTGGGCTGAGTGATGTGGTGGTGTCCCAGAGTGATGTGGTGGTGTCCCAGAGTGATGTGGTGGTGTCCCCGACTGATGTGGTGGTGTCCCCGAGTGATGTGGTGGTGCCCCTGAATGGTGCCCGAGTGATGTGGTGGTGTCCCTGAGTGATGTGGTGGTGTCCCCGAGTGATGTGGTGGTGTCCCCGAGTGATGTGGTGGTGTCCCCGAGTGATGTGGTGGTGTCCCCGAGTGATGTGGTGGTGTCCCAGAGTGATGTGGTGGTGCCCCCGAGTGAAGTATCCTCTTAATAGACCCGTAAACAAAACCCTTGTTATGTTTATAACATTGATTAACAAAGCATGGGATGTGTTATGAAGAGAGACGAGTAGGCACAGATCAATACTGCAATGATTTTCTTAGCCAAGAATGGAAGTATGTCTGCGAGATGAAGAGAGGGTGGTAAATTGGATGAGGAAGATGAATGAATAGGAGACGGGAACAGTAAGCGCAGGAGAGGCGAGGAAAGAGGAGGAGGAGGCCGAGATCCAAGATCAGCGAGGGAGGAGGTTGGAGATAGGCCAAAATTCATAGTAGCAAAAGTAGCGAGCAACAGAAGTGAGCCTGTATGGAAGAGAAGAGACAGGGCAAACAATATGAAACAACAAGGTTGAAAGCGAGAGAGCGGGTAAGAAACAGAGGTAAGGAGAGAGCGAGCTGGATGAAGAACATACCTTGAAAACAAGCAAATAAAGGCTCACGAGAGCCAGCAAGTTCGGGAGCGCATTCCTTTGAAGTCTGATTGGGGGGGGCGGGGAGCGGGAGAGCGGTTTCCTTTGCAGTCTGATGCCGAGGCTCAGACAAATGGTGACGTGCGAGCGGCTTCCTTTCAAGTCTGATGCATGGGGTGCGGGGGAGCAAATAGTGAGCACACGCCCGGCGCACATGCACTGGCCATAATCCGCATTCCAAAGCCCTCTGGCAGCTTTTCCTGTTGCACCTACATAAGTCCCGCCGGAGCAATGCGCAAGCGCATTGGCTCAGGCGAGACCTAAACAAGGTTTTTATTGGTACATTGGGTCACTCCCAGGTGATTTCATTCATTTTTTGCTTGCATTGGCTATCCCTGTATGTCTTCCTGGTCTTCCTGGTCATCCTGATCTACCTTTTTATTTTGTAGGCTATCAACATCGTTTTAGGCTTTCGGGCCGTTTTGCAGACCAATGCTCTGTTCCACACCTGCAAAGTGGCAATTTCGGTCTGGTAGCTGTTGAGCAATGCCAATAGCTCTAACTCAGAAAAATGCGAGACCTATTGCATTTCTAATGCTCGTTTTTCTTTGCGCAAGTAGAACAAGACCGTTAACTGTCCCTGGGAGTGTATCTGTGGAGATATACCATGAGAGAGCAGATGGTTGGTAGGACAGGATGGGCATGGGAACAAATGGACTGTAGAGATGTGGTCTAGAATTTTGGTGTACTAGAGAGATAGGTGCTGGAAGTAGGTGTGAGTGATGCTGCAGCACCCCCAAACAAACCGTGCTCGAGTTGAGAAGCTAAATGAGCAATAAATATGCCTTTAAAATGTTGTTGTTATATTGTCACTATTGCTGTGCTTCAAAGGCAGAGGTCCAATGTCCGGTTAGAAAATCTGACAAATTAATGCTAATTTTAACATGGAGAGAGGGGTTTACTTTCTGACTGCAAAGTGAAATGATTTTGTAAAGTGAACTATGTGACAATCTTTGTGGAAAATGGGGAGTGAAATGAAAGGCTGTAGGGTGTAATTGGTTTTCTCTAAAACCAAAAAATTAAATGTGTCAATTAAATGTACAAATCTTTCACAATATAGCCGTTAGTAAAGCACGGATGAAGCATGTTTGGTCTAATTCTGAAGTTTGATGGAAAGAAAGATATTAATAGAATGAAAATAAATCCAGACCCTTGGTGATGCTCAAATTATAAATGTTCACAAACACGATTTCTACACTTTGTATGCTTTATTGTTTTATCAGAAAAACGGAATGTGCAACTTTAGTGGCCATTTCAATGGAAAGTGAGCTGTATGTAAAGAAGTGCTCTACCACACCGTGCTTTAGTAATGTGTTTTCAGCAGTGTGTTCCAAAATGCACCACCAACCATATATTACACCATTAGCACTCTTGCTGGAAATATTTGCTACACTTGTTCATTGTGTGAATTTTGGATTTCTCACAGTGCCCATTACTTCAGTGAAGTGATATTGGCAGCACACCCGCTCAGAAAATTGTTTCAGCACCAGTGACTTGAGATGAAAAGATTTGGCTAGGGTGGGCGGATGGCAGAAGTGCTTTTAGTGAATTAATGCCTGCATGCTGTGATTACTATTATTTTTTTAATGCCAAGGCATCTCACTTGTCACTATTGTGTGTGACCTAGCACAGGCACATTTCAGAGTGGCAGTAGGAGCACTTCTCAGTTCAATCAATCAATCAAAGACATTTATAGAGCGCACTACTTACCCATAGGGTCTCAAGGCGCTAGGGGGGGGGGGGGGGTGCCGCTACTGCTCGAACAGCCAGGTCTTGAGCTTCTTCCTGAAGGAGAGGTGGTCTTGGGTCAGGCGTAGGTCGGCCGGGAGGGAGTTCCAGGTCTTGGCGGCCAGGTAGGAGAAGGACCTTCCTCCTGTAGTGGCTCTACGGATGCGTGGGACGGCGGCGAGGGCGTGGCTGGCAGATCGGAGGTGGCGTTTGGGAGCGTAGAAGTTGATGCGGTTGTTGAGGTAGCTCGGGCCTTGATCGTGGAGAGCTTTGTGAGCGTGGGTAAGGAGGCGGAAGGTGATTCTCTTGTTGACCGGGAGCCAGTGCAGGTCTCTAAGGTGTCCGGAGATGTGGCTGTGTCGTGGGACGTCGAGGATGAGTCTGGCTGAGGCGTTCTGGATGCGCTGGAGTCTCTTCTGGATCTTGGCGGTGGTTCCGGCGTAGAGTGCGTTGCCGTAGTCCAGTCGGCTGGTGACGAGGGCCTGGGTGACGGTCTTCCTGGTCTCCGTGGGGATACACCAGAAGATCTTCCGAAGCATGCGCAAGATGTTGAAGCACGACGAGGAGACGGCGTTGACTTGCCTGGTCATGGAGAGGGAGGAGTCCAGGATGAAGCCCAGGTTGCGTGCGTGGTTCGTCGGTTTGGGTGCGGTGCCCAGGGCGGGGGGCCACCAGGAGTCGTCCCAGGCGGAGGGCGAGGAGCCCAGGATGAGGACCTCCGTCTTATCTGAGTTCAGCTTCAGGCGGCTCGTCGTCATCCACTCGGCTACCTCTTTCATCCCTTCGTGCAGGTTGGCTCTGGCGGCGGCGGGGTCGTTGGTCAGGGAGAGGATCAGCTGGGTGTCGTCGGCGTAGGAGATTATGTTGAGGTTGTGTTGGCGTGCGATGGCCGCGAGGGGGCTCATGTAGACGTTGAAGAGAGTAGGGCTCAGCGAGGATCCTTGAGGGACGCCGCAGATGACTTCTGTGGCCTCTGACTTGTACGGTGGTAGGCGGACTCTCTGTGTTCTTCCGTCGAGGAAGGAGACGATCCATTCCAGTGCCTTCTCCTGGATTCCGACGTTGCTGAGGCGCTGCACAAGGGTGCGGTGGCAGACCGTGTCGAAAGCCGCGGAGAGGTCAAGGAGGATGAGGGCCGCTGTTTCTCCGTTGTCCATCAGAGCTCGGATGTCGTCGGTGGCGGCGATGAGGGCGGTCTCGGTGCTGTGGTTGGCACGGAATCCGGACTGCGATGGGTCGAGGGATCCATTTGTCTCGAGGAAGGCGGCCAGCTGTTTGTTGACGGTCTTCTCGATGACTTTGGCTGGGAACGGGAGTAGAGAGATGGGGCGGTAATTCTTGAGTTCGGTGGGGTCTGCTGTAGGTTTCTTGAGTAGAGCGCTGAGTTCGGCGTGCTTCCAGCTCTCGGGGAAGGTGGCGGTGTTGAATGAGGAGTTGATGTCCCGCAGGTGGGGTGCGATGACTGCGTCGGCTTTGTTGAAGACGTGGTGAGGGCAGGGGTCGGTCGGAGATCCGGAGTGGACGGAGTTCATCATGTGGACGGTGTCTTCGGTGTTGACCGGGGTCCAGGCGCGGAGGGTGGAGGTGGGTGGCGTTGCTGCGGTCGTGGCGTGCATCGGTTGAGTGCTGAAGCTGTTGTGTATGTCCGCGATCTTGTTGTGGAAGTAGGAGGCGAGGGAGTTGCAGAGGTCTTGTGATGGGGTGATGTCGTTGTTTCCGGCGTTGGGGTTGGAGAGCTCTTTCACGATGTTGAAGAGTTCCTTGCAGTTGTGTGCGTTGTTGTCCAGTCGGTTCTTGAAAGCCGTTTTCTTGGCTGTGCGGATCAGTTGGTGGTGTTTCCGGGTGGCGAGCTTGAGGGTGGTCCTGTTGTTCGGCGTGGGTTCCTTTCTCCAGGCTTTCTCGAGGGCTCGGCAGTTCTTCTTGGAGCTCTTGAGTTCGTCGGTGAACCATGGGGCCTTCTTGCTGCCGGGTCTGCTGGGCGGGATCCTCAGAGGGGCGAGTTCGTCCGCGCAGTTGCTGATCCACTTCGAGAGGTTGTCGGCGGCCTGGCTGGGGTCCGCTGATCTGGCCGCTGTAAACTCAAGCAGCGACGCTTCCATCATTGATTTTCTTTTGTATCCATGTAACTTACAATCCTGATGTCTCCAAGGCCACCAGCACACTTACGAATGATACAAAGCTGCTTCTCTTGGTCCTGGTAGGGGACACAAAAAAACGTCTTCTTGGAATGGAGGGTGATAGCAAAGAAAACAGCCTGCCAGCAACACCTGGTATTAACAAGCTTCCCCGATGATCCGCTTTCACAGAACGTATATTGCTTGTACACAGATGCACGATCCAGACCATTCGTGCACACAGTCTACCCGTCCCTCACACAAGCAGACATATGTCACCTTACACAGCAGTGGAGCCCAGAGAGTAGCTGGCAATTAGCATCAATGGATGTTACATCTGTGGAAATCTGGGTTTTGTGCAAGCTGTGTAATGCTTGCTTTTGTCTTACATGGTGATATGCAGTATGTGCATTTTGTTGCTGTGTGGGCATAATGGAGCAGTGCTACAGGGTGGTGTCAGCTGGCCTAACAGGAGAAAATTAGAACGTTTTGGAAGACTGATTCGGACATTTTTAGCATTCATTTCAATGTTTGTTTTATTGCAAGCGAGTTGCAGGTAAGTCTTATATTAAATTGACTTGTTTTTCACAGCCGCCTATTAAGCTAAGGTACACATAAGTTTTGCAAATCACACGTTCTGTGTGTATCCACAAGATTGGTTACATATTGGTGGACTGACACTGATGAAGAGATGGGATGTCTGGACACTCACCTACAACATCCAGGCAGCACAACTTCAAGTATTAATACATGCTGATCAGCAGACCTAGGCACAGAGCAGTGTAGAGGGTTCCAACGTAGCTTTGTGGACCTGCTACTTGATGCTTTGCTCACCACAAAATGCAACATAAATCCGTTTTTTTATTTTATCTATGCGACGCAATTAAAAGAGGGAGTGATCCATTGAATCCACGTTCGCAATGCCCTGCTACATTTAGGACATCTTTTTTTGTTTTTATATCAAGAACAAGATCGGACAATCAAGACAGCATACATTTCTGAGCAATCACATTGCTCGAATCATACTTTGAAGGCAGCAAGCCTGGACACATGGGACATCTATTTTAAGCAGTGACCTGCCTCAGCACTGGACCGGCCAGGGCACGAGAAACGAAACCCTGAAATGCTCTATGAGGTGATGATCTGAATGCTCTGGTAACCATCCATACACCTGCCACCTCGGGCACTTCAGATGCTAAGCCAGGCAAAGAGGGAAGTGCACATCTGCAGACTTTGTGGTGGGATTCTGGGCGGCACGACTATGCAACAGGCTAGACATTCCCAATTCTTTATGTTGGGGAAAATGGTAAAGGCAAGGGCTCGGAATGGATTATTTTCCGTGTTCGTATTTTTTTTGTGTGTGTGTCTTAGGCACTCAAGAACAGCGACAGACTGGGAGAACATTTTATTACCCCCCTCCCACCCCCATGTCTCATTCTTAGCATAATAGAGAACAACAAAGAAACACCCTGACGAATCAGGTATTTCTTAACAGACTGCTCTTCTTGCCTCCTCAGGTGAATAGTGCAGCTCAAGTTGGGGGGGGGGGGGGCGCTTGCATTGCTTCTTCTGCTCAGCAACTTTTATCACCAGTAGCTTTGTGCAATCCATGAATGTGACCTCCCCTGTTACTTTGAGGAGCGAAGGGCCTTTAATTGGGATCATGGTGACCTTACTAATATCATCAGGTATAGCGTAGACCTGTTCAGGCCCCCTGGTTAGTAAGAAGCACTGCACTTTGAGCTTTCATTTGGTGTGAGAAATTTTACCTAAGTATTCTGATCCTGAAAGACCTTGCAGCAGATTCCAGACATCCCTCTTTTGAATCTAGTTCTGTGAACATACCTTACAAGAATGTTATCTCTTGTAATAATTTCAATGATCCTTCTTCACTGTACCCAGAAATTAGGAATCTTCTAGAGTACATTTCCGATATCCATTTTTGGTTTCGTGAAACACTTTTTAAATTGTCAGCAGGCTTTCTACAGAGATCATTTGTTTTATTTAATTTCTTATTTCAATATGCTGTCTGGTTCTTTTTAAGTTCAACATCACTATCTTTCTTGATTCTCCCCTAGTCAAAACCGTTCCTATAAAGTTAACAGATTTGGCACCGTTCCTATAAAGTTAACAGATATGGGATCTCTGGTCTAGTTTCCCCTCAAAGGCAGGTACGCCTGGGCAAAGAACCACAGATTAATCTTTGTCATTGTGATGAAATCCGACCACTGCTAGCTGTATTAAAAAGACACCCATCCCAAATGGGCAAATAAGGGTTGCCCCAGCCATCTTCCTCCTTCTCATCCCTGAGTTACTGTCCACTTTCATTGGGTGGTATAGTCCATCTCAAACTGGTGTTGCTGACAATTTGAATCTGTAATTATTCTAGTAAAACTACAGGACTCCTTCTTGGTCCCTTCTACATTTTGCCCTCAGATTCAGTGCACTCTTTAAGTACTCTGTAGTTAGTTATATATATATACATTTCTTTATTCGGTTTTACGAAAGAGAAAACCATAAAAGCAGCATCACCGATCTAAAACATATTTTACACACCATTAAAAAAAGTTCATTACAATTCATTTTGAACACAGTTATCCATGATATCATTGGGAGACCCTAAACTGTGCTATCTAATATATAGGGATTCTAAAATTCAACCATTACACAAATAACAAACTTGTCATAAGTTTGTGCTATGTTTAAAAATACATTTCAGAAAATGGACGATGAGGTTACACGTACATTCAGAATCTAAAAACTGTAATCGCAACATGGCTGGACGGCATCGTCTGATACTCCACAATTTCAGCAAGGGTATCAACCACAGCTTACGATGGCCGTGATAAAACTTACAGAACAGGACAGTATGTATAGTTGTCTGCTCTGACAATTCATCGCAAGGGCAGGGTATCAGAATTGGATCCCAGCTATTTTTCACTGGGAAAGCAACTAATCGATGAAAGATGTTTAGCCTAAATCTTGTCAAAAGAAGTCGTTCAAATACCTTGAGATCGTGTGTTAGATATGGCTGGATTGACAAGGTGGTCTGGACGCAATTGAATGTTGAACAGAGTCTTTTGTTGCTTCATTAGCAATTCTTAATTCTTCTAAATGGCCCAGTGCCCTTACTTTCAAATCCTTCCTTGATATTTCACGGATCATCTCGGGAGTAGTGTAATATGTCCCTAGACCTAAGTCTATCAAAAACTTTCTCACATACGAAAGCCAGCTATTTTTCAGTGAGTGGTCTAAGGACATACAATCTGCCATGATTTGCCTAGTTAGTGAGTTTTTTTCCGATAACCAAATTTGTCACCAAAGTAAAAGTGGTTGGATTCTTATCAGGTCCACCAAGTACAGGATCCCCAGTTCGATATGGCATGCGAACATGGAGACAGATTTAGGTGCCGCTAGTAAGAATCTCAAAAATGAGTTCTCTGCCACTTGCAAGGGACTGGTGTTGGCATGCCCCCACACGCCCGCCCCTTACAGGGCTATTGCCTGACATTTAGCGTTATAGATTTTTAACAGTTCTACCGGAGACCTTTTGCCCAGCTTTTGAGAAAAGTTTATGAGAGCTATAATAGCTCTCATAAAAAGATGTTTTCATGCCTCAACTGCGGCTTTCCAGTTCAATTTATCATCAATTATGATGCCTAAATAGGGATACTGGGCCGTTGTTTCGAGTTTTGGTTTGCTAAGGAATATGTCTTTAGCCCCTTTTTTCCCTGTGCCTGCTACCATTACGTAAGTTTTTTTATGTTTATATGTAAATCTAGGCTCCCCATAAAGTCTGCATACCTGTCCAGAGCCTTCTGTAGTTCACGCGGGGTGCGGGCCAGTATCACGGCGTCGTCCGAATAGAGCAGTTAGTATCGGGAAATCCGCAACCCTAGAGCCTAAGTGTCTCTTTACCGCCAACCAGGAAATGCGTGTATTCATTTGGATGGGGTCTCAACCTCTTGTGCAACCAAGGACCGGCTGGTGCCTCTGATTTCTACAGTTCAGTAGTTCATACGGTCTTGTTGGTCTGCCGTTTGTTAATTTAGGAGAGAAGTGGCTCAAGCCGATTTTAGAAGGGATTAGAACAAAAAGAAGCATTGACCAAGTTAAGGAAATCTACCGCATATGTTGGAAAGGTGCCAGTATTACTATATTCCCCCAACGTTGGGCAAGAAGAGCAACACTATGGAAACCTTTTCAGTTTCTAGATTGTGAATTGATTATTGGTGGTGATCTTAATCTATTCGTGCACAATGATCTGTTGTGCTGGGTGCTTTAAAATTGTAGGCAGACACACTGTGCCTATTTGACATGTGGTGCATAAGACACACCAGTAAAGTTACTTATCCATATTACTTTGCAGCCCTCATAATGTACGCTCTTACACCCTCAATTGTGTCGTCCCTTCATCTGCTGTTACTGGGTTCGCTATCATTGGAGCTTTGTGTTGTGCTCCCCTGAGTACAGAAACTGTGTGACCATTAGACTTGAGTGGAATTTTGAATTCTGCTGGTGGAATTGGAGGAATTTGGTAATACCGTGTTACTCTTGTAATGCAGCATTACTAATAAATTCCACCTCTAGGCCTGCGGAATTAATCTGCAGTGTTTGTGTTTTGTAAACAAGGCTGGAAGAGTGAGCTGTCCCTCTATATTTAAAAATTACTGCGGATTAAACTTTAATCTGCAGTGATTTTGAAACATGGAGGAGTAGCTCCCTCTTCTGGCCCTATTTAAAAAAAAAAAAACTGACTGCACTAGTGTGCTTACCCTTTTAGCTCCCTTACATATCCTGCGGAGTATGTAAGGGCGTCAAGGAGTATGCACTAGAGTGCATGCCCCTTGGTGCCCTTACATATTCTGCAGTGATTACTGCAGAGTATGTAAGGGTGCCGATGCGTATGCACTGCAGTGCATGTAGAAGCGCTATTTCTTAGCACAAAATGCATCCTCATATGTATTTTGGGACGCAAGGGCGCATTTTGCGCAAAGAAAATAGCGGGAAAAGCCCAGTTCTACGCGTCACAAAATTCAGCGAAATCTTGTGGAATTTTTATATAATTCAGCTTAATCAAATTTTACCAATTCCGCCCACATCTAGAGACCATACATTGTTCTTTGCAGTGCTTAGAGCGAACACTGTAATTTGAAAAAGTAAGCCACCACGTATAAAATGTCAGTAAGCAGGGGTGAACTGCGACGCAATGTGACATTAAGGCAATGATTAGGAATAATCTTTTGACTTCAGCCCGCCAGCTTAATAAAGTTGTAGATACCGTCTGAGTGAGTGATTGGAGACCCTCATGACCTAGAAGCTCCTCATACAGAGGCCCAGAACCTGTTCTCAAACTTAAGAGGCCAGACCTGTGCCCTGTTTCTGAAAACAGCAGAACGCCATCTTAAAACCCTGCAAAGGTACTATGAAGTGGGATAAGGGAGGGAAGTTGTTGGCTAGGATAACCTGTACACAAAAGCCCACCACTAAAATGCAAGCCCTTCTAGATCAGTGTGGGTACTACCGTTATGATTTTGTGAAACAAACCCACATTTAAATGTCGTGATGGATATGCCTCACAGAGGACTGAAGAGACTCCATAAGGTCTACAACACAGAAGGAGGAAATTTGAGAGCCATAAATGCTATGTAAACTTTGAAGGTGCTGGCTCCATCCATATTCAGTGTGATGTTTAAACATGTACTTCCGTGTTATTAGATGTATGGATTTGCTCATTCTATTTACTTCAAGACAATTACTGAATTTGTGATGGAAGCACTAGTAGTCTGTTATCCTGAAACAAGACATAAACTGCATTGCCTGCAGATCCTACAGACTCCTACCCCTCCTCAGCATCGATGTGAAAATATGTATTTAAGTACTGGTTGTAACACCGTTGTCTCTATATAGTGCACCAAAACGAGGTACTCAGCAGAGAGTCCAGCAAACTCATATTGGTTTAAGAGCAAACAATGAGAACGCTAAATGCTCTCTTTTCTGGCAGTGTGGGTGTGCAATTTAGGCTTATTAGTGCGTGGTATTAGATGTACTCACAGAGGCAATAAATGAGACACACACACTCAAAGAATAAATCTGAGACCAATTTAGAAAAATAACTTATTTTTTATATTAATTTTGATACCAAGAACGTTGTAAGCAAGTAAGTACTTTAAAAATGGCGACTTTCACGTGTAAAAAAAAAATTTCTGTTAAATGGGTCTTTTACGTGTAATGCTTTCCTATGGGAGAAAAAAGGAATATACGGTGTACAAGTACTTGCAGCAGGTTTCTGGGGGTCCCCTTCAGGACTTAAGGTGGTAGAGCGGATAAGGTCCAAGGTACCACCAGCAGTTAGAGAGTTTATCTGTCCAGTTGCAGAGGTGCTAGTCAAGTTGATAGCCTTATGGGCTACACCAATGGGGAGAGGAGGTGCCACCTACTAACGGTCTGCATAGACGGACTTAGGTACAAGTTTGGGAGCTCCCACCAGAGGGGGGGTGGTGACTGGAGGAGGAACGCTCGGTTCACAGGGGTCTTGGTAGCAAGGGAGCATAGTCGGTTCTCGAGAGCCCAGGCCAGGGTTCTTGGGTGCAGAGGGGTTAGGTCGGTTGGGCTGTTGTGTTGCAGGTCCTTATGGTTGTCGGTCTTGCCAGTTGAGAGTGCAAAAATCAGGACAGATGGGCCACTCTGGAGGTGAGTCTCTGTGATGCTGATGTCCCTCGACGGCTGCTCATGTCCGAGTCTGTATTGGACTCAAGCAGGCTTTGGTTGCTGCAGGGGGTCCTTTACCAAAGGTATTGGTGCTGTGCAGCTCCAGTTCGTGCTGGCGTCTTCTCGGTGGGGTAGATGGATCAGACCTTCTGGAGCACAGTGACCTTTTCCTTGGCGGCTGCCACATCGGTATTACCAGGGAGTGGCAGTACTGTAAACTGGACTCTGCTGTTTTGGTGCCTGCGAATTGCAGAGGAGGAGCTCCTCTACTCCAAGGGAGATTGCTGGCAATTTGCAAAGGGCTGACAGTGTACCGGGGTTCTTGGTAGAGTTTAAGCTGAAGTACGAGTTGGTTTCTTCATGATTGTCGAGACTGGTGCAGGCAGGCAGGCAGGGTTTGGTGCCATAAAGGTCCAGAACAAGTCTTCAGTTCTCGTTTTCTTGGCTCTTCCTTGTCCTCATCTTCTGGGTCTGTAGAGTCTGCGTTTCTGGTTTCAGGGGGGCCACCTAAACACTTAAATGTGTTAAGGGAAGTGACAGGTGGTAGCCAATAGGCTTCTCACCTACAGGGTGACTACACCCCCTACAGCACCACTCCCTGTGGGAACTGGACATAACCCTGACCTAGTGAACCTAATTCCACCAACAACCAAGATTGTGGAATTCTAGTTTTTATGTACACATCAGGTAGTCCAACATAGGGCTGGAACTGCCCTGAAAGCGAACACTCATCCGGACCAGCTAATTCTCCTGCCTTTCAATGTGTCAAATGGGCCTGGGGCAGGAGGTGGCATTTCCCTTGT
Source organism: Lissotriton helveticus (assembly GCF_964261635.1). NCBI lineage: Eukaryota > Metazoa > Chordata > Amphibia > Caudata > Salamandridae > Lissotriton > Lissotriton helveticus. Next base: position 581,776,005 of record NC_136063.1, read on the forward strand.
CTGGGGGAAGCCTGGGTTGTAAATCAAAGGTGGCAGAGGTCTTTGGAGCCTCCTGTCTGGATATGCTGATTATTAGCCATCCTGCTTGAAGGAGTTGGCAACGCCTCCCGCCAGAGCAGGTATTGTTTGTGCCCTCAGACAGCGTGGACCCTCACCTGCAGAAGATCAGAAACCTGTCTGTGATGACGTTTTCAGGTGGTACCTCTAAGGTACTCTCTTTGGTGCATGTATTGATAAATCCATCACTGGCTTCAGTGTGGATTTATTAATAGGAGATGTTCGATACCATACATCTTTGGTTTCAATCAAGCCATTGTGTATCTCCGGAACTCATAATCACCAGTGCTCAGTTCACTGGCCATGTCCAAGAATCAACCCGGACATCACAGGGGCATATCCGCTCATGTAGATATGTCCTCACAGGTAATATAATGCACCCTGCCATAGGGCTGATTAACATATATTGCATGCAGTGTCTGCAGGCATGGCACACAGGAGGTGTCATGTTGTGTCTTCACTTTTGTCTGCACCATGTCACGCAGCTTGCAGTGGCAGTTTGCACGAGTGAGGTGGGGGGTCCCTTAGGGGGGCACAATATATGCTGCACCCCTTAGAGACACCCTTTAGTGTTGTTGCCCTAGGTACCAGGGGTACCATTTACTGGAGACTTACAGGAGTGTTAAAGGTATTTCCTATTGGGAGGAAAAATTGTACAGTTTTAGGGAAAGAGATCTGACACTGGGGACCTGGATAGCAGGAACTCAGTGCTGTTCTGTCAAAATTGCATCATTTACCAGGCAAAAAGTGGGTGTGACCATGTCAAAACGGACCCTTTCCTATACTAGTTATATGACCACGCTCACTGATGCCTTTTTGGTGCACTAGGGCCATTCTGGCGTAATTTGCTGTAGGAGACAAGCAGTGAAGAGACCAAAAAGAGAGGTGTAGAGTGATAAAATTGCACTATTCTCCTCAAAGACTGAGATGGTATTCAAATGTATTGAAATTAACTGGAGATTCAGCGAATTTATACTACACTCTATGTGCGTTGTTGAAAATGTTGGATCCTGTCATTGGCAAGCTTTTGAACCTACTGGTCAAAAAAAATCAACAGTCCCCGTCCTTAAACGACTATGCTTCAGAGGGAAGCCTGCTCTAACCCTATTATTCGTCAAAACTGTGAAGTAGCATGGCCCCCACTGTAAGTGGGCGAGAATCAGTAATTTATTTAGGAAGGAAAAATGCATAGACTTAGTCAATGTTAAACTGACATACACACAAAACGGCAGCGATTAAGATTGCACAAATACATTTAGAAATTTCAGGTGACAAATGCCTGACCCTGAATGACAGGGATGCATTGTAGACCACCCAATTGAAGATGTAGCTCGCCACTTCAAGGGTTGTGATAAAGTTGTTAGAGGCAGACTATAATGAAAGAGATGTTCCATTATTTCCAAAAGCGACATTGACTTCCAGACCTGATCATTTGAAAGCAATAGAAATCCTTTGTGTAAGAAATGTGAACAATGGACTGAGGCCTCACACAATTTCATACATGAGAGCTTCAGAACATCAAAGTGTATTTAGGTGTCATTCTGCAGCAGTCAGACTACATAAGCTCGACAAGGAGAGTAATCTTTGTTAGAAAGGATGCGTGGTTACAGGCATATTACACTATCTTCCGTTCTAAACTGAAAAATTTTGGAAAGATGTGATAAAATTATTAATGATACAGTAACTTGGAGGCTAATCGATGGTGGTTACCTGAAGATGGAAGAGGTGTTGCTCCGCGGCTAGGGCGACTGACTCCGGAATCTGGGGATCACGGTTCGATCCCCGGCACCAGAGGCGGATTAGCCCAGCACCATGTGACTCTGGGCAATAGCTTGCTTAATCTTCCCGACGGCCCCCAGCGCCTAGAGACCCTTACGGGTGATTGTGCGCTTTACAAATGTGGATTATTATAAGATGGGGTACTTTGATAGATGGTGGTTTCATTGATGCTGCTTGCAGGAAATAGCAACATATTGGGTTAAAATAGCCTGGCACAAAAGAGTATCAAATACCTGCCATGGAATTTCTGCAATATTTACAACTAAAACATGCCTTAAGGAGACATATCCCAGATGGGGAGCAATTAGCGGAATGCACTCCACTTACCAGCTATTTATTGTTTCTATATTCAGAAAGTTTGAATGCTGTGAATGAGAGCAGTGCAACATGTTTCGAATTGTCTTCGAGCACAGGCTCTGATGACCTCAAACAAAAGGCTATGAGATATTTTCATTCATTCATTCAAAAAAAGTCTTTATTAGGATTGTTCATCTTAAAAGACATATAAACACACATTTTATCTTGGACACCATAAAAGCTAGTATTAAATACACATTTATGATAAAATACATAAATACCTATAAGAACAATTTTAAAAAAACGAGATATTTTCCATAGCGAGAGCAGTCTTCCAGTAACTCCCAGGTGCCTCGATGTTCCCACAGGATGTGAAGGCATTCCTTGAAAGTGTTTTTGATTTTCAATTTCATATCTCTGAGTTGATGCATGTTGTGTATTGCATACCCAGAAATACTGAAAGTTAACTCGATTGCATATATAGTTCAGCAACTGTAAATCCTGAGCCAATTTGTTTTCATTTTACAGGCAGTTGTGGAGTCGCTCCTTAGGATGTTTGTTGGGACATCCTGAAGATCACACCTTTGCTCTCTGAAGTTACGGGCTCAGGATGGTTCGGCTCACAGTTGAGCTCATTGCAAGAAGCAGTAATTATTTCAAAAACAGGAAAGATGAATCTCTGGGGCAGTACCTAAAAAAGATCACACATCTGAACTTCTCCAATAAAAACATCGATGAAATCGTAAGTATCTCTTGCAGAGCATTTTGCTCGTTCAATCTCAAACTCAGACTAGTTAATGTTTTTTTCTTGCAGTTGTGAGTCTTAAATATATATGAGTTACTATTGGTCAAATCACAGACATTGGTACAATGCTTGATTGAATCCTTACATAACCTTTATGACAATATAATAACATGGTGTTGTTTGTGAAAATTTGATGTAAGCATATATATGTGACTTTTTCTTTTCCAAAAACCTTATTGGCATCAGGTAGTTGGCATTGTCACATAGGGATTTAGATTTTCAGATTTTAATAAAGTGTATAGTTGATTAAAACCATTACACCAAAATACATTTTAAAAACATTACAGTAAGATATTTACATGCTAAAACGATAAATGATTTAAGAACAAAGATGTTTCACGGTAGATCAGTAGAAAAAGTGCCTCTAGTGGGGAAGCTACTTCATTTCCTGTGTCACTTACACCTGTAGTTGTTCTGGTTTAAACTCACTGACTGAGCTTTTTCCAGAATCAACTGTGCAGTATCAATTCTGTCTGTCCTCTGCTTCGTTTCGGGCCATTTCATCGCGGAGGGGATCCGCGCCTACTCTCCGGCCCACAGCAACTTCAGCGGGGGCCGTTCCCAGAGGATTCCTGCACCAGCGTTTCTCCTGCACAGCAACTAGCAATTTGCCAACAATTTGCTAAAGCAGTCAGGCCCAGAAGACATCAGGAGTCACTAGGACAACAGGCTCTCACTCTCTCATCCCCGCTCTTGCCTCTGCACTAATTGATGCAGTAGGTCTTTCTGATCCCAAACAAAGCCACCACTCCACAACTAAATGTAACTGAATTGAATTGCATTGTTGTAATGGCAATCGCAGCACTTGGGTAAGATCCTTGAGCATCACAGCGCGTATACTATCTATTGTTGCTGATCTTTTAGAAATGTTTTTATCCATAGCTTGTTTGCGGGGAGTGTTCACAAAGAGATCTGATTGGGTTGTTTCGAATTGGAAGGCAGGAGGATGCCTTTGTTATGCACTTGTGGTAGAGGATTATTTTTTTTTGGCAGCTAACAATGCATTAGCCTATGCAGGTTGTCTCCTTCAGTGGGGAACGAGGAGTACGGGGCGTATGAGGGCGTAAAACAAGTGACCTAACCAATTTCTAGCGGTCTTGCTCAGGGCTCCATACCCCAGAATTCACAGGGCCCCAGGAGGCGGTTCCGGCAACGTTACAGCAGCACATCTGTGTTGGCCCTATAAAGCACATTCCAGACTCCTGCGGTGACAGGAAGAGGCAGGACAGGCTGCCCCCCTTGCCTCCTGGTCAGTTTTAATATTTTCTAATTTCTCATCTCTTTCTGCTGCCATTACATTTTGCAAAACCCGGTAACTGGCTCCTCTGTCTATACACCGGAACCAAGCACCACATCCCTGTGCATCACTGGCAAAAGAAAAGAGTATGAGCTTATACTTTGGAAAAGCTCAACTGTCTGTAAACCAGGGAGTAAGGAAAAAACTAGTGGCATCTCGACTTTCATTCGAAGCTACCAGCAGTCACTAATGTTTTGCCGCCAACCCAGGCATTCTACTTAAGTCAAGTGCAAAGAGTGTTAAGCCCCGTGGTGAACGTTGACTGTTCAAACAGATTTGCCGCTCTGGTAGATCTGGAAACGGAAACAAGTCCTAGCCAGCTATGCCCCCATCCCTCTCTGGTAAATGGCAAGATTGAAGCAGTGTTCCCAAGTCAAATCCACTTACTAAGGGGAGAAATTGATAGCTTAAGGGGGCCGTTGGAAAAGTTGTATATGGTCCTCAATGAGAAAATGGATAAATTATCTAACTAACTTAACCAATGCTGTAACGAAAAAAGAGCTGGTCTAGACATCTACCAAACAACAGGTTGCCCCTAGCACAATGTACCACAGAGACACGTCAAGTACTCCACCTAATCACAAAACCTAACAGGCACCCATAGGTTGCCTAGGGATTTAAATAGAGAAATTTATAGGTCTAATAGTAGTGGCCCATTCGACAAACATATATTGCCAGGCCATATATTACGATGTTCTACATAGCTCTTCCGCTCAAAGAACCTTGATTGATACCACCCCTATCACCTCTAAACATTTTGATATCTATTTGCTGAATGTGCCCCAACTCCTGAAAGTTGCTTATAAATCTTCTGACTCAATCAACAAATTGACCCACTGATTGAGACATGTCAGGGGCTGTAGATCAATAATTAGGGAAGACATATTATAGGCCACAGGTATCCGCTCGGGCAGAACACATGTGACCGCATATGTCTCAAACTTAAGTCTATCATTCTAGCAGATGAGTTAACATCATTAGAGCTAAGGTTAAGGCTGCGGACTAACTCATTAATACATCTTAAATATAACATCCCCTATAGCCAACCAGCGTGCCCATTTTCCGCGCCACGTGAAAGATCTTAGTGCCCTCAGCCCTTGGCACCTATAGCGGAGTCATCCTATCACACAGATCTACTGACATCAACTATGCCAAAGGGGCCTTGCATAGAGAAGGCCAAAGCCAAGTAATCTAACAAAATTCACCCATGTGAACGAGCTCAATAGGGCGTGTAGACCTAGGAGAAAGGTGGCGAGGTCTCTGTCCCATCTTAAAGACGCCCTTGACGAGGCCCCTGGGCACCTCCCATCAGTAGGGCTTATTGAAGGGGACAATGAGATGAGGGACTCATATCTTTGTTTTTTATCTTGGAATATTGCGGGTATTGGAACTAAACTCTCTGACCCTGAATGCGGAACATTCATAGATCCGCATCATATTGTTCGCCTACAGGAGACCTGGGCAGTGGACCCAGTATACAGGAGTGGGTTCTACACCTAAATTACGGGGTTCCAGAGGATCTCCTCTGGATTCTCAGAGTATTGCATACTGACACCTTTGCTCCAGTAAGGTGGAATAACGTTGGTGACCGCACAGAAAAGATTCCCATCAGAAGGGGTGTCAAACAGGGCTGTGTACTTGCTCCAACCTTATTTAGTATGTATATTAATGGGGCAGTGAACTGTGTCTGTGCAATTGTACATGATGCCCCAAAACTTACTGGTATCCCAGTCCCGATCCTAATGTTTGCTGATGACACGCTACTTATTTTCCAGAATCCAGATGGGACTGCAGACTCGTTTGCAGCTTTCTGTAAAAACAGAAGCTTAGAAATAAACCATGACAAGTCCAAAGCTATGGGGATTAATCCTCACATGTCCTTTGAAGGAAAAATGAGAATTGATGGTTCCCTGATACAGTAGACTGTCCACTTCGACTAACTGGACATAAGGATGTCAGATTCTCTAAAATGGGGGATGCAAATAGATAAGAGTAACGTCGGACTAAACCAGTGCGCACTCTTAATCAGAAGGAAACACAAGTCCGCGCCAGAAGGGGTCGTGTCACTGGCCCCAAAAATCTGTCAAGCCACCCCAGTGTGGACCGCCCTCTACGGGGCAGAAATTTGGGGCTACACTAATGCATCCGTATTATCTATTGGGGAAACCAATTTATTAAAGGTCTTGTCAATTTGTTGCAAAACGCCCCATTGGTTCCGTTGAGATTCGAACTCGAACTTAACCCCTTCCACTTGGTATCTTTTCTCAAACCATTGTTATACTGGATGATGGTTTGGTCTACCCCGGAATTAACTATTTACAGAGAGACACTCAGGGACCTGATTAATTGTGACAAACTTGTCCTCACCCCATGGTTGAAGGATGTAAAAAAGTAGTTTGAACTGCTTAATTTGGGAAACGTATGAATTAGTCCTGAAGAAGTCACTAAAGGTGATCTGCTGCTTTTGAATAAAATCTAGTGGGATGGGGCTTTAACTAGGTTCTGGGTTGAGCACAGGGAGGGGTACCTAACAGGGCAATTCCTGTTTCTCAAATGTTTGCCCAGTTTTGAAATCTCTTTGGACAAGATTTATCCTGCCGGGGCAAAACCTCTGTATTTCAAGTTCAGATCTGGCACGCTACCCTTAAGATCCTTTACCTGGAGATAACTCAAATGGAGTGTGAGCTAGAGACCTGCCCAGTTTTGCCTGTCGTAAAAAGGAAACAGAGGTCCGCTTTCTGCCCTTTTGCTCCAGATATTCTATATATATATAGTATTTGCGATCTCACGCTTCGTTTGGGGGGCTTGGTTGATACGAATGAAAACAGGGAATCTGTAACCATTATTGCTACTGCTCATGTATGAGGTATACTTCTTACAAATCCAGTACTAATAGCCTAAATTGTTTCTACTAATTGATTTTAATCTTGCCTCTTTCTATGAGAACTTCTAAAATTATTTATTAGGCCGGGGCACTTAATATCTATGGACATTATGAGAGGGATAATCCTTCTCTTGGTGTGGCCAAGGTACTCAACATGGCAGACCACGTTATAGCCAAGTCTTAGGCTACAATGGAGGTTTATGTTGATAGACGTAACTGTTTTCCCTGAGGTCCCCTCCCAGGCTTATTGAATGATTACTGGTTATCATAATGTTTATATATTTGTCTGCTCTGTGTTTTATTTATTATAATGTATTTATTGCAACTGCACTTTTGTGCTCACCAGACCGAAATAAGGTATATTGATGATGAACTGTGCAAATGTATTAACACTTATGTTCAAACGAGTATTTTAGTGGTTGAGATCCTGTATGAGCTCTTGTCTACAAGTTCTAACTCCGGCTTGGTTAAAACAGACTCATAATAGTTTTGTTTCCTTTCCAGTAACACTAGGTAAACAGTTAAATTGGGAACAATCAACTCTTTACTGGCTCTGCAGAGCCTGCATTTGTCCCCTTTGTCTGTCCTGGACCAGGTAAGGATATGAATCTGGTTGGGCTGGTCACCAAACCACAGGCACATGAATGCTAACTTCAGATGGAATGGGCATCCTTGGTCGAAATAAGACTGAGGTTTTAAAACTTTGTAGGGGTTAATAACTTGTCAGGCATACCTTTTCATAGCCAGGGTTTCTTTATCCTCCTGAAAGCAAAGTGACTTGGTGTTAGAATGGATGTCTGGATTTGCAAGTCCCATATGTTTTCTACGTGTAGGAAGTGCATTGCATTCTTTAGATAGACTTTTTGGGTTGCCTGAATTTATTTCCTGCCAGACTCAGGCTGACCCAGTTTTGTTATCGGCCTGGCGGAAGGAGTGACACATTTTCAGGAATGCTATTTTAATAGCCCAGTAAAATTTCATGAGGCCAAATTAGAGGCACAGCTGGCCTGCTAGGTGTAGTTAGGCAATTTAAAAACTGAGCGGTAGGTCTTGGCAGTTAATAGGTCTAAAAAATGTGCCTTTTTCTCTCTCACAATTTCAGAACCAAATGCTGTAGTGGGCAGTATTTTGGCTGCCATCACAGTCCCAGAAGACCGAGAATGGGGCCATGCAATATTTTTTCAAGCTGAATATATCTTGATGTTAGAGAGTCAGACTTAAGCTTCATGCCCTCCATATATGGGATGAAGGACCCTCCAGAATCAAATACCACTCTAAGATATTTATACTGTGAGGTGCACTCAAGATGAGATCCGCCGATGGACCAGGCCCTCGGAGATCTAAATTTCTTAGTGATTTTGTACTACTTTAGTTTTATAGAGCTTCAATTCAAATTTATTCTGTTTTTAAGAGAAAAGTTATTCAAAGGGTGCTGTAATCCTACCGGGGCCAGAATCATTAGTAGCAGGTTGTCTGTGTTCAGGATGTGTGTCATAGGTAAACCACAGAGTTTTGTGGGAGTGAGCATTTAAAGAGCTTAGAGCATGTGATAGGTCTGAAATGTATAAGTTGAACAACATCAGGACAAGAACACATCCCTGCTTCAAGCCCGTTGTAGTATGTATCTTCCGTGAAAGTTTAGCACCGTCTCCTAACTTCACCCGGAGCCATGTGTCAGTATACAACAGTTGAATCGCCTGTAGAGTATTGGTTGGGATCCCAGCAAGCGTTAATTTCTGCCATAATAATTCACAGGGGACCATGTCGAATGCCACCTTAAAGTTCATGAAACATGCAAAGCGTTGTTCTTGTGGTAAGGGCAGATCTCATACAGATATTAAGGGCAGTTAAATTTGACAGCATGCCCTGCCCTGTGCGGAAACCAGATTGATTCCACGGGATAAGGTCTGGGGAGTTGGTCCATGTTGCTAGGTCCTGTAGAACTAGACTTGTAAAATATTTGGCGTCAATATCTAATGAAGCAATTAATCTGCAGTTACCCGGATTGCTCTTCCCTCCCCTTTAATAAATTGGAAGTATTATTGATCCATGCCATGAGTCCGATAACTGGTTTGCCAGCACTGAAATTCTATAAAGGATTAAGAATTTGTAGCCAGTATTATGTTGTAGTGAAAGAGTGTAGTGGGAAAACCATTAGGGCCCGTCTTCCCTGCTCCCTGCTCTTCCCTGCTCTTGCTGATGATATGTTCAAGTGTTTTCAAATTTCGGTCAGTGAGCGCCGGGCATCCGGTGTCAGTATTAGCCAGTAATGGCAGCATGTTTGTTCGACTGCATGTCTCTTGTGTAAACTAGTTTTGCAGCTGCGAGGTCGGGTCCTGTGTATTTCCTGTGGTGCTGTATCATTTTAAATCGAGTACTTTATTGTTGTCTAGTGTTGATTCTTTGACTGGGTTATGATTCCTCAGATACTGAACTCGTAGTTCCTCAGTGACGTATGAATCGCAGGATGATGATGGATCTTTCGATTTCATTTATAATTTTGAAAAAGGCTTTAAGATTCTTTGCCTACCATGAATGCAGGACCTTATGCCAGAATTTCTGAGTAATCTTTTTTAGCTACCCACACAGCCCACTTATAATTCTGGTGCATACTTCTTATTTTCTCCTGCTGCATTGTATTCATGATATTGTATTTTAGTTTTCGGTAGTCTCTGTTAAGTGATTTCTTTGCTGAGATTAGCTATTTTGTTATCCAAGGGTGAGATTTCCTTTTGGTGGTCACCTCGTGCCCCGAAACATTGCTCTTACAGTACTTCTTTAACAGGGTGTCGCAATATTGAACCCACAGTGTTATCGGATTATGTATTGTGCTCTAGAGCTCATCAAGTAGCTCAATGCATGTTTGCTCTAGTTGTCCATGCAAATTTCCCTAGCCACCTCAGCCTTCTCCAATGTTGTGTCGTATGTCGCAATAAAGATCTTAGCAGAGTGGTTATCACCTGGGCCATGTTTTAGCATGATTATCTGGATGTTATGACTACTGTCCTTGTGTTCCTCAATATGGAAGGTCCCAATGTGCTTGTTGAAAGGCAGGTTGTGGCTGAGTAGTCTATTATGGATGCCGACCTGTGTGAAATGTTTGTCCAGGACTGGGCCGATCCTCTACCATTTTTAAGGTGCGAATAATGTGATTGTTAAGAAAATTTGCAAGCCCCAGGTATCCTTCCTTCTTGATGCAGGAATATCTGCTCTTGAATAGTCCAGACTAAATTTTGTGCGATTATGTTTTCATCCTGTATTTCAGATTGGAGCAGATTAGAATGAAAATCTCCGGATATAATCATGGGCTCTGCGTCATTCTTTGTCACCAGGTTAATTATTGTTTCTTCATGGGGCTTCATTGCAGATGCCTTGGCTTCAGAGCATGGGTTAATGTATACATTAAGTAAGGGGAGTGGTTGTTTTACCTCCTGCATTAAGTTATCGAGTTAAATAGCTTGGAGCCAGTTCTGTGCGACATTGATTTGCTCCACCCTAATTTTAAGAAGGCCTGAAATGTCTATCGCTAGACCACCTTTAGGTCAACCTTTGGGCTTTCTGTGCGTACCTGGGAAATTTCTGCTCTGCAATGTATCCTGCAAGGACGATTTGGAACTTCCACAGGCACTGAACAACATTGAGGTCGGCTTTTTTTGTTGCTTTTTGTTAAAGAAAACCTGCTATATTCCATGAGCAAATATTGTATGGGCATATGTGTTGAACTGGCTGAGGGTACTGGTGCCCCACTGTATGGAGTGCAATCTCCTGATAATAAGTCCCTGTTACTTTTCAGGGGCTGGGGGGAGCCAGGACCAATCGTGTTGTGCCAGAGGCGTCTGCATGGTCAGATGTGACCCTCCTGTTACCAGAGGCTCGCCAGATAACAAACCCAGGCTTACTTTATCCTCAGTAAACTGGCCTTCAGGCCCACATACATTTCGTAGTACTGAAAAAACAAGCGGGGATGCCTTCTTTGATGGTAGCAGATAATAGATACCTCAAATGCTCCAATGGATCATGCTTTGGTTTTTAAGGGGGGGCTCTTTCAAAAATGGGCGGATAACAATTGGAGGAAAATGTTGTCACCTTGATCCCCCCCCCAGTCCCAATAAGTGACTTTGTCTTGAAACACTTTTTGGGCACGTTCTAGTGTTTCAATTGATATCAGACCTGGCTCTGTTAACTGCATTCACCTTGGTTTAAGAAATGCAAAAGACTGGATATGTTCTGAATTGATGTTTTCTAGAGTCTTGCTATGCTTTAGTTGTCTTAGCACGTTGACGCGATTCAGCACGTCATGGCTTCTTTTTGAGACATATAGTGGAATGAATAATCATTTCATGTCAGTGATCTATTGGTTGACCTTTGTTGCTTTGCAAAGAGTGGTGTATTTCATCGCCTAGTATGTTACTGTTTTCTGCAGAAGCCGTGATAAGGTGCCCTTTGGTGGCTTTGATTAGCTGGGGATTCAGGGCTTTGTCGAAAGGTTGAATTGAGCATGGGTTTGTTTCCTGTACAGCAACAGTAGAAACGGCATTGCCATTCTTATTAACAATGGGGTGATGTGAATAAGTGAAGCACATTTGAGTGCTCATCGACTTGGCTTAGTTTCCTTTTCAGTCCATGAGCCTGCCTTATCGTCTTTAGGCAAGGTCTCCGCTGTTGTCTTAAGAACAGGAGGTGGTTAGTTAGTACCACTTACCACTGAGTGTTTCCTAATGCCTTTGCTCATCTCATTCTCCCTTTCCTGCGTACCCTTTTCCTGGGGATATACAATGGGGGTTGGTCCTGGTGTGTGGGTCTTAATTCGGATAGGATGACCTTTGATGAATGTCGGAAACAATTTCCTTTGAGAATCCATGCCCGTTTGTGTGGTTGCATTTTGGCAGCGTTTTGTGGCCTTGCACAATCTTTTGCATTGTCCCTTTATCTTCTGTCTTAACGGTATCGCCGTCAGCCATTCTATGGAACCTGATAACAAGTCAACTGATTTTTTTATTTTTATTGTATTTATCATTTTTCCAAAAAAGGTAAACAGTGCTGCACAGATCATAGGTATCGATGTACGTCCACATCATCACAGATCACGGAGTAGGCAGTTCAAGCTTAAATGTATGAGCAGATATAACTATCAATCAGAGGGTAGAAAAGGGGGCTAGGAATATTGAGACTGAGCACAGCGAGGCATAGAGGGTTCCATATAGATATATATAGTAAAACAGACTAAGGTCAGGAGAATGAGTCATATAATGGGCAAGCAAGTTCAACTGTCGGTGTCTTTGTCAACATCAGGTTCCAGTGTTAAGAGGTAGTCCTACAGGCGTTGCCAGATGTCCTTAGGTCTGGAAGTTAGAGGTTGTAAGGAGGCATAAAGTTCGCTGGTAGCATAACAGCAGGATTTCTCTCAGCCAGGCATCGTTGGTAGGGACCCTGTCGCCATCCCAGTATAGAGCTATTTGTCGTTTGGCCAGCAGCAGCATCCCGGACTTGGGAGCTTAACATAGCCCAACAACGCTATCAACGAATCGGGTCAGCTGTTTAATCAATCATGGTGGAAATCAAAGCAAAAACAGCCCCCCAGAGTGCTTAAATAACAGTACAATTCCAAGATAAGTGTACAAAATCGGCCTCGTCTGCCGCACATTGATGTGATCCATCCTAGCCAGCGCTTTTAGTGTAGTGTACACACAGTGTAAATACTTATAATAAAGCAACTTATGTCCGTGATTGTGAGAGATCAATTTAGTTTGCGTACAAAAGTAGCGCCAGTCGCACAGGTCGTATGCAGGCGCTGGTAATAGGTTAGGAATGTCTGGGTAATACCAGCATAATCAGTAGTGGTCGCACTGCCGTTCACCACTGTATGGCATGGCCTACCATTCTGCTCCTGGAATATAGGTTGTTTGCAGACAAAGATCAAGGACCCCGCTGTTGTACAGTATTTAGGAGCTTTTGACATATTAATGCTCCCGGAGACCTGGGCCCAAGGTAGTATTCCACTAATTGGATATGAAGAATTCTGGCAGAGAAAAGCAGCACTTTTGGAGGGCAAAAGGCAGCCTGGCAATCTATATTAACACCAACTTATCAGCTGCGGTTACAGAACTCCAGATGGATGATTCATGCCTCCTGGCTTTGTGAATGGACAGGTGGACTACGCACCTACACGAAGTCCTTGTCCTCATAAATATGTATGTAAATCCCGAGAAGAAAGCTGTAACAACAAACAACAGAAAGGCTTGCAGCACAAATGTTTCATTTAAAAAATACATACCATCCATTGTACTGGCCAATCTCAGGAGACTTCACTCTCAATTTATTTTATCATCCAAGTGAGAAGCATGCGGAAGTAGTTGGGCATCTCCCAGTACAAAATATGCCTCCTCAAAATCGAAACGACAAGATAGGAGAGGAACTAGTCAAGGTTTGCTAATTAGTTGGCCTACTTGTTCTGAACAGCTGAAAGCCAGGTGATATATCCCTGCTTGGACCAGAGCATCAGGCAAGTTGGTCTCCTATATAGACTACATGCTGGTGACACTCCCACTTTTCAAGCAAGTGCGGGACTTTAGAATATCCCACAGCGAGGAGAGTGATCACCCACAGCTTATTACTGTAGGCATATCCCTACATAAACACAATGTTGTGACAGCCTTACAGGGAGAAACTGACACTCTAGAAACTTACCATTTTTTAAAAAGGTCCAAGAGTAGCCCATAATACAAATATAAGCGAATGACTGATCAGAGTATCTGAAATTTTAAAGGAAGCTCTCATGATGCACCCAGTTTAGATCGGTCCCAAAAAGACAACGGGCCACTGGGTCATTAGTGTATCCAGCATACACACCAGCGGAGATAAGAAAGATTATGAAAAAATCATAAGCCGATTGCGACCCTGGTCCACATAGGTTGCCATAAGCGCTCTTTAAACAATTGACTTTGAGATGGGTAACCTTCATGGCAGCAATGTTTAACCCCAGTCTGGCCAAAGAAGGTATCTCCGAAAGGTGGAACGGCTCAATAATCCATCCCATCTTTAAAGGGGGCGTGGCATCTTCACCAAGCAATCGCTTAATTGTGCTTCTGGGCATGGATCTTAATTTCTTCTCCACATTGCTACTTCACGATTTGGCGACATGGGCCATGGGCGGAAGACTCCTACTCAACCAAACCGGATTCACAAGGAGTCAAGGCACCTTAACTAACCTCATGGCAGTGGGTTTGATACTCAGCAGAGCTAAGGCCCCAGGCACACCCCTCTATATGTGTTTCTTAGACTTTAAAGCAGCGTTTGACTGTGTCCCATGCAACAGGTTATTGGTCAAACTTCAACAATGGGGAATTTCTCCCAACAATCGGCAAGCAATTAGGCTGCTATATTCAGGCACATGGGTTAAGATAAAGATCGGAGATGGTACACACCTGCCAAGGGAAGTGAAAACATCAGCCTGCCTAAAACAAGGCTGTGTTTTAGCACCTCTCTTATTGAATCTACATATTGCAGACCTCTCTGTAGAACTGGGTGGGCAGACATCCCACGTCCAAGCCTGAGTGGCCAACATTTGTCAAATATCCTGTATGCTGATGATCTGCTACTTCTTGGAAACACTAGACTAGGCCTACAGGACTACCTCGGATCATATGCAGAGGATAATTAAGTGGAAATAAACCGCAAAAAAAGCAAAAGTGATCTCATTGAATCTTAAATAAACGCAAATGGCAACTTAGCATAAACACTGTTGATGAAGTACTGGCCAGCTTGTACTTGGGTGTCGAAATAGATGCGAGAACTATGTTTGTACCACAAACGAGGCGATGAAGGGAAAGGCGCAGGCACTCATTCTTGATTTTATGGGCCACTTACCTTTTGGGGAGAGGATGTAGCCTTACGGCTGGAGCGGCCACTCTCGAAACTGGGGAACCGGGTTCGAGTCTTGGCAACAACGCTCAACATCCTGTGATTCTGGGCAAATCACTTAATCTCCCAGTGCCTAACAAAAATTAATGTGTCCTTCTGTAACGAAACTGGTGCTATGTAAAGCGCTCTGATACCCGATGTCTTGGGTCTAGTTCACTCTATATAAACTAAAACAAAAAATACACTGGCAAGGTCCATTCAGGGTCATAACCTGAAGCCATTGGTAGCAGTAATGAAGGCTAAACTGTTACCAACTCTTTCTTATGGTTCGAAAGTAACGATAGGCGCTGTCTCATTGATAAAATCATGATAAGATCCTATAAACACATTTTTCTGGCTACCCAGATCGGCATTGCCCACCCAAGTTATGCTGGAGTTTTCATTGACGAAGCAGACACTTGCCAGGCCAGCGGCATATATCAAGTGCTGCCATAAACTGTGGTCAGCCGCCGAGGGCACACTGGCTAATTTAGTCTGGTCAGAAATCATTCTTCAAAGGGGGAACAGTGAATACAAAAAATATATTGAAAAAAGCATTAAGATGCTCAAGCTGGGCGGTCTGTGGAACACCAGTATATCTGGTCAAGCTTTTAAAAGAGCAGTAAATAAATCCATTAAACTGCAAAGTTGGACGAATGATAAAGAAAAAGCGGTCGCACAGGTGGTTGGTGCTGAAATATTATGTTGTACAGAAAGAGTCACCCCTTCTGGAAGCCACCTACCACCGGAAGAAAAAACAGAGCATATTGGCACTACGATTCTGTGATATTCAATTTCCTTCCAAAGTGGAGGGAAGATGGCCAAGGAGGAGACAAAAGATTTTGCCTATGTTATCCAGCCGACGAAACCTTGCAGGACGTTATATGTATCTGCCCTGCCCTGGCCACACAGAGAAGAGGTTTGCTGATTTTTTAAAATAACTTGGGGATCAGGTCCTGTAGATCAGCATATGTGGCGTCACTGGATCCAAGGAACATAACGCTAAACATTAGACTGGTACAGTTCCTGGCCATTTTTAAATCCCTTGTCAAGGCAGATGCATGGATACAGGTGGGGTTAGATCATGGGTACTCACAAACTTTCTCTCGGGGGCCAAATTTACAGTTTGGTTTGTGTCCGAGGGCCGCATCTGTGGGGGCGGGGGTCCGTGGGGGAGGGGGCGGGGATAGAGCAACAACATAAAACTGACCATGAGGTTGATCACAGGTCCCTGCAGAGGACGCCTTCGTCCACTGAGCCGTCCCAGCATACACACATCTCTCTCTCTCTTTCTCTCTCGGTCACCCTCCCTCTCTCTAGCTCTCTCTCCCTCTCTAGCTCTCTCTCCCTCTCTCCCTCTCTCCTATCTTCCTCTGTCTCACTCTGACTGTCTCACTCCCTCCCTCTCACTCACTCTCTCTCACTCTCACTCTCACTCTCACTCCCTCCCTCTCACTCACTCCCTCTCCCTCACTCACTCCCTCTCACTCACTCACTCCCTCTCACTCACTCCCTCTCACTCACTCACTCACTCTCACTCCCTCACTCCCTCTCACTCACCCCCTCTCCCTCTCACTCACTCCCTCTCCCTCTGTCACTCCCACTTACTCACTCACTCACTGACTCCCTCTCACTCACTCCCTCTCAAACCCTCTCTCACTCCCTCCCACTCACTCCCTCCCACCCACTCACTCTCTCCATCCCTCTCACTCACTCCCTCTCACTCACTCCCACTCACTCACTCCCACTCACTCACTCCCACTCACTCCCTCCCTCTCACTCACTCCCTCTCACTCTCACTCACTCACTCCCTCCCACTCACTCTCTCACTCACTCTCACACTCACTCCCTCCCTCTCACTCACTCACTCCCTATCCCTCACTCACTCCCTCTCCCTCACTCACTCCCTCTCACTCACTCACTCACTCCCTCTCACTCACTCACTCCCTCTCACTCGCTCACTCCCTCTCACCTACTCCCTCTCACTCACTCCCTCTCTCACTCCCTCCCTCTCTCTCTCTCACTCATTCTCACTCTCACTCCCTCCCTCTCACTCACTCCATCCCTCTCCCTCCCACTCACTCACTCCCTCCCACTCACTCACTCACTCCCTCCCTCTCACTCACTCCATCCCTCTCACTCACTCCATCCCTCTCAATCACTCCATCCCTCTCACTCAGTCCCTCTCACTCCCTCGCAGTCAATCCCTCTCACTCTCACTCACTCTCACTACCTCCCTCCCACTCACTCACTCCATCCCTCTCACTCACTCCATCCCTCTCACTCACTCCTTCTCACTCCCTCCCTCTCCTTCCCTCTCACTCACTCCCTCTCACTCACTCCCTCCCTCTCATTCCCTCCCTCTCACTCACTCCCTCCCTCTCATTCCCTCCCTCTCACTCACTCCCTCCCTCCCTCTCCCTCCCTCCCTCCCACTCACTCACTCACTCCCTCTCACGCCCTTCCTCTCACTCCCTCCCACTCCTTCCCTCTCACTCCCTCTCACTCACTCACTCCCTACCTCTCCCTCCCTCCCTCCCTCCCACTCACTCACTCACTCACTCCCTCTCACTCACTCCCTCCCTCTCACTCTCTCTCACTCCCTCTCACTCTCTCTCACTCCCTCTCACTCCCTCTCACTCACTCTCTGTCCCCCGCTCCCTCCCCTCCCCCTCCCTTTCCCTCTGTCACCCTCTGTCATCTCACCCTGCCTGTGTGCCAGCCGGGGCACACACACACACTCACAGCCGCACCCGAGCACTTCACAGGTCTTCAAAAGACCATTTGCATATTAATGAGGCCTTTGTATTTCGCCTCTTCTTAGACCCCTGCAGCTTTACTCTGGCCATTGCTAGGATCGCCCGGCCGGCAGCCCCCACAGAGCAGCAGAGTCTCTCGCGCTGCTACAGACACTTAAAAAAAAAAAAAACGTAAAACACAGGTATGATGTCTAGGGGGTCCGCGGGCCGCCAGGGAAGGCTTGCCGGGCCGCCCCTGGCCCGCGGGCCGTACTATGAGTACCCCTGGGTTAGATGAATGGGGAGAAGGCTCCTTACAAGAACCCCTGTATGTATTTATGTTATGACTTGCTGCTAGGGACAATGGACACTTGGTGCTTCCTATCCCATCGAGATGAGTACCAGTTTGACATTACCCTATCTATTCCTTTGGCTGTTAGCACCTTTTGTGCAAATGTGCACGTTGCACATATGTATTTATGTTAAAGAAGACCCCTCACAAGAATCCCGTATGTATTTATGTTATGGCTGGCTGCTAGGGACAATGGACTCTTGTTGCTTCCAATCCTATTAGGTTGAGTACTAGTTTGACATTACCCTATCCGTTCCTTTGGCTGTAAGCACCTTATGCACAAATTTGCACTCTGCACATATGTATTTATGCTATAACAGGCTGCTAGGGACCAGGAACTCTTATTGCCATCAGGTTGAGTACCAGGTTGATATCACCCTATCTGTTCCTTTGGCTAAATATCAGCACCTTTTCCGCAAATTTGCACATTGCATGGGCTTCCGCCAGTTTTAGACATCAATGTTGGCACTTTGCACTTTATACTAAACTTGCCTACTGTAGGCCCAGCAAATTTTGTATTAATGGCCGTCGTTCAAAATAGAAAGAATGTTTACACAATTGCTCTATATGGCATATCTTGCTGGCGCAGGTAACACTAGAATCAGACAAATTGTTCTCTTTGCGTAATCTCCCACACTCTGTAGGCCTGAGCTGCTTTTGCTGTAGTGCAGGTTGCTATGAGACGCCAGCTAGGACAAAAAGCTAACCAGCTCTCCTGCCAACGACAAGAACAAAGAACTATATGGTTTCAGGGGGCGTGGCTAGCAGGCCATCATGGCGGACGGAATCTGCTAGAGCTCCGGTGCCGCCGGGAGAGAAGACACCCTGACTGCCGTAATAGGGGGTGGCTCTGCGCTGACAACGGTCGGAATCTGCTGCTGTGGTGCTCCGACCAACTCGGCGAAAGTTTGAAGATCCGAGGAGCCGGGGTCGCTCGGCGGACGGTGAGGAGAGGCCTGAGGCCTAACCCCACGCTGCAGGCCGGGGCTTCGAGTGCGGGCCTTGCCCGGATTGTTGGACGCTGTGCGGCGCGGCGCCTGGTGGCCGCTACGGCGCACTTGCCTGACTTGTTCCCCTGATGCAGTCGGGGACGAAGGTGTATGAGATGGGGTCGTCCTGCGTATCGGAGAAGGGATCTCGCTAGCCTGGGAGTGGACGCCCCGGAGGAAGATCTGGCCTGACGAGGTGAGCTCCGACTGCGGGAGGCCCCGGGACCGCGCCGCGCCTGCAATCCTGACCGGAGATCCGGTGGAGCGGCGGCGGGTGGGAGAAGCACGGCGACGCAGTGGAGGGTGGGGCCCTGGCCCCCTCCGCTTACCCCTCCCCCCTCCCCCACCGACAATGCTGAACATGAGAGGCTGGGACGGCGTAGCTGGACAAGTGACGACGGCCTGAGTGGGGGGCAGCAGCGCGGGGAAGGCCATTGACACTACCCTGAGCGAAAGAAGGAGCGGAGGCCGCCAGCCCTGAGTGGCGCCACGCCAGGGGTGCAGAGCCGGGGCTGACCGGGGTCAGACCTAGCGTGGCCCCGTGAATAAGCCTAAGTGGCGGACCCGGGCATGCAGACGATCGCCATTGCCGCCCTGGGCGGGAGTCGCACAACGGCTTCACCTAGGAGTGAGGAGACGGTGAAGGTTGGCTACACACCCCACGGGCTGGCTCCTGGTGCCCTACTGAGGTGGTGAGTGCGGCCTGCGAGCTCACGGGGAGAGGAGATTTGACTGTTTACTGGCCGAAGACCTGAGAGAATGCTGTGCTGCAGCGACAACTCGAGTGGAAGTGGCATAAGAAGTGACGGGCGCCCGCTCTGCCTCATAGTCCCGGACACTGTGTGGACCTGCAGACAAGAACCATGGTCCGAAAGGGAATGAAAGCTGTGGACGGCAAGGAGGGGACAACCGTGGGCCCTTCTCTGGATACAGGCCCGGGAGGATCCACACCACTGACACTGAACTCTACCCTCTCTGATGAACAGCAAATGGACAAATAATGGTTAAATAATTATTTCAGAGAAAACTGGGACTCCACCTCCTCTAACCTGATAGTGTGGGACGCTATGAAGGCTGTGATAAGGGGAGCTACAATTGGCCGACTGGTGGGGGCCCGACAAGAAATTCATGGAAAACTCTGCGAAGTGGAGAACCGCCTGAGGGAGCTAGAGACGGAGGCGGGAATAGACCCTGGGCGCAAAGGAGACTTACAATTATGTAATATTGAACACGCAGAACTCCTGGAAACCTTGAGGGTTATGGATTATGGAGACTATCTGAGACGCCAGCAGGCGGAAGCGGATAGATCCGGAGCCCTGCTAGCTCGTCTGATCCGGGACACTCCTGATATCCCCGTAATTACAAGCATCCGAGATGACACAGGCAGGGAGGTAAGCACACAGCTGGAAATCAACACTGTGTTTAAGGTTCACCTGGAGCGGCTATATGCCCCCCCCCCCGAGGGCGCTAGGGATGATATGATGGAATTTCTACGGGGACTGACGATCCCTACCCTGACCCGGGAGGTACAGACGGCCCTAGCCAGTCCCATAACGCAGCAGGAAATAAAAATAGCTATCCACACACTTAACCGAGGCAAGACTCCTGGCATAGACGGACTGCCTGGGGAATTTTATCAAACTTACTCTGAAACGCTAGCACCCGTCCTAGAGAAAATATACAAAACTGCTTATGAAGTCGGTCATCTACCTGTCACGACCATGCAGGCTTTGGTAATATCCGTTCCGAAACCCGGCAGGGACACCCTTGATGTGAGTAACTATAGACCCCTCTCCATGCTCCCCACGGAGTACAAGATCCTTAGCAAAGCTATTGCCCTGCGTATACAAGCCCATCTTCCAGGCTTGATTCATACAGACCAATGTGGCTTTCTCCCAGAGAGGAGCACCTCCCAGAATACGCGCCGACTCCACGCCCTCATGTCAGCCACGCCACAGGATCTACCACACGCCGGCTGCATTGCCCTGGATCTCCGGCAAGCATTTGACTCCCTGACATGGGAATTTATGTTTGAAGCCCTACGACGCTTCGGCTTCCCGGATGCCCTGGTAAAGTGGATTTGTTTGTTGTATACGAACCCAACAGCTAGAGCACGCACGGGCAGGTATACCTCGGACAGCTATAACGTACATAGGGGCACCCGGCAGGGTTGCCAGCTGTCGCCGTTACTGTTCGTACTCACACTTGAGCCTCTGGCAATCGCACTCCGAGCTAGAGCGGCAGAGGAGGGCATATCAGTCGGAGGGACCCATAATTTGATCTCCATATATGCCGACGATATATTGGTGTTCCTCCGAGATCATATTACAACAAAAAGAGAGATAGGGTAGTGGGATACTCTCGCACCCCAGTGTTAATCTCATAAACAAAACAAGAGTATTCCAAGGAAGGATTGGAGACCATCAATATGGAGCAAGGAACGACTTCACTTAAGGCGTTTTTTTTTTTGGAAGAAAGCCCTCACTCACCACCTAGTGATGACATGCTTCATCATCGGGCCCCACAGAGGGAATCTAGCATCCCCTCTGTGTGCTGCAACGCCAGAACTACTGCGGAGCGGGTAGTGGGTAAGGACAGTGATGTGCAAAGAATATCACTGTCCTTACCCACTACCCGCTCCGCAGTAGTTCTGGCGTTGCAGCACACAGAGGGGATGCTAGATTCCCTCTGTGGGGCCCGATGATGAAGCATGTCATCACTAGGTGGTGAGTGAGGGCTTTCTTCCAAAAAAAAAAAAAAAAAAAACGCCTTAAGTGAAGTCGTTCCTTGCTCCATATTGATGGTCTCCAATCCTTCCTTGGAATACTCTTGTTTTGTTTATGAGTTCCTCCGAGATCTGCATGGAGATCACTCACATTTAGCAACAATTTTTGAACGATTTGAGAATATCTCTGGCTTGGCCATAAACCCAGTGAAATCCCTGGGCTACTACTTCCGGGAAGGACAACGACCTACCCATGTACAGTTTGGTGACTATGAGATCCAAATAGCGCCAACTACATTTAAATACCTGGGCATTAATGTATACCGGAGGACCAGATTGAGGGTAATGTACGAAGGGCAATTAATGGTCTTCGAGGTAGTGTGAACTTCTGGACATCCCTGCCCCTGTCTGTCATGGGAAGGGTGGCGATTTCAAAGATGGTCCTACTTCCCCGGATACTGTACTACTTTGTAAACTTGCTGGTCCTACTCCCATTGCAAATTTTTGCCACACTAAACACGTTATTGGTCACCCTTGGATCTGGGGTTCGGGGAGACGCCGAATAAGCCTCAAGAAACTACAATTGAATACCAGACAGGGAGGCCTAGGCGTGCCAGACTTACGAAGTTATTATTACGCAAGCCAACTCCAATGGCTGACACGATGGGTGGCAGGTAGGAACCTACACGAGATCGCATTCACGACAGATAGACTGGCGAGCGGAGAACTACACTCCCTCCTGCTGCCTGCCGCCAAGATCCCCAGAGATTGCCACCCCCTGTTACTCACTGCTTTGCGGTGCTGGCGAAAGGCATTGGCGAACACAGCAGGGGCCACTCCCTACGCAGACAACATTCCCCTCCTGGGACTCCCAACACCGCGGGGAAGTCTGACACAACGCAGGTTACGACCCTGGACTGACGCGGGGGTGGGTAGAGTGGGTGACCTGTTCGGGGACGACACTCTACTGGACCATGTCTCCTTTGCACAATCCACGGGGGCCCCACTACGACTGTACCTTCTACACGCCTCGGTGACCCACTATGTACGACGTACATGGGCTCCACAACGTACCAAACCAGAACAACGTGAACTGGTACATCTCCTCCACTACATGGGGACGGGGGGACACCTAGTAAGATGGCTCTATGTGGGCATTAGGGAACATGCAGCTTTGCCCCTCACCACACTCAGGGAGGCTTGGGCTGCGGACACAGGGGAGGCCATAACGGATGGGGAATGGAAGACTATCCTAGGACACCACAGGAGAGTGTCCAGAAACATTAAATTCCAATTCATACATGCCATGATCTTCCACAGGGCATATCTCACCCCCCAAAGACTCCACAGGATGTTCCCTGACTCCCCCCAGAACTGCCCAAGATGTCAGGAGGACGAAGCTGGCATCCTCCATACGATGTGGACGTGCCCGAGAATACGCAATTACTGGGTGACGATCAGAAACACACTACATACTGTCACAGCTCTGCAGATCCCTGAGGGGGCACTACCCTGCCTGATAGGACACAGGAAGAGACCCAAAGCCTGCAAAGCACAACTAAAACTATTAGACTTGGCCCTCTTGTTGGCACTCAGGGTTATAACTATGAGGTGGAAATCAGCCAGACCCCCGAGTGTGGACATATGGCGCACTGACTTGGTAAAATGGGGCAAAGCGAAGTCTGCGGCACCGCGTAGGGAAGAGGAGAAGGGACTCCGTAAATATCCTATTGCACTAGAATGGGACCGAATGTTGATAGAGATAGAGGGGTTGGACCGGGGAATGTCACAGGGGAGCAACACATGATCGCACACAGGGAATGCAGAATGATAGCGCATGTAGAGACAAATACAAGATACACAGGACAACCAAGCCAAGAGACTAAAAACTCTATGAACAGAATAAAGTCAATATACCGAGAATGCAGAGTGTACGCAGGGTAAGGCCGGGAGACAGGGAGGGGGAGGGTAGGGTTTGAGGGACGGTTCAGTGCACAGGCGATACCGTAATTTGCATGCAAATGATAAATGATGAAGTAGAAGGTTATATTGGAAGATATAAGACAAGATGTAACGGAAATTATGAATGTTACTACGCCGCCAGTTAAAGTTAAGAAAAAGTGAAAAGACTGATAGACTGTAAATTGATTGAACGTAAACTGTAATACCTGACACAGTCACAAATAAAGAGTTTAAAAAACAAACAAAAAAAACAAAATACTATATGGTTTCATCCGATGTACCATCTTGCGCGCATGTTTGTATATGACTGATAACCTCATTTTAGATTTTACCTACTTGTATGATCTGTCTTGTGTGCTTTTAGTCGATGTTTATGGTTTTTATTGACTAATAAACAAATTTACTACTCAATAGCAGTCGTACCATCATCTGAGAGAAGGCTTGTCAGGCAAGTATTATGGCAGCATGGTCGTAAGAGCCATGCCAGCATGCGGCCCGATCTCTACCATTCTCCATAACGAGCCCTGGGATATTTACCCATGTAGGCAACCTCATATTCCGCCCAGAGCTCCAGCAGTAACTTGGAGCGACTGTGTAGTTCGGCGTGTTGTGTACCATCTATGGTGGCCAAGTCGGTATCCTGCAGCTCCCTCTCTACTCTAGACCAGTCCCCCCGAATACTCTGAAGGACTCCTGTATGCCTGGCGGTGAAAACACCATGAATATAAGCTTTGAAAGCGTGTGAAGTGCTTATCTACCAATCCCGTGTTTATTGCAAAGTATTCATTGATAGCATCTCAGAGTTCCAACTTGAATACTGCATCATGCAGTGCATTTTCTGGGAATTGCCACTGACCGGCCGGGAGGCCTTGATATAGAATACGCAGCCAGCATAGACTTAATTGGGGCATGATCTGAAAGAGTACGGTACATATGGGTGACATCTGTTAGCCAAAGGAGAGCCCTCCGAGACACAGACCAGTGATCGATGCAGGTCCAGTACGCCAAGCATCTGCAAGCTGGATGGTGTTGAGAAGATCATCGAGTGCATGTAAGGAGTTGGGTTTGTTGAAAGCTGCAGAGTCAGTGGATTCAGGGGTAGATTGGCATGTAATGTTAAAGTTGCCCCCATCAGGATAAAATCAGCTTGCAACATCCCATCAGAGCGAAGAGAGGGCGTAATAACATTTGTGAGAATCAATGTTGCGTGCATAAATATTGGCACGCAATAGTGCTCTATCCGCCAGAGTGCCAAAAACAAGCCAATATCTGCTGTCTGCATCAGGGGAATACTCTTGTGAATTAAAATACTGACCCCCCGGGAAAATGAACTGTACTGGGCTAAGAAACTATTGGAGCTCCATGCAGCAGCGTAGGCGCAGTCGTCCCGAGGGGAAAGATGCATCTGTTTTTATACCATGCCTATTTAAGTAGGAGAAAACCTGCCTTCCCTTTTTGGGGTTGTTGAGGCCTTGAATGTTCCATGTACGGCGCAGGAGATCAAGTCCCTTCCAGCCTGAGTGTTCATGTACTAAAGGTGGTGGGGAGTGGCATGCAGTGTCATGGAATTGCCATGTGGTGGAGCAACAGTGCAGCAAACACACAAAAAATACAACAAAGCAAGAATAACACTTCCTCCCCACTCATACCAGAAAAAGCAACATCTGGCGAATCCCAGAGCAAACCAAAGTAGAACAAAAGGTCAAACACTACGGTCTAGAGGAGGAGCCAAGATGGCGCGCGGGTCAGACGTGTAGACCCTCGGCTCCGGGGACCGTCTCCGCTGTCGAGCCTCTCCTGCCAGATATCCTGACTTGGGACGGCTGATTCCGGATGCGGACGCACACCGGCGACCCGCTTTGCAATCCTGACGCAATTGCTCCCCGGCATGTGGAGGAAACGCTTGGACGCAGCTGGCGGCCTGCATCGGCATGGTGACCGGGGCCTCGCGTGACTATTGAGGCCGGCCGTCGGACACGTTTTCCCGGGCTTTGTGACTGCGAGGTCTCGATCGGTGGTTACCGAGGGGCGGCGGACCCGACACTTCGGTCCCGCTGCGTTGCTGACGCTGGGACTAGCTTACCTGGCTGGAATTGCGCCGTTACGGGCAAGTGTGCTGCCATTTACTTGGTCTTTTGCCTGCACCTCGTCCCACTAATGGTGGTGGGCTCTTGGCCTGGCCAGGTACCCGGAACTAAGCGGGACGCTATATTGAATGTACTGTGCCTTTGTCCGCACCCAGATTACAACATCTGTTCCTCGCAGCACGACATGGTTTTATTCTATGGTGCGCAGCCTGCTCCGATCCGAGACTTCTTTGTCTGACGCTATGGTGGGCATATTTCGCTGTATCCTGTGACTTGTGTCTCTGAGCACATTGTGTGAGAGGACATGTTTAACGCACACTGTGCTACCACTTATGGCTATGGTGCTATCCTGGAGGCGGTTCTTTCCTTCCGCGCTATGGCACTACGTTCTGGCTGCGCCCTGCTGGATAAGTTGGAGAGCTTGCTTTGTGTATCGCCCTGTCCTAAGATGGCTGACTCGCGGGGTTCCGGCACCACTCTTTGTTCTACCTCCGCCTGTGCTAAGATGGCGGCCATTGGGGACTATGGCGCCCTCGTGACCCTCAGTCAGCCTTTGCCATTGCCTGCGGGAGGTCGGCTCCCGGATTTGTCTGCCCCTCCGGGGCTTCCGCCACGACGTGCACCTTCCCTCCTCGCCATGTTCACGGATCTTCGAGCCTCGCCCCGAGTGGTGATGATCGCACCTGTCTCCTTCCCTGTCCTGGCTGTGCTCTATGGTTCTGAGTTGGCGTACTCTGCACCCTTTGTGAGACTCCTAGTTTTCTCTGCTTTGGATACATCTAGTTGCCCGCACCGCCGATATGTCCCTGGACTGTGTTCTGTGCCGGTATCGCCTCCGCTGATCTGTGGTGGTAAGGAAAAAACGGGACAAGGATAGACACTTCTATTATCGTCCTGGCGGATTTCTTGTTGCTGATTTTGGCGGATGGGGGAAAAGCTGCTGATATTCTGTTTTACTGATGTTATCATGGTGCCCTATTCCGTGCTTTTTGGACTCTTTTTTGCTATCGAACTATTGACTCCTGTTATGGCGCTGCTCTTGCGGGTGGGGCAGTTGGAGGGTTAATTTTCTTTGAATGACCGGGACATGTACTGATGATGCTAAGGAACTGTCACGGGGGCTTCCGTTTGTTATTCGTGATTTTGGGATTCCTTATGGATGTCTTGGATGGCTGGGTTGGGGGTTGTTGCCTTCTTTATACTGCGCGCTGCTGCTGTGCTTCCGGCGTCCTCTGCATGTCGGGTGTGTTCTTAATATTGGGCTTTAAGCTTTATGTGGTTACTATTCTCACTAGATAGCGGAGCCGGGAGATAGATAGCGGGCTCCTCCTCGCATTTCTCTCTTTCATGAGTATTTTAGGTTAGGGTTTTTTATCTTTTTCTTTTCTCTCTATATTTCGGGACTCCTTTTATTGGGCGACAGGCACACTGCTAGGGGGGGTCAGGCCGTAGCCAGCTGCAGGGGTGCAGGGTGGGGGGTAACCGGGGGGCGGGGTTACTTTCTTTTGTTTTTCTTTTTGTTCTATGGGCCTTCTATTCTTTTTCCTTTTTCTTTTTCCCTCTCTTTATCTCCTTCCTTTTTTCCTTGGGGCTTAGACGTTCTCTTCCGGGTGCCGCGCAGCGACTCTGGTTGTTTTCATCCGTTGTATGTTGGGATATCCTGCATGTCCTACACCAGTATCGATTGTTGTGCTACGATATCCTGTTTGTGTCTCTCCTATAGGAAAATCTTTAAAATTAGACCTCGGTCCTACTGTACCATATCCTTGTGCCTACACAATGTTGCACTGTATCGTATGTGTGAGCCCTCGGGCTCTTTGTTGCACTGTACTCGCCTTTTTTCTTCAATAAAGGTCTTTAAAAAAAAAAAAAAAAAAAAACACTACGGTCTACACCTTGGAGGGGTGGCAACGCTTAAAGTTCAGCACCCCACTGTGCATTGAGTATGTATCGGAGTCGAACTGTTCAGGGTGGCCATCCAACGCCTAACGTAAATTGTCGGTGAAGAGAGTTCATAGAAAAGGACTCGGGTAGAGCATAGCATCAGTGTGAGAGAAGGACACATAGTCTAGATGTGAGTCAATCACACCAGCGGGTCATGCTGGGATGTCACGAAGGATGCGTAGGGCGAGCGATCCGGTGGTGTCTGGCGAGGGGAGTCGTCCCTGCCTTTGTGCTGCTTGTAGAACTGAGCCACATCCGCAGGGGTGTTGAAGACGACTTGCCTTCCATTCACCTCCACCCGGATGCCCTCCAGGTAAAGCATGCTGTATTTAAGGCCTTGCTTCTTGAGGGTATTCTTGATGTTTGAGAACTTGCTTCCTGCTTGCTGGACTGCTAGGGTAAAGTCCAGCAACAGGGACAGTGTTGAGCCCTGATATTAGAGAGGACTATGTCCGTGAGCAAGGGGCAGTGCTGTGTCCCTAAAATTGCAATGATCGGGTACGGTGGAGCACCTGGAATGGGACATGGGCCAAGTGGCCTTTGTGCTTGGTCAACTACAAAGGTATGCTGATGAGGTCAGTGAGTAAGTCTCGACAAATATGTCTAGTTGGCCAATGTTGGCGGATTCAGTAAAATCCCCATAATCAGCAAGTTATTACGGCGCAAGCTTGCCTACAAATCTTTGCTCTTAGCCATTGCAAATTTATGGATGTGCTTTACCATGTCAAGGGGCTTCTGAACTTCAGCGGCGTCATCTTTAATCTCGGAAATCCTGTGTTCCGCCCCATCAAGCCGCTTGTTGCGTCAGTCATTGCGCTTCCCCATGTGGTCCAGCCGGCTATAGAGAGTATCAAACCGGGTGTCTATAGATTTGAATCCGGCGTGGAGTTCAGCCCTGATGGAGGCACCATCTAGTGACGGTTTGGCTGCATCGTTGTGTGAGGCCTCTTTGGTGTCAGAGAGGGAATATTGTCACCGTGGTATCCTCGTGGGGTCAAAGGAGAGCTTCTTTTGCTTGTGTCTCCATGCCCTACCAAGAACATCAGTGCCATGGCCCAAGCGGGAGCAGAGCCTCAGCAGTAGGGAAAGTACACTGGCTCAGGTCAGCGCAACAGTAAACTGAATGGTAAAGTAGGCTGCAACGTGGTCCCAGCAAGAGTCTTTGTGGATCGTTTAGGAAGCAGGCCCAAACGCAGCACCAATGGGTACTCCTTCTGTTACAGCGCCGAGCAGTGTCAGCTCTCCGAAACAGTCTAAAGGCGTGCAGGCCACATGGCCTAAGGGCAGGCAATCTGGCGGCTCGTCCTGGCAAGGATGGGAAATGCTGGCAAAGTAGGAGAGGATGACGCACCCAACTGCATGCCCCACTCACCAATTTTCAAGAGGGGAGACGCTGCCATGCAGGGACAGCCTCGGGCCGCCTGTGCCCCAAGCAGCAGTGTCCACAGAACAGGCCCGCCCCAACCTCATGGTACCGTCAGTGTAGCGTAGGTGGCAGGGTTCAGAGCTGCGACCCCAGCATCACCACCAGAATCTCCGTGGCTATCATGAAGCCACATGCCAGGTCAGCATCTTGCCGTAGAAGCCGCATCCGATCATCATGGCTGGATCAAGCCCACACACACCGGTGCCCCGTCCTTAGGCTCACCCATGGTTCCCATCACCGCGGGGCCTCCGAGGGCTGCGTCATGCTACAGCGGTCGGCTGTCGGGGGGGTTGCTGTACAGAGCATTTACAGGGCCAGAAAGGCAACTCCAATTAAAGGGGAGGCACCTCACTGAAGTAGAGGCTGGCAGTGGTATGTTGAGGGTGGATGTCAGCCGAACAGTGGCAGAAATGGGCACCTTTCTCTGGAGCTTCAGTGCCATGCTGCCATCTTGGCCATGTCCGCCCACCGATTTGGTTTGATTCCAAAATGGAGACTCCAAATCCCAATCTGAGAGAATATCAATGGCCTTCTGAAAGAGTTATACCGCAAAACTCTAAACATCCTTGCCTGATGTGCAAGTTGTTTTTAAAATACAATTTTCAGTGTTGTCAATCTTCCTCAGAGCATTCCTAATCGGTTGCAATATAATGTCTCATATTTGTAGAAAATAGTGAGTGAGTCTTCAACAGTAGAGGTTTGTTGTTTGATTTTTGAAATGCATGTAGATAGTGTCTTCGCCCTCTTTCTGAACACGCCCTCTAATTTTAGATTTGCTGCTCAAATGGCCAAATGGTCTTTATGATTTTGTTGTGCCGGATCAGTAGAAGATTGTGTATAGGCGGTTCAGAGGACTGTTGAGGGGTATTCTGAGATAGAATATTATCCATATTGTCCTGTGGTGGATTGAAATCAGCAACAAGAGGCAATTGTTGTGATTGTTTTGCAGATATGAGAAATGTCAAGAGAATTAGTTCATTTGTCACGACGTCCTATTGGCATTGGATACCATTCCTTTCATTATCTCGTTTCAGAGACTAGAACAGCTTCATACTTCTTAGTCCATGATATCTGCCGAGTCTACTATATTTAGGGTGCTACTTTCTCCCTCCACGATATTAATAAGAGCAAAAAATTGCTCTGCCTTTTCATCAACCCTTTTTGCCAAGGCTTTGTCATTATCCTTCAGATCATCTGTTTTTATGATAGCAGCCTAATTCGTTATTGTAGATAATGTAGCTTAATTCCCAGAGAAACCCTTCAAAAGGTTTCAGCTTTGGTGGTATAAACTTACGTTTGACATACATTTGAAGCTTTGGGGGGCTTCATCTGTTGAGGCAGGATTTAATGTCGCTGAGTCATGTTCAAGTAGAAGTTCAAGTGTATAGGTTTGGCTATAAGAGATTGTTTCAGGTGTGTCAAGAGAGTAAAACGCAGAATTTATCTCATCACCAGCTTCATTTATTCTGTGAGTTGAAGTAGTCAGCAGTGCTAGTACCTGTTTTGAAGATGATGCCAGTTTTCCAGCAAGTGTGTCTATAGTAGGAACATCAGGTTTAGCAAAATTGCGTAGAATGTCAAGCTCAGGCATCACTGGTTCGAAGTTAGGGCTAAGGAAGGCATTCTTACTTTTGTAGTGTTAGCAGCCTCTGAAACGCCTACCATAGTTTCTGAGGTGAACTCATGAGCGCCATCCTGGAAAGTATCTGAGCTATTTGCATATTTCTTTTGAAAACCAATAGAGCAGGCTTCTAAATGAATTTTTTCCAGAGAATTTGGTGTCCCTATGTTAGTGATTTAAAAGATTTTGAGTCTTCTGTATATTAGAGGTGTTTACCTCAGTTTTCTCGATTGTCTTATCGCAGTTTGTATCACTGCTAGCGTTTCCAAGGCTGATCTGGCTCCCATATCAGAGCCGTGGCACTTTTTCCTCGGGCAAGCTTTTTTGCAGCTCTGTAGAGTGCCATCCTGAACAGTTCCTTCAGTATTGCCCGTGCTTGGGCACTCACTGCAACTGCCTCAGTAATAGGCTGTCAAGCCCAGAGGGTCGTGAGCAACGCTGTACATCCTTTCATCAAGAGTTTGGCGATGCAGATGTGGCAACATGATCTATGGTCTAATGGTGTACAAACTCTCCGGAAGCGCAGCGGACGAGCGCAGCGGGAGCGCCGTTTGCGCGCCAAAGGCGCGCCAAAGGGAAGCCCGTCTGCGCCCGTCCGCGGCCGGACGGGCCCAGGGGCCAGGGACGCTGCCGCCGGGATCTCTTACACTCCCTTGGCATTAAAGAGCCTACAATCCCACCCATGCTCTCTCCCGCCCGCCGTCAGAGCTCGCATCTCTACACTGGGAATCACGGGGAATATTCCCTTCCACCTGGGATCGGATGCGCCACATATTCCACCCGTCTCCATTGAATCACACATCCGAATACTATACCTTAACACCCGTTCTCTTGTAAGACACCAAACTGACATCTTCCTCCTACTCTCGGCTGAGAGTCCAGATGTTCTCTTATTATCAGAAACATGGCTCACCGACGACTCCCTCCCTGATATCTTGGCTGCACTACCACCAGACTATTATCTGCTGAATGCTAATCGCCTCGGGGGCCGTCACGGTGGTGGGGTGGCAGCGGTAATACGCAAGAATTTAAAAATCATCGCCACCGCCTCCATGATCCTCCCCGAAGTGGATAACCTGGTTCCCAGCCTGGGAACTGAGGTGGGTGCAGTCACTGTCATAATACTCTACCGCCCCCCCCTCCCTATGCCCTCTTTCCCCTCATCCTTCACTGAGCAGCTCGCCAATCTCACCACCTCCTCCCCTCGTGTCGCCATTTTTGGCGATTTTAATTACTGGTTCCAACACAAGGATGCGGGGCCGCACGCCACTGAGCTATTTGAAACTCTCTCGAGCCTCAATTTTACTCAACTTCTTAAGTCCCCCACCCATAGTGGTGGCCATATCCTCGACCATATCTGGATTCACGGGGTGAAGTCTTCCTGCCCGCAGATCACTCCTTGTGTGTGGTCGGACCACTCCTTGATCAAGACAACAATCTCTGTCGATGGTAACATCAGGGCCCCCCCTCGGGAGGGTGGTGTCGCCCGTAAGTGGAGGGCTGTCGACTCCTCTAAATTTCTTTCCCATCTGTCCCAGTCCTGTCCCTCCCTCCCTAACGATATCCGCATCGATGAGCTAGACGGTAACATCTCTCACTGGCTTACGTCAGCTAGCGACATCTTTGCTCCGCTAACTAAGTTTTCCCGCTCTCGGCATAGTAACTCCCACAAATGGTTTGACTCCCAACTAAAAACCCAACACCTGGAGCTACGTCAATTGGAGCGTAAGTGGAGAAGAGCCTACTGCCTCACGAGCAGAGACACTTATGTGGCCGCCCGTAACAAATACAAAAAAGCCATCACTGCGGCTAAAACAGCATATGCCTCTAAAAGAATCTTATCTGCCCCTTGCAAATCGAAGGAGATTTTTAGAGTCCTTGACGAATTTACCTCTGACCCCAGGACGCTTCCGACTCAGGCTCCTACTCAGGAGTCATGTAATGCTCTTAGCACGTTTTTCTTAGAGAAAATCGTTACGATCAAGGACACTATTCCGGCCTCCTCTCCGGGCACTGACTCTGTTTGCTCCCCTCCTAATGCACTCTCTCTCACTCATTTCCCCCTTCTTGATTCAAAATCCTTGGCCACACTGGCCGCTCGGGTTAAGTCCGGCTCTCCGGACGACTGCTGTCCACCATCCATACTACGGGACATATGCCTCTCTCTTCCTGACAGTATTCTCCCTCTGTTGAACTCTTCTCTCTCTTCTGGTTCGGTGCCTAGTTCTTTTAAGGCAGCCGTTCTGGTGCCTCTATTGAAGAAACCTGGAGCCGACCCCGCAGCCTTGGCAAACTACCGGCCTATCTCCCTCCTGCCCTACTTCGCTAAAATTCTGGAAGCCCACGTCACCACCTGTCTCTCTCAGTTCATCGAGAGCTCCAACTTCCTTGAAGCCAACCAGGCCGGTTTTAGACCTGGCATCTCCACTGAGGTAGTGATCTTGGCCGTGTTGGATGCTCTAAGAGACGGCGCTGACAGGGGTACCCCCCAGGCCCTGGTTCTTTTAGATCTGTCGGCCGCCTTCGACACGGTGGACCATAACATCCTTCTCCACCGTTTCGAGCAGGCCGGCATCCAGGGCCTGACGCTGGCATGGGTCGAATCCTTCCTGACCGGGAGGTCTCAGACAGTCAGCCTGGGTACTTTTAGGGCACCTAGGGAGCGTTCACTCTGCGGGGTCCCCCAGGGCTCCTCTTTATCTCCTCTTCTTTTCAATCTGTATTTCCAACCTCTTCTATTCTCTCTGAGGCAGTGGGACGTCACCGTCTTTAATTACGCTGACGACCTGCAACTCGTCTTCTCCCTTGATTCTCCTTCCGCTATCTCTAATTTCCAGGCGGTTATGGTCCACATTCTTCAGTGGATGAGCCAGAACCAACTTAAATTGAATCCCGGGAAGACGGAGCTCCTTCTCCCTGGTAAGAGCTCCTCCCACTGGGGTCCGCACTTCTGGCCGGCAGAGCTTGGCCTCCCTCCCACCCCTGTGGCCTCGGTGAAAAGTCTCGGGGTCATTATTGACTCCGAGCTATCCCTCAAATCCCAAATAGGGACGGTGGTCTCTTCCTGCATGTATCAGCTGCGCAGGATCAGAAAGGTGGCTTATCTCCTGACCCCCGAAGCCCTGATCCAAGTCATCATGGCTCTTGTCCTCTCCCGCTTGGATTTCTCGAACTCACTCTATCATGGTCTGCCTAAGGTCCTGCTTTCTAGACTACAGATCGTCCAGAACCAAGCGGCGAGACTGGCCTTTGGGACCCCGAAATGGCAATCTGCCAAACCTCTTCTTACCAAACTACACTGGCTTTCGGTCACCTCGAGGGTAGCCTTCAAGATCGGCTCCCTCACTTTTAAATCCCTAACCGGCCCCTGCCCTGCCTTCCTGAAATCCCTTATTAGCCCCTACTGCCCCTCACGCAACCTCCGATCCTCCCACCTCCGTCTCCTGGTTGTTCCCTCCTTTAAATTCTGCAGAATTGGTGGCCGGAGATTTGCTCTCTTGGCCCCCAAATTCTGGAACTCTCTTCCTCCTTCGCTCAAACTCTCCAACTCGCTCATCCTATTTCGCAAATCCTTAAAAACATGGCTCTTCCCTCAAACCGGTTAAATCTCCTCCGCCTCCCTCAGTATCAGATTAGCGCCAGGAAACCCACGGTGACAGAGCGCTTTATAAGCACACTTTAACATAACATAACATAACAAACTCTCACCTACAAGACTTGACATGCCATTAGGCATGTGTGGAATGTTGAGGTACATTATGTTTTTGGGAGCACAGTTTAAAACTTATCTAAGAGACACCCATTTCCAAGATCTCCTCCTGCCAAATGTAGATGTGGACCTCGCTGGTGGAATTCAAATGACCCATGGGCGCTGGCAGGATGTCATGCAACACAGTCTGTGAGCAGGGAGATTCAATTGCACACCACTTGTTTGTTGAGTAAATGTTGGATTTTTCTGTTACGGTACAAGTATTCTGTAGCTGATGGTGGACTATCACTATGTATGAACCATCCACACACTCAATGACTTGTGGTAAAAATGCGGCATTGTGCCTTGCAACTCCTGTTGAGAGTTTGGGAAGTAAATATGGATCTGGATCCTTTTTAAGAGAGCCTCCAGAAATGCTTTGAATATGGGATAATGCACTCTGACATATTCTAACTCCGTGATGACAGTAGGTGCAGGACGTACATAATATGAACATAGGTAGATATTGCCTTGCTGCGCTGGGTATAACTTCCCAAAATATATGCCTAACTTGTCTTTATTTACCCTGTATTTTATTTTCAACTGCATATAAATATCTCCTTCCTCCTTTTCTTTTCGACAAAACATGTTCTCACACGATTGGCTAGTGGGCTGCCGTTTGATAGGGTTTATTGAAATCTGGGTCTCCGTTTATGACACATTTTTACAAATCCCATAGTAATCACAGCCCAGTTGATTATCCTTGGTCCTCAGGCAAGCACTGGCTTGTACCAGCTTACCAGATTGAGCAGGAGAAGCAGACAGGCCATGGCCCATGCATCATGAACAGCATACATGGAGATAACTCATAATGGACAACCAGCCGATCTAGTCAGATAATCTCGGAAATACTTTTTATTTAGTGGGTTACTGAAACGACGTTTCCTAAAGGAAAACACACAAAAAATCCACACTATCATTTAACAAGCATTGGCATAGCCAATAGGTCTCGCTTTTGGGACCTTATAAGTATTTAGTTATGCAGCACAATATTCTTGGTGCAACAACATTAACTGTTGCGTGGTTAAACACTTATAAGGTCACAAAGGCGAGACCTATTGGCTATGCCAATGCTTGTTGTTACTAATCCTTGGCCATCCTAAGAGAGACCAGTAGTGCCCAAAGTCATGGAAAGAGAAAAAGGAAAAATGTGACAAAATGCACCCAATAGAAATGGAGAAGCCTCCGTGAGAAGTGAAGAGAGGGGAGATGAAAGGAAGAAAGCCTCAATAGTGTGAACTAAAAGTCAAACATAGTGATCTATGTTAACCTCTCATCGCACTAGAAATGTCAAGTATGTTCCAGTAGACCAAACTGTTATAAATGGTCCTGATTGAATAGTGTATAGGGAGTAATGCTGTTTATTCTGCTCCACCACTCCACGAGATTCTAAACAAAAATAATAATATGGTACGATTTCAAAA
The DNA here is from genome assembly GCF_964261635.1 of Lissotriton helveticus. Classification (NCBI taxonomy): domain Eukaryota; kingdom Metazoa; phylum Chordata; class Amphibia; order Caudata; family Salamandridae; genus Lissotriton; species Lissotriton helveticus. The sequence goes on from NC_136063.1 coordinate 581,812,039, forward strand.
AAGTATAGCCAAAATATCATAGCGGAGTCACCAAAAAGCAAAAATGCACACAGAGAGACAATCCTATGTTCAGACCATTGGTAAGGCCAAGCAATGACCCCCATCTGTATATTTAAATATCACATATAACGTACAACACCTAAAATAAGGGCTATGCATAGAAATGACCGTAGTGAAAAGTAATCATGAGTATAAAAGGGCATGGATGGTCTTAAAATTGACCATATTGAACACGAGTGGAGAATATGGTCAACAATCTTATATCAGTTAAAAAAATCTTAAGAGGCAACTGCAATATTAGAAATAGTAATAATCATCATCCCTGCAATCCATAAAATCGTATGGAATTAATTATCAAGTATCTCACCTATATACGATAGTTGAAGACATTCAAAATCAGCCACATTTGGTATAAAAAGTAAATCGCAATTGCAACAAGATTCTGTTGCAAATCCGTCCCGCAATCAGTGTCTAAAAATAAGAAAAAAGAAGAAGATTAGATATACCCCAATGGTAATGGTCTGGTATAAGACTGGAAATGCCATAACCGAGATGGATAAAGCTATGTGCCGAAAGAAAAGGCAAACATAAGTCTGACGCAAATATCTCACCCCGGTAAATTGGAAAAGGGCATCAGATTTGGGCCACTTGGATTATAACAATATATGGCAAATATGGTCGGCACACGGGCAAAAATAATTCCTGTGATCAATATCTGAAAAATTAACGGGAGTCAGTATGAAACCAGTCTAGAAACGTCCCACTCCAGTGAGAATGACTGTGGCACGGTACACAGTGTCAATGCGAGAGCGGCATGGAGACGGAAACAAAAGCGGACGGCAGCCATATGAAAGCACGCCGTGCTAAATCAGGTGCCAGCTATCGTAGCTAGAGGAAAGACAGATGGCGACACCGAAAAAGTGAAAGTAATTGAGGCGCCGCAAAAGTGAAAGAAATCGCAGCTGTAAGGGTGCCCGCGAGATGACGCATGTGCTCGTAAGCGCGCGCCCACCCGCGAACGCAAGCTCTAGACCACCACCAAATGCATGTGGTATCATTTTTTTGCAGCCCTCACTAAAAGTCTCGCCAGAGCAGAGCATGCGCTGGCTCAAGCGAGACCTAAAAACAGCATTTATATGTTATAGCACTGTTTTAATGCAGAATATATGAAAAAGCGTAAATGCAGATATATTCATTATGGTTGGAAAAATGAAGGCAATAGATGTAACTAATATGAAAACCATGATAGATGGCAATCTTTGATAGGCACTTCCTCTCTAGGTAGTGTTAAAATATATATGAAGCAATTGTACATAATGAAGGGGCTGGAAGGCAGAAATAAGGCATGGCACAAAACAGCACATGGTTATCGCCTGCTTCCACCTGGTGATAAATTGCATGTGCAGATCGCCCATGTTGTGGTTATTGGGATTTCTCCTGTACTTTGTACATACCATTTGTGATTCCCTGTTTGGGAATCTCGGTTTGGGAATCAATTTTAATTCTGAATCTATGAATTCGAGTCATTGTGCAGTTTTAAAGACCGCATTGTTTTCATGCTTTCGTAAATCACGACTACCTAGCTTTTCTTTTGCTACCAGTTTGCGACTGATACAGATGCACAAAACGTTTGTACATTGGGCCCATAGTACTGCAAACATGCGTAAGCTTGACAGGCATAAACCATATACTTTCTGTAAACCATGCATATTAAAATATGTTAAATTTCTGCATGCTTGTTTCTCATTGTCAGACCCAATTACATATGGTAGTGTTTATTTTTCTTTCAGGAAGATCTGTCCTTGTGCAGAAACCTGACTGTCCTGTATTTATATGACAACCGCATACAACAGATCAGAAACTTGGGGTTTGCTTCCAATTTAACACACCTGTACCTCCAGAACAATGCCATTTCATGTATCGAAAACCTCCTATCGCTGAAAAGGCTTGAGAAACTGTAAGTGGATTTTCTTTTAAATTGAAAATAAAAAAGAAATTTTAAAAATGGAGAACAGAAAATGTAACTGATGCAGGGGTGCTGGAACACTATTTAGAGTGGGGTGTGCTGCCATTAATGTTATATGACGGAACTCATAGGGGTTGTGATTAATCCTCGTGTCATGCAAAGAGGTGTGGCATATGTGCATGCTCGTTCAGCAGGAGAGTGGTAAGGGTGTGGTTTGTAGCCCGTGGTGCATTTTGGTTCTATTTGTATTGTCTGTTGGGAGCACTTGCATTAAGCGAAGAAAACAAATTGCTTACCTGTAACTACGGTTATCCAGTATTGGTATCTTTCATAGATTCACATGCCTAAATCATTCCCCGTCGCCGAGGCGGGAGTCCCACGGTAATGAAATATACAAAAGCAGTGCCTTAGAATAAATTTGTAGTAGGCTGACAAGACTATAGGCCCTAAAAGGCCCAAAACTTACAAGCCTATCTACCTCATTATATGAAAAGAACTGAAAGTAGTCCCAGCCAATCAGCTGACAGCACCCTCTAGAACCTTCCCAGCAGAGGCAGTTCTCCTCAGATTTTCCCAGCACAAGTGAGAAGTGCGTATCCCTAATATAGAACTGTTCTGCCGGGGAGGAGGGTGGGTGCATGTGAATCTATGAAAGATACCAATACTGGATAACCATAGTTACAGGTAAGTAACTTGTTTTCTTATCCAGTATTGGGGTATCTTTCATAGATTCACATGCCTGAATCAGAATAGCAAGCTGTAAAACTTATATCAGTCGTTTGCGGAAGGTGGGAGACAAAGCGTAATTCCATATATCCCCCACTCATCCGTAAGGTTATAGAGCACTAGAAATTTAAATATGCATCAATGCAGAAAACCTTCTAAAAAGAAAGCATCATATTCGGATAACACATTTCATATTAAAAAAACAGCATTTGACAAGCAAAACATTAGTGTTTGATGCATACTCGTATGTTATGAATGTTATGTGAGAGACCTTAAAAAGTCTAACCTTAATGAAGAAGATGCTGCAGCACCGCTTGTCCCACTGCTGTATCATCCTGTGATGCCGACTGCAAGCAATAATGCTTTGTGAAGGAATGCACACTCTTCCACGTAGCAGCTCGGCATATGTCCTCCAGCGTGACCCCAGCAAATAAGGCTGTCGACGCCAACATCATTCTGGTAGAATGTGCTTTTACCTTTCTGGTTAAAGGCTTGTTAACCTTTTCGTGACAGAATTGTATTACTGAAGATAACCACCTGGCTATCGTTGCTTTCGTCACAGCCTGTCCCAGCACAACTTGACCATAAGCAATAAACAACTGATTAGATTTTCTTATGTCTTTATTTTTCTGTAGATAGAACTTTAGACAACGCTTCACATCCTGGGAATGTAGGGCCTTTTCTGCCGGTGTGACAGGATCCGGGAAAAAAGTCTTTAATTTTACCGGCTGGTTTAAATGAAATTGAGACGGTACTTTAGGAATGAATCTTGGATTTGTTCTCAATGTGACATAGTCTTTCGAGAAAAGGAGGAAAGGTTCTGAAATGGGGAAAGCCTGAATTTCACTAACCCTCCGGGCTGAAGTGAGAGCTAGTAAAATAGCCACCTTCCAGGTTGAAAATTTCAATTCAGCTCTATGAATAGGCTCGAAAGGTCTTCTCATTAATTGGGATAATACAATATTGAGATCCCATTCGGGAGGTGGAAGTCGTATTGGAGGAAAGGCTCTAAACAATCCTTTCAGAAATTGCTTTATCAGTGAAGAAGAATATAGTGAAGGCTTGTTCGAACTTCTCCTGAATCGGTATATGGCGGCAAGATGTACCTTAATAGAAGAGAATACAAAAGCAAAAACAAGTAAGGTAGGATATCCTCAGGTGGAGCTTGAAGAGGATGGATATTATTAGCCTCGCACCAACAACAGAAGCGTTTCCATTTGAAACGATACGTTCGGATAGTACTCTGAGCACGGGCTTGAGACAGAATTGCTCTACAGTCTTCAGAGATTTGGAGATCTTTAAACTCTAAGAAGTCAGGAGCCAGGCGTGCAAGTGCAGCGAATGTGGGTCCGGGTGCAGAATCTGACCTCCTTCCCTTGACAGCATGGAAAGTGTCGGCTTGAGACGAATTGGAGGTTGTTGAGATAGCAGGAGCAGTTCCTGGAACCAATACTGCCTCGGCCAGCGAGGAGCAATGAGGAGAAGAGTGCAATGTTCTCTCTTCATCTTCTGCAGAATCCTTGGTATTAACGGTATCGGGGGGAAAAGCGTACGCATAGATTCCTGACCATATCATGGACAGGGCATTCCCTCTTGGCCCCCGTTGAGGAAATCTGCTGGCAAAGTACAGGCATTTGCTGTTCTGCTGTATCGCAAACAGATCCAGAGTTGGTTTGCCCCAACTTCGGAAGATCCTGTTCACCTGTTCCTGTTCCAGCTCCCATTCCTGCAAGGGATCTGCTGAGGTTGTCGGCTAAAGAATTTTGAACCCCCTTTACATGCTCCGCTCTGAGCGTTATGTCGTGTTCTATAATCCACTCCCACATCTCTTGAGCTTCCTTCGAGAGAGATAGAGATCTTCTTCCCCCTTGCTTGTTGATGTAATACATGCTGGTGGTATTGTCCGTACGCACCAGCACTGAAGAATTTGCAATTCTCTGAAGGAACGCTTGCAGAGAAAGGAAAATGGCTCTTAATTCGAGACTGTTGATGTGTTTCTGCCGATACTGATGAGACCGTCGGCCTTGAATCTGAAGGTCCTGAAGATGGCCTCCCCATCCCTCCATTGATGCATCCGTGGTCAGAATGAACTCCGGGATAGTTTGAAGAAACGTGAGGCCCGGAGACAGATTGCTTTCTTTCGACCACCATTGAAGAGCTTGCCTCATCCTGTGTGTCACCTTTATGCAATCGTCAAAAGATCCTCCTATTTGGTGCCATTGTTGTTTTGCAATTCCTCTTGCAGTGGCCTCATCCTGAGTCTTGCAAAGGGAACTAGGTTGATCGCTGAAGAGCACATCCCTAGAAGAGACGCATATGTCCGGACAGAAAGTGACTTTTTTGCTGATCTTTGTTTTGCCAGTCTTCGGAGCTTGTCCTGACGTTCCTGAGACAAGAATGCTTTGCACTCTTGGGTGTCCCGTGAGGCTCCCAGAAAGGTTAACACCTGTAGGGGCTGAAGTTGTGACTTCTTTGCATTTAAAGTGAGGCCTAGACCTGAGAATAGTCGAAGGGTGCTTCTGACCGCTTGTCTTGTGATCTGTTTCGATGTTCCTTTGAGCAGCCAATCGTCGAGGTATGGGAAGACCTGTATCCCCTGGGACCTCAATGCTGCAGAAACTGGGGCCAAGCATTTTGTGAATATTCTTGGTGCCGACTTTAGCCCGAATGGCAGCACCTTGAATTGAAAGTGGACGCCAGCCACTGTGAATCGAAGCTATTTGCGATGTTTGGGGTGTATAGGGATTTGGAAGTAGGCGTCTTCCAAGTCCAGAGAAGCCATAAAATCGCCTTCGTTGAGACAATTGAGCACATCTGCCAATGTCACCATGCGAAAACTCTGTTTCTTCAAGAATTTGTTGAGCTTGCGCAGATCTAGAATCGGGCGCCACTCTCCCGATTTTTTCTTTATTAGGAAGAAGCGAGAGTAGAATCCTCTTCCTTTCTGCGAGATTGGAACCTTCTCTATCGCATTCTTGCGAAACATTTTTAAGGCCTCTTTGAACAGTAAGTGAAGACGAGGGGGAGGGGGACCCTTGGGCGGAGTCGTAGGTGGTTTCTTTAAGAACTCCAGAGTGTGTCCTTTTTTCACTAAATCCAGGACCCACCGGTCCGATGTGATGTTCCGCCATTGATGGTAAAATGCAGAGATCTTCGCGCCCACGGGGAGGAAAGGATGTTGGACTGTTGTCCGGCAAAACTCATTGACGTTTGTTTGAATCTCGTCCTTGATTGTTTGATCTTCGTCTCCCTCCCTGACGAGAGAAATTACTGGAGGTAGACTGACGGTATGATGACTGGTAATACGTTTGCTTGTACTGCGATTGGTATTGCCTGTTCTGTTGGTTATGGTAATTTCCTCTAGAAGAAAAACCACGACCTCTTGTTCCTCTAAAAGAACCTCTCTTGTATTGCAGGGTACCAAGCGATTTTGCGCTATCAGTATCAGTTTTAATGGTGAGCAAGGCGTCATCTATGTGCTTACCGAAGAGCGAGTCCCCGTCGTAAGCCATATCGAGGATCTTTGTTTGAACCTCAGTTCTGAAGGAGGTTGCTCTGAGCCAGCCTCGGCGTCTGAGCACCGCAGCACCCGCTAACTGACGGAAATTAGTATTTGCAATGTCTAGGGCGCAATCTATTATTTCTGAAGCTGCCCTTTCTCCTTCAAGCAGTATCTTACGTGCCTCTTGTTGACGATCCTCCGGTATCAACTCAAGGAATTCATACAGCTCCGACCACATCTGTCGATCGTAGCGGGCAAGAATTGCAAGAGAATTTGCTGCCTTGATAGAGGATGCAGCATTGATGGAAAACTTCTTGCCTATAAGGTCCAATCTTCTGCCCTCTTTGTCCGGCGGCGTCGAGATTGGAGTGGACAGATTCTTGGACCTCTGTTGAGCGGCTTGATATATCACAGAGTCTGGACGTGGGTGGCCCACCAAACAGGAAGGAGTGTCTGGCGGTGCTCTGTACTTTTACTCAATACGAGGAAGGACTGCAGGGATAGAAGCGGGTGTCTTCATAATCTTTAGACCTTCCTGCCAAATAAAGTCTATAATGGGTATGGCCCTGGTGATCCTCCTATACCCCTCTTTAAAATCGTGTAAAAAGCAGTCCGACTGCTCAATGGTAACTGGCAGTTCAAACCTTGTAGCAGCCCTTTGCATGATATTATGAAAGCCTCCAATGTCCTCCGGCGGAGAATCAGAGGGCTGTGGCAAAGGAGGCGATGGCATGGGTATTACGGAATCATCCCATGGATCCGCAGGTGTGTTGTCTTGAGGCAGCTCACCTTCCTCTCTTCTGTCTTCATTCGAAGAGGAAGTATCCTGATCCTCTTGTGGTGCGGGTTCTGCAGTGTGTCTTGGTGACACTGGAGGCTGCGGTGGAGGAGGTGCAGGTACGTTCGCTGGTACCGGAGGTACACTTGGCATGGACGGTGTCGGTGGGAACCTTTGGCGATAGTCTGCCAACATGGCTTGCAAATCCTGTATCAAAGGAGGGAGATGACTTGTCCCCTCCGAACGTAGAGGTCTGTATGGTTGTCTGTAGAACGGTGTAGACAACTCCTCTTGGTAGTAATGTTCTTGCATATCCTCTTCGTCCTCTTCTTCCTGGCATTTTATGTGCAATTCGGATGGATGGCGTGCAATCCCAAAGGGACCTTCATTATCTCCGTCATCCTCCTCAGAATCTTCTTCCTCCACATATGACTCTAAAATCTGCGATGGTAGCAGTGGGGAAATATTAGAGCAGTCTTGCCTATGATAGGTCTTGAGCTGAAAATGTGTATATGCCACAGGTGAGACATGAGATACTTGAGGTGGAACAGGCCAGGGTCTTGTTGGCGGAGTTTTGGTGATAACTGGACTCCTTGTGGATTTAGTGAGTTACAACGGGGTATACCCTAAGAACTCTCTGACCTGGGTCAGTTAGATAGATACGTATGTAGTGGTCAGAGTCTCTTGATTTACAACAACATCAAATGTCTCACATGAGTATTGTCAATTATAAATTATCAACATTTCATCCATGTAGTGCAAGAATTCTTTTAATTAATTAAGCACTTTATTAGTTTGATACTTAGTACCATTCAGTAAGTACCAAAAAATTGTTGAAATCAACTAAACATATAAAAAGCATGTCAATTACTTCATTGAAACCAACAAATATTTACTAACACAGGTATCAATTCAATGCACAGCAAAACTTCATATGTAGAGATGATTCATACATATTATCCGTATTGTGACAAATCGACGCGCTCAAAGTGATGAGAAAGGGAGGTAGTTAGGTGGGATGGGTGTGTTGGGATATGGTGGGGACTGGGTAAAGGTTGTTGTGACCATAAAACAATCACAGTGATATTCAGTGGATCCTTTACAGTCTGGTTTTAGATCAGTAGTTCCTGGTGGCTCTTTATCATAGGATCTGTATCACTCCAATTAATTACTCCTATGGTTAGAGGGTAGGTATGGTCTGGTCTACGTTTCGACCCCCGGTGTAAGGGTAGGTTGGAGCCTCAGGCTGGGGTCTTCTTCAGGACATGAAAAAAACAGGAGCGCTTTACTTAATGCCGTTCAGTGGCCAGTATGGTTGGACCATCATCGGTTCCTATGTGGAAGATTATTTACTAGGACGTCAGTGCTTTCCAATCAATTTTTCCGCAATTTCGGCTTTGTCAAGTGTCCAATGAAAGCCTTAAAGGGTGCACGAATAATCCCGCAACCCACGGGGTTCTTAACTCCGCTACGCAATGGGTGCATCCATCTCCACTGCCGAACATGTCCTGAAGAAGACCCCAGCCTGAGGCTCCAACCTACCCTTACACCGGGGGTCGAAACGTAGACCAGACCATACCTACCCTCTAATCATAGGAGTAATGGGAGGGATGCAGGCAGTAGATGCAGTCCTTGTGCTGATCATCTACATGGACCCTCTTCTTATCACAGGTCCTGCAGGCCTTGAAAAGAGCTTTCTTCTCAGACATTATGAAGAAAAGGTTGAAAACTGAGTAGGCACTCAGGGAGACTCCCTTCCACACGACGTGCGGTGAAAATCTGAGGAGAACTGGGAAGGTTCTAGAGGGTGCTGTCAGCTGATTGGCTGGGACTACTTTCAGTTCTTTTCATATAATGAGGTAGATAGGCTTCTAATTTTTGGGCCTTTTAGGGCCTATAGTCTTGTCAGCCTACTACAAATGTATTCTAAGGCACTGCTTTTGTATATTTTATTACCGTGGGACTCCCGCCTCGGCGACGGGGAATGATTCAGGCATGTGAATCTATGAAAGATACCCCAATACTGGATAACCTCCGTTTAGTCACCAAGGGTTGATTAATAACACACTAAATAGAATTTTCAGTTTACCATCACTGCAAAATACTGCAACCATAATCAATTTGTTGCGAGGCAGCCTACCTGTCCTTGGCTGATATTTTTATTTACTTATATATGCTTATCCACAACAAAACAATATGTGTCAATGACCATTATAAGTATGGGCTGGTTATGCAGCGGGAACACAGTATGTGTCATTCCGTAGCAATACCAGCCATTATTTTCTGTTAACTACCATCACACACAGAAATACCGGTTCACTAACATTACGGACAATTAAACTGAGTTTGCTGTAAAGTCTCTTGCGGTAGAGAGTCATCACCAAGCTAAACCTATCCATGTTATACCAAGATACTGAATGTTGTCTTCTGGTTGTTTTGTATTATGTTACCCCCCTTTTTTCCCTTTCTGTGTCTCCACCAGGTTGGGATCACAAGAACACGAACAATACGTATTTCTGAGCGCTAAGACGCATGTTAGCCTTAATAGAGGTATGGTGGTAGTACAGGGTATATTCCGCTGACTCCCACGGTTTTACCAACACTTTTATTCACGGTCCTGACGAAGCGCACAGAGGATCCATTAGGACCCGTTACATGAGCGAAACATGTTGACCCCACTTCACCAACACACGATTTTCATGGACTGAGAGCAGACACATACAGAGAGAGAGAGAGAGAGAGAGAGAGAGAGACACACACACACACACACACACACACACACACACACACACACACACACACACACACACACACACACACACACACACACACACACACACACACACACACACACACACACACACACACACACACACACACACACACACACACACACACACACACACACACACACACACACACACACACACACACACACACACACACACACACACACACACACACACACACACACACACACACACACACACACACACACACACACACACACACACACACACACACACACACACACACACACACACACACACACACACACACACACACACACACACACACACACACACACACACACACACACACACACACACACACACACACACACACACACACTCTCACACACACCACCCCTCTCTTCACGAAGGCCCCACATGCACAACAGTGGTACCTCCTACAAAAGATCTCCGATAAAGAGCCCTCTCATGGGGACTGCAGTGCCACCCCCACAAGGAGCAAGGCCCGATGATGAAGCAGGACACCCGCAAGGGTGTGTGAGGGCACCCATTTTGAACGGAGGAATTCCCCAACCTTTATCTTGATCCCACCGATTTATCTTCCTGGACACACCACCTTCCAACCAGAGTAGGTTGTAGAATTCCCCCCCTTTCCTTAGGAACAGCTACCTTCCATTGGGTTAATATTTATTCTTGGGTGCATAGGTGCTGGACCTTGTCTATTTATTCTTGGGTGCATAGGTGCTGGACCTTGTCTTTTTCTTCATAACCGCTCCCCGTCCCCCGTCCCCCCCTCTTGATACTGTGTGACCTGATTGGTTATGGACTTGTTTATTTGTAATTTCATATTTTCACTGGGGTTATGGGAAATTAAGTTTCTTTTGACACGTTGATGTGGCTGCTGTACTGATAAACGAAGAAAGTATAGCATAATCCTCGCCTCCGGGTCCTGCCATAGAACTTCACCTTGAGCGACTGTATTTTACTCTTTCACAACGAGCATTTCCACACATAAGGTAGTTCTCTTCAGTGCCAGTGTTTTTGTTTTTACTTTATTACTTTGTTGTTGCCTTTGTGTTTAGAGTCTGATGTGATAGACCAAGCCTTCTACCAGCCCATCCATGTTGCACACAAGTCAGTTCCAGCTTTATCAGTTCCTGTCACCTGCTAATGGTGTTATAAATTACTTTTGGAGTGGCCTTTATCTGACTTCTGCCATTTCACGTTCAAAAAGAGCAATTGAATGACAGAATGTTGAACAATGTCAAACATTCTCCCCTGTGCAGAGATCTGGGCCTAAATCCATTGTTTTTTTCGCCCCATGCTATTCCGATTTAAGCCTAGCCATATGCAAATCAGTCTTGACCCTGCTCCTCATGGAAACCGTCCAGCTCAAACTGCCAGGCCATGTCCTCCCTGGACTGGAGACAAGCATCCGAGGAGCAGTTTTGGGGTATCACCCCTCATCAGCCAGGCCAGCTTGACTCCAGTGGCGTGGAGAGCACGGGACCCACATCTGGGCATACCCGTTCCTCTCGGGGGACAAATGCAAAAAGAACAGTTGATGGACAGAATGTTGAACAATGTCAAACATTTACCTAATTGCAGAGATCTGGGCCTAAATCCATAGTTTTTTTGCTCCTCACGACATTCCAGTTTAAACCCAGCCATACGCAAATCAGTTTTAACCCTGCTCCCCGTGGAAACAGTCCAGCCCGAACTGCCAGACCAGGTCCTCCTTGCCTCCAATATGCCATTATTATTGTTGCAATCCTCAGCTTTTCCATTCCCATTACAAAGCAGGCCAAATTTACAGATCACATTCTATCCTCTCTTGTATGTATTTATTTGTTTTAATGTGACACTTTTTGTTGAAGGAACCAATGTAATTGTATCTTGGCTTGGTATCTTACAAGATATAACATCATTGTGATGGTAATGTTAGTTATCTCAGGCATTTGTGGTCTGCCTTTCTGTATTACAACTGCCAATCAGAGCACAGCAGCAATGTACCTCTATGTCTATTTACTGAAAATGACTGATGCATCAGATGCTGTCTCTTAACTGAGATTAGCATGAAATCATGATCTATTTGAACTCGAGCCCCAGAGGTAATTCCACAAGTGTCGCAAGATCTCACAGCTGACGTAGCCCAAGCAAACCCACCAGAGAGCAAGGCAGTAGGGGTTGTCCATTTCGTATCATGGCTGCTTTTTATGTGTTCTCAGATAATCTCCAATGTCATGATCTCAGCAGAACTAAGGTGCTTCCAGTTTGTAAGACCTCTAAGGACCTTTTACGACAACGTTCGAACAGGCACCCCACTGGAGTTAGTTAAAAGAAACAAGTTGGCAGGCAGATTTTGTTAAGCCCACAGTTCCCCCTTGATGGGTCACTTCAGTTTCAATGCCTCTATTCACAGTGCAATCCACGACCCATGCCATGTATAGTCTACTCTACCCTCCTGTGATTCCCAGAACACTTACCTCTCTCACACCACCAGGGATCCACTGCAGTCAGCAGAGCTATCTGAGCAGCCTAAAGGGACCTCCAATCCTTCACTGCCAGAATAAACGCAGTCATTACATTCTTATCTCTTTCCACTGATCTCAATTCTCAAAGTGCAACAGCTCCTCCGGCAGTCCAGCAGCACCACTCTACAACCTAAGGTTGACTGACAAGGTCCCAAGATTGGCATACTACTTGGCAGAATTAGTTGCAAATCAGCACGCCATATGCTTGAAATCATCCCAGGGCCACCAGAAAACAGGTTGGGGCAAAAGGGACAATATTTTGCAAGCCCCATGGATTTTCATGGATCCACACTCATGCTGCAAAATGGATTTGTATGTTTTGAAGCAAGCTTTCCTTGTTTATTAATAATAAGACAGCTAACAGGGCTTAACCACTGGTTGTTGCCAGATGCTGGAGGGTATTTTCTTTTTACCTAAAAATAGGTATTTGTGCTAGATGAAGCCCTGCATTACATTTTTGGTGAGTCTTCGATTCAGTGGCTTGCTTCTCCCCAGGTCAAGGGAGTGATGCAGTTGGCTTCTGGTCATAAGTCTGGACACAGCAGATAAGATGTCTCAAGACGCTTTAGTGCCGCAGTGTCAGGTTGATCTGATCAGGCGCACTTCAGGTAAGCGTCTCAGCACCCACTCATTTACTCGAGCACACAGGGGCAATTGCTTTGATGTAGCAGCTTAACTTCTAGCCACATAGGCTGCACAGGCACATGTTTTGAAAAGTACCCCATGAATAGCCACTGTACATGTCTTATCAGGCTCACTTGAGGTGGGTACTGATTAAATGATCCACTTGGGCACCCAAAGGCTGCGTTGCGAATCCTCTGCTTTGACAATAGTAACCATAGTCCAAGCTTGGAACACACCAGCCACACTTCCACAAGTCTACACAGCACAGAGTGACCTGCTCTTGCCACCGCCAGTAGTCCATTTCTCCTGAGGAATTGGCTCGCTCCTTTCTCTTCATCCTGCCATGATCGTCCAGATGTCCCAGGACGGGACCAGCTCTTCTTTTTGATCAAACTCCTGGTGATGTCCTATCACCTCTGGGAAGTTGACAGCCTGACACTGGCTGTGATTGCTCAGTAGTCTTCAGGCTACTCTGTGAGGCACCCCGCTTGGTCGAGTAGTATTTGAAACTTTTTATAGCAAATGGGTTCCCTGCTCCCACTATTTTTTTTTTTACTTTATTTTTTGTCCTATTACAGTATTAGGTATACCAGTTCAATAAGACCACAGCACAGTGAAGACAGTGTACAGTTTGCAAAGTGCAATGCCAGCAAGGGGGGTATACCCAACCCTCTGCTCCCACTCATATACAGGTACAGCAGACAGGGGATGTGTATTCTCTATTTGCACTTTGAGAAGTGGATTGGGCCAGTTCTTCTTTCATGTATACTTCTCAGGATGTCGCCCAGATTTAGCATTTGTGTGGACTGATGCTCCTCAACACCAGAGCGTATCCAGGTTGGTGTACCCACAATAGAAGCAGAAATAGGTGTGAGCATTCTTCACTTGGCTATCAAAGCAACCTCATTGAATTTCTATGGGGAGCATCAGTATCTAGGTCCCTTCCCTCCAGTATCAGGAATGTCAACAATACACTTCCACTGTCTGAGAAATTAACCTCTCTTACATCTTGTGCACATGAACTGGCCAGGCACCTTTAAAATGAAACCCACAGGCCTCCTTCACTCTGGTTCGCTCAGACATGCACAATGTGTCTAACATGCAAACAACAGACATACATACAACCATACATGTACATACAACCAAACATGCTCTGAAATGTTGGTGTAACGATCCGGGTTAGCTTGTAGTATTGGAACTATACACAAGCGGGTTGTTAGCCCATTACTCCCATGACCCAGGTAAAAAGGTCTGGTCATACTACAGGCTCACTAAAGCACATTATGGTGCAACCACTGTTCTACGTGCTAAAACCCATCACAGGTACAGTACTCCACTGCCACTTCGGAGCGTTCACTTGGTGCACTTCACTAGGTCCAGGACTGTAGTCACTTCAGTGGACTGACCTAGACCTTTGTGCACATGCTAGATTAGTTGGATGCTAAAATTCAAAACACAAGCTACTAGATATTCCCAGTGGGCACTCACGAAACACTGTACACCATGCAAGGGACATTCTCGTCCCAACATCGCCCATGACAATCTGCATCACACAGCCACCCTGAATTCCTATGTCTGTGACCAGGGATTAAACACAGGCCCCAGGTATGCAGGTTTTCACTGAGGAATTCAATTTTTTTTTTAAATGTATTGGCAGTTCAAAAAGACATACAATTCAAATACACAAAATAGAAGGGCATGCGTGATATCAATTGATACAAATGTAGCTTTACACCAACCATCAGTTATCAAAGGCAACGTTCTCAGTGCACAAGAGACATATGGCCTATGCAAAGGATTAAAACTTTGAGGAATTCAACTTTTATCTTTAATTTTTACAAGCAGAAATTCTGAAAAATACATTATCACTCTGAAGCCGCGTTCACTTAAACGTGACTGTCAGCCAAAGATAGTCATCCATCCAAAGATAGCCATCCATCAAAGATGTCAAACAATAATTTGAAGGGATTGCTGAACAATGTTTGCCCCTTGCAGAAAAGAACAATTTCTCCTTCTAATTATAAGTGCGTTAAAACGTGTTTATATGCAAATCCACTCTATTTATCTTCCCTGGCATGTACGATTCATTGATCAGAAAGAACTAGCTTAATTGCTTTCCACCTCTTAAACAGTCTTCCGCACATTATCAGCCTCCCCTTACCAGCCTTAACCGTACAGTCATCACTGAATAATTAAAAAACTCGTCACAATAATACAGGATAGTGACATAGCTCTGCACCGCTTTGATTATACATCTGCTGGGAATATAACACGAATGCCACCACTTCTTGTAAATTATTATTTTAGGAAGTGTATTAGTATTACTGCTGACATGTAGGCTTATTGATGATGGCGTGTTAAGCCAGCCGTCATTGTGCTTTTGAACGCCTGATGTCCTCCATCTTGACTTTCATTGCCCTGGTGACTTGTAAATATACCCATCCATCCTGCCTATTTCAATATTTGTAAGTAAACAATCTATAATCCTGGAGAGCTTCGATGTGCTCTCCAGGGCACGAGCGGCCTCCGTCAAATCCCGGAGCTGCAAAGGATGCCGGGCCTTCCACTCACGCGCGCAGGCAGTGCCCTCAGCCTCTGGTAAACACGCCATGAAGCAGCAGATTCATTCAAGCTCTGACCCCGGAGCCCGGGGAAACATTGTCATGCTTTGACACAATTCAAGTATATCAATCATAGCAATTACTTAGTTGTCAGTCTGTGGGATGTTAAAGATGAACAGACGTGATGTCCCCACAAACTGTATTCGTTTCCACGTTTATTTACCCTTTTATTTTCTTAAATATTTGAGCGGAAACAGCTGCAGTAGGGCGGTATCCATTCTCAATAGTCATAATTACTTGTGATACTCAAATTGCGTTTGTTCTGCATTTTTTGTTGTTGTAATTTTTTATTTTTAAAAGACCTTTATTGTCCAACATACATTGTACACAGCAGGTAGCTTACAACCCAGCCGGGCCAGCTGCGATAAATGAAGCATTGCATTACATAGAATAAGTGAACACAGCTTCAAGGCCGACAGCCCTGGGGTTCGGCAGCGTACGTTAACATATCACTATACTTTGCACTCATATAATCATTCGGCGTTACGAAAGTGTGTGGTCCACTCAATTTTCCGTATATAGTCTATGAGGTCAGAATTGTTGTAGTGGGCTGGCCCTCATCAATAGTGTTAGTGTCGGTCGAGCCCACCATGTCTGTCGTGCATCGTTGGGAAGGGTATCAATGAGGGTCGACCTTCGAGTGGGTATGGTGTCACATGAAGGAGTGACCAGGTTGCACAGCGTCCAGGCGTGTTGGGAGCACATGATCGCCTTGTTCGCCCATCCTGACGAAAGTGATCGCTATTGATCTCAACACTTAGGCGATACGCCTAGGCCCTAGCTTGCACGCCCGAAGGCTATATAAAGTGCGTAAGGTAGAGTTGTGTTGGTATGGGCATGGTCAAAAAGGAAATAGAACCAGTTTATCAACGAACTAGAAAACAGTAACATAAAGTACATAAGAGGTAGGTAGGGGTGGATAGGGGCAGAGATAGCCGTACAGTCGGGAGGAGCGGGTGTGGAGTTAGTGCATCAGTCATGTCCTACGGGGCGAGTAGGTGGGAGACCGGGGGGGGGGGAGGTCAGGTTCTGCGTGCGTCAAGGGTACAGGGGGGGTTCTCGAGGGTCCGCTGGTGCGGTGTTCCGGTGTGACCTCACAGTATTCGGGTCTATGTTGCAGCGCTGCGTGTGTCGGCGCATGTCTGGGGGGGCCTAGACAATCGCCAGCGTAAAACAGCTAGATACGTGTCGCATGTTGGGTGGAGCACAGCACAGCGGTCGTGTGGGTGACAGTCGGTGTTCTGCGTGGGATTCACAGGATCTGGTACCGGGAGGGGAGGGGGGGGGCCAGCATACAGGTCCTTACGTGATTCCCTGGTCTATGCATTTCTGCAGAAAGGAATGTAGGATGTCATCCCAGTGCTGGGCAATAGGAAATTTTCTGAGCCCCGCCGTCTCCTCACGTCTCAGGACAGAGCTCTCTGCCCGTGCCCAATTCGTCAGCGACAGACTCCAGTGTCGGATGTGTGGGGGTGTGGCAGCCTTCCACCACTTGGTCAGTAGTCTCTTGGCCGTGATGAGGCCAAGATCCAAGTACCTGGTCTGGACTTTGTTTAGTCGCGTACGTTTATACAATCCCAGTATGCAGGCTTCCCATGTGTTTGGCACTTGTTCCTTGGTGCAGTGTCGGAGCATCATGATCACCCCTTCCCAATACTGTCGGAGGGTAGGACAGAGCCAGAGCATGTGGAGGAGGTCCGCACCCAGTAGGGAGCAGCGTCCGCAGGCAGTATCTGTGACCGAAAAATACTTATTTATCTTGTCTGGGGTGAGATATGCGCGGTGTAATATGTAAAGTTGTATGACTTTGAAGCGTGGGTTGCGGGGGATGTTCACTGGGCCAGCCAGTATCATAGCCCACTCTTTGTCCGTCCAGTCCCTCCCCCTGTCTGTCGCCCACTTCTCCCTCAGTTGTGTAGTTGTGGGATGTGTATGGAGGAGGAGTGCCTGCGCCAACCAATGAATTATGTGCGTGCCGTTGCCAATGACATGAAGGTATTGCATGAAGAGGTGTGTTGGGGGCTCACCAGACATGTCTCCCCAAGCAGCAGTTATCACGTGAATGAGGGATGCGTGCAATAGAAACTGTCCAGCCGGGAGGGATGTGTCTCTTACAAGATCTGCAAAGGGCAGAAGGACGCCATCAGAGTATAGGTCACCTAGCGATTCCACTCCCGCGGTGGTCCAGTTACCCAACTTTACAGCGGTCAGGGTCCCCGTCGTTGTCGGGGTGCCCAGTAATGGTAGTATCGGTGCATAAGGTATTGTCGCTCGGGTCAGGCGCAAGCAACGAAGGAAGCACCTGCGCGCCACCGCGAGCAGTAGTTGTGACGGTCGGGGAGTCCGCGTCAGCGGATGAAACAATACGTGGACTTGCAATAGGGACCAGATTGCGGCGTCCGTGGCAGTGTCTCCCAGGTTCTTACCACCTAGCCAGCCCGACACCCACTGCATTTGCGCCGCTAGATAGTATAGTTCCATGTTGGGAACAGCCAGGCCTCCCTCTGCAGTGGGCATGTAGAGTTTCGTCAAAGCAACTCGTGGCCGACCTTTATTCCAGATCTAGTCACACAACAGGACTTCGAGGTCTCGGAACACCCGGGCAGGGACATAAGTTGGTATATTCGCAAAGTAGTACAGCAGCCTCGGTAGGACTATCATTTTCGCAAGGGCTATGCGGCTAGGAACATTCAGCGGCAGTGTCTTCCAGAACCCAACCTGCGCTCGGATAGATGCAATCGCTCTCAGTAGGTTTCCCTCCAAGATATCTGTAGGGTCCCGATAGATGTGTATCCCAAGGTATCTAAACGTGGTAGAGAACCACTGCAACCTTTCACCCCCTATGTGTATATCGCATTCTGGCACGTTCGGGTTGAAGGAGTAGGCCCCCGATTTGGCCCAGTTCACCCGTAATCCCGACATTTCCTCAAAAGCGCCAAAGATGGCAGTTAGGGACGCCGGGACATTGCTTAGGTCATTAACGTACAAGAGAAGATCATCTGCATACAATGACACCACATGCAGGCCATCCGCCATCGGTATACCCCAATCCATTCCTTGCGACCGAAGTTTTGCCGCCAGGGGTTCCACTGCTAAGGAGAACAGCAGAGGTGATAGGGGGCAACCCTGCCTGGTGCCTCTCCGTACACAGATAGGGTCAGATAGCAACGCTCCTGTACGGACTCGGACTGTGGGTCTGCGGTATAAGAGCCCGACCATAGTTTGATAGTCGACCCCCAGTTCGAATTTGTCCATGACCGCTCTCAGGTAGGGCCATTCCACCGAGTCGAACGCCTTCTCCAGGTCTAGTACCAGACACCCGGCTCGTGGCCATTGCCTCGTGGCGTATTCCTGCAAGCGGAACAGGCGGCGGATGTTGTGGGACGTATGTCTTGTCGGTACGAACCCGTTTTGGTTGTGATGTACCAGCGCAGGAACCATAGGGGCTAGTCGGCGAGCAAGTGCGGAGACGAGGATCTTGTAATCTGTGTTTAGGAGTGCTAGAGGGCGGTAGGATCCCATCTGTGTGCCATCCCTGCCAGGCTTGAGTAACGATACGAGGGTCGCCTCATTAAGTGTCGGGGGCAAGGCGAAGTCATCTATTGCCGCAGAGTACATCTTCGCCAGGTGCGGGATTAAGATGTCCGAGGCGGCCTTATAGAATTCGGCCGGCAAGCCGTCCGGTCCCGGAAACTTGCCATTTGATAGGTTAAAGATGGTGTCACGAAGTTCCTCAGAGTCCAGTGGTGCTCCGAGGTCATTCTGCTGCGCCGCCGTCAGGGCAGGCAGCTGCACATCAGTGAGATACTCAGTAATGGCATCTAGTGGGACGTGTAAGCGGGAGTGATACAGCCCCGAATAGTGACCCGTGAACGCTTCGTGTATTTGGCGTTGGGAGTAGAGTAATTCGCCGTCCCCTGCCTGTATGGCCGATATGGGGGCCGAGTGGTCCTCTCGTGCAATCAGCCAGGCCAGCAGTTTGCCCGGTCTATCACCCTGTCTATGGACCCGGGCGGAGTGCGCTGCGAAATTGACGTTTCGCAAACGGTCTAGTAGGCGGCCGTGTTTCGCCTTGGCTTCCGTCAGTTGGGCGGTCGCATCTCCTCCCGTAGCGCATTCAAGGCCCAGTAATTCAGTTTCCAGTTGTGTCAGGTCTTGTTCAAGTTTGCGTCGCATGTGCCCCTGTGTCCCCAAGCAGAGTCCCCGGGTCACCACTTTGAAAGCATCCCATTCAGTTTGGGGAGAGGAAGCTGTGCCAGCATTAAGATCAAAGTATTGAGCCGTCTGTGTAAGTAGGGAATCGCGGAAGGTCGCGTCAAGTAAGAGGTCCGGTTGTAGGCGCCAGGTGGGTATGGGAGGAAGTGGGTCGTCCCAGGCGATGACTAGCGTGTGTGGATTATGATCTGAGTGGGTGCGGCCCATATATTGTGTGTCCTGAACCAATGGAAGGAGATCGGAGGAGATCATGTATCTGTCCAAACGTATGTGTAAAGCGTGTGCACCCGACCAGTAGGAGTATGTGCGTGTTGTGGGGTTGCGTGTTCTCCATGCATCGTGTAGGTCCCATTGTCGGGCCCAGTGGAGGAGGGCTTTCGTGGTGACGTGCGTCTGAGCGTTGGCTGGGGGTGCGACAGACCTGTCTAAGTTCACATCTAAGACACAATTGTAGTCGCTTCCAAGGATCCATGGAAGCCCATGCCAAGGTGCCAGTGTTGTGGAGAGGCCCTCAAGGAAGCCGCCCTGTTCAGTGTTTGGAGAGTACAGGGAGGTAAGCACCACAGGGTGACCATCGAGTTTGCCCCGGGCCATCGCATACCGACCTTCCGAGTCTATTTGTGTGTCTATGACCGCCCAAGGAGTGCCCGGCCGTATCCATATGAGTGCTCCTCGAGCATAGGAGGAGTACTCTGTGGCATAGAGCTGTCCGCGCCACCGTCGGCGCAGCGCGTGTACCTCAGTCTTGTTAAGGTGTGTTTCCTGCAATAGCACTACATGAAATCTATGGCGTCGTATATAAGAATAGATTTGGTATCGTATCGACGGTGTGTGCATGCCCCTCACATTCCACGTGCATATCTTGATCTCAGCCATATTCACTGCCATGGTAAAAAACACCCACACCTCCCACCGGTCGCCTCCCAGGCGAGCGCCTCCACCAGGCCCCCGGTCCCCCCACCCCAGACTCGGACAACAGCACAACTATAAAGGACATAGGCAGTTCTCTGAGGGTGAGGGTGCGAAATGGAACAGGGCGTGCTAACAATGCTAAACAGTAAGAAATACCAAAAGGTCGGCAACGCAACATGTCGCCGTCCAAACGCGCCAAGAAGGCAAAGAACAGTATTTAAGTCTAGGGGGAACTTAAGCTAGGTGCAGTTCTGGCAGATCTCCAATTCCAACCAAAAGAAGATGGTCAGTGGCTCTTCCCCAGGCCATATGTCCCACACATCACGTAACCAGAAGCAGTGCTCAGGCAGGCAGTGTCAACTCTAGTCATGTGGACGTGTGTTGGACCACGTTTGTGTAAGGGGGAGGGGCAAATTCCACTCCCCAAGTGTCCGGAGCAGGAATGTTTCCAGGCGATATGGGCGGATGACATGGGTCAGAGAGGAGGGGGGGGAAAACCTTGTAGCACGGCCCCACCAGTCTATCACCTACACAGCGTCTATACATCTGGGTGAGTACTCACTGCGTCAAGGCCACTCTCTCTGTCCCCAGGGCGGCGAGGGATTTCTCTGGTAAAGGTTCCCAGTCGCAGCATCTCAGTAATTGTCTGGCCTCTGGCCCCTGCTCCGCCGCCCTGGTAGTAGCCAATGGTCATGCACGTAGTGCTTCAATTGAGCATATCGTCCGTTTGCGGCGTGACGTCTGGTAACTCCACCGAAAGTTGGGAGTCTGGGATCCCATAAATAGCTTCATCATCACTCGGAACCAACTGTGGACTGGTGGCTTGAACGTTGTCTGAGGTTGGTGAAGTGCTTAACTGGGAGACTCTCCGGATCGCATCTCGCTGTTCTTGGATCATTTGGTCCGTCGGCGGTGAGTGGCGCGTCGCCCCCTCCAGATTGCGTTTGTTCTGAATGGTTGTATTTTTACCTGTTAGAATGTACCCAGCTGCACATTGCAGGTTCATGGCAGAAACGTGCCTCTGCCGTTGCGTGACGTGATCCAGGGTGTCCATTCTGCATTAGAGCTCTGTGTAAACCCACCCTCCTCCGACTAGATCACTTGGTTAAGTATAGAGTGTTTTTAAGACGGCACATTGGACTGGTGGAAAACCTCCTACCTCCATAGTCAAGGATATCGTTACTTTTGCACTCTTCATAAGCTTCTTATCAACGATGCTTCTGGAAACACCACCATCTTTCTAATACAGGGCACATGCTCGGCTTATAACTCTCAGAATTAGATTTCATATGCCTGCCCAGCCAGGCACCCATCACAGATTGTTAATAGCCCATTAGGGATGCAGACAAACAGCAATTTATAATGACTATTGTTTTTTGGAAAGTACTTGAGCAAACTACAAACTTAGAATGTCCTGGCTCTATGGAATCGACGGTTAGAATTATATCACGCATATAGGCTTCTACACTATACTCAGATGGGTTTCCCATTGTGTTCATATTCTACGTATGTTCTCTGCTCCCCTCTTATCGCCAATAAGCTAGCTATGGTGTTTGTTGCACTCTACAAGAAATTATGTAAGTAGTTATGGAAGGTGATTACTGCTGTTTTAAGTATATCTGGCTCCTTCAGTTTCCAAAAATTGTTCTTGGTAACCTTTGTTGCCATACCATTTTGAAAAGCGCAAATACTGAGAAATATCTGTGTTTAAACAGAGTACTGAATTCTTAGGTTAGCCTCCAAATCAGCAATCTCAATGTTAGCAGGAACTAAGGTACATAGAGAAATAGAGATTTGACCAGGACCATTTACTATGGTCAGGTGGGCTACCAAAGATTCGTACTTCGGGCAAGGGAAAAGTGCTTCTGAAATTGTCCAGAACGTTCCCTGCTGCATGAAAATCAAACTCTTTCACCATTTGTCCCTAAAATAGACGGAACAGAGGATATGGACGATTTCACAATTTGATTACAGAACAAGGTCTTCTTGGGCTGCCTAAAAGACAGCTTGCCACTAGCTTGTCTAGAGTATAGTCACTAGCTTGGTCACTGGGCTTGTAACGCAAGCAGGAAACATTATATGCTCCGCTCATACTTTATCGAATCCTTTTCAGTGCCCACATGCCACAATCTACAAACGTCTGCAGGTATTGCCCACACTTGCCTAAAGTTCCAAAGTCTGATACTATTTTTTGCTTTTGCCAATTTTGTATGGGCCAGACAGCACATTTTCCCAGGGCTTGGTAAGATATTCCAGTTTTGGGTGTGCAGACTTATAAATAATATTTTTAACAGGTTTTCTTATTCCCAAGGTACCATGGCAGTGGGGTCATAGTGGTGTTTCCAAGTCACGTGTTACTGCTACCCAAATCATTGACTTCAAAATGATGAATGGTAGAGGGTGTTCTGCTGGGAATCGGACCTGTGTGTTGCAAGTTGTACACAGTACTGAGCTGTGAGCACCTACTTTGCGGTGCTGTACAGAAGACCAGGCTTCCCCTTCCTTTGGGATAAAGAGGAAGACCTGGTTTTTGTCTGATGCTCGCTTCAACTCTCTCTGCTTCAGACACGTGCAAACAGAGGACACTAGAGGAACTTAATTTGCAATGATACATTGTGTAAGAACACACTCCCACCCGTAATATCAGACTAACTGACACTGAAAGTGTAGTCTTTAGCAACCTACTGTAAAAAGTCCACTTCTGATGTTTCAGTGCCCGCTGCTATAGGCAGGACTGAGTTAGACTTCTTGCAAAATTAAAAGGCCGTTTACCACTTAAGGATTAAACTAAGGGCGATATGTATCAAGCCTTTTGTGATTCGCAAAGCGAATTTCGGCCTTTGCGAATCGCAAACGGCCTTTTTGCATGTTTTGGGATGTATGAAACATTCCCAAATTAAGGAATTGCAAACTTGTGCGATTCCTTATTTTGCCATAGCATTTAGGGAATCGCAATTTTGCGATTCCTTAAATGCTATGTATGTAGCATTTTTGGCTAGCGAATTTTGATTAAGAATTCGCAAATTACCACTACCAACCAACCTCCCTACCCTGAGCCTGCATCTGCATCGTCCCTTTTCCTTACCCCTCCTTTATAGATAACACGGACGAACTTCCCACTGTGACACAGCAAGAAAGAGTAACATTTTTTGCGAACAAAATTTTCAGGGCAGGCTCTATGTTGACAACCCTAAGGACTTTTTAGCCTTAGACCTAACGAAGACTTCATTTTCTCTGACCATCTCGGTCCTCTCTATTCACACTAGCACCTACTGTTCACTCTATCCTTTGTTCACTACCTGACAGCAACCCTTTTGCTTTTTGCATTTGTATAAATTGTATATTGAACTATCATAAGAGATTTTTTAAGAAGAATAAATAGCTGAGTCTCCTCTCTTCTGTTGAGACACATCTTAGTTTCTTTTGTGGTTTGTTGGACTTATTGATGCGTTGGGCTATTTGTTTTCTCTGTTTTTCTCTCCCAAAGAATTTTCCATTGCAGGATTGAATCGTATGGGGAATAAAAAACAAAAGGAAGTGTATTTTATTGAATAAGTACAGATAATCACATTCAGAATCAACGTCTAGGACCTAACCAGGCTCTCAGCTAATGCAAAAGTGTTATGAAATCAACGAGGTTAAAACGACCATGCCCTACAAAAGTAGGTGCGTCACCTGTTCCATTAATGGTGGAGTCAAAGGTGAAAATCATATTATACCTAATTAAAGCAAGTTAAGATCATTTTCCAGTGAGTTATGGCAGAAATGTGTGATGGTCTCCCCATCAGTGCCTGTCAAACCAGTTATCATAAGGCAATGTTTGCACTGCAGAAGATCGGGGGAGGATAGCAGGAATCGATCTTCATATTACTACAGCTTTTCGAAGAGACACCCGGCTTCGGATGTCATCCCCAATACACTGCATAAGACTTGGGCTTTACGCAGTTTACAGAGGGCCCTGTGATTGGTTTTATTTCCACAATTTTACTGCATGTGTCCGCAACCCCAGCATATCTCTTGTATCAGAGGCAGAGGTTTCAAGCATTGACGGTGCTGGTGAGTGGAGGGAGATCAGATGGCGGGTGTTGGAAAGAGGAGGGGGTCATATGAGTTAATGTGTTCTGCAGCGCCGGGACACTCCTTTTGGAGTAGCTGTGCGCTTTATAAACTCATTCCTTCATTCATTCTTTCAATGTAAGTTTGTGTTATTTCTGTAGCTTTAACCTAGACAAAAGACAACAGAGGGTCAAAGACAAGCCAGCTCTTTCCTAAGTTGGAGAGGCTTTGGGGCAGTCCTGATGGATACAGGAGATGTTGTTCCAGAACCCAGGTGCACAGATGGAAAAGGTCTGCTGCCTTGCTTGTTCTTAAAAATGACGGTTGACTGGGGGTGGAGGTGACTATCTGCAGTGGGACAGGATGACAGTGTAAGCCATGGGGAAATGTAATGTTTCTTATCAGAAATACTAAATTTGTTAGACGAGTAATGCTGTAAATAATGTAAAAATAAATGAGTTATCTTAAGTTAGCTGGCAACAACTATGGTGTAGTATATATTCGATGAGTGAGAAAAAGCCCCAGGCTATATACAGTGGCACCATGTCTGTTCTGCATTGTGGTCTTTTGGTCAGGTAGCTTCCTCCAAACCCAGAGATTAATTTAGTTTTTGGAGACTGCCATCCTACTTCATTATTATGTAATCTTAAATGTGTATTTTATATCGCTTACAATGGCATCTATAGTTCAATTTGGTTTTCCATATAGCCGTTTTGTGGCAGATTCTTGCCCTGCAGTACATCTGAGCCAACCAGAGCTTGCAGGGTCTTGCAGAAGTGGTATCGCTCAGGTTATGAGGTCCTTGCAGGTCAGGACAGCAGATGGGCTACATTTGACTGACAGACTGAGGTTCCTGACAGCAGTGATATCACTCAAATATCTGCTCTTGATATGAATTAGGAAAGGCAAAGATTTTATCATCAAACATCAGTCAGTTACGAAAATGCACGTTTTGCAACCAAATAGGCACTTTTAATGTTGAAACATTAAACTCAGTTTATATTACATATTATTTTTTATAAAAAGTATAATTGTGTCCGGGAGGGGGGGGGGAGGGTAGGGGGGAAAAAATAAGTCCTCGTAAGCCAGTTCTTGTCCCACTTGTTTTAAATCACTACTTTTTTAAACACGGTGAATTTGAGTTTCTAGGAGATGGCGGTCCGTTAGGCCCTATAGGCGAATTGGTGAGATGGGGTAGGAAAGGGCCATAATTGGGTTGCAATTTCTAACCTGGAATGTCAATGGCCTGCGTGTGAGGGGTAGGAGACATAGAATCATACAATATCTGAGAGACTCCCCTGCGCAGGTCATTGTCATTAAGGAGACCCACCTACTCAAACATGAGGTGAACGATATGCTGAAAAGGCTCAAGTGGGTAGACAAGTTTCTATGCACAGACCGCAACACAAATATACGTGGGATCCTCATCATTTTTAAAAAAACAGGCTAAGGCTCAGATCATAGAGTCCCAGGAGGATCTCAGTGGGAGATGGCTCATTTCCAAAGTACGGCTAGATGGTAGGCCATTCACTTTGGTGGGCTATTATGGCCCCAATCTCGATGACCCTTCATACCTGAACAAAATTCAGAGTTATCTGATCACTTCCCAAGACCCGGTGATATGGGTAGGAGATTTTAATCTCGTTCTAAACCCCAACTTAGATAAGTCCCCCTATTCCAGAGCATTGACACACTCCAAATCCAGGCAAACCCTCATATCAATAATGACAACTTTGGGACTTGCGGATGTATGGAGGGAGAGAGCAGGTAACACTCTGGGGGTTTCCTTTCAAAACCTCAAATATAATCATAAATCGAGAATTGATTACGCTCTTTTTAGTTACATCCTCAAAGATGCTTTGAAGGACCTGGTTTATCTTCCCTCCCATTTATCAGATCACTCTGCCATCCTCTTTACTTTAACCCTTTCCCAGCAGATCAGACATACTACCTGGTACTTTGACTGGACGATTTTGCTAGAGGATGAAGAGATAAGCTTCCTTATCGCGGAGTCCACCTCATTCTTGGAAATCAATCTAAACTCTGCTACTATTGTTACTGTGTGGGAAGCACTCAAAGCTTATCTAAGAGGGTGTATAACCAACCGAGCCTCTTACAGAGGGAAGTTATATAGAGAAGCAATCACAAAAATAGAGCAGGAACTAGCACTTATAGATCAGAAGAGTGGCTCCACAATTAGATCTTTAGCTGACCAAGAGAGGCGGGAGGAGTTAAAGAAAAATTTGGAAAATCATCTTCAAGGAAGGGTGGCGAGGAGGTGGGAGGCTAGCAAGCTCCAACACTTCGAGTATGGAGAGGCTGCAGGCAAGGTTTTGGCCTGGAAAATAAATCAGATCAAGACAAAAAATACATCAGAGAAATAAGGGTGGGGAGGGAAGTCACCGCTAGGACCTCCAACCCAGGAATTGGAAGTGCCTTTCAGGAATTCTTCCGGAACATCTATAAGGAGGAGATCACGGAAGACGTGATGGCCCGGGATGCATGGTTAGATAAGATCGGAATGCCTTCCCTTTCACTAGAACAAAGTGATCGCTTGGACAAAGAAATATCAGAGGCAGAAGTCCGTAATGCTATTAACCGATTGAAGCGGGGGAAGGCGGCCGGACCAGATGGTCTACCAGGGGAGTTGTACCGTGTCTTGGGTCCCGCTATCATTCCAACATTGACGGCCCTCTTCAATGATATCTTTATGGAAGGCGTAGTACCTCCTGAGTCATGGAGGGAGGCAACGATCGTTCTGATTCCCAAACCAGAAAAAGATCCGACCGACTGTGGGTCTTATCGGCCGATCTCGCTCCTAAATGATGATTATAAGATCTTCGCTGCCATTTTATCAGCACGGCTTGGGAGCAAGATCGGCTCAATAATACACAAAGATCAGAAAGGATTTATAAGGGGGCGCCAGCTGGCGGACCTTACCCACGATCTGATCGGCGCAATTGACATCGCCTCAACCTTCTCTCTACCCCTGGGTATCCTGACCCTGGATGCTACCAAAGCATTTGACAGGGTCATCTGGCCCTATTTGACTGCTGTAATGAGGAAGTTTCAGTTTGGGGAAAGGTTTTCTCGAGTCATCAGCCTTTTATACAGGGACCCTAAGGCTAGTCTTATGATTAATGGTGCCTGCACTGAGCCCTTCCAAATTATGAGGGGTACTAGGCAGGGCTGCCCGCTCTCCCCTCTCCTATTCAATTTATATATAGAACCTTTCGTGCAAGTTCTGAGAGAGGAGCCTAGTATC
Organism: Lissotriton helveticus; assembly: GCF_964261635.1. NCBI lineage: Eukaryota > Metazoa > Chordata > Amphibia > Caudata > Salamandridae > Lissotriton > Lissotriton helveticus. The sequence continues at coordinate 581,839,991 of NC_136063.1, forward strand.
TCCCCCTTCGAATTTGGAGGGTGGGTGAAGCGGGTAGGACTCTACGCCGATGATATCCTTATTTATACAATAGATCCGGTTGAAGCTTTTTCCACAGTTGTAAAAAGGGCAGAGGAATTCGGGCAGATCTCCGGATATGAAATCAACGTGGGAAAGACGGAGATCATGACCTGGAACCTAGATAACTCACAGCTTACAGTGACCCCTTCCATGCGATACCTGGGTATAAGGATCACTCAGGATATTAGCAAGATAGCACAGACCAACCTGGACCGGATTTTCCGAGAATGCAGGGCACTACTAAAATCTTGGTCCTTTCTTCCTTTGACCATTCTTGGGAGGATAAGCCTGGTAAAAATGTCTATCCTCCCCAAATTTACATTTATATTCAATTCTATCCCATTAGCCTTTGATAAAAAACAGCTTCAAAAGTGTCAGCAGGAAATTAACTCTTTCATTTGGAGATACAAAGCAACCAGACTGGCATGGAAGAAATTAAGGAGGAGGAGGGAAAAGGGAGGGCTGGCACTGCCAGACTTACAGTACTACGCTTGGGCATTCCAACTAACCCATTCAAGGATGCTGTTAAAAACTCCATCAAGTTCCTCAAATGGGAAAATGTTTAAAGCCATGCTAGTTGGGGCAAACTTGCCACTAGATGGATTTCTATTCAAGTTTGGTGATCAGAGTTTCTTTAAAAAAGTGAGACTGGGGGCGTGGCCAAGATGGCGACCTGAACAGACGCGGGTCTGCGTGGCTCCCTGCCCTAATCCCCCCACAGCACACATAAACATAGCGTACTGCCCCCCAACCACCGGCCTTCGAGGGGCCCTGCTGTCCGCTATCACCACAAACACCCCCGACGCTCCTGTGGGACCAGCGGCGCCGCCTAAAAGCCTGGGAAGCCGACGGTTGACCCTGCCCGGGTGAGACTCCGACCGGGAGAAGCGAGAGGTGCAGACAGCGCCGAAATCGAGGCCCCGGTCTGGGCCTAGGCAGACCGGCCGGAGAGGTGCTAGGCAGTTGGGGACCGGTTCGGAAGACGCCGCGCACCCTCCCCCAACCTCCGGAAGCAGCAAGTGAGCAGGGGGCTGACCTGGCGCGCTGAGCTCCCGGCGGCTGGTTGTCGAAAGCGCCGGGAGCGCGGAAATCGAGGGCCCGGTCTGGGCCTACGCGACGGAGCGCCAGCAGAGCACAGGAGAAGTTAGCCCGCGGACAGCAGTCACCTGGCCCCAGCAGCGACTGGCAGGGAGTGCAGACTCTCGAGTGGCCCGTGGAACCCCCGGCGGTGAGTGACGGGGCGGGCCGGGAGCTCGTAAATTGAAGGCCCGGTCGGGGCCTAGCGGGCTAACGTGGACTAAGCTGGGGTGGGATCGGGTCCCCCAGAGACACCTGAAGCGGCCCCGGGATTGAGGCCTTGGCGGGAGTTGCGGGCCTTCCGGTGAGGGGCGACTGAGCGGACCAGAAGACGGTCTGCCTGAGGGCCTGCTCGGGGCCTAGCAGAGCCGAGCAGCCCAGGGGGACCTGCATGCGGGGGAACGACTGGCCCCATTCCACGACATTGCGCAGGCTCCAGTGAATCCAGGAAGGCAGGGAACGTGCGGGGCGACTGGCTGTAGGTGCCCTGCGCGCCCTACGCGGAGTAGCCACAGCATACGCGGGGCAGCGCAGCGACGCAGTGGGGGTAGGCCCCGCGCCGAAAGCAGTCAGGCATCCTCAGAAAGACCCCCGCGGAGAGAGCCCCCCCCCGGGGTCGTAGAGCAACCCCTGGACCAGAACAGAGGGACGTGAGGCGCAGCTCGCCCTCACGGAGGAAGCTCCTGCCTGACAACCCCACAGCGGCGGTCGAGAACCCGGCCCTGGTGGCCCCCCGAGACCAGAGACACACCTGGGGCACACAGGGGCGAGACGTGGCGGAGCTGGCGGACTCCCTGCTTGAGCGGGGCCTGGGTGCCGAGCCCTGGGGACACAGAACCGGAAACACACCCGAGCTACCGGGGAACCGAAGGCACTGGCCTGCGACCGGCCGGTCTTAGACCCCCCGCCCCGGCCTTGGCAAAGGGCCCCACAATCAGCAAGCACCAGACGACATGTGGCAGGATACATACGGGGACTGGTGGTGGAGGCCCGAGACGGTGGAGGAGCTGAGTGGCCGAAAGCGGACGACGGAATCATAGCGGAGAGACACAAGAGGCTCTCAGAGGTCAGGGGTCGAAGGCGAAGGCCTGGACACAGTGGGAAGAGAGGCTGCGAATCACAGGCCAGAAGAAACTGCGCAGGTGAGGAGCACAGTAGACAGACCCCTGGGCCGGCAACGTCCATCCCCGCAACAACCACACAGGTGACCAGACTCCGATTGGCCCTTCCTCGCGGCCTGGTGGCCGGCTTGCGCACCGAATCACAGACCCGGCGACAGAGGTAGGACACAGCAGGTATCGCCGCAATGGCGAATGCTACCCGCAGAGGAGGCCGCCACATCACTGATCTCCTGGTGAAACAGCCGCCAAAAGGAGACAAATCCCAAGCAGCATCGCCGTCGTCCACGCCCGCCACCAACAAAGGTGCGACCCAGGAAGAAGCCCCTGTCACGAGGTCCTTCCTTGAATCCTTGTTCGGCACACTGCGGGAAGACTTTCAAACCCTAAAACAGGAGCTGGTGAGAGAACAGAGGGAGTTGCGCAGGGACTTGGATGGACTAGGGGAGAGAGTAGCAACAATGGAGGATTCCAACCACGTCCGCTGTGAAGAGCTGGTGCATCTCCAGCAAGAGGTCCTGAGACTCCGCGACCAGCAAATGAACCTCCAAGCACATAATGAGGACTTAGAGAACCGTTCCCGGCGGAACAACATAAGGGTCCGGGGAGTGCCATCTAAAGCGCAAGGGAATAGCGTCACCATGTACCTCCAAGATCTGTTCCGGGAAATTCTCAAGGAACCCACAGACTTCCCCATCCGCATTGACCAGGCACATCGAGTGGGTCTGTCACGCCGAGCCCCGGCCCCCCCTCCGGACATACTAGCTTTCCTCCCAGACTTTCCACTCAAAGAGAGGATTCTCAGAGAGGCGCGCCAGTCCCAGCCTCTCCGGTTCAGAGACGCATCAGTGGAACTCTTTCAAGATCTCTCTGTGATAACACTCCAAAAGAGAAGGGACTTCAAGATTGCCACCACCTTCCTGAGAGACAAAGGGGTGCCCTATTCTTGGGGCCACCCATTTAGACTCATCTTTCAGTGGGACGGAGCCCTTCACCAGATGCGCTCCCTCCAAGACACCTGCGCTCTACTGGGGCTCGAGCTGCCGGATCAAGAACACAGCGATGACGTTAACACGGAGTCGTCACAAGAAAATCAGTCACAGGCCCGACGTGATGGCTGGCAGAAAGTCCGAAGACGGCGACACCCCAAGTCGCGTGCACGCCCGGATCAGACGACGATTGTCGAGGAGCACGCTAGAGCAGTCCAAGAAGTGGCAAAGGACACCTCAGGGCCTTCTTAGGACAGCCACTGAGGGGGCATACATGGACAGTCGCGACAAGAAGGGGGGCGGGGTGGGGAGCCACGAAGGTCGCTGATGCCACATCCCCAGTCTATTTTTGACTCCACAGGTTTGGGTCTAATCTGACTTTGATCACTCTACAGGTCTACTCTACATTTGACCGACCTGGGACTATGACTTTTACTTTGGTTTCTTTGGTTGGGATCGAAGGGGAAGGGGCAGTGGGTGGGTTTGGGAAGGGGGGGGAGCGGCACGGTTGGGGTTGCCGGGAGGGGCTCTTTTTTGGGGTTGGGGGTTGGGGTAGGGGGGGGCTCCTTGTCCACTAGTGCTGAGAGGAACCATTTTTCCCTTTTTTCCTTCTTTCCTATTGCACTGACTGTTCACACACATAGCGCACCTGCCCTTGCTACATGCCCGGGATGACTCAGCCCTTGACAGTTCTCTCACTAAATGTGAGGGGGCTTAATAACCCGAACAAACGCAGGGCGATTCTCTCTTTCCTGAGGAACTCACAAGCTGACATCTGCCTACTGCAGGAGACACACCTGCTGCCCAAGGATCACCATAGGCTTAAATCCCGCTTCTTCCCAGAGCAGTTTTTCTCATCGGCATCCAAGAAAGTGGCTGGAGTGGCGATCTTCATAGCGAGATCCTTTAGAGGCCGGGTGTTGCAAAAAGAGGCGGAGATTAAGGGTAGACTATTGGTCCATCGCTTCCTGGTGGCGGGACAGACGTTGTTGATAGGCTCAGCGTACGCACCTAATGATGGTCAGGAGCGATACCTACACTCAGCGCTGGAAGCGGGCACAGCCAACACCCACCCACACTTACTAATTGGGGGAGATCTAAACCTGGTATTTCATAACACTGCAGACCGCTCTAACCAGCGCTTCGGACAGGTCGGGGCACTTTCCACAGAGGGACACGCACATCTTGCTGATTTGGGCTTGGTTGACTTGTGGAGACTCTCCCATACCCGAGCTACAACATACACACACTACTAAGCAGCCCATAAATCATATGCGAGGCTAGACTATTTTCTATGCTCTACCCAACTAGCGGGGCGCGCGCGGGATGTCGAGATCCTCCCGGCCTCGCTGTCGGATCACTCCCCAGTGGTGGCGTCCTTCCTGGTACCGGACACTCCCAGTCCGCAGCGACACTGGCGCCTGCGTATTGGCCTATTGCAAAACCCTGCCACGGTGGAGAAGATAACAACTGCCATCAGCCACTTCCTTGTTCACAACGCCAATGATGACACCTCCAAAGCCACTCAATGGGCCACGCTTAAGGCTGTCCTGCGGGGCGAATTTATCTCGGTGGCCGCGGCCAACAATCGGGAGCGCGCACAGAAGACGGCCGAACTTACGCAAAGGGTGGCAGAGCTGGAGCAGATGCATCAGCGCACGGGGGCAGCCAGGGCCTGGCGCCAATTGTGCACAGAGAGGAAGATGTTAGCGGCCCTAGATCAAGATGTGGCGGAATTTGCAGCCTTGCGCCTGAAACATGCCTACTACACCGGGGGGGACCGATGTGGGAAATTGCTGGCGAGCAAGCTGAGAGAGCAGCGCCAGAGGCAACACATTTGGACTATTCAGCCTAGCAAAGGGGACCCGATTACTGAGGATGTGGCTATAGCGGCAGAGTTCGGTAGCTTTTATGCCGACCTGTACGACGCAGACTCTCTAGACATAAAAGCGGGCAGCGATTATCTAGATGGGGCGACCCTCCCATCCTTGAACGAGGCGCAAGCGACGTTCCTAGATAGGCCCATTGGTCTAGAGGAAGTCATCTCGGCGATATCTCGCCTCAAGCTGGGAAAATCCCCAGGCCCGGATGGCTACCCCGCGGCTTTCTATAAGAAATTCTGCCCGCAGGTGGCCCCCTTATTACGAGATCTGTTTAATACCTTTGATCGGCCCGGAGCCATCCCTCCGGACCTACTGGAAGCCGCGATCTCGGTGATACCTAAGCCCGGTAAGGACCCGACCAGGTGCGGTTCCTACAGGCCAATATCCCTACTGAATATTGACCTCAAACTCTATACAAGTATCATAGCTGGTCGACTGGCCCCCTACATGCAACAGCTGGTGGACCCGGACCAGGCTGGCTACATCCCCCAAAGACAGACGAGTGATAACACCAAACGCGTCCTCCACCTGATCGAGGACGGATCACGGGCACGGCCGGGCTGCATGCTCCTCACTGTCGACGCTGAGAAAGCGTTCGATCGGGTGCACTGGCCCTATCTAGACCTGGCGCTACCGCGATTTGGCTTCGGGGCTGCTCTCCGAAACCGCATTTTCAACTGCTATAGGCAACCTAACGCTACGGTCCGGGTAAATGGCCACACCTCACCACGATTCCCGATTATCAGGGGGACCAGGCAGGGCTGCCCGCTCTCCCCCTTTTATTCGCGCTCTACATGGAGCCATTGGCACAGCGGATTAGACAACACCGACTCATCAGAGGCATCCCCTTTGGTGGAGATACACACAAAATCAGTCTGTACGCCGATGACATTTTGCTCTCGCTCATGGACCCAATGCAATCCCTGAGAGCGCTCTTTATCGAGCTGCATACCTTTGCCCTGGCCTTGGGCTTTAAAATTAATGTGGATAAGTCGGAGGCGCTGAATGTGTCCATGCCCCCAGAGGTGTTGGCGGAAGCTAAAGCAGAATTTGACTTGCGATGGTCTACATCTACTGTTCCCTATCTGGGAGTCTTACTAGCGCCCACGATACAGGCCACAGCAGAGGTCAATTATGCCAGACTTAGCGCACGCCTCACCGAGACTCTTAGGAAATGGAAACACCTCACATTGTCCTGGCTGGGCCATATTGCTGCTATTAAGATGACGCTGCTCCCCCAGGCCCTGTACGTCTTCCAGACTCTCCCGCTGCGCCCCCCAGCAGGTTGGCTCCAGAAAATGCAGGCTGATCTATCGCGTTTTGTTTGGAATGGTCGCCGCCCCCGATTTAAGCACCTAATCGCCACCCTTCCCCCGGCACATGGGGGAGTGGGGCTGCCCGACCTCGCCCTTTTCTTTCAAGCGGCACAGTTACGCACGCTTGTAGAGTGGTACCAGCTCGAGTCCAGCAAGCACTGGCTTTTTCAAGACCAGGCAGTGGCGGGCCGTACACTCCAGGGTGTACCCTTCCTGCCGCGGCGCCATAGGGCACCTAACCTATATGCGTTGTATATCACCGGTACGGTCATGGAAGTATGGGATAAAGTGGCAGTCCGGAGAGATCTCACTTCCTTTCCTTCCCCGCTAATGCCGATATTCGACAACCCGGAGTTCTCCCCGGGCCTGGATGCACAGGCATTCGCGACTTGGAGGACTACGCCATGCCGGGGGATAGGCCACATGTTTGACCTTCAGGGCATCCTTCCTTTCCAGAAGGTGAAGGAGAGCTATGGCATACAGGAAGCAGATCGCATGCCCTATCTGTAGGTCCGGCATTGGGTCCTACAGCCGCCGATCAAACCGGGAGCGCAGCGCTTTCTTACACCCTGTGAAAAATGGCTGCTATCGCGCACGTCGGAGAAGAAACTGCTCTCGGACATATACCAACACCTGCTTCTCACTAACAAATACACCTATAGCGCGGGGCAGGCTAGATGGGAAAAAGACCTGGGAAGGCAGTTCACGCGCAAGGAGTGGGAGGGGATCTACCATAGAGCCCGGCATTCGGCCTACCACACGGGCCTCACTGAGACACTCACAAAAGTGGCCACCTACTGGTATCACACCCCAGAATGCATACACCGCTGGGACCCCCAAGTCAGTGACCGCTGTTGGAGAGGCTGCGGAGGGTTGGGCACACTGGAACACCTGCTGTGGAGTTGTGAGCAACTGCAGACATATTGGACTTCTATTTTAGACCTGATAGACCTCCATTTAGACACCCAGCTCCCCCGATTTCCTGCCTATGTGTTACTGGGACTACCCAACGCATTGATGTACCCCCTAAAATCTATGAGAGGGAGACTAATAGCGCTTGCATTAGGGGCAGCTGTGCAAAACATTGTGGCCCGTTGGAGTGATCCTCAACCGCCTGTGCAGCTGGGCTGGCTACACAGACTCTGGACCATTCTGGGAATGGAGAAGCTGTCTCTGACCACGGCGGGCAGGGGAGACTAATTTGCGGACCTCTGGCGGCCTTTTCTGACGCTTCTTACAGGGGAATTCAGGGAACTGAGCTGTCCCCGATACCTGCGATTGCTGCATCTGGCAGACCCACCCCTCTCAGAGCCTAAGACAAAACCCAGCAAAAAGACATCCCAGAACTAGGGTTCCCTCTGTGATGCCCTAGCCACTACTACTGGTTTCTTTAGTGTTTCCTTTCTTTTACCTCAGCGGACAAGGGGGAGGGGAGGGGGGTAGGGTGGAGGAGAGATGGTGGTTTTTTTTCCGTTGTATACTGTATGCATTGTTGTTGCGACCGACTGATTCTCAGTCTTTCAAACGCGGCCGGCCCAGCTGGGTTGTAGGCGGCATGCCGTGTTTAATGTGCATCGTAAGACACTTGCATTGGCGTTGGCAGCAACTGTTTTGTCACTGTTCGGCCCTTGCCTCCAAAAGCACTGGTCGGTGTATTGGCTTTCAATAAAAAAGATTTAATACTAAAAAAGTGAGACTAAAGATTTTACAATCATTGGCGAAGGATTGGGTGCAAATAAAAACAAGAGTAGGGTTGGCCTATTTTTCAAACTTCGCCCCGATTTGGGACTCCCCGGGGCTTCCCCCATGTTTGAAAGACAGTCTAGCAGCCCCTGTTAAGGAGGCTGGGATCCTAAGATGGGGAGAACTATTAGCAGGAGGAATGTTGGTGGAATGGAAAGAGTTTTACGAGAGGGTTGGCCCTGCCTTAACGAGATTCAAATATATGCAACTTGCTAGTTGGGCCCAGGAGCTGTTTAGGAAAAAGGTTCAAGTAGGGAAGAACAGCTTCCTGGAAAAACAATTGGTAGAGAAGCAAGGGGGGAGTAAAGAGGTGGCATTTTGGTACTGGCAATTCTGGAGGAGGTGGATGGGGTCTTCACCCTTCCTGAGGAGTTGTGGGGTTTGGACATAGGTGCTCAAGGTGACTTATGGATTAGATATTTCACTCTCCTGTATAAAGCTGTTAAGCCAGCGTGGTTGAAGCGAAATCACCTGTTTACAGTACACCGAGCTTATCTTTCCCCTTTAAGGCTTTCCAAATTCCAGCCAGGAAAGTGCAGTAATAAGTGCCTTCTCCCTGCAGCCTCCGATATCCATATGTTCATGGAATGTCCCCATATAACCGCTTTCTGGGACGAAGTAAAGGTCACCCTGGACTCAATTCTTAAAACATCAATATCCCTCACTCTGCCACTATTAATATTTGGGTTGGATGATAATCTTACGGGGCCAGCAGGAACTTTTCTATTTTACGCAATCCTCCTCGCAAGACGGCAGATCTGTAAATGTTGGGTCGACTCTAAGGCACCATCGCATGCTGGTTGGCTAATGTCCCTGTATGAAACATCAAAGGTGGACATGGCCAGGTCCTGCAGTAAACGCAATCTCACTTTTTGGAATCTGTTGGTTCAGTGGAGATAGAATGATCACCAGCCCAGCCCGGGGTTTTTTTTTGGTTTTTTTTCCCCGGGTCCGATGATTATGCCTATACACTCCATGGCCCTGGTTGTGGCATCGCTCAAGAAGGTTAACAACGAACCTGGTCCAGCAGGCTGAAATCCGCCTAGATGGAATAAAACTTCCTTGAAAGCATCTTCCGCCAATCTGGTACATTTGTTCTGGGCTTGGGTAAGGAGTATGTTCTTGCCCGGTGCCTAAAGGACACCCATGGTGGTTGGCGTTTTTTTTTCTTCTTTGGAACGAGGGTCTGGCAAATGAGGGGGGAAAAAATGTATAATTGTGTTCGGAATTATCTGCTTTTCATTTTTAGTAAACCAAGTGGCACCCCAAAATGTATTTTTTTGTATATAGTCTTTATTAAGTTTTACAAAATAATACAGATCAAGTCAGTACAGTTATGTTACCGCATACGTCGTATGTTTTGGCTTATGAACTCAAACAAACGAGAAACAGTTCCCTCAATCCCACCCACCCCCTTCCTGCTCTTCAACATATTGAATGTTTGGCTAGATTGCGTCTTTTGTGTTGTCAATTAACATTCTCCATTGCATCCATACTGGACAAAAAGAATACTCCAGCCGTAACATGCACTCATCTGCCGTCACCCCCCATCCCCCCAAAAGTGGCAGGGAGTTACAGGGGTCTCTCAGCAACGACAAAATAGCAGCCTATTCTCGCAGATCATTCTCAACCTTGTCATCTCTTCTAGCGTGTTTCATGTGCACTGCCCACTCTAAAACGCCTCTGAGCCAGTCTTTATAGCAAGGGGCTCCAAGGCTAACCATCTGATGGCTATGCAGCGTTTAGCTAGCCGCAGCCCCAGTACAGGAATTTCCTACTTAGCTTCCCCCCCTTAGGTGAAACGAGCAATCCCAACCGAACCAGCTTAACAGTGAGTTGCACCGTCCAGCCAGTCGCCCCATTCATTCTTACCACCACTTCTTGCAAGTATGGTATAATGGACAGACAGGACGGGAGCCTTTGCCCCCCCACATCGCGGACAACACGGCGCCCACGGCCCCCACATGATATATATGATATTCAGGGTTTTGGGCATATGTTATGCGTGGTGGTTACAGCTATACTGAATCAGTTTAAATTGGGTGTTGGATGATATAGTTTGCACATCTCCATGCACTCTTTCCCACTCTGCTGCTGTGAGTGGTTCCTCCAACAATCTTCCCCACTTACCCTGTACTTTTAGCGGAGGAGGTGGAAGGTTGTCTCGCAGTGCCCTGTACATAATTGATAACAATCGTCTTACTCCTGCCATGGCCAACATCACCGTCAGATTCTGCGGCGGGGCGTTCGGGAAGCACAACCTAAGCTCCTGTGCCATGGACGATAATTTTACGTATTGCAGGTACTGTCCTCTGCCCAGTGTGAAGGATCCAGTAGCGGCATCTCCTGTGATGAACCGGCCCTAGGGGTAAAGGTTCCCCACTGTGTTACATCCGCCTCTCCGCCATTGTTCTACAGACATCGCCTTGGCTATTCGTAGGACGGGCTGCAGCGTTCAGATAGGCATGTCTGTTTCATACGGAGCAAGACAGATCACTTGCTTCACCACCAGTTCCCATATTTTACAGACGTGCCTCACCACTTATGGCGAGTCTGGTGGCACCCCTGCCTCCCTCATCAATAAAGTAGCCCGCATCTCAGTACCAGAGGAGCCCTTCAGTAATCGCTTTTCCGAATTGACAAACCAGTGTATTGCATGTTGCAGGTGGACAGCCATATTGTATAGTTCCATTTAGGGCAGTTTCACTCCCTCCCCTCTTTGCCCAGTTTGTTTGAGTGTGGTTAGCCCTACCCATTTCAGTTTGTCTAGTTACAGTAATTCAACTATGAGCTTGTCAATTTCAAGCAAATACCGGCGGAGATCTCGTATAATGTGCCCTGCATGCATATAAGCACTCTGGGAGCAACACCATTTTTACCAGGGTGACCCTGCACATCAAGGACAGTGGCACCATTCCAGAACCTAATCACGCTTCATGCCCTCAACCACCCAGCCAATATTGAGGGTTGTGAAGTCTATACCCAGATATCACATTCTACGTCACCAAGGGAAGTCCCGTGACCGGCAGGACATCCGACAGGATCCTTGTCAGTGCCCCTGGGGTAATAGCTTGGATTTGGTAGGATTGATGTGGAGCCTAGAGACCTCCCCAAATTCTCGCATTGCATGTAGTAAGATTGCGTAGTTAAAAGTGCCTCTCTTGTACTAAACTTTACCTCATCACGTTCACCCTTTATTTGACGGTTACTGTTTTCAACAGTTTCAACATCATTTGTTTAATATTTATTATTTTGTGTTGCAGCCTGAAATAATTTTTCTTTGTAACAAATGTTTTCTGTAGTGATTTCTCACCAAATGTATTTTCTCAAAAACAACTTCTCTCTTCCCTAGTTTATTTATTCAGGTTCATCTACAAAGACCTAATTCTTCTTTTTGAGTCTTGGCCATTTGTAACTGACAGCATCTCATTTTTAAATGATTACCATTTTTTGTAGATGAGCAAAGGATCACCAAATTTGTTTCCCTAGTATCTTACATAGTTTGGAACAGACACAATTACACAACCCATTTTTCTGCGTTCATATGTATTCAGAGGTAGTCCTCACTGTCTGCTTTCCTGGATTTGAACCAAAATATACTGGCGTCATCTTGTATAAACTGAATATGGTAAGAGTTCTGAAACTCAGTTATGACTATCGCAAGTTTAGCCAATCTCATTTTCCATTTCTACTACTAGGAATTTTCTCCAGGCCTTCCTGCCTTTTTTAATTTAATTTTATTTCGTTTTTAATACATTTTGTAAGAGAATTTCATAACAATGCACACTCAATGGAAGCAGGGGTGAAACCCCCCAACACTCAATTTTCAAGAAAGGAGAAAAAGACTGTCCGTCCTCTACTTCCCTCTCTTGAACATCTCTCCTTCCATCCCTCATTAAGCTTGATGAAATGTCTACCATAAGACTTCCCTAGTGGTACGAGTCTTGATTGCTTTTTCCACTATGTTCATCCCCTCCTTTTGTCCCCTTCCACATCCTATTCCACAGTCCAAAGCTGATGTACTACCCATAACAATGCTATGATTTAAATTCCTGCCATTGCACTGCCTCCTTCCTTTCCAGTGATAGTTTCGTATCCTGGATCTTACGCTCCCACCAGCTTTTGATTCCAACATTCTCTACCGTCTGCCATGCTTCAGATCAGCCAGTCATCTTGGCTTCGTCCCATAATGCTCAGATATCACATTGCAAAAGAAATCCCCAATACGAGAGGATGAAGGAAAAGAAAATTACTTAAGCCCTCAATACTCATCCCCTCACCAGTCCCTTAACTGTCCAAATATTGATTTGTTTCCAGATCTCACCAATACTTTAAGGCATGACCCTTTCTCTAGCTACTTCGCCTTGCAATTTCCGACAAAATGTTGTTCAGTTCACTCATTTCTTGTGGAATATTTTAATGACCTCCGATTCGTACGTTCCTCAACCATTATGGCTCGGAAACTCAACATCGGTTCCTAACTAATCTCAAAATACTGTCCTCCGATTTCAGTGTTCAGGGTCAACTTTTCCATAGCCAGTAGTTTCCAGCTGAGTGGTGAATGGGAAGTCTGCAATTCGAATATCGAAATTAGCTTTTGAGAGTTTAAAATGATCTTGGCTTATTCTCATACCCATGATGCCTTTCATATGTTTATTCTGATTTGCTTTTTGTGTCATCTTTATTGAAAAAAAGTAGCGGGCATCCTTGACATGTCCCCCTTTGGATGTGAAAGGGTCTGGAATCTGTACCATTTTTTCAGACCCCTCACTGCCAGACTTTGGTAGCTTGTCATAATTTGTCTCCTAAAGGTCTTCCTGAGGCTCAGTGCAGCTTTTGTATCCTTGATTTATTTCCAGTCAAGATTGCCATATGTCTTTTATAGTTTATGTGAACTCTTGAGGCTGCTAAAAGGCCTCCACGGCTCCACTCCCTGCAGCGGCAGAGATCATTCCACAGGTCCTGGTCAAGAGCAGATTACCAAATTTTAGCTTCATCGGGCCCTGTGCAATGATAACCAGGTGTCCATATTTGGTCACTTGAATGCTGGCTGCAGGAGGTGCGTGGACAGCCCAAAGGAGGAATCTGAACTATACAAAAAGTGATGGATGGAATGTTTGAATTAATCGCAACCACTCGTAATTACTCGGACAGGATCTTAGTCCATCATTTGAGTTTGGCCCCAGCCATATGAAAATCAGTCTTGACCCTGCTCCAGTGGGAACAGTCTAGCCTAAACTGCCAGGCCAGGTCTTCCCTGAACAGTAACATAACCAACACAAGACTGGATTCACCCTGTTTATGTTTTATCAGCCAGGTATAGCTTTGTTCCAGTGACACAGTTTGCACAGGACCCTTATCTGAACATAACCGTCCCACTTATGGTGACTAACTAAAGTATGCAAAAAAGTAAGGGTTGAATGCTTGAATGAATCTCAGCCACTGGTAATTACTTTGGCCGCAGCCTAGTCCATCGTAATTTTGCACACCATGCCACCTCAGTTTGGACCCAGCCATATGCAACTCAGTCTAGACTCTGCTACAATGGGAACAGTCCAGCCCGAACTGCCAAGCTAAGCCTGGCTAAGCCCTTCTTGAACAGGAACACAAGCAACCCAGGACTAGTTTCGCCTTAGTAAGGGCTCATTGGTAAGGTATAGCTTCGGTCCAGTCACTCAGTTTGCAAGGGATTCACGTGTTGGCATACCCATCCCACTTTCCGGGCAACACACTAAAGAATACAAGGAATCCAATCCCCTTCTGGTTTTTTGGGACCTGCAGAGGATTTTTATGCACATTGTCATATGAATTTCCTGTGGTGAAAGGAGCATTTGCTTCGAAATTCATTGGGGGTAATATGTCTTGTATTATGGAGTTTACAGATTCATGACTTTGAAAAACACAGACGTTTTGGTTAAATTCGTTTTTGGAAGTGATAAAATAGTACCAACATTGAAAAGAAAATGTTTAAACACTTTTGGTTACTAACGAAATTCTTTATTGATGTTTTATTGCTTTTAGCAAGTGGGAGGCTGGTTCACCTCCGAGTTGTTTTAAAAAGTATCACTCATATTTGGACAGAATTTGTGTCTTTTTATTCCATTAACTGTTCTCTTGACTGTGTTGCCCATGACTTGGCTTTGCCTTAGGAGAAATAATTAGATCTCAAAGTTTACTCTGTCAGTACCGTTTTCTATACTTATGGACACGCCTTGATGCGTTGAGTGCAACCTTGGCCGCAGCTGCAAATCACAGAGCATTCAAATCTGAAAATAACGACACATTGTGTGAGCTATATGAACACTGCAATATTGATGAGCATACAAAATTATAGAGAGCAATGGAAAATGGAGGGCAACATGCATATTTATTTCTGTTCTGCATTCAGTTTAGCCCTGCTAAAAGCACACTTGTACATCCGTCTAAGAATATAAAGGAATACATACTTTGCTAGGTTGTGGTCTCATGGCAGCCTTTTTGTCTTTTGCTGAAATGGACCATAAATAATATGGAATCAAGGGGTTTGGACCGACTGTCAGTGCAATTTGCAGAAAGCGTTTGAATTTAGTACGAGTTGTATGTGTTCATACCCATGTTTTTGCCTTTAACAGGTTCTTCTGAGGCATGGCATATGGTGAGCAGAACAAAGGCCTTGACATCCCCATTATCCTCAATAGTGGCTGGAGGTCACTGTTGCAGTTGGGTATCTTGAAGTCACTATTGCATGCAGCCTGTCTAGTGCAATGGACCAACCCGTCTGGCGTTTTATGAGGCAAAAGAATGTTAGTGTGGGGCTTGCCAGGGCCAGTTTGATATTTAGGTCCAGCCTAGGCAGCGCTTGCGCTGTCTCTTCGAGACCTGCTGTAATCAGTCTGCGGGCTTCCAGTCCACCCCCTTTTGCTATTAGCTGCCTGCTTTGTCAGTCTTGCATTCTTTCTTTCGAGTTGTTTAAGGCATGCATTTGTCATGTCTCTTTTA
This sequence comes from Lissotriton helveticus, assembly GCF_964261635.1. Lineage (NCBI taxonomy): Eukaryota > Metazoa > Chordata > Amphibia > Caudata > Salamandridae > Lissotriton > Lissotriton helveticus. The sequence goes on from NC_136063.1 coordinate 581,855,155, forward strand.
CTGTTGTCCCTCCCCGAGAGCAGCGACCATGCAAGTATTACACCACAAGTCAGTTTTATAGCATCTGTTTTCTGAACTACTTTTTTGTTATTTGGGTCTGATAAGGTATTAATGCTATTCTTCGTGTTTGGTAGGAGTTCATGTTGTTGTGATTTGTTTTGTTGTTGAACTTGAAACTCTCTTGTGTTCATGTTTATTTTTTGGGGCTCCGATGTTTAATTACATTTTTGCCTCGGAAAGGCATTTATTTGTTTGTTCCTGGACACGTTGTATTTTTTTGGGTGTTTGGAAAGTCATTCCGAAGAGCATCCGTGTTTCTTTAGAGGTCGCGTTTAAATATATTTTGTGCTTCAAAAAGCATTCATACGCTCGCTATCATTTGCTTTGTGGATGCGTTTTAATAGATTTTTGGTTTTAAAATGCATTCAGACAAGTGTTACATTTTGGTTTGAGTCAGTTAAATGGAATTAAAGCTTATTTGCACATTATTGGGAAGGTTTTGTAACATTTTTTACAATGTAACATGCTGCCTTTGGTTCCGGGTCGTGTTGTATTTTGCTCTAAAACTGTGCCTTAAGCTGAAGCAAGCGTGCTTCGTAACTACAAACACAGGCCACACGTGCATTCGCAGAGCATGCACTCCTCGTGGATTAAGATTCATGTTTGAGAACACTGTAGCTAACCAGAAAATGCAGTGGTAACATGCTGCCTTTGGTTCCGGGATGTGTTGTATTTCGCTCTGAAACAGTTTCATTTTTCTCATAAACCAAGCGTGTTGATATTTTTTTAACAACATAATCTAACATGAGCGAGATTATTTATTTATAATTTTGCAGTGGCGTGTATGCTTGGTAGTATGTTTCCAAATTTACATTTACCTACTTATGCACTTAACTACAAATGAAAACAAAACGTCCTTAGTAATTGCTACATCGCTCAAAATTGTACTGTGGGATATTTGGAAGGTTGGGTGTCTTTTTATATCATTTATTTATTTGTAAGATGAGAATGTGTATTTTCTGTGGCAATAGATTGTATTGGCACAATCAGCTCACCCTTCATTCTCCCTGTTCTGTTAGTCTTTAGCTCTTACTTTTTGAAAATTAAAGGCAGCCCTCCATCCAACTGCTGTATTTTCTAAATAAAAATGTATTTACTGCAATATGTGAGAAAACCCATGGTTATCCTCCCAGTATTTATATAGCTCTGAAGCTTACTGTAATTGATTCGGTTTGAATGCTTAATTTTTAACAGAAACACAAATAGAACGGAACAAAACACAAATTATCACACAATACCTCGCAATACACATCAACACCTTTATCGCATTTCACATAAGTAGAACAATGTTATTTAAAACTAAGGATAAACCTTGCTTAAAACAAATTTGTGGGCAGGAGTGATATATTCCAGTCAACCCTATTTCATATGTACTCTGTGAGGGTACATAAGGTACAAGCCTTTCTCTCTCCACATGCAAAACATACAGGAGCCGCTCGGCTCCTAGTTATATTTGCTGAGTGCACACAATAGCTAAGCAGCTGTCTGAAAGGCAAGCACAATTAAACGCACTGCTACATTGTAGTGCAAATTTAAAAAATGGAACAAACACACACAGTTTGCGATATCATTTACCTTCTCAGCAATAACTTGCTAGCGCGCTTTCCTTCATATTTATTTAAATCTAGGAAAAAAAGTGCTTTGGGATATTTGGGAGGCTGCGTGGCTTTCTATGTAATTCATTTATTTGCAACATGAAATTGTTTTTTTAACCATATCAACAGATTGTTTTGGCACAATCAGCCCACTCTCCATAGGTCTGGTTCAGTTACTCCGTAGCCTCTCGTTTAAGACATCCAAGGGGGTTGAGGGTGTAAGTATGTGACAACTGTAAATGTAACCCCTGAATAACATTTTAAGATAAATAAGTCTATTAATTATTTTCTTCCTTTGTTTGAAAGTAAAAGTGATTTTAGAATGTGTGATAATTAAATATTTTTGGAACACTTTTTTCAGTTTATTATACGCTTGCTGTTTCCTTTCACAACACATAGCGAAATCATTGAAAGCTCTCAGGCCACTGCAGACACTACGGTGCACCCTGTTCTCTTCTTTTATATTATATCTGCAAGAGCGCTTCTATGCAGGTAGGATATTCGTTTAGATTTGGGCCTCCTTTTAAGGGGGACTGGACTTGTTTTTTGCCTTTATTTACTTTATTCCAACCCACACATTTCCACAGCTAACAATTCCAATGCAACACACACAATACACTCCACACCAAATACATACAATACATAACACATGGGTAAAAGGCATTGTTATTTACAATGTCAATAGTTCTAACTCAAACAATTGCGAGACCTATTGCATTTTCAATGTTGTGTTACCGGGGCCACTGGAATTATGTGATTGTGCGGCTGCGGCGAATTTCACATAATTATATGATTTTTGCCACATAATCCATCTTGTGCCGCATAATCAGCAGATTTTAACAAAAACAAATGTTGTTCCTAGCTCAAACAGTTCAAAAGTTACTAAAAACGCAGCGACACATGTTGCCCTGCAGTGGTAGGCCCATTCCAAAGGTTGACTGGTCACCTTTCTGTTGCTTATTACTATATTTGGGTGTTGAACTGGTACTAAGGAGGTGCAACCAATGCACAGACAGTGTTAACAAGTTTAACAAGCATTGGAAATGCAATAGGTCTCGCAATAGAATAGTTAGACATTTTTCTTTTTGCAAATGGATGAGTGGCGTTGCGTGGATGAGTGGCGTTGCTGTGGATGAGTGGCGTGTGTGAGTGGCGTTGCGTGTGTGAGTGGCGTTGCGTGTGTGAGTGGCGTTGCGTATGTGAGTGGCGTAGCGTGTGTGAGTGGCGTTGCGTGTGTGAGTGGCGTTGCGTGTGTGAAGGATTGGTAGTGCGGGCACTGCTGCTTGGGGTATCTGCGAGATTTGTGTAAGTGAATGGAGAGGGGGGAGAGAGTTGTAAGAGAGAGTGAAAGAGGCAGAATCGTTGAGAGGAAAAGAAAGTGCGAATCTGTAAGCTGAGAGATGTGGCATAACAGAAGGATTGGTAGTGCGGGCACTGCTGCTTGGGGTATCTGCGAGATTTGTGTAAGTAAATGGAGAGGGGGGAGAGAGTTGGAAGAGAGAGTGAAAGAGGCAGAAACGTTGAGAGGAAAAGAAAGTGCGAATCTGTAAGCTGAGAGATGTGGCATAACAGAAGGATTGGTAGTGCGGGCACTGCTGCTTGGGGTATCTGCGAGATTTGTGTAAGTAAATGGAGAGGGGGGAGGGGCACGGAGCTCATCAAAGCAGTAATTACAGCAGTGCGGGAGGGGGGGGGGTCTGAAGAGCGGGGGGGGGGGGTCCGGGGAGTTGAGGAGGGGTGAGGGAGCCAGGGAATTGAGGGAAAGAGTGAGTGTACTGTATACACTGAAATAGAGCACACTGCTTCCCCTCGCGGCGCTATACTTAGGAGCAGACAGAGCATGAAACGGGGAGGAACTTTAAAGCAACGAAAGATGGGTTGAGATAAGGAAAGACTGCAGAAGGAACAACCGAGACAATAAGAGAATAATGAATTCTGTATATGGAGAGAGCGGACAAGAAAAAGAACAGAAGTAGAGAACGGGTAATAGGAGCAAATATGGGCGGACAATGCAGGAAACGGTGAAAAGAGAGGAGGGTGGATGAGAAGAAAGAATAAAAGATGGAGGAGAGGAAAAAAGGTCGGCAAAGACAGAGATAAAACAGAACATAGAAAGAATGAACCTGGGAGGTCTGTGGATGGTGATTGCTGGTGATTGCTGGGAGGTCTGTGGATGGTGATGGCTGGGAGGGTCTGTGGATGGTGATGGCTGGGAGGGTCTGTGGATGGTGATGGCTGGGAGGGTCTGTGGATGGTGATGGCTGGGAGGGTCTGTGGATGGTGATGGCTGGGAGGGTCTGTGGATGGTGATGGCTGGGCGGTCTGTGGATGGTGATGGCTGGGCGGTCTGGATGGTGATGGCTGGGAGGGTCTGTGGATGGTGATGGCTGGGAGGGTCTGTGGATGGTGATGGCTGGAAGGGTCTGTGGATGGTGATGGCTGGGAGGGTCTGTGGATGGTGATGGCTGGGGAGGTCTGTGGATGGTGATTGCTGGGAGGTCTGTGGATGCTGATACAGGAGCCCCCCGCTGTGGGGTGGTGCAGCTCGTCTGACTCCAGCTGCGTGCACTCTCCCCTGTCCCTGCCCTTGAGTCTGTGCTGCAGCCTCGGCTCCTGTCTGTCTCACCGAGGGGTGTTAACGAGAGCCGGAGGCGGCTCTCGCTGTGTGTTCTGGAGGGGCACGGAGCTCATCAAAGCAGTAATTACAGCAGTGCGGGAGGAGGGGGTCTGAAGAGCGGGGGGGTGGGGGGGGGTCCGGGGAGTTGAGGAGGGGTGAGGGAGCCAGGGAATTGAGGGAAAGAGTGAGTGTACTGTATACACTGAAATAGAGCACACTGCTTCCCCTCGCGGCGCTATACTTAGGAGCAGACAGAGCATGAAACGGGGAGGAACTTTAAAGCAACGAAAGATGGGTTGAGATAAGGAAAGACTGCAGAAGGAACAACCGAGACAATAAGAGAATAATGAATTCTGTATATGGAGAGAGCGGACAAGAAAAAGAACAGAAGTAGAGAACGGGTAATAGGAGCAAATATGGGCGGACAATGCAGGAAACAGTGAAAAGAGAGGAGGGTGGATGAGAAGAAAGAATAAAAGATGGAGGAGAGGAAAAAAGGTCGGCAAAGACAGAGATAAAACAGAACATAGAAAGAACGCACGAAAAACAAGCAGCAATATCGAGAGGTGGTGGGGGCAGGGTTAAGGGTAGGGAGAGAAGGCACAGGCTGGAAAGGAGAAGTATGGAGAGTGGTGCAGGCGGGGGGCGTGGAGCAAAGCCTTTGAAGAGCGTTTGGCTGCCAGGGGGGCGGAGAAGCAGATTGCCTTCAAGGCAGGAGGCAGGCAGAAGGCTCGGCCAAAGCTATTAAGCTGTTCTTCGGCAGTTTTACAAAGGCAGGAAGCGCCCCAGTTAATTGGAAAGCTGACTGGGGGTAAGGTCTAGCGCAAAAAAGGAGTGCCGGTAGCTCCATCAGAAACCACCGGCTCAAATTAGGCACTGGTCTAATGAATCAATGTACTTTTGTACCTGCAAATGCGTTTACTTTGAGACAATATGTGACTTGTTGGACATAATTGAGCTTCCTGAGGTGGCATAAGAGACTCGCTTACTGGCGCTGGGTTGGGTGTGTGGACACTCGTGCTTTGCTCAGCTGTGAGATCCATTTACACACCCGAGTAAGAGACCCAGTGAGCTCGTCGGCCTCCTGCAGAATGGGGACAAACATCTCATTAGGCACATGGGGCTGAGTGACTTCTGTTTACCATTAAGGAGTCTGCTGGTGCTTCACAAAAAGGGCACGAGTTAAGCTAGCCCAAACTTTGCCAACAATTGGCTAAGAGCACCGATTCCATTAAAAACAACAACATAGACACAAATCATAGTGGCGTTTAAATAAAACATTTGCAGAAAAAAGTGTGACATTTCCAAATTGGAACCTAATCGAAGGCACGAACCCCAGGCGCTTGACAGGCAAAGCCCCGAGCCTGCGCTTGGCGTGTTGGCAGTACAGAAATGAGAGCAGAGCAGAGAATCATGCGGATGTGGAGCTGGGTAAAGCTGAATGGTAAAAACACTACAGAGAGGTGGGGAAAGAACAAAGGACTGGAGGAACACGGGGAAAAGGAAAACAAAACCACAGGGCAAAGGCAGGAGGAGGCAGTACCCGCTCAGAGCATGAGAGTCTGCAATATATATTTATGAGTGAAGATCAGGAGACGGAGGGCATTGCTGTGGGGAGGGGGTGTAGGAGAAATGCACAAGGCGGGCAGGGGAGGGGGCGGAGCGGGGAGAGCGGCATGTGGGTGTTAAGAAGCCGGGCCTTTGAAGTGAAGCTAAGCTTCACTTCAAAAGGTGTCGGAGGAATGCGGCTGACGGCGATTGCGGCTGTGCACGCGCTTTTAAGCTCAATGCACATGCGCATTGAGCTTAAAAGTCACGGGCACTGCAAGGAATCGCCACGATTCCTTGCTTCTTAGTTAAAAGTTGTTTAAGCCGCAATAGGCTCGCAAGCTCGATGCGCATGCGCATCGACAGGCGAGACCTAAAAATTACCAAATAATGAATAATACTATCACAAAATGTGGCACCAATATGCCGCATAATTTTCCTTTTCTTGCCACATAATTTACTCAATCGTGCCCCATAATTTGACCCCTTCTTGCTGCATAATTCTAGTGACTCTGGTTACTAGTAGCCCATCTGCTTCCATTCGATTATGACTCCTACAATAAAAGGCGTACGTTGTATGTAATATAGTACATTCTGATCACCCTCTCATGACATCCAATGTGTGCAAGAACGTCAGTCCGCGTCTACGTTTTGAATGATGGTAGGCGAATTTCACAAGCCTTAGTCAGTAGATCGAAATAGGACAGTTTTCCAAGCTAGTGGAATGGAATGCACCCCCTGCTGTTGCCCAGTAGGGGGCATTTTGAGCTTATTTTCTCAACATAACATGGAGAAGCTGCAACATTCAGGATCGTAGGAAATAGAACCTTGTTAGATTTTCTGTGGTCCACCCTCAAACCATCCCCCGTTTCTATTTCTCTGCAGTAACTGATGTAGTACCTCACTCGCGCTGCTGTGAGGAAATAATATACTGATGCAAGAGTTGAATGCCGCATTGATACTAATGATGCTGCCTCTCAGCACTGGTGCATCACATTTTGCACTAGGCCTTTCATTATGACTGGGTCTTTCACTCTGTCAACATTTTCAGCCTGGCTGCGTCCTATCTTATTTGTGCTCCTTCGTGTGGTTGTCGGGAGTCTGGTTGTGTTGAGGCCACTGTGTGTGTGCAGATAGGATACCAGTGAACCGTCCTGGCTGAGTTGCTGTGGCCACTTCCACAATGCCACGTTGGACATATCACACACAAGAATGTGTTGCCTCATGTCTTTGGCTCTAACACGTTCTGTGTCTGCTGTTGCTAACTTAGGGTACTGTTTGAATGGCCCTAGGCAGTGTAAGCAGCAGTGGTTTCATAGATTCACGGGGTGGGTGTGGGCCACATTGTCCTTGGGGTATCCTAGTGTCTTTAGTTGGATCACATACATTATCATTTACAGCCACTATTATGCGAGTTCTAAATCTAAAATTAAGAATGACTCCACCTCTTCTTTGTTGCTCTTCAAAGAGGCTGACCTCATTAATCTCATTGTTTTGTAGATGTGCTGTGTTTGAATATTGTGTGGGTGAGTGGCATTTGTCTCCGGCTACTGACACCGAATCTCCCTCGGTGCAGTCGAAAAATGTGAAGTCTGTGTAGTCCTTGAGGCCAAAAGCTCCAAGGGCGACTGCCGATACCCCTCAGACCTGTTCTTGCAGTTACTGGGCCCTGATCAGGCCTTCTTCAGCTGCTCTGGAAGCAGGCTACTGATCTTTATACAATGCCTCACTCTCTTCCTCTGTTCTCACCATGGAAGCATTCCTTTCTTCCTCTCAAAATCTGCCTGGGGCTCTTCCTGCATCTTATCCCTTGTGCCTCCTGTGCCCCTGCTGTTACCACGCCCCTTAACTCTACTCTGTTTATGATACTGTTGCTGCTGGGCAACCAGACGCTGTGATGCATCATTTGCACCTAATGGGATTTTTTTTTTTAATTGTTTTTATTGCAGAGTTATTGACAAAACACCCGGGTAAATCAACCATCATCACCACCTCAATGCAAGGTACCATACATTCTCAGAGTTGTACACAGCCCATCAGCCCACATCCCGGAGGCTGGGCGGCGCAACATCAAATTCCAACAAAAGGTCTCCTAGTGTGTTACAGAGGGGTTTCTGGCCAACAATACAATGAAGCATCTGCTTTTTTGTTCCCCTCCTCAACTCCCTCCCTCCCCCCAGACACCCCCTGGAGGAGTCGTTCCTGCCATGTGGGCAACACATGGACCCACTGGATCTGTGGAGCAGGTCCCCGCTAGTGCACTCCCATGTCGACTCTCCATGTTCCCTCCCTGTCGCTAGCCGTATTCCTATCCCTACCAGGGTGGAGCACCTAATGGGATTAATTTCCTAACTTCATGTTGTTGAGGCTGATAAAATTACTGAGTGAGTCCACCAGAGAACATTGCTTTGTGAAGAAACTTAGCTCATTTTCCTTTTTCTCTTCCTACTCTGGAAATGGGGTCTTGTTTGTTACCGTGATTATGTGCCATACAATATAGTTGGTCAGAGTAACAATAAACAATTTGTGAGAACAAAAAGAAAATAAAGTTAAGCCAACATTCACAAAATTCTACGCAGTAAATGCAATTTATTTGCAGAAGTAAATGCGTACTTTAAATGTGGCAACACAATTGCTCTTTCATTATCGCACAGTTCTGATTTTTTTTAAAGGAGAGCTGCTCAGGTGTGAGATAAAGAAAATGAAGTGTTGTTGGTCAAAGTGAAACCATGAGGTAGGTGGACAAGGAAAAGAGGTGTGACATGTATCCATCACATTTTAAAGATACAATTCTTGCCTGACGTAGGTCAATTGTTCCTGTGCATCACATAGCCTAGAAATGACCCTGTTATTACATCACAGTCGTCAGGGCTTGTATGTTGGTTGTAGTGTACTGTACGTTTCGACCTTTAAGGGAACAGCTAGGTGATTCAAGCCTTAGGGTGGGGTCTTCTTCAGGACAGTGAAAAAGGGAGAGAGCACCTAGGAGTAAGATGAATAATATGTGATTAGTGGGGCACAGTGTCTCCACACAGGGAAATTAATGTGGCTAAAAAAGAGGTAACATTTACCTAATGGTGCAACCAGCATAAACGTTAAGGCTGGGCAGTTAGCTGAAAGTTGGGCTCGTCTGAGCTCCTGTCTGAGGAGGAAACACATGTTAGATGGTTTCTTTGGGAGTAAATCCTAAACGGTAATGCAAGGGCATCTCCCCTTGTGTAATGGCACTTACTATGCAAGTTAAGGGGAGGTCACTGATACGGCCATCCGTGTGCGTATCAAATGAACAGTATCCAAACTGAAGGTCGTAGGATCCTAATCAGTTGGCCTTGAGTGATATAGAAAAGTAAAGTACAGAAACGTAATGTGTTAAAAACGCAAAAACATGTGATTATGTATCAGGCATTTCTTAAATGTTTTATTAATCTAACTTTTGCGTAGTGTATCCTCACCATCTTCTCCCTCTCTCGTAGGGTTGGGCTGATCATTAAAAACCCTTGATATGTTTTCTACATCATATGTGACATTGTTATATTCTGTTATTTTTTATATGAGTTTGGGTTATGACAAGCAGTGTGGGGGGGCCAGGTGTATTTTCTAATGCCCTGAAGTCTTATTTCTTAAAGATGTAGCATGGTGATCTCTCCCATCTATTCTCAACATAGGCTTAAAGCTTTTAATAATAGTCCTATTCCCCCCATCCCGCAAGGTGTGTTCATCCTACATATTATTGTCGTCATATGACATGGAAATTTAGCCACTGTCCATGTCTTTACTTTATTTGTTCAAAATTGACAAACATTTTCGTTATTCATTATCCCATGTATGCGTTGGGTTAATTACAAATCTATTAGAGGGGAATGTACTTCAGTGACTGCTGTAGACATAGGGGAATCCCTCTGCTCATAAGTGTCATTGTGTTGTTCAGAAAAGAGTTATGGGGCCGCGTTAATTGGAAAGTATGTTGTGGTGTGTCCTCCTTGACTCAATTTTCCGCATTATAGATTGTATGGTGGATCAGTGAATCTGACACTGGATAGTTGTAATGTCCTTTGAACAACCTCTGACTTTTTTAAAAACTTTTTTTTACCTCTTTGGATGCAGATACTTTGCTACACTTTCCATGGCTTCAACTACATCATCGGTATCTATGTATTTACACAAATTTCCTTTATGCATTTTGTAACAAATTTAATTTGCAGCTGGGAACACTTAGTAAGAAAACATGGTGGAGGGTTCTCATCAGGTGAAGGGGCATCCAGTAATACTATTATTGAAGGGGGCGGATAACTCTTTTTTCCGGTATTAGGGCATAGTCCTGTCCCAAATGAGATCCAGTACCAATGAAACTAGTGTGTGATAAACTGTAGACCAGATTTCCACTATTCAGTCATTTTGCAAATTACTCAACCTACACTACGTGACACAATGATGTTCTTATATTGTGTGCACGAAAGCACTGCAGCATCTGATTTTACATGGAGATCAATATTGTAATCTAGAATATGACTGCCTGTTGTTGCCAGTTTATTCTTTACCTCATCTAGGCACTGTTACTCACCAGGGAGTTTGCACCACCGCAGGGGGGGTCGTTTTTATTTTTTATATATGTATGCCCTGGCAGTTGTTTTTGGTATGTGGAGATTGTCCTTCCTAGTAAGCTGACCTCCTAAATGCATTTTTGCTCAATCTCTTGATGATCTGTGGCCATATATATGCTTTTGTCATCTAGGTCAGATGATGCTTGCACCTTGGAGGGCACACAATTGTGATGCTTTCAATAACTAAGCACAGAGCAGTGCATGGCACCCATTTTTTGTGTTCATATTCCCACAGATCTAGGGCTCTCCGTCAACCCACGTATTGTGTCTTGTAAATATAGAAACACTGAAACTTGTTTGTTTCCCACAGTACACTGTAGGCCTGTGATGTAAGCAGTGATGGGATGAGTTGAATACAACCTTAGAATGCTGAGTTCTGACTTACACGCAGCAGAATAAAGACATGTACAACTACTCTCTGTGTGTGGCTTGGTTATTAGTGAATAACTTGACTTGTAGGATGCTACAACTGGCGACGAGACAGGGGATACGAAGCCCGTACACTGTAAGCACTCTTCCAGAGAGTTTGCTGTGGTCCAGCAGGCTGCTCGTGTGTGCCACATGTGCCACAGTCATAGTGCAGAATTGACGCGGCCTCTGGTGGATTCTCAGTACAACGCCAGCCTGTGTAAACGCTTGAAGATAAAGAAAGTGAAATAGAAAGTCTCCATGTCGATGGCTAGGAACTGAATGAAACTGCCACAAATAAAAGGTACTGCAACAATACGCAAATGAAAGCAATATGGTCAAAGGAGTAAGAACGCGAAAGACCGATGCAACCAGGTTACAAAAGCATCGCATAACAATAGGTCAGTGCAGATTAAACTGAAAGGCTTGTGCTATGAAGCAGAAGTTAACCAGGGGTTTTTGAAGAAACATTTAGGTATGATGCCAACCAAATATCATAACGTTATCTGCTTTCATGGAATAGTGGCATACCATGTTTGTCTACTTACCGAAACCATTAACAAATCACCATTCCACGACTTGCTGTGGAGTGGCCACAGAAGGAGGGTCACAGGGGTTGTGTTTAACAGGTGTGCAGCCACCACCAAAGCTGCAGCATAGGGTCCCAGAACTTCATAGACCACCCTCAAGAAAGAAGCCCGAAGAGAGCCAGGGCGAGATCCAAGCTTCAAAAGTCTTTACGGCTGACGTCGAAGCCAGCACGTCACAAAGCACTAGAGAAGCTCTGCCTAATCGAGTTCTACGAGAAGCACATGAGAGACCACTACAGTCCACCAACGTGTATACTTCTGTTGCATTCTTAAAACCGCCATCTGCTTCTGATACTACCAAGAATTACATTATTGACAATAGATGGACTGCATAGATAGAGACTTGAAGATTTAATTGACACCATAGATAAAAAAAATATCATAAAGTATCTAAGAAACATGGCTGGTGAAGGAGTGAAAGAAGCCATGAAAAAGATATCCTAAGAAGGTGAGGTGACGTATGACCAAATTGAAACAGCTTTGAATGTCAAATTTAATCCAGTGCCTAGTGTGGATTGAGAAAGATGCATATTCAGTCAAGGATGCCACAGACCAGGTGAAACCATCAATGAGTTTGTGGAAAGACTGGATGTTCTGGTGAAGCACTGTAGATTCAATTAGTTTAACCATGAGGAAGGTACCTGCCTCAGAGTAATCGATACATGTCTGTCAGATTCCTTTCAAAGATGAATGCTGAGTGAAACTCTAAGCTTAGGACAAGTCCTCAAGGCTGATCACGCTGAAGAGCGTGCTGCTCGTCAAGCGATTGACATGGAGGCCGAAGGTGCGCCCAAAGTGTGTCAGTCATGAGCATGAAGAGTAAGCCAAAGTACAACAAATATAAGGGACACAGGATGATGTCTCCACAGAAGAAAACATGTTACAGATGTGACTGTCATTTCCACACAAAGGCAAATGTCCTGTAATCGGAAAAATATGCATCGGCTGTGGTAAAGCAACCCATTTCTTTGCGAGTTGCAAGGCGAAGAGAAAAGAAAGTGCATCACAGTGATGACAAGATGGCCGACCGAATGCTATCTCAGCAACATTCAATGCGCACCCACAAGGCCAAGAAAGTGGTCACACCAACTGAGGCAAATAGATACCAAACGAAGTTGATCATCGTCTAAATCATCGACAAAGAGTTCCTCAGGATCAGTCTCTAGAGAAAGTAACAATGACAATTGTGCAATGTTGATAATTACTTCAGGAAGGCATGCACATGTGGGGCTGGTTGGATGTGAGGAAAAAGCAAAAGTGAAGGAAAATCGACATGAAAAGGAACCACAAACATTCAAACATTGCCCAAAGATCACTCTAAAGATAAGTGGGTGTTTGATGCCATTCATATTTGATAGTGGTGCGTGGATAAATATCATGCCTGAGAAGTATCAAGAGTTATCTCAGTTGACTCAACTTACAAAGTCAAAGACTAAAGTATACATATGGGCGGCCTCAACGCCCTTAAAAAGGGCAAGTTAATTTATAGCTACAATGAAACATAAGAAAACAGAGGTACAAGCACCTATTCATGTACTTCAAGGAACAGCCTCAAGTGCCTGTTTACTGAGTTTTAACACTGCTGAACGCCCATCATGAATTTGTAAGTCAATTTCCTTTATTATTTCACGGGTTAGGAAAACTCAAAACAATGAAAGTAGAGTTACATATAAATGAGGATGTTCGTCCTGTTGCCCAAAGACACAGACAAATTGTGTTTCACTTGCAAGAGGCTGTTGAAAAGGAATTTAATTATTTGCCTAAATATGACATAATTGAACGCTCCACTGGTCCTACCCCATGGGTTTCTTTCATAGTAGAAGCCTAAAAGAGACAGTGAAGGAGCTGTACGCCTATGCGTTGACATGCATCAGGCCAACAAGGCGATTGAGCAAGAGAGACATCTAGGTTTGCACATTACTGATATGATAACTCAACTGAACAGTGCGGAGCTCTTTTCTTGATTCAACTTGAATAAAGGATATCAACAATTGGAGCTTGAAAAAAAAACAACTTCAAGGACGGCATGGTCAACAGTTTGCATATAGATGGGTTCCTTCTGCCCTCCTCCCTAACCATTTCCTTAAGTAGATCGCTAACAGCGGATGTCAATGGACTAAAGTCTATGCAAGGTGGCCTGTCATGGTGAGGAACTCTGTTGGTTGAGGTCTCCTTGGAGGTTTTATTTTGGATGCCCTACATTTTTTTCTCATTATAATCTGGAACATCTTTCTATTATGCTGTAGATATAGTCTTATAAGTACTATGATTTTATTTTAAGACCACCAGAAGATTCATTTGTTCTTACTTCTTGAACTGAAAGAGCCCAATAGTTGTTGCTTGGCCCTTTCTGGCTATCCATCTGAGTATTTTATGTTAGAGTTTTGAAGGAGCCTTCTCCGCTGGTGTTCAGGCTCCTGCCAACTCAGGACTGTCCTTCCAGCTTAATGTTACTTGTTTCCACTGTTCAAAGAAGTGGGGTCTCAACCAAGATAGTGATTTTCCTCCAGCAAGATAGTGATTTTCCTCCAGCAGAAGTTAGTTGTCATGTTGGCAGCACGTCTGCTGTTGATGTAGGTGGACATTAGGGGTGGGGGAGGCACTCTTTTGTGAACAATTAGGATTACTTTAAGTTTAAAAAAAACTCAGTACAGGATGCATGTCAGTGGCCTGGAGTGCACCTGTAATGGAAAGGATAAACCGTTACATGAGAATGCACAAATGTTATGTGCTCCCTAATGTGTGTGATCTCTTCCAATGCTGGCCAACACCTACTGAATTACTAGCCCATTGTAGGTATCCGTGCTGCATGCCTCCTCTTTGGCATCGTAGCCCACGTGGCACTAGCTCAATCCTCCTTACTTGTGTGAGGGTACTGCTCCTGTCGCAGGGATCCTGCTCTCACACAGAACTGTGCCTAGAGACTTGGAACCTCAGTGAATTAGGGTGTGCCAAAACTCACCTTAGTACCCAAAATCCCCTACCAGACTAGCAATCAGTGTCTCATTGGTTCTTACAAACTCCCAATGTTTAGACAACTCAGAACATGCACTTAGAACACCTCAGGTAACGTGGAACACATGAACACTCTTTCGTTATACCAACATATCAATCCAGAACGAGTAAATGAAGACATGTGCAAGTTTGAAATGTTTATTTCTAATGCAGTGTTCTCAAGCGCAGTATCTTAGCTAATACAAGCAAACATATTATAAGAAACAACGTTATCAGCATAGTTACTAGTCCATAAAATACAAAGGGAGAAAGCATGTTAAAATGCTAGAGGGAAGAAAGCTAAATGGCACCTAAGTCTTACCCTCCCTTGCTAGTATATTATATTATATCTAAAGAAGGTCTCTTTGGGTTTTAGAAAGGCGACCCCTTACCTCTGATCCTAGTGGAAAGGGATCACATCATCTTCCACCAGCGCTCTGCATGCGGAGCATCATTAAGTGTGTTGGCATGCTCTGTACAGTGCAATATTAAACGCGCCTAAAGCCATAGTTGGCCGCAGCTGCATATATGTTATGTTTAGAACATGCGAAGATCAGACCTCACAACAACCACTGTGTTAAAATAACCTTGAAGGCCTCGGCACTCACTGTAAAGACATAGCTCACCAAGCAAAGCTGATACAATAGCAAAACATATTATTCTCGTTTGCAGCAAAATACTCTACTAGGCTCAAAGCTCTAATAACAATATGTGCCGTGTGCAGAAGCAGCAGAAAGGTAAAATGGCGTTTAAACTTCTAATAAGCTCATGCTAACTTAACACAGTGTGGAGGCAAAGCATATCTATATGACACTCCTAAGGTTACCTGGTTGCAGTCAACACTTACCTGACAGACACCTCTATTGTTTGATAGAAGCTTAACTTGTTGATTGTACCACATGGCTTATCTAGGACTTCGTAGCTCACATGGCGCTTCTTACTGCCTGCTGGCTCCTCCGCCACAAATTCTTCAAATCAGCTGAAACCATCTTGTAATGTTCTCTGATATATAAACTATACATGTGTGGATGTCCTGAACCTCTCTATCTTCCCTGTAAGTAGTAAGTTACCTACTCCGTGCCCCCAGGGGGCCCAGGCCTCAAGATGGTGGTGTACTACCCATATTACTGTGGCTTGATTTTACTGCACACCAATTCTTCTCACTTCATCTGTGTAGCATTAGGTATCCAGGACCCTCTCCTGCCTTCCAGTCTATCTTTCCAGATCATTGGCATACTAATGGGTGCATTCTCATTCTTTAAATGTAACACTAGAGTGCACCTCTGAAGACCCACATCCTACTCCATGCCGTGCCGGATCATGCCCCAAAGAGGTATATTTTACCTCCGCTCCTTATGTCTTCTCCTCTTGAAAGGAAACTGACAGACTTTGTTGTCACCTAAAATTGCCACTATGACTTGTCTGCTATTGGTGGATGTGATATTAGCTTTTGCTCCCTAGAATGTTGTTTGAGTTGTTCAAAGGGGAATTGTGTGATCAATCCATTAAAGTATAGAGAAATACATCTTTGCCACCAATACCTTCTGGAGAATCATTAGTTCGAGTATGTGACCATAGGAACTTCTAGTTTAGCCACAGTGCTCTGCAATTTGTTGCTTGGAATCTGGCTGATCTAGCCCTGCATTTTTAAAACCCGTTCTCTTCACAGTCTCATCCGAGCAAGTTGAAAATCAAAGAGAAAATAGAAAGATGCTTATGATAGCTTCAAGATACGTTACTTCACCAGTCATGCGTAGGTGTACATCTTTTTACTGTTTGCTATCAGGCTCTCATAGACTTCCACCCCGAAGACTTTTACGCCATTGGGAACATCTGACTCTGGGTGATGGGACTTCCCTTGAGCATTTTTGATTCTTTATCCCACTTCTATAGGCTTCGGATAATACAATAGTCTTCTGTGTGACTTACCATTTCTTACCCTCCTTTCCAGCACACTCGAGCAGTAACTTGCAGATTGAGTGCTTTACAAAAACTACAAATAAGAAAACAGCCTTTCTAAAATATTTTTTTCTAGTTTTTTTTTTAAACAAGTGATTTATATTCTTGCTAATATCTTCCCGTGATTACCAGTAATGTTAATTCCTGCTGTGATTCATACATTTGTAGATTTCCCCTTTCTTTAAGTTGTTAATGTTTTGGCCAGCACCAAATACAGAATTGCTTCCATGGCTTACTCTTCCATTACCCTCTGCACCATTCCACAGGTACCCCTATTAGATTCTTGTTTTCCCAGTAAGGCTGCTCCTAACCCGTGTTCAGGTCATATAAAGTGGTCTCCTAAGGCACATATTTGTATTTCTTTATTTTGAGCATCATCTCAACAAGAAATGTTGTACATTAGACCAAGTATACAATGCAAGTATTATACATGGATGTGATGGGCTGAGATGATGACCTTGCTTGCTTCAATAAAAGTAAAAGGAGGTCACCAGCATAGCCAGCCCAGGTGACAAACATGTGACTGTCAAGCTACGTAGCATTTATCTACCTTTTGGAGTGGATACATAGATAGCAAGATTGATTCTCTAAGTTTTGTCTCTCTCAGTGGTGCAATTTAAATCATATACCCAGTTCTCCTATTGCCTTAATTATGTCAGTGACATCGACTACCTTAGTGCTAAAGGAATGCCTCCTTGTCACTGGTCCTTCTTTACCTGCTGTGAACCTAAACACAGGTTCTGTGATGCGTTTAGAATAGCAACGTGTTCTGCCAAGGTCTATAAATGTTTACTAATTACCATGTGCTTAAAGTGGGATTGAAGTCCGTGTTTGTCTAGTCTGCCTCCCGGTGAAATTCACTTGCTTTAATTCCTAGATCCTCGCACACACAAGCACGTCCCTTGATACCTGCCACAGAGGAAGTCACTGCCTTCCTGTATCATGTCTCATGTAAATATTATACCTGGATGTGGCTAATCCTGTTTGGGAGTGTCTGAGAAACCGAAATAGCTTTGTGACCTGGTCCAGAAAGGCCTAACCTCTGCATCAATGCCTCCCTTGTACTCCCGTTGAAGGCAGACAAATGCATATATTATTTTATTGTATTCTATTTATATAAATGCTTGTTTATTTATTTTTTGTCTTATAAAGTGCAAACTCCACCCAACCTGGTTTAGGAGCGCATCTTAGTATCAACTGTCGATTTTGAAAAAAGTCAGACCATTTTGTATGTAGTGGTTACATTTGATGAAAACAGGTCTAAGAAAGTGCAGAGCGCACATTAAGTCAAAGATGTTCCCTGAAGCAATCTGTTTTCTTGAGTTGCCTTTAATATCTGCACCATCATTCTAAACATGCATGACCTGAATTGGTCGATGGTACCTTTGTGTTGGTGCCTGGTCCTTCCCTCTGCTGATGGCCTGTGCTGTCGTCCTCAGGTATTTAGGTTGTAATTGCATCACTGTGGTGGAAGGACTGGAAGGGTGTGAAGAGCTCCGCGAGCTACACATGGAAAGCCAACGCCTGCCCCTGGGAGAGAAACTGCTGTTTGATCCAAGAACTCTGCATTCCCTGGCGGTAAGAACATGTCACGCTTCCTGACAGCAGTCATACAAAACACAACTGTGATTGGTTCTTTCAGTAAATCATTCAGAGCATTTAACCAGATAAAGCTTCATTGTCAGTCGCAGTGTTGCAACGTGTACGTCCCTTTTCTGTCTGCAACCTGTGTACTCAACAGTAGAATTTAAATCTCTTTTGCTTTAACCTTTGCTGGAAATCTTTGTGGTTGGGTTGGGTAAGAACAATATGATTTCATACTTTTAAACCTGTGCATTATGTAATACAGAAAGTGAATACTAACAGCCAGTCACGTCTAATAAATGTTGGCATAAGTGGATCCTGTAATAATTTAGTTTCACGTTTCTCACTTGAGATATCTTTAGTAATAGTATACTTAATGATTCGGGGCTTTCATGATCTACCTCTGCTTATAGGGATTTACCGTCCTGATGGATAAGCTCCTGTGGCACCGCAGTAGCATAGTTTTCTCCTTCCTGCCCCAGATAGGTTTTCAACAATCAGTTCTTTCAGAAGTTTGAGCAACTGGAAATGCTTATCTCATTAAAACCATCAAACTG
Organism: Lissotriton helveticus; assembly: GCF_964261635.1. Taxonomy (NCBI): domain Eukaryota; kingdom Metazoa; phylum Chordata; class Amphibia; order Caudata; family Salamandridae; genus Lissotriton; species Lissotriton helveticus. Next base: position 581,873,668 of record NC_136063.1, read on the forward strand.
GGCTTCCACTATGCTGGTTGTCTGGAGAAAACAGAACAATCCCATTGAAATGGCACAATGTCCACTCTGGTACTAAGGTGACGAGAAGAAGTGCACAAGTTCCATTATCATATATCGTTCTGTGGTACTACAGCAGGCGATTAGACCTTGCTCACTGTCTCACTCTTGAGCTCGATAAACTTCTTAGAGGTCTGGATATAACTTGTTGTTGAAATGGTAAGATGGATAAAATCCACTGTGGCAGATGGGACACACCTATCTGTTTTAGTTTGGCATCTAAGATCCTATGGTCGGCAATGTTGCATACAGGCTTATAGGTCTGAGAAAAGCAGTGTCCTGACACCACAGACCTCAATCCCTCTTCCATGATGGAATCAACAAGTTACTCTGGCTCAAAGAGTAGCCAAAATCCTGCTTAGAGAGGGTCAAGCATCCCACTGGCCTTAACAAATACATGTAGTTGTCTCACATCAAAGATCTGCATCAGTTCGGCTGGGTAAGAGATTTAAAATTAGCTGGAAAGTGAACTTATCAGTGTGTTTGTTCTGATACTTTTCCTAGATCTCAGCTAATTTGTGAGATTGCTGAATTCTCTGAGGTATGTTGCCACTAGACCTACGGAGAACAGTGATTTGATCTTTTGATGGACCGTTTGTCAGCCTGCGGAGTACGGAATGCTGCCTGGAAGATTTTAAAATCTTTCCTTACTGATCGTCGGCAGATAGTTGCCCTGGGTGAATTCTGCTCTGCCCCTTTCCAACTTCCTTGTAGGGTCCCTCAGGGCTCATCTTTAAGTCCCACTTTATTTAATGTCTACGTATCGTCCTTGGCCCCATTGATTAGATCTTTTGGTTTCCATCTTACCTCTTATGCGGACGATACGCAGATAGTGGTATCACTTCTTCCAGGATCTGAAGGGACAGTGAGCCATAGGCTACATGATTGTATGGAAGCGGTTGGATCCTGGATGTCCTGTAATTGCCTTAAATTGAACTCAGGCAAGACTGAGGTCATTTTATTTGGGAATGATGTTAACCTGTGGACACCTGAATGTTGGCCTGATGCCCTGGGATCCCTGCCCTCACCCTCTACACAAGTGAAAAATCTGGGAGTGTACCTGGATGATAGATTGGATATGAAAAGGCAGGTCAATGCCATTGGGTCATCAACTATGTTCACCCTTAGGACCACTAAGAAAATCCTTCCTTTTCTGCCGAAGGAGAGTCGGCAGACGGTGGTTACGGCATTGATTATGTCACGACTGGACTAATGCAACAGCCTCTTTCTAAACATTCAAGATACTCCAGATGCTGCAGAACACTGCTGCCAGACTGATATCTGGCATACCAAAATTTTCTCCCATCTCCAGTGAAATCCGCAGACTTCATTGGCTGCCAGTGAAGCAGCGAGTATATTTTAAGTCTCTGTGTCTCGTCTTTAAGTCACTCCAGAATCAGGGACCACGCTACTTACAGGATCAACTACAATGGTATCAACCAGCTAGGCCCTTACGCTCATCAGCTCAGAAATTGGTGAGAGTCCCACCAGTGAAAAAAGCTTGCTGGGGTGGGAAAAGCTATGCGGTAGGCGCTGCAAAGTTAAGGAATCAGCTTCCTCTTTACCTGAGGAACTGCACGGATTTCTTACCATTTAGAAGAATGCTGAAAACTTGGCTGTTTTAGATTCATAGTTTTAATCTTTCCCCTTCTCAGGATAGCAGATAGTGCCAGGACACCCAAGGGTAACAGACGCGCTTAATAAAACAAATATCATAACATAACATATGTCAAGCAGGAAACCTTGCCTTTTTTAAAAGTTTCACATTGACTTTCATATAAGAAGAAAAACCTCTGCCGAGTAGGGAGGAGATTGTGCGGTTCTCTGGTGCTCTGTCCATGCGACATCCGACGATTTCCTTTATCATTCCGACATGCCTGGTATGTCTTCTTGTGCAGGAGACTCTTGTCTCTAGTCTACTGATAAGCTGATAAGTGTTCCATTTGATCATGTTTCCTCACCAATAGCATGCTAGACTCTATTTTATAGTTTGGGTCTATGCAAAGTAGTACTCGTTTTTAATGTAGACATCCACTTCCCCATTCAATCTATCTTCAGATTCTTTTTTACAAGGGGGAGAATGTAATAGCAAAACTGCAATAACAACAAGGAAAAACAATATAACACAAGATACTTTACTAACTTCAAATATTTTTGTGGTCAACCGATTACTTTACAATTACATCTTTGAAAAAATAAAATACATTTGACAAAGACAAATTCTGTGGAGACACTATTGTTTGACATCATATGGTATGAGTTTTGTTCAAGACGTAACAGCAACATGTTTTGTAGGTGCTGTATTTGTATAGTGCTCGCAAGAGCACAACGAATGACCAGAACACGGGTGGCTGTTGCTCTTTTTACTTGTGTTTTTTGTTTGTATTGTTCTAGCTTGACATGTTTTCTTGCGTCCAAAACGGATATGGGAATGTATTTCACCCAAATATAGTGCTACGAGCCATATTTGCATTTTGCACAATTTAGTGCAATTTTCCTGAAATTTTGCATAATTACGCAAAAGTAAATAATGTAAATTCCACACACCCCTATTAAAAACAGAACATGATCACAAACTTCTGAGACCTATGTAGTGCTTACTACCCTTGATGAGGCACTGTGTTGTATCGTGGTTGAGTAGGGCACTTCACCGTAGGAGGCCAATATTAATGATTCATTCAAACATTTCTATTCTGTGACGTGCACTTTGTTACATTCTCCTCATGTCGATTGTGGACAAATTGTGTGTGAAAGCCATATGTGGATGCTGATATTCTGTGTGTTCGAGTTAGTGAAGCATTTCGCAATGCTTAGAATGTAGCTATGCATTTTGATATAAGTGTTATCACGCTGTTTGTAATGCAGTCATCATGCAATTATTTCATGGTTTCCATGCCATTATCTGTGGAATAGACAACAGCTTCAGCTTATGTGTGTTTTTTTCTAGTCTTCAAACCAATCCTGTTCAACTTCAGAGCAGTATTTTATGAGGATAGAATTGTTAACTAGGTATTATAACAATGTATTTATTCTACCAAATATGATTGCTTAAGCTATAGTCTAGCATTTAGGCTACTAGGGTTACTTAGCTTGTAGTAGATGTATGGTGTAATGTGTTACAGGCAATGGTGATGCAACGTGTAGATATAAAAAAATGATTCACAATGTCTCAAATGTCTCCAGAATTTTTACTGGAATTAAAAATGATTTCTCCTCTTTATGAAGAGGTACCTGTTTGTTGTCCTTTACTTGTGCCTTTTAGTGCTGACTTAGGGCTACTACAGTTCTTTCGGTTGTGGCTGATAGTGTGGAATGTAGCTTTTGAAACCTCTTTCATCTTGTCAATTTGCGAGGGATGGAGAATTTTATACAATAGGATGCTATGGTAGCTCTTATATTGTTGGTGGTTTAGAAGGTGATAATGGCCCATCGTCTCAAGTAGTGATCGACTGGTGAAAGATCAGATCTTCACCATCCTCCTGAGTCTCAGGTGATTGTCAATTGTTTGTGTCATTCCTAGACATCCGTGAGGATTTGATACTGTTCCTATTTTGTAGATGGATAGGAGAGCAGAACTTGTCTGTCATCCGCAGATCAAAATTGGAAAAAAGCCATTTCTCTCTTGAGGGATCTCCATTGATAATCATAAGCACGGAATAGTCCCACCCATGTTCAGGGACCCCAAAGCAGTTCTTTCAAAGTCACATCCACTTTGCGTTTCTTTGGAAAGGCATGGAGACATGTGACACAAACGTTTAATGTGCCAGCCTTATAACAGGCTATGTTGCCAATCTTTAGGAATTACTTTAAAATGTAGGAGGAAAAATGGGCCAAACCTTTAAACGGTACATAAGTAAAATAACAAGCATTTGCAATGCAATAGGTCTCACATTAGGAAAGTTTGAGCTATTGGTCTTGTAAATGACAATATTTTTATTTATGTGTTGGTTTTGAAAATAGCTAAATTAATAGCTTTGTCATTTACAATGCCAATAGTTATAACTTTCGCAAATGTGACACCTATAGCATTTGTAATGCAACATGTTTTGTATTTACGTGACTTAGATGTATTGATATTACAAATAACGATGGCTTTTAATTTTTTTAAATAATTAATACTTAAATAAAAGTGATTGTAATTTATAATGGCAATAGCTTAAACTTTTGTAAATACCTTTTGTGAGTGACATTTGTAATGAAGCTTGAAACATTGAGAGAACATATTTGACCCAGTTGTTGAATTGTTGCACAGATTGATGCTGTGATGGCGCGGAGTGATGTTGTGGTTACGACGAGTGATGCTGTGGCGTTCAGTGATGCTGTAGTAACGCATAGTGATGTTGTGGTGCCCCTGAGTGATGCTGTGGTGGCCCTGAGTGATGCTGTGGAGGCCATGAGTGATGCTGTGGATGCCGTGAGTGATGCTGTGGAGGCTGTGAGTGTGGTGGTGCTGAGTGGTGCTGAGTGGTGCTGTGGTGGTGCTGAGTGATGTTGTGGTGGTGCTGAGTGATAATGTGGTGGTGCTGAGTGGTGCTGTGGTGGTGCTGAGTGATGCTGTGGTGGTGCTGAGTGGTGCTGTGGTGGTGCTGAGTGGTGCTGTGGTGGTGCTGAGTGGTGCTGTGGTGGCGCTGAGTGATGCTGTGGTGGTGCTGGGTGGTGCTGTGGTGGTGCTGAGTGGTGCTGTGGTGGTGCTGAGTGAATGCTGGAGTGGTGCTGAGTGGTGCTGTTGTGGTGCTGAGTGATGCTGTGGTGGTGCTGAGTGGTGCTGTGGTGGTCCGGAGTGATAATGTGGTGGTGCTGAGTGATAATGTGGTGGTGCTATTGTGGTGCTGAGTGGTGCTGTGGTGGTGTTGAATAATGCTGTGGTGGTGCAGAGTGGTGCTGTGGTGGTGCTGAGTGATAATGTGGTGGTGCTGAGTGATGTGGTGGCGCTGAGTGGTGCTGTGGTGGTGCTGAGCGATAATGTGGTGGTGCTGAGTGATGCTGTGGTGGTGCTGAGTGGTGCTGTGGTGGTGCTGAGTGGTGCTGCTGAGTGGTGCTGTGGTGGTGCTGAGTGGTGCTGTGGTGGCACTGAGCGATGCTGTGGTGGTGCTGAGTGGTGCTGTGGTGGTGCTGGGTGGTGCTGTGGTGGTGCTGAGTGGTGCTGTGGTGGTGCTGAGTGGTGCTGTGGTGGTGCTGAGTGATGCTGTGGTGGTGCTGAGTGATGCTGTGGTGGTGCGGAGTGGTGCTGTGGTGGTGCTGAGTGGTGCTGTGGTGGTGCTGAGTGATAATGTGGTGGTGCTGAGTGATAATGTGGTGGTGCTGTGGTGGTGCTGAGTGGTGCTGTGGTGGTGCTGAGTGGTGCTGTGGTGGTGCTGAATGATGCTGTGGTGGTGCAGAGTGGTGCTGTGGTGGTGCTGAGGGATAATGTGGTGGTGCTGAGTGATAATGTGGTGGTGCTGAGTGATAATGTGATAATGTGGTGGTGCTGAGTGGTGCTGTGGCGGTGCTGAGTGGTGCTGTGGTGGTGCTGAGTGATGTTGTGGTGCTGAGTGATGTTGTCTTGCTGAGTGGTGCTGTGGTGGTGCTGAGTGGTGCTGTGGTGGTGAAGAGTGGTGCTGTGGTGGTGTTGAGTGATAATGTGGTGGTGCTGAGTGGTGCTGTGGTGGTGCTGTGGTAGTGCTGAGTGGTGCTGTGGTGGTGCTGAGTGGTGCTGTGGTGGTGCTGAGTGGTACTGTGGTGGTGCTGAATGATGCTGTGGTGGTGCTGAGTGATAATGTGGTGGTGCTGAGTGATAATGTGGTGGTGCTATTGTGGTGCTGAGTGGTGCTGTGGTGGTGTTGAATAATGCTGTGGTGGTGCAGAGTGGTGCTGTGGTGGTGCTGAGTGATAATGTGGTGGTGCTGAGTGATGTGGTGGCGCTGAGTGGTGCTGTGGTGGTGCTGAGCGATAATGTGGTGGTGCTGAGTGATGCTGTGGTGGTGCTGAGTGGTGCTGTGGTGGTGCTGAGTGGTGCTGCTGAGTGGTGCTGTGGTGGTGCTGAGTGGTGCTGTGGTGGCACTGAGCGATGCTGTGGTGGTGCTGAGTGGTGCTGTGGTGGTGCTGGGTGGTGCTGTGGTGGTGCTGAGTGGTGCTGTGGTGGTGCTGAGTGGTGCTGTGGTGGTGCTGAGTGATGCTGTGGTGGTGCTGAGTGATGCTGTGGTGGTGCTGAGTGATGCTGTGGTGGTGCGGAGTGGTGCTGTGGTGGTGCTGAGTGGTGCTGTGGTGGTGCTGAGTGATAATGTGGTGGTGCTGAGTGATAATGTGGTGGTGCTGAGTGGTGCTGTGGTGGTGCTGAGTGGTGCTGTGGTGGTGCTGAGTGGTGCTGTGGTGGTGCTGAAGCTGAATGATGCTGTGGTGGTGCAGAGTGGTGCTGTGGTGGTGCTGAGGGATAATGTGGTGGTGCTGAGTGATAATGTGGTGGTGCTGAGTGATAATGTGATAATGTGGTGGTGCTGAGTGGTGCTGTGGTGGTGCTGAGTGGTGCTGTGGTGGTGCTGAGTGATGTTGTGGTGCTGAGTGATGTTGTCTTGCTGAGTGGTGCTGTGGTGGTGCCGAGTGGTGCTGTGGTGGTGAAGAGTGGTGCTGTGGTGGTGTTGAGTGATAATGTGGTGGTGCTGAGTGGTGCTGTGGTGGTGCTGTGGTAGTGCTGAGTGGTGCTGTGGTGGTGCTGAGTGGTGCTGTGGTGGTGCTGAGTGGTACTGTGGTGGTGCTGAATGATGCTGTGGTGGTGCTGAGTGATAATGTGGTGGTGCTGAGTGATAATGTGGTGGTGCTGAGAGGTGCTGTGGTGGTGCTGAGTGATAATGTGGTGGTGCTGAGTGATGCTGGGGTAGCGCTGAGTGATGATGTGGGGATGCTGAGTGGTGCTGAGTGATGCTGTGGTGGTGCTGAGTGATGATGTGGGGAGGCTGAGTGGTGCTGAGTGATGCTGGGGTGGCGCTGAGTGATGCTGGGGTGGCGCTGAGTGATGCTGGGGTGGCGCTGAGTGGTGCTGTGGTGGTGCTGAGTGGTGCTGTGGTGGTGCTGAGTGATGCTGGGGTGGCGCTGAGGTGGTGCTGAGTGTTGCTGTGGTGGTGCTGAATGATGCTGTGGTGGTGCTGAGTGATGCTGGGGTGGTGCTGAGTGGTGCTGTGGTGGTGCTGAGTGATGTGGTGGTGCTGAGTGATGCTGTGGTGGTGCTGAGTGATGCTGTGGTGGTGCTGAGTGATAATGTGGTGGTGCTGAGTGATGCTGTGGTGGTGCTGAGTGATGCTGTGGTGGGGCTGAGTGATGCTGTGGTGATGCTGAGTGATGCTGGGGTGGCGCTGAGTGATGCTGGGGTGGTGCTGTATTTGAAACGTTTACGTTTTGACTTGCACCAAATCATTTGACACATCTGGCTCTGATTCAAACAGCAAGTTACATCGAGCAGGAGCAAAATGTAGGAATCGGGCTGAAAGAATCATATTCTACATAAGTATGCCAAATGCCATCACGTTCTCTCCTACGGTCCAGTATATAGCTAAAATGACACATAGAGAGAACAAATCTAGGGCCAATTTGTAAAGTGGAGAGCAAAACAATGCCAGGTACCGCTTTATTCAGGGTGAAAAGTAAACGTCATATTTCACAAATGTCCTTATGTCTTAGCGCAGCCTAAAGGTGTGTCAAATCTGTGACTAATAGGTGACTGAGCAGATCTGCACACGTTTCGCTGCCTGGAAATACTCAGAGACGAGGAATGAAACTGTTGTCGAGAGTGACAGGCAACACCGCAACTTTCACAAGGACAACGCCAAGAAGACCTTTGAGGACTGAAATCAAAACACCGCTGCCGATAACCTAACTGATAGGGCAAGATCCTGCGCCTACCGGCGCATACTTAGTGCTGCATGGCAGGCTTGAATGATTTGCCTAGTGCTGTGTAACGTGAAGGGACACAACGTAAAGAGCAATGGTAAGAAAGGTAAGGATTCCCACAACAGAGCAGCATTGTTTTCAACTAGGGAAGGATGATGTGCGATTTCAAATACAACAGTGATCAAATATCGACACCGACTCCCCAAGGTGACCTCCAATAATGATGTGAGAATTCTTTTGTCAAGAAATCAACTACTTGTGCTGTTCTCAGACAAAAAGATATATTTAAGGCTCCAATTGATATTAAGACGTTAGATTCGAACTAGATTTTTTTTTCTTTTTGAATAGTGGAAGACAAGTCAAATCTGAGGTCTTCTGCTTTTGAAAATGAAACACCAGGGGCGCAATAGAGGCCACAGCAGGATGGCCAAACTGTAGTGCAGCTCTGCCTGTTGGAGCCCACAATCTCTAAAATATCACCTCAATCAGCGTTATTAGGAAACTGCAACTTGATAGTGCAATGGACAAGGACTGTAACTGGCCCCAGATGAGGAGTTGAAGATATTAGGGGTCATTGAAACACCGAGCTATACTACGTGCAGAAACCAAAACAAGAATATCGCCGAAAGAAATAATGAAAAGCGGTCGGGAAATGCGCATTCCTTTGTACTGTGAAGCAGGGGGCGGGGGAGCGGATCCCTTTGAACTGAAGCTCACGGCCTCGCGCCCGTGAAAGTGAAAGCAGGGATGTAATTAGGGGGGAGGAGAAGTGAGGCCGAGCGCGCACTGCGCACGCTGGGGAAGCAACAGATGCCTGTGGGAGGGAGGCTGATGGCTTTGACGTGGACGCGCTTTCCGCACGAGTGCACCACACAAACTGTCCGAAATCCGCAATGGTTTAAGACCTTGTTTTGCCCACTATACTCTCGTCTATTATCCCTTGCAGGATTAATAGTCGAGACCTAAATAGGGACCTTTTTGAAAAATCCTTCATAAATGATTTCTTACTTCTTTTTTAAAGTAAGAGATAGGGGGATATATAGCAATGCAGCTGTGTAGGCTGCAGCAATGAAAACAATCAGATCAAGACACTTCGCCTTTGAGGGCCTCTTGACCTCGAGTGCCCCATCGTGCCCTGCAGTTGGTGGTTTACTCAGTTCTTTTTGATAAGTGAATTAGCAATACAGAGCTATACTGCTTTTAGTGGTGGAGGGAGGGTTGCTTATGATTTCAGTGGAGGTTCCACAGGGAGAGAATTAGGATTACAGGTAAGAAACCATTCCTTGTCTCTTAGGGTATCTCCATTGGAAATCATAAGCACTGAGGAGCTAAACATGTAATAGTATAATGCTTGCTATTGGAGCATTGTATGTTGCGATTTTGGAAGCACATAACTTAATGGTAACAACAGAACATCATGCCACAGAATGCAAAGTGCTATTGGCTGAAGGTGTCACACTTAGATTCTGTGTAAACCTGTGTTTCAATTGTGATGGTCAGATTTGGTTTCATACTTTCTCATTATGAATTGTTGTTGTTTGGCACTTGTTTTATTGAGCTGCATTGTTGAATTTTATCTCAGGTAAAAGGGGCCTTGGTTTGCATCTTTTCATTTTCTATCATTAGCTTGACAATCTTTTATGAATGCTGCTCTATTAACTTTCCACAGTAACGGAGAGCTACCTCTGACTGGGATGATTATGATTTGCTGTGGAGGGATCAGCTAGGCATGTTGCACTCCATGCAGGAACCACTGTTAATGACCTATTACATGTCGCCAATTATTAGTCAAAATGCACCTTTTGTACTTTAAAAAAAAAAAGAATCCTTGTAATGGCAAATGCCACTGATTCTTGTAGCTCGATGGATCTGCTCTCATGGATAGTGAGTTGTTAAATGCCTTCAAGGCATGTGGCCTTGGCAGCAGTGCACAGAGAACCTTAATTTCCTCCGGTAACCCTGTTTAATTCAGTCTACAAATTAATAGCCAAATCCTTAGCTAAACAGGTTTCTAAAATAGTCAAGAATGTGAATCAAGAAGACCAGAACGAATTTGTGATATAGGATGTTCCAACACAAATTTGTAATAGAAGTTACATTATATTTTTTTCAGGATACCCAAATTTCGGCAGCAATAGTGATGTCGCAGGTCGAGGAAGCATTTAGTCTAGTTGTGTGGAATGTGCTTTTCATGACTCTCAAATCTTTCTATTTCCACACTTCTTTATTGCATTTAGTGCCAATTTATATAAGAGGCCAAACTGCTGCATCGTTGTGAACAACAACATTGTGGGCTCTATTGAAATCCTTAGGTGCACCAGACAAATTGTATTTCTGCCCTTTTATGTTGCACAGTCCTACTTAAATCTGGGGAAATTAACAGTTTGCTTCCCTTATGGGAAAGAACTCTGTTTTTAGAGGACGTACGTGTGGTGTGACCTGCTCTATCTCTTTGGGCTTCCTAGCACAGCCAAGACTTGTTCCAGTGTCTGAGAGATTTTTTAGGGATCCTTGTTGGCAAATGTGTTGCCCTGCGGACTTATATAATTGTTACGCTCCCTGCCCCCCTCCCATATCTGTTTCCAGAAACTGCTCGATCACTTCTTTGATGTTTTCTCCATCGTCTAGTTTAGGGAATCGACTTATTCTTAGGCTCTAGGACCCCATTGTATTGTGCAGCATTTCCACTTCTCTTTCCAGCGGGATCACGGCGTGGAGGGGCCATATCTTGAAGCCATCCACACGCTCTTGCCCCTCCACCTCTTTACTGACCGCTTTCTCTAGTTTTTTATTGCGCTGCTTGAATCCTTCAAGTCCCACTTCATGACGGCCTACTCTCCCTTCATGTTCTTCTATACTTCCTTTGATTACCGTAGCTTCATAATCAATGCTTCCCACAGTGTAAAAGCCTGATTCACTGGTATCCTCTGGTTCATTTCCCATCTGTTTTCTACATTTGGATCTGTGCTACGTGTGACAACAAAATCCGTTTTGCCTCTGAACGGATTTGTTTTAACCCCTTTATGTTGCATGGCAGCATGGAGCTCCCACTGTGAAATGCACCTGCTGTAAGTTGAGCTGGTCTAATTTTTTCCTCAAAGTTGGTGTCTGTGGACCATCGTTTGCTGTCTGCTATCATCTACAGGGGCAACTCCTTTAGTCCTGATGAGATTTGTTGCCTTCCTGTTGAGCTCTCTCTCATGCCTTCCGGGCAATTTGTGTCACCAGAGCTGGTGCCTCGTATGCCTGTGCTCCCTGTGCCGATCTTCTGGGTGCCTCACCTCCTTCATGGGCAGAGACCCCTTCTATCCACCACTCCTCTCACAGTTGGGCTCTCCTAAAGACTTTACTCAGTTTGGCAAACTACTTTCGGCATCCATCTAGACCTCAGCACCATCTCAAAGCAATTGTATTTTTGGGGTTGCAGCTGTGGACAGCAGCTCTGGGCCTAAACATTTCTTATTCCAACCACTGAACTCGTTCTGGGGGTTCAACCCCGCCTGATTTTCTCACAAGACTGCTGTTCCTGGTTCACAGTGGGAGCAACGCTGAAGAATGCCCTCATGCATTAGCCCTGCTAGCACCGCAACCTATGATGGAAATTATTAGATAACTGAAGACATCTCTGTTTGTGATGAGAGGGCTGTATGTGTTAATAGATAGTTAATTGTTGTGTCTTTTGTGCTTCTTTTTCCGTGTATGTTGGATATGAAATTGATGCTCCTGAATAGGGTTTAAATCCTGAAATGCACTGAGGTGAATTTACTAAGTGTAATTAGTTGGAGAAGAAACCATCACATCATTATCAACAATGTTTCTAAATTTAATTTTAATCCAAGGATTCAGTCAAATGAAAATGTATTGAATTATACGTGACGGCCTTAATATGTGTTCCTGGCCCCAGTAGCTCATTTGATTTTGCTCTCAATTGGAGAACTGCCAGGTGTGATCTGAGTACTGAAAAAATCGTTGAACGCTTTCAAGCGCAGATGAATGAGGTATGAAATTCTACATATAAAAATAAGAGTGTATCGCTCCAGAATTGGAATACAATTGTTCACTAGAATTTCAAGATCCAAATAAGAGCTGGCACGAACTAGAGAAGTTCCTTAGTCCTAATCACTTCTTAATGAAAGGGTGTTTAAGCTACTTTGAATACTCCTGTCACAATTAATTCACCCTTACTTAACATCTCCATTTCCCTTTCTAATAAATTCACAAACCTGATCAACAGTAGTTTCTCGTTATATTTTCTTTCTGTGGTGTATATGATTGATTCATCGCAGCTGAGTTAATCGGGAGCCTCTAGTATTGAGGTGACCTTCACCTCGAAAAAGGGCAGCTAGATTGGTCAGTGCAACCATTAACTAATTTAGTATTTGTGGTGGTGCAGTTGTAGGTGTTGTTTCAAATAAAATTCACCAAAAGGGATGAGTAATAGCTTTGAAATTTCTTACAGAATGTGGTAAGAGAAGAGGCGTGGTTTGGAAGGCGCAGTGAATGGCAACTTAGCTATGCTGCGCTTGCTGCCGCTAACTGCAACAACTTTATACGGCTCATGGCCACTCTCAAAACAAAGGAGCGGTCCATGCAGCGTAACAACGCGGGCATATGGGAGGCACTATAACCAGTGGAATTGCAGCCGTCTTCTACCACGTTTCACCTCCTGAGTGTTGGGCTCTGGGCGCGATCCAGGTGACGAGGGACAAAAATGGCCACCGTCTCGCAACGATCCAGGCAAAACACAAGAGATAACTGACGCCTGATTACACACCTAAGCCGTATTGAACGGTGACCTCACAGCCCCGGGCGATCGACTGAGCACAAGCAGATGGCTGGGCATGTGTGTGAGCAGGGTCTGCTTTCTTTGGATGAGGATTCCGGGGTAACCACCCCACGCTATGCCTGACCTTAAAATGGCGGCCGCCCACAAGGCGCAGAGTATTTGTGAGAAGGACTGATCGACCCTCATGGCTGAAACCTGCAACATTTAAAGGGTTGCAATCTTCTTTTAAGACCCAGACCCTACCACTACAGTGTAAATACAGTCAAATACAACCAAATACTGTCCAAGATATATAAGGTACTGATTATGAACACTAATGCAATGAGAGGCTTGAAATGTACATAACACCTCCTTTAGGAACACCACCGTGACATTGAATTGAGTGCTGCCTGTTTGATGTCTGTTGGAACCCCTGCATCCTACGCAGCCCTGAGCCTATGCTCTGATTTTGCATCTGTCATCTAAAGAACTGCCCTTCTGAGTCCTGCTGACTGAGGTCTAGTCATCCGGTCCTATCAGACAGAGAGAACTTTCAACCCTATCCAGGGACTCTGATCCACTACACTTGTGCCTCTCATCTCCAGGTGCGCTGGGCTCCTTTGAGTTGCGGTGACATCATTTCAAAGCTTTGGCTAAACTGAACAGGGTTTTAGTAGACATGAAGTAGTGGCGCTCAGCTAGTATTTATGTAAGATATTAAAGTGGACACAATTTGGTATGTTGCTGACCGTGAAGGGGAGACCCTCAAACCCCTTAATCTGTGAAGGAGAACCCAAACACAAATACAAGTAGCAGCAGACCTGCGCACTCATACAATATAACAATACAACATGTGAATATGATTCGAAAGCAAATGCAACCAATCCAATGTTGAAGTCTTTTTCTTTCTTTAATTGGTCATCAAACCAAAAACACACAGCCAGCCGACACGTGTTTCATCAGAGAAACAGTGTTCTCCGACTCTTCAGGGCTGGAAAATGACACAAAAGATGACCTGAGAGCAAGGCATCAAATCACAATGTCTGTCATACACATCTCCCCAAGTGGGGGAAAATCAGACATCACCCAACACGCATGGAAACCAATTAATATAAAAGTCAAACCCACAACATTTTGTGCAGTGCAAAGAAACTATTATTTAAATCTAGTGGATAATGTTCATATTAGAGAAAATAAAGACATAAGTAGGACAGCAATGTTCCCCCTCTACGAAGATAATACTACAATTTTATGCCAAAGATGCATCAGAGGCCAGGAATCTAAATGTCAATCATATTGCATAATACGTAAGGCCCGGAGAGTACACGCACCATATATCAAAGGAGGAATAAAGAGTGTCAAAGTAAAAGGCAATCAAGTATAGAACTAAGGATGTACCTCCATGGCTGAATTCAAGATCTGTGGTATCTAATAGAAAGTAAACATAAAGACAAGTGGGGTATAAAATTAAATGTTGTCCAACCAGGCATTAAGGGAACTTGAAATTCAAGTCCCAGTCAGTCGAGACAGAGACTGACTCAACTTACTATTCCGTATATGTTTCCCCCCCCCCTGCTGCAGCTCGCACTTGACTTTGTATATACTACAGTTCCGCCAAGACCTAATATACCCTTACCGGGTTGGAATTATCACCGGCGTTCAGGTGAGGATAGGCACCATTGCCCTAGTCTCTGAGTCGGAAGCCTCATCGGACTCCTGAATAGCCTTTTTAGAAAAAAGGATCCCTCAAATAACAGGCCTTTCCTTCAAGAAAAACCTCTGGCTTCAAAGAGCCCATTGGGTTCCCTCTTTCAAATTGGACAACAGAAATACCATATGCCGGACTGTTTGCTGCCCATTGAGGTGCCAACACACAGAGATGATCCTCAACCATGTGCATAAAAACAACCATATACCATGGAAAGGCTACAGAATCTACGTCTCTCAGGATTACTCCAGACCTACAGTAGAGACAAGGAAGGGCTTCCTCGATCTTCACACCAGACTTAAAGCCTCCAACCTGCAATTTTATCTTTCATCGGCCAGCGAAATTTAAAGTCCATGCAGGTGGGAGACATCACATCATCAGCGAACCAAGAACCCTTCAGCTCTTCCTGGATGAAAGACAGGGTAACTCTATGGACACCCGCCCAGCGCCCTCCCCCAAACCCAATTCATGATCCTCTCCAACGTCTGTCATCTAGGACTATATCCTATTCCACTGCTTGTCTACGTTTTTGGAGTCTTTCCTTTGCACCCTTGGTGGACAAAATGGGTGTGCTCTCTCTCTCTGGTTGTCCTGTCTGGACCCTTCAAAGGGGCTCCCACTGTATTGTGTTATGAGAAGTACTCAAATATTTCAACGTTCTTCTATTTTTAATATGCTTACCCTCCTGTTCAGACAATCGCTGTGATCACCCTAGGTTTAGAGCATCACCACCAGTTTCCTTATACACTTGGATATTCACCAGAAGGCCTACTATCCTTTCATACAGCTTCCTCAGTTTCAAATACCAACCAGAGATTTTTCTTTGTACTCCTCATACTTGAAACTGTATTGAGTTATATACACTGTTAATCTCTGGCATAGATATTGCAGGCCTCGACTGATTTTTTTCCTCCTACTTCCAATTTTGCAAAACATGGGCTACCAACCTCCTAAGCTATCCCTAAGCTACTTGAGCATCAGTCCTCTACACCCCTGCCGGAAGTGAGAATCCTTCTACCATACCACTCTCACCAACTGGGTAGTTTACCCAGCTTCTCCCTTCTGAGATACAGTTTAGGTGAGACCTTCACCAAAATGGTCATGGTTCTTTATAGTACTCCCTCCGCTAAAGTGTGATCTGGTGGTCTGCTATCCCGTGCCTTTATTCTGGAAAGAGGTACTAAGCAGGGTTGTCCCCTTTCCTCTTCTCTATTCATCCTGAACCTAGAGCCTTTACTACACAAGATTAGAACTAATCCCTCCTTCGCCTGGGTCCCTTTTAATAATACCACTGTGAGGTTAGTGGCTTATGCCAACAATATTTTAATTCCAACAGAAAATACATCCTACTCTATTCCGCTGTTAATAGAGACTATAGACGGATATTCCCGAGTTGCAAGCTATAAACTTAATAGAGAGAGGTCTGAAATCCGGGGCCTGAACAATCTCTGCACCAGTGATCTCTTCAAAACTACATGGCTGTCCTGGTAACCCCACTTTATCAAATATTTGGGTCTTTAATTTAACTCATATCTATTATAATTACTCCACCATAACGAAGACATAACTTTGAAAAAAACAGAGACCATACTAGAGGGTTGGTGTCCCAAATTTCTCCCCTGGTGGGGTAGTATCGAGACCATCAAGATGATCGTTACTCAGATAGTCAACTACCTTGTAAATATGTTAACTCTAGTATTATCTGAAGAATTCTACCAGAAATTCGACAGGCTACTAAACAAGTTTATTTGGCAAAAGAAACTCCTTAGAATCTCAATAAAAAAACTAGGCTTGCCTGTACATCTAGGTGGTGTTAATGTAGCAGACTTCAAAAACTAACAAATTGCCTTTGTAGCAAGACAAGGTTCTCTTTGGTTTTCCCAACCACCGGATTATACCCCCACATAGTTACTAATTGAAAAGGACATTTTAGGAGATCTCCACCCGACAACTTTGCTGACCAGCAAAACAAAAAAAAACTTTTTCAGCCCAATGTATCTTTAACAATACCAAAAGAGCTCTGCTGAAGATTGAAGCCTCCTAGAGACCCTGATTACCCAATCCAACACAATATCACTCTGGAACAACCACAAAATCAAAATTCATGGGGAACCGGTATTTTGGGGCTCCTGGGCATCGAAGAGCATTCAGTTTTTCAAACACCTTGGCTCCCAGCAGCCACCTCTTTCATTCATGGAAATACAACAACATTACATCCAGATAGACTTAGACCTTTTTGACTTTCTTAAATTCAATCAGCTTATTTAAAGTCAAGTGCCCTACAAGTGATCCCTCTCTCTTCAAGACCATTGTGTCCTCTAACAAAACTTGCTACCAATCTTCTAAGTTCTATC
This sequence comes from Lissotriton helveticus, assembly GCF_964261635.1. Classification (NCBI taxonomy): domain Eukaryota; kingdom Metazoa; phylum Chordata; class Amphibia; order Caudata; family Salamandridae; genus Lissotriton; species Lissotriton helveticus. Next base: position 581,890,412 of record NC_136063.1, read on the forward strand.
ACCTCTTTAAACCAAAATCTACATACCTGATCTCAAAACTTCAAACAAAATGGAACTCCTCTGAGAATATCTCTCAAGACTCTTGGTGTCTAATTTGGAAGTCAGTTGTCTCCCTTGAAATTTTACCCTCCCTCTCCCAAATGAAATTCTCTCTTCTTCATGGGACATTCTGGACTCCTGCCTGTCTCCACAAACTGTCCTTTAGAAAGAATCTAACTTGTTGGAACTGCAACAAAGAGACGGTGGCCTACCCCACCTACATTTCCACTGCTGCACGGTCTCCCCATTCCGGGATTGCATTTTTTACTTCATCCATACTCTGATCGGAGTTTATCTGAAAAGGAATGTATTTTCTTTCCAACATTCAGGGATTCCTATCCCCATCCTTGCTAACTGGAAAAACACTGCAGCTATCTTATTTCGACCCGAGTTAAATTGGTTTGCTTACCTAAGGGGGGATGATAGCATTTTCATACAAACCTCCCCATGGTGATCTTGTAACAATTCATATGGAAGGCACTTGACAACTATTTTGCCATTACCAAAACTCCATAAGCCCTCTATATATGTCGGATCATTTTCAAACTATTTGGCTGATTATATTTATTTGGAGAGTTATCAATATGTAGTTTAAATGAGCTATATTCACAAGTTGTACCAGCTCACAGGCCTGGAGAGCCCTCTGATGGAAACTCCATGTGCCCACTACCTGTTTATTTATCACTCATTTGTTCTTCTTTTAAGCATGATTTGATTTGGCTTGCTCCCCCTTCCTTTTTGTTCCTTTCTGTTCCCACTCCTGCTCATTATCCATTAACCAAACTTATGCAAGAGAACTGTCTATTATTATTGCATGTTTCACCATGTATAAGCTGTATTGTCTTTTTTTTGTTGAAAAACCCAATTAAATTCTTTGGCAATAAAAAAGAATGTGGTAAGAGAGAACACATTTGTAAAATCTATTACATTTATCAGAGGGGAGGAATGTATGTGGTTATATTGTTTGAGTCCTCAGTCTTTCTAGAATTCTCTGTCCTCATTGATTCGCCAGTAACATTTTAGATTAGGTGGGCAATTTCCTAAAATGGCACACTTTTTTTTCTTATTGCTTATATACCACCGAGATTTTATTCTTCTAAAACCGACTCCCTCTGTCTTCTTTAATCGTTGATCATTGATCCAGCTGGCCTTCTGTTAGCAGGACATTTGTTTTCCAAATAAACCTGTGCCATCTATACAAAGTGATTCTAGCATCGCTACCTCATTTGGATGGTAAGGATAAGGCTTACCTCTCCCCTATCCACTCATATATTCTACTTTCTAGGTAGTGTCTTCATTCTGCCCATCCCGTCAGTAGGTAGAAGTGCTTCTACTATGTTAAATATGGCTGCCATAGTGGATATAAAAAGAGGGGATAAAACATACATTCTGTGGTTTGATATGCTATAATCTTGCCAGTAAACATGACTGCTAAAATTTTAGATTGTCAATTCTTCTTCACTCAGTTCCATAATTCCACGGCAATGGTGCACACTAGTTTTTAAATCAGGTTTCCTCCTCCTTAATTCTTTATTTCCGGAACGGATGTGGGGAGTCAGAATTGTGCCTTCCTGGGTATACTTCAGCACACTGCCAGTTATGTCAGTGTAGCTGAGGCGTATCCCCACACCATACATTCTCCACCTCGCTGCCAGCCACCAAGGACATGGGGTGGCTCCAGGTAATTCAGGAATCTGTCAATAGACTTAGAATCGGCTTGCAAGGGACAGGTTGGAAAAAGTAGGTGGGATGGAGGAATAAAAAAAAGCTTCAAGTTTTGAAAAGTGTAATGTTGTGTGAAATCGCATGCAGATTTTACCTGTAATACCTATAGCTCTGCACCCAATTTATAGGAAAATTATGCATAAATTCGTGCTAAATACTGTAATCTTTTGCAGCCCTTTTTCCAGTCCGGGAGGGAGTAAGGTTTGCTTGGCACACATGAAAATCAAACGTCTTGTCAGATTGTCCTATAATTGCTGTGTCTGTGAAAACTCAACCATCTTTGGACTGCAAAATACATAGTTTCTTGTTTGACCTATTCTAATGAACAAATATATAACTTTTTAATTTGTATTTACTTTTTAAACAGTTGCCCTCTGAAGCAAAACCTATAGTCCGTGTTTTTAATGGTATTCAAATACTCGAACAATTAAAACCGTTGAGTATCTGATTTCACACTGCAGTGTCACATATTGTTTTCACATCTGCTAACTTTTATTTGACAGAAATCTCTTTCAATTCTGAACATCAGCAATAACAACATTGATGAACTGAAAGACTTGGCCGTTTTGGAAAACCTGGCCCAGCTTCTGGCCGTGGACAATCAACTGAGAGAAGTAGAGGTAATGTTAGCTACTATGTGTTATGTCTAGTTGCACACGTGCTTCTTCTAACTCATTGTCATATTTTCCAGTTTATGGTTTAAATCTTTTATTGAATTTTCTTCAACATATAACACAACCATCCGCTCTACGAAAGCGACACAACATGAGTAGCGGTACACAGCAGTGGCAGACCTACAAGAGTGCTATGTGCGATGTGAGCAGAGCAGGTCAACTTAAACACATAACCGATAACAATAAAGGAAATTTATACTACCCTCCCCCCACCCCCTCCTCGTCCACCGGAAAAAGGAGCAGTGAAGGGGTAACTGGAGCCTCTAGGATATTAGGCGACCTCATAAGTCTGATCATTGAGGATCAGAAAGGCGCAGGAGCCTGGGGCATGACAATTTGCGAAATTCTGATGTAAGAAGGGATATGAAGGGTTGGCAAAGCTCTCTAAAGTAGGCTCCTTTACCCGCAAGTGTGAGTGTTAGTTTCTCCATGCCCAAAACTTGCCACAGGCGGTGTAGCCACCCTGTGAAAGTGGGAGTTTGGGAAGAACGCCAATGTATCAGTATGTTCTGGAGGGCTGAGCCTATAGCAATAGCAATCAAACGACCCCTCCTGGCTTTGAGTGGGTAGGTAAGAGGATTAGACAGTCCCAATAAAATATATGCAGGGAAGCTGGGTCTCTACGTGAGTGTCTATCTCATCTAGAATCTGTTCCCAGTTTGATTGGACCTGTTTGCAGTCCCATAAAAGATGAGTCAGAGTGCCCGTCTTCCCGCAACCCCTCCAACACTTGGCGCTCTGTCTCGGGTCATAATATTTTCCAGTTTAGAGTCTGTTGTAAAATAATATAGCAATCATTGGACTTGGAATAAAGAGCTACTTCCAAGCAAGAACACGTTTTAAATATGTATTTAAAGTGAAGTGCTACACTTTAAGAGGCTGTGGAATACACTAAAATCATTCAGTAAGTGATGTCGCGACTGGAGTTTTGTGACTTTGTTGAACTTTATGAGTCTAGCAAGTTATGAGCTGTAAAACTCTAACTTCTGTCAAACAGCTCCACGGCTCACTCAGCTTCACAATTCTATCACATACCTGTTACCTTTGAATACCTCTTTTGGATCTCTTGATCTTCGGACACAGACTTATCTGATTTCTCTCACTGTTGGCAATAATCTTTGCAGACTGTATGGATCCACCAAAGGACAATATTTTAGATTCAAGTGAGCCGTGTTCCTGTATTACTGCCAATCAGACTGAATTATGTAGGCTCAATGCCCCCAAAAACTTGTATTGTGTGAGTCACGCATCTGGAACTGCTTCCCAAAAGTGCATTTGCACATACTAATTTTTGTTTCCACCTGAAAAATATTTTACTCCGTCAAGAAAGCCCTTCACCCACACCTACACAAATTCCGATATGGATATCGCTTGACATTTCCACAAATCCTCATTGAACCCTGCACCTGGCACAAATTTCCTTATGGGTTCCTGGACTCTTTTGTTAATTCCAGAAAGTAGTTAATTTACACTCTGACATAGGTATTAAGTGTGCAAACGGTCTTCCTACAGTCAAAAGGCTGAAGATAATGTTCTGAATCTGTATTGTTACAAGTAGCGACTAATGATTCAATAGGAATAGAAAGCAAATTATATTCTGAGATTGCTAGATGTTTGACACCGGAAGCGTGCTGCAGAAGCAAGACTCTCGCTAGGCACTTGCACTGTGCAGTTTACAGTGTGGATGAGCACACCTTCGCTCCAGTATCTCAAGCCTTTTGTAAGCAAGCGCATATTTTATGTACATTTGCCTTGTGATGACCAGACAGTGGACAATCACGAAAGAAAGCCAAGCTAGCTATTTATATTTCTAAACAGATCGCAACAAGCATGGGCAAAGACAATAGGTCAAGCTTTTAAGACCTATTGACTCGTCTAATGCCTTTTGTTCGTGTTGTATAGCTTTGGCAAAAATACTGATGCTGTACAGCATGATTAAAAGGGAAAAGAGACACAATGATATAGCCACATCATTTTGTTGGTGTGCACATGCACCATGACAAAGGCATCATTTTTTTTTAAATTACTGATCCAAGATAGATTGGTAATTTAAAAATAAAATGAAAATTAAGTGCAAAAGCCATTTTATTTATAAAGTGGAAGGACCGTCAGCAATTTGCTGTTTGGCTCTCTAAACAAAAAAACTAAAATTATTAACAAAAAAATAGGCAATGGGAGCAAGAGATTAGGGGAGTCAACAGATGAGAGGGTTAAGATAGGAGTAGCGGATGGGGAAGAGGAAAAAGAAGCACTGAAGGAAGGGTGCAACAAGGCGAGATGTGCAGAAGGCAGAGAACAACCTGGGGTTAAAGGGGAATCACATAGATGAGAGCAACACAGCACAGGGGAGGGAAGCACATGGGCACACGAGAGCAACATGGAACACAGCGACAGGAAGAAGCACACAAGTGAGACTGCTGGAAAACACATGCACTCTCACTGAGTGCTTAAGCAGAGAGTAGTTCCCTAAAAGTGAGCAGTTGAAGGACAAAATTAAAGAACATATGCTCCAAGGGAAGGGTAAACACAGGATGGACAAGGTAAACCATTAAATATGAAGCAAGTGAGAGTGACAATCAAGCCAACCAATGGTAAGCAGCGGGTGTCCTTTAAGCCTGCTGTAAGTTCTTGGTAAGCTCGCAATAGGCCTTTTCCAACTAGGCCGCTTCTGCTGAGTAACAGGTTTTTTAATGTAAGTGATTTAAAAGTCTATGGAGGGCGTTGCCTCGGTTTAATGCATGACTCACATAAACTCCTGCGGAAGGGATGCCTGTCAGACCCTGGTAAGGAGCTAGAGCTGAAATAATTAAATGGAAAGAATGCTGTAAAAGGACTAACATCCTGATATAGATTATTTAAAAAAAAAGAATTAAGTGAAAATGACGTGAATAAAGAATGTTAACGTAAACTTTTCGAGTGCATGGGACTTTTCCTTGAACAGTTGCTGGACAGAGTCAACTTTAAACTTTGAGAGGCCCGCCACTCAGCCGTCCTGCACGCACCCCAGCACCAATTGAATTCGGTGTATGTGCTTGGGAGGCACATACTACAGGATAGAGAGGTCTGTTCACAAAGACATTTATGAATACAGGAAGCAGTACTGCACGAGTGCTATTTTATATGCTATTGAACCTTTGTGAAACAGGCCCAAACGTCCAACTCCATATTAGTGAAAGTGCAAAGAGTGCAGACCTTTCTATATCTACTAATTGCATATCAATATTCATATTTTAGTTCTTTTGGAGCCTATCACAATGGGATGTTAAAGTACGTAAGAGACTGCTACAGGAGCTCAGCTCCACATATTCCAAAATGCCTTTCTGAATATGCCCCTCGGTGTTCTGTCATCCGACAGTGTCTGATTTTGCCCCCTCTCTACCTGTCTTTCAGAGCCGCCAGGTCATTTAGAATTATTCTAGTTTTCGTGTCAGGCAGCCTCTTGCTAGTGCTTCTGTCTGACCAGGGACGTAGAAACCCGGCACTTGTTAAAATGGGCTGCTGTAGCTCGCCGAGCATTAGGCACAATAGAAGGTTTGGAATGGTGCTACAGGTCACAGGAGTAAAACAAGCATTTACAATGCAATGGTCTCGGCATTATTAAAGGTAGAGCTATTGGCATTGCTCATGACATTTTTTTCATTTTTTGTTTTTTTAAATATAAATAAATGGTATTATCATTTACAATGGCAATAGGTGAGCATTAGAGAGTAGTAGAGAGTAAGCACAGCGAGGGGGCAGGGGAGCAAGCACAGCCAGGGGGCATGGGAGCAAGCACAGCCAGGGGGCAGGGGAGCAAGCACAGCCAGGGGGCAGGGGAGCAAGCACAGCAACGGGGCAGGGGAGAAAGCACAGCGAGGGGGCAGGGGAGAAAGCACAGCGAGGGGGCAGGGGAGAAAGCATAGTGAGGGGGCAGGGAAGCAAGCATAGCGAGGGGGCAGGGAAGCAAGCACAGTGAGGGGGCAGGGAAGCAAGCACAGCGAGGGGGCAGGGGAACCAGGGGGCAGGGGAGCAAGCACAGCCAGGGGGCAGGGGAGCAAGCACAGCCAGGGGGCAGGGGAGCAAGCACAGCCAGGGGGCAGGGGAGCAAGCACAGGCAGGGGGCAGAGGAGCAAGCACAGCCAGGGGGCAAGGTAGCAAGCAAAGCCAGGGGTCAGGGAAGCAAGTACAGCCAGGGCAAGTTATGGACAAATCGCGCAGGTGTAAATCCAACATGCCAGCCCAGCAGGAGGAGGCTATCAAAGAAGCATATTATTTGGCCTCATCACAAGGTATCTGTAATTAAAAACCAAGGAGGCAATACCCCAAATAACTGTAGCGCTCCAGGTAGGGGATCCTGAATAAATCTGTAATATTAAACGGGAGATGACAATTCAGGAAAAGTGAGGAGAGCACTCATCTCAATCGATCTATGGCAAGAGCCCAACAACATAGGCCCCGGGGTTCTCTTTATTAGCAGAGAGAACCTACCGAGCGTGATCCCAGGGCGGCCCATATGATGGATCCCAAAAAAGCCCAAAAGGTGAAGGCAGTGCCGGCGGCGCCGCATCCAGAGATGAATCAGCAAGGTATATCGCGTGGCTCCAACTGGATATAGTTCTCCACGGCAAACCACGGAGCAGGTTCTGCGATAAACAAAGACAAGGGCGACATAGATAAACCCTAGCGCACATAGCCAGAACTCATACACATGGCCTCGGAGATGCGGTCCGTATTACATAACCGCATGCAAACAACAGGAGAGGCTCTGCAGTAACTAAAAACAAGGGCATAATAGATCGACCCTAGAGCACATTGCCGGTGTTAATACACATGGCCTTAAAGATGCGGTATGTTTTATATGACCGCGGGCAGAAAGAGAATAAAAACTGAATCGTAAATAAGGGCAACCATCTCCAAATAACGGGGAATTCAGGGTAAAAGGAAGCGTAAGAATGGCCAGCGAGGGATACGGCCGGACCACCCCAGAGGCCGCTTCACAGGCACCCAATAACCTGCCATCAGTGAATACAGGAATTAAGTGGTAATCCGATCTAAGAGCCGTAATCGCTGCCAAGATACAGGGCAGAGACCGAAGGTCACACCTGAATGCCAGTCAGGGGCTCAGGAAGGTATCAGGTAGGGATAGAGTTCGAAAAATCAATGCCCCGCTTACCTTTAGAGTGTCGATAATTTATCTGGGCGGCGCATCCGTACGGGCAGCACGGCAACGCTGTCTTTAAGTGCAACGCATAGGAGAAACAAGGGGAGGTCAATATCTACTCTTCCCGCGGCCAATCAGAGGCAGGCACACTCTGTGAGGAAAGATAAAGAACGGCCTAAGAAGCGGTTATAGGCCCAGCCTCACCAAGAACGCTGCCAAGATGGAGGCCCAATGTCCAGTCAGCAGCAGGCACGCGAGACCACCGTGCGGCTTTTACTAAGCGCAGCTGGGTTAAGAGTCCCGGGAATCAAGTAGGTTTAAATGTCAGCGTAGACACAGGAGAAATTGATGTTTTATCGCAGCACACACGACGGACACATGAGGGGATTGCGGACCGATAAGTGTGCACTGCTCAGTCAGAAAGTTATCTGGTTTCATGTTTGTACACTCTCTTTAACATCAAAACAGTCAACGGATGATCAACATGTTTACACAGTGTATATATAGCGCTCCGCTCCAACTCTGTCAACCAAGCGCAGCATCTAAATATGGCAGATACTTTGACCTCGAATGAGGTTCAAGCCAGACAGAGGAGCACACAGTTCGAACTCACAGGAACTGTTGCAGGGCGACGATCTCGCTCTGTTCGGGAGCCCTGGCTGAAGCAGAGGAGAGCTCATCCGTAAGGGGCCGTTGGGGGAAGCTGCGGAGATTAGCGGCTGCGAGCGCCAAGGCAGCTGGAAGCACTACCCCGTTAATTATCACAGCACTACTGTCACACAAACTCAGCCATGATGACTAGAGCTAGGTAACAGGAGGCATGACCCTTACGCCCAAGAAAAGTAAGGTAAACTCCGGCGAACCCGCAAGGGTGGGGGCCCGTCATTCCCACACAGGCGGCTGACGGTCTTCGGCAGAGTCCTGACCCGGGCAGGGACAGAGCAGAGCGTCACCACTCAAGCGGGGAGGGAAAGAGGCAGAGAGAGCTAGGATTAAACATCGGAGGGAGAGAGCAGGGGCAGGGAAACGGTCTGTCGCATCAGGCGATCGGGCAGAAATGGTGGCCGCAAAGCTCCGCAAATTTCGGATTCGGGGCGTGTTTTTTGCGCTGAGTGACAGATGACGTCACAGGGCTAAAGAACGCAAAAAACACGCCCCCGAATCCGAAAGAGACGTGGCTTTATTGGAGTGACTCCCTTCTCCTCCAATGGCTGGCCTCTGTTTAGGAAGCCAGCCAATGGAGGAGAATGGAGGAGAGAGGCGGGTTTATTCCCCCTAACTCCAAAACATTAATTCTTCGGGACTCCGCCCCCTCACTGCTGCGCAGTGAGAAGCGACGGTCCCTCGACCGAAAAAAGGGCTGCACCCCCGTTTATACTTGTATATTTGTAAAGCGGGTGCAGCGCCGCCTAATGCCCCTCTGGACAAGCCATTTTAGACAGCCATTCTTACATCGCAATATGCATTGCAAGGACCGGTCAGTTCAGCTGTCTGCTGGTTTCAGGTATGCACCTTTTATTGCTTATTACCTGTGTTTCGTACAGTTTGCATAACACTAGTTGTCAACTTTATTCCAGTTTCCTGACTCTCTTTGAATTCGGACGAGCTGAAAGGCGAGTGCGCCCATATTTCCAGGCTAATAATGTATTCCTCCTCTGCTGGCATCGATCCACGCAGAGGTATCAAAGAAGATGGATTCACTCGTATCACGGTTTAGTCAGCAAGAATCAACATTATGGATTTTTTTCAGATTATGACAAGCAGTCCCACCGGTGACTCATCTCTCTCTCTCGGCACCGCTGGGGGCAGTTAGGTTAGAAGTGTCCGATAGAAAACTGGCACGCGCCGGTCAAGAGCAGGCGAGGCATCATTGGCCCTCAGGCCGCGGACGCCTCGCTCGAGTCAACCTTTTGTTTCTGGGATTTGAATTTCTACGTTGTATTGCGTCGCAGGCTCCTTAATAAGATCTTCTGTTCTGACGTGGCCGTTTATCCGGGTAAGAGCGCATCCCTTAAAACTGGCGCGTCTCTCGAGTGGGGTTAGTGAAGCGCTGCCCGGCTGCGCGTGCCCTTCCTCACAGAGCTGCGCGAGCAGCCGGAGCACGTGCGCAGAGGGCGACCCTGCGTCACCACAGGATTAGCGTTCTCAGAATGATGAAGCACACCGGAGCATGGCGTCTCTTCAAGTCAGCAGTAGATGACGGAAAAGCGCAGCTGTAAGACGTCCTTCAAATCTAATTTGAGCAAGGTGATGCTTTCCCAGCCCTGCAAAATGTGTTTTATTCGACAATTAATAGTAAATTTTAAAAAAAAGGGGCAGCCTGAAACCAACCCATTACTTCCGCTTCGAGGCACACTAGCCACTGTAAAATACCTCTTAATCAGAGATTCGATCTACCGTGTAAGAAGTCAGATAGATGTTGATGTCTGAGTTTCTCAGAAAACCATGTGTGTGTACATCGGAACTCGTACAGCAGGGTCTAAACCAGCGTTGCTCATTGTTAGTCAGACGGTGCCTGGCGACTCCACCTGTGCTGAAGCAGCCTTTCCCACCAAAAGTTATTGGAAAGTCTATAAAATGATATCGCTGGTGATGTTGATCACAAACAGAACTTTGGGCCAGTTAATGTAAAAATCTTAAACTGACGTGCCTCGTCTTATGGGACAAAGTGTTTAATGCATTTATAATTTCTAGAACTAGTCCATGACACCACACTACACTTTCTAAGTATAAGAATATTTTTTTATGTTGGAAATGTATTCTTTGGAAAGGTACTTAATGCATAAAGCTTGGAAAGGAACGAGAACAGCAGTTCTAAGAAACCTTCACCCAGTAGTTCTCCCACTTTTTAGAGGATAGTTTTCTTAGCCATTAGGGTGTTTAATTATTAGAAATGATGGGTGAAAAGCAGCCTAGTTGCTTGTATTCCAACAGGCCACCACGACAGGGTCTTCTCTCCTGGCCTCATCCCAGCCCTTAGCATTTATTCTGGTTCTAGGCCTGATATTGTCTGCTTTCAGCAGGTCCTACAAAGCTTCCTCTCAAAATCAAAGTGGTTCCAAGATATTGGCTACATGGTTTCAGTGGTCACTGGATGCCAGGGATGTATTATGAGATGTGCTACCTTGAGGTTTTGCTCCCAGCCAGCCAGAGCTTGGAGTTTCTTCACAGTCATGCCTGGTCAGGATGTTTCGTGGAGGAGTAAGGGATGCTCTGCTCAAGAGACAGGCCAGGTGTATGTAGATGCTACTACAGAGAAATTCTCTAGGCTGAGTGTGGTTTGTAGCCCAGAAGCCCTACGTTGGGTTAAGGCGGTTTGAGGTCTATGAGGGGCAAGCTATAGGGGTTGCTCCAAGGGCAGAGAACCCAAAACGGCCATATCTTAATGCATGGAACCTCCGTCTTGAGCTACTTTTGATAGGTCCTCGCAGCGAATGCCATTTTCACAGCAGAGTCTCAATGCAAAGCACACTTCGCACAGCCATACTTGGGTGACATTGAGAATTCCAGCAAGAGGGTTTAGTGGACACTTCTCCCAGGGCCTCAAGTATAAAGACATTCACCATTCCATACCAGTCTGCTGCCAGCAAGTAACCATCTTGCCACACCTCGGTTAGGGGCAGTAGTCACCCTTCGCCTTGGTAGTTGGGGCAGCACTGTCCAACTGAACCTTGTGCTTGGGAAGCAAACATCATAAAGTGGAGCTCCTCCAGTAAGTTAGAATATATCAGTACGACTGGGGCAAAAATGCAGGGCAGAAAAGATGAAAAAGAGTTGCATGGCACAGTACACAGTGTGCAAGGACTTTCATCTCTGTCTCATATGTGAGAAATCGTGAAAAGTTGGTCATATCTCTTCAAAATCCTTAGGCTCTGTACAAACTACTACCACTACATTTAAATCTCAGGTAAGCAACCTCACGCAGATGGTGCAGTCTATGTAGCCTATTCTAATAGCTATTTCTTCTCTCAGATTCTGCATCTTGAACCATTTCTAGTTATCAGACTGGATCCAGAAACGGTTTTACAGCAGTAGCTTCTATCCTGTGATATGTGGCAGTGTTTTAGATCCTAGAGTGACTCCCAATGGGTCATCACTAATAATCATCTGCATGCCCACAAAGTGCCTCCCGTTTCAGTAATGACAGTTCCTTTTTCACAAGGATTCAAGGCGTTAACTATTTAGGTCAAGCCTAGGCAGCGTCCATGCGCTGACCTGTGAGGCATGCTGTATCTGGAATATGAGCTGTAAGCACCTACCATATTTTCTGTTGGCTCTTCTTACTGTTCTTCATAAATTCTGGCTTTTGATTGGTGAAAAGCCTTACCGGTCCCTCTTTTTTGCACTTCTGAAACCTCCAATTCGGACTGCCCCCGTTACATCTGTTCACTATCTACGATTCTTTCGGGACATTCTTTTTTTTTTTTTTTTTGGCCTGCCTTTGCTCATGTAGTCAGAAGTGTTTGTGTTTACTTCCTGTGCCGGCTTGTTTTGTTTATGACTACAGTGCCAATGCTTCATCTTTAACAGTCGTGGCTGTGCGCCTTTCTTTTGTTCTGTGTGGCTTGCCCAACACTATTTACTTGTAGCAACATTCTGGGGTTCCTTTGGGCAGCGCGGCACGGCACGCCGTGCTTCATCTTTAACAATGGCAGCTGCGCGCCTTTGTTTTGTTCTGCGCAGTTTACCTAACTCTATTTACTTTTGGCAATTCTGGTTTTGTTTGACCATCGTGGCATGACTTGCTTCATCTTTAACAATGGCGGCCCCACGCCTTTCTTTTGTTCTGCACAGCTTGCTCAACTCTATTCACTTTTCCCAACAGTCTACGGTTTTGGGCAGCGCTTCATCTTTAACAATGGCGGCCGCATGCCTTTCTTTTGTTCTGCACGGCTCACCCACCTCTTTATTTAGTATGCCTCAATCCTACTTACACCGTCCGGCTGTGAATTAAGCCTGATACCCGCTGTTGATCTTTTAACGGTTGTCATCTGTCGTGATTTTAGCATCTTAGGGTCACAGAACAACAGATCCCCTGGCAAAACATAAATACTTGGAATTGTCTAGGAGTAGGAGGGTTCATAATGTGTAAAAAGACCGAGGATTGAACCACTGGTGGTACCTCAACCAATCCCAGTGTGTCCCACAAAATTTTGAAGTGTTGATTGGCTTTGGAGTCCCTGCCTGAGTCGTCCTCCAGGCTCCAGCAATTCAAAGCGTGCTGCCCAGAAATGGAGAAAGTTCAATCCTAGCTGGGGGTGAGGGACCAGGGGAATGTCACAGACAGGGCAATAGTAGTGTATGTTGACTTTGGTAGGTGATTCTGCTGCTGCCCACTGTTTTGGACAACAAGAGGGAATGGTAAAAAAGAGGGACGGAAGCACGAAGGACTGACCCCTGGTGGTCATATTAAGCCATGGTTCGACCAGGTCAACGGGTCCCATTGTGTGCCGGTCGGTCTGTGCATGACCCAGAACCCGCCCACTTGTGGGCAACAGCAGGTTGCTGGTCCGATTGCAGGGTCTCAAACTGTGCTGATGGCTTTACAACCGGATGCTTGCAGCATACTGGATGCCGATTTTCTAATGCATATTTGGTATTTTTATGGCCAATAGATGTTCTGTTAATTTGACTCTGGTGCACTCATGAAGGTCAACATGACAGGTCGCATTCTGCATGGAATAAATATCCCTGAGCATTTTGAGGTTCAACTCAGGGAAATACTTACACGCCTTCTTAATGAGACACTTTAACTACAGCAGAGTTACTTACGTCTTTTATGTAGTGCAACTCGGAATGCGCTCATGTGCTTTTTCATTTAGATTTTTGGTCAATATTGCAGAATCAAACTCCCTTCATTTAATTAAGATTACTTTCAAGTTTTAATATGCAGCGCATACTCAGAAGCTTTGGCAGACGATCCAAAATATTCATGGGCCCATACGATTTAGAGAAATGCCTGTACGTCCTCGTCACTGAGATCTTTAGTGGTCAGTTAAGGTGCTTTGTTACAAATCTCATTGCATACACATATGACCATAATTGTTTCATGACAAGTACCTCTCAAAGCACTGCTATAATGTGCCTATTAGTGTCAAAGCTTCCATGTTAAAGAACAGTCAATCAATCAATCAGGGATTTGTGAAGCGCATTACTCACCCGTGAGGGTCTCAAGGCCCTGGGGGGGGGGGGGGGGGGAGGATGGGGTGGAGCGGGGACGGTGGTATTCAAGCAGCTCTGTCTCATCCAAACAGCCAGATCTTGAGGCTTTTCCTGAATGCTTGCAGAGTGGTGGGAACATCTGATGCTGAAGGGGAGTTAGTTCTAGGTTTTGGCCACGATGTAGGAGAAGGCTCTTCCTTCCATTCTGGCTCTGCTGATGAGTGGGATTTCGGCCAGGGCAAGGTCGGCAGAGCTGAGGTTTCTCTTGGGTGCATAGAAGGAGATTCTTTCGTTGAGGTATTGGGGTCCGGTGTTGTGGAGGGATTTGTAGGTGTGGGTGAGCAGCTTGAAGGTCACTCTTTTTCGACAGGGAGCCAGTGGAGGTCTCGTAGGTGCTGGGTGATGTGGTCATGTTGTGGGATGCAGAGGATAAGCCTGGCAGCGACGTTCTGGATGGTCTAGAGTTTGAGGAGTAGAGATTTGTTGATTCTGGCATCGAGGGCGTTACCGTAGTCCAGCCTGCTGGTTATGAGTGCGTGGATGACGGTCTTTCTGGATTCGGGGGGGATCCATTTGAAGGTCTTGCAGAGAATGCAGAGGGTATTGAAGCACATGGAGGATAAGGTGTTGACCTGTCGGTTCATGGTGAGGGAGGAGCCGAGTATGAGGCCGAGGTTGCGGGTGTGGTCCGTGGGTGTGGGAAGGTTGCCGAGGGCGGTGGGCCACCAGGTGTTGTCCCGTGTGGAGGGAATGGATCCGAGGATGAGGACTTCCGTTTTCTCCGAGTTGAGCTGCAGGCAGCTGCTGCTCATCCAGGAGGCAACGTCTTTCATTCCTTCCTGGAAGCTGTGTCTGGTGATGTCGGGTTCCTTGGTGAGGGAGAGGATGAGCTGGGTGTCATTGGCGTAGGATACTATGCTGAGTCCGTGTTTTCTGACGATGGTAGCGAGGGGGGCTATGTAGATGTTGAAGAGCATGGGGCTGACTCAGGATCCTTGGGGTACTCTGCCGCTGATCTCTGTGGGTACGGAGAGGAAGGGAGGGATTCTGATTCTTTGAGTTTGGCTGGTGAGGAAGGAGCGGATCTAGTCTAGGGCAGTTCACTGTATGCCGGCGTCGTGGAGTCTGGCAGCTAGTGTGCAGTGGGAGACGGTGCCGAAGGCTGCTAAGAGGTCTAGTAGGATGAGGACAGCCGTGTGGACTTTGTCGAAGTTGGTGCAGATGTCGTCCATGGTGGCTAGGAGGGTGGTTTTTAGAAAAGACAATCTGAGCACCGGGTTATGTGCATATTATTATCACAAAGCTGACAGCTGACCCATATTTAATAAATCACCTAACAGTATTTCATATTAAAAATATACATTTTTATTCATTTTTTTTGGATATATAGTCAATATTCTTTTTTATTATTTCGTTTTCAAAACAGTGAAACATTGTACATCTGGTTTTGTTTAGACAATTAATTCATTAGTATTGCCATTCGTCATGATAATATTTGTACAGTTTTCTTTACATAAGACTATCTATTCAACACCCATAATGAGATACAGTATACAAAGCTAGCAATTAGACGTGATTATATACAGAACCAAGTATTTCCAAATCAACGCGTTTCGGCATTGCCTTTCTCAGGAAATTCTGTACAATTTCAGTTTGATAACTGTTTAATTTGGTAAATAATGGTCACATGAGTAGCGTTTTGGTATTCAGATCTAGAGTCGAAGTTCTGGGTATCCAATTATATCCTCTTAAAAAGTGTCTCTCTCTAAGATTACACTTCCTGTCCAATATTATTTCTCAGTGGGTGTAGTGCACCTTCTCGGTGGCTTTTTAATAGTTTAGATCTTGTGTCCTGGTAAAGCACGCATGCGCCATGACGATAGATAGATTCTGCAAAACGGTCCCTTTTAATGTGAACTCTGGTACTTTGCTGCGTGAGAAGAATGTTCCAAACTCTTCCTCCGTATACTGGCGCCTAGGAGGGTGGTGTCGTTGCTGGGTTGCTGCGGAATCTGGATTGGGCAGTATCGGGGATTGAGTTGGATTCAATGAAGTTCGTGAGCAGGATGTTGATAATCTTCTCTGTGACTTGGGCTGCAAAGGGGAGGAGAGAGGTGGGTCTGTAGTTCTTGAAGTATGTAGGGTCTGTGGAGGGCTTCTTGAGGAGGGGCTTGACTTCTGTGCATTTCCAGTCATCGGGGAACGTGCCTGTTTCGAGGGTGCAGTTGATAGTACATCTTAGTTTGGGTGCTATAGCGGAGGCGGCTCTGTGGAAGATGTGCGGCGGGCAGGGGTTGGTGGGGGCGCCTGAGCGTATGCGCCTCATGGTCTTGGTGGTGTCTTCTGTTGTGACAGTGGTCCAGGTGGTGATGGTAGGCTGGCTGGCTTTGCCAGTGGTGGGTGTAGTGTCAGTGGCTTGGTCCGGTTCGTCGAAGTTGTATAGGGTCCTGATCTTGTGATGGAAGTGGGAGCCTAGTTTGTTGCAGAGGTCCTGGGAGAGAGGGACGTCGGAGGTTTGGCTGGGGTTTTCGTGAATTCTTGTATCATGCTGAAGAGTTCCTTGGAGTTGCGGCAGTTGGAGAGGATTCTGTCCTGGATGTTGCAGCACTCAGGATAATATGCTGCATGGCTAAATACTTATAAGGTCCCAAAGTCGAGATCGATTGCATTGCAAATGCTTGTTTTATGTTGGGTGTTAGCCAAGACCATTTGATTTTGCAAAAAATGTAGGTAAAATATACTTACTTGAAGGGACTTTCAGCAACCTCTTTATCCATTACTCTGTTGTTGTCATTCGCATTTTGCTTCCACCCACTATGGCATGGGGCAATATGTCAACCTGCATAAGCCACTGGTTAACTTCCCTTTAAGTGACTGCATTTTGCTCATTCACGAGGAGCGCATATGCACCCAAGGTAGTTCCCTTCAGGGCTGGTGTTTTTGTTTTTAGGTTTTGCCTAGCGAAAGCTGCGCTCTGCGCAGCTTTTCGCGCAGGCGAAATCCTGTTGAGAACTGTAGGGTGCTTTGGGTCGGCCCTCGTCATTGATTGGCTGGCTCCGTAAACGGAGCCTTGCCATTGGACGAGGGGCCTGTCCGTCAATGCCGGACCAGACACGGGGGCGTTCCTGACATTCTTTCCCTTTTGCCGACGTCACGCGACGCCGGGAACGCCCCCGAGTCTGTTCCGGCATTGCCGGCACCTCCCTTGCTCTACTGTCATCACCACAACACTGCGCCCATTTTATCCCAAGCTAAACACTCGGAGAGGCGCAGTGACCGGGTCTTTGAAGGCCGCTCTCCCAATGAAAACAAGTTTTCTCTCCGAGTCAGCACGAGCAGGAAGACGAGCAGCGCGCCTCCCAGCTGGCCTCTCGCATCAGCATCCAGAGCTGCCCTGCGCGGTGTGTAGCTTCAGTGGAGCTTCAGAGTGCAGAGTGGAGCTTCAGAGTGGAGCTTCAGAGTGGAGCTTCAGAGTGGAGCTTCAGAGTGGAGCTTCAGAGTGGAGCTTCAGAGTGCAGCTTCAGAGTGGAGCTTCAGAGTGCAGAGTGGAGCTTCAGAGTGCAGATTCAGAGTGGAGCTTCAGAGTGCAGAGTGGAGCTTCAGAGTGCAGATTCAGAGTGGAGCTTCAGAGTGCAGAGTGGAGCTTCAGAGTGGAGCTTCAGAGTGCAGAGTGGAGCTTCAGAGTGCAGAGTGGAGCTTCAGAGTGGAGCTTCAGAGTGGAGCTTCAGAGTGGAGCTTCAGAGTGGAGCTTCAGAGTGGAGCTTCAGAGTGCAGAGTGGAGCTTCAGAGTGCAGAGTGGAGCTTCAGAGTGGAGCTTCAGAGTGCAGAGTGGAGCTTCAGAGTGCAGAGTGGAGCTTCAGAGTGCAGAGTGGAGCTTCAGAGTGGAGCTTCAGAGTGGAGCTTCAGAGTGCAGAGTGGAGCTTCAGAGTGCAGAGTGGAGCTTCAGAGTGGAGCTTCAGAGTGCAGAGTGGAGCTTCAGAGTGCAGAGTGGAGCTTCAGAGTGGAGCTTCAGAGTGGAGCTTCAGAGTGGAGCTTCAGAGTGGAGCTTCAGAGTGGAGCTTCAGAGTGGAGCTTCAGAGTGCAGAGTGGAGCTTCAGAGTGGAGCTTCAGAGTGGAGCTTCAGAGTGGAGCTTCAGAGTGGAGCTTCAGAGTGCAGAGTGGAGCTTCAGAGTGCAGAGTGGAGCTTCAGAGTGCAGATTCAGAGTGGAGCTTCAGAGTGCAGAGTGGAGCTTCAGAGTGCAGATTCAGAGTGGAGCTTCAGAGTGCAGAGTGGAGCTTCAGAGTGGAGCTTCAGAGTGCAGAGTGGAGCTTCAGAGTGGAGCTTCAGAGTGCAGAGTGGAGCTTCAGAGTGGAGCTTCAGAGTGGAGCTTCAGAGTGGAGCTTCAGAGTGGAGCTTCAGAGTGGAGCTTCAGAGTGGAGCTTCAGAGTGCAGAGTGGAGCTTCAGAGTGGAGCTTCAGAGTGCAGAGTGGAGCTTCAGAGTGCAGAGTGGAGCTTCAGAGTGCAGATTCAGAGTGGAGCTTCAGAGTGGAGCTTCAGAGTGGAGCTTCAGAGTGGAGCTTCAGAGTGGAGCTTCAGAGTGGAGCTTCAGAGTGGAGCTTCAGAGTGCAGAGTGGAGCTTCAGAGTTGAGCTTCAGAGTGGAGCTTCAGAGTGGAGCTTCAGAGTGGAGCTTCAGAGTGGAGCTTCAGAGTGGAGCTTCAGAGTGGAGCTTCAGAGTGCAGATTCAGAGTGCAGATTCAGAGTGGAGCTTCAGAGTGGAGCTTCAGAGTGGAGCTTCAGAGTGCAGATTCAGAGTGGAGCTTCAGAGTGCAGAGTGGAGCTTCAGAGTGCAGATTCAGAGTGGAGCTTCAGAGTGCAGAGTGGAGCTTCAGAGTGGAGCTTCAGAGTGCAGAGTGGAGCTTCAGAGTGCAGAGTGGAGCTTCAGAGTGGAGCTTCAGAGTGCAGAGTGGAGCTTCAGAGTGGAGCTTCAGAGTGCAGAGTGGAGCTTCAGAGTGGAGCTTCAGAGTGGAGCTTCAGAGTGGAGCTTCAGAGTGGAGCTTCAGAGTGGAGCTTCAGAGTGCAGAGTGGAGCTTCAGAGTGGAGCTTCAGAGTGGAGCTTCAGAGTGGAGCTTCAGAGTGGAGCTGCAGAGTGCAGAGTGGAGCTTCAGAGTGCAGATTCAGAGTGGAGCTTCAGAGTGCAGAGTGGAGCTTCAGAGTGGAGCTTCAGAGTGCAGAGTGGAGCTTCAGAGTGCAGAGTGGAGCTTCAGAGTGGGGCTTCAGAGTCCAGAGTGGAGCTTCAGAGTGGAGCTTCAGAGTGCAGAGTGGAGCTTCAGAGTGGAGCTTCAGAGTGCAGAGTGGAGCTTCAGAGTGGAGCTTCAGAGTGCAGAGTGGAGCTTCAGAGTGGAGCTTCAGAGTGGAGCTTCAGAGTGGAGCTTCAGAGTGCAGAGTGGAGCTTCAGAGTGCAGATTCAGAGTGGAGCTTCAGAGTGCAGAGTGGAGCTTCAGAGTGGAGCTTCAGAGTGCAGAGTGGAGCTTCAGAGTGGAGCTTCAGAGTGGAGCTTCAGAGTGGAGCTTCAGAGTGGAGCTTCAGAGTGGAGCTTCAGAGTGCAGCTTCAGAGTGGAGCTTCAGAGTGCAGAGTGGAGCTTCAGAGTGCAGATTCAGAGTGGAGCTTCAGAGTGCAGAGTGGAGCTTCAGAGTGGAGCTTCAGAGTGCAGAGTGGAGCTTCAGAGTGGAGCTTCAGAGTGCAGAGTGGAGCTTCAGAGTGGAGCTTCAGAGTGCAGAGTGGAGCTTCAGAGTGGAGCTTCAGAGTGGAGCTTCAGAGTGGAGCTTCAGAGTGGAGCTTCAGAGTGGAGCTTCAGAGTGGAGCTTCAGAGTGGAGCTTCAGAGTGCAGATTGGAGCTTCAGAGTGCAGAGTGGAGCTTCAGAGTGGAGCTTCAGAGTGGAGCTTCAGAGTGGAGCTTCAGAGTGGAGCTTCAGAGTGGAGCTTCAGAGTGGAGCTTCAGAGTGGAGCTTCAGAGTGGAGCTTCAGAGTGGAGCTTCAGAGTGCAGAGTGGAGCTGCAGATTCAGAGTGGAGCTGCAGAGTGCAGATTCAGAGTGCAGAGTGGAGCTTCAGAGTGCAGATTCAGAGTGGAGCATCAGAGTGCAGATTCAGAGTGGAGCTTCAGAGTGCAGAGTGGAGCTTCAGAGTGCAGATTCAGAGTGGAGCTTCAGAGTGCAGAGTGGAGCTTCAGAGTGCAGATTCAGAGTGGAGCTTCAGAGTGCAGAGTGGAGCTTCAGAGTGGAGCTTCAGAGTGCAGAGTGGAGCTTCAGAGTGCAGAGTGGAGCTTCAGAGTGCAGAGTGGAGCTTCAGAGTGGAGCTTCAGAGTGCAGAGTGGAGCTTCAGAGTGCAGAGTGGAGCTTCAGAGTGCAGAGTGGAGCTTCAGAGTGGAGCTTCAGAGTGGAGCTTCAGAGTGGAGCTTCAGAGTGGAGCTTCAGAGTGGAGCTTCAGAGTGGAGCTTCAGAGTGGAGCATCAGAGTGGAGCATCAGAGTGGAGCTTCAGAGTGGAGCTTCAGAGTGGAGCTTCAGAGTGGAGCTTCAGAGTGGAGCTTCAGAGTGGAGCTTCAGAGTGGAGCTTCAGAGTGGAGCATCAGAGTGCAGAGTGGAGCTTCAGAGTGCAGAGTGGAGCTTCAGAGTGCAGATTCAGAGTGGAGCTTCAGAGTGCAGAGTGGAGCTTCAGAGTGCAGAGTGGAGCTTCAGAGTGCAGATTCAGAGTGGAGCTTCAGAGTGCAGAGTGGAGCTTCAGAGTGCAGAGTGGAGCTTCAGAGTGCAGATTCAGAGTGCAGAGTGGAGCTTCAGAGTGGAGCTTCAGAGTGGAGCTTCAGAGTGGAGCTTCAGAGTGGAGCTTCAGAGTGGAGCTTCAGAGTGGAGCTTCAGAGTGCAGATTCAGAGTGGAGCTTCAGAGTGCAGAGTGGAGCTTCAGAGTGCAGATTCAGAGTGGAGCTTCAGAGTGCAGATTCAGAGTGGAGCTTCAGAGTGCAGATTCAGAGTGGAGCTTCAGAGTGGAGCTTCAGAGTGCAGATTCAGAGTGGAGCTTCAGAGTGGAGCTTCAGAGTGGAGCTTCAGAGTGGAGCTTCAGAGTGGAGCTTCAGAGTGCAGAGTGGAGCTTCAGAGTGCAGAGTGGAGCTTCAGAGTGGAGCTTCAGAGTGCAGAGTGGAGCTTCAGAGTGCAGAGTGGAGCTTCAGAGTGGAGCTTCAGAGTGGAGCTTCAGAGTGGAGCTTCAGAGTGGAGCTTCAGAGTGGAGCTTCAGAGTGGAGCTTCAGAGTGGAGCTTCAGAGTGCAGAGTGGAGCTTCAGAGTGGAGCTTCAGAGTGGAGCTTCAGAGTGGAGCTTCAGAGTGGAGCTTCAGAGTGGAGCTTCAGAGTGGAGCTTCAGAGTGGAGCTTCAGAGTGGAGAGTGGAGCTTCAGAGTGGAGCTTCAGAGTGGAGCTTCAGAGTGGAGCTTCAGAGTGGAGCTTCAGAGTGGAGCTTCAGAGTGCAGAGTGGAGCTTCAGAGTGCAGAGTGGAGCTTCAGAGTGCAGATTCAGAGTGGAGCTTCAGAGTGCAGAGTGGAGCTTCAGAGTGCAGATTCAGAGTGGAGCTTCAGAGTGCAGAGTGGAGCTTCAGAGTGGAGCTTCAGAGTGCAGAGTGGAGCTTCAGAGTGGAGCTTCAGAGTGCAGAGTGGAGCTTCAGAGTGGAGCTTCAGAGTGGAGCTTCAGAGTGGAGCTTCAGAGTGGAGCTTCAGAGTGGAGCTTCAGAGTGGAGCTTCAGAGTGGAGCTTCAGAATGGAGCTTCAGAGTGGAGCTTCAGAGTGGAGCTTCAGAGTGGAGCTTCAGAGTGGAGCTTCAGAGTGCAGAGTGGAGCTTCAGAGTGGAGCTTCAGAGTGGAGCTTCAGAGTGGAGCTTCAGAGTGCAGAGTGGAGCTTCAGAGTGCAGAGTGGAGCTTCAGAGTGCAGAGTGGAGCTTCAGAGTGGAGCTTCAGAGTGCAGAGTGGAGCTTCAGAGTGCAGAGTGGAGCTTCAGAGTGCAGATTCAGAGTGGAGCTTCAGAGTGCAGAGTGGAGCTTCAGAGTGGAGCTTCAGAGTGGAGCTTCAGAGTGGAGCTTCAGAGTGGAGCTTCAGAGTGGAGCTTCAGAGTGGAGCTTCAGAGTGGAGCTTCAGAGTGGAGCTTCAGAGTGCAGAGTGGAGCTTCAGAGTGGAGCTTCAGAGTGGAGCTTCAGAGTGGAGCTTCAGAGTGGAGCTTCAGAGTGGAGCTTCAGAGTGGAGCTTCAGAGTGGAGCTTCAGAGTGGAGCTTCAGAGTGGAGCTTCAGAGTGGAGCTTCAGAGTGCAGATTCAGAGTGGAGCTTCAGAGTGGAGCTTCAGAGTGCAGATTCAGAGTGGAGCTTCAGAGTGCAGAGTGGAGCTTCAGAGTGCAGATTCAGAGTGGAGCTTCAGAGTGCAGAGTGGAGCTTCAGAGTGGAGCTTCAGAGTGCAGAGTGGAGCTTCAGAGTGCAGAGTGGAGCTTCAGAGTGGAGCTTCAGAATGCAGAGTGGAGCTTCAGAGTGGAGCTTCAGAGTGGAGCTTCAGAGTGGAGCTTCAGAGTGGAGCTTCAGAGTGGAGCTTCAGAGTGGAGCTTCAGAGTGCAGAGTGGAGCTTCAGAGTGGAGCTTCAGAGTGCAGAGTGGAGCTTCAGAGTGGAGCTTCAGAGTGCAGAGTGGAGCTTCAGAGTGGAGCTTCAGAGTGGAGCTTCAGAGTGCAGAGTGGAGCTTCAGAGTGCAGATTCAGAGTGGAGCTTCAGAGTGCAGAGTGGAGCTTCAGAGTGGAGCTTCAGAGTGCAGAGTGGAGCTTCAGAGTGGAGCTTCAGAGTGGAGCTTCAGAGTGGAGCTTCAGAGTGGAGCTTCAGAGTGGAGCTTCAGAGTGGAGCTTCAGAGTGGAGCTTCAGAGTGCAGCTTCAGAGTGGAGCTTCAGAGTGCAGAGTGGAGCTTCAGAGTGCAGATTCAGAGTGGAGCTTCAGAGTGCAGAGTGGAGCTTCAGAGTGGAGCTTCAGAGTGCAGAGTGGAGCTTCAGAGTGGAGCTTCAGAGTGCAGAGTGGAGCTTCAGAGTGGAGCTTCAGAGTGCAGAGTGGAGCTTCAGAGTGGAGCTTCAGAGTGGAGCTTCAGAGTGGAGCTTCAGAGTGGAGCTTCAGAGTGGAGCTTCAGAGTGCAGATTGGAGCTTCAGAGTGCAGAGTGGAGCTTCAGAGTGCAGAGTGGAGCTTCAGAGTGGAGCTTCAGAGTGGAGCTTCAGAGTGGAGCTTCAGAGTGGAGCTTCAGAGTGGAGCTTCAGAGTGGAGATTCAGAGTGGAGCTTCAGAGTGCAGAGTGGAGCTGCAGATTCAGAGTGGAGCTGCAGAGTGCAGATTCAGAGTGCAGAGTGGAGCTTCAGAGTGCAGATTCAGAGTGGAGCATCAGAGTGCAGATTCAGAGTGGAGCTTCAGAGTGCAGAGTGGAGCTTCAGAGTGCAGATTCAGAGTGGAGCTTCAGAGTGCAGAGTGGAGCTTCAGAGTGCAGATTCAGAGTGGAGCTTCAGAGTGCAGAGTGGAGCTTCAGAGTGGAGCTTCAGAGTGCAGAGTGGAGCTTCAGAGTGCAGAGTGGAGCTTCAGAGTGGAGCTTCAGAGTGCAGAGTGGAGCTGCAGAGTGGAGCTTCAGAGTGCAGAGTGGAGCTTCAGAGTGGAGCTTCAGAGTGGAGCTTCAGAGTGGAGCTTCAGAGTGGAGCTTCAGAGTGGAGCATCAGAGTGGAGCTTCAGAGTGGAGCTTCAGAGTGGAGCTTCAGAGTGGAGCTTCAGAGTGGAGCTTCAGAGTGGAGCTTCAGAGTGGAGCTTCAGAGTGGAGCTTCAGAGTGGAGCTTCAGAGTGGAGCATCAGAGTGCAGAGTGGAGCTTCAGAGTGCAGAGTGGAGCTTCAGAGTGCAGATTCAGAGTGGAGCTTCAGAGTGCAGAGTGGAGCTTCAGAGTGCAGAGTGGAGCTTCAGAGTGCAGATTCAGAGTGGAGCTTCAGAGTGCAGAGTGGAGCTTCAGAGTGCAGAGTGGAGCTTCAGAGTGCAGATTCAGAGTGCAGAGTGGAGCTTCAGAGTGGAGCTTCAGAGTGGAGCTTCAGAGTGGAGCTTCAGAGTGGAGCTTCAGAGTGGAGCTTCAGAGTGGAGCTTCAGAGTGCAGAGTGGAGCTTCAGAGTGCAGATTCAGAGTGGAGCTTCAGAGTGCAGAGTGGAGCTTCAGAGTGCAGAGTGGAGCTTCAGAGTGCAGAGTGGAGCTTCAGAGTGCAGATTCAGAGTGGAGCTTCAGAGTGCAGAGTGGAGCTTCAGAGTGCAGAGTGGAGCTTCAGAGTGCAGATTCAGAGTGCAGAGTGGAGCTTCAGAGTGGAGCTTCAGAGTGGAGCTTCAGAGTGGAGCTTCAGAGTGGAGCTTCAGAGTGGAGCTTCAGAGTGGAGCTTCAGAGTGGAGCTTCAGAGTGGAGCTTCAGAGTGCAGATTCAGAGTGGAGCTTCAGAGTGCAGAGTGGAGCTTCAGAGTGCAGATTCAGAGTGGAGCTTCAGAGTGCAGATTCAGAGTGGAGCTTCAGAGTGCAGATTCAGAGTGGAGCTTCAGAGTGCAGATTCAGAGTGGAGCTTCAGAGTGCAGATTCAGAGTGGAGCTTCAGAGTGGAGCTTCAGAGTGGAGCTTCAGAGTGGAGCTTCAGAGTGGAGCTTCAGAGTGGAGCTTCAGAGTGGAGCTTCAGAGTGGAGCTTCAGAGTGGAGCTTCAGAGTGGAGCTTCAGAGTGCAGAGTGGAGCTTCAGAGTGCAGAGTGGAGCTTCAGAGTGGAGCTTCAGAGTGCAGAGTGGAGCTTCAGAGTGCAGAGTGGAGCTTCAGAGTGGAGCTTCAGAGTGGAGCTTCAGAGTGGAGCTTCAGAGTGGAGCTTCAGAGTGGAGCTTCAGAGTGGAGCTTCAGAGTGGAGCTTCAGAGTGCAGAGTGGAGCTTCAGAGTGGAGCTTCAGAGTGGAGCTTCAGAGTGGAGCTTCAGAGTGGAGCTTCAGAGTGGAGCTTCAGAGTGGAGAGTGGAGCTTCAGAGTGGAGCTTCAGAGTGGAGCTTCAGAGTGGAGCTTCAGAGTGGAGCTTCAGAGTGGAGCTTCAGAGTGGAGCTTCAGAGTGCAGAGTGGAGCTTCAGAGTGCAGAGTGGAGCTTCAGAGTGCAGATTCAGAGTGGAGCTTCAGAGTGCAGAGTGGAGCTTCAGAGTGCAGATTCAGAGTGGAGCTTCAGAGTGGAGCTTCAGAGTGGAGCTTCAGAGTGCAGAGTGGAGCTTCAGAGTGGAGCTTCAGAGTGCAGAGTGGAGCTTCAGAGTGGAGCTTCAGAGTGGAGCTTCAGAGTGGAGCTTCAGAGTGGAGCTTCAGAGTGGAGCTTCAGAGTGGAGCTTCAGAGTGGAGCTTCAGAGTGGAGCTTCAGAGTGCAGAGTGGAGCTTCAGAGTGCAGAGTGGAGCTTCAGAGTGGAGCTTCAGAGTGGAGCTTCAGAGTGGAGCTTCAGAGTGGAGCTTCAGAGTGCAGAGTGGAGCTTCAGAGTGCAGAGTGGAGCTTCAGAGTGCAGAGTGGAGCTTCAGAGTGGAGCTTCAGAGTGCAGAGTGGAGCTTCAGAGTGCAGAGTGGAGCTTCAGAGTGCAGATTCAGAGTGGAGCTTCAGAGTGCAGAGTGGAGCTTCAGAGTGGAGCTTCAGAGTGGAGCTTCAGAGTGGAGCTTCAGAGTGGAGCTTCAGAGTGGAGCTTCAGAGTGGAGCTTCAGAGTGGAGCTTCAGAGTGGAGCTTCAGAGTGGAGCTTCAGAGTGCAGATTCAGAGTGGAGCTTCAGAGTGGAGCTTCAGAGTGGAGATTCAGAGTGGAGCTTCAGAGTGCAGAGTGGAGCTTCAGAGTGCAGATTCAGAGTGGAGCTTCAGAGTGCAGAGTGGAGCTTCAGAGTGGAGCTTCAGAGTGCAGAGTGGAGCTTCAGAGTGGAGCTTCAGAGTGGAGCTTCAGAGTGGAGCTTCAGAGTGGAGCTTCAGAGTGGAGCTTCAGAGTGGAGCTTCAGAGTGGAGCTTCAGAGTGGAGAGTGGAGCTTCAGAGTGGAGCTTCAGAGTGGAGCTTCAGAGTGGAGCTTCAGAGTGGAGCTTCAGAGTGGAGCTTCAGAGTGGAGCTTCAGAGTGCAGAGTGGAGCTTCAGAGTGCAGAGTGGAGCTTCAGAGTGCAGATTCAGAGTGGAGCTTCAGAGTGCAGAGTGGAGCTTCAGAGTGCAGATTCAGAGTGGAGCTTCAGAGTGCAGAGTGGAGCTTCAGAGTGGAGCTTCAGAGTGCAGAGTGGAGCTTCAGAGTGGAGCTTCAGAGTGCAGAGTGGAGCTTCAGAGTGGAGCTTCAGAGTGGAGCTTCAGAGTGGAGCTTCAGAGTGGAGCTTCAGAGTGGAGCTTCAGAGTGGAGCTTCAGAGTGGAGCTTCAGAGTGGAGCTTCAGAGTCCAGAGTGGAGCTTCAGAGTGCAGAGTGGAGCTTCAGAGTGGAGCTTCAGAGTGGAGCTTCAGAGTGGAGCTTCAGAGTGCAGAGTGGAGCTTCAGAGTGCAGAGTGGAGCTTCAGAGTGGAGCTTCAGAGTGCAGAGTGGAGCTTCAGAGTGCAGAGTGGAGCTTCAGAGTGCAGATTCAGAGTGGAGCTTCAGAGTGCAGAGTGGAGCTTCAGAGTGGAGCTTCAGAGTGGAGCTTCAGAGTGGAGCTTCAGAGTGGAGCTTCAGAGTGGAGCTTCAGAGTGGAGCTTCAGAGTGGAGCTTCAGAGTGCAGAGTGGAGCTTCAGAGTTGAGCTTCAGAGTGGAGCTTCAGAGTGGAGCTTCAGAGTGGAGCTTCAGAGTGGAGCTTCAGAGTGGAGCTTCAGAGTGCAGATTCAGAGTGGAGCTTCAGAGTGGAGCTTCAGAGTGCAGATTCAGAGTGGAGCTTCAGAGTGCAGAGTGGAGCTTCAGAGTGCAGATTCAGAGTGGAGCTTCAGAGTGCAGAGTGGAGCTTCAGAGTGGAGCTTCAGAGTGCAGAGTGGAGCTTCAGAGTGCAGAGTGGAGCTTCAGAGTGGAGCTTCAGAGTGCAGAGTGGAGCTTCAGAGTGGAGCTTCAGAGTGCAGAGTGGAGCTTCAGAGTGGAGCTTCAGAGTGGAGCTTCAGAGTGGAGCTTCAGAGTGCAGAGTGGAGCTTCAGAGTGGAGCTTCAGAGTGGAGCTTCAGAGTGGAGCTTCAGAGTGGAGCTTCAGAGTGGAGCTGCAGAGTGCAGAGTGGAGCTTCAGAGTGCAGATTCAGAGTGGAGCTTCAGAGTGCAGAGTGGAGCTTCAGAGTGGAGCTTCAGAGTGCAGAGTGGAGCTTCAGAGTGCAGAGTGGAGCTTCAGAGTGGAGCTTCAGAGTGCAGAGTGGAGCTTCAGAGTGGAGCTTCAGAGTGCAGAGTGGAGCTTCAGAGTGGAGCTTCAGAGTGCAGAGTGGAGCTTCAGAGTGGAGCTTCAGAGTGGAGCTTCAGAGTGCAGAGTGGAGCTTCAGAGTGCAGATTCAGAGTGGAGCTTCAGAGTGCAGAGTGGAGCTTCAGAGTGGAGCTTCAGAGTGCAGAGTGGAGCTTCAGAGTGGAGCTTCAGAGTGGAGCTTCAGAGTGGAGCTTCAGAGTGGAGCTTCAGAGTGGAGCTTCAGAGTGGAGCTTCAGAGTGGAGCTTCAGAGTGGAGCTTCAGAGTGCAGCTTCAGAGTGGAGCTTCAGAGTGCAGAGTGGAGCTTCAGAGTGCAGATTCAGAGTGGAGCTTCAGAGTGCAGAGTGGAGCTTCAGAGTGGAGCTTCAGAGTGCAGAGTGGAGCTTCAGAGTGGAGCTTCAGAGTGCAGAGTGGAGCTTCAGAGTGGAGCTTCAGAGTGGAGCTTCAGAGTGGAGCTTCAGAGTGGAGCTTCAGAGTGGAGCTTCAGAGTGGAGCTTCAGAGTGGAGCTTCAGAGTGCAGATTGGAGCTTCAGAGTGCAGAGTGGAGCTTCAGAGTGCAGAGTGGAGCTTCAGAGTGGAGCTTCAGAGTGGAGCTTCAGAGTGGAGCTTCAGAGTGGAGCTTCAGAGTGGAGCTTCAGAGTGGAGCTTCAGAGTGGAGATTCAGAGTGGAGCTTCAGAGTGCAGAGTGGAGCTGCAGATTCAGAGTGGAGCTGCAGAGTGCAGATTCAGAGTGCAGAGTGGAGCTTCAGAGTGCAGATTCAGAGTGGAGCATCAGAGTGCAGATTCAGAGTGGAGCTTCAGAGTGCAGAGTGGAGCTTCAGAGTGCAGATTCAGAGTGGAGCTTCAGAGTGCAGAGTGGAGCTTCAGAGTGCAGATTCAGAGTGGAGCTTCAGAGTGCAGAGTGGAGCTTCAGAGTGGAGCTTCAGAGTGCAGAGTGGAGCTTCAGAGTGCAGAGTGGAGCTTCAGAGTGGAGCTTCAGAGTGCAGAGTAGAGCTTCAGAGTGCAGAGTGGAGCTTCAGAGTGCAGAGTGGAGCTTCAGAGTGGAGCTTCAGAGTGGAGCTTCAGAGTGGAGCTTCAGAGTGGAGCTTCAGAGTGGAGCTTCAGAGTGGAGCTTCAGAGTGGAGCATCAGAGTGGAGCATCAGAGTGGAGCTTCAGAGTGGAGCTTCAGAGTGGAGCTTCAGAGTGGAGCTTCAGAGTGGAGCATCAGAGTGCAGAGTGGAGCTTCAGAGTGCAGAGTGGAGCTTCAGAGTGCAGATTCAGAGTGGAGCTTCAGAGTGCAGAGTGGAGCTTCAGAGTGCAGAGTGGAGCTTCAGAGTGCAGATTCAGAGTGGAGCTTCAGAGTGCAGAGTGGAGCTTCAGAGTGCAGAGTGGAGCTTCAGAGTGCAGATTCAGAGTGCAGAGTGGAGCTTCAGAGTGGAGCTTCAGAGTGGAGCTTCAGAGTGGAGCTTCAGAGTGGAGCTTCAGAGTGGAGCTTCAGAGTGCAGATTCAGAGTGGAGCTTCAGAGTGCAGAGTGGAGCTTCAGAGTGCAGATTCAGAGTGGAGCTTCAGAGTGCAGATTCAGAGTGGAGCTTCAGAGTGCAGATTCAGAGTGGAGCTTCAGAGTGCAGATTCAGAGTGGAGCTTCAGAGTGCAGATTCAGAGTGGAGCTTCAGAGTGGAGCTTCAGAGTGGAGCTTCAGAGTGGAGCTTCAGAGTGGAGCTTCAGAGTGGAGCTTCAGAGTGGAGCTTCAGAGTGGAGCTTCAGAGTGCAGAGTGGAGCTTCAGAGTGCAGAGTGGAGCTTCAGAGTGCAGAGTGGAGCTTCAGAGTGGAGCTTCAGAGTGCAGAGTGGAGCTTCAGAGTGCAGAGTGGAGCTTCAGAGTGGAGCTTCAGAGTGGAGCTTCAGAGTGGAGCTTCAGAGTGGAGCTTCAGAGTGGAGCTTCAGAGTGGAGCTTCAGAGTGCAGAGTGGAGCTTCAGAGTGGAGCTTCAGAGTGGAGCTTCAGAGTGCAGAGTGGAGCTTCAGAGTGGAGCTTCAGAGTGGAGCTTCAGAGTGGAGCTTCAGAGTGGAGCTTCAGAGTGGAGCTTCAGAGTGGAGAGTGGAGCTTCAGAGTGGAGCTTCAGAGTGGAGCTTCAGAGTGGAGCTTCAGAGTGGAGCTTCAGAGTGGAGCTTCAGAGTGGAGCTTCAGAGTGGAGCTTCAGAGTGCAGAGTGGAGCTTCAGAGTGCAGAGTGGAGCTTCAGAGTGCAGATTCAGAGTGGAGCTTCAGAGTGCAGAGTGGAGCTTCAGAGTGCAGATTCAGAGTGGAGCTTCAGAGTGCAGAGTGGAGCTTCAGAGTGGAGCTTCAGAGTGCAGAGTGGAGCTTCAGAGTGGAGCTTCAGAGTGCAGAGTGGAGCTTCAGAGTGGAGCTTCAGAGTGGAGCTTCAGAGTGGAGCTTCAGAGTGGAGCTTCAGAGTGGAGCTTCAGAGTGGAGCTTCAGAGTGGAGCTTCAGAGTGGAGCTTCAGAGTGCAGAGTGGAGCTTCAGAGTGCAGAGTGGAGCTTCAGAGTGGAGCTTCAGAGTGGAGCTTCAGAGTGGAGCTTCAGAGTGGAGCTTCAGAGTGCAGAGTGGAGCTTCAGAGTGCAGAGTGGAGCTTCAGAGTGCAGAGTGGAGCTTCAGAGTGGAGCTTCAGAGTGCAGAGTGGAGCTTCAGAGTGCAGAGTGGAGCTTCAGAGTGCAGATTCAGAGTGGAGCTTCAGAGTGCAGAGTGGAGCTTCAGAGTGGAGCTTCAGAGTGGAGCTTCAGAGTGGAGCTTCAGAGTGGAGCTTCAGAGTGGAGCTTCAGAGTGCAGAGTGGAGCTTCAGAGTGGAGCTTCAGAGTGGAGCTTCAGAGTGGAGCTTCAGAGTGGAGCTTCAGAGTGGAGCTTCAGAGTGGAGCTTCAGAGTGGAGCTTCAGAGTGGAGCTTCAGAGTGGAGCTTCAGAGTGCAGATTCAGAGTGGAGCTTCAGAGTGGAGCTTCAGAGTGCAGATTCAGAGTGGAGCTTCAGAGTGCAGAGTGGAGCTTCAGAGTGCAGATTCAGAGTGGAGCTTCAGAGTGCAGAGTGGAGCTTCAGAGTGGAGCTTCAGAGTGCAGAGTGGAGCTTCAGAGTGCAGAGTGGAGCTTCAGAGTGGAGCTTCAGAGTGCAGAGTGGAGCTTCAGAGTGGAGCTTCAGAGTGCAGAGTGGAGCTTCAGAGTGGAGCTTCAGAGTGGAGCTTCAGAGTGGAGCTTCAGAGTGGAGCTTCAGAGTGGAGCTTCAGAGTGGAGCTTCAGAGTGGAGCTTCAGAGTGGAGCTTCAGAGTGCAGAGTGGAGCTTCAGAGTGGAGCTTCAGAGTGCAGAGTGGAGCTTCAGAGTGGAGCTTCAGAGTGGAGCTTCAGAGTGCAGAGTGGAGCTTCAGAGTGCAGATTCAGAGTGGAGCTTCAGAGTGCAGAGTGGAGCTTCAGAGTGGAGCTTCAGAGTGCAGAGTGGAGCTTCAGAGTGGAGCTTCAGAGTGGAGCTTCAGAGTGGAGCTTCAGAGTGGAGCTTCAGAGTGGAGCTTCAGAGTGGAGCTTCAGAGTGCAGCTTCAGAGTGGAGCTTCAGAGTGCAGAGTGGAGCTTCAGAGTGCAGATTCAGAGTGGAGCTTCAGAGTGCAGAGTGGAGCTTCAGAGTGCAGAGTGGAGCTTCAGAGTGGAGCTTCAGAGTGCAGAGTGGAGCTTCAGAGTGGAGCTTCAGAGTGCAGAGTGGAGCTTCAGAGTGGAGCTTCAGAGTGGAGCTTCAGAGTGGAGCTTCAGAGTGGAGCTTCAGAGTGGAGCTTCAGAGTGGAGCTTCAGAGTGCAGATTGGAGCTTCAGAGTGCAGAGTGGAGCTTCAGAGTGGAGCTTCAGAGTGGAGCTTCAGAGTGGAGCTTCAGAGTGGAGCTTCAGAGTGGAGCTTCAGAGTGGAGCTTCAGAGTGGAGATTCAGAGTGGAGCTTCAGAGTGCAGAGTGGAGCTGCAGATTCAGAGTGGAGCTGCAGAGTGCAGATTCAGAGTGCAGAGTGGAGCTTCAGAGTGCAGATTCAGAGTGGAGCATCAGAGTGCAGATTCAGAGTGGAGCTTCAGAGTGCAGAGTGGAGCTTCAGAGTGCAGATTCAGAGTGGAGCTTCAGAGTGCAGAGTGGAGCTTCAGAGTGCAGATTCAGAGTGGAGCTTCAGAGTGCAGAGTGGAGCTTCAGAGTGGAGCTTCAGAGTGCAGAGTGGAGCTTCAGAGTGCAGAGTGGAGCTTCAGAGTGGAGCTTCAGAGTGCAGAGTGGAGCTTCAGAGTGCAGAGTGGAGCTTCAGAGTGCAGAGTGGAGCTTCAGAGTGGAGCTTCAGAGTGGAGCTTCAGAGTGGAGCTTCAGAGTGGAGCTTCAGAGTGGAGCTTCAGAGTGGAGCATCAGAGTGGAGCATCAGAGTGGAGCTTCAGAGTGGAGCTTCAGAGTGGAGCTTCAGAGTGGAGCTTCAGAGTGGAGCTTCAGAGTGGAGCTTCAGAGTGGAGCTTCAGAGTGGAGCTTCAGAGTGGAGCTTCAGAGTGGAGCATCAGAGTGCAGAGTGGAGCTTCAGAGTGCAGAGTGGAGCTTCAGAGTGCAGATTCAGAGTGGAGCTTCAGAGTGCAGAGTGGAGCTTCCAGAGTGCAGAGTGGAGCTTCAGAGTGCAGATTCAGAGTGGAGCTTCAGAGTGCAGAGTGGAGCTTCAGAGTGCAGAGTGGAGCTTCAGAGTGCAGATTCAGAGTGCAGAGTGGAGCTTCAGAGTGGAGCTTCAGAGTGGAGCTTCAGAGTGGAGCTTCAGAGTGGAGCTTCAGAGTGGAGCTTCAGAGTGCAGATTCAGAGTGGAGCTTCAGAGTGCAGAGTGGAGCTTCAGAGTGCAGATTCAGAGTGGAGCTTCAGAGTGCAGATTCAGAGTGGAGCTTCAGAGTGCAGATTCAGAGTGGAGCTTCAGAGTGCAGATTCAGAGTGGAGCTTCAGAGTGCAGATTCAGAGTGGAGCTTCAGAGTGGAGCTTCAGAGTGGAGCTTCAGAGTGGAGCTTCAGAGTGGAGCTTCAGAGTGGAGCTTCAGAGTGGAGCTTCAGAGTGGAGCTTCAGAGTGGAGCTTCAGAGTGGAGCTTCAGAGTGGAGCTTCAGAGTGCAGAGTGGAGCTTCAGAGTGCAGAGTGGAGCTTCAGAGTGGAGCTTCAGAGTGCAGAGTGGAGCTTCAGAGTGGAGCTTCAGAGTGGAGCTTCAGAGTGGAGCTTCAGAGTGGAGCTTCAGAGTGGAGCTTCAGAGTGGAGCTTCAGAGTGGAGCTTCAGAGTGGAGCTTCAGAGTGGAGCTTCAGAGTGGAGCTTCAGAGTGGAGCTTCAGAGTGGAGCTTCAGAGTGGAGAGTGGAGCTTCAGAGTGGAGCTTCAGAGTGGAGCTTCAGAGTGGAGCTTCAGAGTGCAGAGTGGAGCTTCAGAGTGCAGAGTGGAGCTTCAGAGTGCAGATTCAGAGTGGAGCTTCAGAGTGCAGAGTGGAGCTTCAGAGTGCAGATTCAGAGTGGAGCTTCAGAGTGGAGCTTCAGAGTGGAGCTTCAGAGTGCAGAGTGGAGCTTCAGAGTGGAGCTTCAGAGTGCAGAGTGGAGCTTCAGAGTGGAGCTTCAGAGTGCAGAGTGGAGCTTCAGAGTGGAGCTTCAGAGTGGAGCTTCAGAGTGGAGCTTCAGAGTGGAGCTTCAGAGTGGAGCTTCAGAGTGGAGCTTCAGAGTGCAGAGTGGAGCTTCAGAGTGGAGCTTCAGAGTGGAGCTTCAGAGTGGAGCTTCAGAGTGGAGCTTCAGAGTGGAGCTTCAGAGTGGAGCTTCAGAGTGCAGAGTGGAGCTTCAGAGTGCAGAGTGGAGCTTCAGAGTGCAGAGTGGAGCTTCAGAGTGGAGCTTCAGAGTGCAGAGTGGAGCTTCAGAGTGCAGAGTGGAGCTTCAGAGTGCAGATTCAGAGTGGAGCTTCAGAGTGGAGCTTCAGAGTGGAGCTTCAGAGTGGAGCTTCAGAGTGGAGCTTCAGAGTGGAGCTTCAGAGTGGAGCTTCAGAGTGGAGCTTCAGAGTGGAGCTTCAGAGTGGACCTTCAGAGTGGAGCTTCAGAGTGCAGAGTGGAGCTTCAGAGTGGAGCTTCAGAGTGGAGCTTCAGAGTGGAGCTTCAGAGTGGAGCTTCAGAGTGGAGCTTCAGAGTGGAGCTTCAGAGTGGAGCTTCAGAGTGCAGATTCAGAGTGGAGCTTCAGAGTGGAGCTTCAGAGTGGAGATTCAGAGTGGAGCTTCAGAGTGCAGAGTGGAGCTTCAGAGTGCAGATTCAGAGTGGAGCTTCAGAGTGCAGAGTGGAGCTTCAGAGTGGAGCTTCAGAGTGCAGAGTGGAGCTTCAGAGTGCAGAGTGGAGCTTCAGAGTGGAGCTTCAGAGTGCAGAGTGGAGCTTCAGAGTGGAGCTTCAGAGTGCAGAGTGGAGCTTCAGAGTGGAGCTTCAGAGTGGAGCTTCAGAGTGGAGCTTCAGAGTGGAGCTTCAGAGTGGAGCTTCAGAGTGGAGCTTCAGAGTGCAGAGTGGAGCTTCAGAGTGGAGCTTCAGAGTGCAGAGTGGAGCTTCAGAGTGGAGCTTCAGAGTGCAGAGTGGAGCTTCAGAGTGGAGCTTCAGAGTGCAGAGTGGAGCTTCAGAGTGGAGCTTCAGAGTGCAGAGTGGAGCTTCAGAGTGGAGCTTCAGAGTGGAGCTTCAGAGTGCAGAGTGGAGCTTCAGAGTGCAGATTCAGAGTGGAGCTTCAGAGTGCAGAGTGGAGCTTCAGAGTGCAGATTCAGAGTGGAGCTTCAGAGTGCAGAGTGGAGCTTCAGAGTGGAGCTTCAGAGTGCAGAGTGGAGCTTCAGAGTGGAGCTTCAGAGTGGAGCTTCAGAGTGGAGCCTTGGAGCTTCAGAGTGGAGCTTCAGAGTGGAGCTTCAGAGTGGAGCTTCAGAGTGGAGCTTCAGAGTGCAGAGTGGAGCTTCAGAGTGCAGATTCAGAGTGGAGCTTCAGAGTGCAGAGTGGAGCTTCAGAGTGCAGATTCAGAGTGGAGCTTCAGAGTGCAGAGTGGAGCTTCAGAGTGGAGCTTCAGAGTGCAGAGTGGAGCTTCAGAGTGGAGCTTCAGAGTGCAGAGTGGAGCTTCAGAGTGGAGCTTCAGAGTGCAGAGTGGAGCTTCAGAGTGGAGCTTCAGAGTGCAGAGTGGAGCTTCAGAGTGGAGCTTCAGAGTGGAGCTTCAGAGTGGAGCTTCAGAGTGGAGCTTCAGAGTGGAGCTTCAGAGTGGAGCTTCAGAGTGGAGCTTCAGAGTGGAGCTTCAGAGTGCAGATTCAGAGTGCAGATTCAGAGTGCAGAGTGGAGCTTCAGAGTGCAGAGTGGAGCTTCAGAGTGCAGAGTGGAGCTTCAGAGTGGAGCTTCAGAGTGGAGCTTCAGAGTGGAGCTTCAGAGTGGAGCTTCAGAGTGGAGCTTCAGAGTGGAGATTCAGAGTGGAGATTCAGAGTGGAGCTTCAGAGTGCAGAGTGGAGCTGCAGATTCAGAGTGGAGCTGCAGAGTGCAGATTCAGAGTGCAGAGTGGAGCTTCAGAGTGCAGATTCAGAGTGGAGCATCAGAGTGCAGATTCAGAGTGGAGCTTCAGAGTGCAGAGTGGAGCTTCAGAGTGCAGATTCAGAGTGGAGCTTCAGAGTGCAGAGTGGAGCTTCAGAGTGCAGATTCAGAGTGGAGCTTCAGAGTGCAGAGTGGAGCTTCAGAGTGGAGCTTCAGAGTGCAGAGTGGAGCTTCAGAGTGCAGAGTGGAGCTTCAGAGTGCAGAGTGGAGCTTCAGAGTGGAGCTTCAGAGTGCAGAGTGGAGCTTCAGAGTGCAGAGTGGAGCTTCAGAGTGGAGCTTCAGAGTGGAGCTTCAGAGTGGAGCTTCAGAGTGGAGCTTCAGAGTGGAGCTTCAGAGTGGAGCTTCAGAGTGGAGCATCAGAGTGGAGCATCAGAGTGGAGCTTCAGAGTGGAGCTTCAGAGTGGAGCTTCAGAGTGGAGCTTCAGAGTGGAGCTTCAGAGTGCAGCTTCAGAGTGCAGCTTCAGAGTGCAGCTTCAGAGTGCAGAGTGGAGCTTCAGAGTGCAGCTTCAGAGTGCAGAGTGGAGCTTCAGAGTGCAGAGTGGAGCTTCAGAGTGCAGAGTGGAGCTTCAGAGTGCAGAGTGGAGCTTCAGAGTGCAGAGTGGAGCTTCAGAGTGGAGCTTCAGAGTGGAGCTTCAGAGTGGAGCTTCAGAGTGGAGCTTCAGAGTGGAGCTTCAGAGTGGAGCTTCAGAGTGGAGCTTCAGAGTGCAGCTTCAGAGTGCAGAGTGGAGCTTCAGAGTGCAGCTTCAGAGTGCAGAGTGGAGCTTCAGAGTGCAGAGTGGAGCTTCAGAGTGCAGAGTGGAGCTTCAGAGTGCAGAGTGGAGCTTCAGAGTGGAGCTTCAGAGTGTCAAGAGCAATGCCAATAGCTCTAACTTTAACAAAGGCAAAACCATTGCATTGTAAATGCTTGTTTAGGTTATAATTACTTTAGTGTTCTCTTTGTGTTTATCTCCTAATGTGATAGCTGGATACTTTTCAAATGACCACATGGCCCATTACAGCTTGATCTGATCCCATCTGCTGATAACGCTGTTGTAAATTCCTTAGTAGTGGCCTTTTTTTATCTAATTGCTGCTATTTCAGCACACACGGCCTCTGAATATACGCTAGTCAGTGTGCTCTGTCTATCTTTGTAACCCTGTCTTTCTTTGTTTCTTTATTTCGTTCTTTACTGCCTTCTTTCTTTCCTACCTTTTTCCTCTTACCTTCTCTTTCATTCATTCCTTTTTTCTTGCTTTCTTCACTGCTTTCCTTGTTTCATTTTTCTTGCCTTCTTCCTCTTACCTTCTTTTTCATTCTTTCCTTTTTTCTTTCTTTCCTGCCTTCATTTTTTCCTGGCTTCCTTTCTTCTTTCCTGCCTTCCTTCTTTCTTTCCTGCCTTCCTTCTTTCTTTCCTGCTATCTTCCTTTCTTCTATGAGCAAATTAGTTTCCTTCCTTCCTCCCTCCCTCCCTCCCGGCAAAAAGGCTAGCAGCCCTATGTAAGTAGGAAATATAAAAGATGCAGAGATGGCTGACCGTGGAACTGTGATGCTGCAGATATCGACAATGACACCAGCTACGCCACCCACCGCATCAGATACAATGACCCATATCACCAGTTAGCAGCGACACCCATAATCTACTTGACACTACAGATAGCAAAAAAATGAGAGTTGCAGAATCTTTTATGTTTTGAGACCTAATTCGGCTGCTGATTCAGTAACCCTGTAGTTTCATGCAGGTTATAATGCGAGAAAAGAAGAATATGGCAGCCTGAGTAGCAACCTCTTACCACATGTGGCCCCTGATCAGGAGTCATACAAAAGTATACATGAACTAGACCAAGGGCATTTACCAAATCCAGATTGACTACCAAATAAAGATACGTCTTCATTCACATCAGTAGTTAAAAAGGTTATGGAGGTTCTTAGGTTTGCATTTATGTTTATTAATGTAGCACAAAAGCAGAATAGGCACAAAATAGACATTGAACTAAAAGGTAAATTTATCATAATTAAACATCTCAATCCTCCCGGCTACCTTTTACTGCAGGTAACATGAGCTCCATCAGCATTTGAAAATATAGAGAACAATTGAGTAACAGTTTCCCACATGCTTGCCTCTATAAGGGGTAAAAGAAGGGTTAAGGTTGCATAGGATAGAGGCTGGAGGAGAGAACAAAAAGGGGAAAAGGTGGGAGCGCACAGGAAGTGGGGTGGGTAAAACACACTTTGAGGTTAAAGACAATCAGTGAGAACCTAAAATAAAGTTCTCCCATCCAGACCCAGGTCACACTTGTTTATAACAGAGGAGGAGAATTGAGCATGGCAAAATAGCACCTATCCCATTCAACTAACGCTCTGTGGTTACACCGAGCTCATTTGGATGGGCAATGTCTTTAACCTGCCCAAGATGTTTTGCACATTATTTGCATTGCAAAACATTTACGTTTTCTCACCTTGACTCACCTTGTGTCTTTCAGTGTTCCAGATAACATCTTTAACCTCCAGATTCACAACTTCTTCACAGAATATCTGTAGTTCTCTTCTCTTGGTCTAGCCACTGTACTCTGAGAATAGAAACACTCCCCAACCCTCCACCTGAAGGGTCCCTTTAACAGAAAATGCCCTGCCCAATTATGGGATTTAAAGGTCTGAGTATGAAGCACCACCTACCAATGCTGTCGATAGACGCGTGGCTCTAGTGGAGAGCCACCATACCTGAGCCATTCTGAGACCAGTGGTTTGCTAAGGACGACATGACCTCAATAGCTAATTTTTCTGAGACGCCTCCCTGTTGATTTTAAAAACACTTCCTTCCTACTTTTACGCGAGTACGTGGTGTTTGTGACCAATCCTTAAACTCCTTATACTCCCAAACTGTCTTCTTCCTTCTTCTAGTGCCACCCTCCGGTTGGTGCTTTTTTTCCTCCCATAGTTACTACCAATCTCTCTAAAAGGAATTGCACGGTCGCAGGCCTTTTTTATTACCTTTTCCACTTTGTGAAGATTCAAGTCTAAGATCTGGACAAAGAAGATGCCAGGAGGATCATATCCGTGAGCATCCATACATTTCTTGTATTTTTATCCTTACCATGAACCTCCCTTAAAATAAAGGGATACTTGTATCTCAAAAATCACCCCGAAAAGAACTATCAAAGTACTACCTCCAATGAGGCTGAGTCCATCCTGATTTCTAGGGTACCAGGATGAGACCCGATGATGCACCATGCCATTAACAGTGGAACTCGGTCTTAAAAAAGAACACCAATATATGCTAGGTATCAGTACTCCATTTAGTGGTAGATAATCTGTTTCATGATACCTTTGTATTTTATTGATTAAGCTAGGTAGGCAGTATACATGGGCATTGCTAGCTCGTCTTCTCTTTTTTTGTAGATAACATGTAGGATCACAATCATTTCTTTCTGGCTTCTAGCGTAGTCCCATGTGCGTAATATTCTGCTCACCTTCCATCGTGCCTCCTC
Source organism: Lissotriton helveticus (assembly GCF_964261635.1). Classification (NCBI taxonomy): domain Eukaryota; kingdom Metazoa; phylum Chordata; class Amphibia; order Caudata; family Salamandridae; genus Lissotriton; species Lissotriton helveticus. The sequence goes on from NC_136063.1 coordinate 581,928,569, forward strand.
CCTCTCACAATAAAAGGTTTGCTTCTCTTTTCCGATGTCTGAATGCCAGCTTGAATCATTCACTATCCTGGAACATCTGCCCTTGAAAAATCTCTCTTCTGTCATGTGGCAACTGGATTTCCCATGCAATCTAATGTTCTACTCTGTTCTTCTCAAGGGCCTGTGCCCTACACATTCCGCTTTACACCTCGGTGCATCACTAGCTTGCATATGTTCATGCTGGCCCGGTTTTGCTCTCCTGAAGTATACGAAAGAGGCATCCTCTGCAAGGCAGTGGAAACTTGTCTGTGTGAGAACCAACACAGCAGACACCTCTGACATCAGTGGTGCCTCCAGTGCCTTCTTCACCAGGTGTCATCTTACTGCCTTGCCGTGGTCACAAAGAAGTGTTTCCAACACTTGTTGGCCCAAACTCTCTAACTCCAGTCGCTCATGGCTCTCAAATGCCTCAGTGTATTTTCAGTCATGCTTCACCGATTATTCGCAGATTACGAAAACATCCCATTTCTATAGAATGGGATCTAATGCTGGAAGGTTTTAGAATGTTGGATCTTCTCCCTACACTAGTCATGCCTACCCTGTAATATAACCAGTTATATGTAGTACATGATCCGCAGGTTTATTAAAGGTCTATATACACCAGCAATACACTGTAGAAAATGGTATGTACACAAATACACCAGGTTGAATGCTTTACAAGAAACAGCAGGCCAGGAGGGAGGGTGGTGGGTTCTACGTTATTGGGGTTGTTTAGAACTACACTGTACAATTACTCTGCAATATACTATTGCATCTTGTATGCATACACTTATTATTTCATAGTCATAAAGATTGTCTTATGTTTCCCTGGCATATGCAGGCAGACCATGTCATCTGTACAAAGGTAATATTTGTTTACGATTGGAAAAAGAAAATGCTGTATTATACCTGCTATGACACATTGAATTTATTTTGTGACGCTCAATAAAGTTTGTTATAAAAAAAAATGCTTCACCGATTAGTATCCTGTATCTGCAGGCCTGTGTTGAAAGAGCCCAGAGGCGCCCCTGAGAGTGGAGGCCTGGACAAGGTTTAAAAGAGTACATAGCTCAAAAAAGTATCACCATGTTCCACAGTGCTCAGGTTCACTTACTCCCATGAGTGAAGTTAAGCAGATTCTCCTTACAAGATTTTTTTTAACTCAGGGTCAATGACAGAACCACTGCTGCAATTCATTGAGGGCCCTTAGGACCCTATTATGGCAGCCTTAGAAAAGCTTCATTTCTATGTGGCAGTGTAGAGACAGATAGCTCTCTAACACAGACTGACTCCTTCAGATCTAAACTTTTTGATGACCCACTTAACCTAAAAGTTTGGTGGTTCAGACTTCATTGGGAAAACTTAAAACTAATATCTTCCCTAATTTACCACTGGATTGGTAATCAAAACTATTTGATGCCATTGGGAGAAGGTAATGCCTCTGCAGTTTGACGTTACAGAGTATAAATGATTCAATCCTTTTAGTAACATATATACACACATATGAAATGGCTACTACAGTCTCCAATAATTTGCCAGACCATTCAGTTTGTTAGGGATGGAGAAGGCTTGTCCAAGATAATATTGCTATCAAAAATGAGGGGGAGATAGAAGGACAGAGAGGCTCGCCCTCTTACCGATAAGTAACCAAATTATAGGGTGAAGAAAACACACTTGCTTTCTTATATAATCCTAACCCACCAGAGTTGCCCCTTGGTGGCATGCTTCATCATCGGGTCGATCCCATTCTGCTGTGGAACGAGGTGTGCTGCAACCTAGGAATTACGTGGGATCACTTATAGATGTATTACTATGGTTAAGAATGATGATAATAGGTGTGGGGGATTGATTTAATGTGGAAAGAAAACCTTAACAACACCTGACTAGTATGTAAACTAAGATTTATTCTGTCCTCTAGTCAGCATGATTAAAAACAGGGAGAGGGCAGGGTAGATAACTATGTATCTGCATGCTAAGAGTTGCCATGTTTCAAGCAATTCCCTTGGCTTTTCCTCAGTACCAAGGATCTGCCTCCTTGATACCACTCCTGTCGTGTTGTTGGAGCCAATCGTGCTCAAATACTCTGCAAGCTATATATAAGAAGATGATTCTACCTACTTGGTATTCACTGTGTTGTAATCTGCAATGTATTATCATGAGAGGGTTAGTCTGCCAAAGGTTTGGCAGAGAACATACTTCAGCCAACACGTAAATGTTAAAGTACTCCAAATACGTGCTGTTTATATACATTCACAACTCCACCTATTAGTGTCATAAATAGTGAATGAATACATGCAAAAAATATTGTTGAGCCCTTCTAATATAATTAGTGTACCTTCTGACACATAGCACATAAAACCCAGAATTGAACGTGAGACACATACATTTTTTAAGCAAATGTTTTGCTTCATGGATCCACCGGCGGTCAAGGTGAGCTTATGGTCTCACACTGCGGGGTAAAAGGATTGTGCCCATTATGTCAAAATGATGCCTGAATCTGTATTTAAGGATCCTTCCTTATATCTAAATCGGCTGTGATGTATTAACTATAGTAACAGGGGAGCACTACTGAATGGAGACCACATTACCACCTGCACAGTGAATGGTGGACCAGTGGTTTCAAACAACTGGGCACATTTTTCACTCTTGTCTCCACTGGGAACAGCTCATTCGTTGTGAAGGAGTGCATTTCACCATTGTGTACGCAGCACACAGGCTTAAGTATGGGCTGAATAGTGACCTGTATCCACGTTTCGGAATTTACCAATGATTTATTCAAGTTTTGGATATCCCTTGTTCCTTTCTTTCATTTTAAAGACTATCTTGATTTGTCCCTAATATTTCAAGTAGGGTCATCGTTGCATTTCCAAAATACTGTGGTTGTCCTGAGGATGGTCTTGCGGACTATGTACGATAGAGACCGAACATTGACGCCAAGTTCTTCTCCTTTCAAGTGTAACTACTGGACCTTGACGCTGAATTGTTTATCTTTTGTGGAATGTAGGAAAATTACCCTTTTTGCATGGTTGCCCCTCACTTTTTGCTCTTTTGACGAAGTGTGTCATGGGTGTCTGCCAACCAGGTACACAGGGCCTATGTTATTTCCCCAAAACTGTACTGTTGCACACCCAATTGGCAACTCTCTGGACACATGTAAGTCCCTTGTGAAAGGCACCATGGTTACCAAGGGTCCTGTGACCAAGGAAGGCTTCTAAGGGCTGCACCACATATAAAGCTGTACCCTGACACACACACAATGCATGTGTGTTTTGGTGAAGAACAAAGTGAAGAGTTGACATGGCACACATCCCTGTGTGCCATGCCTACAACCCACTTCCAATGGCATAGGTCAGCCACCCCTCTAGCTGGCTGCACTATGCCACTGGTAAAGGTACAGGTGCATGAACCCTGTACCTCTACAATGTCCATTCCTAGACATTGTAAGTACAGTAAAGCCATAAAGAGTATATGGTCTGTGAGTTTAGTTTGTCATTACGAACTCCACAAAACCATAATGGGTTTACTGAAAAATAGGAAGTTTTATATCAAACATCTCAGCACATTAAACCCATACTGATGCCAGTGTGGAATTTAATGCAAAATGCACTCAGAGGGCATCTTAGAGATGCCCCCCCCCTGAATAACGACCTGACTCTAGTGTCCTGGCTGATGGGCTGCTCACCAGCTGCTACCCCCAGACATGTTTCTGGTACCCTGGGTCGAGAGCCTCACGCTCTCAGGGTCCTGAAACAAAACACATCCTGGGTAGAGGTGCCAAGCCTCCTTCCCCAGGATGGGCAGGGTCCACTAAAGGGAAGCTTCAAAAGCTTGCCAACTTTGTGAGCTGACCCAGCCGTTTGCTGCTTCCAATAACTGGCCCCCATCTTTGGGCAGTAGAATCGGCAGGAAAACCAAGATAGGAGGAGAGGTGTGCCCACCTCTGCTAACCCCACCCCTCATGTCGGGGAGGTGAGGCGAAGCACAGCTCTCAGTCCCTGCCATCTTAAAGATGAAGGGACCCAGCCAACCAGAATGAGGCTTATGCCCCCCTTCCACTGGAGGGTTGCGTAATAGGAGTTGTACCCACCCCAAGGAAGGGACCCATTGGTCCCAACCTGTACCTACCTGAAACGTCCCTAAATTTAGCATTTAGGGGCAACCCCAAACATTGCTTCCTGAGATAAGAAGAAAGAAAAAGAAGAAGAACTGAAGAACCGTGCTGAAGGAATAAGAAGAGGACACCAGCTGACCTGGCCCCAGCCCTACCAGCCTGTCCTGACTTCGACCTGCTCCAGCGGAATCCCAGTGTGTCATGCAGCCAACAGCCCCCCAGAACCTGGAGGACCTGCCCTGCCTTCCCTAGCAAGACTTTGTCTTCCGTGAGCACCGGATTTGCTCACCAACAGGCTCTGGCTCCGGCCAAAGACGCGAGTCTGCACCACTCTACACCCCACGGGTCGAATTTGAGTGGCCCAACACCCCAGCAATCCTGCGCTGGGATCTGTTGATCGCTGACCTACCTCAAGTCTCCTGACGACACCTGCAGCCCCTGTTTTGGAGAATGCCCCTGACCGCGCCCGGAGCCAGTAAGGAAAATCCGACGCCAAAAGACACCCCAGCACCCGACGCCCAACGGCCTTGGGTGGTCCAACCGACGGTGTCCTAGCATTCCACGACATCCCAACTTACCTCTCCAACCAGTGATCGCCTCCAGAAGATTTTCGTGCCCGAGCCTGCAGTGTTTGTTCTGATCGTAGTCCAAGTGGCGTGCCTGTGACCAGCCACCAATCGGAGGCCTCATATCCCCCATTAGATAACATTGGGGTTTAGCACTCTGCATCTGGATGCCCTAGTGCCGCTGAGGGTGTTCTTTGAGTGCATCCTTGACCCTGGGGGGAACTCTGGTTCTAACCCCAGAAACCCAACTCCCACAACCAAGTACTTACCTTTAAACCGATATCTTCATTTCCTCCCATAGGATTGCATTGACTGCTTTTCTGAGAAAAAGTTGTGTGGAGTTGGAAATTGTATGAGAACTTAAGAAACTGTGTTTATAAAAACTGACTAACTTACCTTTTATTTAGGAAATGTCCCAGTGTGATATCTAGGCATATCACACTGAGTAGAAAATGTAATCTGAAAAGTAATCTAAAAAGTAATCACAAAGTAATTTCAACTGTTTCTGAACATTTGACCTAACTGTATCTTCATTCAACTGCATTATCAGAAAAGTACTATTTTTACTTCCCTGCACCAAGTCTGACTTGGTTCTAAAAAATAAAATTCAAAGAAATATTTTTAAGCAAGACAATTTGTCAAAGTTCCGTCTTTGAGTGTGTGAAATCATCTCTTGTCTGAGTCTTTACAATAAATGTTTAACACTACCTTCTGATAAAGCCTTTACTGCTCGCCCACACTACCATAAATAGAGAGCAAAGTATTATCTACTTTAACCTCTGTAAGCCTTTGGGTATCCACTGGACTCTGTGGACAATATACCTTACTTTGGTATAGTATACACAAAGCCAGCTTCCTACATGGAAAATTGGAATTAATCAGAGTGAACTTTACATACATTAATCTCTGAATTCATCAGTTTGGTTTGATTTGCAAGATTAATGTTGTTGTGGAATTTCATGATTTGTACCTCTAAAGCGTTCATATCAAATACAATGGAGTTATTCTAAGTTTCTCAAGATTGGTTCTTTTATGAAATATATGCAAGATTATGTTTTTTTTATTCTATGCTATCAGCCATTGGGACAGATAATTGTAGTAAAGTGTTGGAAAATATTCCCTTTTTAAACTTGATTCCCTTGTTAGCACTTTACCTCTCATTACAAATACACATAACATGACCACATAACAGGCAATATAACAATTTTACAATAGCAGTTCTGCAATACTTGTCAGTTTACAGCAGTCCGGTAACTTTGATCAAGCATTGGTAATATCAGTTCCTCTTGGGGTTAGAGACAGTCTCACATTTAGCCAGTTGCTGTCTCTGGGGGTACACCGGACGAGGGCCCCAAATGTCCTTTGCCTACATCATATAGGCTGCATCAAGGTGTAGCACTCTACAGAATCATTACACAAGGCAGCACCTCATCTAGTAATTGACAGAAAGGGTGGCCCATTCAGCCAGGATAAGGCCACCCTTCACTGCAACAGCAGCGCAGCTACTCTCCACATAGTCTTGGTAACATTTGTCACATAACCCAGCAAGCCCACTACAAGCCATAAGTGTAAACAAAATCCAAGAATGTTCATCTTTAGACTGCTTATCTCTTACTAAAATTCAAAAATACCTGAGCATTGCCAAGCCGGATCAAAAAAACCTGCTGGGTCTGCAGAAAATCTCCCACATTGTACTGATGGATTATTCTAAATTATACATTAGTTCTGTAGAGTAATACAATCTATTTAAAATTTTAAAGTGCAGAATCGTGTGTATCTAATTTAGTGACACCAACTTCACATAGGAGCAACTAAATAACCAGGGTTTCTCCGGAATTATTTTCCAAATGTCCTTTTCCCAAAATGTTTGGACTGTAGGTCAGGAACTTCAATCGCATCAGGACATGTCCTTAATGGTTTGAGCACCCATCCAGCCACAGAATCCGTGCTAATGACGTGTGTAAGTGGGATACATTTGAGGGGGATCGAGAGGAAAAGAAGGAAATGACACTTTTACCACCTGTCTCCGGCATACCTAAGCAAATATCAAGATAATTATTGCTCGCTCTTGCCTAGTAGCTATCTAGAGTCAAGAATTGCCCATCTGGGAACAGATGCTCCAGTTGATCGATCTACTACTTTATTAATAAGTACCTACCTAGGGGTCGAGCGTGGGTTGCAACAAGGAATTACATATTAATGCCATAGATGGGGAGAATAATGTTTGTATGCCCACTCTGTTAGTCAGTGCTTCTCCTGTCCATTGGTGCACCTTGTACTGTGTATCATGGAGGACGGCCTTCGTTGCTTAATTCGTAAAATAATCTGCTAAATCCCATTTAATCCTGGTCGCTTTCAATCACAAGATGTGGTAAAGTTTCTCAGAAGTCTACCAGAAAGCAGCAAATTGTGCCGGAGCTTCCAGATAACACTGCATGTACGGGACTCCCAGATCCTCATGCACGAAGGCCTCTTTCAAACCTCCCACTTGACCATTGGCTTCTTACTGACCTATGTCAACCTAGTCAGGAGTGACTGAAGATTGGTGAAAAAAGCAACTTTCAATGGAATCTATCCTGCGATACCAAGATCCCCAAATTTCTGGCCAAGTCCGGACTCAAGCTTACAGGGTGTTCAACTCACTAAGGTCCCCCTGAAGCCGCAGTGAGTGGGAATACTTCTGTATTTTCCTGAGTAATCAGTAGCCCAGAAAATCATGCAAATTAAACAAGTAAATCAAACAGGAAGTGTAGGTTTGCATTCAGGTTCTTAACATAACAGAAAAATGTCATCGGCATAGAGCGACAGTAGTATCTGTCTAGAGGGGAACAATATCCTATAAATGGAGTAGTTCTGCCATTGGCATTAATAATTTTCACGTGTAAATGTGGCTCCACCCCTTGCTTCAGGGAGTGGAGACATGTAAGTCTACACTTTTGAGTAACTTCACACTCCTCTTTTGTGAATGGCCAAAAGTAGTAAAATTACTCAATAGTGTAAGAGTAAATTACATGTTGAGCGAACTATGATGCTGACTGTGTTTATCAGCTACCACATTAATGTTTTTATTCTTGGAGTTCGTAGCGCTTCCGCAGACAATTGCCACAGTTAAATGTTCTTTACGTACTGTATGGATCCTTTGGCTTCCAAAGGAACAAAAATATGTATATGACTGTACACTGAAATCGTCATTGACCTGAATCCTACTCTTGCACAACCTGTCCTGACAATTGTTTTATAATTGGTCGCTTCATATTGAACCTTTCCTCTTATCCAGTACATCAATAAGGATTCCCCCCTCTCTTGTGTTCTTGATTTTATGTCAATTCCTCCCACCCTTACTACTTTGACCGACTCTTACTTCAACCTAATGATTACATTTATGTTCATTACTGCAACCTGACCATTTCAGCTGAGAAGGTGAACTAGCCAAACTCCGGTCCAAGCCAATTTAGATGCAGAGGCTATGTCAAAGTAATGGTCAGGTTGAGTAGTGGCAATCATATTGGTGGAAGTTAAAATAATGGGGTGCACTCTATTCTCATACTCAAACTGAGTGATTCAATAACGCAATATTGGCTCTTTTGTTATGCCCAGTGACAGATCTCTTCAAGTAAGGTTTTCTCTGTGCTCACCTATGGAGGACCATGGTTTGACCATGTGTATGGTCATGTTTTTGAGGGAAAGACAAACATGAAGGGTGGAATGCTTGCAAAACTCTCCGCTACTGACAATGGCTGAAAACTACATTCTAGCCCATCCTTTTCACTAAAGAGTGTTTTCGACCAGGTAAGGTGCCCACATAGCCAATCACAAATGGGTCTGTTAATCCAGATAGCAGAACAGTCACCAAAGGAGAGTGCTATCTAGTGTCAAAAGTTAGAAGCTCATTCCATTAGAGCAGAGCTTGGAAGCAGTCTCCTAGCAAATAAATAGGCAAACTGAATTCTGATGCTGAATTCGGCCTTCATTCACTGTCTGAGAGAATGCGTGTTTTCTGGAAAGCTTACATTTGTAATGGGAAAAAGTGTCATGGACGTTGCACACAGATGAACAGTTAAGATGAGGTTTGGTTAGGACCTTTCACTCCTAGGCAGACAGAGAGAGACAGAGAAACCCCCTGAGCATCTTACACATTTCATGCACAACCTAATCTTTAAAAGTCATGTGATGTCCCTAGTAAGGCTTGAATATAGCAACAATCAGAAAGCCACGTGTAGCAAGCAAGGTCTGGTGGAGGCAGGAGCAATCTGGTCATTTAGAAATATAACCCACTGAAGCAAGTCAAAAAGGGGACACAACGTGCATTATGCTCTCCATAGGGTTCCCTTGTGTTTTCAATCCTAACTGACACACCAAGCCTTTCAAAGAGGAGTCTATCTTCAGATGTATCTAAACCAGCATGAATTTTCAGAAAGGAAGTTAGAAAACCAAAAAAAGTGATGGACAGAATGCTTCAATTAAAGTTCGACACTGTTAATCAATAATGGCCCCAATCCAGTCTGTCTGGTTTTTGACCCTCTATGCTACTCTAAGCACGAAGCATCCATATGCAAACAATATTTGGTCCTGCTTGAAAAGGAGCAGTCCAGCAAACTACCAGGTCAGGTTTCCTCCAGACAGGAACACAACTATCCTGTTTCTGCTTTGTTGGGCCTCATCAGTGAGGTGCAGCTTGAGTCCTTTGGCAGAGTGAGCACAGGACCCAGTGCCAGTGTCTGAGACCTTTGTAAGCATCCTCCTATCACCATTGTGTTCTCAGAAGTATTACCAGGGCTGCTATGGTGAGCCACCTTAATGAGGGAGTCCACACTGCGATGTGGTGTTAAAAGTCACACAATGGTTTTTCTGAGCTTTTTATTTTTTGGGGTAGGGAGGGTGGGGGAGATACATGTTTCATATTTGCCTTAGTCATACATTTTATTAGGTAGCTACATGTTTAGGGTAATTGGGATATTGTGTTACATTTTCTCTTTATGGCTGACTTTTTAAAAAGAAAATATGTTAACCCTGTTTTCTTTTCTCTTACAATTTCAGGATTTGGAGTGTGCTTTAAGTCAATGGAGACAATTGTGGAGACTGGATCTGAGGGGCAACACGGTTTGTCAAACACCAAAATACAGAGATAAGCTCATAGTCCTATCTGAACATCTAGGTAACAAAATGTTGTATTGTTCAAATACTGATGTCCAAAAACTGTTTTCTTTTTTTCAAAACAATTTCTATTATTTTAATTTTTGTGTTGAAATATTGCAAAGAGGGCACTGCTCTCCGATCACCAGAGGTGCAGTGTACAATGAAATAATCATAATCTGCAATCAGTACAAGCAATACTCAATAGAAACTCCCATCCCTGAACTCCCTACCCCCAACCCCCTGTCTCATTATTCTCCCGCCCGGATCCCACCCCTAACCCCTCACAGTGTCAACGTGGTCCAATAGCAAATACAATCCAGTAACAAAGTCCGTGCGTGTATCCGTTCACCCTAGTTCCACAAGCGAGTGTCCGTCATCAACATCTCAACATGCTGGCGGCTCCAGCCACAGCCCTCTATATTCCGCCCACCTCTTCCAAATTTTAAAATGCTTTTGGGGGCAGCCCCTGGCAATAAACACCGGGCGCTCCAGCCCCATACAGAAGTCCAATCCCCTTTTCCACACCCCCAGCAAGGGAGCCCTTGGGTCTTTTCAGGCTCGAGCGATATCTCGTTTGGCCACTGTAAGGCCCAGAAGTAGTAGATGGCGTTTGTAGATGTTACCCCCCACTTGTTCCATGACATGCAAGAGGCCCAATTTCGGGGAGCGGGGGAGGTCCCAACCCAACACCTCAGACAGGCAGTCCCAGACACCAGTCCAAAATCTCAACAGTTTATCACGGCCACACCGCAGACAATCAGGGGAGGCTATCAGACCCGCTCTCCACAATCTGTCTCTAGTATACATGTAGGAGAGTAGGGTCTGCAATCCTATGATCACCCAGATTTTTGCTTTTTGCTTCACTGGTTTACGACTTTCCCTGGCTGTGGGCCTGCTAATCAGACCCACAGCCTAGCTGTTCTCTCTAATCCAAATTGTACCCAGGTACTGAATTGGCACTGGGCCCTCTCAAGTCCCTGTAACCAGGGCTGAGGTGCACCCAGAAGTCTCCCAGGGGCTGCAGCATGTATTATGCCACCCTTGGACTGACTAACTAAATCTGACACAACTGGCTGCACGACAGCTGGGGCAAGGAGGTGTAAACACCCTTTGCTTTAGATATAGTATTCCTATATCTAAACTTAAATGGACACACAGATCTCCTATCAGTCACTCCTATGGCAGGCCTTAACAATCCTGAAGGCAGAGTGCTTGGAATCGTGTGAGATAGTGCTCTGGCATGAGCTGAGCCTGTCTGCGGCTTTCGGGATCTATCCCTTAGCCGTTTCCATGATATCGCATACCATATACTCTTAAGTGCATTATAATCCTCGCGGTTATATGCCAACTCTGGTATCGCTTTATCAAAACATGTCGAGTAAGGTGTCATACGAATTGGAATACTAACCCCTCGCCAATTCTGGCGACGGGGTTAGCATTCCACCCTTCTAGAGGGACACGACATGGAGGTAACCTGTAACCCCGGTTAAAGTCAGACAGAGCCTTAGCATCCACAAAATGGATGCTGCCACCGAGACACAAGTCTGCCCTCCTGCTGCTGGGAGTCCTCCCAGAGCAGGAGGCAAGGACAAAGGGTTTCCTGCCAGGGGCGGTGCCAGCACCGTCCCAGACAGGGTTTTGTGTATTCCAGGTAGGCAGGGCTACAGAGGAAGGTGACTGCAAGTGGCACCCCGGTGCTCACTGTGCATAGGCCGGCTTGAACCAGTTCCAGGGGCACACCAGCCCCTGAGCTGGGGAAAGCCCGCCAAAGGAGAGGGGTGTAACCACCCCCCTCCCGGTCCCACCCATAGGGCAGGACTTAGTCGCGTGCCAGCCCCCTTTTCCAAGATAAAGGTAGGAGCAGGCCCCCTTCCAAATTAGATCATCTTTGGAATCAAGACACGACTTTCTACGAAAGGACATCAAGATTTCTTCTTCAAGATTCTCCCTTGTGACTAAGGAGTAGTCACCCTGCATCCGCAGGCACCATCTTAAGAACACTGCGGTCTGCTGCAAGTCCTTCCTCCGGAATCTGACTACCCAGCTCGACGAGAACCAGCTTCCCTGGCACCTCTGACCTCTACCCACCTCTACAGCTAAGCTGAGAACCGTGGGTGCGACGAGACCTCGAGGGACCGGCCATCTTCAAGACTGCACGACTTCTTTCCAGCACGACCGCCGAGGGATCCTCTGGTGAGTGCTTTGGGGTCCCAGAAGCCCCGACCCTGAGCAGCCCCAGCACCGAAGTTCAGCCTCCCAGCATCTCCACGATCTGCGTGGGGCCCTTCTGCTTTTTGCTGCTCACCGCGTTGTTTGGCTACTAGCCCGCTGGCTTGTGGCCTTCTTAACGATGCCCGACGACATCACTGTTGCTGGTCTGGTTGCTCCAGACTGGCCCTTGCTCCCTTCCAAGAGAGGAGCACCCCGGACCCTCCTGGTCCACCCCAGACGCCATTTTAGGTCCACCGCGTGGGCTTGAATTTGCCAAGACTTGTTGCCCCAATCCTGGGTCCAGCGACGTCGAGAGCACCATCCATCGTGGGACAGCTCATACCTCCATCCTGGTCGCCGACAACGCCTCCTGGTCCGTGAGACTACAGAGCCCAGCGTCGCCCACTCACCTAGTCGAGGTGACTACCATCCGGTGCCCTCCTGGTGCCACCTGACTACTGGCTAGTAGTCACGAACTTGGTCCCCTCTGCTTTCAGGTGTCATCGATCTTCGATCCAGGCTTGGATCACCCGAACAATCTTCACTGGTCGCCTGCCAGCAACTCCTTTCCTTCAGGCTCCTGGTTCGTCAACGGAGAATCCCGACGTCTTTTCAGACCTATGCAGCTGCAGCCCCTGGGCTAGGTAACTTCGGCATTTCGGTGCCTCAGCATAGCCTCACTATCCAAGGGTCCAGATCCACTTTCGTTTTTGACCTACCTAGTCGGGTTCGCCCGAGAACACTAACTTTGTCTTTACTAGCTTCCATAGACTTTGTCCCGCATCCCGCGTGAGAGTGCACACTCTGCACCCGAGTTCCCTAGGCCTCCTGCTAGAAATCTAAAGGTTCAGTAGTCCAGCCCTAGCGATCCCAAAGCCTCTGAGAATCGTTACTTACCTGCTAGTAATTCGCATTCCACTTTTGTAGTATATGGTTTTTCGTGCCCCTCGGGCATTTGTGTAAATTGTGCGACTTGAAGTATTTTTATAAGAGTTTTGTTGTGTGCTTAGCTCCCTGTCTCATAAAGAGCCAGGGTAGTCTTGTTATAAATAAATACACTGTTTATTTTCATAACAACTTGTGTGGTGTCCTTTCACTGGGTGTTCAAGGGGTAATGTGATGGTAAAACAGCTGGCTTAACACGCCCTCTAGAGTCTTAGCCTTAGACTGCTCGTATCCATGCTACTAGGATAGCTGGTCTATAAGGTTGACTTACAACCAATCATCAATAAGGGTTGTTTGGACTGATACATAGTGATCACTAGAATAGTGAGCACTGCATATCAGGCCAACTTCTCACATTGGTGAGCAGCGGTTGGGATTTGAGCTTGCTGTTGTTTTACCACACATATCCTAAGAATATCTTGTGAAAGATCACATAAGTACGAAAGGTACATATAACTTAGCTTAGAATGAGTTCTACTGAACCAGCTGTTGTAGCTCCTAGGGCCTAGCACACCCTAAACTACAACTCTAGCAAGGGATCAGTAGGTAAACATATAGTGTAGGTAAGTGCACCACTTACACCTCACTAGAAAAGCATGTCTACCCAGGGAGAGTCCTCAGGGACCCCTCTTGTGGTGATTGACCCTCCACAGGTCAGCTCAAGATATGCAGCTCTCAATTTCCAGGAGTTGAGACACTTGTGTACCTCCAGGAAATTGAAACAGGGGGCTAACCCCACCACTCCCTTCCTGTTGGATCTCTTAGAGACCTATGATGCTAGTAAAGCATCTCAGGGAGAGGGGAATATGCCAGCCTTAGAGGGGCACCTTGGTGATCCAGACCTCCACAACACTGTAAATGCAGTTGAGGAGGAGGACCCTGAGGAGCTCTCTGGGGATGAGGTAGACAAAGGTCTTGAGGTAGTCAGAAGGCTAACTAGGGCCAACATAGACTTGCTTGGGCTAGGATCTGGGGGACCCCCAGTACTGACCCTAAGTAGGCCTAACCTTGGAGTTAGGAGAGATAGATCTCTTTCTAGGGACTCCAATAGATCTCTGCACTCTAATGCCTCTTCCCAGAGGAGAAGGAACTCTCCCCAGAGGAGATTGACTTCCCCTCAGAGAAGGGAGCATGAAGCTAGGATGAGGCAGGCTACTCTGAGGATTGAAAGGGAAGAACTTGCCCTGGCCAAAGAAAAGCTTGCCTTTGCAAGAGAGCAGAAGATGAGTGGGTTAGCTCCCACTGGTGGCAGCAATCTCCCAAGAGATAGAGAGAAGGGTTTAGACACTAAACACCTGACACAAATAGTGCCCCCCTTTAAGCAAGGGGATGACATCCAGAAATGGATGGCTGCTTTGGAGAGGGCCTGCACTGTGCAGGGCATTCCCCAAAGTCAGTGGGCAGCTATACTGTGGCTCTCCTTTGATGGTAAAGGTAGAGACAAGCTCCTCACTACAAGAGTGGAGGATGCTAATGATTACCAGGTCCTGAAAAATACACTGGTTGATGTGTTTGGTTTAACCACTGAGCAGTACAGGTTGCTGTTCAGAGACACCCAGAAAACTCAGTCTCAGGACTGGTCTGACTTTGTGGATAGTGCCACTAAGGCTTTGGAGGGCTGGTTGCTGGGTAGCAAGGTTACTGATTACACAGGATTGTATAATCTGATGATGAGAGAACAAATTTTAAATAATTGTCAGAACCAGTTGTTGCACCAGCACCTTGTTGATTCAGATCTGACCTCTCCCCAAGAATTGGGAAAGAAGGCAGACAAATGGGTCAGAACAAGGATCAAGCAGAACCAGAACCAGAACCAGGGTGGTCAGAAGAAAGCAGACCAGAAGGGTAATGCTAAGAGTGAACAAAATGACCAGAAGTCTTCACCAGGTCCCCAACAAACCAAAGAGGGTGGGGGTCAGGCTTCCCAGAAGAAGAAGACTCAAGAAGGCCAGTCAAAAAGGTGGTGCCAGTACTGTAAAAGTAAGTCTCACTGGTTTAGTGAGTGCACCAAAAGAGGAGGGCAAACCTCTACCACTACAGCCCCTAAGGCAACTGCACCCCCTAGTACAGTCAGTAGTGGTAGTGCACCTCCCAAGGCATTAGTTGGGCTAACCTTGGGAACTGAGGGGTCTGACAACTTAGTTGGCACACTCACTCAGGCTGTCCTTGTCTGTACAGGGGATATGGATATGTCCCCTGATGTAAGTCCCAATACTTTGGGCAAATACAGGCAGACACCTTTAATCAATGGCAAAATGGCTCAGGCCTATAGGGACACTTGTGCCAGTGTCACCATGGTGACACCTAACTTTGTGGACCCTGGACAGATCATGCCAGGTACAGATTTCCTGGTGACCAATGCCAGCAACGTCACTACCAGTCATAGTATGGCGATTGTTGCTTTCTCCTGGGGAGGGGTAAGTGGTCAAAAGAAAGTTGTAGTCAGTTCAGACCTCCCAGTTGATTGTTTGTTGGGCAATGATTTGGAGTCATCACTATGGTCAGAAGTGGAGCAGAGGACTCACATGGAAATGTTAGGCTTGCCAGCACATGTGCTTGCTGTGACTAGGTCACAGGCCAGAAGATGCCCCACTGAACAGGTGCTGGATCCTGGAAGAAAGGACCAGACACCTTCCAAGAAGAAGAGCAGTAAGGGTAAGGCTTTGCCTTCCCCCTTGCCCCAGGTTGAGGATCAAGTCTCTGAGGAGGCTGATCTGAGAGAGCTGAGGGAAACTGAGCCTAAAGAGCTTGAACTTGATCAAGTTGAGTTTCTGGGCTCAGGGGGACCCTCCAGAGAAGACCTGGGGAAGGCACAGTTAGACTGCCCTTCCCTTGAACCCCTCAGACAGCAGGCTGCTGCTGAGGCTGCAGGGAATGCCACAGGTGCCCACAGGGTATACTGGGAAGATGGACTCCTGTACTCTGAGTCAAGAGACCCCAAGCCTGGTGCAACCAGGAGGCTGGTCATCCCCTTGTCTCTGAGAGGTTTCCTTCTCACCTTGGCCCATGAGATTCCCCTTGCATGTCACTTAGGTCAGACAAAGACTTGGGACAGGCTTGTCTCACACTTTCACTGGCCCCACATGAATGAGAATACCAAGGAGTTTTGTCGCTCCTGTGTCACTTGCCAAGCCAGTGGTAAGTCAGGTGGCACAACAAAGGCCCCCCTCATACCACTACCTGTGGTGGGGGTTCCCTTTGAAAGAGTGGGGATTGACATTGTTGGTCCAATGGAACCCCAGACAGCATCAGGGCACAAGTTTATACTGGTGGTGGTGGACCATGCCACCAGGTATCCTGAAGCTATTCCACTTAGGACCACTACAGCACCTGTAGTGGCAAGGGCCCTAGTTGCAGTGTTCTCCAGAGTGGGCTTCCCTAAGGAGGTTGTTTCTGACAGAGGTACAAACTTCATGTCAGGATATCTGACTGCAATGTGGAAGGAGTGTGGTGTGAACTACAAGTTCACCACACCCTACCACCCACAATGCAATGGGCTTGTTGAGAGATTCAACAGGACCCTCAAAGGGATGATTCATGGACTACCTGAAACTCTTAGGAGAAAATGGGATGTCCTGATCCCCTGCCTCTTGTTTGCTTACAGAGAGGTCCCACAGAAGGGGGTTGGCTACAGCCCTTTTGAGCTTCTGTATGGGCATCCTGTAAGGGGACCCCTGTGTTTGGTGAAGGAAGGATGGGAGAGACCTCTCAAAAAGCCTGCAACCAACATAGTGGACTATGTACTTGGTCTCCGCTCCAGGATGGCTGAATACATGGAGAAGGCATCCAAAAACCTAGAGGCCAGCCAAGAACTCCAAAAAGCTTGGCATGACCAGAAGGCTGTCCTGACTGTATACCAGCCTGGGCAGAAGGTGTGGGTACTGGAGCCAGTGGCACCAGCAGCCCTCAAAGACAAATGGTCTGGGCCCCACACCATCATTGAGCAAAAGGGAGAGGTCACCTACTTGGTGGACCTTGGAACTCCCAGGAGCCCTCTCAGAGTGCTCCATGTAAACAGGCTCAAGGCATATGTTGACAGGAAGGACATGAGCTTGCTCATGGCCACAGATGAGGGACAGGAGGAAGAGAGTGACCCTCTCCCAGACCTGCTCACTCAGAATCCTGATGATGGATCAGTAGATGGTGTTGTCTTTTGTGGCAGCCTCTCTGAACATCAGCAACAGGATTGCAGGCAAGTTCTGCAATCCTTCAGACATATGTTCTCTCTGACACCCAGCCAAACTGATTGGTGTACCCATGAGGTTGACACTGGAGACAGTCTGCCTGTCAAGAGTAAAATCTACAGGCAGCCTGATCATGTCAGAGACTGCATCAAAACAGAAGTGCAGAAAATGTTGGAGCTGGGAGTCATTGAGCCCTCAGATAGCCCTTGGGCTAGCCCAGTAGTTCTAGTGCCAAAGCCTCACACCCAGGGTGGTAAGAGAGAGATGAGGTTTTGCGTAGACTACAGAGGCCTCAATGCAGTCACTAAGACTGATGCCCACCCCATACCCAGGGCAGATGAACTTATAGATAGATTGGCTTCTGCCAACTACTTAAGCACATTTGACCTGACAGCTGGGTATTGGCAAATCAGGTTAGCTGAGGAAGCCAGGCCCAAGACAGCATTTTCTACCCCTGGTGGTCATTATCAGTTTGTGGTAATGCCCTTTGGGTTGAAGAATGCCCCTGCCACCTTCCAAAGGTTGGTGAATCAAGTCCTCACTGGGCTGGATGACTTCTGTGCAGCATATCTTGACGATATTGCTGTCTTTAGCTCCTCCTGGGAGGATCACCTGGTCCACCTGAGGAAAGTGTTAGAGGCCCTGCAAAAGGCAGGCCTCACTATCAAGGCCACTAAGTGCCAGATAGGGCAGACACAGGTTGTATACCTGGGCCACCTTGTAGGTGGAGGCCAGGTTCAGCCACTGGAGAGTAAGATACAGGCCATCAAGGACTGGACTCCTCCAATCACCCAGACTCAGGTTCGAGCTTTCTTGGGCCTGACTGGGTACTATAGGAAGTTTGTCAGAAATTATGGGTCCATAGTGACCCCTCTTAATGACCTGACAAGCAAGAAGATGCCAAAGAAAGTTCAGTGGACAGCAAGCTGTCAGAAAGCATTCAATGACCTAAAACAGGCCATGTGCACAGCACCTATCCTTAAGAGTCCAGATTACTCCAAGCCATTCATTGTCCAAACAGATGCTTCTGAGTTGGGTGTGGGAGCTGTTCTGTCTCAGCTGAATTTTGGTGGTAATGACCAGCCTATTGCTTTCATTAGCAGGAGGCTGACCCCCAGAGAGAAAAATTGGTCAGCTATTGAGAGGGAGGCCTTTGCTGTGGTTTGGGCCCTGAAGAAGCTGAGGGCCTACTTGTTTGGTACTCACTTCACCATTCAGACCGACCACAAGCCCCTCTTGTGGCTAAATCAGATGAAGGGTGAAAACCCCAAACTGCTTAGGTGGTCCATTTCCCTACAGGGGATGGATTTTACAGTGGAGCATAGACCTGGTACTGATCACAGCAATGCTGATGGGCTCTCCAGGTATTTCCACTTAGAGCAAGAAGACTCACCTGGTCAAGGTTAGTTTATTGTCCCAAAGTTTGGGGGGGGGGGGGGTCATGTAGGAGAGTAGGGTCTGCAATCCTATGATCACCCAGATTTTTGCTTTTTGCTTCACTGGTTTACGACTTTCCCTGGCTGTGGGCCTGCTAATCAGACCCACAGCCTAGCTGTTCTCTCTAATCCAAATTGTACCCAGGTACTGAATTGGCACTGGGCCCTCTCAAGTCCCTGTAACCAGGGCTGAGGTGCACCCAGAAGTCTCCCAGGGGCTGCAGCATGTATTATGCCACCCCTGGACTGACTAACTAAATCTGACACAACTGGCTGCACGACAGCTGGGGCAAGGAGGTGTAAACACCCTTTGCTTTAGATATAGTATTCCTATATCTAAACCTAAATGGACACACAGATCTCCTATCAGTCACTCCTATGGCAGGCCTTAACAATCCTGAAGGCAGAGTGCTTGTAATCGTGTGAGATAGTGCTCTGGCATGAGCTGAGCCTGTCTGCGGCTTTCGGGATCTATCCCTTCGCCGTTTCCATGATATCGCATACCATATACTCTTAAGTGCATTATAATCCTCGCGGTTATATGCCAACTCTGGTATCGCTTTATCAAAACATGTCGAGTAAGGTGTCATACGAATTGGAATACTAACCCCTCGCCAATTCTGGCGACGGGGTTAGCATTCCACCCTTCTAGAGGGACACGACATGGAGGTAACCTGTAACCCCGGTTAAAGTCAGACAGAGCCTTAGCATCCACAAAATGGATGCTGCCACCGAGACACAAGTCTGCCCTCCTGCTGCTGGGAGTCCTCCCAGAGCAGGAGGCAAGGACAAAGGGTTTCCTGCCAGGGGCGGTGCCAGCACCGTCCCAGACAGGGTTTTGTGTATTCCAGGTAGGCAGGGCTACAGAGGATGGTGACTGCAAGTGGCACCCCGGTGCTCACTGTGCATAGGCCGGCTTGAACCAGTTCCAGGGGCACACCAGCCCCTGAGCTGGGGAAAGCCCGCCAAAGGAGAGGGGTGTAACCACCCCCCTCCCGGTCCCACCCATAGGGCAGGACTTAGTCGCGTGCCAGCCCCCTTTTCCAAGATAAAGGTAGGAGCAGGCCCCCTTCCAAATTAGATCATCTTTGGAATCAAGACACGACTTTCTACGAAAGGACATCAAGATTTCTTCTTCAAGATTCTCCCTTGTGACTAAGGAGTAGTCACCCTGCATCCGCAGGCACCATCTTAAGAACACTGCGGTCTGCTGCAAGTCCTTCCTCCGGAATCTGACTACCCAGCTCGACGAGAACCGGCTTCCCTGGCACCTCTGACCTCTACCCACCTCTACAGCTAAGCTGAGAACCGTGGGTGCGACGAGACCTCGAGGGACCGGCCATCTTCAAGACTGCACGACTTCTTTCCAGCACGACCGCCGAGGGATCCTCTGGTGAGTGCTTTGGGGTCCGAGAAGCCCCGACCCTGAGCAGCCCCAGCACCGAAGTTCAGCCTCCCAGCATCTCCACGATCTGCGTGGGGCCCTTCTGCTTTTTGCTGCTCACCGCGTTGTTTGGCTACTAGCCCGCTGGCTTGTGGCCTTCTTAACGACGCCCGACGACATCACTGTTGCTGGTCTGGTTGCTCCAGACTGGCCCTTGCTCCCTTCCAAGAGAGGAGCACCCCGGACCCTCCTGGTCCACCCCAGACGCCATTTTAGGTCCACCGCGTGGGCTTGAATTTGCCAAGACTTGTTGCCCCAATCCTGGGTCCAGCGACGTCGAGAGCACCATCCATCGTGGGACAGCTCGTACCTCCATCCTGGTCGCCGACAACGCCTCCTGGTCCGTGAGACTACAGAGCCCAGCGTCGCCCACTCACCTAGTCGAGGTGACTACCATCCGGTGCCCTCCTGGTGCCACCTGACTACTGGCTAGTAGTCACGAACTTGGTCCCCTCTGCTTTCAGGTGTCATCTATCTTCGATCCAGGCTTGGATCACCCGAACAATCTTCACTGGTCGCCTGCCAGCAACTCTTTTCCTTCAGGCTCCTGGTTCGTCAACGGAGAATCCCGACGTCTTTTCAGACCTATGCAGCTGCAGCCCCTGGGCTAGGTAACTTCGGCATTTCGGTGCCTCAGCATAGCCTCACTATCCAAGGGTCCAGATCCACTTTCGTTTTTGACCTACCTAGTCGGGTTCGCCCGAGAACACTAACTTTGTCTTTACTAGCTTCCATAGACTTTGTCCCGCATCCCGCATGAGAGTGCACACTCTGCACCCGAGTTCCCTAGGCCTCCTGCTAGAAATCTAAAGGTTCAGTAGTCCAGCCCTAGCGATCCCAAAGCCTCTGAGAATCGTTACTTACCTGCTAGTAATACGCATTCCACTTTTGTAGTATATGGTTTTTCGTGCCCCTCGGGCATTTGTGTAAATTGTGCGACTTGAAGTATTTTTATAAGAGTTTTGTTGTGTGCTTAGCTCCCTGTCTCATAAAGAGCCAGGGTAGTCTTGTTATAAATAAATACACTGTTTATTTTCATAACAACTTATGTGGTGTCCTTTCACTGGGTGTTCAAGGGGTAATGTGATGGTAAAACAGCTGGCTTAACACGCCCTCTAGAGTCTTAGCCTTAGACTGCTCGTATCCATGCTACTAGGATAGCTGGTCTATAAGGTTGACTTACAACCAATCATCAATAAGGGTTGTTTGGACTGATACATAGTGATCACTAGAATAGTGAGCACTGCATATCAGGCCAACTTCTCACAAGTAGGCTCTATGCAAATATTTAAATTGGATAAAGCGCAGGCGAACCGCTATTGCCGCCCCCCTCGGGGCCCCCAAAGCCTCCCTCCAGTCCTCTTCCTCCAGGTCTCCTATGTCCCCTTCCCATGTAGATCGTAGGGTATCTAGAGATGAGGAACAATGTATGATTAACGTCTGGTATATACTTGATATTTTCTTAGTGTCCATCTCACCCATGAAGACCTTAGCCTCAAGCGGGCTGAATTCAGGCAAGGAGTCTAGACCGACCAAGGAGGGAGACAAAGCGTGCCGGAGCTGTAGATAGCGAAAGAACTGTGTTTGGGGCATATCGTATTCTTCTCGCAGGGCTTGGAACGTTTTAAGAGCCGTGCCTTTCATTACATGGCCCAGGGCCGAGATACCTATAGCATCCCAGCCACTAAAGCCCCGCAGGGATGCCAGCCGCCCATTATGCCAGAGGGGAGTCTCCCTCGTCAATTTGTTCCACCATCCCATGCGGCGCAGCGCTCCGCGCCACACTCGAAAGACTACCTGAGTGACCTCCGGAAGCCTCTAACGCACCGCCGCTGCATATAAAATGGTGTGTTGCGTATCTGGGTCCATCAAATACCTCTCAAGGGCATAGGCTGGATCGCTCCGATCTCCGTACCACCATTCATTTAGGATCAATAAATGGGACGCCTGATAGTAGGACAGAATGTCCGACGTGGCCAATCCCCCGGAGTAAGTAGAGAGGAAACATGTGCGAAGTGCCACTCTCGCCACCTCACCCGCCCAAAGGAACTGACTCAGCGCCGAGTTCACTCGACGAAACCACTGCAGCGGAATTGGGTATGGGTGATTTTGCAGCTGATACAGTAGGCGCGGGAGAGCCACCATTTTGAATATTGCCGAGCGACCGTAGATGTTCAGGGGCATTCTGGACCATGTCGTCATGTCCGAGCGCACCCGGTCCCAAACAGGCAGTACATTGCGAGCCCACGAGACCCCCGGGACGTCCGTCAGGAATATCCCTAGGTATTTAAGTCCCCCAGCAGCCACCTGCAATGTATCCGCCCAGGGCCCCAGACCCCCGCGAACCCCCAGTGTCCATAGTGTAGACTTCCGTAGGTTCAGGCAGAGGCCCGATACTTCACCAAAGATACGCATAATTTAAAGGACCCTTATTTAAGTCTGTAAGAAAGAAAAGGACGTCGTCGGCGTAGAGCGCTATTCTGTCGGATGGTCCCGCCTCCCATTCTACACCACGCAGTTGTGCGTCCATTCGCACCCATGCCGCAAGCGGTTCCATCGCTAGGGCGAATAGGTAGGGCGAAAGGGGACATCCCTGACGGGTGCCCCGGCCTATAGGGAAGGGGCTGGACGCTGCTCCCGCCACTCTCACAGAAGCCGTCAAGTCGGTGTACAACAATTGTATATAGGAAAGAAATCGGGGCCCCAGGTTCAGGCGAGACAAGAGGGCACGTAGGTAGACCCAGCTCAGGGAGTCAAATGCCCTGTCAATGTCCGCCAGGAGAAGCGCCGCCGGAATCCCGGCCGCTCGAGCCGCCTCCACCACCACCTGTGCAAGCCTGATATTGTGGCGTGTCGCCCTACCGGGCATGAACCCGGCCTGGTCCGGGTGAACCAGATCCGCTATGTATGGGAGCAGACGATTGGCCAAGGCCTTTGCCAGCAGCTTCGCCTCCACATTCAGGAACGAAATCGGCCTGTAAGACTCATGTTGTTTAGGAGGCCTCCCAGGTTCACAGAAAACCACAATTTCAGCATGTCTCCAATCAGCCGGAAGGCGACCACTTTCCCTGGCCGCCTCCAACGCTCGCCTATAGTAGGCTCCCAATTGGAGATGAAATGTCTTCATGAACTCGCAGGGGAAGCCGTTAGGCCCCGGGGCCTTGCCAGTGTTCAGTTCTCCTAGCGCCGCGCCCAGCTCTTCGGCTGACAGTGGAAGATCTAGTTTGGCACGTCCCTCATCGGACAGCGCCCGTGGCGGGAGATCCGCTAGGAATTTGTCTACTTCCTCCGCCGGAAGAAACTCCCGAGGAGTATACTGGGTCGCATAGTAGCGCGCGAAGCTGGCCGCTATAGCAGGTGGGGCTGTCACCGCCTCTCCCGCCTCATCACAGAGGCCCGGTAGGGAGTGCGCCTGGAACGTATTTTGACAGAGCCTATATAGCATGGCGCTGGATTTGTCCCCCCACTGATAGATCCTACTTTGTGTAGCCAGCCAAAGTTGGCGAGCTTCGTCCATCAGCAAGGAGGTATATGATTGCTGCATAAGGAGCAGTTGTCCTACGGCATCGGCAGAATCTCCAGTACTACACTCCGCCTCCAGGTCTCGGACCTTATGTGCCGCATTAGTTATAGCTTCCCTACGGGCTATCCGAGCCGCGGCACACCAGGCAATATCTACGCCCCGGAGCACGGGCTTTAAGGCTTCCCAGAGGGTCATTGCATCCGTTTCATGCCTGTCATTATCGTCCCAGTATTGAGCTATTGCGTTCCTCATATGCGACTGATAGCTATCCTGCTGTAAATGCCATGTGGAGAGACGCCATCTAAAAGGCTGCCGTCTCCTGTCCAGATGCAGGTCCATCATAACCGGGGAGTGATCGGATAAACCGCGTGGGAGAATGGATGTGGAGGCCACTCGCCCCATCCAACCATGGGGGACGAACAAGTAGTCAAGTCTAGAGAACGACCCATGGACTGCAGAGACATACGTGTATTTGCGGCTATGCGCGTGCTGGTACCTCCATGCATCGGTCCAGCCCATCCCCTGCACCATGCCTTTCAATTTAGTCAGGGTATTCGCCTGTTGGCCCCCTCCCGGCCTGTGGCGATCTAAGCTCCCATCCATCACGTCATTCCAGTCACCACCCACTATCGCCATCACATTCGGGATTCCGGCCCACACATCAAACAATTTCTCAACACGAGCTTCCTGCAGCGGAGGAGGGGCATACACACTGCCAAAGACTATAGATTCGTTCCCCACTTTTCCTTTGATGAAGACATATCTGCCATGGCTATCCACCCATTGCGCCTCGTGGGAATAGGACAGTCTGCGGTGGACAAGGATCGCAACCCCCCGTGACCCTCGCACAAAGCCAGCGTGATACACCTGCTGATAGCCATAGCGCTGTAAGCTCAGAGTCTTGGTTCCCAGAAGGTGCGTCTCCTGTAGGAGTAGCACGTCTGCCTTTTCTCTCTTTCCCAGCCGCAAGACTGCACCCCTCTTGATTTTATCAAGCATCCCCCGCACATTCCAGCTCACAACGCGCAGGGACGCCAGCGGGGGTTCTGTCACATGGGTGTCACCCACCATCGGGGGGCAAGGACAGCAAGGCCCTGGATGACCAGGACCACACGCACACATAGGACTCTAAGTGGACTCGAATGGACACTGTGTTAGAACAAGTTACCCCAACATCCCCATCTTCCCCCCCCCCGTCTCCCCACCTCCCCATGCCACCCCAGCAACATCTCCACCCCACCAACACCCCCGTTCAACCCGGCAACTACCCATCCACCCCCCCAACCCCATACCTCACAAACATGGAAGTACCTGTCGCGGAATAGGGTGTCGCCAGCCCCCAACGGGAGGCCAGGTACCTACTACCCCAATGGATCCCCACCAACTACCCACTCTAGTTCTACCTAACCCCTACCCAACTAACCTAAAAGCCCCGTGGGTACGTCCGCCCTCTGTCAGGCATCCCCCAGCCCACGTCCCTCCTGTTTACATGCTACATGAAGCACACAGTTAAGTGGGTAGTCACAAGCAAAAACTTCGCCTCCGATGCAGCCATGATTCATTAGGAGAGCCCCTGAGCCCCATGACCAGGACTCGCGGAGTAGCACGGGGCCTCAAGACGCCGATGTTGGATTATCCACTTCCTCAGCTGCCCCCGACTCCCCATTGCGGGAAGGTTGACTCTTCTGGGAGCGCGAACGCCAGTTGCTTCTGCTGCGCGACCTCCGGGGAGTTCTCGAGGGTCCACCTGTAGAGGAAGAGTCAGAGTCACGACCCGGAGGAGTATGCACCCTGATGCGGACCGTTTCATCTGTCCAAGCAAAGACCTCCTCCGGCGAATTAAAGAATTGAGTCCGGGACTGGAAGACCACTCGGAGGCACGCCGGGTAAAGCAGGGCATACTGAAGTTTCAGTTCTCTCATACGCGCCTTGGCCGCAGTGAAGGATTGTCTTTGTTGCTGCACTAGCTTAGTATAGTCAGGAAAGATGAGGATCTTGTGATTGTCGTACATTAGGGGCTCCTTCGCTCGCGCCTGTCGCAAAATGACGTCTCTGTCGTGATAGTTGAGCAGTTTGGCGATCACGGGCCGAGGACGGGCCCCCACAGGTGGTTTCGGGAGAAGTGCTCGGTGCGCCCTCTCTTTTTTTTTTTTAAACAAAGTTTTATTGATTTTCCATTTCAACAAACAAACAAATGATTGCAGGCTTCATTCTGCAGTTCGCATTTCAGCATTTCAATTATTGCATCCCACATATCCATACCCTACCTATCCTTTCACCCCCTCCCTCTCTACCCCCACCCCCCCTTGTCAGTGTGCCTCCTGTGTCAAATCCTTGATGCAACATAACTCAACATGGAGTCACAGGCAGCTCCTCTCAGATCTCAGGCAGCAACCCTCGTACCCTGACTGATCTCAAACGCCAAGCGGGTCCGCGCATGCAACCCCATCCCATTTTCACAACCCCTGGTGCGACTTTCTAGTTCCTTGATAGCCAATAAAATGCAGTCCTAACGTGCAAAGTCCCCCGTAGATGTCCCCGCCCTCCCCACTGCTGTCTCCACCCCCTGGTTCGCCTGCGCCTCTTCCTCACTATCCTCCGCAACCTCTGACAGTGATTGTAATTCTGCCACTAGCGCGCACCACGACCTAGCTGTTTCTAGCGCTTTATCATTAGCTGCGCGGTTGGCCAGTTGTAAGCGGAGTGTCCCCTCACTAGATGCCCATTGCAGAAAACACCCCCGCCATCTCAAGAAGCTGGGACCCCCCCTAGATTTCCAGTGCAGAGTAAGCTCCCTCTTGGCCAGGATCAGTCCCAGGTCGATGAATTTACTGGTGACCTCGTGGTCGGGGTGTGCGGGAACCAAAGCAGGAGGCAAACTCCCATGTCCGTTTCAACTTGACGATCAGTGATCTCATTCAGACAGGCCACAACATCAGTCCAGTAGGAACCAAGCCCCGCGCAGGCCCAAAACATGTGTCCAAAGTCGGGACCCTCCGAGTTACAACGGGGACACACCGACTGTGCCCCACCAAAAACCCGTTGGATCTTGGCCGGCGTCCAATACGCTCTGTGGAGCGTGAAATATTGGACCAATTGAAATCGGACGTTGCGCGTGCCCTTCCAGGCCCGGCGCACAAGCTGGGGCCACGTAGTCTCCGGTATCTGCCGGCCCAGGTCCGTCTCCCAGCGTTCCCGCAGTGCGTCCAATGGGGGGGGGTCATCCAGCGCTAGTCTCCTATACAAGCAAGTAACAGCCTTAAAGGTGCCAGCAGCCATCACAACGTACTGGCATCCCAAAGACGTAGGTGGCTCCGCCCGACCTTTCCTCCATCGTCTCTGGACCGCAGAGACCAAAGCCGCATGGAGTAAGAAGTCGCCTCTCGGCAAATCAAAAGCCTCCTGCAGGTCGGAAAACGACAGCAGGACACCATCCCTGTACAAGTCTCCCACCATATGGAGCCCACAGTCTTCCCATGCGGCTAGCCCTGACCAGTCCCCGCCGTGCGGTAAAGCTGTGCACATGCCTAAGGGGATCTCCGGCGCATATGGAACGTGGATACCCGCTCGCTTCTGACTTCGAAGCCAGCAATGTCGGAGGGTGCGTTCCTCCAGAGACAACTGGTCTAGGCGAAGGCCCTGCTGGAGCAATATGAAGGACAGGACATGGCGCTGTATAATCCTGCCATGTGGCCCGTCTGGACCTCTGAACTCCCGCGCCACCGCCTGGGTGAGCCACTGCAGCTGCGCCGCCAGGTAATACCATTCAAAATCCGGCACAGCAAGCCCCCCCGCCTCCCGCGACCGGAGTAGGGTGGAGAGAGCCACGCGCCTCCTGCCAGGGCCCTATATGAACCCTATCACCATTGATCTTAAAGTCCGAAAGAAGGAGAGCGGGATCCGCACCGGTAGTGTACAGAAGAAATTGAGTAAGCATGGGAGGACCACCATCTTCAGCAAAGCTATGCGTCCGGCCACAGATAGGGGGAGGGTACGCCAGAAATCAATACTGCCCCTGACGCCTCTCAACGCTCTGCCCACATTTCCCTCATACAGGGACGAGTGGGTATGATAAATGTAAACCCCGAGGTATGGCATACACTCCGGCTCCCAGTGCAGCTCCCCAAGCCCCGCAGGTCGCGCACACCGGGAAGTCAGGGGGAACAGGCAAGTCTTAGACCAATTAACACGGAGACCCGATAGTTCGCCAAACTCTCGAAGCAAGGCCCGCGCTCCCCGTACTGAGGCCGTCGTGTCAGCTAGGTACAACAGGAGGTCATCAGCATACAGGGAGATGTGGTGTCGGACACCACGCATCAGCACCCCTTCATAATGCTGCCCCTGACGCGCCCGCGCCGCCAGCGGCTCAATCGCCAAGGCGAACAGGAGCGGGGATAGAGAGCAGCCCTGCCTAGTACCCCTCGTCACCGCACACGCCGCGCAAATTGTACGGCCCGTACGGACCCTGGCAGAGGCATATAAAATCTGCGTCCAGCGGATAAAGCCGTCCCCCAACCCGAACCGACGCAACACGCCGAACAGATATGGCCATTCCACGCTGTCGAACGCCTTTTCTATATCCACCGATAGGACAGCCGCGGACGGAGGACCCTCCCCTTCAACATCCATGACCCGTAACAGACGCCGTATACAGGCAGAAGTATTCTGCGTGGGGATAAAGCCCGCCTGGTCCGGGTGGACGAGGGAGCACATATGGGCCGACAATCGCGTAGCCAAAATCCTGCTCAGTACTTTAGAGTCCACGGTGAGCATCGAAAGGGGACGGTACGCCGTCCTCAACGCGGGTTGGCCGCCCTTCTTCAGCAACTGCAAACACAACAATGATGGACAGAATGTGGATCAATGTCACACATTCACCCCAGTCCAAAGATCTGGGCCCAAATCCATCGTTTTTCCACTCCACATCACCCTGGGTTAGACAATGGCGATATGCAAATCAGCGCTGACCCTGTGCCCCATGGGAACAGTCCAGTCCGAACTACAAAAGCCATGTCCTTCCCAGAACGGAAACAAGCATCCGAGGACCGGCCCGGTTTCGAGGTAACACCTCTCATCAGCCCGGCTAGCTTGATTCCAGTGGTGTGGAGTGCCTGGGACTCACGTCTGAGCATCCCCAGTACACTTAGAGCGGTAACTGCAAACACAACAATGATGGACAGAATGTGGATCAATGTCACACATTCACCCCAGTCCAAAGATCTGGGCCCAAATCCATCGTTTTTCCACTCCACACCACCCTGGGTTAGACAATGGTGATATGCAAATCAGCGCTGACCCTGTGCCCCATGGGAACAGTCCAGTCCGAACTACAAAAGCCATGTCCTTCCCAGAACGGAAACAAGCATCCAAGGACCGGCCCGGTTTCGAGGTAACACCTCATCAGCCCGGCTAGCTTGATTCCAGTGGTGTGGAGTGCCTGGGACTCACGTCTGAGCATCCCCAGTACACTTAGAGCGGTAACTGCAAACACAACAATGATGGACAGAATGTGGATCAATGTCACACATTCACCCCAGTCCAAAGATCTGGGCCCAAATCCATCGTTTTTCCACTCCACACCACCCTGGGTTAGACAATGGTGATATGCAAATCAGCGCTGACCCTGTGCCCCATGGGAACAGTCCAGTCCGAACTACAAAAGCCATGTCCTTCCCAGAACGGAAACAAGCATCCGAGGACCGGCCCGGTTTCGAGGTAACACCTCATCAGCCCGGCTAGCTTGATTCCAGTGGTGTGGAGTGCCTGGGACTCACGTCTGAGCATCCCCAGTACACTTAGAGCGGTAACTGCAAACACAACAATGATGGACAGAATGTGGATCAATGTCACACATTCACCCCAGTCCAAAGATCTGGGCCGGAATCCATCGTTTTTCCACTCCACACCACCCTGGGTTAGACAATGGCGATATGCAAATCAGCGCTGACCCTGTGCCCCATGGGAACAGTCCAGTCCGAACTACAAAAGCCATGTCCTTCCCAGAACGGAAACAAGCATCCGAGGACCGGCCCGGTTTCGAGGTAACACCTCTCATCAGCCCGGCTAGCTTGATTCCAGTGGTGTGGAGTGCCTGGGACTCACGTCTGAGCATCCCCAGTACACTTAGAGCGGTAACTGCAAACACAACAATGATGGACAGAATGTGGATCAGTGTCACACATTCACCCCAGTCCAAAGATCTGGGCCCAAATCCATCGTTTTTCCACTCCACACCACCCTGGGTTAGACAATGGCGATATGCAAATCAGCGCTGACCCTGTGCCCCATGGGAACAGTCCAGTCCGAACTACAAAAGCCATGTCCTTCCCAGAACGGAAACAAGCATCCGAGGACCGGCCCGGTTTCGAGGTAACACCTCTCATCAGCCCGGCTAGCTTGATTCCAGTGGTGTGGAGTGCCTGGGACTCACGTCTGAGCATCCCCAGTACACTTAGAGCGGTAACTGCAAACACAACAATGATGGACAGAATGTGGATCAATGTCACACATTCACCCCAGTCCAAACATCTGGGCCCAAATCCATCGTTTTTCCACTCCACACCACCCTGGGTTAGACAATGGCGATATGCAAATCAGCGCTGACCCTGTGCCCCATGGGAACAGTCCAGTCCGAACTACAAAAGCCATGTCCTTCCCAGAATGGAAACAAGCATCCGAGGACCGGCCCGGTTTCGAGGTAACACCTCTCATCAGCCCGGCTAGCTTGATTCCAGTGGTGTGGAGTGCCTGGGACTCACGTCTGAGCATCCCCAGTACACTTAGAGCGGTAACTGCAAACACAACAATGATGGACAGAATGTGGATCAATGTCACACATTCACCCCAGTCCAAAGATCTGGGCCCAAATCCATCGTTTTTCCACTCCACACCACCCTGGGTTAGACAATGGCGATATGCAAATCAGCGCTGACCCTGTGCCCCATGGGAACAGTCCAGTCCGAACTACAAAAGCCATGTCTTTCCCAGAACGGAAACAAGCATCCGAGGACCGGCCCGGTTTCGAGGTAACACCTCTCATCAGCCCGGCTAGCTTGATTCCAGTGGTGTGGAGTGCCTGGGACTCACGTCTGAGCATCCCCAGTACACTTAGAGCGGTAACTGCAAACACAACAATGATGGACAGAATGTGGATCAATGTCACACATTCACCCCAGTCCAAAGATCTGGGCCCAAATCCATCGTTTTTCCACTCCACACCACCCTGGGTTAGACAATGGCGATATGCAAATCAGCGCTGACCCTGTGCCCCATGGGAACAGTCCAGTCCGAACTACAAAAGCCATTAGCTCAGACGTGAGTCCCAGACACTCCACACCACTGGAATCAAGCTAGCCGGGCTGATGAGAGGTGTTACCTCGAAACCGGGCCGGTCCTCGGATGCTTGTTTCCGTTCTGGGAAGGACATGGCTTTTGTAATTCGGACTGGACTGTTCCCATGGGGCAACAGGGTCAGCGCTGATTTGCATATCGCCATTGTCTAACCCAGGGTGGTGTGGAGTGGAAAAACGATGGATTTGGGCCCAGATCTTTTGACTGGGGTGTATGTGTGACATTGATCCACATTCTGTCCATCATTGTTGTGTTTGCAGTTACTTCTTCAGCAACGGCACAATGATCGCCTCCCTCGCCGATTCCGGCAGCCTGCCCAGCTCCCATGCCTCACCATAGACCCGCAACAACTGTGGCGCCAGAAGGTCCAGGAATGCCGCATAGAACTCCACAGGGAGACCATCACCCCCTGGTGTTTTCTTCCGAGCCATGTGCTTAATCGCTGTTCTGATCTCCCCCTGTGTCACAGCGGCACCCAGGGCGTTCCCCTGTTCTAGGTCCAGCTGCGGCAGTTGGGCCTCCTCCAAGAAGGCATCTAAACCAGTCGGAGGCGAGGACAGCTTGCATCGGTACAGCTCCGAGTAATAATCCAAGAACTGGGCATTAACTTCCCGTTGGGAATAAACCAGCGCCCCGGTAGGTGTGGTCAGGAACAGAATCGGCGCGCCCCCAGAATGGGGGCTAGCCAGCCACGCCAGCAGCGAACCAGCTCGGTCCCTCTCGGCATGGGCCCGGACCATGTATTCCCGATAGTCATGGCAGCGAAGCCTCTCCACTTGTGCAGCTACACGTTCTCTTGCCGCCATCACCTCCTCCCTATCGCTCCCCGCCGCGTGGTTAGCCTTCTCTCCACCCGCCTAAGGGAGTCCTCCTCCCGCTCCACGTCAGCCAGCAGTGTCCTACGCACCCCGGTCGAGGAAGAAAGGCACGCGCCTCGTACCACCACCTTAAAGGCATCCCATTCGACCGCTCTGGTAGTTGCGGTGCCCGCGTTCTCCTGGAAGTAGCGTTCAAGGCGCTCCTGCAGTTCCGAGCGGAAGACCGGATCCTCCAACATCAGCGGATTTAGCCGCCACGTGGGAATCGGCTGCCGCTGCCTAGACCAGAGGACTGCGAGTAAGCAAGGGTTGTGGTCCGAAATAGTCTTCGCCAGGTACTCGCTACTGCACACTAGTTCCTGGGCCCCAGCAGTACAGAGAAAGGCGTCGAGGCGGACGTGGAGATCATGGGGTGGGGAGTAGAACGAATAGTCCCTATCGTTGGGATGGAGCGTACGCCAAGCGTCCAGGAGGCCCCAATGATCCTGCCAGGTCCTCCGAGCTTTGGCCACCCTGCGCACCACCGACTGAGCTAGAGGAGGATGCGAGCGATCTAAATCCACATCCATCACCGTGTTAAAGTCCCCCCCCATGAACACTGTGCCGATCAACAGGGGTGCCAATCTTTTCGAGAAGGCCGAAAAGAACGCGGCCTGGTCAAAATTGGGGACATAAACACTGCAAAGCGTGACGTCCCGGCCATCTAACCTCCCCATCACCGCTACAAACCTCCCCTCCGAGTCAATCTCCGTCTTCAGGGGCTGGAAGGGGACACCCGCCCGAACCCAAATCAGCGCCCCCCTCACATGAGCGGAGTAGGTCGTGTAGTAGAGCTGCCCCCTCCAACGCCGCTGCAGCGCTCGCCCCTCTGCCAGAGTCAAATGCGTTTCCTGCAGAAAGGCTATCTGAACCCCCCTGCGCACCAGATATGCATGCACCTTATATCTCTTACTTATAGAGTTGAGCCCCCGCACATTCCATGTAACATATTTCAGTTCCAACTTAGCCGCCATTGGTAAAGCTATAGCAGTAACAGAACCTCGACAACCCTAGCGGCACACTGATAGACTCCTGCAACATCACATACCCCCAACTCGCCCCCCACCCACCAACCCCCAGAACAGGCGTCAAACAGTTGCTACCCATCCAAACTCCCACCCCCACAAATGAGGGAAACTCTGGAAAGCACCAGAGACTCACAGAATATGTGAGATAGAGGGGATAGCGCAGCACCTCCGGCAGATCAGCTCGAAGTCCACTACTCCGTGGTGGGCCGATCCCAGTCTAGAAGGGACCTCTCCCCCCCATCACCCAAACAGCGCTCCCGCCCAATCAAATACATAGCGCCATGGGGCCCCCTCAGTACCATCAGCACCCCAGGAAGACAGGGAGAGTAGCCCCACCCGACACCCCTTCGAAAGGAACCCCAGCAGCTCTGTCACAGTCATCGCCATAAGCCAAGCACCCCTCCTTACTGTTCCCTGCACAGCTGCCTGACAGTCACTCGTCCAACAGTCCATCAGCCGTCTGGGGGGTAATCCGAGGCAAATCTCCAGACTCCTTCTCCGAGCCCCCATCCGAGCCTCCCTGTCCCGTTTCATCAGAGCCCATACGGGAGCCCGAGTCAATCACAGGGCCCACTGCCGCCACTCCAGAAATAAGCGACACCGCTTGTAAAGCGGCCTGCCTTTCCAGTTCCGTCTGCGACGCCGGTGGGCATCGCTGGCTCTGTCCTCGCTTCCGATTGCGCCTGCTCCGCCGCGGCCGACCCTCAGTAGCCACCGGCCACACACCCGAACCATCCTTGCCCGCCCGATATCGTTCCAGCCATTGCCAGGCGTCATCCGGCGTGTCACAGAACGTCGCCACTCCGTCCACCAGCACCTTCAGGCGTGCCGGGAACAGCAGGGAGTACTGAACTCTCTCGTCGCGGAGAGCTCGCTTGACAGCCACAAAGGAAAAGAGGTCGCGCTGGACCTCCTGAGAGTAGTCGGGGAAGAGAGACACAGACGCATTATCCACCTTGTACGGACCATTCAATCTGGCTTGCCGCAGAACAATGTCTCGATCCCTGAAGTGCAGGAGACGGGCTATGACGGGTCGGGGGGGATGGCCAGAGGTCGGGCTGGGACCCTATGAGCTCTCTCCAAAGTATAGAAGTTCGTCAGGCCCTCAGGCACCACCTCATCTCGCAGCCAGCGTTCAAGATAAGAGACCATGTCATCCCCCTCAACGTTTTCGGGCAAACCCACCACTCTAATGTTGTTGCGTCTGTTGCGCCCTTCAGCATCAGCCGCTCTCCTCTCCAGGAGTCGCACCCTACGTACCAGATCCTCCAGTGTGGCGTCCGTCGTTTTCTGGGCCGGTTCGAGTTTCTCAAGCACCAGCTCCGTGGATTTGACACGGTCAGCAAGCTTGTCGTGATCTGCCTTCAGTAGGCCTAAGTTCGTAGAGACTTGCGCAATATCCTGACGTAGCACTTCCCTTGTGTCTCCAATGGCCTTAAGGATCTGGTCCATCTGCTGTTGTTGAAGGCCCGTGCTCTGGCTATCTGCCGGTTGATGGTCGTGCGCCTCAAGGGGGTCCTCAGCTTGATCCGCCGAGGTCGCACCAGCACCCTTCCGCGGCTTCCCCATGATGCACCACTAGCGCGCCCAGTTGCGTCCAACACCAGATGGCTGCCCCGTAGAGGTACCAAGGTCGCAGGGCGCACCTCCACCTAGCAGGCCCGTGTGTGATGTAGGGAGAGGGCTGGCGGGCAATACTAGGAGATAGCGTGGAACCACTCTCAGGTACTTCGTGAGCATAGGCCGCTAGCCATGCAGGCCACACCAAAGCATACCAGGCCCCCAACGGAGGTCCGCAAAGTCCAGGAAGCAGAGCCCCAACCAAGGGAGCTCAAACGTGGTTCTACGCCCCCACCAGCGCGATACCGGGTCCAAGATCAAGAAATTGCGCCAGGAAGTATAGGCACCGCAACACAGGCCAGCCGAGAGCCACCCGCTGTCCAGAACCCGTGTCACAGGCTCCAAAACGCCTCCACTAGGGGGCCAGCACGCTCCCCTCAAGGCGTGAGTGGGCCCCTGAAGGTTCCCGGCTCTCAATCCACCAGACGGATAGCTTCGGGCCCCCGGGGACCGGGCTCCCGCGTCTGGCTCCAATGTCCAAAGCCACTGCCCCAGAGCGTCCGTCGTGCGATCTCAGCGCCGCACCCCACAGTACCTGGGCCGTCGGAACTGCCTCAGGCGCGGCGCACTCTGCAGCTGGAAACGCGCCTCCAGCCGGATGCAGCGCTGTCTCTGCTCCTCTCGGGTCCGGGCTGTCGTCCTCGCACACCCACCAGGTGCTGCCGCGGGTCCCCGGGAGCCTGCACGAGAAGGTCGCAGCGTCCTGCACAGCCGGGCCAACCTTCCGAGCGTGCCGTCCCCCACTCTGCGGCGGTGGGTCAGCCCCCTCGGGGTCCCTTCAAAATCAAGGACGGGGATCCGGGCCGGTTGCAGGCCCACTGCAAGATGGCGCCTGCCAGTATTCCGACCTCCCGTCAGCCGCCGGATTCAAGGCGATCACGGAGCCCTCTCGGCTCACAACTGCTGCCGAGTCGTCCCCAGGCCTTCATGGATCGCGGCAGGTCGGTGGCGCCGCTGGGGAGGGGGTCTGTCAGGATAATTCGCCGAGATCGGCCCGGAGCTCGGGACCTAGGCGACCATGCTCGTCGGCGCTTAAGCCACGCCCCCCCGGTGCGCCCTCTCAACCACAAAGCAGCGCGACAGGGGTTCCGGGGGGAGCCACCCCTCCAACCATCGGGTCAGGAACTCCGCCATGTCGCCTTTCTCACTATCCTCCGGAAATCCCACAAAGCGTAGATTGTTCCTCCGGGCCCGGCCTTCTGCGTCCTCGACCCTGAGCGCGAGGCCCTTCTGGATCCCCTTCATGGTAGCCACTTTCTTTTTAAGGATCACCACATCGTCCTCAACCTCGGTGATTCTGGTCTCGGTTTCAGTAATGCGGGCCACTGCATTGCGCAGATCCTGCCGGAGCAAGGTGACATCCGCTCCTACGGCCCCGATTTTTGTGTCTAACATGTCTCTGAACTGCGTGATTTTTTTTTTAAGTAACAAGGGAGACCCAACAGATAGCTAAGTACCATGGGTATAACAACGTTATAGTGAACAAAACGGTTCTTAGCTTATTTTCAAATCAACAAACCAATGCTGTATAGAAACACAATGGAAAACTATACTTGTTATAAAATTTCCAAACCCAGCCGGGAAAGGATTTTATTTTATAAAGAAGCAATGTTCAATTCAGTAATACATTCATGATCACATGACACAAGCCTGTGTCGTACATGAAAAAGAGGGAAATAGAAGGATAGCATAAGGGTGAAAGGGGTGTCTATCAGGCAAGAAGCGAGAGCAGAGACAGGGTACTGTTTCTAAGTAAAAAATCAATCACAGTATCGCCTGGAGTGGAACATAAATAATCTTATTGCTCAATATTATAAATATGAAACCACTCATGGGTGTCGACGTTTCGATCCCTATTGCTCTATAAGATACATGGGATCATCATCAGGACCTTTGTAATATACAAGACATGCCTGATTGTACAAGAAGCCTGTTTGGGAGAGACGAAGAAAAAGGATATTTCAAAAAGCTTAAGAGCAGTTTTTCAGACGCATGCCAACTATACATCGAAATCGCAGTGTGTGGCCAAGTGCACAGTGGGTGTGACTCAATCACGCATCCAGTAACAGCATTTACAACAACTCGGAATCGCAGTGGCGTGCGTGACAGACTGCAAGAATCTCAGTGACGTGACGTGATCGTGCTACCTTCAAATGGATATGGGGATTGTAGGTCAGACGTGTCCATGATAAGAATTTATTATTTATTAGAAAAGATGGCGGGGGTCACTTATAAGCCCATGCGGTAGTACCCTTTTGTCTAATGGTTTGGAAAGACAATGGTATGGAGGGAGTGAGGTTGGTAGGACCCGCGTTTTCAAAGAAAGTGTGTGACACAGCCCGTAATTACTTAGTTAAACGCGCAAAAGCGCGACAACATACCAGTTAGTGAAAGGCATGGAAGTTACTTCGGGGGTCCGTGTCCGTTTTATAAAAAGGCAATTAGGCAGTGCTAATCGTTTTCCACCGTAAAAGTGGCGCTGAAAACAGAAAGGCGCATTAGGTTTCAGGCTGCGGGAGCGGCTCTGTGAATAAGGGCGGCACTTGGCGCGAGGGTGTCTAGCTTACCTTGCAAAGTTGCAATTAACCGGCAATGCGAGGATTATAAAATTAACAGTGCAGGTAATCATGCACGTAGGGTCCCAACAATGTGGAATTAGACGCTATAAAGAAAAAGGGGAGGAATAAGAACATAGCAGACCAACGGAGGGTCATAACTAAACAGCTTGGACGCGCAGCAGCTACTTACTTAGTCCCGATGAGGACTCGCCTTCACGTGGCTTCTCGGTTGATGCCGAATGGAAGTCAGTGGGCTGGGGGTTCGCGCCGGGAAAGTAAAGCCCGCGTGGGTCACATGACCATCACTGCGGGTGCCATGCCTAAGAGGCCAGATGTCTAATGCGGGGGCCATTTTGTAATGGATAAAAAAGGCAAGGAGTGCGGGTGCAAACATGGTAATAGTGACAAAGTGACTTCAAAAAAAGTGAAACACATCGTTAATGAGAAACAATAATTGGCATATTCACATAGGGTCACATTTTCAGTTTTCCATGTGGCCATGGGGCAGTCATGGAGTTTTCACTGCGCAGCACTGACCCAAAGGGTTATTTCATTACCATGTTATCTTGATTCATTGCACACTGTTCAATCAAAGAAACATAGTCCATTGCTGTCTTATTCTGATTTATTGTTCACTTAAATCAGAGCAACGTAGTCCAGTCCTCACTCCGATTGAGCCCGGTCCGAATAGTATTAAATTGAATGATGGACTTTAGTTCCTCACGATTCAGCAACTGTTGTAGATTGCCACCCCTCTGCGGTAGCTTGACGGATTTCAGAACCGTCCATTGCAAGTCATCCGCTGTATGCTTCATGCTGACATAATGTTCAACCAGGGGAGCATTAGGAGTACCACACCTAATGCGGCTTCGATGCTGACTTATTCTGGTCTTAATCTTTTGGGTGGTTTGACCCACATACATCAACGGGCAAGGGCATAAAATCGCATAAATCAAATTGTGACTATTACAGTTTGTGAAATCTCTTAGTTCAACCGTGATGTTATTGTGACTAAATGTGCACCCCTCAAGTGTAAAATCACAAACAATGCAATGACCACATTTCACATGGCCTCTAACTGGGGGTAGACCCCAACTAGACTCAATTGTACCTGACGGAGGCTGCGGAGGTAGGGCTGCTCGCACCAAATGGTCTTTTATATTTCTGCTTTTCTTAAAAGCAAACAGGGGTTTGTCAAAGGTCAGCTGACCTGCATTTAAGGTCGGCCAATGGCGTAGAATTGTTTTCCGAATTTTATCAGAGATTGGGGAAAAGGTTGTGACACAGGCAATCCTACCCACACTGGGCCTAGCTTTTGGTTGGAGGAGAACCTCTCTGGGACAGTACCACGCACGTTTTGAGGCATTACGCACTAACCTGTTCGGATACCCTCTTGATTTGAGTTTTGAGGCCAGGATCGTAGCCTCTTTAAAGTAGTCAACTTTGGCAGAACAATTTCTTCTAATCCGAAGGAACTGTGAGTATGGAAGTGAGTCCTTCAGGGCTTTAGGGTGATTACTATTGTACCTGAGTAAAGTATTCCGCTCAGTTGGTTTTCTATAGAGTCGAGTGAGTAGCTCCCCTGCCTCATGATAAATCAAAAGATCCAGGAACGGTATCTCTGTTTTATGGCTTGAGAGAGTAAACTGCAAACTGTCACAATTGTTGTTTAGCCAGTGCAGAAACGAGTTAAGGCCTTCTCCCTCTGAATTCCAAATCAGAAAAATATCGTCTATGTACCGGCGCCAAATACCAATGCTGGTTCTGAAAGGATTTGTGTCGGCTAGGATTGAGCTTGTCTCAAGCGCATCCATGTAAAGAATGGCCAGATGAGGAGCAAAAATAGCTCCCATCGAGCATCCCTTAATCTGTTGGTAGAATGTCCCATCAAAAATAAAGAAGTTTCTGGTAAGACAGAGTTCTAGCAATTGCAAGACAAACAACGTCGGTACCCTGTGTGGTCTGGGTCTGGAATCTAATACTCGCTCTATGACCCGTAGAGCCGCTCCCTGAGGGATATTAGTGTAGAGCGACTCTACGTCGAGCGTGCAAAGTGTTTGGTTGTTAGGGTCATAGGGGAAATGTTCCACGAGATTGATCATTTCCATGCTGTCACGGACGTAACAGCATGTTTCAGGCACAAAGTCTTTTATGAAGAAGTCCACGTAGGACCCTAATGGTTCCAAAATGGAGCCACAGGCCGATACTATCGGTCGGCCTGGTGGGTTAACACTGTTTTTATGAACCTTAGGGAGTGTGTAGATGACAGGGAGTCTGGGACACTTAACATTCAGGAAACCGAATTCCTTCTTGCTAAGAAATCCCTCGTCCCTGCCAGCCACTGTAATTTGTTTTATCAGGCCTTGAATTTCAGACGTTGGGTTCCGGCCTAGTCTCAGGTAGTGTTCCCTATTATTCAATTGTCGAATAATCTCGCTTTTATAGGCATCAATATTTTGCAGGACAATGCCTCCGCCTTTATCAGCGCTCTTAATAACTAGGTCCGTATTGCCTTTAAGTGAGTCTATTGCCTCCTTTTCGTTCTTTGAAATGTTGTAGGGAATGTAAACCCTCTTACTTCCCAAGAACTCGAGCTCTTTGAGAATGAGTTTCTCAAACGTAATGATCTCAGGCGGAATCATACCTGCCGTAGGGAGGAAAGTCGAGGGGGGGGCAAATGGGGTGTTACGGTTCGTCTCAGGAGTGGGGTGCAATTGGAAGAATGCTTTCAGCCGTACCAGTCTAAAAAAACGTAATAACTCCGTTTGCAACTCCATGAAGTTGGGGCGAACAGTAGGAACAAAGGAGAGTCCTTTTTTCAGAACTTCCAATTCTGAGTGCTCCAGAACATGACTAGATAAGTTAAAGATAGGCAATGTTTCAATCACATTCTCTGTTGTGGGTGTCACCACTGATAAAAATTGTTGCGTGTCCTCCGTTCTCCAGGGGCGTTGAACCATGTTCTGGGTTTCTTGGCCCTCCCTCGCTGAGGGGTTCCTGGTTGGCCTCTGGCTAAAAAATTGCCTTGTGCACCACCACGACCTCTACCTCGGTTGCTCCCTCCCTCTCCTGGATCTGAGTTATCAGATGAATCTTCTGAGGTGTCTGAGAACCCAACTATGTTCTGTCTTTTATTAAATCGGCCCCAAGGTCTATTCTGAGGATTGAAATGTGGCCTGTTGGTATAAAACTCTTTATTCAAATATGGATAATTGGTCTCAGCGCTGTAATTTTTAATATCTTTTTTAACCTTATTAGCTTTTTTATTCTGTTCAATGCGACAGTAATCAGCTATTGTTTTTTCCACCTGTTCAAGCAATTTCTTACATTCAGCTGTTGGGTCAGAGTCATTAATTTCTTTAAGTAAATCTGCAATTTCAACCTCAAGGGCTTTCAGTGTTTCGGTCGCAATGTCGATGCCAAGGGCCAGCCACTGTCTTGAGCATGTGGTCCCAATGTGGCTGAAGTTGGTAATGTATTTGGGATTATCCGTGAAGATCCCAGGAATATTACGTACTTGGAGACCAAGTGGGATTACTCCGGATTTGAGGTAATCAGTTAACATTAATACCATTAGTTTTAATCTAACTTGCTTTTTTTGCAGTTTCTCTAACTGCTCTGGGAGACTGGATGTTGCAGATGTCGGAGCATCGGGAGTTTCTGACAAGAGTGACGGTAACGTGCATAGGTGCTTAATGTGGTCTATTGAATACAACGGGGCATGGTCTGACATCTCCTAGGGCTCGAACGAAGGAAGAAAGATAAATTCAAAAGTGTAGAAGTGTGTGTACAGGGACACTAGGAAGGTCGACCTCGATGTCGAGGTGAAACGAGTTTAGAGAAAACCCTGCAATCCTGGTGATTGCGCTATAGTTTTATAAGTAACAAGGGAGACCCAACAGATAGCTAAGTACCATGGGTATAACAACGTTATAGTGAACAAAACGGTTCTTAGCTTATTTTCAAATCAACAAACCAATGCTGTATAGAAACACAATGGAAAACTATACTTGTTATAAAATTTCCAAACCCAGCCGGGAAAGGATTTTATTTTATAAAGAAGCAATGTTCAATTCAGTAATACATTCATGATCACATGACACAAGCCTGTGTCGTACATGAAAAAGAGGGAAATAGAAGGATAGCATAAGGGTGAAAGGGGTGTCTATCAGGCAAGAAGCGAGAGCAGAGACAGGGTACTGTTTCTAAGTAAAAAATCAATCACAGTATCGCCTGGAGTGGAACATAAATAATCTTATTGCTCAATATTATAAATATGAAACCACTCATGGGTGTCGACGTTTCGATCCCTATTGCTCTATAAGATACATGGGATCATCATCAGGACCTTTGTAATATACAAGACATGCCTGATTGTACAAGAAGCCTGTTTGGGAGAGACGAAGAAAAAGGATATTTCAAAAAGCTTAAGAGCAGTTTTTCAGACGCATGCCAACTATACATCGAAATCGCAGTGTGTGGCCAAGTGCACAGTGGGTGTGACTCAATCACGCATCCAGTAACAGCATTTACAACAACTCGGAATCGCAGTGGCGTGCGTGACAGACTGCAAGAATCTCAGTGACGTGACGTGATCGTGCTACCTTCAAATGGATATGGGGATTGTAGGTCAGACGTGTCCATGATAAGAATTTATTATTTATTAGAAAAGATGGCGGGGGTCACTTATAAGCCCATGCGGTAGTACCCTTTTGTCTAATGGTTTGGAAAGACAATGGTATGGAGGGAGTGAGGTTGGTAGGACCCGCGTTTTCAAAGAAAGTGTGTGACACAGCCCGTAATTACTTAGTTAAACGCGCAAAAGCGCGACAACATACCAGTTAGTGAAAGGCATGGAAGTTACTTCGGGGGTCCGTGTCCGTTTTATAAAAAGGCAATTAGGCAGTGCTAATCGTTTTCCACCGTAAAAGTGGCGCTGAAAACAGAAAGGCGCATTAGGTTTCAGGCTGCGGGAGCGGCTCTGTGAATAAGGGCGGCACTTGGCGCGAGGGTGTCTAGCTTACCTTGCAAAGTTGCAATTAACCGGCAATGCGAGGATTATAAAATTAACAGTGCAGGTAATCATGCACGTAGGGTCCCAACAATGTGGAATTAGACGCTATAAAGAAAAAGGGGAGGAATAAGAACATAGCAGACCAACGGAGGGTCATAACTAAACAGCTTGGACGCGCAGCAGCTACTTACTTAGTCCCGATGAGGACTCGCCTTCACGTGGCTTCTCGGTTGATGCCGAATGGAAGTCAGTGGGCTGGGGGTTCGCGCCGGGAAAGTAAAGCCCGCGTGGGTCACATGACCATCACTGCGGGTGCCATGCCTAAGAGGCCAGATGTCTAATGCGGGGGCCATTTTGTAATGGATAAAAAAGGCAAGGAGTGCGGGTGCAAACATGGTAATAGTGACAAAGTGACTTCAAAAAAAGTGAAACACATCGTTAATGAGAAACAATAATTGGCATATTCACATAGGGTCACATTTTCAGTTTTCCATGTGGCCATGGGGCAGTCATGGAGTTTTCACTGCGCAGCACTGACCCAAAGGGTTATTTCATTACCATGTTATCTTGATTCATTGCACACTGTTCAATCAAAGAAACATAGTCCATTGCTGTCTTATTCTGATTTATTGTTCACTGTTAAATCAGAGCAACGTAGTCCAGTCCTCACTCCGATTGAGCCCGGTCCGAATAGTATTAAATTGAATGATGGACTTTAGTTCCTCACGATTCAGCAACTGTTGTAGATTGCCACCCCTCTGCGGTAGCTTGACGGATTTCAGAACCGTCCATTGCAAGTCATCCGCTGTATGCTTCATGCTGACATAATGTTCAACCAGGGGAGCATTAGGAGTACCACACCTAATGCGGCTTCGATGCTGACTTATTCTGGTCTTAATCTTTTGGGTGGTTTGACCCACATACATCAACGGGCAAGGGCATAAAATCGCATAAATCAAATTGTGACTATTACAGTTTGTGAAATCTCTTAGTTCAACCGTGATGTTATTGTGACTAAATGTGCACCCCTCAAGTGTAAAATCACAAACAATGCAATGACCACATTTCACATGGCCTCTAACTGGGGGTAGACCCCAACTAGACTCAATTGTACCTGACGGAGGCTGCGGAGGTAGGGCTGCTCGCACCAAATGGTCTTTTATATTTCTGCTTTTCTTAAAAGCAAACAGGGGTTTGTCAAAGGTCAGCTGACCTGCATTTAAGGTCGGCCAATGGCGTAGAATTGTTTTCCGAATTTTATCAGAGATTGGGGAAAAGGTTGTGACACAGGCAATCCTACCCACACTGGGCCTAGCTTTTGGTTGGAGGAGAACCTCTCTGGGACAGTACCACGCACGTTTTGAGGCATTACGCACTAACCTGTTCGGATACCCTCTTGATTTGAGTTTTGAGGCCAGGATCGTAGCCTCTTTAAAGTAGTCAACTTTGGCAGAACAATTTCTTCTAATCCGAAGGAACTGTGAGTATGGAAGTGAGTCCTTCAGGGCTTTAGGGTGATTACTATTGTACCTGAGTAAAGTATTCCGCTCAGTTGGTTTTCTATAGAGTCGAGTGAGTAGCTCCCCTGCCTCATGATAAATCAAAAGATCCAGGAACGGTATCTCTGTTTTATGGCTTGAGAGAGTAAACTGCAAACTGTCACAATTGTTGTTTAGCCAGTGCAGAAACGAGTTAAGGCCTTCTCCCTCTGAATTCCAAATCAGAAAAATATCGTCTATGTACCGGCGCCAAATACCAATGCTGGTTCTGAAAGGATTTGTGTCGGCTAGGATTGAGCTTGTCTCAAGCGCATCCATGTAAAGAATGGCCAGATGAGGAGCAAAAATAGCTCCCATCGAGCATCCCTTAATCTGTTGGTAGAATGTCCCATCAAAAATAAAGAAGTTTCTGGTAAGACAGAGTTCTAGCAATTGCAAGACAAACAACGTCGGTACCCTGTGTGGTCTGGGTCTGGA
Organism: Lissotriton helveticus; assembly: GCF_964261635.1. NCBI lineage: Eukaryota > Metazoa > Chordata > Amphibia > Caudata > Salamandridae > Lissotriton > Lissotriton helveticus. The sequence continues at coordinate 581,972,546 of NC_136063.1, forward strand.
ATCTAATACTCGCTCTATGACCCGTAGAGCCGCTCCCTGAGGGATATTAGTGTAGAGCGACTCTACGTCGAGCGTGCAAAGTGTTTGGTTGTTAGGGTCATAGGGGAAATGTTCCACGAGATTGATCATTTCCATGCTGTCACGGACGTAACAGCATGTTTCAGGCACAAAGTCTTTTATGAAGAAGTCCACGTAGGACCCTAATGGTTCCAAAATGGAGCCACAGGCCGATACTATCGGTCGGCCTGGTGGGTTAACACTGTTTTTATGAACCTTAGGGAGTGTGTAGATGACAGGGAGTCTGGGACACTTAACATTCAGGAAACCGAATTCCTTCTTGCTAAGAAATCCCTCGTCCCTGCCAGCCACTGTAATTTGTTTTATCAGGCCTTGAATTTCAGACGTTGGGTTCCGGCCTAGTCTCAGGTAGTGTTCCCTATTATTCAATTGTCGAATAATCTCGCTTTTATAGGCATCAATATTTTGCAGGACAATGCCTCCGCCTTTATCAGCGCTCTTAATAACTAGGTCCGTATTGCCTTTAAGTGAGTCTATTGCCTCCTTTTCGTTCTTTGAAATGTTGTAGGGAATGTAAACCCTCTTACTTCCCAAGAACTCGAGCTCTTTGAGAATGAGTTTCTCAGGCGGAATCATACCTGCCGTAGGGAGGAAAGTCGAGGGGGGGGCAAATGGGGTGTTACGGTTCGTCTCAGGAGTGGGGTGCAATTGGAAGAATGCTTTCAGCCGTACCAGTCTAAAAAAACGTAATAACTCCGTTTGCAACTCCATGAAGTTGGGGCGAACAGTAGGAACAAAGGAGAGTCCTTTTTTCAGAACTTCCAATTCTGAGTGCTCCAGAACATGACTAGATAAGTTAAAGATAGGCAATGTTTCAATCACATTCTCTGTTGTGGGTGTCACCACTGATAAAAATTGTTGCGTGTCCTCCGTTCTCCAGGGGCGTTGAACCATGTTCTGGGTTTCTTGGCCCTCCCTCGCTGAGGGGTTCCTGGTTGGCCTCTGGCTAAAAAATTGCCTTGTGCACCACCACGACCTCTACCTCGGTTGCTCCCTCCCTCTCCTGGATCTGAGTTATCAGATGAATCTTCTGAGGTGTCTGAGAACCCAACTATGTTCTGTCTTTTATTAAATCGGCCCCAAGGTCTATTCTGAGGATTGAAATGTGGCCTGTTGGTATAAAACTCTTTATTCAAATATGGATAATTGGTCTCAGCGCTGTAATTTTTAATATCTTTTTTAACCTTATTAGCTTTTTTATTCTGTTCAATGCGACAGTAATCAGCTATTGTTTTTTCCACCTGTTCAAGCAATTTCTTACATTCAGCTGTTGGGTCAGAGTCATTAATTTCTTTAAGTAAATCTGCAATCTCTCCCAAACAGGCTTCTTGTACAATCAGGCATGTCTTGTATATTACAAAGGTCCTGATGATGATCCCATGTATCTTATAGAGCAATAGGGATCGAAACGTCGACACCCATGAGTGGTTTCATATTTATAATATTGAGCAATAAGATTATTTATGTTCCACTCCAGGCGATACTGTGATTGATTTTTTACTTAGAAACAGTACCCTGTCTCTGCTCTCGCTTCTTGCCTGATAGACACCCCTTTCACCCTTATGCTATCCTTCTATTTCCCTCTTTTTCATGTACGACACAGGCTTGTGTCATGTGATCATGAATGTATTACTGAATTGAACATTGCTTCTTTATAAAATAAAATCCTTTCCCGGCTGGGTTTGGAAATTTTATAACAAGTATAGTTTTCCATTGTGTTTCTATACAGCATTGGTTTGTTGATTTGAAAATAAGCTAAGAACCGTTTTGTTCACTATAACGTTGTTATACCCATGGTACTTAGCTATCTGTTGGGTCTCCCTTGTTACTTATAAAACTATAGCGCAATCACCAGGATTGCAGGGTTTTCTCTAAACTCGTTTCACCTCGACATCGAGGTCGACCTTCCTAGTGTCCCTGTACACACACTTCTACACTTTTGAATTTATCTTTCTTCCTTCGTTCGAGCCCTAGGAGATGTCAGACCATGCCCCGTTGTATTCAATAGACCACATTAAGCACCTATGCACGTTACCGTCACTCTTGTCAGAAACTCCCGATGCTCCGACATCTGCAACATCCAGTCTCCCAGAGCAGTTAGAGAAACTGCAAAAAAAGCAAGTTAGATTAAAACTAATGGTATTAATGTTAACTGATTACCTCAAATCCGGAGTAATCCCACTTGGTCTCCAAGTACGTAATATTCCTGGGATCTTCACGGATAATCCCAAATACATTACCAACTTCAGCCACATTGGGACCACATGCTCAAGACAGTGGCTGGCCCTTGGCATCGACATTGCGACCGAAACACTGAAAGCCCTTGAGGTTGAAATTGCAGATTTACTTAAAGAAATTAATGACTCTGACCCAACAGCTGAATGTAAGAAATTGCTTGAACAGGTGGAAAAAACAATAGCTGATTACTGTCGCATTGAACAGAATAAAAAAGCTAATAAGGTTAAAAAAGATATTAAAAATTACAGCGCTGAGACCAATTATCCATATTTGAATAAAGAGTTTTATACCAACAGGCCACATTTCAATCCTCAGAATAGACCTTGGGGCCGATTTAATAAAAGACAGAACATAGTTGGGTTCTCAGACACCTCAGAAGATTCATCTGATAACTCAGATCCAGGAGAGGGAGGGAGCAACCGAGGTAGAGGTCGTGGTGGTGCACAAGGCAATTTTTTAGCCAGAGGCCAACCAGGAACCCCTCAGCGAGGGAGGGCCAAGAAACCCAGAACATGGTTCAACGCCCCTGGAGAACGGAGGACACGCAACAATTTTTATCAGTGGTGACACCCACAACAGAGAATGTGATTGAAACATTGCCTATCTTTAACTTATCTAGTCATGTTCTGGAGCACTCAGAATTGGAAGTTCTGAAAAAAGGACTCTCCTTTGTTCCTACTGTTCGCCCCAACTTCATGGAGTTGCAAACGGAGTTATTACGTTTTTTTAGACTGGTACGGCTGAAAGCATTCTTCCAATTGCACCCCACTCCTGAGACGAACCGTAACACCCCATTTGCCCCCCCCTCGACTTTCCTCCCTACGGCAGGTATGATTCCGCCTGAGAAACTCATTCTCAAAGAGCTCGAGTTCTTGGGAAGTAAGAGGGTTTACATTCCCTACAACATTTCAAAGAACGAAAAGGAGGCAATAGACTCACTTAAAGGCAATACGGACCTAGTTATTAAGAGCGCTGATAAAGGCGGAGGCATTGTCCTGCAAAATATTGATGCCTATAAAAGCGAGATTATTCGACAATTGAATAATAGGGAACACTACCTGAGACTAGGCCGGAACCCAACGTCTGAAATTCAAGGCCTGATAAAACAAATTACAGTGGCTGGCAGGGACGAGGGATTTCTTAGCAAGAAGGAATTCGGTTTCCTGAATGTTAAGTGTCCCAGACTCCCTGTCATCTACACACTCCCTAAGGTTCATAAAAACAGTGTTAACCCACCAGGCCGACCGATAGTATCGGCCTGTGGCTCCATTTTGGAACCATTAGGGTCCTACGTGGACTTCTTCATAAAAGACTTTGTGCCTGAAACATGCTGTTACGTCCGTGACAGCATGGAAATGATCAATCTCGTGGAACATTTCCCCTATGACCCTAACAACCAAACACTTTGCACGCTCGACGTAGAGTCGCTCTACACTAATATCCCTCAGGGAGCGGCTCTACGGGTCATAGAGCGAGTATTAGATTCCAGACCCAGACCACACAGGGTACCGACGTTGTTTGTCTTGCAATTGCTAGAACTCTGTCTTACCAGAAACTTCTTTATTTTTGATGGGACATTCTACCAACAGATTAAGGGATGCTCGATGGGAGCTATTTTTGCTCCTCATCTGGCCATTCTTTACATGGATGCGCTTGAGACAAGCTCAATCCTAGCCGACACAAATCCTTTCAGAACCAGCATTGGTATTTGGCGCCGGTACATAGACGATATTTTTCTGATTTGGAATTCAGAGGGAGAAGGCCTTAACTCGTTTCTGCACTGGCTAAACAACAATTGTGACAGTTTGCAGTTTACTCTCTCAAGCCATAAAACAGAGATACCGTTCCTGGATCTTTTGATTTATCATGAGGCAGGGGAGCTACTCACTCGACTCTATAGAAAACCAACTGAGCGGAATACTTTACTCAGGTACAATAGTAATCACCCTAAAGCCCTGAAGGACTCACTTCCATACTCACAGTTCCTTCGGATTAGAAGAAATTGTTCTGCCAAAGTTGACTACTTTAAAGAGGCTACGATCCTGGCCTCAAAACTCAAATCAAGAGGGTATCCGAACAGGTTAGTGCGTAATGCCTCAAAACGTGCGTGGTACTGTCCCAGAGAGGTTCTCCTCCAACCAAAAGCTAGGCCCAGTGTGGGTAGGATTGCCTGTGTCACAACCTTTTCCCCAATCTCTGATAAAATTCGGAAAACAATTCTACGCCATTGGCCGACCTTAAATGCAGGTCAGCTGACCTTTGACAAACCCCTGTTTGCTTTTAAGAAAAGCAGAAATATAAAAGACCATTTGGTGCGAGCAGCCCTACCTCCGCAGCCTCCGTCAGGTACAATTGAGTCTAGTTGGGGTCTACCCCCAGTTAGAGGCCATGTGAAATGTGGTCATTGCATTGTTTGTGATTTTACACTTGAGGGGTGCACATTTAGTCACAATAACATCACGGTTGAACTAAGAGATTTCACAAACTGTAATAGTCACAATTTGATTTATGCGATTTTATGCCCTTGCCCGTTGATGTATGTGGGTCAAACCACCCAAAAGATTAAGACCAGAATAAGTCAGCATCGAAGCCGCATTAGGTGTGGTACTCCTAATGCTCCCCTGGTTGAACATTATGTCAGCATGAAGCATACAGCGGATGACTTGCAATGGACGGTTCTGAAATCCGTCAAGCTACCGCAGAGGGGTGGCAATCTACAACAGTTGCTGAATCGTGAGGAACTAAAGTCCATCATTCAATTTAATACTATTCGGACCGGGCTCAATCGGAGTGAGGACTGGACTACGTTGCTCTGATTTAACAGTGAACAATAAATCAGAATAAGACAGCAATGGACTATGTTTCTTTGATTGAACAGTGTGCAATGAATCAAGATAACATGGTAATGAAATAACCCTTTGGGTCAGTGCTGCGCAGTGAAAACTCCATGACTGCCCCATGGCCACATGGAAAACTGAAAATGTGACCCTATGTGAATATGCCAATTATTGTTTCTCATTAACGATGTGTTTCACTTTTTTTGAAGTCACTTTGTCACTATTACCATGTTTGCACCCGCACTCCTTGCCTTTTTTATCCATTACAAAATGGCCCCCGCATTAGACATCTGGCCTCTTAGGCATGGCACCCGCAGTGATGGTCATGTGACCCACGCGGGCTTTACTTTCCCGGCGCGAACCCCCAGCCCACTGACTTCCATTCGGCATCAACCGAGAAGCCACGTGAAGGCGAGTCCTCATCGGGACTAAGTAAGTAGCTGCTGCGCGTCCAAGCTGTTTAGTTATGACCCTCCGTTGGTCTGCTATGTTCTTATTCCTCCCCTTTTTCTTTATAGCGTCTAATTCCACATTGTTGGGACCCTACGTGCATGATTACCTGCACTGTTAATTTTATAATCCTCGCATTGCCGGTTAATTGCAACTTTGCAAGGTAAGCTAGACACCCTCGCGCCAAGTGCCGCCCTTATTCACAGAGCCGCTCCCGCAGCCTGAAACCTAATGCGCCTTTCTGTTTTCAGCGCCACTTTTACGGTGGAAAACGATTAGCACTGCCTAATTGCCTTTTTATAAAACGGACACGGACCCCCGAAGTAACTTCCATGCCTTTCACTAACTGGTATGTTGTCGCGCTTTTGCGCGTTTAACTAAGTAATTACGGGCTGTGTCACACACTTTCTTTGAAAACGCGGGTCCTACCAACCTCACTCCCTCCATACCATTGTCTTTCCAAACCATTAGACAAAAGGGTACTACCGCATGGGCTTATAAGTGACCCCCGCCATCTTTTCTAATAAATAATAAATTCTTATCATGGACACGTCTGACCTACAATCCCCATATCCATTTGAAGGTAGCACGATCACGTCACGTCACTGAGATTCTTGCAGTCTGTCACGCACGCCACTGCGATTCCGAGTTGTTGTAAATGCTGTTACTGGATGCGTGATTGAGTCACACCCACTGTGCACTTGGCCACACACTGCGATTTCGATGTATAGTTGGCATGCGTCTGAAAAACTGCTCTTAAGCTTTTTGAAATATCCTTTTTCTTCGTCTCTCCCAAACAGGCTTCTTGTACAATCAGGCATGTCTTGTATATTACAAAGGTCCTGATGATGATCCCATGTATCTTATAGAGCAATAGGTATCGAAACGTCGACACCCATGAGTGGTTTCATATTTATAATATTGAGCAATAAGATTATTTATGTTCCACTCCAGGCGATACTGTGATTGATTTTTTACTTAGAAACAGTACCCTGTCTCTGCTCTCGCTTCTTGCCTGATAGACACCCCTTTCACCCTTATGCTATCCTTCTATTTCCCTCTTTTTCATGTACGACACAGGCTTGTGTCATGTGATCATGAATGTATTACTGAATTGAACATTGCTTCTTTATAAAATAAAATCCTTTCCCGGCTGGGTTTGGAAATTTTATAACAAGTATAGTTTTCCATTGTGTTTCTATACAGCATTGGTTTGTTGATTTGAAAATAAGCTAAGAACCGTTTTGTTCACTATAACGTCTGAACTGCGTGATAGCAGCCATGAGGGCCGCGTTGTCGGGACCTGGTCCCTGTGCGCCTCCTGCAGCCCCGGCCCCGCCACTCGGCCCTGTGAACTTGTCAATAGGGCCTTGTTTCGCAGTGTTGCCACTATTGCCTCCCCTCGTCATGATGAGCCACTGGCACAGGAATGCAGTCCAAACAGGCCGCGGGGGCTCCGGAGTAACTCTTCTCTCACACCGGGTATGGGCCCCCTGCAGCTGCCCTCGACCCCTGCAGGCGCCACTGAAGTACGAACAAGCCTCTCAGGGGGACACAGTCACTGCGCCACTGCAGCGCCCACTATCCCCAGGAATAGCGCCAGTATGCGAGGCCTAGCTCCCAGCGTCACAGATATACAGCCAGGGGGCCGAGACACCAGCTCCCGGGCAGCTGCACACCCCGCCGGCCCGCCAGCCGCTTCAAAATGTTCTTGGTCAGGGGCCACCGCCGTCAGGCCTCCTGGGCCGCGCCCTGGTTCCCGGGCCTCTACCGGGGGGGGGGGGACAAGGAGGGGGCTCGATCGATGATGGCAAGAGTATCGAGCTCCCAACAGCACCCGGGTCAACAGGCTCTCGCGGTCCGACTAGGCCGCCGAGTGGAAGCAGACCCAGTTGAGGGTTTCACCCCTCCCCCCGCAGCGTCCCTCGCCCGGGCCGGCGGCTTACCCGGCCTCCGGTGGCAGGTTGGTCTCAGGACTGCGCCGGGATCCCCCCGTAGCAGTCGTCAGCAGGTCTCTGAGCAGCCCCCGGTCAGTCCGCCGCCAGGCCCCGCTGCCTTCCGGCCGGGCGCGGGCGAGCGTGAGGTCCCGGCTCTCCCGAGCGGCGCAGGCTCCCCGGCCGCGGAACACGGATCTTCGGCGTGCACTCCGCGATCGCGCCCAAAACACCACCGGAGCTGCCTCTGCACCTCTAATAGTCAGGCTCCTCACCAGGGCGGCCGTGGGCTAGGGCGATGCAGGATAATTGCGAGGATATTGAGCCGGCGGGACGGAGCTCTCTAGAGTGCGTCTGCCATGTTCGCCGCTTCGGCCACGCCCCCCCAAAAAACTGTTTTCTGAGGTGCCTATGAACTGTGCTTTCATTGTATTGACAGCCGTTTACAAACAAACAAAAGGAAGCAGAACCATAGCACAAACAACAAAGACTCGAACCTTAAATCACATTTGGTGTCTGGGAATGGCCTATAATAGGGGGCGCTTGAAGCTCCTAAAATGATCAACTGTCAAGCAGCCAGTTAGACTGTACGTTGAGAGACAGCTCTCTGCAAGGCTTCTGCCTCTAACCTGGACCAAGGGCTAAAGTTTACCAGTCTCCTTCCAAGACCACCTGCCCTGGAGCACCAGTGCCTGCCTACTTGCCAAGACCAGTGTCCTCTGTGAGGAAGAGGCGAGCAGGGCCGGACTGGCCTTAGCGGGCACCGGGCAATCCCCTGGTGCGCCACACGGGTGGGGGTCGGTTTTGGGCCCCTGGGTGCCGATTTGGTTACAGGCCCTGTACCAAAATCGACTGAAAACCGGCCCCGGCAAAGAGGCCAGCGGCACCTCCAACCCCCCCGAGTGGGGGGGGTCGAGCACTTTGCCAGGGCCGGTTGTGGTTTCCAGTCCGGCCCTGGAGGAGAGCGGTTGAAGGAAACAAGATCCAGTGGTGGGATCCTGGCAAGTGGATCCCCCTGGTGAGGTGTGAAGAAACCCTGTGTCCCAGAGGGGACAGTTGTGAAGTTAGCTGTGGCTGCACCAATTGGGCCATCACCCATGTGCAGATTCAAGTTGACTAACCCATATACCGGAGGAGGCTGCAGCGAAGAGTACCTTACTGCCACGCCAGTTGGGCCATAGTGTGGAGTAAAGTCAATGACCCTATATGCCAGTGGGGACCGCTGTCAATAACAAGGATCATGATGTGGTTTGTTGGTGTAGAGAGGGGAGGGCGATGTGGTGACGTGAGTGCACGTGAGTGCACGCACCCCGACAGAAGCATCAGAACCCGTATGATTGCCCTTTACCTATCTCCCACAACACCCTCATAAAAAGACTCCACAGGATTGACATACAAGGATTCACTCTCAAATTGATCTGTTCCTTCCTCACAGGAAGAATCCAAAGGGTCTAGCTGCCACCCATCCCATCAGAGTCCAAGAAACTCATATGCAGAGTCCCACATGGATCGTCCCTCAGCCCCACCCTTTTCAATGCATACACGGCGCTGCTCGCCAACATCATCCAATCACTAGGCATCACTGTCTTTACCTACACGATGAAGTCCACCACATCCTCTCCCTGATGGACAAGACAACCACCACCAGAACCAATTTCACCAACTGCATGATCATGGTAGCCGACTGAATGCGAACCAACTGCCTGAAGCTCAACTGCGACAAGACGGAAGTACCGGTCTTCTGCAGCAAGACCTCCCCATGGGACTCCACCTGGGACCAGCTAGACCCAACCCCCACAGACCACACAAGAAGTCTAGGGATCATCCTAGATGACAAGCTCAAAACGATGGTGCAAGTCAACACAGTGTGCACCTCCTGCTCTAACAGAGCCACCACCCTAAGGCATTAAGGGATCACTTCCCGTTTGGGCAGTTCCTCAGAGTGAGGAGGAATTGTACCCCCTGGGAGTTAAAATGGTGGCAGCCGTGACTCCACTTTGCACCGAATCCCAGGCGGGAGCGCGATTAGGAGGTTGGCGTGGCTCGTGGAGCAAGGAGGTAAGCGGCTTGGGTATACTGTGCAAATGTGTCCTGAGACTCTAAGTGGACTGGCATACTTGGGCCTTCCACTTGGTGGTAGCTTATTCCCTGGGACGCAGCGGTGTGTCTCTGGCACACCCGGTAAGGGGTGTGAACCTAGCGGGAGGCCTCCTTGTGGTTTGGGACATACTTTGCATGTAACGACCGGTTGCCATGCAACTCGGACTCGAGTGTTTCCGTGGGCCTGGTCTGGGGCGGTAACCATGATGGCCGCTCCGACTCTAGTTCATGTTACATCCGTGTCAGGATTGCTGACACTACCGACTTATGCATTTGCTTGATCCCATGACCGCAGCTCCGTACCTTCCATGCCGGGGTGGCTGTTTCCGACATGATACTGGCTCATGGGATTTAGCTACCACCTATGCCTCAAAACAATGCTACCCGTGATGACATTAGACATTCTGTGCGCACGCTTGCACTCACCCCCCGGAGGGGGTATATCACATCTTTTACCCCTTTACAGGACATCAGCACCATGATGTCTCATCGCCGAGGGCAATGGTGACAGGACTCGCTCCAACACTGGGTGGGTGAGTGCTTGTGCATTTGTTGGTTTATTGCTGTTGTATTAACCTTTATACATAGGGCGATTGAAAGTTTGGGAGAGGTTAAATCTTAGAGGCGGGGCAATTACGCAGGTGTTTTATTAGCAGCACTACGAGGCGCATTGTGAGAAGGATCTGTTAGCGGAAGCTATGAGGAGAGTCACACTTGACCAGGTACGAGATGATTTCGATGCAGTTTGGTTAATGTTTGAGTAAAAAGGTCAATACTTACCGTAACGGGTTCAACAACCGGGGTACTGAGTTTCATGTTTAGAGGGAAAGCGCAGTTAAGAAGTTCTGTTTAAAACGAGGCATGGTTCAATTAAAAATGTTAATGCAACAGAGTTAATGTCAGAGACTTGAAATCAAATGTTAATAGCAATGTTTTGTATTTTGTAGCGGACCCCTGACGAAGGATTTTGAATAAATCCGAAATGCATTGGGCAACATAATAATCTTACAACCAAGGATGTTTAATGTTGGTATAACGTGCACGGAAAAAGGCCTGGAGCATATCCGTGTTGAAAGAAGTTATTTACACTGGAGCATAACACGTGTGAAAAGAATTTTGGAAAAATAAAATCCAACGAAGAATAATTTGCGAGCAAGAGTTATAATTACTGAATAAGGTGAAATGTCATCTATATGTGTCTGACGCTGTGCGCCTGGAGTGGAGTGGAGTTCCACTCCACCATCAACTGTTGTAAACGCCAACGTGAACAAGGGGTGGATCACGTTTTCCATGGCGCACGCATTAAGTGAATAATCGGTAAAAAGAAGTACAAGAAACTAAAAGAGGTGTGCACGACAAACTTCAGCCTTTGGTATTAACCTTTATGACAGCTTGATACCAGTCATCAGAAAACTTGTTTGCATTGATTTGAACCCTTTTTTAACTTTGTTTGTATTCATCTCTGGGATAACACTCACATCCCGTTCATTTTAACCCTTAGACAGTTGACCCACGTTAATGAATACCTCATGGATGACATTGTGCTTAATCATTCTTCATGTCATCCTCTACAGGTTTCCACATGACGATACTAGGTGAATTTTTGAACTAGATTAACCCTTGGACTTCTAGTAGTGTAGATAGTTTCCACCATTTTTTGGTCCTGAAGAATTGCAGAGTATCAGTATGAACTCCTAAGCATGAAACATGTCGACCATATAGTAGAGTAGGTGACTGCTTTAGCGGACCCTTGGGCCGCATCAAGCAAAACACTCTCTTTGTTTGTTTTTAACCCAGGTGGGTTACCACTTCATTAAAGGTTTTTGTGGACTACCCAACCTGTTTTAAACATCACTTGAGTAAGTCTACACAACTCACCCCTACTCCCTAGGGCCCTCACCCCCACTACACCATACGGCAGGAATAAAAGATACCCGGCAAAGAGCCCCTTTATGGGTGCCTGTTGGGTGTTGCACCGCCGACCCAACGAGGGGCAAAGACCATATGATGAAGCATGACACCTAGCTTGCTGGGTGTGTGAGGCCTTTAAATTCCGAAAAGGAGTATTTCCCTCTGGTGTGCCTTCACTCATCTTTACTGTCAACTGTCTTAACAATATAATTTTTACTCTGGAGAACTGTGCATTTTCTTCTTGTTGGATACTGCTTATTCTCCTACATCACACCCAAGACATGGAACGACCACCCTCAACACATCAGAGCCTCCTCCTCATTTTTTGAGTTCCACAAGAAGCTGAATACCTGGTTTGTCGTAGACGCACCTTGGTGACTACACACTTGCCCTAACGCCTGGATAACCTCTCGGGTGATTAGTGTGCTATACAAATCAACATAACAGATGGATCAAAGAAACTTACTGCTACAACGGAAGGAGCTCCGGAGGCAAACAGCAGAAACCCCTTCAAAGTCAAGAGTGCTACTCAACACCGACAGCCGCTGCAGAACCCTGCGACGTTACAGTGTGGAACTCTCCTGAGTACTCCGTTAGAGCAACCCTGGCAGCGGGGATAAGGGCCCAGGGAAACCTGATCTGTCTCATAGAGCTATAGGCACTGGAACACCTTTGACTTTGGAAGAGTCTCAGTGGGACTCCTAATACTCAGACTGCTAGTGATGTTTATTCTGACTATCACTTATTATGAATGGGGAATAACCAAAACCAATCAAGAGGGTAGTGAGACTAGGAGACCAGCCTATTTAACACCAGAGTACTGAACTCAGAAGCTCTGTGTGCATTATTTGTGTATGCCGTATTTCGCTTTGTGATCACATACAAATACAAGTTTTTGACTGGATAATCACTATTTGCTACTATTGAATGTATTTTGAATTGTGATCCTATGTTTGCTCCCTGCACCTTCCTCTTCCCTGAGAATCCTTGGACCGCACTACCACTGAGACTTAAGTGCTGAAGGGGTACTTGGCTCAGTTGCTCAGCACCCATAGTAGGTTGGGCCCTGAGACATCAAGAGTGAAAGGCTTCAAACCTGAGGATTGAGCCCAGTACCTTCTGCTTGCCCTGTCGCCCTCTGAAAGGGGTTCTGATAGCTGGAATTCTCTAAGTTTAGGATAGCCCTTATGTTAGCCAGACTGGGTTGCTTCTGGTTGAATGCTGGAGAAAGGAAATGGGGGGCTTTGCCTGTACCGAAGGGAGAAAACAAAGTTGGTTGCAGTTGAGGAGGTTTCCTGCCACGATTGTAGTGATTGCTTACAAAATGGTTGCTGGTGATTTTAATTGTCAATTTGAGCCTTTGAGTACTAACACTGAGCAGGATTTTACATGTGATGAAGATCAGGATTTCGTTAGCCTCTCAGCAGACTCTCTCCCTGTTAGGAGGTGGTCAGGAATTGTAGTTCAGTTAAATGCATTTACTTTAAATCAAGGCCTTCGAGCCTGTAATGGGAGATCTCCCTCTGGCAAAGAAGGGATGCACATATGCAGTTGCCCAAATCATACTAGCTTAATTGATTATATACTGGTGGACATTAGACGTTGGCCCAAATTGGTTGATATGTGTGTTGTCCACCAGCAGGATAGCGGCCACAATGCACTAAATTTGACAATAAGTTAACTGGGGATGGCCCTGGTTAGTATTGAACCGTTTGATAGGTTGGTCAGTCCCTCTAATAATAGGCATAGACTAAAATGGAGTTCAGCTGCAGGTTCCCCTGTTATAATTAAAATTGTTTATGGCATGGTGTCCACAGAGCTTGAGGCTGTGCGAACTCTATTCATTGGTTTGTTTTTTTATTTGATCTATTTATGGAAAGTTTTCCATAATACAGTTACAGCTCAATAACAGGCAAAATAATAGTATAGGGGTGCCAATAATTGCCTGGGTGACAAAAAGAGATATGTGCATATTACAGTTAGTCCAGGGTACACATCCCCGTGAAGCAAGAGATTTTTGGCCTGTGCATATGTAACCGGAGAGAGAGATACCTCCCAAGGTGAACAGTCAGTGCGCAGCCATAATGTCCGCAATGTTCCATGATAATGACGTCAAACATATATGAACTATATAACTGTGAGAAATCAGTTATCTCAGAGGGAACATAGCTAAACAATATGAGGAGAAGGTAGGATAATGAGGGGTGGGGACAAGGGGGAAAACAAGGAGGGTTCGCTTTCAATCAGTGCAGTTGTAATTAGCCTTGAGGAAATTACCATCAACACAATGTAAGCCCGGTGTCACTTATCTATATGCTGTATTCATAACCGTATGCTTACATTTAAAAAAAAAAAATTTTGCAGAGTTTTTATATAGCGCGAGCTAGACCCAAACCGAATCGGGTATCAGAGTGCTTTACATAGCACCAGTTACGTTACATGAGGACAGACATTAATTTTTGTTAGGCACGGGGAGATTAAGTGATTTGCCCAGAATCACAGGATGTTTGGCGTCGTTACCGAGACTCGAACCCAGTTCCTCCAGGTCCGAGATCGAGCGGAAAACTTATATGAAGAAAAGGTCTCTGAAATCATGGTACAATAAGTCGTGTAAAGTAGCCAGACGTTCGTTATCTAAAGCTATTCAGGACCATGAGAGGCTACTGATATCAGAAGCCAGGCAGGCTTACAAGGTCACTGTAGCTTGAGCCAAGAGAGACTGGGTCTACAATAGCTGGGCATCCATACTTCAAGCCATTAAAGAAAGAGGCCATTGTTCCTTTTGGCATATCTTAGCCAATGGAGGACTAGAAATGTCTTCCCCTTTGGAAAGCAACATCTTGGCTGCGTATTGAGTTGCCCATTCTTCTGATCTTTATTCTCCAGTTATCAATCTTCCTGAGAGCTCTTTAGCAGCTGTGGCCTGGCGAGTGTTGAGCCAGCTTACTCTCAAGTAAATCACCTTGATTATGCCAGCAACCTTATTACTATCCCAGAGGTTAGGACTGTCCAGGATTGGATTATCCCAAACAAAGCCCCCGGATTGGATTGAGTCCCAGATGATCTATTCAGGGCTGAAAAGGACATTTGGTGCATTTACTTAGTTTTGTTTTTTAATGCTGTCTTGAAATGTGCACCAATGCCACCCCCCTGGGCAGGGGCTGAGATAATTTAGATTTTAAAAAATGGCTCTAGGTCCCTTCCCTCAAATTATAGGCCCATCAATGGAATTGATAGTACGAAGAGACTCTTTAGTAGGGTTATCCTGGATAGATTGTGCGACGCTGCTATATTGACACCATTACAAGCTGTCTTCAAGGGCGGTATAAGTACCATCGACCAAGTGTTCCGACTTTGCATTAGAAATATGTTACTCTTAGGGTCAGACATCTATATGTGACGTTCGTTGACCTAGGTCAGCCTTCGACCTAGTTTCTAGGGATGTTCTTTGGAAGGTGTTGGAGGAAATGGGCGTCCAGAAGTATCCCATGGATGTCCTGATTAGGTTGTACACTAATAACATTGCACAGGTCTGCTGTGGGTCCCTTGGTGAACTTAGGGACGCTATCCCTGTTAACTGGGGCATCCAACAGGGGTGTGTTCTCGCTCCAACCCTATATTGTTATTTATTAATGTTTTGGTGGTGTATTTAGATAATTGCGAGAATGATGCACCGAGCCTTGCTGATGTTAGGATCCAGCTCTTCTGTTTGCGAATGATATCCCCCTGATCTCTAGATCTCCTATGAGGCTTCAAAAGCTTCTGGTTGAGTTTGAGGGCTTCTGCAAACCGAGGATCCTAGAGGTCAACATTGGCAAGACTAAATATATGTTTTTTAATCCTTGTACATCATACAAGGTTTCAATGGGGTTCTCAATTTCGCCCCATTTCTCTAGCTCTTCAAATTTACAATATGCAAGTTGGGCGGGCCGCATTGTAGGGTGTAGAACTTTAGGGCCACTAAGCATGCAGTCTTTTGGAGAAAGTAGAGAATCTCTTTATGCGTTCATTGACAAACTCCCTGTTGGTACCTGCTTCTATCCCCTGCACTTAGATCTGGGATTGAGAGTGATTAGTGCAAAAAAGGTCTTAGACCACTCTTTGGGCAACCCCTGAGCTTCTTTCCTATTGGCAGAGTTTAGAGGATGTCCTTAGGTTACCGGCTGCCCAAAAAATACCTTGGGTTAGGCATATGAAGCAATCCTTTATCCAGCTAGGATGTGAGAACCTCTGGTCTACCCCCATAGATCTTAGTGGGGTATGTAGGGCTACTTTAAAAGGGTTCTATTGGTAGTGTAAGTCATCCTAATTCACTGGGCAATCGGAAGTAGGCTCCTTAGCTTCTGCATTTCTTGATTTTAAATCAGACTTCAATTTTGAACCCATCCTTGATGAGGTTGAGCCCCCTTTAGCCAAGTCATTATATTTGAAATTTTGATATGGGACCTTACAACTATGTTCCTTTACTTCTAAATGGCAGTCTGTTATCTAAGGAACTGGAAGGGTCCTGTCCTTTTTGCGTTGGGATTATTGAGACTACTGAGCATGTCTTATTTTTCTGCCCGGTTTATATCGGACATTGCAAAAAACAGATTTTTCCAATTGGTTTTTGGGTATACAAGATTTTAGGGCAGCAAACAGGATTCTGAGAAGTGACACAGGGCAATCCATAGTGTTTGCAGTCTCACCATTTTTGTTATGCATGTGGAGACTGAGGCTCAAAAACTTATAGAACACTGATTACATCTCTGCTGTTTGCCTGACTTTGCATTATACCCATACTAACATTTGATCCTGTATTTAGTCTATTGTACTGTTGTAATAGATTTAATAAGTTTTATCTTTTTACGTATTGTATTTTATTGATTTTAAGTATCTAGAATGTTATGATAGTTATATACTCGTATGGCGGCTGCCGATTAAAAATTAATGAAGGAATGAACAAAATGTATTTCTGTTACTAAGCTTGAATCATATTGCCGGATGATTTTTGAGGTTTCAGAACCCTCCAGAAATCATTCCTTCATTCAAGAGAAGTGTAGAAAACCTGTCTGTCATGTGACACTCCCAATTTTTCCTTAGATACCTGATTTTTTTACCTTTGGATCATTGGCGCCTGCTGAAAAGCTTCCAACTGCATGTCCTTTACCCTAAAAATGGGAAATGGTTTTACAATTAAATATACTTATATGACCCTTAAGTAAGTTAGTTATAATGTGGGCACGGATGGCACAAGCTGCTCATTTCCAGGTCAAATTCAGCTGTAATGAGAAATTCCCCATACATATATGTGAATTAAAAACTGCTTCATGGGCTTGAAAACAGCTGAGTGGGAGTGGAAGGGTGAAGCACATCGGGCGCTCAAGGAGAAACGCCACACCAGGACTGCCCCATCGCACCGTCACCGCATGTATAGCCCACTTAATTCACTGAGCACGCCCTATAACTCATGTAACTGACCGTTTATAGATTCATTCAACCCGAACTGGTCTTTACTTTAACCACACGTTTTTTCCATTTACACCTTTTTTACTCGCCCTGCATGCTGCACACTCATGTTTAAATATTTTGAAGTCAGCCAAACATATTCTTAGAGCTATGTCTTTATGTTCATAGAGCTCCCAGACGAAGGGCATCCCGCCCGAAATGCATTGGAGCTGATCAGACACACAGTCCAATACGTGGAATCAAAAAAGAATTGTTAAACTATTTGAAATAATGGAGTATTATCATGACATACAATGATGATGTGGAAATAAAAATTGCAAACCACTTACATCTTTTACGGAGTCTTGCTTACAAGAACCAAAGGAGTGCCCACAAACACAGGGATAACACCACATTCCCGAGGTGTCACACACTAAAGAAAGTAAACATGTTGCCAGGTCTAAATCTTCCTTTTTAATACATTTAAGTCACCCCTAATTTAGGCCCTAAATGCCCATATGGCAGGGTGTACTGTATTGAAAAGGTGGGACCTGTAGGCTTAAGTTTTACATATCCTGGTAGTAAAAAACTCCTACATTTGTTTTCCACTAATGTAAGGGCTCTCTCCCATCAGAAAAATTGTGTTACCTTATTTAATTTAATAAGTGCTAACTTTTGATAGGTAGCAGGTAGAAATGTCATGTTTAGACTCAAACGAAATGCCATTTTAAATCCTCTTTAATGGTAAAGTTGGAATGCAAGTTGGCATTTTTCTGTCCTAAACGTTTGTGGCTGGCGTCTCCCAGTGTCCTGGGCCCCATGACTGTGAATGACTCTGCTGTTGGGCTTTGTGTATTCTTCCCAAACAGTGAGACAAAAGGGGACTAGGCATTGGCAGGTTGAGCCATCCTGTCAGGATGGTTGGGGTGAAGCTGTTCTCTGCCCCACTTATATTTCAAAGGGCTTGCTTCCAGCACACTTTTTGTCACCCCAGATGTCTATGAGCCTTGGCAGGGGAAAGAAGGAACTTTTCAGAACTAGATGTGACGGTAACATAGGGAATCCCCTGTTTCAAAGGCTGGCACCAGATATAAATATTGGACCCTCAGAACAACACTTCAGGAAACTCACTGACCCGTGGACACTGCAGAAGGACTGCCTTGTACCCCAGAGGACGGCCCTGCTGGTTGAAGCCTGCCTTGCCTCCCTCCCGAGTACAGTTTTGCTGGTACCAGAGGGCTGCCATGATGCTTGAAGCCTACCGTGTTTCTCAGAGGACTTTCCAGCTGCTTGAGGCCTACCCAGCTCTCTGAGAAGGAAGACTGAACCTGCTCCCTTCATCCCAGGCTAACTTGAGTGTCTCAAAGGGTCAGTTGGCTGGCCTCCTTTTCGGAGTTACAGGAACACAACAAGCTCCAGAGTCATTCCTGCAACTGCCTTCCCAGCTTACCTGCTGCAACTGGACCTGCCTCCGACCAGCTGGCCTCTGCTAGAGTGAGTCCCTGATCACCAGGTCCTGAACCTTTGGCTGGCATCAGAGTGCACTCCTCTACATTAAAAGGAGAAATCCTGACGTTTTGGGTTATCTGCAAACTGGTATGTTAGTTCCAAGTCTCTGCTACCTGCAATGGCTGCCGAGAAGCTCAGTTGAACCTGACTCTTCATGCTACAGCATCCACTGGCAATTCGAGATCTGCACTACTCACTACAGCAACAACAGCCCGCAGTGACCACCACCACGGAGCTCTAGCAGCGACTGTCCGCACCACCCGGCCTGCTCTTCGCACTACAGCGACGACCATCTGCAATGCTTTCCATGCTTTATGCTTTTAGGCACTATATTGACTTAAAACTTTAAACTTGAATATCTCCGGTTCTACTGATTGGATGTTTGCCTTTTTGATTACATTGCATTTATTAAAATGTATCCTGCTTTTCTACATTGGTTTCGGATTTTTTTTTTGTTATATTTTCACTTTATTACTTTTTGTGTGCTGATCAAATACTTTATACATTTCCTCTTAGTTAAGCTTGACTGCTTTTATGCCCAGCTACCAGAAGGTAAAGCACAGGTTAACTTAGTAACAGTTGTGGTTCACCCTGACAAGGATTGTGGTTGTTGCATGAGTAGGGTTTTCATCCCCCTCAATCTATAACCTGATTTCTTACGCTATAGCAATCCGTTAGTGTTGTGGGAGCATATATAAATTTTCATGCATAATGAGCATTTGTAATATTCAATAGGAACATTTAAAAAACATGAATATGCTTGTCGCAGCATAGGACATTCAAATAAGTCATACTCGAGATCCTGAAAACTGTACACTTACTGGATGAGTAAAGCTCTTTTACGTAATTATGTCAGATGTCTTCTCCTATTACAACATTATTACATAGAACCCTTTAGGAATTCTTTTGATTGGATGCCTTATGTAAGCCGGTTGGAATTTATTTTCTTCTAAAACTTCCTACAAAGTACCTGTACAGCCATTCTCAATATCATATTTCTCAGACATATTTTAGGTTCAACAGAATTTGAACAGATCTTTTTGTTTTGTTTTATTGCATTTTATTTCTCTTTCTTTGTTTATTTGCTTAATAACAGTACTTCTTCTGTGGTAGTTAATTTTTGTGGAACACAGGATATGAATGATTTCTATTTACAGTTAGACTGTCATAACTGGGTATACGGGTTGCCACTATTTCTAAAACCAATTTATCAAATATCTTATCTAAAAAGACATTCAAATTGCCCACATAGCTTAGAGACCAATAGGGAAAAGAGGTCAGTAGTAATATCACCATCTTTTAAGTTACAACCTGGGCACAAATTTGCATGAAAAATTAGATCACTGTGGTCAGTGCGAACGACAGTCAACATATCTACTGCTTTACATAATAAGTATGACAAAATGATGTAGTCGAGTGTGGAGCTCAAAGAGTAACCAACGCGTGTGAAGTTATTAGCAGTGTTGCCGTTACTCTGCCATTGAGGACCACAGATACTATCTCCAATAAATTGTTAGTTAGAAATAGTCTTCTTTTATCTACTTTTTTTTTGTTCTCACTCACCCTTTGGGGGTGTTCCAAAGCTCCCCTTATTCTTTACAACACATTTTCAATTATATGTTTCTACTGAAGTGCCCATCGAAATCTCCGACTATCAGAGGGTGCGATGTAACTCCTTTCAACGTGGTTATTTTTTATACATGGTCAAATACAGATTTTAAGTTGGAATCAAAATCCCAACCTGGTGGGATCGATACGATAAAGAAGAGCAGCGTTTGTGGGCAATTGGAGATCAAATCTAATCGTATCCAATTGTCAAAGATCTCTAAAACATGGTAACACTATTTACAACTATTACTCAATATTTATGTATTTACTTATTTATTGGTTACATATATCGCATAGCACAAAAAGCTGTGATGGTGCTTTACATAGACAACAAGATGCGTAATTTGCCCCAGACCCCTTTTGAATGATACTTCGAGACTGTAAGAGCTGGCTGGTCAGTAACGTTTGTCACACGGATCACCTATAGGCATGATGTATACTGCTCCATATGAGGCTCGGGAGGACTGCAGGCTGCATGAAATGCAAGACAAGTTAAATCTATACTACTATTATAAAGGAAGAACTTTGAATCTTTGAGGCGGGTAAACTCGGGAACCACAGCGCCAATCCACACACCCGATACATCGTTGTAATCGTCAGGGTGTGCAGATGGACATAGGCTATATAAACGTAATAAATATACGTTATTTAAAAAATTTACTGAAAAAAAAGTAGTCCCTTGGAAGAAGCGCCGGCCGCGACGTGCGTGCTGACGTGAGGAGCGCGGGGAGGACCGGCGTCCTGGAGCGCGAGGAGGACCGGCGGACATGGCGCCGGGAGGAGCGGCGGACAGGCGGTGAGGAGCGGCGGACAGGCGGTGAGGAGCGGCGGACAGGCGGGGAGGAGCGGTGAGCGGCGGATGAAGTAGGTTATTTATTTAATTAGTTAGGAGCGGTGAGCGGCAGAAAAATGAAGCAAAAATGACAATCGTGAGCAAAAGGAAGCAAACGGAGTATTACAAAAGTGAGCCAAACGGTTGCATTACAGGAGGAAAAAGTTACGTGTGCAGGTTACAAAAGCGTACATCGTGAGCAAGAGGAAGTAAACGGAGCATTACAAAAGTGAGCCAAACGGTGCATTACAGGAGGAAAAAGTTACGTGTGCAGGTTACAAAAGCGTACAAAGTAAACATAGAGGTATAATACTGCATTACAGGAGGAAAAAGTGACGTGTGCAGGTTACAAAAGCGTACAAAGTAAACATAGAGGTATAATACTGCAATATATGGAGGAAGGCTCTGGGGACCCACGGACAACGTTGGGGCGGGCGGAGGGGGGGGGGCTCTGAAGCCTAATTGCTCCCGGACAACGTCGGGACGGGCTGCTAGTTCTAGACATAACCTGGTGTTCCGTTTTCCTTATCTTCTTCCTTGGCTTTCACAGGAAAGCATTCTAGCTTTTATCCAAGAGCTAATGTTTGACTTCATGCTGAAATATCTATGGGCCTTCTTTATTGTGTATAATACAATTCAATTTGCTACGGTTATATTTTTCTCTGAGTAACATCCATTTCCTTAATTAAAACTACTGAAACAAAAAAACTGCCATTTTACACTGCAGGGCCAAACCGTGTTTAAAAAGGAAAAAGTGTTGCTGATTTTGCACATGAAATGCCACATTAAGCACTCAGCTCGACAGACAACTGTACACGTGCCTTAAAATATAATACACAGCTGCTTAGTATCAAATCTGAAACTCAAGATGTTTTCCTTTTTGCAACCAAAAATTAACATGAGCTTAGAAGCCATGTTGTATGCTAGTGCCGTCAGCTTGTTGCTATGGTGGAGTGGTGTGGCTCATTGGTTAGAGGTGGCAGACCTGTAAGCAGAGAACAACCTGGGACCAGGGTTCAATTCCCGACGCGGCAGGGTGGTGGACCAGGGTCAAAAACGGACTCGATAATTCTCGCCTTGGTGTCTACTCTAACCAGGGAACACACTCGGCAACTCTGGGCATTAAACTTGCCTCATCTCTACAACGGCCCCCCACAGACGCAGGGGATGCCTGGTTTCACCTTGGAGATACCCAGAAAGGGACCATCTCACAGGGAAAACCAGGACGGGTTCCCCAGCGGTCTTCAGCGCCAGGATACTCCTTGGAGTCGCAGTGCGCTTTACAAGTACACCCACATTTACATTTACATTTACATTTCTATGTAAAAGGTAACACGATTGACCCGAAATTATGTATGGTAATACGGCACATGATATTACTCAAACTGGACCGTATTCCGGTACCTCTTCCGGGCTACTGCGAGTTTTCACATCTAAAATGGGGAATAACGTACAGAAAACACAGTTGTCGTATGGATTTCTGCGTGTTTTCTCCAAATTCACCTCCGTTTTCTCTGCTGTTTGCACTGTTTTTAGAAGGTGGATGTACGCCAGGAATTACTGGTCCACCTGTAGACTTTATTTAATGAAAAATTGGAGTTTTGTCGTCAGAAAATGGGACTACCTGGCAACTTTTTATTGTGCTGTGTGAACAAATAACTTTATTATCTGCAGAAAAGCCTCCTGCTGCTCAGAGATAATTGCTGTCATTTTTCCACTTTTTCATCTGCGTCAAAGAATTCTGATACCAAGCCCGTTCTGTCATTTAAGCCCAACCCCAGGCCAGATCTAGTTGTCGAAGAGACCCACAGCACGGGTTTTTCTTCAAATTATTTTTTATTAAGTAGTTGCTAAGTGTACAACAAGCAAAATTGACACATCACTTGCATAAGTGGGACCATTTAGAAACAAGTGACAGTACAGTCAGTACATCTGGTGGAAAAAATTAAGCAAACAATTGGGCATACAGTCATATTGTGTACAATAGGACAAATCCTCAGTAGTAACCTATGTTCAACTCCCACAGTGTCCTTCAATCTCTCGTCTGTGAGGCCCGCTTTCCCCTGTAGTTGCCCCAGCCACCCAAACTTTCTCCCATTTCTTAGGTCAACCCAGATTCTGGTATACTACATGCTCAGCTCTGTGACACCAATCTAAGTCTGCTTCCCAATCCGCGATTCCTAGTGTCCCACTGACACCCCAAGCCTGTGCTGTGTTTCGCTTCGCCACACCCGAAGCCAGTGCAAGCTATATTTTCTGGTATTTGGGCCCCTCCCCATCGTCAGTTATACACAAGAGGTTCCACCGAATCGTTAATGGCACGGTGAGTCCCGTGACTCTAATCATGATGTTCACCACTCCCTTCCAATAGGATTACATTTCCTGACATTCCCAAAGTATATATAGAAAAAGTAACCCACCATACTACAGCCCCTAGCAGATAAGTTAGTATTGCACCTACCCAAGCAGTGGAGAAGCGATCTGAAGTAGTATGATCTATGGAATATGTGTAGCTGAATTAAATGCAAACAGGCATGTATATCTATCTCTTTGGGCTCCGTAGGGCCTTAACCTTATCCTCATCCTCTCATCCTCTATTAGACCAACGTCCCCATCCCACGCTTCCCGCAGTTTTTGCAGAAGGTCAGGAGGAAACCCACAACGCTTGCTCCGTTTATGATAAAGGCGTCTGGCCTGCTTGGGCGCCGGCGGCGCGCCGAAGGCGCGCCAAAGGCAAGCCCGTCTGCGCCCGTCCGCGAACGGACGGGGACAGGGGCCAGTCCCCCTGGTCAAATTACAACTAGATTATGCTGGACATCCCAACAATTACGTGACTTATGCCCCAATCTAGCTCAAGGCTGTGCTCACAATCTTAATGTTGAGGAACCCAATAGCTGCAAAGTCTGCCATTATTCGTTGCAGGCTATACCCCCTCCCAGGGAACAGCATACTAGCCTCATATGTGGGTTACTTAATACCAGATCCATGAGGAAGCACTGTATGGATATTCATGATCTACTATTAGAAATGAAGCTCGACTTATTGTTCCTTACAGAAACCTGGTTGGATTCCAGCTCGGGCCCAGACATAGTAGCCTCTCTCCCTACGGAATATGGCATTGTTCATCTGGATAGGACTGAAGGAAGGGGAGGAGGGATCGCTGTCATTTTTAAACAACCATTGACATGCCAACTTGATCCCTTCCCCATAGCTGAAGGCGAGATAGGAGCCTTCACAATTAAAATCAACAAGGGGAACACGGTGAAGGGCCTATTAATATACCGTCCCCCGGGTCCCTCGACCCAGTTCACTAATCATCTCATCGATGGTATCACAGAAATTGCCTTACGTAGAGAGAAATTTCTGCTCCTAGGTGATCTTAATATACACCTTGATAATCTAGCTGATAAAGCAGTTACCGATTTTGTTCAGCAGCTTTCTTCCCTCCAACTTTCCACTGAATCCAAGGCCCCGACTCACTCAAAAGGCCACTTATTGGACCCAATATTTGCCAATTGGGATGGTATAATTATACACTCTCCGATTCCGGTGACATGGTCCGACCATTTTGTTGTTCCATTCACACTATCTATCCCGGCTACCAATATACCGAAACCCCAAAGCACTAAATATCTCAGTAGGAAATGGACTACATTTTCTCAAACGAAATTTGAGACGGCCCTTATGATCGGTGGCAGACCTGGGGGGGAAGATGCGGACACGGCATCAGACAGACTGAATGAGCGTATAACTACGGCCTTGAATAACACCGCCCCACTCTGTCATAAGTCACCCCATAGTAGATTGCACAAATCGGCCCCCTGGTTTAACGATCAACTCCGCTCAGTTAAAGCAGAATGTAAGAAATTAGAACGGCAATGGAGGGTAGTCTATTCAGAGCAAGCGAAACTGAGATACAAAACCAGAAGCAGGGAATATCATAATCTCATTAGATTTGCCAAAACTAAGCACTTCTCAGATAGGATCGGAGAAGCCCAAAACTCCACCAAGGAACTATTTAAAATTTACAAGGAAATTTCCATGCATACTGCCTCTGCTGACCCCTCATTAAGCTCAGTTGAATCTTGCAACCGTATTGCTACCTACTTTTCTGACAAAGTGGCTAATATCTATTCTGGCTTTGCAGGAGGAAAGGGCAATGCAACTGAGTTCAAGGAATCTCCTAACTCTGATGCAGGCACAAACAGTTTGTGTGAGTTTGTGATCCCCTCATCTAACGAGCTGCAACGGATTTGTCATTCGGTTAAATCCGGGTCCCCCTTGGACCCGGCATCACCGAAACTTCTCGGCCAAAGCATCGTAACTCTTGAACCTTTTATCAGAGATGTCCTCGACATCTCGTTTAAAACCTGCATTGTTCCAAAAAAATGGAAGCAAGCTATAGTACTACCGCTTCAGAAAAAACCTAACCTTAGTTGGGACAAGCTGGACAACCTGAGACCCATATCCCTTCTTCCCTATATGGCCAAGGTGGCGGAAAAGGTGGTCAACTCTCAAATTATGACCTTTGTGGATGAAGCCAATCTTCTCCACCCCACACAGTTTGGATTCCGCCCTCGCCACTCTACAGAGTCTGCGCTGCTTTTGGCCACCGAGATTGTCAGGCAAGGAGTTGATGAGGGTCAAACAATGGCACTCATCCTGCTTGACCTAAGTGCCGCCTTTGACACTGTAGCACATTCCATCTTGCTACAGTGTCTCAACAAGGGAGGAATCAAAGGGAAGGCACTTAGATGGCTACAATCTTTTATGATGGAAAGAGGCTTTCAGGTCAGACAAGGTGAATGTTACTCCAAACAATTCCATCTCGATCAAGGAGTTCCCCAGGGCTCTGCTCTTAGCCCCACCTTGTTTAACCTATATGCATCCCCTATAGCAGCGATTGTAGAGAAATACGATATCCAACTCGTATCCTATGCTGACAACATGCAGATGGCTATCTCCCTATCACGGGCACCCGACACCGCAGCCGCCAACTTCAGTGCCTGCATGCAGGAGCTAGCCTCCTGGATGTCTAACAACTGCCTGAAGTTGAACGGCTCCAAGACTGAGGTGCTTGTGGTGGGGAGTGGCACGTCTGTGTGGTCTTCAGCATGGTGGCCTAATTGCTTGGGCCCTACACCTAGGCCAGCACAACAGGCCAAAAATCTAGGGGTTGTATTTGATTCTGAGCTATCATTCACGCCACAAATCAACCGAGTTGTGGGTATGTGTTTTGGAGTACTTAAAACCCTACGTAAGGTCCTTGATATGCTCCCTGTTGGAGACAGACAGACCCTCGTACATGCCCTGGTTACCTCGAGACTAGATTATGCAAATCTGCTGTACCTGGGTAGTACAGTCAGTAACATCAATCGTCTCCAGGTGCTGCAGAACGCAGCGGCTAGGCTGGTGTTAAGGCTTCCGAGACGCACTTCCTCCAAAGCAGCCTTAAAATCTCTCCACTGGCTACCAGTCTGTCAAAGGATCAAATTCAAAGCCCTATGTGTGTGCCATCGGATTCTAGGAGGCAGGGCACCCATTCCTCTCAACGGTCTTATTACCCCCTACAGACCAGTACGAACGCTTAGATCCTCGGACACTGGCCTTGTCAAGGTTCCTAAAATACGCAGAGCCCGGATGGGTGGAAGATCGTTCCGTTTTCTTGCAGCCAAGCACTGGAACTCACTGCCGATTGAACTACGTCTCGAACCCTCCGAGTCTATGTTCCGCAGAGCCCTCAAAACCTACCTGTTTCGCCTAGCACTACCCTAGTTCTACCCCCTCACTCTTCTCATTTTTAGCAATTCAGCGCAGGGACACGCCGGTGAGCGTAACTAGCGCTTTATAAAATTCCTAAATAAATAAATAAAATAAATTGGAGTAGGCCTTCAGATCATGTAGTGGGGGCAGATAATTCCAGGAGAGTGTTTATTTGATTCCCTAGAGTTGGAGGGGGCTAGGTAGAAGTGGAGAGAAATCAAAGCATAGCTTAGAGCAGCCATTATGGGGATTGTTGCACAAGGCAAAATATGATTGCTTTTACTGTAAAAGTATCTTTGTAATACAAGAATCTGGTCAATTGGGAAAACATGGCGGCCGCAGGCTAGGGCGGTACGCGCGTCGTTAGCAGACCTCTCCTCCACCCTAAGGCAGTGAACGGCATCTCGTCGGCATTCGACTTCATACCTGCAGTCTTTCCCTGTACGAGTCTACCATCCGGCGGCTGTGTTACGAAATAGCCCTCAGACGGCTTTTGTTTCCGCTTGAGTCGGTACTTCGAGGCGGCGTGTCGGGGACGGCTCACGTTTGTTTGCGGATCGGAGCCGATGTGCTGGGGCCCGATTTCAACACCGCACCCTGCCTCTTTCCCGCTGTGGAGGAAAGCCGCCGTGGAGCTTTGGCTGGGCCGCAGGGCGGCAGCGCGCGGTCTCCTGAGAGGGAGTGCCTGCATCTCGAGCGGGGAGAGAGAGCCTGGGACTGCATTGCTGATTGAGCTGGGGACTTCTTCGGCGGTAACGGCCTGCGGACCTCTCTCAGTGCCGGTTGACAAGATCTCTGGAAGTAAGGAGACGGTACAGGGGGGGGGGGGGGGGCAAACCTTTGAGCAGTGTAAAATTAAAAAACAATATTACTGGAAGACCTTAGAAGGAGCAGGTGAACCTGACACTGAAGTGAGGGCAGAGGCTGTGACTTTTTTGGGCAAAATTCAATGATCCACTATTAGAGAGAGCCCCACCTGCTCCACATCAAGTAGAAGTACCAGCGTCAGCTCGGGAACTCGATTAAGAGGCAAAAATAA
This sequence comes from Lissotriton helveticus, assembly GCF_964261635.1. Taxonomy (NCBI): domain Eukaryota; kingdom Metazoa; phylum Chordata; class Amphibia; order Caudata; family Salamandridae; genus Lissotriton; species Lissotriton helveticus. The sequence continues at coordinate 582,000,272 of NC_136063.1, forward strand.
ATCCAAAGGGGCATACAGGGGTGCAACACGAATAACGCCATCATTGCGCTCATATTTTAAAGCATTGCCCCAAGTCCTTGATATAATACAAAAAACAGAGGTGGTAGGTGGCAATACCACGAGTGACACTAACAAGCAGTTGGGAGCACTCCCCGCCTTAGCTAGCAATGAAGTGGCGCTTGAACCTTTACCTGCAGTAGATCAAGGGGCACCAAGCTTATTAACAGAAGGTGGTATCTGTACAAATGTTGGTCCCACTAGTGGCATAGAAAGTGGAGGCAACTCGGTGGAGCAACTTTTAACAGCAATGAGAGGAGAGATCAAAAATGGATTCGTTGAATCTAAGCTGAACCAAACAGAGATCAGGGCGGCGTGTGAGATCTTGGAAAAAAAAGTGGACGGCCTCTTTGAGAGAACTGAGTGTTTGGAAGGGTCAGTGGAGGTGTTAAAAGCTAATTTGGAGTCCGCAGAAGTTAAAATCCAAGATCTTAAGAGAGAAGGTGAGGCAATGAAGGAAAAGGTTGAGTCCTTGGAGAATTATTCACGAAGGAACAACCTCAGGCTTTTAAAGATCCCAGAGGGGAAAGAAGGGGGAGATATAAAGGCATATGTCGTCTCTCTGCTGAAGAACGCCCTTAAACTGGATGAAGAAATGGAGGAGCTGGAAAAGGACATTCAGAGGATCCACAGAGACCCCTTTCGCCTTAATCTGGGTAGAGTGAAGCCGAGGAAGATCTTAGTGAACTTTCTCACCTACACCACAAAAGAAAAGATTTTGAACCTAGCTCTAAAATCAAAGTCTCTAAAGGCCCCTGATTTCACTTTTGAAGTCCGCTCAGATCTGTCAAAACTACACTAGATAGACAGTGGGAACTAGGTCAGAAAATGGAGAACTTTAGGGCCTTAGGGGCAACTGTGCAGATGAGATTCCCCGCCTTCCTAAGGGTGATGTACAACAACAAAATGAATAAAATCCGTTCCCCTTTAGAAGCTGGCGAATTATTAGCATCCATCAGCGATCACTCAAGGGGGGTCACTAAGGTCATAATGGTCATTAGGGTTCCCTTTTTTTCTTAGTTCTAATCACTACATAAGGGGTTTGGAATCTGGAATCTGTCACACCTAGTGTTATGCTTAAAAGAGGTAAAAGAAAGAAAAGAAGGAAAAAAAAGGGGGAGAGGAAGGGAGAAGAAAAAAAATATATAAATAATTTTTTGGAGAGTTTTGCACTTAAGCAAAACAAAAAAAATCCTAAAAAACAATATATAAAAAATAAAAATTAGGAAAATAGTAAATACACATAAGTACCCTAACAATTTGAGTGTGCCTGTTAGCCACACGGTTTTGAATTCTGTTAAAAATGTCACAATTAAGGATGGGTGGTGGGTTACCCCACCTCAAAACAAAAAAAACACCTGCTTAACAATGATCTAGCAAACGAATGCCTGCGTCTAGCCGTATTTTAAATAGACACAGGGTTGGCAGGGAGGAGGAGAGGGTCTGTCTATAGACGCAAAGTTGGCTATCCATCTGGTCAGCGTAAGTAGGGGTGGGTTTTCCGAGGGGGGGGGGAAGCTAAAATGTCCTTATACACCGGCCCTCTTCTTTAATATCTTGATTTGTAATTTTATTAAGTGCCCCTTTAATATGGCAAGCCAGGGTAATACTCGGCACATTGATAATTTAAGAAATGATGTTTCTAGAGGTGGGTGGGAAAAATGGAGAGGAAAAGGGAAATGACGGGGTTGCAGTTCCTGTCCTGGAATGTTAACGGTATGCGGGTCAGGAGTAGGAGACTCAGAATCTTACAATATTTAAGAGACTCCCCGCACACGTTATCATTATCCAGGAGACACATCTACTCAAAGATGAAGTCAATGAGATGTTGAAGAAGCTGAAGTGGGTGGACAAATATATATGTACGGATCACAATGCTAACATACGGGGGATCCTGATTATTTTTAAAAAACAGGCAAAGGTTCAAATCATGGATTACAAGGAGGATCACACTGGTAGATGACTCCTCTCAAGTATTAGATTAGATGGCTGTCCTTTTACACTAATAGGGTATTATGGCCCAAATCTCGATGACCCTTCATACTTGAATAAAATCGAGAACCATTTGATCTCTTCCTTAGACCCAATAATATGGGTGGGAGACTTTAATATTGTTTTAAATCCAAAATTGGATAAGACACCTAACTCCCGGGCGACGAAACACTCGAAGTCTAGGCAAACCCTACTAACAATAATGTCAACTCTGGGTCTAGCGGATATTTGGAGGGAGAGAGCGGGGAACACTTTAGGAGTCTCCTTTCACAATTATAAATACAAACATAAATCAAGAATCGATTATGCCCTCCTCAGTTTCTGTCTTAAAGACGTATTGAAGGAGTTAGTTTATCTCCCCTCGCATTTGTCAGATCATTCTGCCATCCTTTTTACCCTAAATCTTCTTCAACAATCAAAACACCCTTCCTGGTCTTTTGACCGATCAATCTTGCTGGAAGAAGAGATAAACTTTCTCAAGGCTGAGTCAGCCTCCTTTATGGAAATTAATGTGAGCTCGGCCAAGACTGTCACTGTATGGGAAACCTTTAAGGCCTACTTAAGAGGGTGCATAACAAATCGCGCCTCATACAGAGCAAAGGTCTATAGAGAAGCGGTCTCTAGTATAGAAAGAGATTTAGCTCTCTTGGATCGGGGGAGTAACTTCGTCACAGGACCTTTAGTCAACCAAGGGAGACGAGTGGAGTTAAAACTAAAACTGGAAAGTCTACTCCAGGAAAGGGTGGCTAAGAAGTGGGCGGAAAGTAAACTTTCACATTTCGAATATGGGGAAGCAGCAGGTAAGGTTCTGGCATGGAAAACCAAATCAGACCAGGCTAATAAATACATAAGAGAAATAAAAGTAGAAGGGGAAATTACATCTAGAACCTCCAACCCAGAAATTGGCAGTGCCTTCCAAGAATTCTTCCGGAATATCTATAAAGAAGAGATTGTAGAGAATCAAACGGCTAGGGACCTGTGGTTAGACACAGTTAGTTTACCCACCCTCTCATTAGAACAGAGTAATAGTCTGGAGGAGGCAATAACTGAAGCTGAAGTCAATAATGTTATCAGTAAATTGAAGCGGGGGAAGGCTGCCGGACCAGACCGCCTTCCTGGGGAGCTTTATCGAGCAATGGGTCCAGCTGTTATTCCAACTTTGACTGCCCTTTTTAAAGACATCTTTGTGAACGGAGGGGCAATTCCTGAGACGTGGAACGAGGCAACCATCGTTCTGATCCCAAAACCTGGCAAGGATCCGACTGATTGTGGATCCTATCGGCCTATCTCTCTCCTAAATGTCGACTATAAGATATTTGCTGCTATTTTGTCGGCACGACTTGGGAGAGAGATAGGCTCAATAATCCATCAAGACCAGAAGGGATTTATTAGGGGGAGCCAGATGGCAGAACTCACGCATGACCTGATAGGTGCAATAGATATCGCCTCAGCGTTTGGTCTCCCTCTGGCCACCTTGACCTTGGACGCCACAAAAGCATTCGATAGGGTCAATTGGCCCTATCTGGGTGCAGTGATGAGAAAATTTCAGTTTGGAAGTAGGGTTTGCCGAACCATCAAACTTTTATATCAGGACCCCAGAGCCAAACTGTTGGTCAATGGTGCCCTTACTGAGTCTTTTCAAATTATGAGGGGTACGAGGCAGGGCTGCCCTCTTTCCCCGCTTCTATTCAACTTATACATTGAACCCTTTGTGCAAATACTGAGAGAAGAGCATACCATCCCCCCTTTCAAATTCTGAAGTTGGGAAAAACGGGTAGGACTTTATGCGGATGATATCCTGGTGTATACAAGCGACCCAGATCAAGCTTTCCCTGTAGTAGTAAAAAGGGCAGAGGAGTTTGGGCGTATCTCGGGGTACGAAATCAATGTGGGAAAAAACGAGATTATGACCTGGAACATTGACAATCTACAGCATGAAGTGACTCCATCCATGCGCTACTTGGGAATAAGGATCACTCAGGACATCAACACCCTGGTACAGACCAACTTGGATAAGGTCTTTAGAGATTGCAAGGCATTGTTAAAATCTTGGTCCTTCCTCCCTTTGACTGTTCTCGGGAGAATAAGCTTGGTGAAAATGTCTATTCTTCCCAAGTTTACGTTTCTTTTCAATTCCATCCCATTAGCCTTCGACTCAAAGCAACTATACAAATGTCAGCAGGAAATAAACTCCTTTTTTTGGTGCTACAAGGCAACCAGGTTGGCATGGAAGAAATTAAGGAGGAGAAGGGAAAAGGGATGACTTGCATTGCCAGACCTTGAATACTATGCTTGGGCATTCTTGCTGACCCACTCAAGGATGCTGTTAAAAACTCCATCAGCCTCAGCTAAAGGGATTATGTTTAAGGCTATGTTAACTGGGGCGAACTTACCACCAGATGGATTTTTATTCAAATTCGGAGATCAGAAGTACTTCAAGAAGGTGAGGCTGAAGATCTTGCAATCCTTGGCGAAGGCCTGGGTACTAATTAAAAGTAAGAAGGCTTAGCCTACTATTCAGCCCTTGCACCAATTTGGGATTCCCCAGGGCTTCCGTTATGCTTAAGGGACAGGCTTGCGGTTCCCATAAAGGAGGCAGGAATTCTAACATGGGGGGAGTTACTAGAAGAAGGAGCACTGGTCAAATGGGAGGACTTATGTGGGAAGGTCGGTCCTACCCTATCCGAATTTAAATATATACAACTTGTCAATTGGTCTCGGGAGTTGATTAGGAAAAAGGCCCCAGTTGGGAGGAGCAGCCCTTTAGAACAACAATTGGTAGAGAGGCAAGCGGGGGGCAAAGAGGTAGCCTTTTGGTATTGGTCTATGTTGGAGGAGGTAGATGGCGAGTTCACTCTCCCGGAAGAGCTATGGGGAGAAGCATTGGGGCCCAGTGCGAAGATTTATGGATAAGATCATTTACTCACCTATTTAAAACAGTTAAGCTGGCTTGGTTGAGGCGAAACCACTTGTTTACGTTACCTCGCGCTTACCTCTCCCCACTTAGGCTATCTAAGTTTCAATCCGGGAAGTGTTGTAACAAGTGTCTCCTTCCCTCAGCCTCTGACATCCACATGTTTTTGGAGTGTCCGCCCATCAAAGTGTTTTGGGAAGAAGTAAAGGGCACTCTGGACCTGATTATTAAAACATCAATACATATTACCCTGTCCCTTATAATATTTGGGTTGGACGAAAAGATCACCGGGCCTGCAAGGACTCTCTTATTCTACGCAATTCTCCTTGCGAGACGACAATCTGCAAATTTTGGGTCGAACCAAATGCACCATCACATGCAAGCTGGTTAACATTTCTCTATGAAACATCAAGGGAGGATCTGGCCAGGTCCTGTAGCAAACGTAACCTCACCTTCTGGAATCTGTTGGTCCAGTGGAATTAGATTAGATTAATCGTTAGGTTCACCGGGGTTTTCTTTTGGGTTTTTTTCCCCCGGGTCCTATGATTAAGCTGACATACTGCTCAACCATGCATTTGGCCTTGCTCAGCAAAGTGGGTCCAATAGGCTGTAAGATGCCTTGACAGAGCAAAGATTCCTGAAAGCTTCTCCCGCCACTCCGATATTGACAATTTGGCTTGCGATTATGGTCTCTACATTGTGCCAAATGTAATTCAAGGTGGTTGGCGCTTTTTATGGAACGAGAGTTCGGCAAATGAGGACAAAAAAAAAAAGAATCTGGTCAATTGTAGTAAACGCTGGAGGGAAAAATGAGAGACCTTCATCTGAGTTGCCCTTTTAAAAACTGCTAATCTGCTTCAATATACACTCAAGGCAGATTGCTGATCGGAACAGAGGAGAGAGAAAACTGTATGCTTACTGGAACAGTTCTAGGATGTTAAAATCATTTTGAGAAGCAACTAATACAACCTATAACTTGCTAACAGTACACACACAATTGCATTTAGACAAGCACACATGTGACCAGGTGGTACACTTTCAAAACTTTTAACATCTTTAACATTAAAAACAATCAAAGCAACAAGACATTTCTAGGAGGTTAAAACCATTTTCAGAAGCAACACATACAACCTATAGCCTGCTAACAGTACGCACAGGCATGCATTCAGTCAAGCGCACACGTGACCAGTTGGTACAAATTCAAAACATGTAACATCTTTAGCATTAAAAAAGTAACAGGAACAAGGGAAAATTGCTAATGCAGTACAACACCATATGAGAGATGAGGTAAAACCATTTTTAACAACTTACGTTATATTTTCAAAGTTTGGTGTGATGAAAACCCCTGGCATCACACACTGTATTTACACCGGGGCAGGTGGTCAAAAGATAGTCAAAAGGAAACAGGCACACATTTGATCTCGGCCTTTGAATGAAAGCGACAAGATAAGTGCAAGAATTACAGCCCTGTTTACAGAAAAGCTCACAGGAAGTAAAAACACAGAGCGCTCGTTTCAACTGCTCACATGAAACTGTGTTGAACTGTTTTTAAAAAAAGTTAATCATGGGTTCAACATAGCATTAATCTATTAAAAGTCATGGTAGCAACCCATTCATGGGCGCGTTAGCATTATTTGCATCGTACTGCCCACTGTTCCTTCTTTGAAAGCAGGAAGCAGTGTGTGTACGGGCACGCGCACAAACGTGATGGCTGCTTGTAAGTGAGTGTGCTTATGTGTCTGTTTCTATGTGTGTGGCCGTGTTTTCACGTCCCTTTGACTGGTGTTGTGTGATGTTGATTTGGATGCAAGTCTTTATATAGCCATTGCTTGAAATAATTTATCATAAATTCTACTACAAACAAAAAAACTCAAGTATACCGTAGTTTTGATTTAGAAATTAGGAGATGGGGGGCGTGGCCAAGATGGCGGCGTGATCGGACGCGTCTGTCCGGAGCTCCCGCCGACAGCACTACATAGCACGGGCCCAGAGGCCGGTAATACAGCGATCGGTCGGCCTGAACGGCAGACTCCCCTACATAACCCCCAGCAGCACCCATAGCTGGCGACTGTGACATCCCGGAGGCACCCAGGAGCGGCCGGAGACCCGGAGCGGCTGGCGGCAGTGGAAGGCCGTGATAGCGGTGTGTGGCGCTGTGGGGAGGGTGCTGAACGGAGAGACAGCCTCGGCTGGCGCGTGCCCCCACGGCCTCGGAGGCGGCGTGTGACGGCTCTGACGGTGAAGATAGACCGGTGAGGAGCTGGAAGGTCGCTGAACGCGGGCGGAGCCGCCATTTTGTGGAGCAGCGGTACAAAAGGGGGTGGTGATGGACGGAGCATCAGAACCAATCAAACACTCACACCCAGTCAAAAGATCTGGGTTTGATCCATCACCGTTCTTTAGCCCACTCTGCCACCCCAGTTCAGACATGGCTATATGCAAATCAGTCTGACCCTGTGCCTCATGGGAACAGTCCAGCCCGAACTGCCAAGCCATGCCTTCCCTGGACCGGAAACAAGCTTCCGAGGACCAGTTTCTGGCATTCCAGCCGTCTTCAGCCCGGCTTGCTTGAATTTAGTGGCAAAGTGAGCAAGGGACTCACGTCTGAGCATACCCTGCCACACTTATGGCGGCCAAAAGCGGTACAAAAGGGGGTGGTGATGGACGGAGTATCAGAACCAATCAAACACTCACACCCAGTCAAAAGATCTGGGTTTGATCCATCACCGTTCTTTAGCCCACTCTGCCACCCCAGTTCAGACATGGCTGTATGCAAATCAGTCTGACCCTGTGCCTCATGGGAACAGTCCAGCCCGAACTGCCAAGCCATGCCTTCCCTGGACCGGAAACAAGCTTCCGAGGACCAGTTTCTGGCATTCCAGACGTCTTCAGCCCGGCTTGCTTGAATCCAGTGGCAAAGTGAGCAAGGGACTCACGTCTGAGCATACCCTGCCACACTTATGGCGGCCAAAAGCGGTACAAAAGGGGGTGGTGATGGACGGAGCATCAGAACCAATCAAACACTCACACCCAGTCAAAAGATCTGGGTTTGATCCATCACCGTTCTTTAGCCCACTCTGCCATCCCAGTTCAGACATGGCTATATGCAAATCAGTCTGACCCTGTGCCTCATGGGAACAGTCCAACCCGAACTGCCAGGCCATGCCTTCCCTGGACCGGAAACAAGCTTCCGAGGACCAGTTTCTGGCATTCCAGCCGTCTTCAGCCCGGCTTGCTTGAATCCAGTGGCAAAATGAGCAAGGGACTCACGTCTGAGCATACCCTGCCACACTTATGGCGGCCAAAAGCGGTACAAAAGGGGGTGGTGATGGACGGAGCATCAGAACCAATCAAACACTCACACCCAGTCAAAAGATCTGGGTTTGATCCATCACCGTTCTTTAGCCCACTCTGCCACCCCAGTTCAGACATGGCTATATGCAAATCAGTCTGACCCTGTGCCTCATGGGAACAGTCCAGCCCGAACTTGTGGAAGAGCGGCGGTGGAGAGCTCCTTAGCCCCGGCTCGGCAGACCTGTGTGAGTAACCACAGGGCAGAATGCAGCGGTGAGGAGGCACGGGCGGGCGGAGCACCTCAGAGAACACTGGCAACCTGGGGCACTGCATGGGGCTAACGAGTGTGACTGGCAGGGCAGAGTGGTGAGGAGGCGTGCCGCCATCTTGGGATGGGGCCTCAGGAAGCAAGGAGCAACGGGGGAGCCTTCGGGACACGGACTGTATCAGCAGGGGAGCCTGCATCGCGGCAGGACCCGGGGAGTGCTACGCCCGTTAAAGTGAACTGTTTGCGGTGGGCATCGGAAGCGGGTGTGTGCTACACCGGCGCACTGGTGGGGAAACCCCGAGGCCTCCGGGCCCCTGGAAGCAGCGGAGAAGGCGCGGGGGTGAGGCGCACCACTGAGGGCGACGCGGACCCGAAAGCCCGTTGACCAGAACTCGGGGTCAATGGCCTGAACCCATAATGCAAGTGCCAGCGACAAGACGCACACGCCACTCGAGAGATAGAGCGGGGGAACGCTGACCTGCACGGTGGAGACCGAGACGATCTCTTGGGAGGCGGACCCTACAGCGTGCCACGGAAATGTTCGGAGGTGCACGCGCCACTGTCCCGGTGCGGCCCGAAGGCGTGTGAGAGAGGAGTGTGCCAACCTGGAAATAGAGGCCATCCGGTGGTGCTGGCCGCTTGGTTCAGGGCCTTGCCGGGCCCGGTTAGCACCCTTGGTAGCCGTGCTGTGCCTTTATGTCCATGATGAGGGGCCGGAAGGACAAGACGGTCAAATAACTTTTCGAGAAGGCGCAGGAAAATCAACTGGCCAAAGAAATGGCGACGAATGCATCACAGGCCTCTGGGAGGCAGGCAGAGGGGTCAGAACCTATCACTAAGGCCTTCCTGGAATCTCTCTTTACCACGCTACGGGATGACATCCACACCCTACAAAAGGAGTTCGCGGAGGAAATAAAGGTGGTGAGAAGGGATGTAGACGGCATAGGGGAACGTGTGTCGGACATTGAGACCAAGAGTGACAGTCAGGATACTGAGATAGAAGCACTGAGGCAAGAAATAGTGAGGATACATGACCAACAAGTTGACCTACAATCACACATGGAGGACTTGGAAAACCGCTCCCGCCGACACAACGTCCGTATTAGAGGTGTTACGTCCACGGATGACACCAGGGACCTGCTCAGCCTTACCTGTTATCTCTTCAACCATATCTTGGGACGCCCCGCGGGCACGGAACTCAGGATCGACAGGGTCCACAGAGTGGGCCCCCCGAGATCGGTGTTGGCGCCCCCCCGGACATCTTGGCCTGCGTGCAGGACTTTCGCACCAAAGAGGATATTTTACAGAAGGCAAGGCAACAACATCCCCTGTCTTTTAAAGGCCAATCTCCCGTGCTCTATCAGGACCTGTCTGCACTCACACTACAAAAGCGCAGGACCTTTCGACCAGTTACGACCTATTTACAACAACATGGCATCTCTTACAATTGGGGTCACCCGTTCCGCCTAATATTTAAGAAGGACAACAAGCTCCACCAACTCCATTATCTGAAGGAAGCATGTCGGCTGCTGGGATTAGACCCTCCGGAAGAAAGCCCTGACGAGGGTGTGCCCTCCACTGAACCCGAAGATGGCAGACCACGGTGGCGTCAACAGACCAGGCGAAGAAGAGTCGGGAAGCCTCCTGTGGCAGTGATTCGGGATGGGCAACGGGCTGCGGTGGAGGCGGTCTCCGCAGGGCCGGACGTATCTCTGCCTAGCTGAACTCCTGGTAGTCTGAACGGCCGCATGGGCCCTGAGGTCTGTTTCTTGGTTCCTGCTGTCGGCGGGAGGGACAGCTTCTAAGCTGTGAGTAATATACCCCACTTCTGTGCTCTACCAATCACCTTCGGATGATGGACAATAAATATGTTTTGAAATGTTGGATATTCTTTGTTTTCCTTGCAGGGGATCCTGTTGGGGGGGGGGGGGGGGGGGGTTGGGAGGGGGGTTTCCAGGTTCAGGGGTTCCTCACGACTCATGCAGAGATTTCTCCCCTTTTGTCGGCACGGATCTTGGTACTGGGCTTTCCCCGAGAAGGGGCCTGCACTCTGGGAGAGGGCTCCGATTAGCGCCATGCAACACCCAGTTGGGGGGTCCCCGTCCGCATTGTGAATTATGCCTGCTACTGAATTACCAATCCTCACACTTAATGTGCGAGGACTTAACAATCCGGTGAAACGGAAAGCCGTCCTCTCCCTTCTAGAGGCCTCTAAGGCTGATATCTGCCTCCTGCAGGAAACCCTCCTGCTGCAGAAGGATTGCTCTAGGATGCGATCCCGTTGCTTTCCGCACCAATTTTTTTCTTCGGCTTCCACTAAAACTGCAGGGGGGGGCGATTCTGGTGGCCCAACGCTTCCGGGGGAAAGTCCTGCAGAAGGGTGTGGAGGTAAAGGGGAGGTTATTATCCTACAGATTCTCCCTTGGGGGGGCGGTCTTTTCGATTTGTACTATATATGCTCCTAACGAAGGCCAGGAAAAGTTCTTTCACTCAGCACTTACTGAAGCAGCCACTTCCCCGACCAATATATTCTGGTGGGTGGGGACTTGAATCTAGTGATGGACACTCTCCGGGTCAGGTCGGGCCAGCGCTCCTCTCAGGCGGGGACCCTCTCAGATGAGGGATTGGCTAGAATGGGAGACATGGGTATGGTGGATCTATGGCGCAGCTTTCACCCAGGCCTACGGGAGTACACATACTACTCTAATGCTCACAAGACCTACGCGCGCTTAGACTATTTCCTGGCTTCCTCTTCCTTGCACGCACTCGCTACTGAGGTCGAAATAGGCGCTGCGGCCCTGTCAGATCATTCACCCATGATAGCGGTATTCTCCTTTCCTCCAATGACACGAGCTACACGATGCTGGAGACTACGAGACACACTACTCCACCGAGTAGACGTGGTGGAAAAGATTCAAGGGGTCATCAAGGACTACCTAACACACAACAACACGGAAGACACATCCTTAGCCACACACTGGGTGGCGCTTAAAGCGGTACTACGCGGCGAGTTTATCGTGGTGTCGGCGGCCGAGAATGTGGAACAGGCGCGTAAGAGAGACAAGCTCTCGCAAAGGACTCTGGAATTAGAACATATGCACCAACGTACTGGGGCACCATGGATATGGAGACAACTGAAGCAGGTACGGCAGCAATTAGCGGCTCTTGACCAAGACCGGGCGGAGCACGCGGCGTTACGGGTGCGACACATGTACTATACACGGGGAGATAGATGTGGGTGACTGCTAGGACGTGCGCTCCGGGAGGCGCGACAAAGACATACAGTAAAGGAGATCGTTACACCGGACGGGAGGGTGTTTACGGAAGACGCGGATATCGCGGCGGGTTTTAGCGCTTTCTACACCTCCCTCTATACCAGGTCATCGTTGGACCTTGCTGAGGGTAAGAGGTTCTTGACGTCGATCCCCCTCGCTAACTTCGGAGCAAGTGGAACTATTAGACCGGCCTATCCGACCGGAAGAGGTGATCACGACTATCTCATGTCTCAAGCCGGCAAAAGCGCCGGGCCCGGATGGCTTCTCAGCTGTCTTTTATAAGACATTCTGTGCTCAAGTGTCGCCACTACTGACCGCCCTTTTTAATTCCTTCGCGGATCCCGGAGTGATCCCGAGAGATCTACTGGACGCCACCATCTCGGTCATCCCCAAACCGGGAAAAGACCACGCCAGATGCGAAGCATATCACCCTATATCCCTCCTCAATGTGGACCTCAAGCTTTACACTAGCATTCTTGCAGCCCGGCTTGCTCCGCTGATGCCTGGTTTGAAAGACCCCAAACAGGCGGGGTTCATCCCCGAACGCCAAACTGTGGACAATACCAAGATGGCGCTACACCTCATAGAGAAGGCCTCGCGGGTGGCCGGCGAATATGTGATGCTCGCAATCGATGCCGAAAAGGCGTTCGACCGCGTCCACTGGCCCTACTTGGAGCAGGTGTTGGTGAAGGCGGGGCTGGGCGACAAATTTCGCATGTGGGTCCTTAACTGCTATTCCTACCCTACGGCGACGATTAGTGTCAATGGCTGTACTTCACCCCGATTCCCGATCGAACGAGGCTCTTCGCCCTGTATATGGAGCCATTAGCACAGTCAATGCGCCTCGACTCAGAGGAATGCGGAATTAAATTTGGGGCCGATATACACACTATTAGCCTCTACACGGATGACGTTCTTGTATCTCTATCCGCCCCTAGGACCTCTCTACAGGCCTGCATCACAGCTCTGGATGCATTTTCTCGGGTGTCGGGATTCAAGGTAAATATGTCTAAATCAGTGGCATTGGACCTCTCCTTGGAAGGGCACACCCGGTCCCACTTACAAGAGCGTTTTCCATTTTGCTGGGCGCAGGAGACGTCTATCTAAGAATTCAGTTGGCCCCCACGCTGCAGGACACGATCCGTATCAACTATGCGCGTTTGCGCCACCTAATCCGCAGTGAATTGGGAAGATGGAGACATCTCCCGTTGTCATGGTTAGGTAAGGTAGCAGCCATAAAAATGAAGATTTTGCCGCAGATCCTTTACATATTCCGGGCCATTCCATTACGCCCGCCAGAAGGTTGACTGCGTCAGACACAGGTCGAACTTGCCCAATTCATTTGGAACGGCAGGAAACCACGAATGAAGCTCAGATTGGCAATTTTGCCCCATGAGAAGGGGGCTTGGGCCTTCCGGATCAGGCGGCCCAGCTGCGGACCCTGGTCGAATGGAGCAGATGGGAGTCTGAAAAACATTGGCTCTTCCAAGATCAGGCCGTAGCGGGCCGTCCGCTCCAAGAGGTGCCCTTTCTCCGCAAACAACACAGACCCCCAAACCTCTACGCCTCCCACATCCCAAGGGTGCCGATGCAGGTGTGGGACAGCACCAATCTCAAACATGGGCTGACCACCTTTCAATCCCTGCTCACGCCTTTGCTCGAGAACCCGAATTTTGGCCCGGGATAGGGCGTGGTGGCATTTGCGAAGTGGCGTCCTGCGGGATGCAGATCTTTGTGTCACCTGTATACTAGGTAAGGGATCATACCATTCGAGACCTTCAAGCGGGACTACGGCCTTGCCGGAAGCGGAACGGCATCGGTATTTTCAGGCTCGACATTAAGCGCTTAATGGTCAGGTTTGAGAGGGGGGCAGACCGACTCCTGCAGCCTTTTGAACGCTGGCTGATCACACGGACCGCAGATAAACACCTCATTTCTGACTTGTATCGCATGCTTTTGGATCGATACTCCCTGGTTTATAATTCTGGTAGGGCTCGCTGGGAGAAAGAACTGGGCGTACTCTCAGCACTAAAGAATGGGAAGGTATCTACTATCGCGCGCGCCATTCCGCTTACCACATGGGATTGACTGACACACTTACCAAAATAGTATCATATTGGTATTGCACACCTGAGAGGTTACATGAGATAGATCGCACAAGGGAGGCAAACTGCTGGCAAGGGTGCGGGGAGAGGGGCTCGCTGGTCCATCTTCTTTGGGATTGCGTCCACCTCCAGGACTACTGGAAATCAGTCTTGGATGAAGTAGACTCACATTTCGATACTGAAATTCCGCGCTTTCCCTCCTATGTCCTACTGGGGCTACCTAATCCCATTACATACCCATTGAGGTCCCGCAGGGGCCGACTGATCGCCATCGCCATTGGGTCTGCCTTACAAAACATCTTGTCTCACTGGCGCACCACACATATTCCCACATTTCAGGGGTGGCTCCATCGCCTGTGGGCGGTTCTTGGTATGGAAAAACTGTCCCTGGTCAAAGCTGGTGAGGGTGCCAAATATGCAGAATTGTGGCAGCCATTCCTATCCCTCTTAGCCACGGAATTTAGAGAGGTCACGTGTCCAGATATCTGCGTTTACTGCATCTGTCCCAAACCGAGGGTTGAAGCGTTAGGAGAGTGTATCCCTTTGGACACTGAGGGGGCTGAACCTGGAACCGGGGGGAGGGTTTCCTGGGGGGGGGGGCGTTGGGTTCAGGGGGTGGTTGGGATGGGGAGTTCTTGTTTAAGTTTTAGGTATCTTAGCTCTCGGAAGACGAGGCCTCTGCAACGGCATTGACTGTTCTGAGGGGCCCAGCCAGGAGGACAGCTTGGACAGCATTATAGCCGCAGACTCCCCGGCGGGGCATCCGGCTCGGCCTTGTGCTTTTGAACTAATATGTTTTAGCACGCACTGACTCGGAACACGGAGGCCACTGCCCACGGTGCTCAGAAGGGCGGATGATGTTGGAGGGTTGGAGCGTGGTTGGCAGCCATGGCTCCTTTCTTCTGCACGGGGGTGGATACATCACACCATGGTTGCCCCACCTTCCTCCTTTATTTTTTAAAATTCTGCCGGCCCTATTGGGTTGTAGGCGGCTTGCTGTGTGTAAAATTTACAGAACTGTCATCCTCCTTGACCTATTTGCACTAAAGCACTTTCTTTGGCTGGCCCATTGGGTTGTAGGCGTCTCCTTGGTTTGTAATCATTGTTTTAAACAGATTTAACACTAAAAATAGGAGATGGAGCTGTCATTAACTAACGAGCAAAGCAGCAAGACGCTGCTAGGATGCTAAAATCATTTTCAGAAGCAACGCATACAACTGATAACCTGCTAACTACGCACAGGCATGCATGTAGGCAAGCGCATACGTGAGTTGGTACACTTTCAAAACATGTAACATCTTTAACATTTAAAAATGGAACAAGGGAAAAATTGCTAATACCAATGCAGTGTAACACCATATGAGAGATGATGCAAAAACTTTTTTAACAACTTACAATATATATTCAGTAGCAGCTGATACAAAGGACTACTGGTGGGGTGGGGGAGATTAAAAAAAAAAATAAAAGGAAAAAATAAATTTCACTCAACCTCTTGTCGGCCGCCTATCCTCCGTCCTCTTTGGTCACAGGAAACCGGAAACACACAGGCTCACAGACTCTCCTAGCCAATCAGGCTGTGCATGTTCTCCACCCAGGCTGTGCAATGCAGCCTGGTGGAGAACATGTTAAGTGCGCTTGATTGTTTGGCTGGCCCAAGGCGGCCAGCCAAACCGTCATGCGCAATTAGAAAGTGCCCACAACTCCTCCCCTGCTTGTGAGCAGACCAGCCCCAGCCGCACCTTCAGAGCTACTAGAGAAAAATAAAATTATAATATCATTGTGTTATTATCATTTTATTTTTCCTGTGGGGCGATGTTCCTCCGTCTTAGTGCAGGAGCCGCCACTGGTTATATTTAAAAAAATTGGTGTGATGAAAACCAATGTCATCACTCGCTAAATTTACACCGGGGACGATGGTCAAAAGAAACAGGCGCACTCGTAGAAACAGCCTCTGATATTTGATCTCCATATTTAAATGAACACCAAATGTGACAAGATAAGACCAAGATTAACGGCCATGTTAATAGAAAAGCTCATAGGTGCTCAAAACACGACTGCTTGTATGAAGTGCTCTTTCTCAATTAAAAAGAAATTCCTGAGGCAGTAACTAAAATAAGACAAGTGGAAGGCTACAAGTAATGAGGTGCTGCTCCGTGGGAGTGAACAACCGATGAAAAGGAGGGCCAAATAGGAAAGAATAGCCACATGGAAGCAAGGATTTTTAAAGGACACTGAAAGAATCAAATGAAAGCATTGGGTGGGCTGTAAGCCCACAAAGTATGTACAACATGTCTCGAAGAGATAGCGCAATCGCTGTCTAGGCTCAACCTAAAAAAGCATAGCCAACAGACTACAACATGTTGCCATGACTGCAATTCAAAATGTATTTTGAGAAACTTGAGCCGTTACAGATAGGACCACCCTGTCTTGTCGAATGGTACAAGATTGACTGGCTCTTCTTCATCTCCTAAGGGGGTACCCGTGCCTGTATGTACACAGAATACATCTTAAATAAAAACCTTACTCTAAATGACCACATCGCTAAATTAACAAAATCAACATCATCTCAACACCACTTACTCAGAAAACTTTAACTTAGCATTCCCCCTACAGATTTCCGATCTGCAGTAAAGGCATTCCTATTCACTCATGTAGACAGAGCGAATGCCATGCTCACCAGAATCACAAAATGTGATGCTGCACCCCTTTGTTACATGCTACATGTGCTGCGTGACTGGTGACAGGACCAAAAAAATCTAATCACTTCTTCTGTGTACTCAAACACCATCACTGACTACCACTTGAAGCCAGAGTCAACATTAAGAATGCATGCATCACACACAAAGCAATCTACTCTGCCCTACCTCCTTATCTAAACAACAAACTCACACTCACAGAGAGCCAACGTGAAACGAGAGGCAAAAATCGCCCAGGTCTGAGTAATATCTAAGACCAACAAAGCTAAAATATCAAGACAGGCATTCTCTTGCCTTGGCCACAGACTGTGGATATCTGTTCCAGAAACATATTCTTGCTTTCAGGAAAGATTTACAATACATCCCTTCAGACTATACCTTAATTATTGTTCTTTTTACACTATCTCCCAATTGTTTATCATGTAACTTCCAATTTCACTTGTCTCTTGTCAATCTCTCCACTACCCTGTTGTTGAGTCAGCACTATATAAGTACTTCAAATAAAAATAATAAAGGTCAGTGGTTTAACATGAAATAAATATTAAAGAACTTAAAATATTTCTTCTTTCAAAAGGGATCTGAAGAAACATGATGTTTTCCTTCATCTATTTAGGTGAAGCAGTGAGCAAGAAGGGAGTTGTGTACTTTAGGGTAACATATACTAAAGATGTAAAATGTTTACCAAAGCAACTCTTACTAAGGACAATATCATACAATTTGCCAAAATGATGGAAACTTTTCTCAGCTATCACAGTTTTGTCCCTGAAGTTTATTCCCCTTTCCCATAACCATGACTTCCTTTTATACATGTGAAAATCCCATTATTCAATGATTTCATCAGTTGGTACCAAATGCCTTTGTCTATTGACACATCTTTTGTCAGTAGAGCTTGTACACATTGTTGTGGAACCCCACCAAATCAGCCTTGCATTCTGTGTCACCTTTTTAACCAGCAAGTTAGCTTTTTCAGATTCATAAGTTAAATACACCAACTCAACTCAGTAATGTTGCAATAAAACTGTTGCTATTGCAGTTAACAAGCATTGGCAAAGCCAGTACGTTTCATCAATGGGCCAGAGACTTGTTGGCTTTGCAAATGCTTTTATTTTTCCTAGCAAGCCACCCAGCATGCGAACACAAGGTGGCCATCTTGAAATACCTTTTCTTAAAGTTAGGAAAAAGCATTCCAAAATGGCCACCATGCATGTCCACACATATGTGCACAACATACCTTTGGAATGCTATTTCTTTTGTTTTGACAAAAAATATTCCAGGATGGCCACGATGAGTGTGCATGCACTGCAACTATCGGAAATGTTTTGTCTTATAACAGTAGAAAAGGCATTCCAAAATAGCTATCGTGCATATACACAGTCGACCATCTGGGATTGGTTTGAAGCCCATTAAAAAATTGCTGGCTTCTAATATAGCGTAGGGCTTTGGACGGAGCAAGGGGACTAGGAGAGAGAAAGTAGGCATACGAGGGGGCTAATTTTTAAACACAAAGAGCAGGGTAGGGAAGGAAGTGGGAGCAGAGAGAGAGAGAGGAAATAGTCCCTTATGCACTGTAATGCAGTCTTGACATTGGCAGTTGAAGTATACAACCAAAAGTCTAGTAGGATGGAGCAATCTCTAGAATAGGGAAGAAAGTTATTGAATCAGGACCAGATAACTGAGATAAACAAGAAGGCCAGTGAACCATCAGCATTGAGCTCGATTCAAAGACCACTTTTATGTCTATACTTTACAAAACATGTCCATTGCCATTCTATCTGTATTCTAGACCCTAGTGTAATTTGGATTTTGCCAGTCAAAACATCTGAACCTAGAATCTTTTCAAATGTTTTTTAAATGTATGAACATTGAACAGAGAACTGTTACAGTTTATGAGTTTTGGGCTGGTAATGTATGTTTTCAGTATAAGAAGAGTTGTGTTATTTTTATTTCCCTTTTAGAAATACTTGATGGAAAGGAAATACATGAAATGGCAAGGCAATTCCTTATGAACTGGAAGGCATCAAAAGATGCCAAGAAAAAGATCAAGCCTGCAATCACAATGAACGAACAAGCCGCCTATCCACAACTATGTAAGCATCCAGGACCATAACACAATAATCAATCATTTGACGGGTAGCTGTTACTTCTTTTTCTAAATGTACAGAAGTGAGGTTATTGTCTTCTTACTTCATTTTGAGTAAAAAATGGTTTGATTGAAAAGTGACCCTTCTGTGATGGGGATCACATTGAAACCACTCTTAAGCATGATGGCTTGTTGACATATTTTACTGACATTAGAATTATCTGGCATTAAAAATCCTATAATTTGCTTTACATATGCCCAGCCTAATCAGTAGTGTATCTGAAAAAGATCTGGTTGAGCTACTGAACATAATTGAGCCAATTTAGTGTGTTCTCACTAGTCAGATGTGTTTTCATTCTTTTTTCTTTGAATCCGAAGACTGCAATTGCGTGATCACATATGCTCATAGGATACATTTTGTGTTGCAGGTATACATATAGTGCAGGTGTGTTGAAAAATATGTTGGAGGTAGGTGTAGGAAGCTGGCTCTGTATATACTATATCAAAATGAGGTATAGTGTGCACAGAGTTCAGTGGAACCCCAAAGGTAGGCAGAGGTAAAAGTAGATAGCACCTTACTCTCTATTTGTGGTAGTGTGGGCGAACAGTACGGCTTTATCAGAGGGTAGTGTTAAGCATTTAATGTACAAACCCAGGCAGGAAATTATGTCACTTACTCAAAGGCTGAACTCAAACCAATTTGTTTGTATAAAATATTATTTAGTTATTTTATTTCTAGAAGCAAGCCAGGAATGGTGCAAGTAAGTGAAATAATACTTTGCAATATATATACACAATTAATTAAAGTTGAATGCAGGTTCAAATGCAGTTGGTTGAATTACAGGTAAGTCAACAGTTCGAAATTTCCTTTCAGTTATTTTGTAGATTACAATACTCGTTACTTCTTGGATTACTTTTTAAGTTACTTCTGCTAATCAGTGTGATATGCCTATCTATCACACTGAGACATTTCTTAGACAAAGGGTAAGTCATTTTCAGTGTTTCATACAAACCAACTCCACACTTAAAACAAAATTCAAAGAAAAGCAGTCAATGCAATCCATGGGAAGAAATAGAGTTATCGATTTACAGGTAAGTACTTGTTTGTGGGAGTTGGTATTCTGGGGTTAGAACAAATGTTCACCAAGGTCAAGGACACACTGTCAGAACACCCTTAGCGGCACTAGGGCGGCCGGGTGCAGAGTGCTGAAGCCCAATGTTATCCAATGGGGAATAGGTGGCCTCTGGTTGGTTACTTCTCACTAGCAGGCCACAAGGTTGTGGGAGCAAAACTCCTGGACTTAAGCTCAGGGCAAAGGGGGATCCAGTTTAGCACACAAGGTGCACCCACAGTGGCACAGGGTTTATTATGCTGAGAAGTTTGATCCCAAACATCCCATAATTCAGTAATGCCATTATAGTGCTGTGGAGTTCGTAATGACAAACTCCCAGACCATATACTCTTTTATGGCTTTACTGCACTTACAATGTCTAAGAACGGACTTAAACACTTTAGGGGTAAGGTGCTCATGCAACCAGTGGTATAGTGCACTCAGCTAGAGGGGTGCCTTACCATAGGCAGTGGGTTGCAGGCACGGCACACAGGTATGAGTGCCATGTTGAGTCTTCGCTTTACTCTTCACCAAAATACGCAGCCTGCAATGACAGGGTGTGTGTGTTAAGGTACAGGACCTCTAAGAGTGGCACAATATGTGCTGCAGTCCATAGAGGCCTTCCCTGGTCACAGTGCCCTTGGTACCCATGGTACCTTTTACAAGGGACTTACATGTGGCCAGAGAGGTGCCAATTAGTGGTATAAAGGTACAGTTTTGTTAAAAAGCACAGGCCGTCGGAACCGGATTGGCAGGGACCCAGGGCACACCAAGTGAAAGTGCATCAGAAATCTGGCAAAAGTGGGGGTTACTGCAACAGAAACCCAGCTTCCTATAGAAGGAACCATAGTTGCGGGCCAGAGGGTGAACATTTCTTAAGGAGATCTATTTAGAGCTTCATGACTCCTAGAAACGCTACCTAATGCACAAGCTAGAGTGTAACCCTTGTTCCCTCTGAGGGAGTGCCACCTTACACTGCATAGGAGCTGAAACGTAGTGTTCATGCTGGGATTTGTTGTAGCCCCTTACAAGAGCACCGAAGTGCATGTTTGGCTGTCACCTGAGTTGCTGTTCAGTTTGTTATGCAAGTTCAGTAGACGAACCATTACATCTTATGAACAGTGCCAGACGAGTCGTGAAAAATCATCCATTATGTAACAGTCAGGTATTTATAGCTTTCTGGATATAAACAGTTGCTCATTATGCTTATTTGCGGTGGAATGGCATTCCAGTGATCAGATTTCTCTAAGGAAAAGGAACTTCCTCCATTGCTGGATTTTCTGAAGAAGGATATGATGAACAGCTAGGTCATTCTGGATCTGATGCTCGGCCTATGGCAGTGGAGCATGAATTTGAGTTGAAGGAAAATCTGTCCTGCAACATGGATGTGCCAGGTGATCGATGAAGAGTGCCTTGAAAGAGATATATCTTGCGCTCATCAGCCAGTGCAAGCCTGGAGCCCTGTATTCATCTCAGCTACAAAATGGTACACCGTGTGCAGTGGTGGCATTCTGGATTCATTTTAACCTGTCTAAAAGGTACTGAGGGGCCACAACAGGTTAGAGTCAATGATCACTTCCAAGATCATAACTTTGGTTGAGATTGTGTGAGGTTCCTGGGTCATAGTAACACCGTGAAGCAAAAGTGAGAATATCTGTTAAGAAGGATTATAGGTAAATCATGAAGCACAGGTGAGTCTCTAAGTTAGAGGTGATATTCAGATAGTTTTAGCGCATTCAGAGATCCGTGTCTTCCAGGCATTGGCCAAGAGCAGAAGGTCCAGGTCTAAAGATTTCTCCAGTGTATCATCCACGTAGTTGTTACAAGTCTGTTTTGAATAAGTTCAGTTAATTAATGTTATATTGTGTAGATTTATGAAAATTATTACAAATGTAGCTTGAATGAGGTGACGAGGCACTGAAAAGGGGTGAGGAATGCATTGTTGAAAAGTTGATGGGCAATGGAAGAACATTGAGGGACACCTTTAAAAAAGTGCGGCACAATAGGGAAGAAGGTTGAAAACTTGGTCTGTTTTGGCAAAGTCAGAAGTAATCCAGTTCAGGACCTGTACAACAATTTTTCGGTGTTGCTTAGTCTCTGAAGGAATTTGGTTTTCTGCTGTGTAGATGGTGGAAGAAAGGTCAAGTAAAGGGAAGTTGGTGACTTTATGGAAATCATCAGTTTTCTTGGGGGCATCCCAGATAGTGACCAGCATGTATTCAATGCTTCTCTCAGGCCAGATGCACTGAAAAGCCAAAGATGAAGTTGTTGAACTGCCCTTGACGAAATCATGGGAAGAGTATCACTACGTTCAGACTAAAAGGAATCCAGTTCAAATTTCATCCAAGGGTAGGTGTGTTTGGTGTTGGAAGCAGTTGATATATCAGGCACTGTGGGAACGTTGAGGCTGAAGTGGAGAGTAATTTCCTGTTGCAGTGATAAGTTCTTGTGAAGAGAAGACCGCATCAAGAGTGTGGCCAGCAGACTCCATTGTAACAGAGATGAAATAGTGGAAGCCAAATGCTTCTACGTCCAGATGTACAAAGGTATTTTGTAGTTGCAACTTACTCCAGTATTGGAGCTTTCATAGATTCACATGCCTGAATCATTCCCCGTCGTCGAGACAGGAGTCTCCGGTATATAAAAAAGCAATGCTTAGCAGTAAAGCAAACTGAAAGAGGCCTAGGCCCATTTCCCTTTTGCAACCCATTACACTTGTTATGTAAAAATGACCAAACTTTTCCCTGAACCAATCAGAGCTCCTCACCCTCTAGAACCCTGCTGAGAGAACCTTTTGCCCCTCAGATTTTCTACCGCACGTTTTGCTAGGGAGTCTCATTTGAGCTCTGCTCAAGCTCTTCAATTCTACTCACTTTGACTGGGATTTGAGGTTCTCTCTTTTCCAGTTTTTCTTATTTGAAGTTCCTTATTCTTCTACCATGGCTGAACAGGAGAAAAAAGGATTATTTAGAGCTTGTGCCACCTGCTCTAAAAAAAGACTTTATACAGATGACCCTCATAAAGACTGCATATACTGCCTCTATCCAGACCATCAAGCAAAGGATTGTAAGGTATGTCGAAGCTTTTCAAATAAAACCTTGATGGATCATGATGGAAGACTACTACTTTGGCTTCAGAAGGTTAAAGCCAGAAAGTAGATCCTCTCAAGTGAGAGTGAGGAAGAGCGATCTTCGTCTAGGAGATCTCAAAAAAGCAGCAGATCTCCTCAGGCTCATACCTCAGGTGAGAGACCTTGAGAAGGCCCCAAAAAAGATCACTCCAGGGTCTTCAGCGCGCAGTCCCTCAAAATCTCCTTCAGGCAAAGCTAAGGAGAAAAAGGGTTCTGCTTCAGAGGTGAAACAGGTGAAGGAAACTACCTCAGAGCCTTCAAAATCTCCTCCCAGGGTCAAGATTACCATCAAAAAGCCTTCCTCTACACCTTCTGAAGAGAAAGAGAAAGGATCTACACCGTCGACGGGAGCCTCAACGAGGAAAATGATATCATCGACGACGAAAGCGGCATAATCGTCGACGAAGCATGAGGTAAAGGCTTTTGCTAAGATGCCGTCGACACTTCCATCGTCGACGGCGGTATCGACGTCGAGTTCGTCAACGGCGTCGACGGCCATGGCTACAGCCACATCGTCGATGGGATCGTCGATGGGATCATCGACGGCAACGACCACGGGAGCGTGGACAACGTCGACGGTGACTACGACATCGACGATAGCGTCGACGACGATGATATCGTCGACAGCGGCGAGGGGGATCTCGTCGACGGGCTCGTCGGCGAGGGAAAAAACCCCAGAAAAGAGGTTTTTAGCCTGGAAAAGAACAATAACATCAGAGATTACATCTCGAAACAAGGTGTCTCCATTAGTCCCTTCTCACCTTCTAGGAGAAGAGGACTCAGAGGACGAAGATGAAGGTGGTCCTTTTGGATATGCGAGTAGCCCATTGCAGTTAAGGGTGAAATACCAAGAGGAAGACTCGGAGGGAGAGTATGAGGGATTTCAGGGTCATCCCCAACAATACCAACAGGAGCATCACGAGGAGATGACAAGTGTACCATCTTCTTTATTGAAGGATCTACAAGGCATGTTAGAGGATTATAGAAGAAGGTATCCGG
This sequence comes from Lissotriton helveticus, assembly GCF_964261635.1. Taxonomy (NCBI): domain Eukaryota; kingdom Metazoa; phylum Chordata; class Amphibia; order Caudata; family Salamandridae; genus Lissotriton; species Lissotriton helveticus. The sequence goes on from NC_136063.1 coordinate 582,024,194, forward strand.
TGCCTCAGGCCTCTAAGGAAATTCCTGAGGTTACACCTCGACCTTGCTCTGTACCGGGTACACCAGTGCGAAGGAGGGAGATTTTGCCGGAGTCCATTCCTTGGTCTCCACCACCAAGATCTCAGCAGGTTCCAGATACCACGGATGATGACCATGAGGATGGAGAGATTACGGACCCTAGCAGAGAGTGGGACGATTATCTCATTCCTTCACCTTCGACTCCTACACCGAAACCGGTGGATTCTCCACCAGAGGACATTGGTAGTTTTCATAACCTGATGGAAAGGGCCACTAAGAGATTCGCACTTACCATGGTGGAAGATAAAGCAGAATGTTTCTTATATGACTTGAAGGAACCCTATCGGAGATCTGTTCGGTCCTTACCTATTGTAAGTCATATTTGGGAAGAAGGCCTAAAGGTTATGGAAACGCCAGGTACAGTGACTCCGGTGCTCGCTAGACTGGACAAAAAATATAAAGCGCCTGCAGATGCTCCAGTGTGTCTTTTGGGTCATCCCAAACCGGACTCAGTTATTACACAGGCGGCGCAACAGATATCGAGAAATCCATCAGCTTCAATTACGGCACCACCAGACAGAGAAGGTAGGAGACTGGACAACGCAGAAAAGAGATTTTCCTCAATGTCGGCTCTACTGGTAAAAGCTGCAAATGCCCTCGCTATTCTGGGAAGATACATGGGGACCTTTCGTCATATATTGACCGTGTACCAGAACCAGAGAGACAAGAAGCCAGAAAAATTCTTCTGGAGGGTGAGAGGACTTCGGCAGAAATCATAGATTGCGCTATGCATTTAGCGTCCACGGCATTTAGGTCTCTCCGAGGAGCAGCAGTTCTGCGCAGACAAGGGTGGTTAAAAGCGACTGCTTTTAGACCGGAGGTTCAGAATAAGATCTTAGACCTTCACTTCAACGGTGAAGATTTATTTGGTAAACAGGTTGATGACACACTACAGGGTATCAAGAAGGATACTGATACTGCTAAAGAATTAGGAACTCTGCAATACAGAAAGGTTCCTTTTCGAGGCTCTAGGGGTGGAGGGCAATCATCTTACAGAGGAGGATATCATCAAGGGAGATATTCATCTTACTCCGCCTCATCTCAGCCCTACCGTCAGCAGTATACACAGCGACAATCAAGAGGTTATACAAAATCAACTCCGAGAGGCAAAGGAGGTCGTCAGGGGAAAGACAACACCCGACGACAATGACAACCTTCAAACTCCGGCTACACCAACTCTTCTGAGATCAAATGCTTCCCTGGGTGGAAAGTTTGCTCATTATTTTCAAAATTGGCAAGAAATAAAATCGGACCAATGGGTCCTCAACATTATTCAATTCAGCCACACTCTAGAATTTCTACAGACACCTCCTTGTACACCACCGATGCATCAAAAAGTAAATCATTTGCATCAAATCCGGAAGGAGATTCGGACAATGCTCCGAAAGGGAGCAATATAACTGGTACCGAACTCCCAAAAAGAACGGGGTTTTACTCCCGATTTTTTCTGGTCAAGAAAAACATCCTCCAATGGCGTCCTATTCTGGATCTCAGATCCCTAAACACCTATCTCAAAAAGCAGTCTTTCAGGATGGTGTCTGTTCAGGACATCCTTCTACTATTGAACCCAAGGGATCATATGACCACTCTAGACCTACAGTATGCGTACTTTCACGTCCCTATCCATCCTTCACACAGACAGTACCTTCGGTTCATGGTAGCCGGAGAACATTACCAATTCAAGGTACTGCCATTCGGCCTAAAGTCAGCGCCAAGAGTGTTCACAAAATGCCTGGCTCCTGTGGCGGCTGTTTTAAGGAAACAAAAACATCAAATATTTCCTTACCTCGACGACTTGTTAGTCAAGGCACCATCGGAAGCACTAGCCCGAGATTCAACGAAGGCTTGCATAGACTTGTTTGCCAAACTAGGTTTGACTCTGCACGAGGAAAAATCAACCCTTCAACCAACAAAATAAATCGTGTTTCTGGGAGCAATACTAGATACGGAAAGGAACAAGGCGTTTCCCTCCAAAGAAAGACAGCTGAAGATCGTGTCTCCCTTCCAAGACTTTATAAAAAGAAAGTATCTTTCAGTACGCAGGTACAAGTCATTGCTGGGCATGATGTCATCTTGCATTCCTCTCGTGCCTCACTGCAGGTTAAGAATGCGCCCGTTGCAAGAACAGCTCGATCTTCAATGGCGTCAAGCGGAGGGATCCTTCCAAGACGTAGTCCAAGTAACACCAGACATGGTTCAAGCAGCGACATGGTGGACGAAAAAAGAAAAAGTCTCTCAAGGTCTTTCATTTCTTACAATACCAGCTCCATTGGTAGTGACTACCAATGCGTCCCTAGAAGGATGGGGAGCATTTCTTCAAGACCTTCAAGTCAGCGGTTGTTGGAAGTTGCACTAGCAGCAATTACACATAAACCTGCTCGAACTCAGGGCAATCCGCTTCGCATTACAAGCTTTCCTGCCAAGGATAAGAAGCTCGTCGGTGTTGGTAAGACCAGACAACACGACTGCAATGCACTACTTAAACAAACAAGGAGGAACAAGATCTCTCTCCCTGTCTCAAGAAGCCCAGAGAATATGGGAATGGGCGCTACAGAAAGGGATATCCTTGACAGCTGAACATCTCCCAGGAGATCAGAACGTCAAGGTGGATACTCTCAGCAGGCTCAGGTCAACCTGCCACGAGTGGGAGCTGGACCAGGGGACCCTATACAACATTTTTCGGAGATGGGGAAAACCAACAGTCGACCTCTTCACCAAAAAGGAAAACAAGAAATGCCGGTTCTTCGCAAGCTGGCTTCCCCAGAGGGGGTCTTGGGGGAATGCGTTTTCGATGGCATGGTCCGGGGTCTTTGCTTACGTTTTTCCTCCAATTCCTCTCCTGCCCGAGTGCTTGTGAAGATCAAAAAGGAACCGTGCAGGCTGATCCTGGTAGCCCCGTGGTGGCCCAGACAACACTGGTTCACAGAACTCCTGCTACTGTCGGAGGACTGTCCAGTTAGTCTCCGGCCAATTCCATCGCTTCTGACAATGTCCCAGGGACAAGTGCTCCATCCGGATCCGAAATCCTTGCGCTTAGCGGCCTTTCTCCTGAGCACTGTGAATTTCAGCATCTAAAAATCTCAGAGGAATGTAAAAGAATCCTGTCGAAGGCTAGAGCGGATAGTACCAACAAAACCTACAGAATGAAATGGAAGAGGTTTTGTCTATGGTGTCAGAGAAATAAAATTCATCCTCTAACTGCGGCACCTCATGAAATTATCCCCATAAATCTTACTTTTAGCCAAATCAGGGTTGGCTCACGCTTCTATTAAGGTGCATTTAGCTGCATTATCCCGCTACAGAAGGTCTGCCTCGAGCCCATTCTTATGGTCGGCAAGGATCATCAAACAATTTATGAAGGGATTATTCATAGTTTTTCCTCCAAGAAAACCACCACCACCACTTTGGCATCTAAACATAGTACTATCACAATTAATGAAACAGCCTTTCGAACCTATACACAGAGCGGATTTGAAATTCCTATCATGGAAGGTGGCCTTATCGCCTTGACATCAGCGAGACGAGTAGGAGAACTACAGGCTCTCACGATTCAAGACCCTTTTTTGCAATTTCAAGAAGACAGGATGATTCTTAGAACTAACCCAAAGTTTATTCCTAAAGTGCCAACTGACTTTCACTTAAATGAACCATTAGTATTGAAACGCTTCTTTCCTCAACCAGTAACAGCGGCAGAGAGAGTTCTGCATTCGCTGGATGTACAGCGATGTTTCAAATTCTATTTGCAAGAAACTAGGAGCTTTTGCAAGTCCTCACAACTCTTCGTTGCGTATAGAGCACCCAGGAAAGGTTCCCTTTATCAAAACGTGGGATTGCCAGGTGGATTTCTAGTGCAATTGTCTACTGTCACCAAGCTGCTAATAAACCTCTGAATGCACAGGTTTGTGCTCATTCGACGAGAGCAGTGTCCACATCCATTGCGTTGTTTGCAGGAGTGCCGATCCAGGACATCTGCAGAGCAGCAACCTGGACATCAACGCATACCTTCACTAGGCACTACTGCTTAGAAGCGGCTGCTGAGACAGATGTGGCAGTGGGAGAAGCGGTTCTGAGAAATATCATCCAATGACGGTGAGCCCTCTTTACATCCCTCCTTCCTTTTTTTTTGTTGATCACAAATGCACATTTTTATTACTTACTGTGTATGAGATTATTCATACTGTCTTACATGATGTTGGAATACAGAAGACAAATGTGCTTCGTTATATCACTGCTCGCTATTCTGATTCAGGCATGTGAATCTATGAAAGCTCCAATACTAGAGTAAGAAAACAAGTTACTTACCTGTAACTGTAGTTCTCCAGTATTGGAAGCTTTAATATATTCACATGCAACCCACCCTCCTCCCCTGAGAGGCTCACCTTGGATTTAGCACGGAAAGTGTTTTATGCACAAGTGCGCGAAAATCTGAGGGGCAAAAGGTTCTCTCAGGAGGGTTCTAGAGGGTGAGGAGCTCTGACTGGTTCAGGGAAAAGTTTGGTTCTTTTTACATAACAAGTGTAATGGGTTGCAAAAGGGAATTGGGCCGAGGCCTCTTTCAGTTTGCTTTACTGCTAAGCATTGCTTTTTTATATACCGGAGACTACCGTGTCAGCGACGGGGAATGATTCAGGCATGTGAATCTATGAAAGCTTCCAATACTGGAGAACTACAGTTACAGGTAAGTAACTTGTTTTCTTCTGTGATTCACAAAGTCACAGCCTTTGCAACTACTACATACCTTTATACACTGTACAAAAGCAATTTTGCGAGTCAGAAAATGATTTCTTATTTCCAAAACTGTGGGCACAAACCATTGAGAAGTTACCAACACCTGAGTTGGAATGATAACTGGGTCGCTAAGGGTAAGATGTCCCAATGGAACAACTTCCTCTTGCAGAATTTTTGTGAGTACCTTTGCAGTTGGGGGTGGTGAGGTATAGATAGTAGTCCTGGGGAACTGCATGCCCCCCAACGTCTTCGTTACCTGGAGACATTTTTATAAAGCAGGTGCTTTAGGGGACACTGGCTCCTATAAAAAAAAAAACAGGTCAGCTGTTCGTTTCGAGGCTCCATCTCTGTGTTCACTGCCATGGGCTCAATCTCTGTGTTCACTGCCATTCACAGAGGGTTGTAAAATGCCTTTTGCTTAATTAATTTACATGATACAAGAGGTTTAGTGACTTACTGCAAATACACATTTTGTGAAGCATCTGATTAGTACATATGTTGTATCGCAAAGTGAAGACCCTTTTGCAAACCAGTTGTCGTGACATTTGCTCCTCTTGGTTAGCGAGCAGGACTTCGTACATAGGGCCCCAGGTTAGTAAGAAAAATTGGCCACAAGTGCTGGTTGGGTTTGTCAAACCAAGTATTGAGTTCTCCCAAAAGCATAGATTAGAGTGATCAATTGTAATGTCTGCAATCCAACTAAAGAGGGAGTCTGAGAAGTTAGGTTTTGGGGGGGGGGTCAATGAATAAATAGGAATGAGATAGAAAAGGTGGAAAGTGAACAACAGATGAGTAAGAATTTACATTTGGAAACTGAATTCTTTGACATTGGAGGAGGTTAAGGGATGTTTGATACTAATCCAGCTGCGGTCTTTTTTGTCAGCCAATTTGGGATGGCCTCATGTAATGTAGATGCTTCATCGTTACCTTGCCACGTTTTAGTGATGGGGAGGATGCACAGGCTGTGATTGGATTTTAAGTTCAAGATGTGGGTCTGTCTTTCTTTAGCAATCTGGTGTTAACTAGGATGATTGGCAGTCAGATCCTCCCTGGAGTTGAATGGGAAAGGACAACTTGATTGTCATGCTGGCAGGGTGGGCAGCCAAGTATATTGGGCAGGAAGTGAGTTTCTCGAAGTAGAAGAGAGAGAAAGAGATTTTTGTTCGCTATCCTCAAGATACCAGCGGAGGATATTGGGAGGAAGGAGGAAAACCTGCAGGATGAAAGGTAGAAACTGATAGTTGCCCTGGCTGGTTTGGCAGCAGAAGATGAGGGAGAAGAGGGTTCATCAAGCTGCTCTACAAGGCACAGGAGCACTTTTTTCGGATTTAGGTGGATAGCAGTTGGCTGAAGAGAGAAGTAAAATTAGAGCGAGTATGGACGATGTTGGAAGGAGCGAAGGAGGATAGGGTGGGTTGTACATTGTCAAAGATAAGCAAGAAGTCAATGAGTGATAGGAGAGGTAGCTAGGTTATGGAGAGTTAATGCATTGTGATGTAGTTTGCTTTAAAAAGGTGAGCCTTCGACTCTTTCCTAAATTGGAGTGGCGTTGCGGACATTCTGATGGACATGGGGAGGTTGTTCCAGATCCTGGGTGCATGGATTAAAGGCCTGCTGTCTTAATTTTTCTATTTTACACTTCTTAGTTTGTAGCTTGATGGTGTTTGGGCTGCTGATGGGCCAAGGTCCACCAGAGATGGGGAGCTAGCCTGAAAGATAAGCGGGAGTACAGGTCGCGATTAGCCAAGAGACTAAGAAGAGTAAAAAAAAATCCATCCATGCACCTAGGATCTGGAACAACATCCCTGACTTTACCAGGACCGCTCCACTGCTGCTCCAGTTTAGGAAAAAGTTGAAAACTAACTCCTCTAAAGAACACTATATCACAATACAGTAACATTACACTTCTGTTACTATAACTAAACTAACTTTTCTGTCACTTGTTAAACATATGCTTGCCTTTCACCGTGTTCAGTGCTCAACTGCCTTTTGGCTAGTTTCACGCTATACAAATATTACATGCATACCCACATAGTGAGATGTTATAGGAGGCACAGGTAAATAGGATCCTTGCCGACAGCACACGGTGAGAGTACTTGCCTGAATAGCAATGTCTGGCATGTGAGTATACAGACATATGATAGCCATAGCCGACTCAATTTGATGTAACTGAATAAAATTTGTTTACAAAAAAAAAAGAAATGATAGCCATAGCTGGTTTATTGTCGGGAGATCTTAGCATATGGTGGCAAAACCTGTGACGTAAACATTGAAACTGAAATGATAACGCTCCTTATTGTGGCATTTTGAAAACAGATATGAAAGTGTGTTCTGTTTGGGGTGATGTGGAAAGTGGCATCTTGGCGATGTCTTTAACTCGAGGGAAAACTCAGACTTATTATAACCTTGGGGTCTTTTGCACAGCCACCTAGCACAATAAAATTTCGTACTGTATTTGAGTAGCAGCCCTGGTACAGATTCATCATTGAACAATAGGACTGGCCCACAGAGCAGTGCAGACACATTTGGGTACCACCACTTCACAGCTGAGAAGCACTTGTGTATAGGCACCTCTGGCAGGTTGGCACTTCGAGTATGACTTTGGGATATCTGAGCAACACTCTTTGAATAGCACCCTGATATTATAGACCGCAACCTTAACTATTAAGCATGGCTCGAGTCCATGTTGGAAGTATCCTAGAACCTCGAGAACATGCTTGGAGTATCCCAGTAGTAACCTGACACTTAGGGATCTATTAGGATGGCGGATGGATGGCCGCCGCTGGGCCTCGATCGCAACCCGGAAAACCGCCGGTCCCATTAGCATGGCAGTGACCATGGCGGTGGAACTGGACCGCTACAATGGTGCCGGTGCAAGGCCAGGCTCCGCCTGCATGATTATGATGCTGGCGGTAGCCAGCCTTTCCGCAGCAGTGGGACCACCGTGGAAAGGCATGCAGAAAATGTCTCTGTGGGCCCATTGCGGGCCCCCAATGTGTTGGGGGGGGGGTGTGTGGGTGCATTAGGGGAGTACCCATGGTACACCCCTACATGTCCCTGTACCAGGTGGCAGGCACTGTGCAGTGCCTGCCAAGCAGTGCAGTGATATGCATGACATGCTCCTTTTCACATCACGGCGTTGCTGCTGGCAGCAGCAACCCCCGCAATGTTAATGCCTGCGATCTGCATGCTAATCGGACCGGCGGTTATGCCTTGGGACTTCGCGGGCGGTCTTTTCCCGCTACCATGGCCGTCAGGCTGATCTATACGACCGCCATCCTAATGTTATGTTATGTTAAGTGTCATTTATAGAGCGCGCTAACACCGAGGCTTCATGGCGCTTTAAGACTGAATGAGTGAGGGGGAAACATGAGTGAACGCTGTTATTGACCAAGGGGTGGGAAAAGGTGAGTTTTAAGAGATATTCTGAATTGCAGGAGGGAGGGGCTAGATTTAGTAGAAAGAGGGAGGAGATTCCAGAGGACGGGAGCTAGATGGGAGAAGCGGCGACCGCCGAATTTCTTGGTTTTAGCTTTGGGGGTGACTAGCAGCTGGAGGTGGTCTGATCGGAGGTTGCGCGTAGGTCGATAAGGGGTGATGAGGGATTTGAGGAATGCAGGGCCAGTGCAATGAAGGGCCTTCAAAGTGAGACAGGCCACCTTAAAAGCTGCCCTTTGGCCAATTGGTAGCCAATGCAGGCTGTGAAGTAGAGGTTTTGCCGATTGCCATCTGGGAGTTTTGTGAATAAGACGGGCCGCTTGGTTCTGAACAACCTGAAGACGGTGCAGTAGAGATTGTGGGAGACCATGATAAAGGGAGTTGGAGAAGTCCAGACGGGAGAGTACTAGTGAAATGACAACCTGTGTGAGTGCGGCGGGCGGAAGTAGATGGCGAACTTTGCGGATCTTCCGGAACTGGTACATACAGGATGAGATAACCGCACCCACTTGGGCTTTGAGCGATAGTTCGGTGTCGATAATCACACCCAAGCTCTTCACTGATTTAACCGGGATTGGGGGGGGGCCTAGCTCAGAGGGCCAGAACTGTGGACCCCAGTGGGCATGGCTGAGTCCGGGGAGAAGGAGCTCAGTTTTCCCAGGATTTAGCCTTAGTTGATTCAGGTTCATCCATTGTTGGATGTGGATCATGACAGTGCGAAAAGTGTTGATCGCATGGGGTGAGTTAAGAGGAAGGACAATCTGCAGATCGTCGGCATAGTTGTAGACATTAATGTCCCATTTCTGAAGTGAGTGGATCAAGGGCCGGAGGTATAGGTTGAATAGGAGTGGGGGGAGAGGGACGAGCCCTGAGGGACTCCTCAGGTCGTGGGGGTTTTGGTTCCAGTATAAGGGCCCAGGCGGACGGCCTGTGTTCTTCCGGTCAAGAAGGACTCTACCCATTTAAGGGCAGTGCCCTGGATGCCCGCCTGTCCGACACGGTGGAGAAGGATGTTGTGGTCCACCGTGTCGAATGCGGCCGACAGGTCCAAGAGCACGAGGGCTTGGGGGGTCCCTGCGTCCGCATTACTCCTGAGGGTGTCCAGAACTGCCAGAATGATGGCCTCAGTCGAGTGGGCAGGTCTGAAGCCGGCTTGGTTGGGCTCAAGGTGGCAGGAGGATTCGATGAAGTTAGACAGGCATCGGGAGACGTGGGCCTCCATTAGTTTGGAGAAGTAGGGAAGGAGGGAAATGGGGCGATAATTGGATGGTTCCGCGGGGTCGGCGCCAGGTTTTTTGAGAAGGGGCACTAGGATTGCCTCTTTGAAAGAACTAGGAATGATGCCACAGCTGAGTGAACCATTTAGCAGGGTAAGGATGCAATCAGGTAGGTTGAGGCAGATGTTCTGTAAGACAGGTGGTGGACAGCAGTCGTAAGGGGAGCCCGATTTAACACGCGTAGTAAGTTCTGCTAGTGAAGTAGGGTTCAGGGCCGTGAAGGTAGTGAGAGTCCGGTGGTTATTAGAGGAAGTGTCCGGAAAATGTGACTGGGGAGGGAGGGGGATAGAATTTTTGATTTTTAAGATTTTTTCCACAAAAAAGAGGTTAAGAGAATCGCATGCCTCTTGAGTGGGGGTCTGGGCTGGGAGGGTTCTGTCGTCGGTGGTGAGTTCGTTCATGACTTTGAACACCTCCTTAGATTTATTAACCGCAGACGAAATCCTATTGGAAAAATGTGCCGATTTTGCAAGGAAAATTGCGGTTTTGTATTCTTTGCGTGCGGCCAGGTAAGACGACCTGGCTGAATTAGAATAATCACGTCGCCAGGTGCGTTCTAGCTGGCGCGTTTTTAATTTATAATGCTTGAGGTCCTCAGAGAACCACCTGTGGGAGTTGGGATGCCTAGTGCGGGAAAATTTGGTGAGGGGGGCAAACTGGTCACTGGCTGACCTCAACCAAGAAGTGATGTCCTTTTCTATAGCGTCGATGTTGTCAATGGGATTGACGACTGGGCAGGTGTCTGCTAGGGTGGTAAGAAAGCCCTGGGAATCGTAAGCGCTCCATTTCCGACAGGAGCCGCCAGCCATCAGAGGAGCAGGAGTCCGGCCAACGACCGTGATGGACGTATCAACAAAGTGATGATCTGACCAGACGCAAGGGGATACTGCTGGCTGCGACAGAGCCAGATTGCAGGTCCAGATCTGGTCCAGAATATGGCCCTTGGAGTGAGTAGGTTTGGTGACCTGTTGAGTGAGATTTAGGCTAGTGAGAAACTCAAAGAGCTCGATAGCATGGGGACCGGCGTTGGTGTCATTGAACCAGTAGTTCAAATCGCCGAAGAGGGCGAAGCTGGAGTGTTGCGTTAGTAGGTTGGACAACTGTTCGCTTAAGATGGTAGAGAAAGATGGCATAGGATATGGTGGCCTGTATAAGAGGAGGAAGGTAAAAGCGCCAGTGGCGGTTTCCTGGCTGACGAGCAAGTTGTCCACCTCTGGGAGGGGGAGGGAGTAAGAGGAAGTAGTGTTCAAGCGCTTGGATATGATAGCTGCCACCCCACCCCCTGGTCGGTCGCCGGGCCGGTCGGCGTGGAGGATGTAGTAGTCAGGGGGGAGGGCTGCCAAGATGTGTGGGAGAGATTCTGACGTTAACCAAGTTTCCGTTAGTAGGAGTATGTCCGGTTTATTATTGGACAACAGGATGTAAATGTCCTCGCGGTGTTTTACTAAAGAGCGGGTGTTCAGGTATGACACCCTGACAGAGGTGGAATGCGTGGTCGATGTAACTATGGGAGTGCAGCCATGAGAGGAGGGTAAGGCAGTAGAGAGTAAGCCGGCTGTGTGTATGCGGCTATGGGAATTAGGAGACACGGGGGGGCAGCGTGCTGTAGGTCCTTAAGAGCTTGTGCGGAGTATGAGATGGAACGGCCGGCACGGTTTGCCCTTAGGCTTGGACGGGCGCAGACGGGCTTTCCTTTGGTGCGCCATCGGCGCGCCCGCTGCGCTCGTCCGCTGCGCGTCCGAAAGGTGCACATTATTTATAGGTATGGGAGGGCGGCGGCGGGGGGGCGTGGCCTCAAAAGGGGGCGTGGCCTGCGGCCTCGCCGAGCTGGCGACTGAAAGACTTTGTTGTCTCTGGGGGCCTCGGCAGCGCTAGGACCACTGCGTGGCGCTGAAGCAGGAGCTGAGTGTATGACACGTGCAGGCAAGTGATAACAAAATAAATCATAAAGTTAAAAGCAAGTTTTTTTAAAAAACGCTCTCGGCTTCCGCCTCAAGAGCTCTATTCAATCCTAATGCCTGGCGCTTGTAATCAGTGTCTCTATATAGGGCGGCGGCGGGGGAGGGGGCGTGGCCTCAAAAGGGGGCGTGGCCTGCGGCCTCGCCGAGCTGGCGACTGAAAGACTTTGTTGTCTCTGGGGGCCTCGGCAGCGCTAGGACCACTGTGTGGCGCTGAAGCAGGAGCAGAGTGTATGACACGTGCAGGCAAGTGATAACAAAATAAATCATAAAGTTAAAAGCAAGTTTTTTAAAAAAACGCTCTCGGCTTCCGCCTCAAGAGCTCTATTCAATCCTAATGCCCGGCGCTTGTAATCAGCGTCTCTATATAGGGCGGCGGCGGGGGGCGTGGCCTCAAAAGGGGGCGTGGCCTGCGGCCTCGCCGAGCTGGCGACTGAAAGACTTTGTTGTCTCTGGAGGGCTTCGGCAGCGCTAGGACCACTGCGTGGCGCTGAAGCAGGAGCAGAGTGTATGACACGTGCAGGCAAGTGATAACAAAATAAATCATAAAGTTAAAAGCAAGTTTTTTTTAAAAACGCTCTGGGCTTCCGCCTCAAGAGCTCTATTCAATCCTAATAGACCCCTAAGTTGCAATTTCGATGGTATTTTATTTTATAGTACATGAATGTTTCTAGTCAGCAACCAACAGTTATTAGTTGTAAATCAGATGGTATTTTATTATATAGCACTTGAATATTTATAGACAGCAACCACCAGTTATTAGTTGTAATTCAGATGGTATTTTATTTTATAGCACTTGAATGTTTATAATCCGCAACCAACAGTTATTAGTTGCAATTTCTATTGTATTTTATTGTATAGTACATGAATGTTTATAGTCAGCAACCAACAGTTCTCTTCCAGGGGATACTCATCAATAGTCATAAGCAGTGAATTATCCTCGCCCACGTGCAGGATCCCGGAGCAAATAGCAATATTTATATATATACATATATATACATACATATATGTACATACATATACAGTTGTATGTCCAGATGATAAATTGTATAGAATTTACAACCCCATACACCTAAATATGTATGTATAGCTACATATATGTACATATGCAGCCCCATCAAAAAGACTAAAACTAATAGGGCAAACAGCCAAAAATTACGTCAGTTTTACATGTATAATAATAAGTCTCTCAAGACTGCTTGTAGTAGATAGTATACACTGTAAAGGTTTCATACAAGAATCCTTTATATACCAAAACAAGGAAGGATAGATAATTGCAGGCAGTTTGGCCCATAGGCTGCATAAAAATAACTGCCTTAGTACAGAAAAGACAACTGGCACCCTGCCTTTAAGGCTTACAAGAATCTGACACTTTGCCTTTAAGAACCTCAGAGAGCACTCTGCTCCCAGCATGCCCCACAGGTGACAGTTAGATCAGTTCTTTTTTCCGGCTCCTGTGAGGATCTAGGTGCTTGAGCTCAACAGTTTTTGGACTTTTCTGTCAGGAATTGTCATTTTTCTTGGATTTTTGCGATTTCTCCTTTACTGGCAAAGGTTTTTCAACCTTTTCTGACAGATTTTCTTCATATTTTCTGTCAAAATGCCGGCTCTTTTTCGCAAATGTCCAGCCTGTGGGAAGAAGATGGCCATTTCAGATCCACATTCAGTGTGTATCGCCTGTCTTCCTTCTAGTCACAAGATAGACTCTTGCTATCATTATAAGAAGTTTTCTGCGAGAACTTTACGTGATAGAGAGTGGATTCGTCTTCAAGCTGTGATGGAGAGAGGAGCAGCCCGGTTGGAAAGTGGCCTTGCGACGCAAGAGCCCTCCTCTCATCAGGAACATCGACGCCAGCATCATTCTGCCTCTTCTACATCGAGAAAACGGTAGATTCCAGACTGTTCGCCTTCAACATCTTTACCGCCGTCGAAGAGAGGGTCTACACAGTCTCCGACGTCGAGACGGCGTGAGTCTCCGTCGTCGAGGACGGCTTCGACGTCGAAGCGTACTACCTCGGGCTCGAGGTATATTCAGGATGTGGGTCAGTCGACGTCTAAACACCCATCGCCGTCTAGACACCCATCGACGTCGGGACATTCTCCGTCGCCTCACCATAGGTCGACGTCGAGAAGTTTGCCAATGGCGAAGACATCTCGAGATCAGTTGACGTCGAGAGCGTCGAAGTCGACATCGAGGAGGCGAGAACACTCGCCGTGGAGATCACCACGACGTCATAGAAGGTTGACGTCGAGGTCCCCTTTGAAGAAGACGAGGTCGCCGCCGAGGGCAATGGGGTCCTTAACTCTTTCCATTCATTGCCCCACGTCGGGGAGAAGCAAGGTTCCACGTCGAAGGAGGTGCATTAGTCGACGTCGAGGGAAAAAGAGCCTGCTGCTGCCTCAGAGGAGGTTGGAGCAGCATCTCGTTCACTGTCAAGGTCCTCATCGTCGCCAGGACTGCATATTGTCCAGGTTTTCCCGGAGGACTCTCTGGATGTTGGCGTCGAGCCTCGACGTACACAGTCTAAGGCTCTCAGTAGCCCGGGTTTGGACTATTCCCGTACCTACTCTCCCTCTCGCCTGTCACGATCTCCATCACGTGCTGAGGCCCCATGGAGAATGCCACATAGATCAGGATCTCCAATAGTGGTTTCTTCCAGGAGAAGAAGTCCGCGCAGATCGCACTCTCCACGTACTCATCATGTACGCTCAAGGGACAGGTCTCACTCCTATCATTCTTCATCAAAGAGAAGGCGACAGAGATCTCCCACATGGTCTTCTTCGATCAGGACCTCTATGAGAGTTTATTCTCCAACTTTCACGTCTACACCTCCATCAAGAGTGTCTCCCATTGATGATCTCACCACCTTCAATGAGGTTCTTTGTAGAGGAGCAAGTAAGTTGAACATTAGTATAACTGTTCCTACTGTTTCCTCTTCGGTGATCTTTGAGACCCTCCATCACCGTTCTACAGTCAGGCCTCTGCTTCCTCTTGTCTCTGGCATTATCGAACTTGCTACTCAGACTTTTCTGAAGCCAGCAATGTGGGTTCTGTGCCCATCCGGATAGCGAAGAAGTACAAGGCTCCTGATCAAGATCTGTTATTTCTTTCTGATCCTCCTCCTGATTCTATCATTTTTGGAGAGGCTAGGAAGACTCACTCTTCTACGTCTTCCTCCTCGGTACCTCCAGATAGAGATAGCAAGCTGATGGACTCTATAGGGAGAAAGATGTGTAACACCTCAGCATCTTTCATGAAGGTGCCAGTGCCTCCACTCTGCTGGGGAGGTATGATAGATTCTTGTGGGATTCTCTGGGCCGTTTTGCAGACAAACTTCCTAAAGAAGATCAGCAAGATTTTCGTGAAATACTACAAGAGGGAGGTCTTGTAGCGAATCAGATTATTAGTGCCTCTGCTGACTCCGCTGATCTGGCTGCACACGGGTACTCTCATGGTATCTGTTCAAGGCGTTCTGCATGGCACCGGTTAATTGGCCTTAAGCCTGAGGTACAGCGGAAGATCACTAATTTACCATTCAATGAGTCTTCTCTCTTCGGTTCCCATGCAGTTGATGAAATGGCGAAGAGGAAAGCGGAAGTGGACACAGTGAAAGCTGTAGAGCTGGAGAAGAAGAAGGAATTTCGTAGACGTTTTCGCTCCTACGATAGACGCCCATTCCAACAAAGGGGTCAAACTTCTCAGTGGTCATCGCAAGGCCACCAGCAGCAGCTGAGGTCTCATTTCCACCAAAGAAGACCAGGGAGAGGGAATAAAAAGCAGCAGACCCCTACCTCAAAGCAACCATTGAAGCAATGAGGGGGTGCTTCCTCTGAACACGTTCTCCACTCCAGTAGGAGGAAGTATCGCTGGTCATCTGGAGGAGTGGAAACATATAGCCAATGACGAATGGGTGTTAAATATTGTTGAGAATGGTTACCTGCTACGTTTCAAGAGCCCACCACCATCGGTTCCTCCGAAAGGAGGAATCCACCTGTGTCTTCCTGTTTTACAAGAGAAAGTAAAAAATCTTCTCCTAAAGAAAGCCATAGAGTATGTTCCGGTTCATCAGAGGCGCCAGAGGATATACTCTTGTTAATTCCTGGTCGAAAAAAGAGGACCTTCAGCAGAGTACAGACCAATTCTGGACTAACGCATCTTGAACGGAGATATCCGCAAGGAAAAGTTTTGGATGCTTGCTCTGCACCAGATCTTCCCTCCTCTATGTCAAGGAGACTGGATATGCTCCAGAGATCTGCAGGACGCTTATTTTCACATTCCAGTGTCCAGGAAACATCTGAAGTTTGTCCTCTTTCAAATTACTCTGCGTCACTATCAGTTCCGAGTTCTACCATTCGGACTCAAGTCAGCCCCACTGACTTTTTTCAAAGTGCATGGCAGTGGTGGCGGCTTTTCTTCGCAGGCAAAGAATATTCATTTATCCATATCTGGATGACTGGCTTCTGAAGAGTTCCACCCATCCCTTCTTCAGTCTCATCTCTCCTACAGCCTCCAACTACTGAACAAGCTGGGCCTGCGAGTCAATTTCAAAAAATCAATTCTCAACCCGACTCAGAACATTCACTACCTTGGATCGTCGCTAGACACCATGGAGGCAAGCGTGTGTCCTTAAGCGGAGAGATTTTCATCAATCAAGATAAAATGCCAGCATCTCCTATAGTCTCTCTACCCGACGGTAAGACAAGTGTCCTCTCTCCTGGGGTCCATGGCTTCCTGCATCTACATAGTCCACAATGCCCGATTGCACATGCGTCCCCTGCAACAGGCTCTGGAGGACCAGTGGGTGCAAGCGTCAGGCAGTTGGGAGGATCGTATTACTCTTCCCCAGTCTGCCAAGGACTCCATCAGGTGGTGGACAAAGAGATCCAATCTGATGAGAGGTGTTCTCTTCCATCAAGAGACTCCGACTCAGACCATAAATACAGACGCCTCCCTACAGGGTTGAGGTGCTCACATGGATCACCTTCAAGTGAAGGGTCTATGGTCGGAAACAGAGAGGGGATATCATATCAACTTACTGGAGTTGACGGCCGTTCAGCTAGCCCTCAAGTTGTTCTTCCCATCTCTTCAGTCCAACGCTCTCTTGATTCAGACAGACAACACCACGATGATGTTTTATTTGAACAAGCAGGGAGGAACCAGATCCAGAATTCTATCTCAGGAGGCACAAGCAATCTGGAAGTGGTTACTGGCAAGACATCTTATTATCATGGCAGTCCATGTGCCGGGCGTTCAAAACGTCCAGGCGGACTTCCTCAGCAGAGAGTTCTTAGAAGCGCACGACTGGGTGCTAAACGGCGAGGTAGCTCAAGATATCTTTCGAAGATGGGGCACTCCGGACATAGACTTGTTCGCAGACTCGACAAACGCCAAATGTCCCGTCTATGCATCCAGGTTTCACCAACCAGGTTCAAGCAGGAATGCTCTGTTGATAAGATGGTCTCAGAGCTTACTCTACGCTTTTCTTCCGCTACCTCTTATTCCAGCAGTGATCACCAAGTTCTACAAGACCAACTCCAGGATGATTCTGATCGCTCGGGACTGGCCGCGCCAGTGGTGGTACCCGGACCTTCTACAGCTTTCTGAGGTCCCACACCGGAGGTTGCCTTGCCGTTCGGACCTGCTGTCCAAGAGCCAGGGGCGAGTGTTTCACCCCAACCTCTCTTCGCTCAGGCTGACAGCATGGCTCTTGAAGTCTTGCAATATGGACACTTAGACTTGCCAGCTGACTGTATGAACATCCTTAAGGAAGCTAAGAGGCCTTCTACCAGGGCTTCTTACGCTTTCAAGTGGAAACGCTTCTACATATGGTGCTTGAATAATGGTCATGTCCCTGTTAAAGGACAGGAACAGGTCATTCTGCCGTATCTTTTATATCTGGCTAAGTCAGGCTTGAAGTTCACATCTATTAAGATACACTTAGCCGCAATTACGGCATATAGGAAGTCTCCTATGCAGGGTTCTTTTTTCAAGATTTCGGTGGTGTAAGATTTTCTCGAAGGTCTGAAAAAGGATATCCACCTGTACGAGCACCTTCTCCTCCGTGGGAGCTCAATGTGGTTCTTACTAAACTGATGGGTGCACCTTTTGAACCAATACACAAGTCGTCACTGCAGCACTTGTCTTGAAAAGTGGCCTTCTTGGTGGCTATTACATCTGCACGTAGAGTCAGCGAGTTGCAAGCCTTGTCCTGTAAAGAACCCTACACTGTTTTAAATTCAAATAGGGTGGTTCTTAGAACTCATCCTAGTTTCCTGCCAAAGGTGGTTTCAGATTTCCACATTAATCACGGCATTACTTTACCTACATTTTTCGCTAACCCTTCTACTCCCCCTGAAAGGGCATTACATTCCTTAGATCTTAAAAGAGTGTTAAAATTATATCTAGACAAGACGAAAGATATAAGAAAGACAGACAGACTATTTGTAAATTATGGTCTTATTAACACAGGTCTAGTGGCATCAAAGAGATCCATTTCAAGATGGATAGTCTCCTGAATTTCCTTGGCCTATCAGTTGGCCAATAAGTCTCTTCAGGGAAGGCCTAAAGCACATTCAACCAGAGGAAAGGCCACTACTACAGCCCTCCTCAGGAACATTCCCATAGCAGAAATCTGCAAAGCAACTACATGGCGGTCTGTTCATACTTTCTCTCGCCATTACTGCTTGGATTCAGATGCTCAGGCAGATGCTCAAGTAGGTCGGGCATCCATGAGGAATTTGTTTGGTTGATGGTCGGTTTTTCAAAGATGTTATTGTCTTTTTAGTACTAGTGCTGAAATGCTCGTCCGCTAAGTGTGGGGTATGGGCTTGCTATTCTATTCACTGCTTATGACTATTGATGAGTATTCCCTGGAAGAGAAGGATAAATTACTTACCTGTAATCCTAGTTCTCTTCCAGGGGTAAACTCATCAAAGTCATAAGCATCCCTCCCGCCTCCTCGGACGAGCAATGCGAGTGCTAGTTGTTAATAAGTTGACAACGCCTTTACAAAAAAGAACTGATCTAACTGACCTAACTGTCACCTGTGGGGCATGCTGGGAGCAGAGTGCTCTCTGAGGTTCTTAAAGGCAAAGTGCTCAGATTCTTGTAAGCCTTAAAGGCGAGGTGCCAGTTCTCTTTTCTGTATTAAGACAGTTATTTTTATGCAGCCTATGGGCCAAACTGCCTACAATTTTTTTATCCTTCCTTGTTTTGGTAAATAAAGGATTCTTGTATGAAACCTTTACAGTGTATAGTCTCTATTACAAGCAGTCTTGAGAGACTTATTATTATATATGTAAAACTGATGTAATTTGTGACTGTTTGCCCTATTTGTTTTTGTCTTGTTGATGGGCTTCATGTTCATATATGTAGCTATACATACATATTTAAGTGTATGGGGTTGTACATTCTATACAATGTATCATCTAGGCATACACCTGTATATGTATGTACATATATGTATATATATATCTGTAAATATATATATATATATATATATATATATATATATATATATATATATATATATATATATATATATATATATATTGCTATTTGCTCCGGGATCCCGCACATGGGCGGGGATAATTCACTGCTTATGACTTTGATGAGTATACCCCTGGAAGAGAACTAGGATTACAGGTGAGTAACTTATCCTTATTAGTTGTAATTCAGATGGTATTTTATTTTATAGCACTTGAATGAGCTTATGGGCTGTTAACTTGAACAACAACAAAATGGCCATAATGTTACCTGGCACAGCACTTACAGTGTGTTTTTGTTTTTCCTTAGAATAAAATTGGACTGCCACTTTTTTTAGTGAGTCAGTGGCAAACCGTATTAGGTAGATCATTCTTCTGTGACAGAAATATGTGTCAGCTGTACATCGAGTGTTTCTAACAAGCACACATATTTTTTTGATAGGTACAAATGGGATTTAGTTAGACTAAAACTGATGGATTTAA
The DNA here is from genome assembly GCF_964261635.1 of Lissotriton helveticus. Taxonomy (NCBI): domain Eukaryota; kingdom Metazoa; phylum Chordata; class Amphibia; order Caudata; family Salamandridae; genus Lissotriton; species Lissotriton helveticus. Next base: position 582,043,641 of record NC_136063.1, read on the forward strand.
ATCTTCAGTTAGTTGATACCATTAGTGCGCAGATAGTGGCATTCTATTCCATTGCTTTTATCTTGTGTGTACCTTTAGAGATAGGAGCCAACAGTATGCAGTCAGCCTTGATCTTATAACAAAAGCCAGAAACTTGCATGGAGTTGCTTGTTTTTTACATTCAATGGGGACGTGGCTTAGCAGTTTAGATAACGTTGTACATTTAAGGAAAACCCACCTTCGTAACCCCCACTCCATAAAAAAGGATTAGCCAAAAAATAATGGAATACTGTATGAGTGCCCCTTCAGAACTGCTTGTAAGACATTAATATTTTCTTTTATGGTGGGATGATCACTAATATATTGGGGAAACATTAATAAAACCCACTTGCCACAGATGATGACGGTCGCCACAAAGTTGAAAATCACCTTTGTGACAAATAAAGGGCAACCTTAAATAAATAGATATAAGCGTTTATGATAGCTCGGAAATCCTGATAAAATCAAGTAAATCAAATATTACAGTTATTCTAACAAAACGTCAGACAAAAAACCCCGAATTAAAGAAATAATAAACATCCAAGTCATACTTCCAAAAAATGTATCATTGTATAGGGACTGTGGCAAGTATCCGTATGTATAGGTATATTAGGGAAAGAAAACTGATGACTTGAATGTGACCCTATGTATTTACCAGTGGCTGATATTAACAGCCCTGCCAAGCATTTTAAGTTACATTACCGCATTATCGCATGTGACATGATTGTCACGCAAATCAGCGTACTTAAAAGCTGACTGTATAACCGATATTTGTGGTTCGTAGAGTCTAATATTTTTAGTGGAGTAGTGTGGCTCACTGGTTAGAGGCAGCAGGCCTGAGAGCAGAAGTCAGCCTGGGACCAGGGTTCAATTCCCGACGCGGCAGGGTCGTGGACCTTGGTCAGCGGACTTGATAATTCTCGCTTCGGTGCTTACTCTAATCAGGGGTTCCACTCGGCAACTCTGGGCATTAGCTTGCCTAATCTCCACAACGGCCTCACCAATTCCGGGGATTCCTGGCTCCACCTTGGGGACTCCCAGCAAGGGACCATCCCACAGGGAAAGCCAGGACGGGTTCCCCAGAGTTATACAGCGCCGGGACGCCCCGTTGCTGGAGCAGCTGTGCGCTTTACAAGTATACTACATTTACATTTACATTAATTAGGTTACAGAAACACAAAGCAGACGGGGCACAGCAGCCTATGCGAGTTCTGCTATAACGTTTTGATGGTTCATCCTGATTGAACGGTGTTTTGCTTGTATTACCATAGGCTGACCAGCCAACCTCCCCCGGTACTAATTGGTCCTTATAGCACGCACGTGCGTGCAGCCGTACAATGGTATATCACCCGCTCAGCGCAGGATTATTCCTGATAGATGAGTTTGGTGAGAGCGGCATCACTCTTGCGCGAGTGGTTGTGGGGGGAAGGCTGCCCAGCACTAGTAATGTCAGTGCGCATCTCTGAGGTCAATAATTTAATTGAAATAAAATAAAAAGGAAGATCCCCGCCGCCGCGACCGACCGAATCCCACAGACTGCAGTGGCCGCCGCCTGGAACCCAAATCTACTGCTCTGACTCGGTCTGAATCATGCCATGGGGGCTGGCTTTGGATGCGGGAGTCGTTGCGGCCATGAGGCGGACGAAATCGAATTGCAGCTCCACTTGCAAAAAATGTAAGTCAGTGTGCTTAATCCTTGGATAAGAATATAAATTTGATAAAATGAGGGGAAGTGCGGCCTTCAGATGGACGCCAAGGAGCAGGGATCGCAGAGAGGGGCACTTGACCCCCGCTGTATGCACATGGAGGGTCGGTCGCTGGCATACAGATGGTACATCAGTCGTCGTAGGGCAGCATCTCTACACACACTTCATCATTTCGCGGCAATGAAAAGAAGAAGGCACATAAGCCCTTGCTTTCGATCAATGCCATTTGCACGAGGGTCACAACAGGGAGCAGAGTGACAAGGAGCATTTACACACAGGCTCGAAAACCCACTGCACCTTCCTTTCACAAAGAGCAAAGACACGTGGACCCTACCCCTACGAATATCAAGACTAATGCCTAGAGAAGCACCATTCATAGGGGTATCAGAGGTCAGGCTGCGTAGCCTTCGCAGCCCTCCAGTCTTGCAAGTCCAATGCAATAAATCAATATAACCGGGTTCTGGTCTGAAGAAAGGCCAACATGATTTCATGACTTGAAAGTGAGCCCTGAAATTAAGAGATTCGGGAGGGCTGTTATGAAAAGATTACAGATATTTTATTTTTCCACTAATAGTATTCCTTTGTATGAGTCAGGGAGACGCTTGGCTGTAATAAGTATTAATTACTCTATGAGAAGCTTGAGAGATGCTGAGCAGCATGAAAAACTGTCACTACGATTAGAAGTGTGTGGAGAGCAGCAGTTAAGTGAAAGGAAGATGGAGGGTATCGAAGGTGTGAGACCCAACAGTATACTCCCATATGGAAGTCACCCATAGCCTCTCTGACTTCAGATGGGATCCAAGGAGCGTTGGCATTGGTAGAAGGATGCAGACTCCCTTATTGGGGTACAGATCCAAAGAGGGTTCAGCGCAGCAACAAATGCACTACAGTGCACAGGGTCGAGTCATTTAAACAACCCTGCCCCCAGTCCAAATTACACAAATGGAGCAATGTTTGGTAAAAACAGGTTTACGCACCTACGTTGTCACACATGATCGGTGTGCACACCTGTTCTATGCTCACCTGAATGCCCCTTTTGAGGTGACCAGTTTCCACATGGTATTGCAGACTCATCCCCACAGGCCACCCAGGCCTTCTCCCGGATCGGTGGTAATGTACCCACCTCCTTTTGCACATTTACTGGCCTTAGTGACGATCACTGAACTCGTGTCACCTAATATCCCACGCCCGTCGATGTGTCTGTCACATTCCAATGGCACCAGACAGGTTTCCTGCCCCCAGCAAGTTTTGGGCAACAACACAAAATTTCAAGAGAACTCTGGTGACTAACGGATGTGCTGGGGATCGATTGAGTTTTCTCTAGTGAAAGTTTTGACCTAAAAGTAGCGCAGAGGGTTAATATGCCTGCTGCAAAGCACGTGCACCATGCAGATCACAGAAATGCATATAATGTAAATAGTTCAGTGGGTTACTGCTTTTGTCTGAGAGATCCATTTATTAGTTGCAATTTATAAATTAAAATCTTAATATTGAACAGTGAACTATTAACCCTCATCAGAGAGCTGTGTGGAAACTCCAAGGTATAGGTTAGATTTGATTTCTCTCACAGTTTTTCATTATCCTAATAATGCAAAAATGGTTCATTTGAGTAGAAATCAATTCTTATTAGTAAAGACAACCCCCAGCCACAATGGTACATTTCATTTTAAATTCTGAGTTTGCACACACAATCAAGCACTCAAACTATACCCAGTATGAATGCCCTATGACTCCTTTCCTACACCTCTTATGTAACATTTGCTATACACTGATTTATACACTTGGGATTCATTGTTTCTGTGTGATGTAAAGTGCTCTGACACACTACAGTGGTAAGAGTAGCGCTATAAAACAAAACAAAAGCATGTAAGAGAGTGGTAATGGAGACTTGAAGGTCACTGTTAAAGGGTGGTAAATCGCACTCGTTTAAATTGCTTGATTTTGCTCGCACGAAAGTGTCACTCATAGTTGTTGAAATGTCACTCATAATTACACCGAAATTATGGAAATGTCACACATAGCACTCTAAAACCTTGGCAGCTATGTATTAATTGTAGCATTACATCCATCACTTTTTTCTGAGACCCCCAGAATGTATGCCTAGACCTGGCCGTCATGCGTACTTTATAATTGGATTCAAGCTGCAACTCACTGCTGAGAGCCAGATAGACTGAACTGGTTATTAGTTGCTTATGTTCCCGTCTAAAGGGCACCAGGCCTCGCAGTTCGGCCTGGACTGTTATTGACAGCCCATCGCGAGGACATGCCATTATTGGGGCAGTGTTGCGGATATCATAATTGGGGCAACTACCGAAATTCAAAAATAGCGTATACAAAATGATTGTTGATACCTTATCTGAGATGACCAAATTGAGAGAGAAATTACAAAATCATCTTAGAATCAAAGATGAATTAATACTAATCTCCTTGAAAGTCTTGAGAACGAAGGTTTTCTTCAAAACACATGTTGGCTGTAGTTGTCTGCTGAACTTTTGAATAAAACATTGGGAATACAGTGAATCTGTAAACAAGGATTATTAACCTACACACCACTGGAATAATGAAATATGACTTTTGTTTTGGCCTGATATAATTAATGAGTTGATGGACCTTCCATTGAATTAAAATAATTACCACTATACCAGTAGGTAATGGTATTGGAGGAACAGGCGCAGGACTGCACGTTCCTATACTGCACATTTTTCTAAAGTGATTTCTATGTGGTTGGTCTCTGTCTTTATTGGCATATTGAGCAACAAATCAATGCAGCGCAAATAATTACTAGTGACTGAGATTAATTCAATCCCTTTCTAAATCATTCCCTCAGTAATTTTTCTATTTTTCCAAGAAAGACATCCTAAAAGTGACATATGCACAGACTTGGATTCCACACCCCCTGTGCCGTTGAACTCAAACTGCACCTCACTGATGAGGCCCAAATTGGTTGAAATTGGTCTTGGGCTGAACATACCATAACTGGCAATTCAGGTTGTATTGTTCATATTGGTGCGTGGCCAAGACTGATTTGCATATGACTGGTCTCTTACTGGAGTGACATAGTGAGCAAAAGAAGAATGGGCAGGAATGCTGCTCCAAGTAAACATCAGTGGCTAATTCAGCCATCGCAACCATGACTTTATTGTTTTTCTATCGGAAATAAATACATCAGAGCAGTCCTTAAATGGATATCCTATCCATAAGCCATTCTAATGGTTACCTAGGGACATATTTATCAGCCAACGTGAACATCTTTAAAAATAAATAGAAAACAGTCCCTTAGGGCTATAAATCCTAACGCTTCTAAAATTACTTTTTTCAGGTTGACACACTGTGGTGGGTATCGTTAGGACAAATGAGAAGTGTCTATTGCATGTTAGCATTCTGATGTATGAACAAAAAATGTCTCTAACTCCTCTTTCTCCTCAGAACAGTTTTATATGAAAACAACACATGCCTCATAACTGTTTTTACTATGTGATACTAACAGTGCCAGCCCTTCTAAAGAACACGCATGTTCCACCATTCATTCTTTTATAAATTCACTCCCGTTAGCTGGCTCCTCTCAGTCAGTTTATTTGGTTGGGATACAACCTTACATTATTGTCACTTAAATGGTATCATGATGCTTCACCTGTAATCAGAGAGCCCACCTCACAACACCCCATTAATAAAATGTCTGGCCCTGCTGAATTTCAAGTCGATAATTCAGGCATCTGGGTTCCTTCTCATGAGGTAACATGTGGTGGATGACGGGTAGGTATCTAAATCGAAACTCTACCCTGGGACCTCCTTGAATGAAGCCTCTTCAGGAGACCTGGTGTGTGGTCACTTCCAGTCCTTAGCTAAAATCCCAATTGTTGTTGTCTCACACGCAGTTTCAGTTAGCTCTAGCCTCAACATTCTTTGATGTTATGGCAGGCTCTCTGCTTCTTTAGCTAAATGACGCAGGGAGAGGCTGGTATCATATTTCTGGGACACTCTTAAGGGATGAAGAAATGTGGCTAATTATTTTTGGTCGCTGTGCGAATGCAGAAGAACCTAGGTTCCTTTTTAGGTTTCGCCTGCGCTGTGCTTGTGAAATCTATTGTATTTAATATAAATCTTAAAAGGGGCTTACATCCCACCCTTACTTTTCATTGGATGGTGTGCTTGCCACTTACTTTTCCTCTGTTTCTATTGGCTGTAGCATACTATTTCCTGTTGTTCCTCTTATCAGTGTCCCGTGTCCAAAGTACTGTTTTCATGCGCTTTTGTGGAGCTTTTGTTTTCGGTTTTGCCTGCACCGCGCTAAGAAGGCTTACTTGGTTACTCAAAGGTTTTTGTTCGCAGTCCGATCCGGTGTCTTTCATTTCTCTTGTTTATGTTTCACTCCACGCTATAACTTTCATTTGTTCCACGAGGCTTGGAATGCATCGTTCTCCTACCTCGCTTTCAGCCCTAAGCCCCACCCCCGGTACTCACAAGCAATTGGCCATATGTAGCAAAGTATCATGACACAATCTGAATTTATGAGTATATATATGTATATGTATATATATATATATATATATATATATATATATATATATATATATATATATATATATATATATATATATATATATATCCCACAGAGCAAAAAACAGTCGCCTTACCCCAGCCTCCAAATGACGGCGTTCCACGGTGGAATGGTGAGTCCCTTCACATAAACTAACGCTGTCTCTTCTTTGAACAAAGCAGCATGCCGTGGACACACATCGTTGCAAGCAGTATCTATTCAGGCTTCGACACGTTTCGAGGCCAGCAGCCCCTTGCATGGTGATAAGTGGACCTTGAGGTGGATGAGACTTTTCCAAGTGTGTTTCTTAAGAGTCAACCCTTCTGTCTTTTTCAATCGATTCGGTCTTGCAGCCAAACATGCCCAAATGCCAGAGGCACAGTTCCCGGAGGGCGGGATTGAAAGCGGAAGAAATTGCGCGCACGGCTAAGAGGGCTATGTCTTTGTCATGTGACTGTTAGTAGTATCCTGTGACGGATGCTTGATAAGGGCGGTCACCCTGGCTTGGACCTACAGCGCTTTGCAAACATGGTGAGAATGAAGTCCTCAAACGGGCAGTGCTGCTTATGCTAACCATGCATTCTTTTTCGGGCAGACACCCTTGCCTAGCCCCTTGGTTTCACTACAGCCATTGAGACCGGGTAGATAAAATGTGCCCAAAACCATGGCGTGTGCTTTCATTAGAAAGCAGTCCAGCAAATTCTAATCTCACATCCACACCCCCAGGCCCCTCTTTCCACCCCAGTAGTGGGCCCAGAAGCAGCAACTGCACCCAATGATGCACCGAAAAGGCCCTGAAAGCAAAGCCTGCCAAATCAGTACCACCATCCACAGTACTCTCAGCTATCCAAGCACTAGCAGCCACGCTCAGCTCCGCCAATGCACATCAACTTCACCTGCAGGACCTGCTGCCATTCAAACTGAGGGCCCCCGTACGGCTCTTGCCATGGATTTCAACTCTGGCATGCAGCCGTCGCCTCTCCGCCAGCACTGGCACCCACAAACAGCCCTGAAAACACTTCATCCATGCTGACCTGCAGCAAGATCTGCCCCTCTACTACGGGTAACCCCAAAGCGCTCTCCCAATGCACCTCTGTAATGCTCTTTCTCTTGCCCTATTTCTCTCCCTTGCTCTATCCACCCTCTCTGTCTGTGTCTCTCTCCCTCTCTTGCCAAGGACAGGTACAATAATATACATATAGTTTGCACATTAGTTGAAAACCTGGTTATAGTATCCAGCAGTGCCTCATTCACGAAAATGTAAATTTTTATTTTGAACAAAAAAAAGAAATTATTTATTAATCACATACTCGAAACCTAATGCATTTACCAATGCCTGTTGACAATGCATTCACAAAGTGAATTGCATTCCAAATGTAGAACTAGATTTCCACTTATAGAATTCATTTACCAAGTAAAATGTACTAATTTCGAACTAAAGGTCAATGTAAACTGAACCGTTAGATGGAGAAAAGATTAATTTGATCAGAATAACTAATTTTAAGGAGCGTGTAAATGGATTACAGCTGTGAAGATGACTTTAGGTATTTTTTGGGAAAGAAGGCTTAAAATTCCAAACCCAGCTCTTCACACACCATTTTGCTTTTCCTAATGCCTAACAGTTTGAATTTTAGTAACTTCCCATCAACACTTTGGAAGAGATAAATTGACAGGCAGAATTATTTTTTAAGAGTCATTTTGTAGGCTGATCCCCGATGGGGGTTGTAGGAGTCCACATCTACGCAGGGAGTGAAGGGAGGCGCTCTGGGAGACTTAGAAGGAAAATAATTGGGTGTCTGCCAGTTTCAGAAGTACATCTGAGGCTCTCAGTCTGGGGATCAATTTAAATACCACGTCACCGATTGACGTTTTGTATTGTGTGTTTTTCTAAGTTTTATCTTTTCTTCTGCTTTTAAAACCATCAAAAGGTATTTAATTAAAGAATTGGCTTTTGAGATATGGCCTGTCTCTTGGCTGATTCACAGCCAGCTCCTGTATTTAACGATGGGTTGTCAGGCATAACAATGATGAAACAAAAGATGAGTATGCATGGAATGCGTCAACACAGAAAGTGTCCTTGCTGTGTATACATGTAGGTCACTATTCCTGTTTGTAGCGCTTTCTTGGAAATTGGATTGACGTGAGCAGAATGTGACTGGCAGAACTACAATGCTGCAATGCAATATTTATGAGGACTGTTGCTGACCTTTTCCAGTTAGTGGCGCATTCTTTAAAAGTGTCATGTTATTTTACGCATTTTTATGTCACAGCTTTTGGCTATTCCTTGGCCTCTTGGTGTTTTAAGTTCTAGGGCAGACTGCTGTAAGTGAATATGGGTTAACTAGAAGGCGGGTTAATGCCTTCGTGGGCATTGACTGTGTCCTGGGTAATCCTTGTGAGTCATCTGAGGGTGTGTGGTAGCATGTTGTTTCAGGTCCTGCAACCTTTCTCCTAATCTGGGCCATTATGTACAATGTCAAAGTCACTCGTATCCCATGCCCACTATTCCTGCCCTACTGTCATCAGGGTTATTGTCTTGGTCCCATGGTGCACGAGCTACGGATCCAACCCTCTGTCCTGTGGGCATGAGCTGTAGTACTAGACCCCTTCTGAAACAACACCCTTTCTCGGATGGAGGAGAAAGAGGAGGGAGGAACTAGAGAACTGGCATTTGTACTCTTCATTTTCATAGGAGCTTGAGCTATTCATTAAGGCGGTGACATCAGAGGTTGAGTGAAAAGCCCTCTCCAAAGTGCTTAAGATTAGACTCTGACACTCAGTAATCCTGAGCCAACTTTGCCTAGGCTGCTAATTCTCTAGTGCTGACCCTAGCTTACTGAGGTCCAAGTTGTCTGCGTTCAATCGATGTTGTGGCTGCAGTATGGGTGCGCAGGAGACACGTTGTGGGTTCAGGATGCAGAACTCCTCCCCTTTCAGTCCTGGATTACTGTGTTAATAGTGCACAATGCAGTTGCAGAAATTTACTTAGCTCAAGGTCTACGCCTTCCCCAACACACAGCCATACACGGGAGTATACAATTTACTTAGTGTCAGTGCACCTCCCCATTGATGAGGCTCTCCAAGACCTTCTCACAGTTATTATTATTTAAGGTTTTATAGAGCGCATAGTAACCCGTAAGCATCCCAGCGCTAAGATCAAGACACTCAGGAGGATATCGTCAGGGTGGAGATCATGGGAAAAGGTGAGTTTTCAGCGATTTTCTGAACCGAAGGTGATCTGGATCCATCCTAAGATTGGGGGGGAGGGCATTCCACAGGCTGGCCGCGTTCACCGAAAAACGCCGTCCGTGCGTGCCTTCTTCACTCTGACAGTAGTGATAAGGTGTTTGTGGTCAGAGCGAAGGGATCTTGCGGCTTTATAGGGCCTAATAAATTTCTTGAGGATGGGGGGGCCTTTGTCCTGCAGGAGTTTATGGGACAGGCAGAGAGCCTTGAATTTGACTCGCTCTCTCACTGGGAGCCAGTGGAGATACTTCAGAGCTGGTCTGGCCGAAGATCTGGCCGGAGTGTTGGTAAGGATCCGTGCCGCGGCGTTCTGGATCCTTTGCAGTTTATTGAAGGTTGCTTCGGGGGCCCCCAGGTATATGGCATTGCTATAATCCAGCCTTGAGAGGATGAGGCCATGGATGAGCAGTTTCTGGGAGACGGGAGGGAGCAGGGGCAGAATTTTCCTGACAGATTTAAGCAGCCCGAAACAGATCCCAGTGGTTTTTATGGCCTGGGTCTTAAAGGACAGATCTTTTTCTAACCAGATTCCCAGGCTTTTGATCTCAGCCTTGGGGACTGGAGGTTCGCCCAAACAAGGGGGCCAGATGTTAGGGGGAAGGGAAGTCCCCTTTTGGCCAAGGATTAGGATATCTGTCTTCGATCCGTTGAGCTTCAACGACGAACAGTTCATTCATCCCTGAATTTCTGAGAGACAGCTATGGAGGTTAGATGGTTCCTGGTTGGGGTGTGAGAATGACACCACTAGTGGTCTGTGTCCTGTCCATGAAGCTCCTGGTAGGTATCCGTGGCATAACTTTGTTTGGGTTTAAGTCTCTTAACTAGAACTCTGGAGCGTGTTATTGAAAAGGTCTGTTGCTGGACTATTCCTTTTTGCCACACAATCTTCCAAGTGGTCAAACATGCTGCTGTTCTTGGCTGTTTTTGTCTGGACCCTGACCCGCCATCTTGTCCATTCCCTTGTCCTTTACCCTTTTCCCTCTTTTCCCCTTGACGATCCTCTGATTTGCCTTTTCTCCATACCCTTGTATCCCTCCCACCCTCCCTTGGTGCTGTGACTACTGACCCCCTTAATGGAACTCTGCTCTCCTAGTTATTGTTTTTTTTGTTTGTTTTTTTGGACCTTGACCTGAGAAATTCTACTATTTGTATATACATGTATTAAGAGATAACTCTAACCACTAGTATATGTAGTAGACCTGTACGCTCTACCATTCCTATGTGACTCTTAGAGTTTATCCATTTCTATCTCTTCCTTGAGTGACGTTACAACTTGTACATTTGCAATTTTTTCTGTTTGTAACTCTTCCTTGTGTGACTCTACAACTTGTATATTTGCAATTTTTTCTGCTTGTATCTCTTCCTTGTGTGACTTTACCACTTGTACATTTGCAATTTTTTTCTGTTTGCATCTTTTGTGTAACTCATATAATCCTAAATCCTTATGTATCGCAACTGGTTCTTATGTAAAGCGCTCTGACACCTTCGGATAATGTTTGCGCTATATAAAATCGCATTAAATAAATAAATTACTGACAGCAGGTGTTGATAAATTGTGACTCACTGTTCTTTGTGCACTGCAGATGACTTTGAAACAGCCAGCGGCCTACTGCCTGCCCACTATGAACACACAAACATCGAGAAACCAAAGTATGTCATGTTTTCGAAGAACAGAGGTTGTCCTAGAAGAATGCAGAGAGCACATGAAAAAAGGCACATCAATGTTACTGAAGATATACGGTAAGGTTCCTCAGAGTTTATCAGTATTGTGAGGATGCGTCTAGAAATATTAAATCATATTTATCACGTTGCTTTTCCGGGAAAGTTTTCAAATCTGTATTCGAATCCTGCCGGGCACAAAAGGTATTGGCTATGTCCAGACATGAAAAGTGAATCTTCACTTCAGTGAGGAGAACCCCATCTGAGGTTCAGTGGCGGCTGGTATTTGAAGGCAGTGGATGTTGCAGGTCGCGGGGTGGGGCGTAGGGGCAGGAGGGAATGAAATGTAGAAATGTAAACAAAAAAAATCCACACATACCTGTCTGCTGCTGCCGTCCGCCGTTGCTTCTTCCTCTCGGTCCTCTTCCCCACTTCCAGGGCAGAAAGCCGGATGCACCCGGCTCTCAGCCTCCCAATAGCCAATCCCAATGCTGCCATGCAGCGTTGTGATTGGTCTGAGCGCTGTGGATCGGCGCTCAGCCAGAGAATGTGAGGCTGGGCATGTTCTCCACTCAGGATATAATGCAGCCTGAATGGAGAACATTCATGCGCACTTTAGGGAGTGCAAACCACTCCTCCCCTTCCCTGCTCTGTCAGCAGAGCAGCCCACCCGTCCCACCCACAAAGCTGCAGGAACAAGGAAAAAATACATTCATAATAACTTATAGTTATTATCATTGGTACACAGTCAAAATATCGAGTTGTAAATATCGACCTACCAAAATATCGTGTTTGAAATTTCAAAGGTCATGAATATCGATGTCAAGAATATCGTTGGACAGAATATCGATCCTAAGGTAAGTAATATCGAATTTATTTATATCGATGTAAGTAATATCGAAGTTAGTAATATTGATAGCATATATATCGATGTAACTAATTTCGATGTCACTAATATCGATGTAACTAATATCGATGTCACTAATATCGATATTAGTATTATTGTTATGTTTTTTATTATGTATGTGTTATATGTATTTGTTAAGTATTTAAATTAATTTATATTATATGTGTATTTTTTTTATATATTAATAAATTAATTTTTAAGTAAATTATATGTTTTAGTACCGGAGCGGGTTGTGAGTTTATAGGGGATTAGGGTGGGAAGTAATTTAATTGTAAATAATTAATTATATATTTATGTGTAATTAATTTTTATTTTAATTATTAATTGGCAATTAATTATTTTAATTGATAAATTAATTATTTAATTGGTATTTAATGTGAATTTTTATTAAATGTTATGTTTTAGTACCGGAGCGGGTTGTGGGTTTATAGGGGAATAGGGTGGGAAGTAATTTAATTGTAAATAATTAATGATTTATTTATGTGTAAATAATTTTTAATTTAATTATTAATTGGCAATTAATTGATCAATTAATTATTTAATTGGTAATTAATGTTAATTTTTATTTAATGTAATTTTTTAGTATCAGAGCAGGTTGTGGGTTTATAGGGGAATAGGGTGGGAAGTGATTTTATTGTAATTAATTAATTAATTTTATGTAAAAATAAATTAGTAATTATTCATTAATTGGCAATTAATTATTGTAATTGATAAATTAATTTATTAATTGGTAATTAATGTTAATTTTTATTAAATGTTATGTTTTAGTACCAGAGTGGGTTGTGGGTTTATAGGGGAATAGGGTGGGAAGTAATTTAATTGTAAATAATTAATTTATTTGATGTATAATGTATTTTGTAATTATTTATTAATTGGAAATTAATTATTTTAATTGATAAATTAATTATTTAATTGGTAATTATTGTTAATTTTTATTAAATGTGAGGTTTTAGTATTGGAGCGTGTTGTTTTATAGGGGTATTGGGTGGGAAGTAATTTAATTGTAAATATTTAATTATTTAAACAATTTTTTTACTGATAATTAATGTATTAATTAATTATTAAATGGCAAATAATTATTTTTAAACATAATAAATGTATTTAATTGGGAATTAATATTTTTAAATCGTAATTATTTTTAATAACTAGAAAAAATCATTAATTAATTGGTAAACCTTTTTACAAATTTTTTATATGTTGTATATTGTTTCTTAAATTTTATTTGTAAATTAAATTTATTTTTTATTTTTATGATAAATAGTTATTTTTATTTTTTTCATTATTTGGTGAGTAATATTTAATTATTATTATTTAATGATGTTTGTTAATTTATTGTCAATTCGTTTTTTTAAATTTCATTGGTTTTATTAATTAGTAATTGTATTTTATTGATGTTGATGTATTTAAAAATTATTTATACATTATTTCAAATATAAGAATAATTTATAAGTATGTTAAAATAAAATTCTACGCTATTAAACGCTTTCCCTGGTGTTGCACCCTCTGGAGTAGGAATAGTAATTTTTACCCACCCGCTATCCAACGTTTTCCCTACTGTTGCACTCTCTGGAGTGTAAATAGTAATTTTTCCCCCTACCCTATCCAAATGTTTCCCTACTGTTGCACTCTTTGGAGTTGGAATAGTAATTTTACCCCTATGCTATCCAACGCTTTCCCTATTGTTGCACTCACTAGAGTGGGAATAGTAATTTTTACCCACCCGCTATCCAACGCTTTCCCTACAGTTGCACCCACTGGAGTGGGAATAGTAATTTTTCACCACTTGCTATCCAACGTTTTCCCTACTTTTGCACTCACTGGAGTGGGAATAGTAATTTTTACCCATCCGCTATCCAACGCTTTCCCTACTGTTGCACTCTTTGGAGTGGGAATAGTAATTTTTACCCACCCGCTATCCAACGCTTTCCCTACTGTTGCACTCTCTGGAGTGGGAATAGTAATTTTTCCCCCTACGCTATCCAACTCTTTCCCTACTGTTCCACTCTTTTGAGTTGGAATAGTAATTTTACCCCTACACTATCTAACTCTTTCCCCACTGTTGCACCCTCTGGAGTTGGAATAGTAATTTTTACCCGTACGCTATCCAACGCTTTCCCTACTGTTGCACTCTCTGGAGTGGGAATAGTAATTTTTACCCACCCGCTATCCAACGCTTTCCCTACTGTTGCACTCACTGGAGTGGGAATAGTAATTTTTACCCACCCGCTATCCAACGCTTTCCCTATTGTTGCACTCTCTGGAGTGGGAATAGTAATTTTTCACCCTACGCTATCCAACTGTTTCCCTACTGTTGCACTCTTTGGAGTTGAAATAGTAATTTTACCCCTATGCTATCCAAAGATTTCCCTACTGTTGCACCCTCTGGAGTTGGAATAGTAATTTTTACCCGTACGCTATCCAACGCTTTCCCTATTGTTGCACTCACTGGAGTGGGAATAGTAAGTTTTTACCCACCCGCTATCCAACGCTTTCCCTACTGTTGCAATCTCTGGAGTGGGAATAGTAATTTTTCCCCCTACGCCATCCAACGCTTTCCCTACTATTGCAGTTACTGGAGTGGGAATAGTAATTTTTACCCACCTGCTATCCAACGCTTTCCCTACTGTTGCACCCTTTGGAGTTTGAATAATAATTTTTACCCTTACGCTATCCAATATTATTTATATTTATTTATGTATTTAATATGTTACATAATGTATTTAATTAATTTTTTTAATATTGAAAGTATATTTAATTGTTGTTATTTATTAAATATAATTATTATTTATGTTATTATTTTATGCGTGTTGTATTTTTAATTTATAGTATTTGTTAATATTTTTAAATCATTTAATAAATATATATATATATCTTAATTAAGTATATATTATATATTGTACGTTTAATTTTAATTAAATGTTTAATATTAAATATGTATTATTTATTCATTTTAAACATTATAATACATTTTTAAATAAGTTTAAATTATATATAAGTATTATTTATTTAATTTTTTTTTTTTTTTTTTACTTGGATAAAAACGATATTTTTAATTACGATATTTTTAACATCGATATTTTATTTTCGATATTTTTGTACTTACCATGTTGTAGATAGGGTGTCGATATACTTGCCTTCGATATTCCAGCGCCGATATTTTGTCTGTCGATATTTGCATTCTCGATATTCTGTCATAGATTCATTATCATTTTATTTTTCCTTTAGTGACACTGCTTAAAAGCAGCGGCCGACGCTCCACTGCCTTAGTGGAGAAGCCGCTACTGCTGAGGTTGCTTGTATCTTGAACAGAGATGACATGACCTTAGGTGCGAGCAGCTGCTTTTAGTGGGGAAACGGCCACTACAACGCGGCCGTTTCCACGAATACCTTAACCACGCATGCATTACAACGCATGCGTGGTTACTATGAAAGCCTTTACCATGCATACCTTTACTACGAGGTACGTAGTATAGGCATGTGTGGTAAAGAGTTAAAAAAAAAGGGGGCTAGGGGGGGTCCCCCCCAAAAAAAACTCACCAGAAGAAACGTCGAGATGTGCAGGAAAACTGCGTCGTTTAAGAGGAAACGGAAAGGAACTTCCGCTTCCTCTTAACGACGTCCGACGTCACCACGGACGAAATCAAGGAAAAGATTATGCGTAAAAAAAAATTCCGTGGTAAAGGCATGCGTTGCAACGGAATGCGTTGTAAGAACATACAACCCTTTTAGTGCAGGGTTGGCTAACTGCATAAGATTCATCCTATCTCGCAATGGCATAGCTAAGAACAAAATGGT
This sequence comes from Lissotriton helveticus, assembly GCF_964261635.1. Lineage (NCBI taxonomy): Eukaryota > Metazoa > Chordata > Amphibia > Caudata > Salamandridae > Lissotriton > Lissotriton helveticus. The sequence goes on from NC_136063.1 coordinate 582,059,509, forward strand.
GGAAGCCATTTCAATGGTGTACCTACAACAGTTTACAAGCTGAAGCTTATCATTACATACATACAAGATAGATGTTATCCCTCAGAAGGGTAGGTAGTATCCTTAATTGCATTACAGGAATATTATATTCTGGTTAGAATTACATTTGAACTCAAGGCTCAAATGCTTAATACTAGGCATATAACTTTAAAGCAAAACAATACAATATGTCCTAGATGAATAAATCATAAAATAAGTAGTAGCACATCAACATTTTGCCTTCCTTTTTGTTATTCGTCTGGCAGCAACAAGATGGCTGTCTTTTGGCCTTTATAATTCCTTTAATGCATGCATTTAAACAATTGTGCTTCCACCTCCTTCCCTGCACGCTCTAATTTGTGTTCTGTTTTGCAAGCCCTGTGTGTTTTCTAAGATCGAAGTTGTCCTTGGGCCTCTGCCTCACTGTTACTCTGTTTTTCCTATGTGGCACTGTCTCTGCAGCATCGCCAGGTAATGCGCAGTCCTTGTTTCGAGCATCATCCAGATGCATTTTTTAATATTTTCTGGACTTTGCACTTGTGCCCCTCCTTTTTTGTTTCATATTTCCAGTTTGGCAGGGTAAAGTGCTGCATTTCCCTCATGTAACTTTTCTCCCAATTAGCATGCTTTATCATCTACCTAGACGACGTTTTCATCATGGTTAAGTCCCACCAGGAGTCTCTCGACAGTACCAAGTTCATGGTTTTGTCCTCCCGTGGTTGGGGTTTGCGGTTCATTTAAAAAGATTGCCATTATTCCATCTCTGAAGCTTCAGTGTCTGAATATTTTCATTAGCAACGGCTTGTAACAGTTGAGTCTTCTCCTTCCCAAACTGGCCAACGTAAAGAAAGCACATTGTCTATCCCTCAAAGCTTCTTCCTTTTCTCTCAGAGAACTACCTCTGATTCAGCTTCCTCTCTTCCTGAATTTAGGCCCTTTTTCTGGGCCCTCTCCACTATTTAGGCTTCCGGCATCACTAGGTATCTTACCTTTCCATGGTTTTTCCAGCACTAAGTATCTCTCCATGGAAGAGTAAAACCGGGTAGAGACTTTTTTGTGGTTGCCCCCTATCCACAACTGGAATGGTAGAGTGATGTGAAACTTCTTCAGATCTCATATCGAGGCTTGGGTGCCCACTGCAGCTCACTGATACCTCCAATATGGTGAGATCCAACATCAGTACTTAAGCATGCTTTGGGTGAATGTTGGTTTCCTGCCATCTGGGGTTCTTTGGGAATAAAGAGGACAAACACAATTTAAATTGGATCTTGATTGTCTAGGAAACTATCTTTTCATTACTCCCTTCCTTTTCTTCAGCACAGACCCCCAAAGAACAGTCCTCTTTCAATTCCATAGCCATTATTTTTACCACAACCTACTTCGGGCCTTTCTTCCCTGTTGTAGTGCTGAAACTGCAACAGCAAGCTCTAGAATGATGTGAAAATGATCCACCCCCAATATACTAATTGATAAGATATTTGCTTTGTTATGTATGTGTGAATGTGTACACAAGACGACATGTTACGTCTCCTAATATGCTGTTAAAGTTCATGAAAATGAAAACCTGGTACTTTACTGTGAAGCGAAAGGTCATAATAAATGATACTGTTTAGTTCGTCCATTTTGTGATGCATGCTTGTCAGTGGCCTTTCCTCCACACTTTAACCTGTACTCTGCAGGTTTCACACCTTCATGTTGATATCTTCGACGTCATGGTATTCTGAGATCCAGGTGTTCACATACCCTTTGTGTTGCCTTCCTCTTGAAGACACGTTTATTCTGGCTTTATGGACAGACACTGGCACTTAAACTACGCATGCCCCCAAGGCAAGAAACTGATGGAATATTTGAACTGAAATGCCTTGATTTGAATATTAACTGGATTCCAAAAATGGCTTCCTGTTTCCGAATCAGTTAGTCAGTACATTTATAGCAGTCTTTGTTTAGTCTACACGCGTTATTTCTAAAAGTAAAAAATAAATCTCTAGTGTGTTCCTGGTCAAATAATTTTTTTTAATGGAATATGGGGAAATGATTTTGCTTTGGCCCAGTCCTCTGATTATTCAGCAGAGCCATTCCTCGAGCCTGGCTGGTCCAGCTCAGTGTAAACATGGGACGTTCCAACGCATTTCTTCCTACCACGGAGTCTGCTAATGCCTTATTTTCTTTAATTTTTTTGAGTGAAAGGTAAAATGAGTGCTCTTTTTACAGTTGTGAATATATCATTAGGTGCCTTGTAGTTGGGGGTAATCCATTGGCACGTTGGAAGAGTCACTGAGGCTGGAAATTCATCAACCCAATATAGGGACATCTTGCTTTATTTGATCATGATTTTAAACTTTTTTTTAGCAAAATCCGTCCATGCCTTAGATCTGTGGATAACTATCCTTCGAAGCAAAGTACAATGAAACGTATGTGTCTTAGCTTCCCGATTTATACGTAACATTGTATTGATGCATATGAAACTGTTCATATTGGTGAGTGAGGCTCTTTTGGGTCCTATTAAACTCTGCAACTCTTTATTGGACTGCAGCACATCTGTTACTGACTGCTCCGCACCACAGCATCTATATACTGGCTAATGTACCTCTTTATTGTGACAAAGACTGCCCTATCTATACCAGTTGGTTTTCAGAAAAAGTTGGATATCTATAGATTGTAGATGCTCAAATTTTAAATGCAGATTAGACTTGGGTATTCACCCAAATCATAGATTTCAATTTGCATTCATCCACAAAACGTACATGGCAGATCATTCACAGGAAATACAATCCGGAACAATACATTTTGCGGATTTGTACGTTTGCCTTAAAGAAGAGTTTTGTTTTTTTATTTTAGGAAAATGTTTATCTCTGGGGAAAAAAATCCTTCCATTGCACCCCCACTCCTGAAAAACGTACCCCTGCCTATTGCAATTGTAATGGTGTTTTGGGTGGTCCCTACATTCTTGCAAGACCATCTAGCCCCAATGTCACACCTCTTTTTACCCTCTAGCCCTAAACTTAGTACGCAGGGAATTCAAGTTTTCTAGTGGATTGTCTGAATGTAAGTGAATGTAAGTCCCATCTGCTGGTGTAAATATCCACAAATTCGGATTTTGGGAATTAGGAGCTGGGCATTTACACCCAGAATTAACTTTTTAGTTCACATTGAGTTTCCAAAAAAAGATTTTTGAAATGGGCACAGCATCACATTTCACTGCCATCTTAAAAGTGAGTTTTACACTGAGCAGCTGAGAATAGGAAATTTAAGGATTGCTGATTATTCATTCTGTAGTCAGTTGGTGGATACTAATAATGCAAATTTTAGGATTTGTTCTTCTATGAACATTGAATTGTAATTGCATTTATATAGCACTTACTACCCCTGACGAGGTGTCAAAGCGCTTTTTCGGTTTGTAGCACGCTACTCTACAAACCCATAAAGGATTAGTGGTGAATTAGTATAGTGAAATATGAAAGTAATTTGAGTGGTGGATATGTTAGTCAGTTATTTGGATTAAGAAGGATAGTAGAGGGATAGACGAGGGAAAAGGTTTGAATTTATATAGCGCTTGCTACCCCGGATGAGGTGTTGAAGCACTTTTTCAGCGAGTAACCCGCTACACTGATACCCATAAAGGATTAGTGGTGAATTAGTATAGTGAAATATGAAAGTAATTTGAGTTGTGGATATGATAATCAGTTAATTGGATTGAGAAGGATAGTAGAGGGAAATAGTTTGCATTTATATAGCGCTTGTTACCCCTGATAAGGTGTTGAAGTGCTTCTTTGGCGAGTAGCACGCTACTCCGGAACCCATAAAGGATAAGTGGTGAGTTAGTATAGTGAACTATGAAAGTAATTTGATCGGTGTATATGTTAGTCAGTTATCTGGATTGAGAAGGATAGTGGAGGGGTAGAAGAGGGAAAGGTTTGCATTTATATAGCGCATGCTAGCCCTGACAAGGCGCTGAAGCGCTTCTAGAGTAGCACACTACTGTGGAACCCAAACAGGACCATTGGTAATTAGTATAGAGAAATATGCAACCATTTTGAGTGGTGAACATGTTATCCTGTTTTTTGGATTGCAAATGAATAGTGGAGGGACAAATGGGGGAAGGGTCTAGAACTTTTTTTGGTTTTTGTTTTAGTTTATAGCCGTAGGAGGAGATTTGGGTGAGTAAAGGGGAGTTACTATAGGGAAATATGAAATTAATTTGAGTGGTGGACATGTTATTCCGTTTTTTGGATTGAAAATTAATAGTAGAGAGATAGAAGAGGGAAGAGTCTAGAATCCTTTCCTTTTCAGTTCACAGCAGCAGGAGGGGGCCTAACATGAGTAAAAGGGAGGATGAGGGGGAGGAGTCAGAGTTAAGGGCCTAGAAAGGCTTGCCTGGGAGATCCGAAAAGCGAAAGAGGCATGAGATGATGCAAGGAGGGGTAGAGGAGGGAAAGGTCCAGAAAGGGTTACCTTAGGGGTCATAGCAGTGGCGACACAGGGTGAGAAACAGGGTAGTGCATTGGATATACTGAACCAGAAAAAAACTATAAATCCAGATACACCAGTACACGGAAGGCATATATATGCACAAGGAAGGCAGTATATATAGATCAAAGATGCACCCAATAAACTCTGGCTTTCAAGTGTTGTAATCCAAATGAATGTATTTACATTTTTGTAATTAATTCAATAGTGAAGCAATTGCAGATAAATATTTATGATAAAAGGTTTACCCATTTATGCCGTCACTCATATACATGTCAAAACACAGAATAATGTAACCATCAGTAATATGTACATTTGATAAGCAGAACCAACGAATATCTATATTTCCAAAGACATAACCATCATACACGTTTATATAAAGCAATACACACACATCATAGAGAGTCGGATGAACAAGAGCAGAAAGACAGTGGGACAGTACAAATGGCTACTTATCAAAGACAAAAGAGTATTTTGGTTTTGTTTTGAAATGCTAGTATCCCGATTGAGAATGCAGATCAGCAGTAGATCATTCAACAGACAGACGCTGGCCGCTGACACCCTGCTTCCCCGATAATCCCCCAACAGCCTGGGCTTGTAGTGCCTTGAGAGGGGCACGAGTCGAGGGTACACACACTATTTTCACAGGGTGGACGCAGTCCACCCTGCCAAGAAGTTCGGCCCCACTGAAAAATATGCAGAAATCGTCCCTGTGTAATTTGTAAACATCTGGACATATTCAGCAGCGCCTGCATTTTGTTTTCTGCTTTGATCTGCAACAACGTGCAGGCCGGGAGGGGGCTTTCTTAGTTAAGACTCCTGCTGGGTCCATTACAAAGGCTGAATCTGAGGGGTCTTCAGGCCTGCTTTCGTTCGATTCTCCTGGCTGGCAGCAGTCAGGAGCCTCAAACCTAGATGCAAATGCAGCAGAGGGGAAACAAAGGCTCACACCTTGTTAGCACTTCACACATACTACAAGATATGCATTCACTGTAAGAATGTCATATGTGTTGGTCTTTCCCTGAATTTACATAAAATAAATTTAATTTATATAGTGCTTACTACCCCTGAGGAGGCATTGAAATAATTTAAGTGCCACTATTTTTTCTTTTAAAGCACTATGTGCAGGGGAAGTTTACGTTGACAAAAGGCAACACTGTTTTATGTGTAGCTTACAAAAGTGTAAATCTTCTGCCTACGGCAGTAGGGTTTCCCTATAAACTCGAAATATGCTCCAATGCACTCATGATAGACATGTTAAACATATATGTGAGGTCTTAAGATCTGATGTCACTTCTATGATGCCACTTCCTGTGATGTCACGCTCCGAATTGTCACGCGTCGTGATGCCACTTGCATTCTGATTAACCAGGTTAGCCCCCCCACTTTTTTAGGACTTCTGTCCTGGCCTTGAGGCATACTGAGAGAAAGCCCACATGTATGGCCCTTTCATACACCTCCAGGCCCACCTTTTCTGGGGCAACCAAGTTCCCCCACTTGAGTTTTTTCCCCATTCTACAGGGCCCTTACCTGACATTGTTGTAGTGATTCAGCTGTTGTGTGTGTAAGACATTAAATATTTCCCTAGTTGCTCCTTTCGCTCAACTATGGGTGTCTTTTTCTTCAGTGAGGGCCCTTAGCGACCGATTCATGCAGCATTCAACATTTGTTTACACCCGTTGGCCAACTTGGCCCTCACTTGCAGTTCACAGCACAAAGGCTTTAGAGTAGGCCCTTCTCCTCTAGAAAGTGACCTCTTCGTAGCCTCGCGGGAACAGCAGCTCAAAGTCCTGGTATGACATGGCCTCTGCTGACGCTGCAATTTCTTCTGAAGTCCAGCCAAACACCAAGTACTGGTTTGTCGGGCCTAGTACGCACCTTTAAATAACGACCACTGGTGTTATATCAAGGACAGTCAATCAATGCTTGCGCCCCTTTCAAAATCCACTCATCGTCTCACCCAGAGCATGACGCAGGACTGTAGGTTTTTCCCAGTCTTCCTTCCTACACTTGATGGCAGTGGGGGGCATTAACAGATGGTGAACAGATGGTATATTGAGATATTGAGATGGCTTAGACTCCATATCCCAAGTGGGGTTGAGTAGTTGTTGCCCAGACAGGAATACCTACGGTACCGGTTATAAAGACCTGTGCACCTAGTAATCCGTTAACTGCCACAAACCATCGGTCTTCTGGCGGTTCACTTTGGATACCGCGCAAGTCCAGCAGAGCTTTGGCCACTGCTAAGTATCCAATAAAACAAGCATTGCCAAAGTCAGTAGGTTTGGTGTTCACTGCCAGGCTCTTGAACGTTCAATATTTTACTTTTTTTTAACTTGATTTTTTTTTCCATTTTCAATAATAAACATTAAAAAAACATCCAACCATGTGTGAATAGGCCGATGTCTTTCAATATTTTTGTATTGAAGCTTTGCAAAAAAGTTCAAACGCTGCTGCCAGCAGCCATTGGCCATAGATTAAATGCCCATTTCAAAAGATGGTGGTCACAAGCAGTGGGTGGACTGGACGCGATGCACTGCCAGCAGAAGTGAGGGACCGGTGCCGTGTCTATGGAGCTGTCAAGCCCTGTCAAAATAATGATAATAAAAAAATAATTTCCAATGGAAAAAAGCCTACAAGTTGCTGGCATTGACACTGACTACTTTCTCTGGTGGTAATAATATTGTGCTTGGACAGTATGCCATCACTCGGAGAGAACGGAACCAATAGCTCAAGTCATCTGACCCTTTGCCATGCTGTATACTCTGGTGGGAAGAAGCAAAATGTCAGGTCCTCAGACCATTGGACGAAGAGGGCTGAATGAATTCCCTACATGTAAAGTATATAAAGTATTTAATTTATCTTAAAATCAAAAGATCTTATCTAACAGAAAATTAAAAATATAGAAGGCCCTCCTGTGGACTTGAAATGTCAAATCCACTGGGGAAGTGTCGGGTCAACCAGAAAGTCAAACAACAAGTGCTGTCCATTTTATGCAAAGGCTATCCTCCCTACTTGGTTAAAAAAAAATATGTCCACCAGTACTGTTAAATAAGAAATAAAAATGAAATCATTAGTCAGAAATTAAAAGTGTTCCACAGGTTCCCTTTATGGGTGAGTTCTGCATTAAAGTTTCAACCGTGGTAGACTTCTTAGATTTTATGTTTGATTTAATACATTTCGTACTCTCCTAGTTCTGCAGTGGTTTGAACGCTATCAGGTTGTTCATATGACATCTGTAGGACCCTAAATGCTCCTGGTCCAAGATTTTCAGTTGCTTATCACTTTTCTGTTATGGCGCATTTTCTAGTACCATATTATGGTGTAGCTATACACATTTTTATAGAACACTTTCTGTTGCATGCTTTCAGTTTATTGGTATGGAATTCTGACGTCATATTTTAAAGACTAAATCTGAAGAAACTTGCAAAGAAATGTAAGGCATGAATAACTAAAATCACATAATGTGTTGGCACACTACGAAATAGTGTAGCATGTGCTTAATTTCTCTCTTAAAATATTGCTCAGTCCTTCTCACAAATGGAATGTGTTGTTGGAGTGGGTGAGCAGGTCTTTCTACAGCCTATATCATGACTGACTGTATCTTCACTGTCCAATTTTAAAATTAGGTATGTGGAATGGTTATTACTTCTATGTCTTTGCGCTCAATGCCTGTGGGTATTCTCTGCCACCTAGTGTCAGGAAAGAAAATTGATGCTGAAAGCAGTGTAATGTTTGCATGTAATACGTAGAACGACATAAATTCGTGAGCACGCATAAACGTGCATGCAGGTTGGGGTGACCGCTTCACTTCACTTCATGACATCACTATCACTGCATCCACTCCTTAACTTTTTACCTACAAATCATTGCTTTCGGGTATGTCAGTTTACTTGGTTCAAAGGCAACAAACTAAGACTACAACTCCCAGAATGCATTAGGCTGACACACGTCCAGGACTGAAAACCGTGCCTGTAATGACATGGATTGTGGTGGTCACCATAATTCTCTGCAATTTGCCACTTTTAACTAATCAAAGTAGAAAGAAATTGCTTTTGAACAGGATTCCTCCAAATCACACACACATCTCACACTTGCCGTGGGGACAACCAGTAATCTAAAATCTGCTAACTGCATGGACCATGATGGATGTCTATGAGGAAGCAGTTAAAATTATAAACAGACTGTCAAACTAAGCAAGCAACCATTTAGGACTTCATGCTAGTAATTTTCTGATAATAACCCGACGCAGGGCACTGTCTTCGTGAGCTTTCTCTTGAAAATACAATCAATGCCCAGAAAATGTTGAATGATGATTATCCCCACTGTCTGTAATACTTTTTAAACAACTTAATTTAAGTTTTAGTACTCGGAGTAACTGCAGTGCATTTCATTGTCGAAATACATAAATTGCAACGTTCCTGAAATAAACATCTGACAAATATGAGCTTATAATGATGTATTTTACATATTGATCACAACCATATTGTCACCATCCCGCCCCGGAACTATCAGACTTAGATCAGAAACGTTCCTTTATTATCTGCGGACATAATATGAAGTTGGGAACGATAATCGTAGCAGACATTGTGATTAGGTCGTCACCATATACCTGGGAATTTTTCTTATGAGTGATAAATGTCCACCAGACTCTCGAATTCATGCTCCTGGTCCTTAAATGTCGCAGATAGCTTCTCCGTTGCATAAAGGGACCATACCTTTCCCCACTAACAACCCAACATCTGTGGCTGTTTAGGTTAACCATTGCACAGGTTTGGAAACAGCCTAAGAGCTGACAGCAAGAAATGTAATATCAGTTTTCCTGTCGGCGCAGTGTGTTGGTCAGTGCTAATTTTGCCTGGGTCCCCAAGTAATAACACCATCAGTTGATGCGGGAGTGTAATTCTGTGATGATTTTAATATGGGACAGGATTTCATGCCAGAATGCCTGAATCCGAGCCCTGGACCATCACATGTGCATCATCAATGCATCCCCTCCCACGCAACCTTTCCAACAACGATCTGAACCTCTACAAAAAAAAAAACTTTCATTCGTGCAGGGAAGAGGTACCATTTTGTTAGAATTTTGTAGGCTTTTCATTGTGTTGCATACATATAAAAGATGTTGCTGCCCTCTTCCAAATCGCTGCCCAGGTTCCTTCTGGTAATTAACGCTCAAAATCTTGTTCCAACGCAGAGCACGCTATTGTTTTGAATTGGGTTTGAGATCTAAAAAGAGACAATATAACCAGGTGATGCTCTTTTAGTTGTCTTTTTTGTAGAACACTGCCTTTAAGCGTGACTTATCCAGTATCTTTCATAGATTCACATGCCTGAATCATTCCCCGTCGTCGGGGTGGGAGTCCCCGGTAAATAATTATAGTAATGTCACATGGACATATACTTAGTACTAGGCCAGAGGCCTCACATTAGTAGCCTATCTAGGTCCTTATGTAAAAAGGACCAAACTTTGGCCAGTAGCCAATCAGCCCTTATCACCCTCCTCACCTTCCTGGAAGGAGCCCTTGTCCCTCAGATTTTCTACCGCACGTCGTGCTGAAGGTAGTCTCCACTGAGCTCTGCTCAGGTTTCTTCATTTATCTTTGGATTTTCCTATTATTCTTCAAGTTTCTGAAGGGAGTTTGGTAGTCACTATGTCTACTACTCCTAAGAAAGGGCTTTTTAGACCCTGTGCCTCTTGTAGTAAAATGAGGTTACATATAGAGGACAAACATGAGGATTGCTTGTATTGTCTCTATCCTCAGCATTCTGCCAAAGAATGTAAGATTTGTCGCACTTTCCCGGTCAAGACTTTGAAGGACAGGGAAGGGCGCCTGCTTCTGTGGCTCCAGAGGATGAAGGACAAAGAGCGTCTAGTCTCCTCAGGTGAGAGTGAGTGTTCCTTCAGGAGTTTCCACTCCTCTCCCAAAAGGCCTCGACAGACATCCCCAGAGCAGTCTGTTGCGCCTCATCACAAGAAGCCAAAATCCATGGAGAGTCACCCTAAGGTCAAGCCTCTAAAACCTGCTCTTCAGGTAACAGACTTCAAGAAACCAGCTACTGTGTCGTCTGGCCTGCCTGTGACTATGTCGACAGTCTCCATTTCGACATCCACTGCGTCTACTTTCTCCATGGCATCGACTACTTCAACATCGACGACGATGGGTAGGTCAATACCTTCTGTCATCCCTGTCACAAAATCGTCGACGTCGCCTCTGTCAGCGCTCCCGTCGACGTCTGCTTCATCGTCGGCGAAGGCAAAGCTTCCAGCGTCGACGAAAATCTCACCGTCGACGAAGACTTCATCATCGACGAAGATCCCATCGTCGACGAAGACTCAACCGTCGACGAGGATACAGCAGTCGACGAAGACCTCGTCGACGAGGACTCCGTCGTCGACGCCACCGTCGTCGAGACCGTCGACGACGAAGCCGTCGACGGCGCCGTCACCGTCGTCGACGGTGTCATCGTCGTCGACGGCTACAGTGTCGACGCCGCCGTCGACGAGGACATCGTCGTCGACGAGGACATCAATGACAATGAAAACGCCTGATACATCAAAAATGGTAGATGCTACACCGTCGACGGACGCCGCATCAAAGGATTTACACTCTAAGGGCTCTCCCTCATTAAAGTATACGTATACACATTTTAAAATGTCGTCATGTTTGGTCACACCAGAGATGACCTCTCCCAGCAAGGTCCAACAGTTGTTGCCAACGCAGTTTTTAGAAACAGAAGATCCAGTAGATCAGTCCATGTTTCCCATCGCATCCAGTCCCTCTCATCTCAACATCAAAGTTCAGGAGAGTTCGGACTACGAAGATTTGGAGGAAATTACAATTCAAGAAGCAGTTCAACAGCATACCACTGTTCAGCCTATGGTGTGCCTTCCAGCTTCAATTGTTTCTGACCTGCAATTTCTAATTTCAGACTATAAACAAAGATTTCCATCATCTTCTCCTGCCTCTGGAGTACAGGTACCACAGGAAACACAAACTCCTAAACATCGACAGCGGCCTCCCCCGCGGGTTGTGCATCAGGAACAAGAGTCATTTCCTCCTCAAAATTCTACGGATGAGGAAGAATATGAGGAAGAAGTGGGAATTGATGAGGCCCAGGATGAAGAAGGCGAAATACATGATGATGATGATATGGATTCTGATGATAATGCTAACCCAGATCCAATATCCCCAGACCAAGTACAGGACGATTCAACCCCTGAAGACTTAGGGGGATTCCATAATATCGTAGGAAGAGCGGCTGCAAGGTTCAACATCCAAATAGCATCGGAAACGAACGACTGTTTTCTTCATGATTTTAAAGAACCCTTCAAGAGATCAGCTCGCTCCATTCCAGTGATCGATTATATATGGGAGCAAGGACAAAAAATAATAAACTCCTTTCTCTCTCATTCCAGTGCCGGCTCGACTTGAAAAGAAATACAAAGCCCCAGACACTGCACCCGCATGTTTAACTGGTCAAACTTAACCTGATTCAGTTATATCACAGGCTGCTCAGCGGAAGTCCAGCAATCCGTCAGCGACAATGACAGCGCCTCCTGATAAAGAAGGAAGAAAACTTGATGCCATTGGCAAGAGATTTTCCTCCATGTCCGCCCTATCAATCAGGGCTGCAAATTCTCTGGCATTACTAGGTCGTTATAATCGACAGATATGGGCAGATATAGCCCCATATCTAGGGGCGATTCCAGAAGACCAGAAAGAAGAGGTTAAGAAGATTTTGCTGGAGGGTGAGCGCTCTGCTTCAGAGATGATAGAGGTGGCCCTGGATATTGCTTCCACAGGGTTCCGTCAATTGGCGGGAGCAGCAGTTTTAAGGCGCCAGGGCTGGCTTAAAGCCACAGCATTCCGGCCTGAAGTGCAAGCCAAAGTCCTCGACATGCCTTTTGATGGGGAGCGCCTTTTCGGTGAACATATTGATGACATGCTGCAAGGCATTAAGAAGGATACCGAGACGGCGAAAGCCCTAGGCACCCTACAATTCAAGCAGAATTCCTTTCGAGGCTCCAGAGGTCGAGGACAACAGTCTCGTGGCAACTATCAAGGTTACAAGTCCTCTTATAACTCTTCCCAGCAGTACAAACCTCAATATCAGCAGAGGCAACAACAACAAGGACAATCCTCATATAACAAATCGTCCTTTCGAGGAAGAGGAGGAAAGAAAGACAATAACAGGCGACAATGACTGCTTTCTCCAGCTGGCCTCCACTTCTTCTCCACAATTCGTAGTTGGAGGAAAAATTACCAACTTCCTTCACAATTGGAAACAAATTACTACAGATCGTTGGGTGTTGCAATTAGTCCGCTTCGGACACACTCTGGAGTTTGTGGAACATCCTCCTCCAAATCCACCATGTCCTGCGCAGCACATAAATCTAAACATACTTCAACAGGAACTCTCGCTAATGCTCCAGAAAAAAGCAGTGGAAAGAGTTCCTCGAGAACAAAAGGGGAGAGGATTCTACTCCCGATTTTTCCTGATCAGAAAAAAGGAGAAGAAGCAGTGGAGACCAATATTGGATTTGAGACACCTAAACAAATACCTCAAGAAGCAGTCTTTTCGTATGGTTACCCTCCAGGAGGTATTACACCTACTCAATTCAAAAGACTATATGGTATCCTTAGACCTCCAGGATGCCTATTTTCATATCCTCATTCACAAGAGTCATCGACAATTCCTGAGGTTTGCAGTAGCAGGCAGGCACTACCAGTTCAGAGTATTACCATTCGGCCTAAAGTTAGCTCCACGCATCTTTACAAAGTGTCTGTCTCCAGTAGCAGCATACCTTCGCCAGCATCATCATCAAGTCTTTCCCTACCTGGACGACTGGCTTGTCAAGGCTCCTACTCAGACAGGCGTGGCCAAGTCCTCTACCGCCTGCCTTCGTCTCTTCGAGAACTTAGGCCTAACGCTCAACCAGGAAAAGTCAAATCTACGTCCATCACAACGTCTCAATTTCCTAGGAGCGACATTGGATACACAACAGGAGAAAGCCTTCCCTTCCAAGGAACGTCAGGTCAAGCTGAGAACCCTGGCCGTCCAAATTCAGACCAAAAAGAGAGTCAAGGTTCGGCTCTTCAAGTCATTGCTAGGAATGATGTCTTCCAACATATTTCTCATTCCGCATTGTCGCCTCCACATGCGACCTCTACAGGAAGCTTTAACATATCAGTGGATCCAAAGTACAGGATCCTTCGACGACTGGATCAAGATCACTCAGGTCATGAAAAAGGCTCTGAGATGGTGGCTTCTGGGCGAGAACTTGAACAAAGGCCTTCCTTTTCTACTCCCAGTCTCCCCTTATGTCATAACCACGAACGCGTCACTGGAAGGATGGGGAGCGTTCCTGCAGGAATTGCAAGTACACGGTCAGTGGTCAGTGGCAGAAAAACGATTCCACATCAATTTGCTGGAGTTACGAGCAGTACGCTTAGCTCTTCGGGCATTTCTTCCCCGAATCAGGAGCTTCCCAGTGCTTGTGAGGACGGACAACACCACCACAATGCACTACCTAAACAAACAGGGAGGTACTCGATCCAAAACGTTGTCTCGCGAATCTCAGCAAATTTGGAGGTGGCTGCTCCAGCACAACATTTCTCTGCGGGCAGAGTATGTCCCAGGAGTAGACAACACCCTGGCAGACTCGCTAAGCAGACAGTGCTCAATTTGCCACGAGTGGGAGCTCGACCAGAAGACGCTCGACCCAGTGTTCTCCCGTTGGGGCAAGCCTCACCTGGGCAAGCCTCACCTGGATCTCTTTGCGACGGAAACGAATGCGAAATGCCAATGTTACGCAAGCTGGCTTCCCCAGAAAAGGTCCCTAGGGAATGCCTTTTCGATGACATGGTGCAAAGTCTTTGCTTACGCCTTTCCACCGTTTCCCCTGATCCCAAGGGTCCTACGGAAATTGAAAGCAGAGAGTTGTACCATGATCCTGATAGCCCCAGCGTGGCCGCGCCAGCACTGGTATACAGAACTACACCTTCTCTCGCTGGAACCTCCAATTCTATTCAAGACATGCCCACATCTCCTTACAATGAACCAGGGACAAGTCCAACATCCGGATCCAACATCTCTCAATTTATCGGCTTGGCTCCTGAGTTCAGAGAGTTCCAGAATTTAGATCTTCCACAAGAATGCAAAGTCGTTCTAGCCCGGGCCCGGGCTAAAAGTACTAATAAGACATATTCCCTTAAGTGGAAAAGGTTCTGTTTGTGGTGTAGGGCTCAGAAATTGCATCCGTTCACTTCTACTCCAGCACAAATTCTGCCCTATCTGCTCCACCTAGCCAATTCAGGGCTGGCACACGCTTCCATAAAAGTCCATCTGGCGGCCATCTCCAGGTTTAGACGTTCTTCGTGTGGCGCTTCACTATGGACCAACAGACTGGTCAAGCAGTTTCTGAAGGGATTATTCAGATCTTTCCCTCCAGTACGAGCGTCACCACCTACATGGCAACTAAATGTTGTACTGGCTCAGCTAATGAAACACCCGTTCGAGCCAATTCACAAAACAGATCTTAAATATTTGTCATGGAAAACGGCTCTCTTGCTGGCGCTCACGTCAGCAAGGAGAGTTAGTGAACTGCAGGCTTTTTCTGTACAAGACCCTTTTATCTAGTTTAAGAACGACAGGGTCATTCTACGGACTAATCCAAAATTTATACCAAAGGTTCCGTCCTCCTTCCATCTCAATGAACCTATTGTCCTGAGATCTTTCTTCCCGAATCCATCATCTGCGGCTGAAAGGTCTCTACACTCATTGGACCTCAAGCGATGTCTCAAATTCTACATACACAGGACGGAGCAATTTCGGAAGTCTAACCAATTGTTTGTTGCATTTAGCAGGCCCAGGAAAGGCCTAGCATTGACAAAACAGAGCATTTCCAGATGGATTTCTGCGGCCATTGCATTCTGCCACCAACAGGCGGGCCATCCTCTGCCTTCAAAGGTTCGAGCACACTCCACTAGAGCGGTAGCCACCTCCATGGCGCTCTTTGCTGGGGTACCCATTGTCGACATCTGCAGGGCGGCGACATGGAAGACGCCACATTCATTCACCAAGCACTACTGCTTGGATTCTGCACTTATGAAGGATGCAGCAGTAGGACAGGCGGTCCTACGTCATCTATTTCATTAGAGGTGAGCCTTCTTCCTATCATCCCACCTTCCAGGTAATTTCTCGCACATTTCTTATCAGGTTGTGAGTATTATGTAAACTGTGTAACAACTTATGATAAGTTTATTATGCATTTCAACATGTATTTGCGAAATGTGCTCATTATTGCTTGCTATTCTGATTCAGGCATGTGAATCTATGAAAGATACCCATAATACTGGATAAGAAATGCGTTACTTACCTGTAACAGCAGTTATCCAGTATTGGTATCTTTCATAGATTCACATGCAACCCACCCGCCTCCCCTGGAAGGGCTCACCTAAGTCTCCTCAGTAGGTACTACTTGGCACGGTGCTTACGAAAATCTGAGGGACAAGGGCTCCTTCCAGGAAGGTGAGGAGGGTGATAAGGGCTGATTGGCTACTGGCCAAAGTTTGGTCCTTTTTACATAAGGACCTAGATAGGCTACTAATGTGAGGCCTCTGGCCTAGTACTAAGTATATGTCCATGTGACATTACTATAATTATTTACCGGGGACTCCCACCCCGACGACGGGGAATGATTCAGGCATGTGAATCTATGAAAGATACCAATACAGGATAACTGCTGTTACAGGTAAGTAACGCATTTCTTATCTCTTTTCACCTTGCCCGGATATCGCGATGAAGAATATGGTAAAAAATAAGTGATCAAACTGGCATTCTTGTTTTTCTCAGAAACCACATCTCAATTAATGGCTCTTGATTGGCTATTTATAACTGATTTTAAAATATACGGATTCATTTTTGTCGTTCTTGAATTTATTTTACATTGTTCACAGCCCTGAGAATTTTCTGTAGAACAAAATGCGTTGGCTGTTTTTAAGAAACAATATAGAACAAAAAATAGTTTTGGGAAATATTGAGACACATATTTCGCACTACCATCACAATGTCTGTGAAAGCCTCGCCTCGTTGGATTTGAACTGGCATATTAAATATCCTCTCTGTGTCAGGCTGTGGGCATCACATGACCTAGCTAAGCCCAAAAATCCTCCTTCCTCTTCTCCTTATCTGTCGTCATCCTCACACCTCTGGCCGCATAAAGAGTCCATTAAAGGGAAGCCGACTTAGTGACATCTCCAAGCACTGGGAATCAAGGTCATGACAATGTGCAGGAAGGAAGGGATACCAGTACTGGAATGGGGAACAGCAATTGTAGTAACGAAAATTACCAGTAATCAGCACATTTACTCCTCAACCCTTCAGCGTTTGTGTCCTTCTACTGGGGACAATATACCAATTCAGTAAGCCCATGACCCGATCCAAAACCATTTACACAAAACCCAAAAACAATGTAGGATGTCACTACAATGTCACGAAGAAAGGTTTCAGGTAAAGCAACCAACTGCCCTGACACCACGAAGCTCCCATACCTCCAAGAGCTGGAGTCAGCAGCCCAAAACAGACCAATTAGCCCCCATAACTACCCTGAGGAGATCAAAATGAATTTGTGAACTTTAGAAATTGATTTTAAAACTGTATATATCTATTTTATTAAAGGCATTGTTAACAATTGTATACTTTTATGGTTGTAAAAAAACGAATAAAGTGTTATTGAATTGAATTGAATTGATGTGTCACTGCACCACTTTAGTCAAAATTGGGAAGACCAGATTTACGCTGCTGATCATCCCTAACAGGCTAACGGAAGCAGAAACCAGGACTAGATGATTCACTTTAAAAATGGACGTCTTTAGGTTAGTGTGGGTCTGTGAGTTGTCTATGCCATGGATTGAAGCAGCAACTAGGAGGTCTTTTAGTGCTACAGAGTATTATGGCGCACACCTGGGTGACCGCTGATTGGTGTATAACAGCAAGTAAACAGTGTAGGCAATGGGGCGAGTGGTAACACCTCCCAACCACTCAATTAGATCAGAACACTGGTCTGTATCGAATACAACTGCAAAGCCCCTGCACTAAACACAATTTGTATGGTATGATAGTTAAAACGTGGTTAATTGCAATAGTAGATAAAATTGCAGTACTCCAAACACATAGTAAGTATTCACAGTTCAGTGATCATGAGCACAAAAGAAAGCTGTGATAGGGTCAAAGGTCCGTTCATATGTTCATTTTCTGTTTATTGTTCCCAAAAGATAAGCCAACACGTGTTTCATCGCAGGGAACACTGCGAATCTTCAGGGCTGAACAAAAAATACAAATGGGGTTGTGTAAGAACATATTCTGTTTGTGCGAAACTTCACGTAAATGACTGTAAGGTGTGCACCAAAGTGACAGAAAGCATGCCTATGGGGTGACTAGGAGTGTATTGTGTTGGAGAAAGAAACATACATCAGGTGACATATGTGATTGAGAAACGACATGTGTCCGGTCTAGAACAAATTCTGTTATCATGAAGACATGTATAAAAATAATAATACACTGGCCGGTTTGAAAAGTGAGTGAGGTGAATCAAGGGTGTCCGGTAGGCAGGACGGTATCCCATGTGACACCTAGTTATAACAAAACGCAATCGGCTTAGATGAAATGTTAGAATTATACATTTGTAGATTAGAGCTAGTATTAGTAGTGCGTTAAATATTTTGATTGGTCTGGTACATTTCTAGATGTAGATGCGTTGCAGGTCACGCAATCCGAATGCAGGGTTATTGTATGAGGTATGGGGCCTTATTAAAGAATATACACTCCCACAAGGAAAACTCATATTAATCGTTCCGAAAATTCCCTGGCCTACCTGGAAACGATGGCTCATATGATAAGTGTTCTAAGTCAGAAACATCAAAGAGTAAGGGCGCGATAGAGCCGGTCAATGTGTATACTCCGGTTCCTGTCTACAGAGAGGAGTGTAGGTTATATTTAGTCAAGAACAATTAAAATATACGTATTGCACCCGAAAGCAAAAAGCAGAAAGCTTGAAAACCAAAAAATTAACAAAAAAATGCAAGAAGGAAACTCAATAACTTGTGAGAGATACATATAGTGAACAATAGCTGGGTCTAGGTGTAATCATGTGTAATCATAGTGATAATTATAATATGGTGATGAGGTGATGATGTTGCAGAATAACAAATAAAACGTAATTGGGCAAAGATCTCTTGCATAACAAACGGGGGATAAGAATAATTATAATACAACTCGTATTGGAGGAAGCATGTAAGCTTCTAAACAAAAAGGGGGATAAGATAAAGTATATTCATACTAAAGGAAGCATGTTATCTTTTGTCCGTCAATGCGATCGCAAATGAGGGTGGCGCAATGTTTACATATCGACTCACCGGAAAAGGAGGTTGCGAATCTTAGTACTTTCAAATGCTAGGGCCCGGTCTGGGTGAGCTAAGGAGTTCCAGTAGTGTCAGCCTCAATGGACGGCCGATTAGTGGAGATTTACCATAAATCTGCATGAATAGAGAGAATTGTTTAAAAATTTCAGCTAGGGGGTGTGGGACCCCCAGTGTTCTGGACAGGAAAAATATACACACCCTCGGTATAGTTAAACTAATGACATGTGGCGAAATACGTACCTCGATTTTTCACAAGTCGAGTGAAAACCCGGGAGGAGACGTCTTCGTGATAGGGCGGGTGTGCCTCTATTCACGGAGTGTTCCGTCTTTGCGTAAGAGAAAAAAAGAGAGATAGAAGCAGCAGAGAGTTAGCAACCCGCACATGGGGAGCCACACAACGTGTAGATCGGACATTTCTACGGACGAAAGGAAGTCCCTGGCTCCGAACTGAGTCGGCCGCTTACCTTCGAAACGTAATTCCCCCTCTTTTAGTTTCCCGGCGCCGTGTTCCTGGTACGGACACGTGACCGGATGACGAATTCCCTTTTGTACCGGTGGATACGCCGGAAACGAAAAAGAACTAGAGCGTTGCCCAAAAGTTTCCAAGTATAAGGAGTAGGCAAAGAAAAGCGAAGAAATACTGCGTGAACGTACGCTCAAAGAGAGTGGTTTCTCTGTAGAGGAAGCTCTCTGTCCATTTCACCAAAGTATTTAATGTTGTAAAGCACACTCTTTGTGCGCACACGTCTAAAATAGTAGTGCATTAGATATCTAAACACTCATCGCGATATCAGAATAAACGCAAGGAAACAGTTTCCGCAATGTAAAATGAATAGGATGGTGGCAGGTGGATGTCAAAAAGCCCACACCCAGCCAGATACAAATTGTGTCTAAGACACGCTAGTGACATTGTCTTGTTCGGAAAGTTTATCAATGAGACATGATAGCGAAATGTACTAAACTTAGTCTCCGCGTAGACAATGTGGGCACATTTTATTTAGAAGAATACCGGATATGGTATACTGTAAGAGTT
Organism: Lissotriton helveticus; assembly: GCF_964261635.1. NCBI lineage: Eukaryota > Metazoa > Chordata > Amphibia > Caudata > Salamandridae > Lissotriton > Lissotriton helveticus. Next base: position 582,079,453 of record NC_136063.1, read on the forward strand.
TATATTCCCGCTTTGTGTATGTACAGCGCTATTTGTCACAGACTAAGTTTATGCTGAAAAGCTTTTAGTTGGTATAAAACATAATAAAAACCGACGACAACAACACTTCAGTACTATAGCAAAAAATACATAGTTTACAATCGTGCATGTTAGTAGTCATGATATAAAAGAAAAATTGAGATAAACAGTTTAAGTACATTATTAATCGCCCAAAAAGAACTGTAATTCTGGGTCATAATTTAAACCGCACTCGATACTACGCAGACGCATGATCCATGTTGCCTCTTTACGTCTCAGCAGTAATTCTCGATTGCCACCCCTCACATGGATTGGCACGGTCTCAATTCCGAAAAATGAGACTCTAAAGTCCTCTTTATTTGGCTGGCATTTCGCCACGTGCAGAGCCACCGGGTATTTGGGATCCTGTTTCAAAATAGCTCTCATGTGCTCTGCAATCCTTTCTTTCAAGGATCTGATTGTACTACCTACGTATTTCTTGCCACATTGGCATTCGATTATGTAGATTACGTATTTGGTGGTGCAGTTGATGTTGGCTCTGATTTCATAGGTTTCTTCAGAGGGGCCTTTGAAATGTTTCGTTTTGTGTTTAGCCCATTTGCACATCGTGCAGAAGCCACACTTGAAGAAACCGTTGCTGCGTTGTGTCAGCCAGTTGGGGTTTATGTCAGAGCGAGGTACTGTGGGGCTGAGCCTATTTCTCAGGGTTCTCCCTTTGCGAAATGTAATTTGAGGCGTTCTAGGGATCATTTCTTTTAGTGTTGCGTCTTCTCTCAGTAGACTCCAATGCTTGGTCAAGCTTGTCCTGATTAGGTTGTGTAGAGCATTATATTCCGTGATCATTCTCACGGTTTTGTCTTGTGGTTTCCGTTTCTTTCGTTTTCAGGGTTTCGTGTCTCTCAATTTTGTTAAGCTTGATTCTAGCTTGGGACAGAATGGCTTGTGGGTAACCTCGTTTTTCGAATCTCATATTCATGTTCCTTATCGTATTGTCAAATTCATTATCGTCGCTGCAGTTTCGCCTTGCACGAAGAAATTCGCCGAAGGGTATTGACTTGATTTGATGGAACGGATGAAAACTGTCTGCTCTCAGAATTGCATTACAGGATGTCGGTTTCCTGTATAGTTTGCTTTGTAGGGTGTTGTTCAGAATATAGAATTCCAGATCCAAAAATTCTATATGGGTCTTGCTATGCTTCATGGTGAAGCTCAGTTCCCATGTATTCTTGTTGAGGTATTCGAAAAAGCTTAGTAATAGATCATCTGTCCCAGTCCAAAGTAAAATACAATCGTCTATATAGCGACCCCAAAATAGGATGGAATCAGTGTATTGGCTGCTGTCAGTGCCCCACAGGTGGTCCGCTTCGAATGCACCCATAAAAAGGTTGGCAAACGAGGGTGAAAATTTAGAACCCATGGCAACTCCTCGTTTCTGCTGGTACCATTTTCTATTGAAGATGAAAAAATTGTTGTTTAAAATTAAGTTCATCATGGAAATCAACATTTCTGTGTGAGCCCAAAGGGAGGCCGGACGTTTGGATAGTACTTTAGTAATTGCCGCAATGCCTAGCTTTGGATTGATGCTGGTGTAGAGGGCAACAACATCCATGGTGACTAGCGTGGTCCCTGGTTGCCATTCTAAATCACCTAACAAGCTTAGAATGTGTTTAGAATCTTGGATATATGATGGTAAGTTTCTGACTAGTGGGCCCAGAAACAAGTCCACATATTCCGCTATCCTTTCCGTTGGGCCTCCGATGCCTGACACTATAGGTCTTCCTGGAGGAAAAGGAAGATCCTTGTGGATCTTAGGGAGGGTATACAGCCATGGGTAGGTAGGTTTAGAAACTTTCAGATACATATGTTCATTGTCATTAAGAAGACCATCTTCTTTCCATTTGAGTAAATGGTCATTTATAGTCTTAGTGAGTACACCCATGGGGTTGGATGCAAGGGGTTCATAGCAAGAGAGGTCTGCTAGTTGATTCGAAATCTCATTGTTGTAATCGTCGGCGTTCATTACTACAATGTTTCCTCCTTTGTCAGCCTCACGGATAGTAATGGAGGGATTCTGAGTAAGTGTGGACAGTGCAATGCGCTCTCCTTTGGTTAGATTATCTCTAAATGTGAATGTTTCATGTAGTTTCTTAATGTTAATTTTGTTTAGGTCTTGTAATACATGTTTGTAAAAATTGTCAATACTATTCCCACCTGGTAACGTTGGTGTCCATGTGGACTTGGATTTGAGCCCACTGGCAACCCCCAAGTCCATGTCTATGTTTAGTTCTTCTAGAAGTTGGCCCATTTCCATGGGGCTATCTTCTCGCTCAGTAATGGACAACAATAGATGTACTGCTTGTATATCATTTATTGTGTGAGAGACATTTTCATCCAATACAACAGGAATGTTTTTAACATTTCTTGTGTCAGAGGGTTTACCTGTAAAATACTTTTTGATCTTTAAGTTACGGACAAATTTGAAAAGGTCTATTTTTGTTTGACAGATGTCACCAGTAGAGTAAGGGTTAAAGCTTAAGCCCTTGGCAAGTAAGTTTGTCATGTCAGAGGTAAGCGGAAAAGAGGATAGGTTGATGACCTGAACTTCGTTGTTCGAGTTGTCTAGTTCTTGGGTCTGCCAGATCTTAGTTTTTTGCGATACTCGTCGTTGTCCCCCTCTGCTCCCTCTGTGGGTTTTGGAGGACCTCTTCTTAGTTGTGCCCGGTTCCCCTTGCGAATTCGCTCCATTTCTAATAAAAAAGGATTGCTGTTCGCATCTAGATTATCCTCTGTTTCAGTTTCTGGTTCGCTTAATCCTACAGTGTTTAGAGATGTATTGCTCGAGGAAACAGAGCCAGGGGCAGAGTTGTTTCCTTCAGGTTTTCTAGATTTGGTGGTGGGAATCATGGCATCATATTTACGATCAAAGGTGAATACTCTACCGTTGCGGTAGTCCCCATCGTCTCTCTTTATCTGTCTGGCTTTCCTAGTTTTAATCTCTTCCTGATGTTTAAGTAGGATCTCATCCAAAATTGTATAGTTTTTTACAGTGGGTTCTGGTAAATTCAAGTCTTTTATTTCCTGTTCAAGGGTCGAAATTTCTCCCTGTAGTTTTAGGGTCTTCCGGTCTGCGCTTTCTATTAAGATGTCCATCAGGACAAAAGAATTGTTATTGACCGAGTCTTCCCATTTCTTCATCAGATCTACATCTAGGTTGTCATAGGTAGGAAAGATCTGAGAGCGCAAGCCTCTAGGTATTTGTTTGAGGCGCATGTATTGTTTGAGAGTGGTGGCATCCCACCAACGTGAGTTCTCTTGCAATTTAAGTTTTTCAAGCCTTTTAAATTTATCCTTGAGGCCCTCCACACGAGGGGGACCTGAATTTGCTGCTGCTGTATGGGTTGGCATGCCTTTGGCTAGATTTTCGAATAGGTCCGCAGCCACTTTGTCTCTGTTCATGTTTAGGAAATGTGTTTGGAAAAATTAGCCTTTCACAATATAGGTAAGCTACAATTGTTTAAGCGGGGGGCAGCCTACTCTGGAAGTCTGTGGATTGCAACAACTAGGAGGTCTTTTAGTGCTACAGAGTATTATGGCGCACACCTGGGTGACCGCTGATTGGTGTATAACAGCAAGTAAACAGTGTAGGCAATGGGGCGAGTGGTAACACCTCCCAACCACTCAATTAGATCAGAACACTGGTCTGTATCGAATACAACTGCAAAGCCCCTGCACTAAACACAATTTGTATGGTATGATAGTTAAAACGTGGTTAATTGCAATAGTAGATAAAATTGCAGTACTCCAAACACATAGTAAGTATTCACAGTTCAGTGATCATGAGCACAAAAGAAAGCTGTGATAGGGTCAAAGGTCCGTTCATATGTTCATTTTCTGTTTATTGTTCCCAAAAGATAAGCCAACACGTGTTTCATCGCAGGGAACACTGCGAATCTTCAGGGCTGAACAAAAAATACAAATGGGGTTGTGTAAGAACATATTCTGTTTGTGCGAAACTTCACGTAAATGACTGTAAGGTGTGCACCAAAGTGACAGAAAGCATGCCTATGGGGTGACTAGGAGTGTATTGTGTTGGAGAAAGAAACATACATCAGGTGACATATGTGATTGAGAAACGACATGTGTCCGGTCTAGAACAAATTCTGTTATCATGAAGACATGTATAAAAATAATAATACACTGGCCGGTTTGAAAAGTGAGTGAGGTGAATCAAGGGTGTCCGGTAGGCAGGACGGTGTCCCATGTGACACCTAGTTATAACAAAACGCAATCGGCTTAGATGAAATGTTAGAATTATACATTTGTAGATTAGAGCTAGTATTAGTAGTGCGTTAAATATTTTGATTGGTCTGGTACATTTCTAGATGTAGATGCGTTGCAGGTCACGCAATCCGAATGCAGGGTTATTGTATGAGGTATGGGGCCTTATTAAAGAATATACACTCCCACAAGGAAAACTCATATTAATCGTTCCGAAAATTCCCTGGCCTACCTGGAAACGATGGCTCATATGATAAGTGTTCTAAGTCAGAAACATCAAAGAGTAAGGGCGCGATAGAGCCGGTCAATGTGTATACTCCGGTTCCTGTCTACAGAGAGGAGTGTAGGTTATACTTAGTCAAGAACAATTAAAATATACGTATTGCACCCGAAAGCAAAAAGCAGAAAGCTTGAAAACCAAAAAATTAACAAAAAAATGCAAGAAGGAAACTCAATAACTTGTGAGAGATACATATAGTGAACAATAGCTGGGTCTAGGTGTAATCATGTGTAATCATAGTGATAATTATAATATGGTGATGAGGTGATGATGTTGCAGAATAACAAATAAAACGTAATTGGGCAAAGATCTCTTGCATAACAAACGGGGGATAAGAATAATTATAATACAACTCGTATTGGAGGAAGCATGTAAGCTTCTAAACAAAAAGGGGGATAAGATAAAGTATATTCATACTAAAGGAAGCATGTTATCTTTTGTCCGTCAATGCGATCGCAAATGAGGGTGGCGCAATGTTTACATATCGACTCACCGGAAAAGGAGGTTGCGAATCTTAGTACTTTCAAATGCTAGGGCCCGGTCTGGGTGAGCTAAGGAGTTCCAGTAGTGTCAGCCTCAATGGACGGCCGATTAGTGGAGATTTACCATAAATCTGCATGAATAGAGAGAATTGTTTAAAAATTTCAGCTAGGGGGTGTGGGACCCCCAGTGTTCTGGACAGGAAAAATATACACACCCTCGGTATAGTTAAACTAATGACATGTGGCGAAATACGTACCTCGATTTTTCACAAGTCGAGTGAAAACCGGGAGGAGACGTCTTCGTGATAGGGCGGGTGTGCCTCTATTCACGGAGTGTTCCGTCTTTGCGTAAGAGAAAAAAAGAGAGATAGAAGCAGCAGAGAGTTAGCAACCCGCACATGGGGAGCCACACAACGTGTAGATCGGACATTTCTACGGACGAAAGGAAGTCCCTGGCTCCGAACTGAGTCGGCCGCTTACCTTCGAAACGTAATTCCCCCTCTTTTAGTTTCCCGGCGCCGTGTTCCTGGTACGGACACGTGACCGGATGACGAATTCCCTTTTGTACCGGTGGATACGCCGGAAACGAAAAAGAACTAGAGCGTTGCCCAAAAGTTTCCAAGTATAAGGAGTAGGCAAAGAAAAGCGAAGAAATACTGCGTGAACGTACGCTCAAAGAGAGTGGTTTCTCTGTAGAGGAAGCTCTCTGTCCATTTCACCAAAGTATTTAATGTTGTAAAGCACACTCTTTGTGCGCACACGTCTAAAATAGTAGTGCATTAGATATCTAAACACTCATCGCGATATCAGAATAAACGCAAGGAAACAGTTTCCGCAATGTAAAATGAATAGGATGGTGGCAGGTGGATGTCAAAAAGCCCACACCCAGCCAGATACAAATTGTGTCTAAGACACGCTAGTGACATTGTCTTGTTCGGAAAGTTTATCAATGAGACATGATAGCGAAATGTACTAAACTTAGTCTCCGCGTAGACAATGTGGGCACATTTTATTTAGAAGAATACCGGATATGGTATACTGTAAGAGTTTATATTCCCGCTTTGTGTATGTACAGCGCTATTTGTCACAGACTAAGTTTATGCTGAAAAGCTTTTAGTTGGTATAAAACATAATAAAAACCGACGACAACAACACTTCAGTACTATAGCAAAAAATACATAGTTTACAATCGTGCATGTTAGTAGTCATGATATAAAAGAAAAATTGAGATAAACAGTTTAAGTACATTATTAATCGCCCAAAAAGAACTGTAATTCTGGGTCATAATTTAAACCGCACTCGATACTACGCAGACGCATGATCCATGTTGCCTCTTTACGTCTCAGCAGTAATTCTCGATTGCCACCCCTCACATGGATTGGCACGGTCTCAATTCCGAAAAATGAGACTCTAAAGTCCTCTTTATTTGGCTGCCGGACACCCTTGATTCACCTCACTCACTTTTCAAACCGGCCAGTGTATTATTATTTTTATACATGTCTTCATGATAACAGAATTTGTTCTAGACCGGACACATGTCGTTTCTCAATCACATATGTCACCTGATGTATGTTTCTTTCTCCAACACAATACACTCCTAGTCACCCCATAGGCATGCTTTCTGTCACTTTGGTGCACACCTTACAGTCATTTACGTGAAGTTTCGCACAAACAGAATATGTTCTTACACAACCCCATTTGTATTTTTTGTTCAGCCCTGAAGATTCGCAGTGTTCCCTGCGATGAAACACGTGTTGGCTTATCTTTTGGGAACAATAAACAGAAAATGAACATATGAACGGACCTTTGACCCTATCACAGCTTTCTTTTGTGCTCATGATCACTGAACTGTGAATACTTACTATGTGTTTGGAGTACTGCAATTTTATCTACTATTGCAATTAACCACGTTTTAACTATCATACCATACAAATTGTGTTTAGTGCAGGGGCTTTGCAGTTGTACATGGATTGAAGCAGGCCAGATAATACTGGATAATAAATGATCACGTTTCTATTCAGTATCAGCCCATTAGAAGATGTTCTCTAAGCAAACAGGTTCTTCTTCTGAAAATAGACAAGGCTGGTTCCTGAAGAGATGCACCAATGGACTTCCAAACAAGACACTGGCCGCTGAAGATCACACCTTGACAACTGTTCAGCCAAAGAGTGCAATGCACGTAGAAGCTGAGAGGCAGACCTCTTGGCGCAGGATATGAGGGGGGCTCTTTGTGACAGAGGATGTGGGCCCTAAATGCACAATGTGGTGTATCGGGGAGTCGGGTGCTGTACTAGGAAGAGGTAAATTTTATCTTTTAGGACTAGGTAACATAGCTTGCCCCAGTATTGGAACTTTCATAGATTCCCATGCTTTGTATCATTCAATACAAATCCCTTCTCGGGTCGATGTCATCCTGCATACCATTGCCCTGGCCCAAACTCGGAGTATGTCTCTCTTCCCGAACATATGGATACGACTGCTGGCCACCCGCATGTTCGTAACACTCCTCCGTGTCTGTCTCCTGCATCTTGACGTTCAAGTCAGAGGGACTATAGGCAGGACCATAATCATCGTCCTCAACTTCAACTTCATCCTCCTCAGATTCATCGTCTAGAAGCATAGTAGGTGGATGTGAAGGGACCCGTCGCGGAGAAGTCATCTCCGGTGTAATCTTCATCTTCTGTGTCGAAAAAGGCATCTTTTGCCCCGTCGACGATGCCGTCTTCGACGGTGTAGCAGTCGTCGACGAAGATGTCAACGGAATGGTCGACGGCACCATCGCTTTCGTCGACGCCGGTCTCGTCGTCGACGGAACCACCGTCGACGGCTTCGTAGACGAACTCGTCGTCATCAACATCGTCGTCGAGGTGGTGGTGGTCGTCGTCGTCGACGTAGTTCTCGTCGTCACCGCTGCCGTCGACAGTACCTTGCTTGCCGTCGTCGACGTGGAAGATGTCAGGGCTGACGAACTGGGGACCTTGAACGACGACGAAGTCATCGTGGAGGGCGCTACCGTCGACGAGCCCGTCGACGGAGCCACAGAAACGGCGGGAATTTTAACTGAAGAAACGGTCGACGACGTACCTGGTGTTTTCGTCGTCGACGGGCGCTGTTTCTTTTCCGGCCCGGGTCCTGAAGTGACTGAAGAGTGTTTGTCACTAGATTTGGCCTTTTTGGACGGAGGGGGAGACAGAGGAACCTCCTTCATGTCCTTTAAAGCTGCACTCACTCCAGCAGCCTGTCCCTGCCTCTCCTTTACACTTCCGTGAGGAGATTGAAGGGGACCAGCCCTCTCAGACCTATCAGAGATCTTGTGAGGGGCCTGAAGGGAGGGCTGAGATGTAGAAGATCCTGGAGGAGACCTACCCCTCTTCCTAGATCTGTGAGAGGAAGCACAAGACGTGGAATCTTCCTCCTCCGAAGAGAGCACCTCCTTGCGAGTCTTAATTTTTTGAAGCCAGGTTAACAGACGACCTTCCCTGTCTCGAAGAGTCTTGTTGGAGAAGGTTCTGCACATCTTGCACTCTGTGGCCTTGTGGTCAGGATATAAGCAGTAAATACAATTGTCATGCTTATCCTCCACAAAAAGACGTTTTTTCCCACAAGAGGCACAGGCCCTGAACAAGGCCTTCTTCTCCTTGTCAGACATGTTGATTTTCCAGTAGAAACTTGAAGAAATCCAGAAGTAGAATGAAAAGCTGAGCAGAGCTCAGTGGAGACTCCCTAGCACAACGTGCGGTAGAAAAATCTGAGGCTCTGAGCTCTCTCAGGAAGACAAAAAGAGGGTGATAGGATACAAAATGAGATGAGGCCTAGGCCTAAGTTTCTCTTTTGTTTCTATGGTTTTCATACTATCGAGGCTCCCATTCCGACGACGGGGAATGATACAAAGCATGGGAATCTATGAAAGTTACCAATACTGGGGAACCAAAGTTACAGGTAAGTAACTTGTTTTCTTATGTCCATACATCACCAGAAGAGATATACAGCACACAAAAAACAGCCATTCACAGAAGCACTTGTTTTGGATTTACCATGAAAGGGGTACATTCTTTAATATGTTTTTTATTCTTTAAATAAATCATTTTATCCTCATAGTCAATGGAACAATCTTTGGGTAATTATTACTTTTCCATAAACATTGTGTTCACATTTATTGCTAAGGGACCATTGTTCCTTTAAGTACTTAATTGTGTACTCGAGAGAGCGGGTGCTCTGTCCAGCTCTACTACACTAGAATACACATTACTGGGGTTGGGACCCTCACAACGCACCAGAACCGTGGCGGCACGTTTTTCGGACCTGGCCCTGTTGCTGGCGAAGCGTGCCATTACGATGAGGTGGAAATCACCCAAACCTCCCAACCCTGAACTATGGAAGGTGGAAGTGGTACGATGGGGTAAGGCTGAGGGAGAGGCACTGCAGCGAGAGGAACGCAGAGGTCTGCGGAAAACGCCAATCTCGCTGGACTGGTTTGCCACTCTGGGAATGTTTGAAACAGGAGATGAAGGGGATGACGGGGATACGTGTGGCTCGCCGATTTTAGAATAAATGTGTCCTTAGCCGGACTTTCATGCACTATCACTGACTGTGGTGCCCTACGATAGGGTGCGAGGACCCTCAAATCACTGACCTTTGCCTCGTTCCAACAATGTGTGCAGATAGATGAAGCTACATGTTATAGCACCATGGGTGGCCCAGTTTAATGATCATTCAGACATATGTTTATTGTGAGAGTGTCGGGTGGGTTGGTTGAGGGTGGGGGAGGGATTGCTTTGACCGGGGTTTGTTTAATTGCAACGGTTATAGTCATCAACAAAATGAAAACTCAAGAGACCTATGCAGTTATTTGTTCTAAGCAGACACACAATTGTATTACCTTGCCTCCTACTGGGCCTAGTAATTTCTGTAACTGCTTTGCTTACTATGCTAATAAACAGATTAAAAAAAAAAAAGTACTTAATTGTGTGCCAGTGGCATGGCTATGAAACAGACATTAGGATTTAAAGATGGTGCTCTGGTTTTGATGGGATCATGCCTTCCTACATCCAGTTGAAGTACTATCTACACCAAAACCACCCAATATTCCCATGGAATGGAATGTTTTTCCACAACATTAGATAAAGCAGGGAATTTGCCTTCAGCTGTACTTTCCCTGCATAAACAAGTATAAACATTTGCAGCATACCAAACCCTGCTTCAAATAACAAATAGTTACAGTTTGGGATTCATGTTTTCAGTTTTTTGATCGCTGCTGCCAGCAACACACTGACTAAGGCTGAGATTGTCGTATCAGCCCCTAAGTCTGTCAACAACTCTCGTGCAATTGCATAATTTAATACATAGGGTGCTCTTTTTCCGGCACAAGTGTCTGCTCGCTCAATTTTTGAGTCTGGGAAACATGCCCTTATGAGACTGCCCAAATGATCTGCAGTGACGAAAGGCACATTGTGCTCAACTAAATATTCTGTAAAAAAATGTCTGCCTCTCGGCAAGAGAGTCTTCACCCCAATATTTTTTTGTGAGGTAGCCTGAGATGGGCTTCATTTTAATCTTTGTGCCCGGAAGAGATGTATGACCTTTAACACTAATCAGGCTTTTCAGATCAAACTCCTCTTGATGCCCACAACTGGCATTCACCTCTCAAATCAAGCAGCAGAAGGCATATGGATCAATCGTAAAAGGAACAGTGATCCCTAGAGTTAAAAATAATATCCAAAATTAGGATTGTCCTCCGAGTTTTTGGAAGATTTTAAATGAAAGCACTAGTGTAGTAGCTGTGTAGAAGCACCTGCTGAGCACTCCTAATGTTGGCTGCTATATTGCAAGACAAAAAGTCTATGCTACTCATTATGACATCTGTTGAAGACTGGACCTGACACTATGTTTAGTAACAGACAGAAGTGAGTTCAATGTTGTGGGGCCTCCACCCAAAAGACATAGTCCAGTTTCTTATACTGTTTGTAACTAGCACTCCTGCATTTGACTGAAAAGCAAAAAGAGAAACTGAAAAACCCCGGAATACAAAATGTGGTCAAGGTTTGGGGCCCTCCTTGAAATATTTGTCTCCTGAATCCCCAATGTGCATAGGAGACAATATGCCACATCTCTTTGTGTATAACATGGGAAATAAACATCTGTAAAACAGCTGGCGTTGTGCATTCACTTCTAAAACATGTAACTCGACTCAAATCTAGGTGGCAGCATAGGGATAGCAAAAAGAAGAATATACAATGAAATGAATATGGTGTTATCAAAACACTTTAAAACATGTAACTTGATTGAACTACTTCTATATTGCTCTGCTTGCATCCAGGTCGGGTCAAATTTACTTCGATAGTACGGTACCCCATATTTCTTCTCACTAGGTTTCCTTTTGGCTTCTACTATCCTTTCCCTTTTTTGAACTCATAGCTGAAGTGCTGGCCTCACTGTCATCAGTATCAGACATTGTGCTGCCAAAACAGGGAAGGGAAAGAAACTAAAATATGTCCAACATTCTGATTGTATGAACAACAGGGATAAAGCGTTCTGTAGCCAATCAGTGATGGTCATAGTAAATCTGTGGTTCTACTGGTGCCGCCTCCTATCTGTTAGGGCCTAGTACTTATTCTTGTCAATCCTATATGTCCATGGGGTCCCTATAATTTTTAAAGCCAGAACTCTATGTTTCACTGCTTACACTTGTTTGCAATCAACCCACTGAACTGTTTTACCCTCCTGCAATTATAACAGTGCAGACTCACCAATATCTATGAGTCTGTATCTTTGGTACACCACCATACGCCAAAATTGAAAGGTTTAAGACTCCCAGCCTGTATTTGAATTTGTTGACTATTGTTAGAAATCGGGGTCTCTAGTTGGCAATGGTTTGCACTGTTGTCCAAGCAGGGACCCTTATTCCTAGTCAGGGTAAGGGGAACACACTTCTAAAATAACCGCTTCTCACTCCCTTGGTAGCTTGACACGAGCAGACAGGCTAATCTTAGAGGCTGTGTGTAAAGCATTTGTGCACACATACAGTAATACAGTGAAAACACTATAAATATACACCACACCGGTTTAGAAAAATAAGTAATCTTCATCTAAATCAAAGAAGACCAAAACAACAAAAACCCACAATACAGTAATAAAAGTATGCCTTTTAAGAGGTAGAGACTGTTATGTTTAAAGCAAATTGCAGATGCCACACTTTTCACACAAAGTACCTAGGACGCGTCATGCACACAAACAAAAACTGTTGCAAGGAAGGTGATGCATTGGTTCCTTACGCCCAGGGAAGGTGATGCGTTGGTTCTTTACTTTAGGAGAGGTGATGCGTCAGTGCTTCACTGCCACGCATGGGTGGTGATGTATCGGTTCCTTACTGCAGGGCAGGTGATGCCTCCGTTTCTTACTGTGCGGGGCGTTGATGCGTCGGCTTCTTAGTGCGACCTCAGTGTTCTTGCTGGCGTGGCACCCAGATGCAATGCGTGAGGATCAAGAATGATTTGGTTCTCGATGCAGCGGAGACAACGGCGCTTGCGTTGGTTTCTTTAGCCGCAGTCCCACGATGCATTGGTTCTTGCAACTGCACAGCAGGGCCTGCGTCGGAATCAGTGTGATGATCTCGGCCTTCGTAGATGCGTGCACTTGATGCGCGTTCAGCACTTTCTGAAGCCTCGGGCAGGAGCCACGTCGGTTTCTTCGGCGATGCATCAGAAACAGGTACGGATGTGTCACACTTCTCAAAGTTGTGTTACTTTTCTAGCTTCCAGCGGCAAACAGCCTCCCGAGGTCCAAAACAGCAGCAGGCACCCCTTAGCAGGTCAGAACTCCCAGCAAGGAAGTTCAGGGAGCTGGTGGTGAAGTCTTTGTGTCCCTGAGACTTCAGAACAGGAGGCAAGCTCTATTTCAAGCCCTTGGAGATCTTCCTCAAGCCGGGGAACAGGACACAGCAAAGTCATTGTCCTTTCCTTGACAGAAACAAACAGCCACTGCAGGCAAACCCCAAACAGCAAAGGGGCAGTACTTCTCCTCAGTTCCTCCAGCTCTTCTCCTTGGCAAAGGTTCCTCTTGATTCCCAGAAGTGATCTTAAAGTCTGGGGTCTGGGCCCCTCTTTTCATAATACAAAACCCTTTGTTAACTGTGGCAAAGAAGCTCTTTGCCCAGCCAAAAACAGTGCTGTCCTCTCTGGTGCAGCTTCCTGGCAGGAGGTGGAGACAGCATTGTCTAAGGCAGACCAGGCCCTTTCAGGAGTGAAAGAAATCACCCCCCCCCCCTCACTCTGAATGCAGCCCAGGTCCATTCAGCCCAGCCCTGACTCAGCCTGGAAAGACAGGACACACTCAACCCCCGCACCCCCTCTCCAAGTGGCTGTCTGAACAGAATGCATACCCCCATCCCCTGTCACTCCGAAGCCAGACAGTCAATACACAACCTAGCAGAGGCACACTGGATGGCTAAGCAGCAAAAGACCTACTTTCCAAAAGTGGTATTTTCAAACACAGAATGTAAAAATCATACTCACTCAAGATGCATCTTTATACTCTGAGTTTAGGCATAGTAAACTTTACTTTCCCATCTTGTGTCAATGGTACGTTATATTTATAAGATGTTATGAACAAACTCCCATTCTATCCTATGGGACAGATAGCCTTTCAATAGATAAAAAAATGAATTGGCAGTATTTCTTAATCAGGACGTGCCACACACATTAGGGCATGTCCTACCTTTCACATACACTGCACCCTACCCACAGGGGTACATTGGGCCTACCTTTGGGGTGACTCAGATGTAGGAAAAGGAAAGGTTAGGGCCAGGCAAGTGGGTGCCCTTGCCAAAGCGACTTGGCAGTACCAAACTACGCACAGGCACTGCAGTGAAAGGTGTGAGTTACATTTACGGGCTGCTTATGTGGGTGGCACAATCAGTGCTGCAGGCCTAGCAGCATTTGATTTACAGGCGCATGGCACACTCAGTGCACTGTAATAGGGACTGACTAGTAAATCAAATATGGAATCAATAACAACATTTTACCGGGAGCACTTGCACTTTGGCACTGAACAGCAGTGGCAAAGTGCCCAAAGCATCTAGACCAGCAAAAATGAAGTCTAACACACAGCAAAATAACAGGAGGCAAAGGCAAAAATACAAGGGAAACCCATGCCAATCATGCCAGGTCTAATAACTCTGCTTTGCTGTGCGGTTTGCAGTGATGGGTCCTGTTCAATGTTGTCCTTAAAATCTTTAGTGGTCACCTGCACTGTGAGGAGGAGGGTAAATATCTGAAAGAAAAAATACATACACACACATTTGGTTTTACTTATACGGAAGGAATTAAGGTTTTAAACATACCTACAGCATGGTTTACCAAACTCAGCATAGCATAAGTAAGAATACACTCATCAATGCAAATTATTATTTCATCGTGCTGTCAGTGAATGGAGTTCAAGCACGAGATCATAGGAAACATGGGTGAAAGTTAAAAAAAAAAAGCACTGGATATAGAAAGAAGTTGGAAAGATTGATGTGTGAGCTATATTGTTCAGCCTGTGCATGGTCCCCAGCCACTGTTACTCCATTTCTCAGCCCCCATTGTGCCATGGCTGGACAATATAGCTCAAAGTCAAAGACGGAAAGAGACCAGGTAGCATGCCACACCAAGGTAAAAATACTACAATAGAGTGATTCAGCTAGCCCATAGGCTCTTTAGTTTTGCACACAATGTGCTTAAGAAGGTCCCAACAGGATTTCCTGTGCTATTAAAGCGCTAGCATTGCTAAGGCAAGCTCACCATCACTTTTGTGTGATGCTTTCGCCTGGTGCTACTGCTGTTTAACCACCGGCACACTGCATTCTGGAACTTGTAGATTTGTTCAGCATATACAAGCAAATAATAAACTCAAGAAAAGCAGCTGAGATAATGGGTGACAGGTGGGGTCTTAAACTATGGAAACATCTGTATAACTGAACAGAGCATCACGTATTACTTATGCAAGCACCATCTTCATACTATTAAGCATTTTTTGAAAAATTCTTATGTACTTTTATCCAGCAAACACATACATAAAACATTTATTGTTTAACACAATAAAACAGAGCCTAGAGATGTTTAACAAGGAGACTGTATAGGTTTCAATGCGGCAGTAGCTTGTAAAATTAAACACAGCCTCAGGACACAGTCACTGGACAACAACAGCTGTTTGATTTGACTTGCTTGCTGGTTAAATAGCCTATGGCTAGAGACAGCTGCAATGGCAATGTTAGTAGATGACAGCTCATTTTGCCACTGGTTGTAGCAGGTTAAACACAGCCTGGCACAGAGAAGCAACACCATATGCACAGCTTTTAGATGATAATATAGCCTTAGAGCCTGACCTAGCGGGCTGTACCGGCCATTAGAACGTTGGAATGTTAAGAGCTCCATTGAAGACAACGGAGTGCTCCCTGCTTCTACGGGCCGGTAAAGGCCCGCAGAACAACATTCCAATGTTTTACAAAGGCCTCTCGGAGCTCAAGGGGATTTAAATCACCTCGAGCTTACAGAAGCCTTGTTTTATTTGTTAGAACATTCTGCCCTCTAGTGGCAGAATGTTCTAGTAGCCTTATATCCCTTCGTAGCAGGGCTATACCGGCTATTAAAGTCCCGCTCCCTTGTTAAAGTCCCTTGCCTTTGTCTCTGGCCTTTAACGCGGGAGGGGGCCTTTAATACGGCGGGCTATAAGGCTATATTAAAGGCCCGCTCCTGCGTTAACAAGGGAGCAGGACTTTAATGAACGTAGAGCCCTCTAGGAGGACTCTTAAGGCTAATAGAACATTATGCAGAATGTTATAATTACTAAAAACAAATGCCTCTCAGAGCCTGAGGGGGTTTAAATCCCCTCAAGCTCTGAGAGGCCTTTGTTCACAGCAGCAGCTGTGAACAAGAACAACATTGGAATGTTGCTCTGTGGGCTTCTACTGGCCCGTAGAAGCCTGGAGCACTCCATTGTGTTCAATGGAGTGCTCCACATTCCAGTGTTCAAATACTCATAAGGTCACCTGGTAAGACTGCAGCTGGTTAAAAGAGTCTGGAGACTGCAAGGTGTCCACATTAATGTCACTTGTGCACTGGCCTAGCTTGACACCTGATTTTGTCTCAGGTCAACTGCCTGGAAGAGCAAGATAATACCATGTCCTGGGAGTGGAATGCACCATGGAGAAGTGTGGCTCAATGGTTAGAGCGGCAGACCCTGATGCAGAGGTCTAGCCCGGGACCAGGGTTCAATTCCCCGCCTCGGCGGGCCTCCACCTTGGGGGTGCCCAGGAGTGGACACCTCACAGGGAAAGCTAGGATGGGTTCTACAGCGGTATTCGTACAAGCGCCTTGAGACCCTTGCGGGTGAGTAGTGCGCTATACAAGTATCAATTTACAATGTTACATGGGGCTGGCTGGTAGGCCAGTCATGAAGTTAGTAAAAAGTATAGGAAGGTCTGTTAACTAACATTATTCCCTTTTAAGCTTAAAAAACAAATACAAGAAGGCACTTCTAAAGTAGTTTCGAGAATGCCACACTGCAAAATAATTATTTAATTGTTAGACACAACATTGCCATATAAAAAAATAATTCAAATGTAAATATCATTTCACTCAAGTACCAGGTCCTGCCCCTCCAGAGTCTGGACACATGAACAAACGCTCATCAGGATGCTTGCAGCCAAATATGGTAGTCTTTGATGGAGTTACTTGAACCTTATTGGGGTAACACATATGTTCGAGGCATGTGGGCTGCTAAATTCATATCTAGTGCATAGATCGCCACCTAGTGTTGGGTCCGGATGATTGCACATTGTTGTCCTGGAAGAGTCTTCGAAGTATCACGAGATAGGTGGCTCCTCCCCTGGACTACAGTGCGCATGGGCATCGGCTCCATCCCCAGATTGTTTTTTTCCGCCATTGGGTTCGGATGTGGTTCTCGACGTCTCCGTGTCGGAACCGATAAACTTTGTTCTTAAGGCCAAAAGGCCTTCGTTACCAGCGTCGGTATTGTTTGCGCACGGTCTCGAGCGTCGTCCGACTCTCTGAGCCGGAAATCTACGGAGTATAGTTACTCTTCGCACTTCGAGGCCCTCTCGTCGCAGCAAGACACGACGACCTTAACATGGAGCGGAGCCCGTTTAAGTTCTGCCCCGTCTGTGGATCCAAATATCCACACATCGATGTGCATCCGGTCTGTAATAAATGCCTGTCACCGGACCACAACGAAGACGACTGCATGGCCTGCTCAAAATTCAGGTCGAAGAAGACGCTCAAGCATCGGCGCGCGGCGCGCCTCGAGGCCCAGCGAGCGACACCGGCACCCGACAACATATTCAACGACCCTGCGGAGGAAGGCAGTAGCCATCACCTCCAAATTTCGCCACCGTCGACGGAGGTCCAGTCCGATCCCGAGGAACAGGTCGAAGGACAGGACCAGGACATTGAATACGTCGAGGAGGTAGGGGACGACGAAGAAGTTTTTGGGGCCGCGGAAGATAGCTCAGAGGAAGAGCTATGCCCCGACGTCTATATTACACAGGCTCAGGTCACGGGATCGCCACTCGGCCTTACCCACGACCCTGCACCGCTATCCCCGGCCCCGCATTCTAGCCCGGCCACGGACACTCAAGCGGAGCCGCCATCCAACGTATCGAAACCGAAACCGAAAACTTCGGTTTCTACAACACCCAAGATGGCCGACGTCCAGGCAAACTCGAAACCGAAACCAGCGGATTCGACAACACCTAAAATGGCCGACGTCCAGCAGAAAACAAAACTGAAACTAACGGACTCGACAACATCTAAGATGGCCGACGTCCCACAAAAAATATCAAAGCCTGCTCCTTCATCGACTCCGTCCACCTCCGGTCCACAGAAGTCGAAGAAGGTTATCGAGCCAACAGCGCCACAGAAGGTGCACAAGGACTCCTCCTCCAAGAAGGCCGTCCGTCAAGAGTTGGCCTCTGTTGCTCCGGCACGGACGTCGAAGTCTGTTCACACGCCTTCAGACGCTCCTACGGCGCCGTCAACTAAACGCCCCGTCGAACATAAATCGACTACAGGCCACGACCCGAAGGCCGCAGCCACTACGCATCGGCACAAAGATGTCGGAAATGCAGCATCGGCATTGGCGCCAAAGCCTACAACGGAGCCGCGCCACGTTGCAGCTGAAGAATCGTCGACGCAAATACCGTCGACACCGAGGGACTCCGACGCCACCGGACACCGAACGTCGGCTTCGACACCCTCCGCCTCCTTCACTAAACAAGTCTCTCTGAAAAGGATTCGAGACAAGACTTTGTCGGCGGCTCCCACGCCATCGGCTCCAAAAGAGGTTGACACTCCTCAAAAGTCATCAACCAAGCTTATTTACACTCTTCCACCAAAGGTGCCACCAAAGGCATTTGCACCTAAATCGGTGCCAAAGACTTCGGCTCCTTCGACGCTTCAAGCCTCGGAACAAGACTCTGAGCATTACATCAATGCCCAAACAGGGAAACTGACCCTTTACAAAAGGAAGATCACTTCCCAACCACTGGAATCCTATGTTATTCCACTGAAGAAAAAGAAGCCAGCACAGGACATTCCTGCCCTTATTGAGCCTATCCTACCACCACCCAGAAGAAGTCCATCACCTTCCCCAAACCAATCAGGGGGAGAGGATGATGAGGAAGACGACCAATACAATTTCCCAGTGGACAATGACCCTGATGTTCAGCAGGACACATATGACGACACTGGGGACCAAGGTAGCCAGCAGGTGGTACAAAATCCACAAGGTTTTGGGCCACGTACATCTCCAACGGAGGATTCTGCAGCATTTAATGCTTTAATCGAACGGGCAGCGGGAAATCATAATGTGGACATGCATGCTGACCCAGTGGAGGAAGATTTCCTGTTTGACACTTTCTCTGTCTCAGAAAGAACAGTAAAAATTCTTCCTATGCTCAAAGGTGTCCTTAAACATGCCCCAGAGATCTTTAAGGAACCAACCAGGGCAGGAGTGGTGAACCCACGTATCGAGAAACAATACAGGCCAGCACCTGGAGATCCTGCATATATTAGAGGACAGTTGCCTCTAGACTCGTTGGTGGTCGCCAATGCCCGCAAAAGGGCAAACTCCCAAACTACGGGTGAAGCTCCTCCCCCTGACAAGGAGTCGAAAGTGCTTGAGGCATCTGGCAAAAGGGTGGCTGCGCAGGCTGCCAATGTATGGCGTATAGCGAACACACAGGCACTGTTGGCGCGTTACGATAGGGCGCATTACGACACCCTAGAACATCTCCTTCAACATCTACCTGATGAGTATAAAGAAGCAGCAGAAATGCTCATACAAGAGGGAAAGCTTATATCAAACGCTGCAATAAAATGTGCACTTGATGTGGCTGACACAGCGGCTAGGGGAATTAACACTAGCGTCATGCTGAGGCGACAAGCTTGGCTTCGTATATCTGGATTTAAGCCTGACATCCAAACTACTATCCTCAACCAGCCCGTCAATCCTGACAGACTGTTTGGCCCAGATGTAGACACCACACTTGAAAAGATTAAGAAAGACAACGAGACTGCTAAGTCCATGGGGGCACTTCAGTCACAACAGTTCAGGGGCGGCACTTTTTGTCGCTCAGGAGCACGTGGTGTTACCAGAGGACACTTGGGTCAACAATCACAATTTTCAAAGGGAACTGCACAATCCTCCTACCCCAAGCAGGGTAGAGGAGGATACAGAGGTAACAGTGCCAAGGGCAGGGGCAGAGGAAACAACAACTCACGTTCCTCTGCCTCCAATAAACAGTGACTCTCTGTCACTGCCCCCCGACCATCCAACACCTGTCGGGGGGAGACTCCAGCAGTTCCTGCCAGTCTGGACATCCATCACTACAGACAGGTGGGTGCGAAAACTTATCCAATACGGTTACTGTTTGGAGTTAACGTCCACTCCTCCCAACATTCCCCCAAGGCACCGTCCTATGTCGGCAGAGCACTTGCACTTATTGCAGCAGGAAGTCTTGGTGATGCTGCAAAAAGGTGCAATCGAGCTCGTTCCAGTGGAAGAGGAAGGCACAGGAGTCTATTCCCTGTACTTCCTCATCCCAAAAAAGGACGGATCCCTCAGACCTATTCTGGATCTACGCCCCCTCAACATGTACATACTGTCAGAACATTTTCACATGCTGACACTGCAACAAATTCTACCCCTGCTAAATCAAGGGGACTTCCTAGCAACCTTAGACCTCAAGGATGCTTATTTCCACATCCCACTCCACCCATCTCACAGACGGTACCTCCGGTTCACCATTCAAAACAGGCACTATCAGTTCAAAGTCCTACCCTTCGGGGTAACTACTGCCCCCAGAGTGTTTACAAAGTGTCTGGCGACAGTGGCGGCGCACCTCAGAAGGCAGAACATACACGTCTACCCGTACCTAGACGACTGGCTTGTTCAAGCAAAGTCGGAACAACAGTGCGCCGCGGACATGTCCCACACTATTCAACTCCTGCACAGTCTGGGGTTCTCGCTCAACTACCCAAAGTCGCACCTTCAACCAGCCCATGTGCGGCAGTATCTGGGCGCGACAATAAACACCCTGACTGCTATGGCTCAGCCAAACCCAGCCAGGATCAACAGCATTCAGTCACTGATCCAGAGGTTCAGACCGCAACACTCCCTGCCAACGAGAGTGTTCATGCAGTTGATAGGCATGATGGCCTCCTGCATTTTCATAGTCCCGCACGCGAGGTTGCACATGCGTCCTCTCCAAGAATGCTTGGCGAATCAGTGGACACAGGCTCGGGGACAACTGACGGACCTAGTGTTGGTGACCGGTCGGGCATACAACTCTCTGCATTGGTGGAATCCACACAACCTTTGCAAGGGACGACCGTTCCAAGAGCCTGTGCCACAGATTATCCTGACAACGGACGCATCTCTCCAAGGGTGGGGAGCTCATGTGCTCCACTACACGGTGCAGGGACTGTGGTCCACACAACAACAGAAGTTGCACATCAACTACCTGGAATTGATGGCAATCTTCATGGCGATGAAGTCCTTCAAGGTACATTTGTGCAACAAAGTCGTGTTGATCCGGACGGACAACATGACAGCCATGTACTACATCCAAAAACAGGAAGGTACTCACTCACCACAGCTGTCTCATCTGGCTCAGAGCATGTGGAAGTGGGCCATTCAGAGGAACATTTTCCTCATGGCGGAACACCTCCCCGGCAAGGACAATGAGATGGCGGATCTGCTCAGCAGATACAGCCATCAAATGCACGAGTGGGAGATACATCCATCAGTACTCCACCCGTACTTCCAGCAGTGGGGTCATCCAGAGATAGACCTGTTTGCCACAAGGGAAAACGCAAAATGCCAAAGCTTTGCCGCCAGGTTCCCTCACCCGGAATCGCAGGGGAATGCGATATGGATGAACTGGTCAGGCAAATTTGCGTACGCTTTTCCCCCAGCGCCTCTCATTCCGCTGGTGGCAAAAAAGCTAAAGCAACACTCAGTGACTCTCATCCTGGTTGCTCCAACATGGGCACGCCAACCATGGTACACCACGTTTCTGGAACTTTCCGTGGTACCGCATCAAAGGCTGCATCTCACACCCAGCCTCTTGACGCAGAACCATGGCGACATTCAGCATTCAGATCCGCAACAGCTCAATCTGGCGATCTGGCTCCTGAGGTCTTAGAATTTGGCTACCTCAACCTGCCTCCTGAATGCATGGCCATCATCCGGGAGGCACGGAAGCCCACGGCCAGAGCTTGCTATGCTGCAAAATGGAAGCGATTTGTCATTTACTGTACAGACAACAATATCAACCCGCTAGATGCATCCATTCCTAACATCATCTGCTATTTGTTACATCTTTACAAATGCAATCTAGCGTACGCTTCCATTCGGATCCATCTATCCGCCATAGCGGCTTATCTCCAGAATAGGCAACACCTCTCTGTTTTCAGGGTGCCTGCCATTAAAGCCTTCCTAGAGGGGCTGAAACGAGTCATTCCTCCTAGAACTCCACCAGCTCCTGTGTGGAACCTCAATGTGGTCCTCACTAGGCTGATGGGCCCACCTTTCGAGCCACTGCACTCATGCGACCTTCAGTTTCTAACGTGGAAGGTGGCTTTTCTCGTTGCTATCACGTCGCTCAGACGTGTTAGTGAGCTGCAAGCGCTCACTGTCCAAGAGCCATTCATCCAAATACATTCTAACAGGGTGGTGCTCCGCACTAACCCCAAATTCCTTCCAAAGGTGGTGTCACAGTTTCATATCAACCAAACTATTGACCTGCCTGCATTTTTCCAAAACCCACAAACGGTAGCAGAAAGAATGCTTCATACATTAGACGTTAGGAGGGCGCTAATGTACTACATTGACAGAACACAACCCTTTAGGAAGACACAACAACTGTTTGTTGCCTTCTCCGCACAACACAAAGGCAACCCCATTTCCAAAGCAGGAATAGCCAGATGGATTGTTAAATGCATTCAAATCTGTTATCAAAAGGCTAAACGCACTTTAACAATACCCCCAAGAGCGCACTCCACACGCAAATTGGGGGCCTCCATGGCTTTCCTGGGGAACATTCCTTTAGAAGACATTTGTAGAGCAGCCACATGGTCTACACCACACACATTTACCAAGCATTACTGCGTAGATGTGCATTCCAAACAGCAAGCAGCTGTGGGACAGGCTGTTCTCAAGACACTTTTTCAAGCTTCTGCAGCTGGCACGGGCAACCGCCCTTAATGGAGGGACTGCTGTGTATTCTATGCACTAGAAATGAATTTAGCAGCCCTCATGCCTCGAACTGAATATGCTACTTACCAGTATGCATCTGTTCTTGGCATGTAGGGCTGCTAACATTCATATCGCCCGCCCTCCTCCCCGGTGCCCGTAGCGGCTGCAGACACTCTCTTGCATTCATCATTAGCATGGACATCCTTTACACTATTTCACTCCATCTCTGCCACAATGGCTAAAAACAATCTGGGGATGGAGCCGATGCCCATGCGCACTGTAGTCCAGGGGAGGAGCCACCTATCTCGTGATACTTCGAAGACTCTTCCAGGACAACAATGTGCAATCATCCGGACCCAACACTAGGCGGCGATCTATGCACTAGATATGAATGTTAGCAGCCCTACATGCCAAGAACAGATGCATACTGGTAAGTAGCATATTCATTATTCTTTTTGCTTGTGTTACCAGCCGAGGTCTGACGTGCCTCACTTTAATGGACACTTATTAAAAAGGTTTGCAATAGTTACAGTCCGATTGTGCGTACTACTACAAATATATATTTTGAAGGCATTTGTTTTATATTGGACTCAATCCATGCATATTTTGTACATGGATTCAAAGCATATGAAGCTCAGAATAGGCAGCAGCTGGGGATCGCCCATGTTGCCATCTGACACTCGCAACCTCAGCCACTCTCTGGTGTGCCACTAATGTTAACACATCAGTATCTTTAGGCCTTCTTCCCAACACAATGATAACAATGTCAGAGTGGCTGGAGTGGCCACACTACACTCCCTGGGCTAGCCAGAAGTGCTGCTCTACATACCAACTGCTCCTCCCTACCACAATTATAATAGACAACCACGCCTGGACTGACCAACAACTGGGCTACCGGTGCTAGCTAAATACTGCGGCAATGGTGCTCAGTCTGCACATATCACACTTCTCTCCTCAACCTCCCACAATACGACCTCAGTGGCAACAGGGTTGGACTGGCCACTTTCATATAGTGATAGTCTTTCTGCTCAACTCGCACAGCTAGCTACCTCATCATGGACTGGACACTGGCTCCTTACCACTGCTGTGCTTAGCCACTGTCAGGTCTACTAACTTCTGTCTTCTACTGGTGTTGCGCTGCTGGAAGTAGGCAGGCCGATGCAGGCTCTCTCTAAAGGGCTCACTACTGCACAATGACAGGGCAAGTGGTTGCGGATCCAATCATTGGCATCCTGACGAGTCTAAAGAGTAATGACAATCATAACACACTCTGCTGCCCTCGCCACTTTGCCTGGTGCTCTAAGCTGTGGGCTGTGATGCTAGTGCTGTGGCGTTCTGGCCGCGGCATCGGTTATTGACTCTCACTAGGCTCTCTTTTGAGCTCAGTGGTGCGACCTAGAGTCTGTTACAATGTGCTGCAAGGAAAAAAGCAGATTTCCCTGAGTCAGCACTCAGGCCAATCACCACCTGCCTTGTCAAAGTTTGAGGCAGGTACCTTGAAGTTTCTGGAAAACAACAGAGGAAACGTTCGCCCCCCGGGTCCTCATGGAAACACACTGTCGAGTGGCAGTGGCAGCAGGCATCTTGTAGGAAAATAACACAGGCAAGGCACCACCCAAGGGTTCATGTGGACACTCAATAGTGGCCCGGGTCATCATTGTTGTTTATGCAAGAGAAGAAAGACTCACCAAGTGGTACCAAAGCCCAGCAGCCCTTCAGGCTCTTGAATGTGACATAAGCCGCCACTGATTGAAATAATTGAAATCCATTACATGATTCCATCACTACAAGAGACATGCCAGCATAATGCTGTATGTTCTCCAGTGGGGCAGCACAGGACAGTGCAGTCACTGCCAATGCGCTCGCAGAACCATAGAAGAACACATCCCGGGTGGGAACACCTCCAAAGCAAGAGATAACTACCTTGGCAGGTGGTTGCTTTAATTTCAAAGTGCCACTAATTTTAGGCCCGATATGGAGCAACATGTTGCAAGGACAGTAAATGTTTTGCTTCTCACCAGTGAAGCCTTTTTAAAGACAATCATCTTTCCACATGGCACTCTCATCCCCCTCTTTCTTTTTTGCATTTCACAACAGTACATGGACTTTTTAAGAAAAGAAGAAAAAAAGGATGGATGGAACCTGCATCCCCTTCGTTGTTTGCTTTTTTGCCATTTCCCCTTGAATCCCCCTATTACCCTCCTTCCCCTTCACTGTGTTACCCATCAGAACCTGCTCATTTGTAGGTCTCACATAGGCAGCGCTGTATTCAAGATATGTGCATTAAGCTCCACCCACTTTTCGCCCATCTTTTAATTGGAACCTAATACTGTACTTTGTAGATGGTGGCTTTTCATTGGTCAATAGTCTTAGTAGTCCCTCCTTGGCACCACCTTTTATCTTGTTGTAATCTCTCATGAGGACTGCCCTGTTACATGTGTTGCTATTCTACGTTTTTTAATTACTGACTCTGAGCACTATTTTAGTAAAGAATTTCTCCTCACTGCTGTTGCAGGCAGGACACACTTCCCTGCTTCTGCAACCCAGCCTGCAGTTTAACTGCACTGTAACACTGTGCGTGACCCATCATCTTAAACATGGGTGCCCGCGCCTTTCTTTTCTTGTGCATGGCTTGCCAAGCGCTATTTTTATTATTTAAGTAGTGCGGCACGCCCTTAATCTGAAATAATTTCGGCTGGAGCGGCTAGCATCTCTATTTTGTCATTATTAATTTTTTAAGCAGCACGTCACGCCTTCTTATCAGCAACATAGGCAGCTGTGCGTTGCTTTTCTTCAGGGCGGCTTTAAAGCATGAAGTAGAGGCCCAGGCTAAAGAGACTGACGGTTGCCTTCTCTCATGCCTTTTTCCCCAATTTCTTTACTTTTGCTACAATCATGCACCCGCGCTTTAGCTTTAAACATCTTAAGCTAAGGCGCGGGTGCCGCTATTGCTTCCAAAGTAAATAAATAGAAGAAAAATGCAACCGTACACCTATTCTATTACTTTTGTTACAAATGCGGCACCCGCACTTTAGCTTAAGATGTTTAAAGCTAAAGCGCGGGTGCCGCGATTGTAACAAAAGTAAAGAAATAGAAGAAAAAAATGTGTGCTGCCATTTCTTTTCCATTTGATTACTGTTGTAGCAATGGCGGCACCCACACTTTAGCTTTGAACATCTGAAGCAAAAGCGCGGGTGCTGAGATTGCTTCCAAAGCCAATAAATTGAGAAAAGAAATGCGGCTGCATGCCTTTTTTTCTATTTCTTTACTTGCCCCAGTATTGGAACTTTCATAGATTCGTCGGAATGGGAGTCTCAGTAACAAAAATAACATAGCAGTAGGTACAAAAGAGAAAGAAAAAAGACCTAGGCCTCATTCCCTTTTGTAGCATATCCACCTCTTTTTGTAAAAGAGACCAAACTAAGCATCAGCCAATCAGAAGAGCCTCACCCCATAGAACCCTCCTGAAGGAACCTCAAAGCCTCAGATTTTCTACAGCACGTTGTGCTTAGGGAGTCTCCTTTGAGCTCTGCTCATTTTCTTCTCTATTTGAAGATTTCTTCAACTTTTTCCTTCAGGATTGTTAGGTATTTCTTCTGAAATGTCTGACAAGGAGAGGAAAGCCCTTTTCAAGTCATGTTCCACCTGTGGCAAGAAGAGGCTGTATGTGGAGGACAGGCATAAGGACTGTATATATTGCCTGTATCCAGATCATAAGGCTGCGGACTGCAAGATCTGACGCACCTTCTCTTCAAAGTCCCTCCGGGACCGTGAGGGTCGCCTCCTCACTTGGCTCCAGAAATTGAAGTCCAGAAAAGACACGGTGTCAAGCGACATTGAGGAACATCATCCAGAAGGTCAGTCAAAAGGGGTAGGGCTTCCCCTTCACCTTCTGTGTAGCGTCCAGTTATGGCCTCAAAAAAGACCCCTGTGAGTCTGAGGGCCAAAGTCCTGTTAAATCTCCTCACCACGGTGTAAAGGAGAGGGAAGGACCAGCTACGCCTTCAGCAGTAGCGGAGACTGCTACAACTTTTAAGAAACCATCTTCTCTGTCATCTGAGAAGACAGAGAAAAGCTCCAAGTCGTCGACGACGCAGCAAAAGGCTCCGTCGACGAAGGCGTCTAAATCTAAGGTGACAAAAGTTATACCGTTGACGGGCTCGCCGACGGTCCAGTCTGCATAGACAGGATCGACGGTGACGTCGCCATCCTCGTCGACGGGGATATCGACGACGACGAGGATTTCGTTGACGATGGTGACGACGGCGGTGTCGTCAACGAGTGCTTCGACGACGACAACCATGACAACGACGACGGCGGGATTGTCGTCGGTCTCTTCGGCGGCAGTGTCGACGACACCCATCTCGTCGTCGACAGTCCGCTCGTCGACAGTCCGCTCGTCGACGGTGACTCTTCCGTTGACGACATCGACGACGAGTTTACCTACTCCATTGACCATGGTACCGTCGATGATGCAGTCATCGACGGAGAAAATTACTATTTCCTTGGAAAGGATAACTCCGGACATAACGTCTCCAAGGAGGGTTACCCCCTTGCCTCCCGCTTTGTTACTGGAAGAGTGTTAGACCTGTCTGGCTTCTTGCGTAGTCCCTCCAATTTATTATTTATTTTGTCCCCTTTTTGCCCCTCATACCTTTAATAATTTTTGTCCACTAATTTTTTCTAGGTGTTGGTCAAAGGGATAGGTGTTCTTTTCCCCCCTCATAGTTTTTCACCTCAGGCCCAGAGGCCTGTTCTGACAGGAAGATAGTTGGAACCACAAAATGGTGGCTACCAACTGCCTTAACTGCCAGACCCAGAACCTGCCCATAGACTAGTATAGGGCGTTCCAGAACCTTCTGGTCCCTTCTGGACCACTGAGGGACAGCCTATATCAGGCGGAATGCTGGACAGCCATTTTGTCTGTCAGTGAGGAGCAGCTAGAGTGAAGGCTGAGGTCTGGTAGGGGTAGGAACCTGAAGGGTGGATTGCTCTACAAGGGAAGCCCTCTGTCAAGGCTTTTCCACCTCCCATTTCCTGTTGTCCTAGCCAGGTTAGTTCGTCCTGCTGACCCTGGACAGTTAGGTGAAGGGGTTAATTCCAGTAGTCTTGGGAGCTGAGAAAGACCCTGCCCTGGGAGCTGAAGTAAGAATTCCCTGGAGCCCCTAAGTCTGTCCAGTAAGGAGGGATAGGGGATTAGTGCTGAAGAAGAGCTCTGTGGCTCTACTCTGAAGGAGCCCCCCTTCTGCCCCCCCCTCCTCTCTATAGTGTGGAAAGGAAGCACTTCCTTAGTATACAACAAGCTTTTCTTATCACTGACTGATCCTGTGGTGTGTGGCAAGCCTTTCAGCCTGTTAGGTGGAAAGTGAGGGGCTAGGAACTCGTTCCCTTCATCGAAGTAGGAGCGGGACCCCTGGGGCACCGATCGCGCTCCAGTCGCGTTGCTGTGCAGCGCCCCGGTTGACAGGAGAAAGTGAGGGCGAGACACTGTCCAAAAGGCGCCTTCGCGCATGCCCAAGTGTTGCAGTTATTCCTGGCACAGGAGGGGCCTAGGATCGAGCAGGCCCGGGAGTGAAGCGTCCTTCCTTTGAGCGGGTGCAGTGGGAGGCGGCACCAGTGCGAGCGCTACCGCGCATGTCCGCTGGAGAAGTGTTCTCGTCGACCAGCGCTGAGGAGGGGCGCCGGTTGCTTCCTCAGCTTGTGCCCGTGATCTGCCTTTTCCTCCTGCTCGAGCGCCGCACCAAGGAGCTGGCCCGAGCAGGGAGGGAGAGTTGAGAGGCCCGGTAGGGGCCAGGAGGGCATCGTGGTTCCTGCCTTTGTTCCTTCCGCTCGAGCGCCTCACAGAGGAGTCGGCCCGAGCGGGATAAGGGAGCACAGAGGCGAGAGAGCCTTTCCAGCCCTCGGTTCCTTGGCCATATCACCCAGTTTTCCCCCTTGTTTCTGGCGCATGAAGGTTCCAGCTTCAACCTTAACACAAGTAAGGAGATATTCACGTTGGGGAAGTGACCTTCACAACCAGGGTAAGACTAGTGCCGTGATTGAGCACTGACAAGTAACTGAACAGAGAATCTGTCCCCAGGAGTGCAGTGCCCCTAAGGAATCCCTGTCGGGACTTCATTGATTGCTGTGTTAATTGATTATAACTAGTTAATCTTTGGTTCATAGTAAAGGGGAATTGTAGGGGTACCAAATGTAATGGATATAGCATATCTGACTAAGTATAAGTACTGATCTTGCCTCTTCTGAAGTAATGCTGTAATGAAAGGTTTGGAGAGCCAAACCAGCAGAGTTTACTGTAATGTACTAGTGATGTCAATTGATGAATTAATTTAGCAATTCTGCAGGGATTGTATCAATTTTAGAACTAAGCTGTATTGAGCTGTGACCTCTAATAGGAAAACTGCTTAAAATGTTGATTTAGTAACTTTGTTAGACTAAGTGTTTTGACGGGATTTAATGTTCCATACTGAGCTGTGATCTTAAGAAGTATAAAGCAGAGTATATTATTTTTATAAACAAGCTCTTATTTTTCCATACTTTGGTGTAGTGTCCTTTTTGAGTGCTATTGCGTGGATTTACTGATGGGTGGTTCGCAACCTTCACACTTGTGCCTTTAGAAATGCATGTCTTACCCTAGGCCAGGCTACCCTAGGTGACCTGACATCCCAGGTTCCAACAGATTGGTGTCTAGCGGTGGGATCCTGACTGTGGTTGCAGCTACTCAGTAGTAATTAAACGTAATACACTAGCCTACACCAGGAGTTTTCTCCTAGCGGCCCTCCTAAATTGTCCTTTTGTTTTTCCAAATGTGTTCCTGGTGGTGGGGTGGAGGTGGCTTTAGGTTGCCCTTGCAACTCTAATTTCCTTGTGTGTATAACTTGGTATTGCCTATTGTAAAATGGAGTTTGCATTTTTATTACCCCCTTGCCTCCCGCTTTGTTACTGGAAGAGGATTCTAATGAGGATGATCAGGACTCGTTTGGGTATGCTCACAGTCCCTCTCAACTGCTGGTAAAATGTCAGGAAACAGATTCTGAAGGCGAGTTGCTTCATGAATGTTCTTACCAACACTCTTATCAACATCAGGAGACCGCAGGACAGGAGATGGTGTCTGTTCCTTCCTCACTCTTGGCGGATCTCCATAACATGCTGCAGGACTATAAGACCAGGTTCTCTTCCAGGGGATCCTCATCAATAGTCATAAGCATTAGAATATTCCCGCCCATGTGCGGGACCCCGGAAACACTATATTATATGTGCCCCACATATATATACTCATATATATATAAATACATATATATATATAACATGCAATAGCAGCCAATAAAAACAGAGCTGAAATATGCTGTGTAGAATTTCCACCATACATGCAATAATAATAAGCATTAGAAACAGGAGAAACAACACAAAGTTTGTTTTAGAAACTGTTTTAATGCTCAGAAAGCAGTAGAAATTCTTATAACTCACTGGAAGCATAGAAAGCTCCCAGGCTGCATTGCAAACACACAGTCTAAAAAGACTGAAAAGCTAACCTGTAGCTACATTGCAATAAACTGACACCGTGCCTTTAAGGCACTCATGACCCCCAGTATCCCATCATGCCTCAGGGGTGACAGTTAGGTCAGTTGTTCTTTCCGGCTCCTTCAGAGAAGGACCCTGGTTACACAGCTCCACTAATTTTCCTGTTTTTTGACAGAAAAACTCTTCACTTTTGACAATTTTTTGTTCTTACTCGACATTTAACATCTAGTCAAGTAAGATACTGTCTTTTTCAGTCAATTTGGTGAGCATTTTCTCCTGAAAATGCCTTCACTCTTTGACAAATGCCCTTCTTGTGGCAACAAGAAGGCCAAGTCAGACAACCACGACGTCTGTATCCTGTGTCTGCCTGAGGAACATGATCCAGGCACCTGTCCTCATTGTGAACACCTGTCAGGAAGAACTTTAAAAGACAGGGAGAGGATTCGCATTTATGGCCTAGCTCATAGGTCATCAAGAGGAAGATCTCCGGTGAAGAAGGGCTCCAAGAAGACTCATTCAGCTTCCAGAAAGAAGTCTTCATACCCCTCACCCTCAGCGTCGGGCTCGGCGCTGAGAAAAGAACCACCGGTGGATCATTCATCGTCTAAACTACCGTCGACGGCGGGCTCGCCGTCGAAGAGAAGACCAGGTACGTCGACGACGTCGAAGGATCCAGTTCCATCGTCGAAATCTCCTCCGTCGGCGTCAACCGGGCGACGTCCGACGTCGAGGAAGGGAACTCCGCCGCCGTCAACCGGGCGACGGTCGGCGTCGAGACCCAGGACCCCTCCGCCGTCGTCAACCAGGCGACGACCGGCGTCGAGGGAGGTCACCCCTCCGCCGTCGTCATCCAGACGTCGACCGGCGTCGAGAAGTGTGACTCCTCCGCCGTCGTCGAAGAAGCGACGTTCGGCGTCGAGGACCAAGACCCCTCGTCGTCGACAGGGAAGAGTCGATCGGTGTTGAGGATGCAGTCTCCGTCGGTGTCTCGTCAGCTCTCGGCGTCGAGGGTGTCCAATACCCCTCCACCGTCGTCGCACAGACATTCGACGTCGAGGCAGAAATCTCCGTCGACGATTAGACATCGTCAGTCGACGTCGAGGCAGGGTGCTTCGTCGACGACGTCAAGACTTCCGTCGACAACTGGGCATCGTCGTTCGACGTCAAGGGAGAGGTCTCCGTCGAAGGCCGGTACTCACCGTTCGACGTCGAGACGTGGAACTCCGTCGGCGGCTGCTCATCGCCGCTCGACGTCGAGAGACCATACATCCTCGCATAGACACTCTAAAACAAGATTGTTTGATCCACCGACTCCCCGAAAGCACTCGGCCACGAGGGAAGATCGCTCGGCGTCGAGAGGTTCAGATGTGGTGATGGTAACGGAGTCAGCTTCCTGTCATTCCACCTCAAGGTCCTCTGGCTCCTCAACTACGTCTTCGAAGTCCAGAAGTCCAGTACGCAAGTCACCTGAGCGTCGGACGGACCCTTGGGCGGATAAGGTCAGACTTTCACCTAGATGGTATAAGTCTTTGGATCATTGGAGAGATTCTGGAGCTGCAAAACGTATGCAGGACTACGCCAGCTCGCAGCACAGGTCTCCTCTTCAGGATCTAGTGGAGGAGATGGACAAGCATAGCCCTCCCAGGCACAAATCTCCGGTGAGAACACCAACTAGATCTCCCAGAAGGACCCGATCTCCCAGAAAAGACCCAGAGGAGCGGGTCAGGTCTCGCTCTCCTAGACGTGAGGTGCGTTCGAAACGATCCAAGGAGAGGAGGCACAGTGTCCACCGTAGACGTCGACGAACTCCGTCTACTTCCTCGACCTCTTCTACCAGGTCTTCCAAGAGGGACTACTCCCCTACTTTGACGGACAGTCCTACGTCCCGATCCTCCCCAGTGGATGACATTGGCACGTATCTGGACGTCTTGCAAAGAGGAGCTCAGAAGCTGAACATTGAAATGTCTGTCCCTCAGGTTACCACGACAGTCATTTTCGAGACTCTACACAAAAAGGCGATCACCCGGCCTCTACTGACGTTAGTTCCGGGGATTATAGATCCTGTCAAGGAGGTATTCCTAACTCCGGCGGCTATCAGAGCGGTGCCAGCCCGCATCCAAAAGAAATACAAACCGGCCTCTTCTGACCCGGTTTTTGTAAGATCGGACCCGCCAGCAGACTCTGTTATTGTGGCGGCGGCGAGGAAGACACACGCAGTGGCAGGTTCTTCTTCCGTCCCCCCAGACAAGGACAGCAAGACGCAAGACTCCTGGGGTCGCAAAGTTTGCAACTCAGCTGCGTCGACTCTGAAGGTTTCTAGTGCGGCTGCACTCCTGGGTCGGTACGACAGAGCCTTATGGGACTCTATGGAAAGGTTCAAAGCCAAGCTGCCAAAAGAAGACCAGCAGGACTTTGAAGAGACCGTGACTGAAGGATGTCTGGTGGCGAATCAGATGATAAGCACGGCTGCGGATGGTGCTGTCCTGTCGGCGCATTCCTATTCTCATGGGGTTTGTGCCAGGAGATCGGCATGGTTACGCTTGACAGGCCTGAAGCCGGATGCTCAACATCGCATCCTTAATCTCCCCTTTTCGGGTTCCGCTCTTTTCGGTGAGCATGCGGACGAAGAAATGACCCGAATGAAGACGGAACTAGACACAGTGAAAGCGGTGGGCTTGGAAAAGAAGAAAGAGTTCAAGCGTCGTTTCAAGCCCAACAGGGGGAGAGGGGCTCAACAGAGGGTTCAAACCCCTCAATGGTCCCAAAGTAAAGCCCAAGGAAAATCCCAGTTTCGAGGTAAACCGGGCAGAGGTAGAGGAGGTCATCAACAATCCTCTACCACTACAAGAGGAGGAAAAGCCTGATCAGTGGCTTCCTCTGGCGCCGTTGCCCACTCCAGTGGGAGGAAGTGCTTCACAACACCTGGCAGAGTGGGTCAGCATCACCAAGGATCAGTGGGTGCTGAATATACTGCGCAATGGATACAAACTACGTTTCCTGGCTCCTCCAAAGAACATACCTCCAAAGAGCGCTTCCCCTCACCAACTAAGCTTGCTCCGAAGAGAGGTAACAGTTCTACTACAAAAGCGAGCGATAGAGGAGGTTCCTCTCGCTCAAAGAGGAAAGGGAGTTTACTCCAGGTACTTTCTTGTCCCCAAAAAAGATCAGGAGGACAAGTTCAGACCAATACTCGATCTGCGACTTCTAAACAAGATCATCATCAGAGAAAAGTTCCGCATGCTGGCTCTTCACCAAATATGCCCACATCTCCAAGCCGGAGATTGGATGTGTTCGGTGGACTTGCAAGATGCGTACTTTCACATCCCACTGCTCAACAACATCGCAAGTACTTGAGGTTTGTCGTAGGGAACAAACACTATCAGTACACGGTGCTACCCTTCGGTCTCAAGTCCGCACCACGAGTCTTCACCAAATGCATGGCGGTGGTGGCGGCTTTTCTGCACAAGAAGGGACTCTTCCTATACCCATACTTGGACGACTGGCTCCTAAAAGGTCCGTCTCCAGTGCGGGTAAAGCACGATCTACATCTGTGTCTTCTCCAATTGCACAGGCTCGGTCTCCATGTGAATCTGGAGAAGTCAGTCCAGCGGCCTACACAGTCAATTCACTACCTAGGCTCCGTTCTGGACACAAAAGTGGGAAAAGCGTTTCCTTCGGAGGAGAGACTTTTTTCCCTGAACCAGAAATGTGGAATTCTGATAGACTCTCGGCTTCCAACAGCCCGACAAGTCGCATCCCTGCTGGGTTCCATGGCATCCTGCATCTTTCTCATCCCCAACGCAAGGCTGAGAATGCGGCCTCTACAGCAGGCCCTGGAGGATCAATGGGACCAGGCGACAGGACTTTGGGAGGATCGCATCAAGCTCTCCCAAGCAACGAAAGACGCCATCAAATGGTGGACACGGAGAAAGAATCTGCTGGTGGGGGTTCGGTTTCACCAGCCTCTTCCAAACCAGTCGATAGTGACGGATGCCTCTCTACAAGGTTGGGGAGCGCATATGGGTCCTCTTCAGATTCAAGGCCTGTGGTCTGCGCAGGAGCAGACATACCACATCAATATGCTGGAACTCAGAGCGGTATTCCTGGCTCTCAAAGCGTTTTTACCAGCGATAGAGTCCAACTCAGTCCTAGTTCAGACAGACAACACGACCACCATGTTCTATCTGAACAAACAAGGAGGCACAAGATCTCGCCCTCTGTCTCGAGAGGCTCAGGCAATTTGGCATTGGCTCCTCTCTCTAAGCCTCTCGATAGTGGCGGTGCACCTGCCAGGCGAGTTGAACGTAAAAGCAGACGCACTCAGCAGGCACTTCGAAGATCAGCCAGACTGGGTGCTAAACGACGATGTGGTGGAAGAGCTGTTTTCGTTGCTGGGGTCGTCCAGCCATAGATTTGTTTGCAGACGACGAAAACTCCAAATGCCACGCCTTCGCGTCCAGGTTCCACCGGCCTGGAACTCAGGGGAATGCTCTGCTGATGGATTGGTCAGGGACGTTCGCTTACGCGTTTCCTCCCCTGGCTCTGATTCCGAGAGTAGTTTCCAAGCTCTGCAGGTCGAACATGGAAATGATCCTGATAGCTCCGGATTGGCCGCGGCAGTGGTGGTACCCGGACCTTCTACATCTGTCTGTGTGTCCACACAGACGACTCCCTTGCAGGCCGGACCTGTTGAGCAAAATGAACGGGAGGATAATGCATCCCAACCTCCCATCATTGAACCTAACAGCATGGCTCCTGAGGTCCTGCAATATGGACATTTGAACTTGCCTCCTGAGTGCATGAACATTTTAAAGGAGGCTAAGAGACCTTCCACGAGAACGTCTTATGCGTTTAAGTGGAAGCGGTTTTTCCTATGGTGTAGGGATCATCACCTTGATCCGACTAAAGGACAGGAGGACGTCATTTTGCCATACCTTCTTTCCCTGGCTACTGCTGGTTTGAAATACGCTTCTATTAGGGTGCATTTGTCAGCCATAGTAGCATACAGAAAATCACCAGATCAGGTGTCTTTCTTTCAGGTTCCAGTGGTTAAGGACTTCCTCCAGGGGTTGAAGAAAGTGTATCCCCCTGTGCGAAATCCTTCCCCTCCATGGGAATTAAACCTGGTGCTATCCAGGTTAATGTCACCACCTTTTGAGCCCATCCACAAGGCCTCTTTGCAACATCTCTCTTGGAAGGCGGCCTTTTTGGTGGCGATTACCTCTGTTCGCAGAGTCAGCGAGATTCAAGCTCTCTGTGCGAAAGAACCATACACTATCTTTCATCACAATAGGGTAGTCCTAAGGGCTCATCCAGCTTTCCTTCCTAAAGTCATCTCTGATTTTCATATAAATCAGTCCATTTCCCTCCCTTCATTTTTTCCAAATCCTACGACCCCAGCCGAGCGGTCACTTCACTCCTTAGATCTTAAGAGAGTGCTCAAGCTCTATTTGGAAATGACCAAAGGGATTAGGAAAACGGATCAACTGTTTGTGAACTATGGTTCAATGCGAACAGGTTTTCCAGCGGCCAAGAGGTCCATCGCGAGATGGATTGTCTCTTGCATTAAATTGGCTTATCAGCTTGCAGGCAAGCCTTTGTTGCAGTCGCCCAAAGCGCATTCCACTAGAGGGAAGGCCGCTACAGTAGCCTTCTTGCACGACATCCCAATGTCAGAGATATGCAAGGCTGCGACTTGGAAATCAGTTCATACCTTTACGAGACATTACTGTCTCGAGTCTGATTCCAGGGCCGATACTCAAGTAGGACAAGCCTCTTTGAGGAATCTATTTGGGTAGCCTACGGCCTGTACAAGCTTAGTGAATACTAGGCTTAATATGGTTTATTACTGTATTGTTACTCCTTTGCCCGCAGGGAGATGAGGTGAGGCTCGCTATTCTATTCTAATGCTTATGACTATTGATGAGGATCCCCTGGAAGAGAAGGATTAGTTACTTACCTGTAATCCTAGTTCTCTTCCAGGGGTATCCTCATCAAAGTCATAAGCAACCCTCCCGCCTCCCCGGGCAAAGGACATTCTTTAATAAGGAGATATGGTTAACCTATTTGTTATTGGGTTTATTTTTCAGTCTCCGAAAAGAACAACTGACCTAACTGTCACCCCTGAGGCATGATGGGATACTGGGGGTCATGAGTGCCTTAAAGGCACGGTGTCAGTTTATTGCAATGTAGCTACAGGTTAGCTTTTCAGTCTTTTTAGACTGTGTGTTTGCAATGCAGACTGGGAGCTTTCTATGCTTCCAGTGAGTTATAAGAATTTCTACTGCTTTCTGAGCATTAAAACAGTTTCTAAAACAAACTTTGTGTTGTTTCTCATGTTTCTAATGCTTATTATTATTGCATGTATGGTGGAAATTCTACACAGCATATTTCAGCTCTGTTTTTATTGGCTGCTATTGCATGTTATATATATATATATTTATATATATATGAGTATATATATGTGGGGCACATATAATATAGTGTTTCCGGGGTCCCGCACATGGGCGGGAATATTCTAATGCTTATGACTTTGATGAGGATACCCCTGGAAGAGAACTAGGATTACAGGTAAGTAACTAATCCTTCTCTCAGGTTACGACTCAGGCTGCCTCTATCTCGGCAGTTCAAGCTATACCTGCCCCCACGACTCCAATGATGGTTTCTCCAGAGTTGCCAACCCAGGTGTTCTCTCAGCCACACATACCTGCTCCAAATATACCTCCAGCACTTACGTTCAGGATGATTCTTCGGATGAGGATCAGAATATTGATAACAGGCCTAATCAAGGCTTAGAGTGGGATGAGTATGTGATCCCAAATCCAGCGTCGCCTAGTCCAGACCCAGTGGAATCGCCCCCAGCAGACGTCGGGGTTTCCATAAGCTGATGGAGAGAGCATCTAGTAGGTTCAAGCTACCTATGCCTTCCGTACAGACCGAGTGTTTCCTCTATGACTTTAAAGAGCCCTATAGGAAGGTGACCCGATCTATACCCATTTTGGAGCATGTGTGGGATGAGGGTCTAAAGGCGATAAAAAAAACGGCTACGGTTATTCCGGTCCTACCACGCCTGGAAAAGAAATATAAAGCCCCTGAAGATGGTCCGGCGTCCTTGACTGGGCAGCCAAAACCGGACTCTGTGATATCGCAGGCGGCACAGAGGAAATCCCGCAACCCTTTGGCACCCCTTACAACTCCTCCTGAAAAGGAGGGCAGGCGACTTGATAACGCAGGAAAAAGGTTCTCTTCAATGGCTAGTCTCTTGGTGCGAGCGGCAAATGCTTTGGCGATATCGGGCAGGTAGGATCGCCAATTATGGTGTGACCTATCACCTTATTTGGAACAACTTCCCCAGGAGGCCAGAGGTGAAGCCAAAAAGATACTACAAGAAGGGGAAGCGACATCGGCTGAGGTGATAGATTGTGCTATGGACATTGCCACTACGGCTTTTCGTTCATTGGCTGGGGCAGCAGTTCTTCGTCGCCAAGGATGGCTCAGAGCGACGTGGTTCAGGCAGGAGGTCCAGAATAAGATCTTGGACCTCCCTTTTGATGGAGAGGCATTATTCGGAAAACACATTGATGATGCCCTTCAAGAAATAAAGAAGGATACAGAGACGGCTAGGTCTCTTGGCACACTTCAATACTGGAAAGCTCCTTTCAGGGGTGCCAGAGGAAGGAGTACTACATCATACAGAGGCTCATACCAGCAGCAAAGATACTCTTCATACGGATCAACGTCGCAATCCTACCGTCAGCCCTATCACCAAAAGCAAGGTCAAGGCTCGTCTTTCTCTAGATCGAATGCGAGAAGGAAGCCTAACCGTCAGGGACGTGATACGTCCAAGAGGCAATAGCGGCGTTCTGGCTCTGCCTGCTGTACCCACCTCCACGACAACATCTGTGGGAGGAAGGGTATCTCAGTACCTCCACAACTGGACACAGATAACATCAGATCGTTGGGTGCTCAACATCATTCGAAAGGGCCATACTTTGGAGTTTACACAAATTCCACCTTCCAAGCCCCCTGCTGCCATTCCTTCAAAACATCTCCGTCTCTTGCAGCTCGAAGTTCATCAGATGCTCCTCAAAGGAGCTGTGGAGCTAGTCCCCTTATCTCAAAGAGGGGACGGATTATATTCCAGGTTCTTCCTGGTAAAAAAGACGCTGGAGAAATGGCGCCCTATTTTAGATCTCAGGGAGCTAAACACCTAACTCTTTTTCCCAATCCTTTCGGATGGTTTCACTTCAGGATATCTTACGTCTCATCAATCCAGGGGATTTCATGGCCACTCTCGATCTCAAAGATGCGTATTTTCACATACCCATTCACCCAGCACACAGGAGGTTTCTTCGGTTTACAGTAGCCAAGAGACACTTTCAATTCAGGGTTTTGCTCTTCGGACTTCGCTCTGCCCCAAGGATCTTTACCAAGGTGCTGGCACCGGTGGCAGCTTTCCTACAGAAACATAATTTTCAGGTCTTCCCATACCTGGACGACTGATTGCTGAAGGCCCCGTCCAGGGAGGCTGCGAGGGAAGCAGTCAAAGCATGTACGAACCTATTCCAGAATTTAGGTCTTACTCTCAACAAAGAGAAATCATCTCTGATTCCATCCAGGACGACGCGTTTCCTGGGGGCCATGTTGGACACAACTCTCAACAAGGCCTTTCCATCCCTAGAAAGGCAGGTAAAACTGCAATCCATGGCGCTGATATTGAGAAAAAGAAAGTATCTTTCAGTACGCCGTTACAAATTCCTTCTGGGAGTGATCTCTTCATGCATTCCTCTGATACCTTATTGCAGATTGCGAATGCAATCTCTTCAGGAACAGCTAAACAAACAATGGAGGCAGGTTCACGGCTCATTCGACGACAAGGTGATAATTACTGTGGCAATGAAAATAGCAGCTTTGTGGTGGACGAAGCAAGAAAACCTTTCCCAAGGTCTATCCTTCGTAAGCAATCTGGCTCCTCAAGTGGTGCCGACGGATGCTTCGCTGGACGGCTGGGGAGCGGTGCTTCAGGATCTTCATGTCAGCGCACATTGGTTGCCTCAGCACCGTCTTTTTCACATCAACCTCCTAGAACTCAGGGCTATCAGGCTGGCACTACAGGCATTTCTCCCGCGACTGCAGAGTTCGGCGGTTCTCGTCCGCTCGGACAACACCACGGCCAGAACATCTAACAGGAGTTCTAAACGAAAAGGCGGACAGACTCAGCAGGCTGTCCTCAGTCAGCCACGAATGGGAACTGAACCAGACGGTCTTGGAGGAAATTTTTCAACGGTGGGGCAAACTCTCAATAGATCTATTTGCCACCCCGATCAACAAGAAATGCCGGTTTTATGCAAGCAGGCTTCACCATTGAGGATCATTAGGGAATGCGCTTTCGATAGCTTGGTCAAGAGCATTTGTGTACGCCTTTCCCCCCATTCCGGTGATCCCGAGGCTTCTTAGAAAGATCAAAGCAGAACTGTGCAAGATGATCTTAATAGCTCCTGCTTGGCTGAGACAGTTCTGGTTCACGGAGCTTCACCTTCTGTCTCTGGTTCCTCCACTTCCTTTATGGGCGATTCTGGATCTTCTCACGATGTCCCACGGGCAGATTTGTCATCTGGACCCAGATTCATTACACCTGACTGCATGGCTCCTGACCAGCGAGAATTCGTAAACCTTCCCATCTCGAATGAAGTAAGAGAAGTTCTGTCTCAAGCTAGAGCCCCTTCCACTAACAAAACTTACCATTTGAAATGGAAAATGGATTTTGCATTTGGTGCCGGAAGGAAAGTGTTGACCCTTTCTCTTCTCAGCCTCATCAGCTTCTACCTTATCTCTTGTCCTTGGCTAAGACAGGATTGGCTCATTCATCCATAAAAG
Organism: Lissotriton helveticus; assembly: GCF_964261635.1. Taxonomy (NCBI): domain Eukaryota; kingdom Metazoa; phylum Chordata; class Amphibia; order Caudata; family Salamandridae; genus Lissotriton; species Lissotriton helveticus. The sequence continues at coordinate 582,119,659 of NC_136063.1, forward strand.
TTCACTTGGCAGCGATCTCTCGCTACAGACCTCCGGCATCTGGTCCTTCTCTCTGGTCATCCAGGATGACTAAACAGTTTCTCAAGGGCTTATTCCGAGTCTTTCCCCCGGTGAGGCCTCCGCCTCCCACGTGGCATTTGAATTTGGTTCTCGCACAGCTCATGAAAAATCCCTTCGAACCGATTCATCGGGCGGACATGAAATTTCTTTCTTGGAAATAGGCTCTTCTTCTTGCCCTCACATCGGCAAGACGCATTGGGGAACTGCAGGCTCTCACAATACAGGAATCTTTTCTCCAGTTCAGAAGAAATACTGTGATTTTAAGAACTAATCCGAGGTTCATTCCAAAAGTGCCTTCAGACTTTCACCTAAATGAACCTGTGATTCTCAAATCTTTCTTTCCTCACCCTTCCACACCAGCGGAGAGGTCGCTCCAGTCTCTGGATGTGCAGCGGTGCTTGAAATTTTATTTGGATCGCACCAAAGGGTTTCGTAAATCTTCTCAATTATTCATCGCTTTTGGTGGTCCTTGTAAGGGCCTTCCACTATCAAAGCAGAGTATTGCAAGATGGATCTCCAGTGCCATTCTATACTGCCACTCAACAGCGTGTAAGCCGCTGGACAGCAGGATTAGAGCACACTCCACAAGATCCGTGGCTTCATCTACAGCTCTCTTCGCGGGAGTACACATCAGAGACATTTGCAGAGCTGCGACTTGGAACAGCGTGCACACCTTTACGAAACATTACTGCCTGGAATCCAAGACACGGCTGTGGGCCAGGCAGTCCTGAGGAAACTCTTCCACTAATTGGTGAGCTTTCCCCACTATCCCTCCTTACTATTTTTGCACATTTTGTATTTACTGTTAGTACAGATTGTTATTCTATCTATGGTTTATTTCTTCTCCTATGAGAGTACGGATACTTGGCCAACACCATTCCATCCCCCCACCCTGACATCAACTTATCTGAATCCAACTTCTCCAGCTGGCTACAAGCAGCAGGTGACATACATGCCCCCTTATAAGATAGTCAAATTGGCTCGGCGCGCAGATGCACAGAGATGGTTTTCGTCTGATCTAAAAGCAAAGAAACTGGCCTTGCGCCAACTGGAGCGCCAATGGCGCCGCAGTTATGACCCCGACTTAAAGATCAGGTTTACCACGGCCAGGAAAGAATATATGAAGTCCATCCTCTCCACTAAAGCTGCCTATTTCTCTTCCCGCATCCTTAGCTCGACAAACAGATCAAAGGACATTTTTTCCATACTTAATGAGCTAACGAATTTAGACAGTGTCCGCCCCAGCTTAACCCCAACTCAGACCTTATGTGACTCACTAAATGTCTATTTCATTGAGAAAATTGTGGTAATCAAAGCCAGTATCCCTCAATCTCTGACTTCCACCATTCTTGGTACGTCTACCACCAATAACTCTGCCATACTTAGCAGCTTTCCTCCTATTGCCCCAGAGCAATTTCAGGAGCTGCTAGTAAGAATTAAATCTGGCGCCCCGTCGGACAGATGTCCACCTTACATCTTGAAGGATTGCCTCGCCGCTCTCCCTGTCCCTGCCTGCACTCTCCTGAATGACTCCTTGACTTCTGGACTAGTGCCCCTTGCTTTTAAGGAAGCAAAGGTTATTCCGCTCCTAAAGAAACCTGGGGCGGATCCAACATGCATGGCAAACTACCATCCCATTTCCTTGCTCCCCTTCCTGGCAAAGGTATTGGAGGCTCATGTAGCCAAATGCCTGTCCAACTTCATGGAGGAATCAAACTGCGTTGAACCCCATCAGGCGGGGTTTCGCCCCGCCCATTCAACGGAGGCGGTGGTAATGACAGTATTAGATACTCTCCGGGATCGTGCAGACAAACGCTCCCCCAGGCCTTGGTGCTCCTGGACTTGTCAGCCGCATTTGACACGGTCGACCATACCATCCTGATTGATCGTGTCATCCAGGCCGGCGTCCGGGGCACAGCGGCCAGCTGGCTGAAATCTTTCCTGGAGAATCGATCTGAGGCAGTTCGGCTTGGAGATCTAGTTGGCACCAAACAGACCATCCCATGTGGAGTACCACAGGGCTCCTCCCTGTCACCTCACTTGTTAAATCTCTATATTCTCCCCTTAATTCAGGCTCTTAGAGATAAACAAGTGACGGTGTTCAACTATGCAGATGATCTGCAACTGCTTTTCACCATAGATAATTCTGAAACTTCCATCTCTAACTTTCAGTCGACCATGAGGTACATCCAAGCTTGGATGGATCGGAATCACCTGAAGCTGAACCCGGGAAAGACCGAGCTAGTTCTCACAGGGGACAGCGTCAAATACTGGGGCACGCACTACTGGCCGCCAGACATGGGCCAAGCTCCGACTCCCTCCTTTTCGGCAAAGACACTTGGAGTCACCTTGAATAGTGATCTCTCACTGAAAACACAAGTGGGCCAGGTGGTCTCCAAATGCTTTTTCCAACTCAGAAAAATTCGAAAGGTTCGGCGCCTCCTTACCCCGGAAGCCATTACCCAGGTGGTGATCGCCACTGTGCTTTCCCACCTGGATTACGCAAACTCTATTTACATGGGTCTACCCCTCTACTTGCTGAAACGCCTTCAAATGGTACAAAACTACGCCGCCAGACTGATCCTGAACCAGCCTAGATGGCAACCGGCCACGCCACTGCTTATGAAACTTCACTGACTCCCTGTGGCCCAGCGTTGCTCCTTCAAAACAGGCTGCACGATTTTCAAATCCCTACACTGCAAAAGCCCCAAATTAATCGACAAACTTATCATGAAGCGTGTCCCGTCCCGCAATTTGCGCTCCGCTCACCTGTGCCTCCTACAGACACCTTCTTTTAAACGCAAGCGGTCTGGTGGCTGCAGATTTGCTACATTGGCTCCTCGCCTGTGGAATGCCTTCCCCCTGGAGATCCGGATCTGTCCTGACCTCATGTCATTTAGGAAAGCCTTAAAGACTTGGCTTTATAAACAAGCATATCAATAACTCGCCCTCAAAATAATACCTCCAGTCACGTCTTCTGTCTTCACAGCGCCAGGAAACCAATCGGTGTCAGTGCGCTTAATAAATCATTTTTAACATAACATAACATAACATACTTACGTGTCTCTATATTTATGTCACAAAATTTGCTTTATTGCTTACTGCTACCTACTCTGATACAAGCTATGGGAATCTATGAAAGTTCCAATACTGGGGCAAGAAAACAAGTTACTTACCTGTAACTTTGGTTCCCCAGTATTGGTAACTTTCATAGATTCCCATGCGCCCGGCCACCCTCCTCCCCTGGGAAAGCTCAGCCTTCAACAGATGCGGTTACTGTTACACAACGGCTACGAAAATCTGAGGCTCTGAGGTTCCTTCAGGAGGGTTCTATGGGGTGAGGCTCTTCTGATTGGCTGATGCTTAGTTTGGTCTCTTTTACAAAAAGAGGCGGATATGCTACAAAAGGGAATGAGGCCTAGGCCTTTTTTCTTTCTCTTTTGTACCTACTGCTATGTTATTTTTGTTACAGAGACTCCCATTCCAACAACGGGGAATGATACAACTATGGGAATCTATGAAAGTTACCAATACTTGGGAACCAAAGTTACAGGTAAGTAACTTGTTTTCTTCTGTTGCAATGGTGGCATCTGCGCTTTAGCTTTAAAGCGCGGGTGCCTCGGTTGCTTCAAAAGTAAAGAAATAGAAAAACAAGCATTTGCAATAAATAGGTCTTGCATAACTAAAAGTTTGAGCTATTGGCTTTGCATTATAATTTGCAACGCCAATAGCTCAAACTTTCAATAATGTGTGACCTATTGCATTTCAAATGCTTGTTCCTGACAGTTTATGGTGCTGCCTATAAGAGACTGCTTTTCTACATTCTGTTGCACTCTTAAACTTTCTTTTGTGACCCATCGCTCTCTGTGCTACCTGGGTGGGATACTCCCTCACATCTCTGCTGTCTGCTTTGACAATTGAACCCCTTGCTGCCTGGATAAAGAGGGATGCCTTGATGCAGGGTTTTCACTGGAAAGGAGGGCTGCACTCAGTGCAATGATATGCTTCTCTTCCTCCGCTACTCATGATGGGCAGGGTTGTGAATCCCCACAAGCCCTGGTGTGGCGGTGCTCTTTATTAACATGGGCCAAGGCGGAAAACATCACTTTCATAGGAAAGATTTACTGGGTCTCTGCAGACTCCCACTGGCGGCCAGATTGGGACTCAATATTGGTGGCCCTGCTGGGCGTCTGCAGTGTGCATTCGGGGGATTCAGCTCTGGATCAGGAACCAATCGCTGAGCTCTCAAGCACTTGGGGTATCTATTCCTCCCCACGTAACCTGGGTACGTCAAAGCCATTGGTTTCTCACACAATCAGTCAGCGGCTATTCAGTCATATATCACTCACATCATTTAATCTCTAAAGCCGGCAGCACCCACATGAGGGGTTTAAGGTGGGTGGGCACAGCAGCAGCATGCCATCAAATACGCAGTTCTACATTTTGTTTATTTAATTTCTCCTCATTTTGTTATACCCCATTTCACTTGTTTAGAACATGTTTATACAGAGTCTTGTAATACCTGGATCCACATGATCCTCATGGTCCTTTGCATTGCCGTCAATACCCTTGTTTCATTACAGTGCATTACTTCTTTAGATGTTATTATGCAACTGTTTTCTGATGCTGTACAGACCCATGCACTCACTATTACTGGGGCCAACAGTGACGTTCCTTTGTGTATGTCACTAACTTCTGCTATTCCTTAACCGAAAACCAATAAACAGATTTTACACGCAAAAAAATGATGGGCAGGGTTGTGACCATCTTGTAGTCAATTGGGGCAAGTAAGTCATCCCCATACAGAGTGATCAGCTACAGTCCTAACTGCACACTCATATTTCCAAACTTTAAAGTACAAATGTACATTGCCATTGAACCAGAACTGTGCTCGGACCATAACATTGTGCCCCTGCTAGACAGTCAACAGAGAGACCTCTGGGTGTGGCATATTCTTCTCTCAATTATGGGTTCAGGATGGCACTCTTCCCAAAAGTCCACAATGTGACCCAAAGCTACCCTTACAAAATCCCTTCTGATTTTTTATAACAGTCTGGGCTCTGTCTCATTCTTTTTTGTGGGCAGGCAAACAACCTAGGATTTCATAGGACAAATGCATCCAGTTAGTTTGTAGTGGTGGACTAACTATGGCTGATGTGCCCATGCTACTAGGCCACACGGTTAATTGTCATAAAGGATTGGCTGTTCAGTTGCAGAGATAACCCTGTCATCTGCCTGCAATTAGATCTGTTTGTGGCCAGCCCGCCAAAGATATTTGTACGTTTCCACTTTTCTGGATTCCATGCCTTCACCCACTAAAGCTGCACCCAATGCTAGTGGAAATCTCAAGTTGGGGAATTGATGAGAATCCAACCATATGAAGTCCTTTGACGCCATCCCAGAGGAATTTGAACTCCCTGATTCCAATTCCTTAGATTCCTCCAGTTGTGGCATAACTTAGGCGTGTTACTGGACAGATCTGATGACTTTCCCAGAATTCAGCCCCCTAAGCTGAAATAGTGATTGAGCCACTAGGTAGATGGGGTACCTCGAAAATTTACTGATCTCTTGTAATAAATGCGCTGCGTGGTTAATGGACCTATAGCCTTGTTGAGAGAGCAACCTCTGAGAGCTGAAGGAGAAGCAGTGGTGTTAGGACCTCAGTAATCATGATGCCTGCTGTGTATGACTTATCCAGTTCAAAATTCTCCAAAGTTTTCCACTCCACGCATCAGCCAGTTATTGCAGTACCTCCAGGAATGGTGCACTTCCCCATCCAATGTTGTTCAAAGAAAGACGAGAAAACGAAAGCAGCGCTTCACTGGCAAACCCTTTAGAGTGGCATTAATGCATGTGCGTGTGAATAACGCCAATGTGGCATGTTTGTGACCACTCTTGCTTTATTTAGTCATTCATTTATTTTTCGTATTGTGAACTTTTTTTCTCTTCGTCTTGGGGCTGCACTCTGGAATAGAAAAATGTCAGAAAAAAGACGACATTTCCATCAAAAGCGTTTCTTTATGTTTTGGATCCATTTCACAGGGGAACGAATGAAGGAAAGAGGAGTCAAGAGAGGGTACGAGACGTTTCTTGAAGACACGTTTTTCAGTAAGTAAGGAGGAGCGAGACAGAGATAAAAAGAGAGGGAATAAGAGGAAGACAGAAGGCAGCGGCAGAGCAAAAGAAGTGGAAACTATCCTTGTCTTCTCTGGACAAGAAGGAAGAGATGGAGTCCTTTTCCATCTCTGCCCACCCCGCCCATTCGGCCACGAACTGCCAAGCCTTATCTATATCCTAGGCCTTGACTATTTCTGCCACCCTGGGATGAATTTTTAAAATAAAAAAGTTGGGGAACAAATTCTATTAAATTGAAAAAGTAAAGTCACTCCATGCCCTGCTGATCACGCCCACTTTGACCACTGGTTGCTGCTAGACAGCCAATTGTGCCCCAGCGCAGAGGTAAGCACAGGGATGTATCGTATTGCCTTAAATTTGACGCATCCCTGTACTTTCCTAATTATGCCGATCAGATTGCAGTGCAACGCAGCATAATTTTCTAGTAAATATGCCCCATTTTGTGAAGGCACAACAAGAGGGTGCGGGGAGCGGTAGACTGAAGCTTAAGGAGTGTCAGGTGAATTTATGGTCAGGCCAGGAGCAGCGCGATGTATCGGAAGAGAGCTGACATTCTGTTGTAGGGTTCATGTGAGGAAGGGTGGAGGGGTCATGTTCGGTGCTCCCTCTTGTTTGAAGATTGCTTCTGTCTGCAGACTCGAAGCTACCTTTCATTTTGAAGTCTGCCTTGTACTATTTTTAGGTCTCTCCTGAGCCAGTGCGCATGCGCTGCTCTGCGAGGCATTTAGTAAGGGCTTTGGAACTCTGAACACACGCTCGTGCGTGTGCTTTTTTTTACTAACCCGCAATTGGCCTGTGCATGCATCTTTCTTAAAAAGACAGCATGCAATTGCTTTGAGACGGGTGATTGTCCCGCCTTCTTTGTTTCCTGGCCTAGGGTGCTCGGGAGCAAGCAGCGGTGCGCTGTATTCCTCATGGATCAGGTTACTGCGGCCGTGGCTTTCACTTTCATCGGCGGGCACGATGCCAGCTGCATTTATTACAGCGCGTGCACCACTCTTTAATTATGTTTATTTACACAATGCGCCCACAGCGTGCTTCACATTAAAATTCTGCTGGCTTCAGCTTCTTGGTGCTTTCAGAGCCTCGAAGAAGCAGAGCACAAGTATACCCAAAATCACAATTCTTTGTCAGCTCCCAGACACCCCCTCCCTCCCTCCATGTCGCTAGTCGATTTCAATTGCGCACTACTTGCGGGTTTGTTTTCAGATTTCGGCTGCACAACTCCCCCATCATTGCTCCTTGCCCCATTCCTCTCCCAGTGTTGCTGCTTATTTTTGCTAGCAGGGTCCACTCCTGTGACTGCTTTTAAATTCTGCCGACTTCAGCTTCTTGGTGCTTTCAGAGCCTCAAAGCGGCAGAGCACAAGTATCCCCCAAGATCACAATTCTCTGTTGGCTCCCAGACACACCCTCCCTCCAGATTGCTAGTCGATTTCAATTAATCTCCCCTAAAAGACTATTTTAATGTGAGCTTGTTCACCTTCGGTGCTCGGCTGTGCCGTCCCCACCCATCACTGCCTGTGTTCCGCTGCAAAGTAGTAAGTGCCTGCAGCGTGTGTTCCTGAGGATGTGGTCCGTCTCCAAATACCACTCAGTGCCATATAATTACACACCACATAATTACACTCTACTGAATGCAACATACACTCCTCACAATACCACTCAGTGCCACATAATGATATGCTAGATAATTACACTGCACTCAATGCAACATACACTCCAAATAATATCACTCAGTGACATATAACTACAAGCCATATAATTAACCTCTACTGAATACAACATACACTCCTCATAATACCAATCAGTGCCACATAATTACACGCCACATAAGTAACACTCTACTCAATGCAACGTAAATACACTCCACATAATATCACTTAGTACCACGTAATCACACACCACAAAATTACACTCTACTCAATGCAACAAATACACACCACATACCACTCAGTACCACATGTGGAGTGTATTTATGTTGCCTTGAATTCAGTGTAATTATGTGACGTGTAATTATGTGGTACTGAGTGGTATTTTGTTGAGTGTATTTATGTTGCATTGAGTATACTGTAAATATGTGGCGTGTAATTATGTGGCACTGAGTGGTATTATATGGAGTGTATTTATGTTGCATTGAATAGAGTGTAATTGTGACGTGTGATTATGTGGTACTAAGTGGAATTATGTGGAGTGAATTTATGTTCCATTGAGTAGAGTGTAATTATGTGGCACTGATTGGTATAATGGGGAGTGTATGTTGTATTCAGCAGAGTGTAATTATGTAGCGTGTAATTATGTGGCATTGAGTGGTATTATTTGGAGTGTATGTTGCATTGAGTGCAGTGTAAATATGTAGCATATAATTATGTGGCACTGAGTGGTATTGTGTGGAGTGTATGTTACATTCAGTAGAGTGTAATTATGTGGTGTGTAATGATGTGGCACTGAGTTGTATTGGGAGTGTATGTTGCATTGAGTGCACTGTAATTATGTAGCATATAATCATGTGGCACTGTGTGGTATTATGTGGACTGTATTTATGTTGCATTGAGTAGAGTGTAAGTATGATGTGTGTAATTATATGGCACTGACTGGTATTATGTGTAGTGTATTTATGTTGCATTGAATTCAGTGTAATTATGTGATGTGTAATTATGTGGCACATAATCATATGCTACATAATTACACGTCACAATTACACTCTATTCAATGCAACATAAATACACTCCATATAATACCACTCATTGCACAATGTGAAACCAGAAAACCTGGGATGAATCCCGGCTTCTACACTTGACCAAATTGGGTGACCCTGGGCAATTGTTTTATTTCAATTTCCCACCTTTTTCTTCTTCATCAGATATATGATGACCTCGAAATACACGACTTCAGGATGCATGTTGTACAAAAACATCTCCTTTGCTTGGATGTAATCGCTAATGCATTGTTGTCAGGGTGGGGCATGAGCATGAAGGTCAATGAAATACACTTTTTCGATTTTGAAAAGATTATGGTATTTATAATTGTTTGCTATCTTTAAAAATGAAGGTGTAACTAAAGTTAAGGGCCTAGTTACTTCCTTTTGTTTAACTGCAATTAACCTTAAAATTAGTGCTTGGTGTATATTTACTTTTTTTTAATGTTAGTCCCGAGTCACATTCACAGCAGCCCAGTCAGTGCTGCTGCTGCTCAGGGGGCCTTATGTAAAGGTCAGGAGGGTCGCATGTGGCCCCAGGGCCGTACTTTGAGTATCAGGGATATAATGTCACCACCTGAGCACCAAACATCATTCACCACCACCATTTGGCATCAGCACACCATCTAAGCATCACGTCAGTCTGCCCTTGGAATCTGGCATCTGTTGATTCTCCCCTAGAGACCGTCCGCTGCTCGTGTTCTCATTAAATTACTGTTTTTCAACCTCCACTCCTCCGTTATTTATGTCCCGCTCCCCCATAACAAAATAATGTATAACAAACAAGCATGAGTACATGCAGGAAGAAGTTGCCAGCAGTGCAAGTACAAAAAAACTAGAAGACATTTTTTATGTTAAAATCTATTTTTAATCTGGTTTTTCAGTTGTACATAATGTCGTCTTCGTTTGTATAAAGGTAACAAAAATGCGTAACACTTTTTTTTTTAATTATAACTTTTCAACATAATGCACCGAAGCCACAATGCTCTACAACATAGCTAAAAGTTCTGGCTAAACACATAAGGTCCCAAAGGCGAAACCTATTGGCTATGCCAATGCTTGTTTATAATAAGATTACAACTACGCTCAACATTCTTTTCTGTTTTTTTGTTTCTTTCAGGCTCCTGGCCTCGAAGCATCCCCATACGGACCTCCACGGACCTGGCTCGGGGGAGCCTCACTTCCTCACCTATGCTGCGCTGTAAGAGCACGTCGAGGATCCAGCTAGCCTTATGCTCAGAATGAGTCACGATAGGAAAAGCGAAGCACCTTTCATTTTGAGCGTATCATTTTTTTAGAGTCAGTCGGCTCAACACTGTTTTTCTTGTGTCTTAGAAACTTCCGATGAGGACGAAGCTACCTCTATAAACATCTGAGGATTAGGCAGTGGTTAGGCCCTGGTCTACGTGAAGCATCACTTTGTCTGAATGAAGACGCACCGAGTTAAAAGCACCTTCCTCATATATTTATTATGTCATGTGTATTATCTTATACAGTAGTTTGCCTCCAGCCTAAGCCCAACTAAAAGAGAGACACCCCAAACAGAAGAGGTGATGGCGTGGAACCCCAGAGGCAAAGAGGCAAAAGATGTGAGGTTTTTCCAGATATCTGAGCCTAATGAAAAAGAGTAATTTATTACGAAAACGTAGAATAACTGACTTTTTTTGTGTAACTTATATGAACTGTTCTGATGCAAAATAGTACCAATAAAAATGTTGTTTACAAGTAGTCAACTCATTTGTCTACTAGTCTTAAACCGATGTTACAATACAATAATTATGTAGAACTTGCTTCAGGGTGTTATATTATTTCCATATGCTTTGTCATTTTTTATAGCTGGAGGAACCGTTCGGATTGTATGTAGCTTTCTAGATTACTTCATTGTAATTATTTGTAGGTCTGGCCGTTGAGGCAGCTCTAGCTGTCTCACCAGACTATTGTTTTTCCAAACAATTCATATATAATAACCATCCAGAGAGGGGCTTTGGGCCAGTGGGCTTCATTCATTGGTCGGTTAAATTGTCAATCACATTTTGCGAGTCCCTTCAGTGGCTGCACAACGCATGTCTGCATTGTTCTCATTGGAGTGACGCAGTTCATTTCTCTTAATTGACAACGGTGGTTCAAGGTGTGTTTTTGTATTTATTTTTTATATTAACTTTAAATGCCAGATATTCATTGTGACTACTCCTGGATGTCCAGTTAGGGGTGTGCTTTTTCAATTTCCTTTTAAAAGTTGCTGAAATTAAATTTATAAGTGACACAGAAACATTGTAGCTGCCTGCAAGTTGAGTGTTTGGGATGGAGGTGATGTATTCTCCAGTGAGGTAGATTGAGTCCTGTGTCACATTCAGCTCCTGGCCTACGCCTGGGCATACCTGTCTCATGGCGGATGTCTACTGCAACAAACAACAGATTGATGGAAGGAATGCTTAAATTAGTCTCAGCCACTAACAGTCTCTTTGATTGCACTCCAGGCCTTGTTTTATGCCGATGTTGCCACTCTAGGCACAGTAATTGTTGGCATCAACCCATCATCGCACCTTGAAGAAATGCATTAGGTACCCTAACCAAACTATATGCAGAAGAGTTCCTTACCATCCTACTTAAAATAGCAAATGTATCTCTTGCTGAAGGCATCTTCCCTGATGCGATTAAATCTGGACCAAGTACCCCACTTGTAAAGAAATCTACCTTAGACACTGAAAACCTACAGAACCTAAGACCTGAAACAAATCTTCCACTTGTTGACAAAAGCATTGAGAAAGTAGGAACACTACTAATTATTGAATATATAACTGACATCAAAGTCCAAAACAATATTCAACTGTTTGGTTTTTGAGCTAAACATGTGACTGAATCAGTCAGCCTCCCTTTTTTTTCACATTTCAAAAACATTTATTTGATACAACTCGAATACAGCGGACGCACAGCAGGGTCCAATTACATAATAATCGATAATGGTGACATTCACAACAACCATGACATTCTGGCCTCTATTGTGAGCGGTGAGACCGATTACAATGCCACTCATGTAAGGTAATAACATTAAAATGCGGTAGCCATGCAGTAGACAAGCCCTGCGGGTTCCAACTCCACAATTCCCCGAGACCTGGCTGCAGTCTCCGTGGGAGTATGTCTGTCCCGGGGAGGGGGTTGTGTGTGCCAGAGGACAGGGCCTTGGATCTCAAGTCAGTCAGTTGAGTCTGCTCAGTCAGTGGACGGCAGGGGGGACATTGAGTCACAAGATGCCTCCGCATGTGTAAGTAGGTATGCGTGGTGGGGATCCCAAATGTCTTTTGGTCTGGAGGCAGTGGGTAGTAATTCTGCATATGTTACTGTTTGTTATCCAGTATTAGGATATCTTTCATAGATTCACATGCCTGAATCATTCCCCGTAGTCGAGATGGGAGTCCCCGGTACATCAGAAAAGTAATGTCTCACTAGACATATAAGGAGATAGGCCAAGGGCCTCACATTAGTTACATATCAGGTATCGCCACCCTCTGGGACCTTCCTGGAAGGAGCTCTAGTCCCTCAGATTTTCTATCACACATCGTGCTAAGGGAATCTCCACTGAGCTCTGTTCAGTTTTCCCTTGTTTCTGGATTTCCAGTGTTTTTTTTCTTCAGGAATCCTTCTTCTAAATGGAGTTATCTTTATCTTCATGGCAGATACTCCTAAAAAAGGGCCTCTGTAGGCCCTGTGCCTCCTGCAATAAGAAGAGGCTTCATATCGATGATCAACACAAAGACTGTCTCTACTGCCTTTATCCGGACCACTCCTCAAAGAACTGTAAGGTATGTCGTACCTTTTTATCAAAGACCCTTAAGGACTGGGAGGGACGTCTTTTAATTTGGCTGCAGAGGCTTAAAGACAAAGACCAATCCTTGTCTTCTGAGGAGAGTGAGGGCTCTACAAAGTCTTCCAGAAACTCACAGAAAAGGCCCAGAGTTGCTTCTCCAGGGCCTTCGTCGCAGCCCCCTCAAAAGAAGACGCAGAAAAAGTCTTCAGAGGTCCACCTTAAGGCTTTACCAACAAAGGGTTCTTCAGAAGCAAGAAGTTTTACACATCTTTAAAAAGCCTACTTCGACCCCTGTCATGTATTCCTATAGGTTCTGAATCAATCCCCCTATTCCTGACCCTATTCTGGTTAAACTAACTATCAAGTTAACTAACAGTCAGCCCATGAGGCAAGAAAAGCCCCCATGATGCAGATACCGTTATCTGACGCAGTCACACTACGGCACAGGAACGTGTTATCTGATTAGGTCATAACGCTTGAGATCTAATTAGACAAGCGACATTCCTCCAGCCCCTGATAAGGCATACGACGTTCTCATAACAAATCAAACCTATGACAACCTGGAAAATCCGTGCGGCCATTGTTTTGATTTCACAGAGAACTTTAGTAAAGAATGTGCTAACGAGCAAGTCGTATGACATCTTTATTGACGTATCTATGTCCATCCTTACGTCAATCTCGGCACCTTTAAGGTATAAATATTGCCGATCTTGCCCTATGCAAACACACGCGTGGTGACGAGACGGAGCAGCCACACTTGCCGAAGCCGAGAGCAGGAGCAGACCCCGCTGGCAGCAGCCCCGCCTTCCTGACGCGCTGAGAGACGCGCTGCTATCTCAAGCCAAGAGACCCAGCACCGGCGCTTCTGGGCAGCCCTCGCAGGCAGCCTGGAATATCGAGAGCAGAGAAAGAGATACCATTCCTCATTCATCCTAAATTCCAGGTACAGAACTGAATAACCCCTCACAGAGAATTCTTTAGTTATTCACTTGGCAAAAACAAACTTAACATAAACTGTAACTTTCTATTCCCGCCCACGCATTAGACTTAGGTCAGGTACACGGGGTAGGCGTATTTAGAAACACCAGTTGAGTACGTTTAGTCAAATGTATATGTATATGTAAATATATTTTAATCATTTTAAACATCATATGGCTCAGAAACCATATCAATGTTTTTACAGTATTATTTTATACTATTGCTTTTAATGTATGCACTTTACTTAACTATAAGTATTGCAATAATATCGATCCATTTCTCTTGTACGAGAAAAGAGACTGATCAATAAATAACACCTTTTTATTGAACACGCCCGTCTCTTCCTTTTCTCTACAATCTGATGAGACTAAGAATGCACGTACTGACTGAGTAAAATAATTGCCTTGTGCTCACACGACTCTCGAGATTGACTCTTGATTAGGGGAGAGCAAAGTTGTCATGTTCTATGGTTGTCAGAAACTAAATCCCTTCTTGTCTAATCAGGGAAGTTAATTCCTCCTTGAACATTCGAGAAAGTTTCTAGCGAACTCTGAGCTACGCTGGCAAACCCAAAACTTAAGTCTAGTATCGACAGTAGTAGACCTAGTTAACGTCTGGCCTAGGCCTTTACTGCTGTAGGTATTATTCCAATGCGCAGAGCCTATTGGGAAAATAGGAACTACACTACACCCCGTCGACAACAGCCTCGTCGACGGTGGCCCCAACAACGACAAAATCACCTTTACTGCTGTGGGAGTAAGCTCGTCGACGACGACAGTCTCCACATCATTGGCACCCTTAGCACGTCCACGTTGACGACGACGTCATCGTCGACGGCTGTTAAACCATTGTTATCGACGATCAAAATTAAGAAATCATCGTCGACGCCCAAGCCAGCGTCGACGGTACGATCGACGATGAGCGCGTCGACGCCTACGTCGACGAGGAGTATTCCGTCGATGTCTCTTCCATCGACGACGACTTTGTCGACGAGGGCTCCGTCGACAAGAGCATCCTCGACATCACCTTCAATTGTGTACATTGATGCTTCACCGTCGACGACGATTACAACGACGACGGGCTTGTCGACGACACCAGAGTCCAAAGTGGACAGTGCCTATGTCCATCTTAAAATCACAATACGCACGTTGACGCCTACTCTTACTTCACCTAGCAGGGTCCAACCATTGCCTCCCTCTCACCTTTTGGAAGAGGAGGAATATTCTGACGACGACAGTATGTTCAGGGCTGCGACAAGTCCTTCTGAACTTCATGTCAAGTACCAGGAGAGTTCGGATTATGACGAACAAGAACCAGAGGAACAGACGTGTTATCCAGACGGCAGCCATCTTCGCCTACCTCCCATGGTTTGTCTGCCTGCGTCTTTGGTTTCTGACCTCCAATTTTTAATTTCTGACTACAAGAAGAGATTCCCTACTTCTGCTCCGTCTCCTACTCCAGTTGTCTCTCCGCCTCCAATCCCACAGCTTCCACCTCCGCTTCCACAGTCCGTGCCTGTCGCACCTCTACCTCCACCCTCCACGGATGATGAGGAGGATGATCAACAAGAGGAAGGGGAGCTTCATGATTCCCAATCGACTCACGATGAGTGGGATGATTACGTTATCCCTTGTCCAGCGTCCCCAGTGCCTCCTCAAGCTAATTCGCCTCCTGAGGATATTGGGTGTTTTCATAATGTCTTGGAAAGAGCTGCACAGCGTTTCCAGATCCCTATGCCTTCTCACCAACAGGATTGTTTCCTTTAAGACTTTAAGGAACCTTTTAAGAAGTCAGTGAGATCTGTGCCTATTATAGTCTACATCTGGGATCAAGGTGTTAAGATCATGCACAATCCATCTTCGGTTCCCCGAGTGTTGCCTCGTCTGGACAAAAAATACAGAGCTCCGGACACTGCTCCGGCCTGCCTTACCGGACATCCTAAGCCTGATTCCTTCATCACTCAGGCGGCTCAGCGGAAGTCTAAAACCACTTCTGCTCCCCTGTCCACCCCTCCAGACAAGGAGGGCAGACAACTAGACAATATTGGGAAACATTTTTCTTCCATGTCTGCATTGACAGTGCGTGCGTCAATTTCTTAGCGTTATTAGGGGCGCTACAATAGGCAGATGTGGGAGGACATTGCACCATACTTGGCTTTGCCGGACGACACAAAGGAGGAAGCAAAAAAGATCTTGTTAGAGGGCGAACGTTCGGCCTCCGAGATCATCGATTGTGCGATGAATATCGCCTCTACTGGTTTCTACCAACTGGCTAGCGCTGCGGTCTTACGGCGCCAAGGTTGCCTTAAGGCGAGTACATTTCGGCCAGAGGTCCAGACTAAAATTCTGGACATGCTCTATGATGGTCAGCCTCTTTTTGGCACTCATATTGACGGAGCTCTTCAAGGCATACAAAAGGGTACAGACACAGCTCGGGCGTTGGGTACCCTTCACTTAAAAAAAAAAAACCTTTTCCAGGCTCAAGGGGTAGAGGACAATCTACTACTAGAGGTTATAGATTTCCCTACGAGCGGAATACGTTCCAGGAACAGACAATGTGCTGGCCGATTCACTAAGCAGGCAACAAACAACATGTCACGAATGGGAGTTGAACCAACATGGCAAATTATCTCAATGGGACACCCCTCTCTTGGATCTATTTGCCACCCAGCACAATGCCAAATGCCAAAACTTCGCAAGTTGGCATCCCCAACCGGGATCTCTAGGGAATGCATTTTCAAAAGCATGGTTCAACGTCTTTGCCTACGCTTTTCCATCGATTCCCCTGATTCCCAGGGTCCTCAGGGAGTTGAAGGCTGAACCCTGCACGCTAATGCTGATAGCTCCAGCGTGGCCTAGCCAACATTGGTTAACGGAGCTCCATCTTCTCTCCCTGGAACCGCCGATTCCTTTGAAGCCGTTTACCTCTCTCCTCCCAAAGGACCGGGAACTCAGATCCAGCATCTCTCAAATTATCGGCTTGGCTCCCGGGTTCCGAGAGTTCCATGGCCTAGACATTCCTCCAGACTGCAGGGCAATTATGGCTCGGGCCCGAGGTGACAGTACGAACAAGACATATTCCTTGAAGTGGAAGAGATTCTGCATCTGGTGTAAGTCTGTGAATGTACACCCTCTCTTCTTCTCCACAACAAATTTGCCTTACCTTCTCCATCTGGCGACTTGAGGTCTTGCTCACGCCTCTATTAAAGTTCACTTGGCTGCAACATCCCGGTTCAGGAGATCTTCTGCAGGCCCTTCTCTTTGGTCAAATAGACTGATCAAACAATTTCTCAAGGATCTGTTTAGGATTTTCCCTCCTGTTAAGTCTCTACCCCCAACTTGGCAAGTCAACATAGTGCTGGCTCAACTTATGAAACACTCTTTTGAGCCGAAACACAAAGCCGATCTCAAGTTTCTTTCTTGGAAGACAGCACTCCTTCTAGCCCTTACATCTGCAAGGCGAGTAAGCGAGCTTCATGCATTCTCAATTCAGGACCCTTTTATTCAATTTAAACATGCTAGGGTTATACTTCGAACTAATCCCAAGTTTGTGCCCAAGGTCCCGTCAGACTTGCACCTCAATGAGCCTGTGGTCTTACGTACCTTTTTTCCAAATCCTCAAATGGTGGCAGAAAGAATGCTGCATTCACTGGATCTTAAACGCTGCCTTAAATTCTGCCTTGACAGGACAAAGGCGTTCCGCAAATCCAACCAACTCTTTGTGGCTTACAGTCGACCGAGAAAAGGTCTTCCACTTTCTAAACAAAGTATTTCTCGGTGGATCTCTGGAGCTAATACTTTCTGTCACGAGCAAGCGGGTCAACCCTTGCACTCCACAGTACATGCCCATTCCACTAGGGCTATTTCTACCTCCATGGCACTTTTTGCAGGTGTGCCTATCATAGACATTTGCAGAGCGGCGACATGGAAGACGCCGCATACATTTGCCAAGCATTACTGCTTGGATACGGAACTCATGAAGGATGCTGCAGTGGGACAGGCGGTGTTACGTCATCTATTCCAATAGAGGTGAGCCTTCTTTTCATCCCACCATCCTTTCTTTTTACATGCACATTTCTCCATAGTGTTCTCTACTGTTTTCTCTGATTGCAGTTTGGTACTTTCTATTTTCACATTGATATGTTTTTTATCTGGTGAACTTGTACATGCTGTACCATCCGAAATGTGCTTATCATTGCTTACTACTCTGATTCAGGCATGTGAATCTATGAAAGATACCCTAATACTGGATAAGAAATTCGTTACTTACCTGTAACTGCAGTTATCCAGTATTGCTTATCTTTCATATATTCACATGCAACCCACCCACCTTCCCTGGAAGGGCTCACCTAGTTCTCTCAGCGATACCTCTACTTAGCACTGTGCTTACGAACATCTGAGGGACTAGAGCTCCTTCCAGGAAGGTTCCAGAGGGTGGTGATAGCTGATTGGTTGTTCTCTAGAGTTTGGTCCTTTTTACAAAGGTTACATATGTTATTAATGTGAGGCCCTTGGCCTATCTCCTTATATGTCTAGTGAGACATTACTTTTCTTATGTACCGGGGACTCCCATCCCGATGACGGGGAATGATTCAGGCATGTGAATCTATGAAAGATACCAATACTGGATAACTGCAGTTACAGGTAAGTAACGCATTTCTTACTGCCAAATAAGGAGGTCGGTAAACCACTCTTTGAATTTGGGGCCCGCCCTCTGCCCCACCTGCACGCCACACTACGCTTAGCTAACAGGAGCCCTAAGGCAGTAAACCTACGGTATGTGATGTATGTCAGCTGTGTAGCCTACGAGAGCCACCAGTGGTGAGTGCACAATTGTGGTCGCGGCCATTTGCCCCAACGCTCCCAACACGTCATCCCAGTAATCTTGTATCGCACCACACGCCCAGGCTAAGTGTAGGAAGACCACTTTCTCCTGCCCGCCGCCTCCATTTCTTATATGACATTCTCAAAATTTAAAATGATGGTGATACCTGCTACTAATGTTACTCAACCTATCAGCTGTATTTAATACTGTTACCCACTCAAAATTGCTGAATATCACTGGGGGTGAGTGTCTGAAAAGTTCCAGTGCTCCGTCCATCATCTCCTTGTGTTTGCTTTGAATATCATTTCACCCAGAATGGGCATATAAAACACAGTTCGCTGCTGGTTCGAATCATTTCTTTCTTGCAGAACACAAGCCTTTGAATTCTTCAAATCATCAACTTACGGCTGGAGTTGTGTATTTTAACAGGGATCTTCACTCTCATCATACCTTTTTAACATCGACATTAAGCCATTAGCTACTATTTTACAGGATGAGAAAATCACTCTGCAGCAGTACTAAGATTATGCCCCACTCTGCCTGAAAGTCTCTGACCCATCACCAGACAAATGCAACTTGAAATGTGTCCTTTAAAAGGTGGAGTGGACCTTCTCTTGCATCTCTCTAAAACCTAACTCTAAAAATACCAAATGCATACTTCTTCATCCCAAAATCCACCTTCCACAAGCACAACAGTGGCTGGAAGTTCTAACCCCTTAGCAATCACCCTTAGACTACTACACAAAGATGGGTAGAACCAGGAACCTGGGAGGATCTGAAGCTACCAGTATCAGTGGAAGAAAAAAAGAAAGCCCATTTAGACTTACCAGCAGGAAATACACCTGGTACGGATGGGCTTCCACATGAGTTATAACAAATGTGTGTGCATCGTCCTGCTCTTAGACTGGCTGAGCTTTATGCAACTGTGTACAAAGAGAGCTGACTGCCCCCTCGCCACAATGGGAGAAGCACTGGTAGGGTTGCTGCCAAAGCCAGTGAACAATCCCCAGGAATTGGTTTCATATCAACCACTATCTGTACAGAATACTGATTATAAATTTCTTGGAAATCTTGCCTCAAAGTATATTGCCGTGTATGCCTATATTAATTCACACTGTTCAAAACGGGTTTATCCCTGGATACAGTACATCTTAAGAAGGGTGTTCCAAGTAATGTACTGAGCCTCTATCGATTGGCCAAACTCAGTACTGTTGGCCTTAGTTCTGGGAAAGGGCTTGATTCCTTGAGCTGGTGATATCTGTTTCAAGTGCACAGGAAATTGGGACTGGGAAGAAACATGCTAATATGGTTCTTGCTACTATATGCCAACCCAGAGGCGAGTATACTGGGGAAGTATTATCAACCCACTTTAGTGTTTGACAGAAGGACAAGAGAGTGGGAGTTAACATATTTATCAGATGCAATCCTGGGTGATTTGTTAGCTTTTCTGACACTAATTGTATTGAACCTACGTTGATTTAAATATTGCGTAGACATTTCACAAGGATAATTCTGAAACACGTATAGACATGTATGGAGTACAATCATTTTACAGTGCAATAAGTCAAATGCTGTTAAGAGGTAATTCACACCATTTTCGGGTGTACTGTTGGATTTTGTCCCTGAGGGTCACCAAATTTCCCTCCCAGCATAGGAAGGTGAATTTGGTTGTACCAGATCCTCCCGATCCTTGTCTGGCAGGCCTTGATACGGGAGGTCAGGTATTAGGGTAAAACTCATTCTGTCTTGGGTACAGGCCATTGTAATCTACAAAGGCCTCCACCATACCCAATGTCGTTGTGTTTTAACACCGTGAATACATCACAGACCCAGGGAATAATCCTCGAACCAGCTTCACTCTCTGTCAGCCAGTATGAGAGCTTACCTGACTTTCTCCCACATTGTAAAACCTTCTCTGGGAGGTTAAACAAGCCTGCCTGGCAGTATCCAACAGTAGCTGCCAGAATTACTCTTTTGAGATCTCTAACTGAGTAAGTGAAGCATCTGCATTAGAGTGTCTCTCGGTTTCCAGTCTGAGTAATTTAGTCTTAAGTTCACAGAACTCTATGTTTGTGACCTAGACTTACATGCGAGATATGTTTTTATTTTTCCACTTATAACTGTTATGAAAGCTTCCCATATTGTAAGGTGGGATGGCATGGATCCCATAGTGAGAACAAAGGCGGCCTGGATCTCGGTTCTAAGATGGTCAACGATTGAAAATTCTCCTCTGAAGCACGGTGGAGCTTTAACTCCAAGGAATATGAGTGGATAGAAGAAATAATCTATTCAGGAGAATGAATGATATTGATAGCAGTGATGTGTGTAGGCCCTTTCTTTGCTATGTCAGTTACACATAGGCATCACAGTGGCTGAGTGAGACTGCCCACACTGAGAGGGCTGTATGCGTATGATGGCTTGCCACTCAGTGACAAGGTGCATCTTTATTGCTGTTTATCATGGCATTAAATCACCTCCCAGTATTGTTGAACCATGCAATAACTCTGAAAGAATATACCTCAATTCATGCAGATCTCTCGGAGTCACTGTTGGTACTACATAATTACAGAGCAAATTCCAGGAACGACTGTTCACTGCACCTGCCACTGTGACATTACAACCCTGGGGATATGCTGTGACTTAGGAAACTACCAGGGAGTAAAACCGATGCAGCAGTATCGCAACCACTCTTTATCCTCCTCGAAAACTCTATCATATCCCCTGCATCTCTGGAATCTACACTCGAACCCCAATAAATGCTTTCTTGTAATATTAAAACATCAGGTAGAATAATGCTTGGAATAAGCACCCCCCTCTTAATCTTACTCATCTGACTGATTACGTTACAGGCCAGGAAAGAGTAACCTCCTACGCTTTGGGTCTACAACATTTAGTCATGTGGTTAGAAAGCCGCTTGGGCTAGATCACTGCATAAGCCAGTAAAAACTCACAAAAAGAATTCATAAAACCAACCAACCATCCCTCAAAACCCCCTCCAGCCCATACTTCCATACCTGAAGTATTTGTTGCCACAATCCCAACACATAACCGAAAAACACTTAGTCAAAAGAAGGGGGTGAGGGTGCTCCGACATATATATATATATACTCTCTATGTACTGTAACGGGGGCCATGCAAAACTCTCGGGGTGTTGGTGCTCTGACCTATATACTCTGTATGTAATGTAACAGGAGCCATGCTTTACTCCTCGGAACTATCAAAGTTCAGTTTCACATCCATCAACAATCCCTTCATAGCAAGTTACAAAATCCTACTGAAGGCTTTTCAATTGTATTCCCACCCAAGACCAGGGTGGGTTCTGCATTGTGACTCCATGTATCCCTGTTGCCTGCTGATTTTTCAGAACTGTCCCTTCATTGTGCTATCGTGCTGGTTTCAACGTATGCAGTCTGTGTCTTCGGGGGTCTGCTCTCCTCCGTGTTCAAGATCTGTTTCCAGATTTCTGGTCACCAGCCTTTAGGCATGTCCCTCGTAGATGTAAATTTGGCCGTTCTTAGATCCACACCAACGCTGACTCGGGCGTTTCAAAAAAATAAGCTGTTTTATGAAAAACGATTTTCATTTGGCTAAGCACATTCAGCTATAGTCCAAGTACCTAGCTAGAATGTTCACCTTAACCTCAGTGAAGGTCTTTCTCAGCTGTTGGGTTAGCCAAGTGTAATAAGGAAAAAGATCATCACCTGGGTTTCATCATACACCATATCTGCAAGAAATTGGGCCTCTAGTTGGCATAGGTATGCACCCTGACCAAGTTGGGACCAAGATCCTAGTCGGGGTAAATCAGATACCCACCCTAAATTAACCAGTGCTCACCCGCTGGTAGCTTGGCACAAAGCAGTCAGGCTTAACTTAAGAGGCAATGTATAAAGTATTTGTGCAACCCTTTTTACAGTAAAACAGTGAAGAACACCACCGTAAAATAATCCACACCAGGTTAGAACAATAGAGCATAATTTAATGAACAAAACATGACCAAAACGACAAAAATTCAATAAGTAGAACCAGAGTTATGAATTTTTTAAGAATATCTTGAAATTGAGTGCTTAGAGTCATAAAGCACTGGACCGGGGCAAATCTGAGAAGTCAAGTCGACTGCGATGGAGCACGGGTTGGACACAGACGCCATGCAGGACTTCTGAAAACAGTACCTTCACAGAGGATGCAAGGAACAGCTGTGAGGAGCTGTCGGAAGCAATGCGTTGGCATCGTTCTGAAGGATTGTAGGCGATGTGTCGGATCGGAGTCGAGCAGTTTGGGGATGCGTTTGAGTCAAACCCCGTTGATGACGGCCCTGTGTAGCAGTCGAGCCGCGCTGTGGAGACCTCGAAGTGGCGATGCGTCAAAGGCGAATGCATCAGTTCTGACCAGCACAAAGCAGACGATGCGTGGGTTCTGCTGGAAAACAGCCATGAAACCCACTTCCAAGGGCCCAGGACTGGATTGGCACTTTTTGGCAGGGCCGGGCTCACAGCTGACAGAGAGTCCAGAGGCTGTAGCAGAGTTGAATGAAGTCTTTGATGTCCCTGAGACTTCAGAACAGGGTGCAAGCCAGCAAGCCCTTGGAGTCACTTGGTTCTGGGGAGGTGGGGATGCAGGTCTAATCCTTCTCACTACCAGGTAAGAAAGACAACAGGGAAGGCAGAGGAGGAGTCCAGCAGAGTGAGAGTCCTCTCTCTGCAGCATAGCAGTCATTTTTCTTGGCAGAGTGTCCTGAGGCCCAGAAGTGTACTAGGTTGGTGGTGTCAGGGGTACAGTACTTCTACCCAGTTGTGCCTATGAAGTGGGGACAGCTTGGAAGAGAGACATTTGAAGTACACATGGTCACTGCCCTTCATGCCATGGTGTCAGACTCAGTACAGGGGGATATGTATCTCTTTGTGTGGGGACAGGCACAGCCTTATTCAAGAGCAATTGTCAGCTCCTTCCGCCCATCCTGCCCATGATGACCCATCAGGATGTAAATGGCCCATTAGGCACATCGCAGCTCCCTTTGTGTGTGACTGTCTAGAAGGAATGCACAAAGCCCAGCTGTCACCCACCCCAGACATGTATTCAGAGACAGACAGTGGCACAGAATAGTTAAAGTAATCAAATGAGAACTTTCTAAAAGTGGCATTTTCAGACCTACAGCATAAAACCCGACTTCATCATATGTTGTGATTTTGAATTGTGAGCCCAGAGACTCCAAATCCCCAATACCTATATTTTCCCAATTGGAAATTACACTTATAAAATGTAATCAGGTAATCCCAATGCTAACCTATGGAGGATAAGTCATGCACTAGTGAAAAATGAATGTAAGAGATTTTCACTACCTGGACATGTACACGTTAAACTTTTTAAATACACTGCACCCTGCCCTTGGGGCAGTCTAGGGTCTACCTTAGGGGGACTTATATGTATTAAAAATGAAGATTCTGGCCTGGCAAGAGGGTTAAACTGCCAGGTTGACATGGCAGTTTAAAACTGCCCACACAGGCTCTGCAGTGAAAGGACTGGTATATGTTTAAAGGGCTATTGGTGTGGGCCGTACAATCAGTGCTGCAGCCCCACTAGTAGCATTTAATTTACAGTCCCGGGGCACATGTAGTGCACTTTAATAGGGAGTTACAAGTAAATTAAATATGCCAATTGTGGATAAACCAATGTTACTACATTTTAGGGAGCGCATATGCACTTTAGCACTCGTTACCAGTGGTACAGTGCCCAGAGTCCTCAAGCCAACAAAAACTAGGTCAGAAAAAGGGGAGTAGGAAGCCGAAACGTTTGGGGGTGACCTTGCTGAAAGGGCCATTTCCAACAATGTCTCTCTTGGAAATGTCAACCTTCAGGTTAATGTCCACAAGCACTCTATGAGTTTTCTCAATCCTGTAGCAAGCCAAGTGGTCCTTCTCAGGGTCCCAGGATTGTGGCCATGTCACATAAAGCATTCATGAGTCTGACCTTCAGCTCCTTCTGGGATGCCACCTATGTAAAGATACTTTTGTTGAGCATGCTTTTCTGCATCTTATACGCTGAGGAAGTGAGTAGGTATTTGACAGTGGCTTCCAGGGTATTTAGCTTGTCTTGCGTGTTGGATACATGCCCTTATTCTCTGGTGATGTGCTCAACCATGTTGCCAATATCTTGACATAAGAGGGAGACATCTAATGCCACTGCTCCAATTTTAACTTCTTGCAAAGCGTGAGAGTCCTACATGCCCTGGAAAACTGTATCTTTGGATGTCTATGTCTGAGGCCCGGGGCCGGGCTGCACAGAGGAGATCTGAGACTGGGTTTATAGGTGCTATGAGTGGGCCGGCAAACTGATTCATTTTCTTTTGTACTTTGATCTGGCATGCTTGTGTTTCATAATTGTGCTATCTCGGAAGGGATCTCTAAAGGCTTTTATGACACAAGGGTCACCACTAGGATATTGCTCTAGATGGGCCAAAACCGGACTATACACGGTGCCTCCTTCTGTGGCTATGCCAGTTGTCTGCTCCTTATGTACCAAAAGGTAGAAAGTAGGCTACAAAAACTTAAAGGTGCATCAGGTTGTTCAGACTAAGTCCACTTAATTAATTTAGGTCACTGGTTCCATAGGTTCTGTGCAACCTATCTCTCGTTGCACCAAAATCTCTGCTATCATGCCATGTCTCTCCACTCGATTCAACCCTGATCCGCCCTCCAGGTAGAGCATGCCCAGCCAGTTAATATATAGGTCTGTGTGAGCCCGAAAACCAGACAGACCACATAAATCACATTGACCAAGGATCCAGCCACAGTGGGCCCTTGGTGGGTCCCTCTGCTATTGCGTTATCCTCAGTTGCTTTCGCAGCTTCCGCTACCAGTACTGCTGCAATGCAGGTCCAGTGTGCCAATCCAGAATCCTGGGGCTACCGAGTCAAGGACAGTGCTCAGCACCGGCACTTAATTAGTTTCAGGTGCTCGGCACCGGCACCTAATTGTCAACACCATACTTGGAACAGTCCACCACATCGTGGCGCTGCTCATCTAATTTAGAGATGAGCAAAACAACTGTAGTTTAAGACTACAATAGACATTTGCTAATACCTGCCTCCCCAGCCATTTCTTTAGCTTTGGGTACCTGGAATAATCTGAACTGTCGCATTTACAAGCAAGAGAGATGGTTAGTAGTTGTTTTGTCAGCAATGACAAGGGTGATGAGTGATGCAAGCTGCAGTAGCATCCTGGTCAGAACCCTGGCACTTCATATTTGACAAACTAAGCACTGGTCAAAGACCAACACCATCACCCATCTCCAAGCATTTATAATCCACTACAGACCCATAGACGGACCCTGACTCCACTCTGGGAGTCTGACCTCAAGACTTGCCATTACTTGCTAGAGGTTTGAGGTCTATTCACCCCCAGCAAATCTGATCACCAGGCTTGGTAGGTCAATTTGTTTTTTTACCAACTCCAACATTTTCTCCTGTGTACCAGATGAAGCATGATTTTGTGAGTTGAGGTGGGAGTTTGTGAGAGCATGTCAGACATGTTGGCTTGTGTTATCAATAGGGACTAGCCTAATTGTGAAGGGACTCAGATTAGTACGTTATGGGGTAAACCATTTGGTTTGTTCATGAAGCCCTAACCCACCAACCTGGTTGGTGGCATGCTTCATCATCGGGCCCACCCAGCGACACCGAATGTGTCCCGGGTGTGCTTCGATGCCTGATTACAGCGGAGCAGGTATAATTACTGAGTGTGCAGTGTGGTGAAGTGAGAAGTGAAGGTTAAAAGCTATACAGTGATCCCAGTACCCAGGGGTAATCAATACTTTTAATCACTGGGCCCCTGTTAGCATTAAAAAATGCTGATGGATGTGTAGGAGTATAATTATGATCTCCTGCATCCAGGTGTGGTCTACATGTTTCAGTCAGGCCTTTATCTTTGAAACTGGCTTTCCTCAGGACCAATAAATAAGTGGTAGTTCAATCTTAATTCTAAGTGAAAGTGTAATTAGAAAAATGTGTCGCACTCGCTAAGGTGCTCTATATGTTTGACGGGGATTCCCCTCTTTGAGCATTAACTGGCTAATCGCTGTAAATGCTACCTGGGATCACCTGGCAGAGGTTTTGACTGAAACTTTCGGTCGGGACCTGTAGTGAACCGTTGTCCTGCCGCGGTATCGAGATACCGTGGCAGGACAACAACGTTCACTTCTCACTTCACCACACTGCACACTCAGTAATTATCCCTACTCCACCGTAATCAGGCGTCGAAGCACACCCGGGACACATTCGGTGTCGCTGGGTGGGCCGGATGATGAAGCATGTGGGTGTGGGGTTTCATGAACAAACCAAATGGTTTACCCCAGAACGTACTAATCTGAGTCCCTTCACAATTAGGCTAGTCCCTATTGATAACACATATAATCCCTGGGGATACGGACTAGCTATCTAGTCCTCTCTTTCTCTTTTGATTAACGACATGTTGGCTTGCAAGTAAAGCTACACTACTCACAATATCTTGTACATGAAGCAACGTGTTCCTGAGAAAAAAATTGCAATTGGTACATGAAGAGCAACACCAAAATTATTACAGTTCTAAAGCATAATTAGCTAAAATGCAATTACTAAACATCACCAAAGCTATTAAAATAGGATATAGGAAAGAGAGGTTGTAAAAATATCAAAAATCATCCAGTGAAAACAGTAGGACGTACAATACAGTGCAAGTCAGTGGGCGTGCTTCTGACAGAGGTGTAGGCATTTATCAAGGCAGATTGGTGATGAAGATACAGGCACCTTCATCAAGCTCAAGATTTATGGAGGACTGGGACCTCTACAACCTTCACAACGAAGTGTGGTTGGGTAAAGGTAAGCAGATTGTTCTAGTTAAAAGCTTTATCAGAATTTGTCATTTTTTGGAAGTGAAAAGCCTCAACTGTAGATGGGTGTGGCCTGCAAGACAAGATGGCAGACGCACTCCTGCAAGATTGCCTCCAGAAGCTCTGATAATCCTTTCAACATCCTGGTTTAAACAGCCAATATGCTAGCTGCGTGTGGCTGCATGTTGGCTTTGACTATGACCAAAGATTCTTGCCCATGTTGTCCATGATGCCACAGAAAATTGCCCACAGAGCTCTGAGGCTCCTGTGGTGGCCGGGTGGGAATGTGGTTCAGTCTATGGCGTGGCTGCATCCTGCAAAGGGTAGTGGAGTGGAAAGTGCAGGAGAGACAGAAGCAAGCAGAGTGACTTTGCCTCTGATCGAGACCATGAATGACTTGAGATGAAAGTTATGTTTGATCATGAATAGAGCTCTCTGGAGCTGGTGCACCATACGTAGATACTCCATGCTGATTAATCAGATGTTTGGTACATATCTCTCTTAACCACTACTGATCATACATCTATATACTAGGCTATAGCATATGTAATTGGTTGGGTGGTGAAGTTCGTTTAGTAGCTAGCACGGGGGCACACCTTTCATACGTTCTGGCTTCTGATAGTTTGGGTTCTGCCATACGGAAAAGTTGGGTATGGGGCACTGGGGGGAATTATATATAGCAAAACATATAGGGTTTGGGTTAATTGTAATCACTAGAGGCAGACTGGTTACATCGGTGCAGTATTGTACACTTGTAAGAGTTCCACGGTGGAATGAGTAAGAAACAACTACTGAGACTATTATTATGGAATGTTACTGGACCTGAGGACAAGATAAAAAGGCGGGGGAGGGGCAAATCAGAAAAACTACTTTTGGGATTTAAAAAACGTGGATTTGCTCAAATGGGTGCTATATGGGTGTTAATGATATGCAGGGTATGAATGATAACACGTTTTCATGTTTACACACCACCAAGGTTACAGAGGAGTGCACTCAACAGCATCAGTCCCTTAAGTATCTTAGAAAGATATTATAATGATGTTATGTGAATTGAGATAGATGGGTCAACGGGCACTACTGCAAATGCTGGCTCAACATGGGAGCGCTATGAGGCTGACAGACATTTGGAGGTTGAAACTTGTTTCAGGTTGAAGTTACACATACTTCTCTGGGCACATATGTAAAGATTAGATAAATTTTTCACCCCAACAATCATGATGCCCACAATTAGAGACCATGGAATATCTTGCGAGTGGCTTTTCTGATCAACCTCCCCCTTGACTGATCGCAATTGGAGAACAAACTACACAGTGGTACTACCTTGTGACTAAAGCCCTGGTAGTTTAAAGACAGAAAGACTGTTTCTACTCCGACAGAACCCAGGACTATCTATTTGACTTCACAACGGGAAGCTTTCAAGACAGTGTTTAGGCAGGGCAAGAGCCCAGGTCAGAACTGAGTATAAGAATAGAATTAGCTTTGAGAGGCTAGTTATCCTGTAGGAGACTACAGACAGAAAAACAAATGAGTAATCTATCCCCCCACTGATATAGAAGTCAGTCATTTGATGTTGTCCCAAAATACCTATAAGAATGATTAACACAGTGACAATGCTCCACTTAAGTGCACCCAAAAATTTATCTGACGACGGAGACAAGGTGGGGTGCCCACAGACTTGAAGTAATAGAAGGAAGTAGGAAGCCTAATGGGTTGGAGAGATAGTTAACGAGGAAGGATTGATGATCTCCACAGATTCTGCAATAGTGCAGGTCTTCGCTGATTACTACATCGGCCTATGTGTGACACAAGCATTGAGGGAAGAGGCTGGAATAGTGGCCTTTAAATATTCCAAAGCTAACAGATGAAGACACATTAGCTCTAGATCAAGTGATAACCCTTGAGGAAGGGTCTGAGGCTATACAACGGCCCCAAAGTCGGAAAGTCCCAGGACCTAATGGTCTGCCAGCTAAATTGTTTAAACATGGTGGTGTCTCACCAGGGCCCCCGCTTGCTATATACATATTGGGAAGCCTATGGAGTGGGGAGGATTGTGAAACCATCGTAGAATGCTATTATAGCTACCGCACACAGGAATGGTTAGGCCAGATGGATTGTTAGTCATTCCAACCAATATCACTACTCAATCTGGTAGTGAAAATAATTGCTGAAGTACTAAAGAATAGACTTCTAAAAGCTAGCATACGACTGATCGATCATGGTCAGCCAAGCTTTAAGCCTTGTGCATCTATGAGATTAAATCTCCGCAGGCTTCATAATTGGTTGAAGGGGACGAGATTTAACAAAGATCCACTAACTATCCTCGCTCTTGATGCTGAGAAGGCATTAGATTTTATAGACTTGCATTATTTGTCACTGGTCCTTTTACACTTGGATTTAGCCTGTCCTTTTGAGAGTAGATAAGCCTTCTATATACAGCCCTGTTACAGTGGTAAGAGTAAATGGGATACTCTCCCCTACTTTTAAGTTAGAAAGGGGCACAAGACTACGTTGCCTGCTCTCATTACTTCTGTGTGTGCTATCTGTTGAATCATTGGTTTGTTGGGGAAGTTGAGATCTGTAGTAAGCTATTTCACTTAGAAAATGGGTTAGAGAACAGACTATTGCTTTTGCTATTGATATCTCGCTGTACACAACAGTTGCATGTCAGTCAGTCAGTCAAAAGATCTTTATTCGGAATAAAAACATCCATAAAAGTGCAAGTAAGTACAGTTTCAAAGCAATACAGTACAATAATGATAATAATATGACAGCTGGGAAAGAGACATAAACCAGTCAATCAATTTCACAGTAACACACAGAATGCCCCTCCTTTTTTAAAAACAGCATTATATACAATTACAAATGTTTACTAAAAAACAGAATTAAAAAAGGATGAATAATAGCAGCAACGTTAATGGGTCCTCGTCAGTAATGTGCAAAGAAGCAAAAAGTGCCAGATGTGCAAAAAAGAGAGTTTATAAAGTGCATAAAAAATACAGTATGCGGATGTTATACATCAATATATAAAGTGGCTCGTGATCGAACGGCAGCTTTAAGAAAGCAGCTCACTCTGAATATTACTTCATCTGAACCCAGTAATAAAAAGGTCCTCAGCGCTTTTCTAAAGCAAGTCAGCCTATAATTTCTACAGTAGGGCATTAAATAATGAGCGGAAAGATTTTTATAAAAACCGCAGAAAAACAAAAAGTGCATAAGGCTCTGTTTCATATTTGGGTTGCAAGGGCAATACAGAGTTTCTAAATGTTTGTTGTAACCCAAAGGGAAGTTTAGTAAATTTACTATGCTCCCATCACGAAAGCGAAACAGTAAGCTCCTGTTCCATCTGCCAAGGTGTAAACGTAAATACCTGTGTGGGGGGCCTGGGTGTTTAATTTGAGGTTCAGAATAGCCCATGTATTTTATAACGGTACATTTTAACAGGTTTTTCCTTTCCCGCTCTTCTCTGTACAGATGATACAATGCCCTATGAATAATAGTCTTGTGGGAACGATTTATTAAACTGGGTGAAGTAAACAAATGACCATGTCCTACGCTGTCAAGGCATTCTTTTACAGCTTTTAACCATGGTATACAGTGTGCCCTGTCGCATTTTAAGCAGTCCAAGATTATATCACGAGTCAAAGTGGCAGCCGGGTTAATCCATGTCTTTAGCCAGAAGAGTGCTGGTCTTGATCTTACGAAATCTTCTATATATGAGATGTTTAATTCATTATGGCATATATAGTAAGGGGAACAGATAACCCCACCCAGCACCTTCCGACAGAACCTATTTTCTTCAGTTTGGATATGGATACAGTTTGTATAGCCCCACACCTCGGCGCCATAAGTACCAGTTGGGATGCATTGGGTTTGATAAATCTTTACTAGTGGTGTAATCACATCAGCGTGGTTGGGTTGTCTCAAAGAGGTAACACAATTTATAGCTTTACCCAACTTATTCCTAGCATAAGAAACATGTGGTTGCCACGAACCAGTATTTGAGAATAGCAACCCCAGATAGGGAAAAGTGCAAGTACTTTTCAAAACATTAGACCCTGATTTAATCTCAGCAATTTTGTATTTTTTGGGGCCATAGCTCATAATTAGAGATTTTTTTAAATTAGTGGTCAGGCCTAGGTCTGCCATAAAATGGACAAAGCCTGAGATTAAAATACTGAGTGCCTTTGGTGTGCGGCCCATTAGGACCGCATCATCAGCGTAAAGGAGGGTGGGTATAGGAACTCCATTCACATGGGGTACATCTTTTGATAAAGTACTCAGCGAGGAGCTCAAATTGTTAATATAGAGAATAAAAAGGAGGGGGGCCAGCACGCACCCCTGTCTGACCGCCCTACCAATGCTAATGTCATCAGAGACTTCGCCAGATTGATTAATGCGCACGCGAGCTCTTAGGTCACTATGTAAAAAAGCTAAAAAGTGGACCAAATAATCATCCAAACCATAATTAAGAAGGGTGGACCATAGACGGGAACGATTAACAAAATCAAATGCCGAACTTAAGTCCA
This sequence comes from Lissotriton helveticus, assembly GCF_964261635.1. Taxonomy (NCBI): domain Eukaryota; kingdom Metazoa; phylum Chordata; class Amphibia; order Caudata; family Salamandridae; genus Lissotriton; species Lissotriton helveticus. The sequence continues at coordinate 582,151,543 of NC_136063.1, forward strand.
TAAAACCAAAATATCAAGTTCAAACATTGTTCCACCGTGCCAACATTGCTACGAAAACCAAGCTGGCTAGGGTGTAGAATCTTACTCTCGTCCGCCCAGGTTTTAATCCTTTTAAAAATAACCCTCCCCAAAACTTTCAAAGTATTATCGATTAACGATATGGGGCGGTAGCACCCGGGATCCAGCCTGTCGCCTTTTTTAAAGATGGGCACGATTGTGCTACACGTCCATGTTTCTGGAATTTGTTCATTCGTTAAATTATTAAAAACATTACATAGCAATGGGGCCCAAAAGTTAAGTTCACACTTTAACTGATCAATTGAGAGCCCATCGGGGCCAGGCGCTTTGTTTCCTGCGCTTTCAGCTATAGCATCCTCGACCTCAGACACAGAGATGTTAAGGGGGCTTAAGGGGACGGAGGTTAAAGCGGGGTTGTCCGGTGTGGCATAAATTTTAGCAAAATGTTCAACCCATGTAGATCCAGTGATGTTACAATTAATTGCCGTTAAGTTCGAGCCTATGGATCTTAGGTTCTTTACCTCCCTCCAAAACCCAGTAGTGTCTTTCAATTCGGCCGTGCGTGCCAAGGAATCCCAGTGGGTCTTAACCAGTTCATTAGTTCTATTACGTAGGGTAGATTTATACTCTGCTCTGAGTAACCTTATTTGGGGAATACCCCTGGGTTCAGATTTTAGAGCAGCCCTTAACTTCCTATTTGCCTTAGAGCAAGAGGCATCAAACCATCTAGGTGTTTCCTCAGATTTCCTCGAAGCAGGTCTGGAGATCTCACTTTTTATTACAGAGCAGAGTTCACTAAATGATGTGATTATATTACCCCCGTGGTCATCGATGGTGAGGCAGGTATCAATCAAGGCTGGATGTTTTTTAATAACTTTTGCCAGGATTCCCCTATTGTTCACGCCCCTCCAAATTACCCTCAATTTGTCAGTTGAAACTTCCAAGTTTCTTGCACCTATTTCATTTTGTGGGCAATTACCCCTCGGAAGTAGTAGGTGAATTACAATAGGGAAGTGGTCACTATATGCTTTACACACAACCTCAGCCTTCGTTAAAACATTAGCGACAGGGGGTGAAACAAATACATAATCAATCGTAGTACCACTACCATGACCAATAAAAGTGGGAAATGGGACAGTACTGATTTCCATACCAGCATGCTCCATGCAATTTACAAGGTCTCTGGTTGCAAGGAGATTTACAAGTTCTATACCTCTTCTACAGGGGGGGTAAGTGTGCATTGAAATCCCCTCCTACACAGATACCGTCGAATTTCCCATATTTCTGTCCATCCATAATTTCATCAATAAACTCAAATAAAAGAATAAAATTACGATTAGGTTGGGACAAAAAGTCGTTATTGTAGAAGTTGATTAAACATAGCCTTGTCCTTTTAATGTATGCCAATGCCATGAAACTTGGGCAATTGGTTTGGAGTGTATCGATTTTAACTTCTGCCGATATTTTAACCCAAATAGAGAGGCCCCCGCTAGGACGGCCTAAAGGGGGGGCCAAGACAGTCCTGTTATGGCAGCTGTACCCCTCAAATAGCAGATCATCAGTACACCAGGTTTCTTGGAACATCAGTACATCATGACAAATGACCCAGTCCTTCCAAGATGTGATTTCCGTCTTAGCCTTCAGGCCAGCAATGTTCCAACTAAGGATTGACAAATTTTTATCGGGCCTCAGGCAAGGGTCCTGGTCAGTTCCTAGGGAGAGTACTGTTGTAGTTTGCCTCTGTTATTCGCATGGTGTTTCAAGCAGAAAAGTTTCGGGTGTTAGCGGGGGTACCTCAGAAAATGTTACCACTGTATGATCAGGAGCCGGACACACAGAGACAGGTTCTTCAGTAGTGGGAGGCAGTCAATCCAGTGTACCCAAATCATGGAGTATTGAAAACCTGTTATGTAATGAAAGTACAGGTGGAGGCTGCATCATTCTGTGTGGAGGGCGATAAAAGTAATTTAGCGGTAAGGGGGTCACCACAGTGGATGGGCCATGATGACCAAAATTCTTGTTTAACAGAGATTTCGCAGTACCAGGGTTCCTGAAATTGACTATGATACAGTCCCCGTTAATGTTTTTAAAAAGAGGACCAACCCAAGTTACTCGGCGTGTGGATATGATTTCTTTGGAAATGTCATAGCCGACCCCCTTGTGCTTGGTTAGCCAATCAATACATTTATTGTGCAATTGAACCCACGACTCTCCTTGCCCTTCCCTGAGGGGTGGAATGCCAGCCAGAACTAAGACGTAAGGACACGCCTCAGGTGGAAGATGTAAGGCAGGGCCTTGATGTTTAAAGGGCCTGGTGTCTTCATGTGGGGTCTTATTGTGGCGCTGGCTGGAATTTGAAGAAACCATCTGCGTTGTTGTGCCTATGACAGAATTACATTTATGATTAATCTTAGGTGCGCTATTAACAGCGGAGGGCAAGGAAGGTTTACTTAAAGAGTCAGGGGGATTACTATCCCTTGTGCTTGTGGTCGCCACAGATGGTACAGTCGTTGGCGGACCATTTGCAACTTGTAATTCCTTATCCCTATTTACTGTGGGCAAATTGCCATTTTTGCCATTTTTTGTGTGATCACCACTAGTGAGCGCACGGGTAGTAGATTCCAGGTCTTTTAGCAGACGTTCACCTCTTAATTTATCCAGGCACACTGTGCCTTTTCTTTTGGCATCATCATTTTTGATTAAAGTTTCCAGTCTGTCAAGTCTCTTAAAAATATTATTAAATTGTCTGATCATTTGACCTTCGAGTTGCTTAAAAATTGTATCCGCAATGGTCTCGATGAGATTCCCCTCTGATTTAGAGTGAAAACTATTTACATTGGGAAAATCAGTCTGGGTGGAAATAGTCATTGAATTTAGACCATCATTATTTATAACAACGACATCATCCAGATGGGGTTGGGCCTGCACGGATACTGTGTATTGTTTTTGTTTCTTCCCCCTGCTCCACATACTTTGTGGTGTTGGTTGATTAACACTCCTAGGGGGCTGCTTCCTTTTATTGTATGGTAGTTTTACTATGCCCCTTTTACGCTTAGCTCCTGTGTTCCCAGTAACCTCAGTGGTTGATGATGGAGGGGTAGGGTCTGGAGCTACGGCAGGGACTGTATGCGTAATAGTGTTTTCGTCCTCCAGGACAATTGGCAGATTAACAGCAGATTGTTGTTTTTCCACGATTACTTCAGGGAATATATGCATGTTACCACTTAAACTACCTGTTGCAGTTGGTTGGTTAGTAGTAAGTGGACCCATGGAGAGCCTCCTCTCAGTTTCAGCAATCTCATTGAATACAGTGTCTAATAATGTCTCAAAGGACGTAATGAGGGATGCAGAGGTTTCAGCGACCTGGATGACTGGGTCTATAGTTTTGCAAGAACCGTTATGGTTGGCCATTTTAACAGCCAACTAGCCAACTAAAACTGCTCACCTTTGAAGGGGGGGGCGTTAGATGGGTGGCCCGCCCGACCACTGTTGACCTCTGAGGGCCTCAGAGGGCCCGCCCTTTGCCCTGGCTTCGCACGGGCGCTCCCGCGCGCGACTCGCGGGTGCGAGGGGCGTTCCGTGCTTTATCGCGCCTCCGGGCGCTCCTGTAGCGTCACTGCCGCGCCTGCAGCCGCCGGGGCACCTGGGAAGTGGAGTCCCGGCCCATGCGGCGTCCTCGCTGTGGCGGTGGCGGTGATGGCCGTTTCCCTCACGGCGGTACAGGAGTGGTTACAGGGGCACTGGCGCAAGGTTCGCTGGCCGTTTCCCCTCACGGCTTCAAGTAAGTTCCCAGGGAGCTCTGGGCGCTCCGTGCTTTATCGCGCCTCCGGGCGCTCCTGTAGCGTCACTGCCGTGCCTGCAGCCGCCGGGGCACCTGGGAAGTGGAGTCCCGGCCCGTGCGGCGTCCTCGCTGTGGCGGTGATGGCCGTTTCCCTCACGGCGGTACAGGAGTGGTTACAGGGGCGCTGGCGCTGGCGCTGGCGCAAGGTTCGCTGGCCGTTTCCCTCACGGCTTCAAGTAAGTTCCCAGGGAGCTCTGGGCGCTCCGTGCTTTATCGCGCCTCCGGGCGCTCCTGTAGCGTCACTGCCGCGCCTGCAGCCACCGGGGCATCTGGTAAGTGGAGTCCCGGCCCGTGCGGCGTCCTCGCTGTGGCGGTGGCGGTGATGGCCGTTTCCCTCACGGCGGTACAGGAGTGGTTACAGGGGCGCTGGCGCTGGCGCAAGGTTCACTGGCCGTTTCCCTCACGGCTTCAAGTAAGTTCCCCATGTTTTAATGATGAAAAGCCAAGAAAGTTGTTCTGACAAAATGATGTTATCAAACCAATCTTGGCAAATTTCTCTTCAAGATTGAATTTGACAAGTTTGGCAAAACTAACCTGGAAAAATTACTTTCTTCATGCTGGATTTTGTGTCCTTTCAGGGGGTTCTCCCATTAATCCACTGCTTTTTCTTTTTTTTAAGGCGGGTCCCTTTTGCCAACTTGTTTTTCCCCGCATTCTTTTCCCCAGTTCGTTTGACCCTTTCCCTTGCCTAAATTGCCCCTTGTGTGTGCCACCCCTTCTGCACACCTGTTTCTTTTTCTACACCTTAACTTCATCTCCTACCACATCATGGCCACCACACTCCATCTGTTAAAAGCAGTTTCCCTTACAGCAGTTGATACACTGTCTTGTCCTTTCTGCCGGGGAAATCCTGGTTTAATTTTTTCAGTTCCAGATCTCTGTAGGCGTAAGAGAAAGACTACTAAGACCGTTTTTAAATTATCTTTTACCTTTTCCATGAAAACATTAAATTTTCGTAGAAAAGATATTTCGTCATTTTAACTTGTCTCTGAAAAGAAGATTTTGTCAGCTTGTTTACCTCAGGCTGACTTACTTCTTTTCAGAAATTTGTCATGACAAATTCCCTTACGAGGCGGAACCCCACCAAACAATCCCCAAATGACTCCCTATCTTCCATGGTTTGAAGAACATTCACTTTATCATATTAACTAACCCAAATCTGTTGTCATGAATATGAATATCTGGGACAGAGAGGGTTTGCATACCAGGGGCATCAAAATAACTGAAGAATGATTTAGATAACTTGGAATAAAGATGACCAGGGTCAATGATACTGTTTAGATCGCCATTTAGACCGCTATTATGGAGATTCATATTGGATGTGAGGCGATGGTGTAAACCACAGATCTCTTTGCAATGGAGGATTGCCATCCAATGTCAGGCTACATTACTGGGTCTTCCAGATTCACATGCACCGACGTTAGTGATACGGGCAGTATTATAGACCTGGGGTAAAGCCACCACACTCACTGGTTGCCATGGAAACATGGAAATATCATCAAAGACACCCCCAGGGCTTGACACAGCACTGGAAAATGTGTCCAAGTTAATAGGATTTTAAAGACTGGACGCAACGGGTATAGCTGGGTTGGGGTATAGGCAAGGAGAAGAGGAACTACAAACTTTTAGTCAAGTGCAAGAGAAATATACTATGCTCTCTTCCACAAATATAGATACTTGGAGCTGTATCTTGCTCTTACTGCATGGTCAACAGACCAGCCACATCTACATTGTTCAGCCCTCTCTAGAATATGGTGTACTGTTAGAGAGGTTAACTAATAAACACAGAGTGTGATTGCATCACTCTCTTAGATGCTCATGGGGAAAACATTTAGGACCCCTTGAAGATGTGGGCTGGCAGGACACTCTAATGCACCCGAGAAATGTGTCAATAATAGCAGGCTTACGGCTCATACAATTAAAAATCCTACAAGCAAATTGTGTATCTTTACTGCTGGTTATTAGAGAATAATTTAAAACAAATGAAAATACAAATATAAAAAAACCCTACACACATCCTATTACTACAGGAGTAGGTTATATAAAGCAGGTCTAGCCACGAGTAACAGGTTCCTGAAATGTAGAGACGGCAAGGGTGCATTTCTGCACACGATCTGGGAGTGTAGTTGCCTCCAGGCATACAGGAGCTCAATAGTGGATGAACTGTCAGCGGTACTAGATAACAGGCTTCCAAAAACACCACAATTTATCGTCCTGGTCTGGACATCCCCAAACGGGTATTCTACTTGAAATAAACTCGCGCTCTGCTTCGTGGTTTCCAAGTGAGATAAGAAAATGCGGAAGCCAACTCTGCACCATGAGATCCACATGGTGTGAAGTGATGGACCAGTGCATGCCAACTGAACAGGTGATCAATTTAAACAGGGAGTGCCCCCGGAGATAGGAAAAAATATGGGGTCAGTGGAAGACTTACTTTAGACTTGATGACCCAGAGGAGAACACTCTTCTGGCTTCTTTAACTGGATTAAGTGTGGTTTGTTATGACAGCTAATTGGCTAGAACAGTGGATGCCTGAAGGCTGAATATAATTAATGATGAATGTGTTTGTATGAACTCTGATTTGAGCTGACGTAGGCGCTGTAGTGTTCTGATGTGCTTGTGTTATTAATGTTTTTCGCTTCAAAACAAAAAGGAAACATATTTTTTTTAAAGCCTAAAGCGCAGAAAAGTGAAGCGTTGCAGCGGAGCAGTGCTCCCTAAAGGTTGGGTATATTGTTTTGAGCAGAGCAAATCAGTAGATCACAGACTCAGAGATCACATCCTTGTCGGGCACACATTTGCATCTTTTCCATTTGGACCTTAACATGTTCATTGAGGTCAAAGTTTGTCAGCGGCCAAAGTTGGCAGCTGCAGGTGGAAGGGCTCCATGAGGTCGAGTACTTTATCCTTGTGGTTCCACTTCAGCATCAAACTTAATGAAAAAAGCTTTGACTTGAACAAACGAGGAAATTGTAGTCAACAAGTGTGTTTCTTCACTAGGTAGGTCTTGCCCCATGTCCCGGTTTTTGAGTGAGAAATTGTTTAAATCCCAACGTTCCCAAAAAGCTTTATATAATTTCTTTTCTGGTGCACTGGGGTCCTCAAACTTTAAGGAAGGCTTCTTGGACGCAAGACCATGAGTTTAAGTAGGAAAAGAGCTTTTCCCCCTTCCAGTCAGGCCAAAGCCAAATGTCCCAGCACTAATGGGCTTGCTTGTTTTTTTCCACCCAGATGTTGCTGTTTCTGTCCTTCAGATCTTCGCCACATTCCCAAGCTCAGGAAAGATGCTCTATAGCATGTAGTCCTTTAATAATACCCTAGATACTCTTGCCCTTATGAGTTAAACAAGAGGCTGTGTCCTTTATCCCCAAGAGTAAGAGTAGCTTCTAGGTACAGAGACTCAGGGCAAAGCTGGAGACACCTTTCATTGTCCTTTTCCAGGTAAATCAGAATTCTTTCGTTCCCATACTCTTCTGTTATTTTAGTCTTCTTCAGTGGATGCACCAATTCTTAAAGTATGAACTCAGCTGTGTTTGTCAAAATTCCCTAAGCAAAGACAGCTAGCATCCCCACACATTGTCATTTAACCTTTACTGTACTTTCTCCTACTTCCTGTCGCCCCACGCCTGCATCACTTCAAAAACAAGACCAGAAGCCCTTATGCTTCCATTTTCAAAGATGGCAGAGCTCTCTCCCTTTCTCTCTATCAACTCCTCCCAAAGCCAGTTCTCAGAAGCTCAAAGAAAGATCTCTCCCTTCTATCTGCTCACAGTCCCTGTGGTCAGAGACGACTCCAAGTATTCCATAGTTCCTTCTCATAAAGAATAATATCTTAGAAGCTCTTGACTGGTAGATGTGGTTAAAGGAGATACCGGCAGTGACAAGACAGGCTTTAGAGCGGAGATGAGGTTTAAAAGAGCAGAGGGACTCAATTATAGAGAAGGAATGTGAGCAGAGTTACTGGAATCGTGCGATTCGGTGACCGCAACCTTTTCTACATATGTATAAATTAGCCGCATTTGCCACATAATCCATCATCTTCTGGAGATTTTAACAAAAAATATTCTTTCTAGAATAAAGGGATCATAACTGAATAAAATCACTGCCATACCTGTTACCTCACAATAGAAGGCCCTTTGCGAAGCTTGACCGCTCACCTCTCAGTTGCTTATTGCTGTATTTGCGTGTTGAACTAGTACTAATGACAGTGACGGCTGCTCCCGGGAAGCAGCAGTGGAGTAGTGAGGCTGGCTGCCGCCTCTCCTCCGTCCTCTTCTTGGCTTCTTCTATGCAAACAGGAAGGAGGGTACCAGGCTCCCCATAGCGAATCACAACCCTGCAACGCAGCATTATGATTGGTCTGAGCACCATGGTTTGGTGATCAGCCAGGGAATAGAAGCCTGGGTATCCTCTTCACTCAGGCTATAATGCAGCCTGGGTGGAGAACATTAATGCTCACTTACATAGTTCCCACCACTCCTCCCCCCTGCTCTAAGAGCAGAGCAGATTCGCCCTGCCAAGACGCCGCAGCAGGAACAAATAAAATGATAACATCAAGTTATTAAAATTTTATTTTCTGTTTTTTTCCCACTGCGAAAAGCAGCAGGGCTACGCTTCTCCACCTTAGCGGAGAAGCTTCCACTGACGGATGAGATGACAATTTTTGCTGAGACAGAATTAACAGGTGGCAAAATGACAGAATAATGAAGTAATACTATCACAAAATGTGCCACATTATGCTGCATAATGTGACTTTTCTTGCCACATATATTAGTCAACCGTGCTGCATAATTTGGCCCTCCCGCGACGTATAATCCCAGTGGCACTGGATTTCAGGCACACCAGCTCACATTGGTTAAACATTTCGGCATTAGTGTGACAGTTGTAAAAAAAAAAATATTTGCAGCACAAGTGCAAAAAAAATGAATGCTTCATTGATTTTTCATAGATTTCCTTTATGCTGAAAGCATGTCTTCTCTATTTATTCCCTAACAGGAGTTGGCGAAAATAAGCTTAAATTAAAAAAAAACATTTAAAAGGCTACCTGCGCAAATATCTCTCCAAACCTGTGTTCACTTTTGATTGTTAGTAGAATAGACATTTTACATTACAGAATGTGACTCTAAGCTGCTTCACATGACGTAAATGCATACTTAAAGCTGGATTACAAAGCAGTAAATATATCATTTAAAGAATAAGAGCAGCATTCTTTTCAATGTCAACCCTTGCTCTGGTCTGTGTGCTATATTAAATATATCTAAAAAGCGCCAGGACACCGAAGCTTCAGGGTGACCAGTGATTGACACAACATCCACACTATGTGTAAATACACTAAAGGTAGAAAAACCTTCATATACAAATTCAAAACAAGCTGTTAAAGCAGCCAAACACTATTTAGGTGACTTCCTGAAATGAAAAAAACAACTGCAAAAATTGCCACATTTTGGGAGATTTACGAAAGCTGAGGAGACAGGTTTTTGTGCTTAGAGAAATTGGCATCATGTTCCAACCCTTGTGTCTTACTGTGCTGGACTTAGGGGCCTGGGCCAGTGTCTGATGAGTACTGTAGGAGAGTAGGGTCTGCTTCCTACGGTTACCCCCTCATGTTTCTGTGTTTCACTGGTTTTTCGCCTTTAGTCTGGCTGTGGCTCTGCTAATCAGGACCACAGCCTCGCTGTTCTCTCTCTAAATTGATACCATGTACTTTATGTACATACCCGATTGCTTACTCAGTTACCTTGTGAGCCCCTAGTATCCTTAGGTACCAAGGGCATAGGTACCCCAGAGGCCTACCACGGGCTGAAGCATGTATTATGCCACCCCTTGGAAGCCTTCCAAAATGGCACCACAGGTCTACACTTACAGCCTGGGTAAAGCGATGTAAACACCCATTACTTAGATATAGAATACCTATATCTACATATATATATAGACAGATATTAACCTATAAGTCACTCATATGGCAGGTCTTGACAATCCTGAGTGCTTGGTTTTGTGTGAGAGGGTGCCCTAGCATGAGCTGAGCCCCTCTGCAGCTTTCGGAAATCCTTCCTTATAGCTGTTCTATGATATAGCCATACCATATACTCTTAAGTGCATTATAACCTCGCAGTAAATGCTAACTTTGGTTTGGCTTTATCAACACATGTTGTGTTTGGTGTCAAACGCTTTGGAATACTACCCCCCGCCAGTTCTGGTGCAGGGGTAGAATTCCACCCTTCTAGAGGGAGAAGGCATGTACACACTGGTATGGTATGTACATGTTTTAAAGAGCCTCAGCATCACAAAATGGATGCTGCTGCCACAGACACGAGTCTGACCTCCTGCTGCTGGACGAAGCTCCAGCAGGGGAGGCCTGGACAATAGGTTTCCTGTCCAGGGAGGTGCTAGCGCGTCCTAAGACAGGCTTCAGTGTATTGGGGCAGGGTGGGTTGCATTCAGTGAATGCTTTTCAGACACTGCCTGGGACACACAAGGAGCTCCATGCATTTCCCAGTTCAAACCGGTTGCTGGGGCACTCAGCCCCAGCTCTGGCATGAAACTGGACAAAGGGGAAGGGGTGTAACCACCCCCTGCCCAGGTCCTCCCATAGGTGGGGCCATAGAGTTAGTCCATCCCCTAAACTTAGTATAAGTACAGGAACCCAGTCCCTAGGACTTTAGATTACCCTGGACTAAACTCTGAAGAAGAAATCTTGGACCTTCGACATTCCATATCGACTGGAAGATGGAAGAAATCTCCCTTGGGGTCAAGGAGTGAGCTCCCTGTCCAAACAGGCACCAAAAAAGCAACTTGCCGGTCTGCATTTTTTAGGCTCCTGCCAGATCCCGAAGAATCTGTGACACAGGATATGGACTTCCTGACATCTCCAAGGCTGACAAGAGTCCCCAGCAGAGCTGAGACCTGTAGCTATCACGAGAGACATGGGACCGGAACTCCTGGACATCATGCAAGTTTGCGAGTGCACCCACTTCCCAAAGTTTCTCGAAGTTGTGCATTGGGGTATTTGAAGCCCCTGCCCTGAGCACCTTTTGCACCGAAGTTGAGAGGCCTACACTCTACGAGTGTTCCGTGGGCCCGTTTTCTTCACTGCAGCTTGAGGCTCCTTCGCGATCCCTAGTCTGTTGGCTAGTATGTCCCCACGAAGGACAATCAATCCTTTGTTTCTTGAGCTTTCCTGGTTACTCCAGACGTGCTCTAACTCCCCTCCAAAGGGTGAGTCCCTCAGATCTTGCTGGTCTGCACCGAAGCCAATCCTGTCATCTTGCGTGGGTCACTGTTGCCAAGGCTTGTTGGGTCCAATCTGGATTCCGACACTGCAGCACTCAACATCCTTTGCGGGACAGCTCGAATCCAGCTTCTGGTCATCGTCGACACCTCCTGGTCCTCGTGGCTGAAGAGTCAAGGTTCACCTCCTCCACTTGAAAGCACCCGACATCGGCTGGCATCTTCTTGTCGCCATCCTGGTCACTGGCTAGTGACCCAGACTCTGTCCTCTCTGCTTTCAGGTTCTTCACATCTCCAATCCACCCTTGGATCCACCAGGACACTTTTCCTCTGGTCGCTTGCAGCACTTCTTCGCAGCTCTCCAGTGGAATCGACTACGAAACCTGACACCAAAAGACACCTATGCACCCGGCTTCCCTGGGTGAGGTAACACGAGTTCTCCAGTGCTCCTGTGGGTCTTGACTCTCGAAGTGTCCTAATCTAAAAGGGTTCCATCGTAGTTCACTCCCAAGTGTCCTTAATCTTTAAAATTGTAACTTGCTTTTCCTCCATAGAAGTCAATGGTGATTCGCGGCTGTGTTTAGACACTGCATGCGTCCCCCGTGGGTCCCCTGCGTCTCTACCTTGGGTGGTTCCTGGTTGCCCAGGGGTTCTACAGGCACTAGGCCTCACTTTTATCCCTCACGTGGTTCTTATACCTTTTTTTAGTATATGGTTTGTGAGGCCCCTAGGACAAAATGTATACTGTGCTAGTTTACTAGTGCTATTTAAGTTCTTGTATTGTACTTGGACCTCTAGCCTCACAAAGAGACTAGAGGGGTTATGTTTAGAATAAATACATATATATTTGATATAAACCTTGTGTGGTGTACTTTCATTCGATTATTCAAGAGATTATAGACTGGTAAAACAAGCTGCTTTACATTCCTTCAAGACTTAGCCTGAAGGCTGCTCTCCACAGCTACCGCTAGGATAGCTTTCTATACGTTTGTCTAACCCTACCATCAATAAGGGTCATTTGGTCTGGTGCAAGGTGCCCACTCAAATAATGGACATATATGCAAGGCCAACGAAGGGCTCTTGAACTCAGCTGCTAAACTCTGATGGACATTCAGATGGATAGCCCTGTGGGAATGGCCATGGCCTTGACTATAACTGGTGCGGAGGGGCAGCCTGTGCAACCAGCAGGAGAGGAGAGTTGCTCAGACCTATCTTGACAGGCCAGTGGCCAGGTGTGCAGCAGAGTTCCAGCCAGCTGAAGTGGGGTGATAACTTCTCATTGCAGTGAAGTAGAGATGTGCCACAGCACAGACCAGTGGGGACTGGACCAGGGCAGTGAAGACTGGCATTCTGAGGAGCTGCTAGTTCAAAGGTAAACACTTCTTTTTAGAGTTTGCATTTCAGGCAAACTCTTTGACACTCACAAACTTCAACAAAGGGCAGCAGTACCGTCCCTTCTAGTGTGCGGGTGGAAAGTGAACATTCCCAAACTTTGTGGGCTCATGGGGCAAAGAGATTCCTACTAAATGTTTGCTCTTTGGAGAGAAAAAAACTAACAAATAAAAATGGTATGTGTACTTCAGGCTGCAGGTCAAAGGAAATGATCCACAAAGGTAGACAACGGTTGTTTACCTTTGTGGATCATTTCCTTCGACCTATGGTCAAGGAAATGCCCATTTATTTTCAGGACACCAAAGATGTACCACGCTTGCTACCACAGATTGATTTTGATATGGAAACTGATGTGTTAGTTTCATTTGATGTAGAGTCTCTCTACACGTCCATCCCTCAGGACGAGACATTGGATGCTATTGCACTTTTATTGTCAGAAAGAGATTTAACATATATTACTCCAGTGCATATCATTATGGCCCTTGCCCAGATTGCAATGAAGGAGAATTTCTTCGAATTCGAAGACACCATTTATTTACAAGTTTCCGGTACCAGTATGGGAAGCGTTTTCGCTCCCAGTCTGGCGAATTTATATGTTCATGGTTTTTAACAGGATCACGTACTGTCACAGACTAATCCTTTACGTGAGTCTATACATCTATGGAGGCGTTATATAGACGACGTCTTGGTTGTTTGGCGGCGTGGTACTGAGTCTATTGGCCAATTTTGAACATGGCTAAACAGTAGGAATGAATTCCTGAGATTCACTGTCGAATTCACCAAAAACAGACTAGCCTTTTTAGATCTCATGATTGTGGCCACACCATCAGGTCTGGAGACAGAATTGTACAGGAAAGCAATTGCCAGGAATTCACTATCGTGGTATGACAGTTACCACCCAAAATCACTCAAGGATAACTTACCTTTTGGTCAGTTCCTCCGGTTGCGGAGGAATTGTTCCACAAGGGAGAGTTTTGTTAATCATGCCTCCACTTTGTCTTCTTAGTTATACACAAGGAAGTACCCCAAAAGACTTGTGCGTCGTTCACTAAAACGTGCATCTAATAACAACAGGGAGGCGTTACTGGAATCCACGGGACCTAAATCAGAGCAGTCCAGACTGATATTTGTTACGACTTTCAGTACCATGTCTAATTGCATTCAAAAAAGCGTTCGCAAACATTGGCGGATACTGAATATAGGCAACAAATGTATCCCAGCACCTTTATTTTCCTTTAAAAGGAGTTCACATTTTCGTGACCAACTGGTACGCACACGACCTAGAACGGAAGTGGCTCAACAAGTGGGTACTCTTTGGGATCTTCCAGCCGTACAAGACAATTTGACCATGCGGGTCTTGTGCAGCTTGTCCCCAGACACAAGCAACAAAGACCATACATATAGGGACAGAGAGACAATGAATACAAGAAATTCACGAACTGCAATAGTGATAAACGTATTTATCTTATCACGCGCCCAGTTGAAATACATGGGTATGACCACACGTAAGGTCAAATTGAAAATTCTTGAACATAAAAGTACAGTGAGATGTAAGAAACAAGCGACGAGGTTGACTAGTCACTCTCTCGAAAAAAAACATTGCCCTGACGATTTTAAATGGACTGTACTAGAAAAACCGTTCATTCCTGAACACATTACAGATATTTTGAGGTTCTTACTAATCAAAGAACAAAAATGAGTCTTTTGATTACAAAGCGATCAAACAGGGTTGAATGATACCATACCATGGATATTACTGTAATGAGGCAGGAGGGTAATTGGTCTGTCTCTAATAACAGGTATTCATGATACTACCTTGCACATCACTCAAGGAGGTGGCCACCTACCTAAGTTTCAATCTGAGAGAGATCGTTTGGGTTAAGCCTGTTATCCCAATGTTGCCTTGTAATTCGAGCTAATGGGTACATTAATTAGAACTGAGAGGCTAAATGATTTCTTGGTATTGATGAACTGAGCCAGACATTATTGCCCTTTGGGTCTTTAATTCACTGGCCTTTATCTTTATTATAATTTTGTTATTATCATTGTTGCACATACTATTGTTTAATGATAACCTCCCCAGACCGCTTTTGGAACCGCCAGAGGTACCGGCGGATAGGTGAGTGGGGGCATCTACATTAATATTCATTTATATATCATTCCGGGTATGTGTCCACGAACTGGCACGGTGCCTTATTTGTGTGCTTGATGTAACATTATTTTAAAGACGATACTTATACTTTGGGGCGCGACTTCCTTAAGCGTTCCTCCTGGGTAGATGGGCATTTGCTTCAGTGCATGGCCATGCATGCAATCTTTGGAGTGTTCTGGCATTATCCGTTTGACGGATCCCAGGAGATGAGGTGTTATGTGGTACTGTAATTTTGACATGATATTTGAGAGAGCTCACGCTATACACACATAGAGCGTGAAGCTAGCTAATGGGAGAGAGTACTGTTAAACATTTGATCAGTCTTTCCTCCCAAGACAACACGTGATGTTGTATAGCACCACTAATATGGAAAGTCTATTTCGTTATTTTAACCAGTTAGTCCTTATTGTTGTGATTGGTAGGGGCAGGAGTGTTTACCTGCTAAATTGAGATTAGTAAGAGATCAGAGTGAGATTCAGTTTACTGAACATTCTGGTTTTATGTTCTCTCACAGAGCGGTGCCTCCTTTATCCTGAGCCGCGGCCAGGTGAGGTGAGGTCTTATACTCATTTAAGACGGGTAAGAGAATACATCTTCATATATTGATAATATGGCACAAGCAATTGATTTGTCTGGCCATTGTATTACTATTCATGACTATGGACCTGTGAGTTCCTCTAGAGACTGTACCACTGTTACATTGCAAGTCCATACTTACAGAGGATCAGTTATTCCTGATTGCAGGTAAAGAGGTTGTATCAGTCCAACCCTTTTTATATACACCTTTTTTTGTACATATTTCACTGGATGGCAGTAGCAATATTTTAGTCGTCCTGACGAAAGCATAGGATAATAATCCATGTGTGCTGAAACATGTTGACCCTCTACACCTAGACAGTTATTTGTTAACACTGTCCTTTGCACTGTTTTTAGTTCTGATCGGCAGGGGATAATAATAAAAGGTAATTTCTCCAATCGGTCAGTTTTAATTCACTTTAAATACATTTTTGCACTGCACATACATTCCCACACTATTGTTCCATTCACATCTTGGGGTCCTAACATAGCGCTATCGCTAAAAGTTGTACAGCTTTGAAACCATCCGTGAGCTCCCCTTTCCCTTTGAAAGGGTAGTAGCCCTTAGTGTCTCTAGAGTGACATTAGGAAGGAGACCCAGATGATGAAGCATGTCACCTTGGTGAGTGATGGGAATCCATCCTATTAAAGGATATTTCATTTTTAGTTTATTAGAGTTTTATAGGCTTTTTAGGTAAAGTGGTACAGTCTTGAGGTTTTTGTGAGATCCTACATGTTTGTATCAGACCTGTGGACATTGTTGTTGTGTATTAAGCTTCAGATGTCACCTGATATTCCCAGCAGCATTCTTGGGAAGCTGCAGATGTCACACGACATTCCGTGGATCATGGCTGGAAAGATTGAGATGTCACGTGACATTCTGTGCAGCGTTGCCGGAAAGATGGAGAGGGCACCTGACATTCCGTGCAGCATGGCAGGAAAGATTGAGATGGCACCTGACATTACGTGCAGCATGGCAGAAAAGATGGAGATGTCACATGACATTCCGCGCAGCATGGCTGGAAAGCTGCAATTGGCACAGCTTTTGACGCGATTCTTCTCAAAACTGCAGCTGGACACAGCTCCCACTTTTATGCGGGTATGTAGCTAAGTCCAAAAAAATTAAATCACTGTTGTTTAGTTAGTTAAAACAATCAAATTCAGAAAGACTTCTCATCAACAGTGCGTTGTCACTCCTACAGATATACAACTAAGCCTATAGTTATTTACCAATTCATTGAACAATTGTGTTCAATGCAAGTTGTTTGCCTGTAACACATGTCACTTTGATATTTCCTGTAAGGGAGATTCACTTTTTTTAAATACCAATTGAGCTAAAGACTAATTGCTTGCCTATTAAATGTCATAGGATCTGCGAACGTCCATCAAGGAGATCCCTTTCCCTCGTCCTGTATTCTGCCTCAACCCTGGCCCAGTCCACATTTCATTACAATGTGACAAGCTGTTTCTGAAGCGACCTATCGTCGACCTAGCTGTAACGCTCTGTAAATATATTCTTCCTAAACATGCGCATTCATTTTCCTTTATATGTTCTATGTTAAGAATTCTCCCAACTTTTTCTAGGATTAACATCTCCCTACCAATTCACAGAAAAGTGCTCGATCATGTTGAGCTCATGATATGTCCTACAGATAATTTTGGCCAGATCTGTTTTGTTTTTTTATTGGGAGGTTATCACAATCTCATATTTAGCGGGCAGAATTCCAACACCCAAGCGATCACTGTTCTTCACTTTTGGCCATTTCCATTGTATAGCTTAATATTTCTGCCTCCTCGGATTCTAAACCATTGAGGTACTGCTATTTACATTAGAGTATCGATACGTACTATTACCTTGGTACGTGTTGTATCCGTGCACTGCCACAAAATGTGACAAAACTAGAATGTCATTTAAGTGTTTACTGAAAAAATGTCTAACAGTAACGCGGCTTCTCAGCCTGTACCGATTGCTCGGTGCCAGGATAAGTATAAACGAAATGAATGATGTCGACTTTAGTGACAGAAAAATGTGCGATAAAATAATATTATCCCGTGCACAATGGCCTGTTTCATGCAGTTATCAATATCGGTCATAAACGCATACAATCGCATGCCTATCCCCACCCCCAGCCATCCTTCTAAAATAGGCAGCGGGCGCACCCCTTACAAAACCTAGCCTAAAGGCCCGTTTAATGTTACTGTATAGCGCTGCGATAGCTGAGTGGGCTAGCGCATCTGTTGCCAGCGTCTATTGCGGGGGTTCGATCTCTCCCACTTTCAATGAAAGACGTGTTCATTTGCCCGGCATCTGTAATTGATAGCGCTTCGTAGCCGAAGTACTGGACAGCAAGCGCTTTAGGGGCATGCGATATACTGCGTTTGTGTTTGCATTACCGCCTCTAGGGCGTATTACCGAGTCGCTACTCCGGTGCAAAGCAGCGCAACTCCAGTGCACAGTGTATGCCACTTGGGCAATGGGGGTAAAGGGAATGATATTTGCACCACTTGGAGTGTGTCACCAACGGATACTGACATCTGTTGTGTATCCACATGATGATGTATAGAAAATTAGGTGTTTCCGGCTTTTCAAATGTGACAGCCTTTATTATCTTTGAGGCAAAACGAAAACAGCGCATTACTAGTTTGCGCTGTGTTTTTTCTTAAGCTTACTTTGCTAAAGACGGTTTACATAAAAAAGTGCTTTTTATATGCGAAGAAAAGCTTCGATAGTCCATGTTCTCATTTTTACCGTGGCGCAAAACCTTTTTGTAGTATGTATGGAGCAGAGCAAATTTAAGGCGCTAAATAGTGCAATGTGGTTTGCTATATTTTTGCCCTGGTGCTAAGTTTCTTTCCTATTGCCTCTGTTGTATCTTTGTCAAAATAAAGTCCACAACCCCTCGCCTCTGAGCAGCCTCAAGTACAGAAATTAATGGCTGGCACAGAACATCTCTCTTAAGACGCGTTTTTCCCGAATTCGTTGCTGCTCAAATGAAGAGTATAGAGGCGCGCCCAGGGCTCACCAGCACGTGACAGCGCAGCGCCTTTAGTGCTGTACATTCACTTCTATATTTCACCACCAGCAGGGGGCGTGCCTGAGACCAGTGACGCCTTAGGCGCTAGTGCAAGGAAGGAAACGGCCCACCCGGCCCTGTACGTGCCGCACCAATGGAAGCCAGGCCGGCTGGCTGTAGCAGGCATCGGGCATTTCCCGAGAACCTGGAGCCGATTTTGCTGCGGTGCTGCAATATTGCCCCTGGTAACAAAAGCAGCAAGCAGGCGTTTCCATCCTCCAGGACCAGGCGGTGCTTTCCCAGGGGCTGGTCAGATACAATTGCAAAGGTTGCTCTGGATTTGGTCCTGATGGAAGCAATGATGACCCTGCCGCACCCTGATCACAATCGAGAATGACCTATCTCAAGGGATGGACGTGAAGGTGGATAAGAAATGTCCGCACGTGAAGGTGGATAAGAAATGTCCGCACTGCAAAGTGACACTTGTGCAAAACGTTATTGTCTCGAAATGGGGGGAGTATGTGTGGCACAAATTATTTAAACACAACACTCCCTGGTGCTGACAGCGGGAAAGCGCTCTATGCAGGCACACAAAGAGGAGCTATGCTGCCACCCTTGTGTTTTGTATCCTTCGTGTCTGCAGGTTGGTTGGTTTATCTACTTGTTCGTATGCAGTTTTACATAGCATGCACTTGGCCCAATGGCATTAGAGTGCTTCAGAAGTGAGCAAGAAGTAAACCATGAGGAACAATCATCCCAAGCACCCAATAAGGAAGGAAGGAAACAGACCGCGACCAGTTGATATCGGTATAGACAGGTCAAGTCAGTTCAGTTCACAAACTTTATTCGGGTAGACAATGTATCCATAAAAGTGCGGCAGTAATTAAAACAAGCATTTACAATGCAACGGTCTCGGCATTGCAAAAGTTAGAGCTATTAGCATTGTAAATGAACGCGAGTTTAAGGTCTTGACATTGTAAATGACAAGGTCGTTTATTTATGTTTTAAAAACCAAAACATAAATAAAAGTCATTGTCATTTACAATGCCAATAGCTCAAAGTCGCGTAATGTGTATGGCAAACTACAGTAGCCTCCTGACGAGTGCCCTTTCACTTAATTTTTTACAAATGAAAGCCCTGGCATTTTTTTTTTTACCAAATTAAGCACGGTGGTGTCCATGTGTGCATGGCAGTGGTGGTGTCCGTGTGTGCATGGCAGTGGTGGTGTCAGTGTGTGCATGGCAGTGGTGGTGTCCGTGTGTGTATGGCAGTGGTGGTGTCCATGTGTGCATGGCAGTGGTGGTGTCCGTGTGTGCATGGCAGTGGTGGTGTGCGTGTGTGCACGGCAGTGGTGGTGTCCGTGTGTGTACGGCAGTGGTGGTGTCTGTGTGTGCATGGCAGTGGTGGTATCCGTGTGTGTATGCCAGTGGTGGTATCCGTGTGTGTATGGCAGTGGTGGTGTCCGTGTGTGCATGGCAGTGGTGGTGTCCGTGTGTGAATGGGAGTGGTGGTGTCTGTGTGTGCATGGCAGTGGTGGTGTCCGTGTGTGTATGGCAGTGGTGGTGTCCGTGTGTGCATGGCAGTGGTGGTGTCCGTGTGTGCATGGGAGTGGTGGTGTCCATGTGTGCATGGGAGTGGTGGTGTCCATGTGTGCATGGGAGTGGTGGTGTCTGTGTGTGCATGGCAGTGGTGGTGTCCGTGTGTGTCCGTTTCTCGTGCCATGGAGAGACTGAGTACAGCGCCTGGGCTGGGTTGGGGTCAGTCTGCCCAGTAATGATGTTTCTCATGCCATGGATAGACTGAGAACAGCGCCTGGGCTGGGTCGGGGTCAGTCTGCCAGTAGTGACGTTACTCATGCCATGGAGAGTACAGTGCCTGGGCTGGGCCGGGGTCAGTCTGCCCACAGGTCACGGTGCTCGTGCCATGGAGAGAACAGCGCCTGGGCTGGGTCGGGGTCAGTCTGCCCAGTAGTGACGTTTCTAGTGCCGATAAAAGAGCCGATCGAGAAGAACTCGCAGCTGGAGCAGGAGAACAGCCTGCTGAAGACTCTAGCGAGCCCCGAGCAGATGGCTCAGTTCCAGGCCCAGCTGCAGACGGGCTCGCCGCCATCCTCCGCTCAGCCCCCTGCACCGCCGGCCTCGGGCCCCCCTGGCACTGCATAGCTTGGACCAGACAGACTGGGACAGAGGACACGCTAAGAGCCGCCCGTTCGCGGGCATTCTATCACCCATCCGCAGGCCCGGACTGTCCGTTGCGGGCTCCGGGCAATCCCCCGGTGCGCCGCAAGTGTGGGGGCCGGTTTTGGGCCCTGGGGGCTGTTTTTGTTACAGGGTCGTTTTTGCAGCACAGCTGCAAAATCGGCCCTGTAACAAAATCGGCCGAAAAGCGGCCCCGGCAAAGAGCACGATCGCACCCCATGGGGGCCGGCCGAGCACTTTGCCAGGGCCGGTTTGGGTTCTCAGTCCGGCCTTGCCCATCCGTTGTACTGCACGCCCCGCTGCCAGGGACGCCTGACCACGACAGGAGCTCCTCACGACATTCAGTATTAGGCACTCGTTTGGCGCTTTATTTATTTATTTATTTTTGCTTGAAGGAGTTTAACTTTTTGGAGTGGTGAATTAAACTGTTCTTTCGTGGGTTTGGCTATAGTCCAGACATTTCATTTAACAAAGTTATCTCATAAATGTGACATCAGAAACAAAATCTCCCCAAAATACATGGAAATAAAAAGCAAAAAGCACATGTGTAGCTCCAATTCGAGCTGCCACTCTTTATCTGCCGTCTGATTTTTCTGCTGCCTATTAGTCTGTGTTTGCAGCTCTGTGAAATGCACTGGCACCCTTGAGTAGTGTCAACATCATCCTGTACATAAATTAAATGCATAACTGCAACTCCCTAAACAAGTATTGGCGAATCTTCCTCTGGCAACACATGTCCTCCGATGGTACCGCAGGATGTGTTGCTTTGGTCTCAGGTCTGCCACTCTACTTTCAGAACTTTCTGAAACACATGGAAGTGAGAGAGGAGGCTCTGGGTCCGAAGTTTGTGCTGGGGATCGTCAAAGACCTCGGCTTAGTTGTCCAGCTCCTTGGCATTAAGGAGAAGAGCTCAGGATCACACAATTTGCCTAAGGGGATATCAGGTCACAAAACCAGGTGTTGGTCTAGGTTCTGTAACTTCGCAACTTGACCACATCGACCTTAGAAAGATAATGGGCCCGAGTTAGTTGGCAAACGTGTGTCCTGTTGGCTGCACACTTCATCACAGTAGCGCAAGTGGACTAAGTGGCAAACCTACGGTATCACATACTCAGACCGAAGTGTCCACAAAAGATCAATACAGCTGAGCGATGCGCACGTATGTTGCTCACCCCGGCCGCAGAAAGAGGCCGCCGCAGAGAGAGGCCCCTGCAGAGATGCACCTTTTGCTGAAGCCCGGAGGCCACCGTGCCCGGGAGCTGCTGCTGTACATGTCACCCACAAGTGACCCCATAACAAAGCCTGCAGTTGTGCGCCGTTATTTTGCGCGCTGCCTACCGCACCTCTAGCAGTGTTAATATCTTGTAATTTGGGCGATGGGAGGCCGGCTTCCATGGCAACCGATCCAGGGGCTCGAGAGGCGCGCAGCCCCTTCTAGACGGAGCAGGGAGAGATGGGGGCTGCGAGGATGGGGGCGCTGACTGAATGCGCCGCCTCACCAGACCTAATGTGAGAAACACACTGAGAATAGATGAAGACAGAGGCCATGGCTGGAGTTTATCCACCTCCCTTTTACGACACAGATTCCACATGCGTTCTCTGCGCATGGCTGCGCCTGTCAGAACTGCTCTGTAGTAGTACTCGGCTCGGAAACACAGGCATCAAGCGGTCGTACACAGGGGCGTAGCTTCAGAGAGGGCAGTGAAATAAACGTATTTTCTGGCAAATAGTTGGCTACAGTTGGGTATTGGATTTCACAAGGAAGTTTACATACACACAGACAAAAGCGCACGTTGTATGCAGAATAATCGCTGGAAAATCTGAAACTCACACCCAGGGCTTTGAGCGGCCGGCTCCCGCCGCGCGCTGGTATGCAGACTCCCCCTGCATTCCAGAGAGGCGCGCGACGCGATCCGGTCTGCCATGCGGTGGAGACCAGACCTGGCCGCGCGCACAACGTTATCCTATGGAAAAACGCTGCGCGCGGCCAGGTCTTGTATCACTTCGGCATCTCAGACTGCTGAGACGCCGACAATAGTTCTCTGGCGAGAACGCGCTTTCAGCGCGTTATAGCCGAGACCTAAAAATGACAATAAGAATTAACAATATATAGTAGCAGAGATTGCAGTTGTAAGGAGAGAGTAGCATAACACATTTTAGATGGCAAGTTAAAACAATACAATCATCATAAATAAATCACTAATTTATAAAAACCAATCCATTTGATAATTAGGGATTGTCTATGCATAATTAAAAACTCAGTCCATGAACATTGACTTACGCCTCCTAATGGCAATTCTCAGGAATGTGCTTAAGCGAAAAACCAACTCTTCATCTTCCAAGGCAAGCATGCATGAATAGGCACTAGCCAAACATATAGGCCTACTCTTAATGAAGAACGGGAAAAGAAGCCACTTACAATATTTCATATAAAATTTGCAGAAAAACAAAAAGTGCTGGGTTGATTGACCACTCACCCCGTCGCACGGGCAGGGTAGTGAGTCAAGTTTAGGATGATAACCCAAGGGAAAACACAATGCAAATTTCACTATCCCAGCCCTCAGGTGAAATAAAAGGCTCCTTTCCCATCCTTTCCCATCGACTCATAGGCAGGGTGAGATAATTCGGCAGGGGGTAGCAATGGCGTTCATAAGCCATATAGCTGAAAACAGAGGATTTCTTTGATTCCAGCGCAGTTCTTGCAGTACTATAAGACAAATAAAGCGCGCTTCTAAGTTCTTTTTTGTTTATATTTCCGGCTTCACTGGGGTTTAAGAAAATGGAGCCCTTGTTAACGCTGCATAAGCTCTGGTGCACTCCAGATAGCCATGGAATGACCATCCCCTTCTCACACTTCAAACAAACTGTTATAATACCTGGTGTTAGGGTAGCTGCCTGGTTCTTCCACACTGAGAGCCAAAAAAAAATTGGGCGTGCATGTATAAATTCAGATATGTAATTTAAGTTCAGTTCTTTGTGGCAAATGTATTGTGAGGTAGAGATTGGTACACTCAACAACTTTCTGCAGAACTGGTTTTCTTCCTGCTGAATGCCGGAACTGTCTGCGGTGCCCCAAATCTCAGCTCCATATGTGGCCACAGGGACACGCTGTAATTTAAAAAAAAATTAAATAGCTAGGATAGCGCCTGTATTCTTGGGGCGGGGGAAGCTAAAAATGGAGTTAATAGTCTTTGAGAACTTGCTCCTGGAGTGAGTCAAATGCTCAGTCCAGGAGCCGTTCGCAGCAAAGACAACTCCGAAATAGGGGAATTTACAGGTGCTTACGAATTTTTGGTTGCCAACAACAATGGAACCGAGCTGACGCTTCCTGGGGTCGCAGGACATTAGAAAATATTTTTTTTAATTTACGCACAGATCCAAACTATCCATGTATTTAACAAAAGACTGTACTAGGATACGCAGGGAATTTGGTGTGCGGCCTATAAGGACCACATCATCTGCGTAAAGTAGTACAGGGAGGGGTTTCCCGTGGATCATTGGAACATCTTGGGTCACGGGTACCAGTGACTTATTCAAAACAGTAACGTAAATAATAAAGAGAAGGGGGGCCAGGACACATCCCTGTCTGACTCCCCTTCCAACCTTAATTGCTCCTGATACCTCACCACTGCTACCTATCATCACCTGTGCCTGGAGGTCTTTGTGAAGATGTGCCAGAAAATGAACCAGTGGCTCATCCAACCCATACGCCAGTAGGATAGCCCACAGCTTTGACCTATTCACAAGGTCAAAAGCTGATGATAGGTTCATAAAGGCCATGTAGATAGGGGAATTCCGGGCAATGGTGTACTTTCCGATTACGAGGGTGAGATTAAGGCATTGTTCAGTAGTACCAACCTTGCTACGGAATCCTAGCAGGCAGGGCTCTAAAATGCTACATTCCTCAGACCATTCCAGGATTTTATTGTATAAGACCCTGCCCAAAATTTTGAGGGTATTGTTGATCAGTGAGATCGGCCTATAATTGCTGGGCTGTGACCGATCCCCATTTTTAAATATTGGGACAATAATGCTCTTAGCGCAGGTGCTAGGTATCGGGGCGTGCTTTAAATTAAGGAAGACATTCAAAAGGAGCGGGCCCAGAAAATCCGGGTTCCATTTTATCAAATCTATTGGTAGCCCATCTGGGCTCGGGTCCTTGTTCCCAATACTTTGATGAATGGCTTCTTCAACTTCACGCAAAGTTATCTGGATACCAGTAAATGGGCCAAATTCGGGCTGGTCTGTCACTGTTGGAGGGGTGGCGTGAATATTGGAAAAATTATTTTCCCAGGATTCGCTTGATATAGTGCAACTAATGGGGGTTAGTAGCTGTTCAGTGGATCGGAGGTCCCTTACAGCAGACCAAAACATTTTGCCCTTTTTATTGGTAGCTGCCAGGGACAATGTTTCCCAGTGATCGTTTAGGAGAACTCCCTTCCTGTTGTTAACCGCTGTATTATATTCCTGCCTCGCCAATTTCACATCTGAAGCACATATAGGTGTGGCAGATAGGACCCTACATAGCTTCCTATTCACCAGTGAACATTTATCATCGAACCATCTAAGGCCCTGCTTCCTTATAGAAGCGGGCTTCGACAGTAAGGTTTTGATGACCATACAAAGTGCAGAGAAATCATTCAATACCTCTAGGTGCGGAGTTTTAAACGACAGACATGAGTTAATGAGGGGTAGGTTATCCTTCACCAATAACCTAAACAAGTCATCGCTATCCACGCCCCTCCATATTTGTCTTAAGTTGTTAGTGGATGGCGTTAAGTCTTTAGCCCCACATTCAATTGGAAACACGGATCGAGGTACCAATTTAAGTGCTAGTTTGATGGGGTTGTGGTCCCCATGGATCGTAGCGATAACCTCTGCGGCCATAAAAGTGATTCATAAATCCAGAAGAGATAAAACATAATCTATTGTAGAGGAATGACCCCTCCCTCTAAATGTTGGGAGTTGATAATTAATGGTGTGTGCTGGCCTCAACTGGTCCATTACATTAACCAAGTCATATATACTTAGGAACACGGCCAGCTCAGCGCCCCTACGAGATGAGGGACCTGAGTTAACATATATCATTAAGCTTTGCGTTAAAATCTCCCCCTAAGATTATCCCGGTAGTGTCACCCGAGTGTTGGTGGCAATCTAAATTAGAAATAAAATCAAAAAGTGCAATAAAATTCCTGTTGGGAATAGATTGGAAATCATTATTATAAAAGTTTACCAAATAAAAAGAAACTCTTCTCTTGTAAAGAACAACTTGGTAATTAGGACTATTGGTTGGAAGAACATTGAAACTTCCTCCAGCTGCTACCTTAAATCCAATAAAAAAAGTCCCCCTGATGGGTGGCCCGCAACGCTAATGTGCCAATCCAGATCCCCAAGCTTAGACTGCAGCCTTGCTACATTCAAACTTAGGATGTTCAAATCAACTTGGGTGCCGCTGTTGGTTCGGGGAGGCATATCATTCGCATGGTGAGATAAATCCATAATGCCAGGAGGAACCGTCATGATTCCCGAAGCTTTGTCAACAGTATTATAAGTTATGGGTATGGTAGCAGGAGGGACCGCCAGGTTAGGCCGACAGGTCAAGTCAACCAAGGGGATGTGGAAACGACCCTCGTCTTATCCAAAGCTCCTCAATTACCAGGATTCTGCGGCCGCATTTAAACGAGGCAAGGCCGAGGCTGTGAGGAGGGCCGCCCCGAGGGCGGCTTCGTCCATATTTGCTGAAAATGTGCTATTTCTTTTGTACCCCTCTGACCCTCCTCTGCTTCCCTCCTGCGTGCTCTTTAGTAGGGAACCCCCCCAACGCGCCCCCCCCACACACACACGCAAACACACACAGACGTGCGCACCCTTCACTGAAGCGCAAGCCACCAGTGGTCGCAAACTATCCAGAGCATTAACATATAGTAAGGTCAATTCAGCAAGCAAATATAATCCACAAATGTGTCCTTTTTTTGTCTGTATATCACAGGAAGCGCCTGAAAGACGACATGTTGGCACTACATAAAATATTGATACACATGAAACTGCACCCTCCTGTCCTGCCACAATTCCTTCACGTGTAGTCGCGCCTCATTTCAGGACAGAACCTCCCTTTCATCTCTTACATCGCGGTGCAGCCTTTTTGAACCAATGCGTCGGTTGAAGTAAACACCCAGCTATTCATGCAATCATCTACCCTGTGCCTTCAGAGAACAAACAGACTTGCACTTTTTCTGACAAGCTTTTTCATTTCTAAGGAGAAATAGACCTTCTGGCTGTCGGTCTTTGCACCCGTCTACATACAGACTGGACAGCAGTGGCCCATTCAAACCCTAACTACCTTTGAACACGCCAGAAGCTGCCTATTTATTAATACACAGTAAACGTACACAGAGAAGGCCAAATTTTACAGTTTTGGATTCGAGGGAAGAAGAATAATGCTCTTTTTATTCTCAACAGCGCAGACCTGGCTTCAGGAAGAAATGTCAGGTTGAAAGAGGCCCTGTTTGAGATAGAGACACGAGTCACTGCCACTGGCCATCCATACATTAGCACTGTATGTCTACTCTTTTCCTTACTTGCACATAAATGGATCTAAAATGGAGGCGTCGGGCTCGCGAGGGCATCCTCGTCACCCGGCCGCGTGACGTCTGCACTCTGGGTCCTCTGTCATTGGTGCTCCGAGTACACTGCTTCCTTTGATTCGTCGTCTGGCAGCCAGTTACACAAGGCAGCGCGAGGGCAGGCTCAGCCAGCCCCCTCTTGAAAGGAGTGCAGGGCCCTCTTGAAAGGAGTGCATGGCGGGCATTTGTTTGTAAATGCCGCTTCCAATTAATGTAACTAGACTTGTTTGCTGTTGCCTTCAGCCCCGAGAGCTTCACCTACAATGCCCCCTCTCACAATTCAATTACTGGACGATTCTGTTCTTACATACACAGCCATACAGACAGGGCACAGTCTTACCTCTAGTGAAAGGTTACACTTTACCCTTAATAACTTTAAACCCCTATTGACCAATGTGAACCAAACTAGAGGGGGCAACCTTCACAATCTAACCTTTCAGCGTGCCATATTTGGTGAAGGTTGGTCAAAAGTGGGAAGGCGTCCAAAATCCAGTGACCTTTTCAAACAAAATTGCAAATTGGTGTGGAAGTAATTTTCTTGTTCGAGTAATTTGTCCCTTTATATGAATTTGTTAAAAGGAAAATTCTGGGATGTATAAAATTCCTCAGGCCTCCTCTCCATTTTGTAGAACATGGCTGCTAACTCTATATTTGTTGTGGGTTTATATTTCTCATTTGACACTCGCACAGCAGCACGTGCACTGCTTATTTTGTAATGATATGCTGTTCTCGGGAAACCCTGGAGGAAGACATTTTTTACTTTTAAGGCTCCTCTAATCCTGCGCACTCAATGAAGACAGTTTGACCATGAGGCTTTACATTGTTTATTGTCACGCATCTGTTCTGCACCTCCGATGACATTAGGTCGGAAAGAGTTTCATATATTCATATTAGGGATCGTGCTAACAAAGAGAGTTTATACATCATTTTATAATTGTGAATTGTGATTCATAGTTAAAATGATACATCTGCTCATCCGATGCTGACATTGCATTTCTCATTGCTTTCTATGTTGAAATTCATTCTAAACCCCTTACATTTCGGAGTGAGCCTTCAAACCTTATATCATACTTTACGGATGCTTCCCAATTCTCTCTCAGTTTGCTGCACTTAGATTCTCCTAATAGCATCGACTTTAAAATGCTAAATGCCTTCATGGTATGATGGCAAGTTATTTATCTTCCTTATGACTGATTTATTGAACTAACCAAGCCTGAATTTTATGGTCTGTTTTGCATTTTGATATTTTAATAAACCTTCATGGTTCTTTCCTAAATTACTGATCTCAATCTTACTTTCTGAGTCAGTCTTGTCTTCCATGTTTATTAAACTGCTGCTATGACTTTTATCCTTACGGACACATTGCCTCATTTCCTTTGTGAGGACAGCACTATCCCCGACCTACACTGAGTGCTACTATCATTCAGATTATCTAAACAACAGCGCACTCACAGTTTTGGTGGCCCATATGGGGAAGATTAGGGATAAAAGAAAAGATTTTTCCTGAGATAATTTGTGTCCACAATCTGCACTCAATGGTCTGACCAAGTGGTATTATTTGCGGTGTTCCAGTGTTCAATCACAGCTCCCGAACAAAGGAGAGTGAGTATTAGCAAGGCAGAATTAATAGTGAGTGATTGGAAGGAAGTTTGGCACTTTGCTAGTGCAGTGTGGGATTTGTAGTTGAGAGTGTGAATTTTCATAGAGTCATTAATTACTGCTGCATGTGATATTTTTGGATATGCTCTTTTGATTTATGTTTCATGAGTTGGTTGGTGAATATATTTTTTTCATTTTTTGAGC
Organism: Lissotriton helveticus; assembly: GCF_964261635.1. Taxonomy (NCBI): domain Eukaryota; kingdom Metazoa; phylum Chordata; class Amphibia; order Caudata; family Salamandridae; genus Lissotriton; species Lissotriton helveticus. Next base: position 582,180,387 of record NC_136063.1, read on the forward strand.
TAGTGAGTTAGGGGTTTGCTATTGAGTTGGTTTGAGGGCAAGGAAATTGATTTTGTGTCTTGCGTCAAAAAAAATATTGGTTATTATGTTTATGTTGGTTAAAGTAATTAGAATCGTCATAATCCAAGATCTCAAGATATTTTTTTGAATTTGTCTACAAAGTGGTGATATGTTTTGTGAGGTGTTGCATGCACAAAAGAAAATAGGGAATTTCTGAGTGAATAGGAATATTTTGTTGAATGCATTTCACTTAAATTGGTGTTTGTGTAATCTTTTGTGCACATGCGAAACATGCTAATCGTGGGTGGATTACTGCTGGTCAGATATCTGCCTTAGTATGACTGATGTTACTGAAAAGGTACTGATCTGTTTTAATTTACAGATTGATTTTTTCCCTCCTTCCTTTTTCTATTTAGGTTAAGCGGACAAGTTTTTTTTCATTTGTGTGAATGCGGGGAAAGGCATTGTGCTGAATTCTGTTAAAAAAAGAAGTCAGTCTGCAATCGGTTGGATGACTCTGAGTCACACAGGGATTGGTGAGATGTCATCACGAGTTATGCTGTCATTTGGTCAGTTTCTATGGTAGTTCGTTTTGTGACTGGTTGACCTTTGCAATAGCCATGCTACAATTGGCTGACTGTTGTTTATTTTTGTGTATTTTCTGTGGGTGCTGTATTAAAAATGTCTTTAGGACGCTGGAGGGAGACTTACGGCTTCTTTTGTGGGATGGCGGGGCTCCCCGCATTGCTCTTCCTAAACTCATGCAAGGGTGGTACGATGGCGGTATCGCCCTCCCGAACGTGCGCCTTTATTATTGGGCCTCTCAATTGGTGGCCTTGAACTTGTGGTATATAAATAAATAATACCGGATCTATTTTTGGATGAATGAATGAATAACAGATAGCTCAATAAAATAAGAGTCAAGATTCGAGGTAGTAGGAGTTTCTGCAGGTTTATTACAGCATAAGGACAGGATCAGGACAACCTGCATAGGATGACCCAGCAGCTGCTGGGGCCGGGTCTGGGATGAGCGCGCTAACTTTTAATAACAATACATTGACTTATATACATAGCGCAAACACATAGCATTACATTGCAGTAGGCGTAGCAGTGGGTGGAGCAGAAGGCGTGACGCGTAGCAGTCGCGAAAGATAACAGTAAAAAGAGGTGTAACTGGGAGTATACATAGACATGTGATGCAAACGTAACAGAATATGTCATGAAATGGGGCGGAAACATTGGAGGGGGCTACCTAAGGAGCCGGGACCTCTAACCTAATGGTGCGCGAAAACTGGCAATGACGTGTTACTAGGAGAAGCTGGGGGCTACGAACTCTGTGCTAGGAGCAGAGACTAGAGTCTGGAGGGTCGGAGCGACATGTACCTAAACCCTATCTGGTATCTGATGTTTAGGGAACATGTTGATATAAACTAGAAGTCATGAGGGGAAAAGCTAACTTGATTCTAAGACTGGACCATGCATTATTCTACATGTAGTGCGTGATGAAGAATATTAAATGACCATTAATACAGTATTTCTCTAACATGGAGACGAAAAGGCTAGACAATGACGGAAACTATTGATGTAGTTCAGTAGCTTAGGAATGCAGAAGAGGAGGACTGAACTGATAACTGGAACTATAACATACTCTTGGCAGACTCAGAGGCAGATCCAAGCTGCACCGGGCACTGCGAGGCAGGAAGTAAGTGAAGGGTCGAGGATACAGGTGGGGGCTGTATCGCTCCTCAGCGAGGCTTTCAGGAGACAGGAGCTGAATCTGATGTCCGGGCCCTTTTGAGGCCTGGAAACGGGGACTTTATAATGGAATATCGTGCACACTGGGAAACGTGGCAACATAACTTTACATAGGCCTGATATTCGTAGTATTCACGAGGACTGGAAACTAGCATACTAAAGGTGGACACAACTGTAATTGCGTCATTAATCAGACATGGGGAATAACATATGCATATTGGTCATGCACACATAACATATGATGGATGAGGCGTAGGGACACAGAACATGGCAAAATTTACTTTTCCACAAACTCCTGGCTCCATGGCCAGCCTACCAACCCCGCATTCCACCTAGAACGATATCAAACGGGCCGAAAGGGTTATCTAGGTGCACTATATAGTGTGCCTTTCCGTAGTCGATATGTGGGACCCATGACGCAAACGGTAGCGATCTGGCATCGCGCTAACAAGTGTCTAGGATGTACTGATGTCTTCACAATGGCCACGCCCTTGTGGGCATCGCAGAAGCTCGGCTCCCTGTGCTATTGTCGGGGGTTTGATAGGTGGGACATGATTGGCATCTCCACACTGGGGGACATGGTCCTTAAGGGCAACTTACTCACCTTCACTGACCTCCAGGAGAAATATGCCCTTACCCAGGGTGAAGCCTTCCGCTACCTCCAAATTAACCATGCCATTCTTACTAACATTCCAGATCTCTCTTCCCTTCCACAAGCTTCGCCCCTTGAAGACAGACTGCTTTCAGAACCCCTTCAGACTAAGGCGATATCCTGTACTTATCGCAAACTATGTAACAATCTGCCCAATTCCCTCCAGACCTTAAGAGAAAAATGGCAGGGGGTTGTGGGACACAAAGAGGAGGACGAGTGGCGGTTGGCGTTAATGTCACCCAGAGAGACAGCGATCAATCACCGCTTTAGACTGATACAATTTAAAGTCCTACACCGAGCATATATGTCAGGTCCCCTCCTGGCTCGAATTGGCCGTCGTGCGAATGACTTATGTCTTCGAGGCTGCGGCCATACGGGCTCCTTTTACCATGTTATATGGGACTGCCCTGTAATTCAACACCGATGGGAGGGTGCCACTCGGAAAATGACTGATGCATTGGGAAAGCCGGTTCTCCTGTCACCAAGGGGCGGGCTCCTCAACATCTGGGAGGCCACGGACCTTACAGAATTAGCCCTTCAGTGGGTGGCCCTTGGTTTCCTGTTATTAAAGCGCGCAATAGCAATGCAGCGGGGCGCCCCTCAACGGCCTCTGTTGGTGGGATGGGTAGCTGAAATGGACAAATGCATGTTAGCTGAGAAAACTGTTTACAAGGTCAGGGGCTGCCCTAAGAAATGGGATAAGAAGTGGGGCCTCTGGAATACGTACAGAGGTGAACTGTGTAGCTCCCCCACGCCAGATATGGCCATAGCCCAGACTGGACTTCTACGTTGCCATGTACCTTGATGTGTCTTTTTGTATGCCACGTTTTCTGCGTATCTACGGTGTACTAACTGTGTAATTGGATTGCGACTCTGATTTTGTTTTTGTTTCAATAAAATATTATTTAAAAAAAAAAATGTCTATAGGGCCTCATTTATGAAGCCCCTTGCACGGCTGGAACGTCACTTTTTGTGTCGTTTCGTGGCGCAAGAGCCTGCTCCAAATTTGCGAGATAGCACTAAGCCTCTTTTTTTGTCTTAATGCTGCCTCGTAAATATGGCTCCCTTTAACGCAGTATTCTGCGTTAAAGGGGCGTGCAATGGGTGTTGCTGGGGAGTTCTTAGCAACATCCATGGCTTTTTGACACTGCCCCAGATTTATGAGAAATCATAAATCTGAGGCAGCGCCAAAAACGTAAGCCTCCCCAGGGGAGGCGTAAGGGAAGCACAATGAGGAGAAACATCTTTATTTCTCCTTGGTTTTCCTTTTTCTATGAGTGCTGCATTCTGCAGCACATATAGGAAGAGAAAAAAACCTCTTCTGATTGTTTCTGTGCAGGGAGGTGTCCCTTCCTGCACAGAAATAATCATCCCCGCAAAGCAGGCACCCTTGCACCATGGCGTACAGGTGCTTGCGTTGGCGAACGGCATCCCATTTTGCGCCGGCGCTGGGGAAAAGGACAGGAATGCACCTTATCTGATAGATAAGGCACATTCCTGCCCTTTTCTTTAACTGTATGGCAGCGCAGCAGGAATGCCTGCGGCGCTGCCTTATGGTAAAACCTCATAAATGAGGCCCATAGTTTCTAAGATAGTTCCTATTGTGGATGGTGAAAAAGTTCCTCATGAAGATACTTCTGCGTTTGAAATGATGACAGACGTGGGTTTTCAAACGTGCATGTCGTTTAAAGATTGGTCTGGCGACAGGAACATGCAATTTCCTTTAGAGGGTACTTTTAACATTAGAAAGCTTTATTTCCTGGGACATACAATGTGTGAGAGAAAGCCACAACCTATACCTACGCAGTTGCAAGCATTAAATGAATGGGGCAGAGTGGCCATTGAGAAGGATAGGAAAATAATGAAGAAGCAGGTCAGAAAAACAGTGAGTCAATGGTTAGAAGCCAAGTGGGCAATGCGTAGAAAGGCATGGAGAGAGGATATAATGCAAGGTGTGGGTGTGTTTCCTGCAATCGTTTTTGATACTAACAAGCAGAAAATTGAGACTAAATCTACTGATTAAAAACCTGACAAGCAAAATACAGATAAAGAAATGATTCTGAATTGCAAAATCATTCCTTAAACTATCAGGGGCCGTATTATACACGGTGCCCGGGGAGCGATGGGCGTTTGCACCAACTTTGCGTGCCCTTGGGGCTCTTTGGTATTACAGAAGAGGCTGCAAACGCTTGAGTGGGCCCTTCTGTAATACAGATAGCGCTTGCGCACATTTAGCACCAGCGCTATCATCAGAGGGTGTCCCCTCATTTGCATGGGGCGTGTCCCCAAGCAAATGAGAAATCCATTTGCCTCTGCACCCGCGCCATATTACAGAAGTGGGTGCAAAGATAAAGAAGCTGTCAGGAGGCATGCTGACAGTGCACCACCTAAAAGGTGGTATCTGTCAGTGCAACCACTGATGGCAACCCTCTGGATAAAGTGAACCCCTTAGACATCCCCTTGCAGGCGGGTGCAGTCTCTCACTGCACCCGCCTGCAAGGGGATCTCTCACCCCTCTTAAAAGTGCTTATGGGTTGCCGCCTGCACAGTGAAACACGTGGCGGCTGCTTCAAAGTTGCTCCAGATTTTACTTGAATGCGCTGCCAACAGGACAGCACGAGTTTGCGCTTGCCCTGGGAGCAGCTTATTCAATCTAACACGGCGCACTCTCCTTGTTAGCGCCGAGCGCACCATTTGAAAGGAAAATGTGGCTCATTGTATAATACAGCCCCTGATCCTAGTAGAATTACAACTGTCTTTGATAAAATAGCCCCAGTAATTAAGGCTGTTGTTACTACACCCCAGCCAACGGAACCTGAGAGAAAATAAATTAATATTGCTAATTTGAAAATTGTATCTGAAGAAATTTTACAGGGTATAAATGATGCAGAAATTACTTGTCTCCAATTCAGATGGATTAAAAGACTAGATCAGTGAAGCAGCTAGGTATGCATGTGAAGCCTATGACATGCTTGAAGATCTAGCTGATGAAAATATGACATTCATTTATATAAAACCAGGAACTTGCATAAAATGTTTAGAACGGATCTGAGTGAAGATGGAGTGTAGAAAATGAGTCTATGGAGTCCGAAAGCACATATCAAAGAATTGACTGATTCCATAGAAGACTGGATAGATTTGGGGAAGTCCGAGGACAACTGAAAGATAAAAGCTAGCTCTAATACCAAAACTCTTGATACTACAAAGAAAGCAAATGTGGTTGAAAATGAACCAGAGATGGAAATGGTTTTAACAGAGTTCCTTTTGTGAGAAGTACATGGCAGGAATTATGTGCATGTAGCTGGTACTAGGTCTGATCTCAATGAATTTACAACAAATTTTCCAAAATTGAGAGAGGAGGCAGATAACTGGTATACAGATTTTGAAAGATTAGTGATTATTTCGAAGGTGCTTTGGGTGGAATTGAATACATTATTTGAGATTATTGTTCCCAAAGTATTTTGGGCTAAGTGCCAAGCAACTTTACGTTGGCCAAAAGAGGAACTCCAGAGAGTTCAACCGAATAATGGTCCAAGTGGCCAGATAATGGAGAAATACAAAGCAGTGATAGAACATTTGAAACAGAAGATGCCAGAAAAAGAGGTAAATTGAGCAAAACTCATGAGAGCCCCACGAGAACCAAACAGTCTGTGCATACATACTATGAGAGGCGTATGTATATCCATAGAAACTATAGCAGAGTTGAAGATCCAGTAAAAGAAGGTGTGAGCAGATTCATGTCAGCTTTCATTTTAGGTTTGTGCCCAGGGCTTCGTTTGCATATCCAGCAAAGTGTGATGTACTGGCGGACCAACAGTATTGATGAGATTCTCAAGTGTATGCTAAATATTGTAGTAACTGTTCGATGCAATGCAGAAAAAAGATTAAGAAAAAGTTGGTGGTTGCACAAGCGAAGCAGCTTTAAAGTGTTGGTATGAATTAGATGGTGAATTTGGGTTGTGACCCCAGTCTGGTTGATGGTGCAAATTCTGATGCAAATTAGAATTCCATACTAATATGTCTATAGCTCCAGTGTTGCTGCAAAACATGAGAAATAGAATACTATAGAATACAAGTTTACAACAGAATCCATTGATTCTGAATGGTGATTTTTCTCAGTTTTCACCAAATGAGATTAATTCACAATGCCACTGCATGAGGGAGGAGGAAGACTGCATGCTTCGTGCAGTCCTAGAGGTAGACCAAAGTGACCCTATATAGATGGAGAAGTCAATGGCCAGCCTGTTTAATCTTTGATTGATACTGATGCTATCCATCTGCAGTTGCCCTGTAATTTAGTGCTGCGGCAGTGCACTGATGATCTCTTAGTTGCTTAAAAAACAAAGGAATATTGCGAGTAGTATACAATTGCGCTTTTAAACTATCTTGATGACAATGGGCATAGGGTTTCACTTACAAAACTGAAGTATTGTATTAAAGAGATGATTTGCCTGGGTCCTCATATTGAGAAAGGGACAAGAAAAGAGAACACAAAATGTGTTTCTGCAGTCCTGGAAACAAATCCTCCGATTGCCCAGAGAGAAGTGAAGATGTTTCTGGGAATGGTTGGCTATTATTGTCAGTGTATTGCTGATTGTAAAGCCTTAAGTAATGTTTACTCACAGCGACTGTGTGAATTCAGTCCAATTTCATAACAAATGCATGCATGCCTTCCTAGAACTCAGAGAAGCTCTCTGCATTGCACCAGCTCTCTAAATGCCTACGTATGATAAGGAATTTTTCTTGTTTCATCATCAAAGAGACGAGTGTGCCCTTCCTGTACTTACTCAAGAATGGCTTCTTGCTTACTTCTCTTGCTACATTAGATCCAGTAGCTGCAGCTCTTCCAGGTTGTCTGAAATCTGTAGCAACTGTTTGCCTTGCAATTGAACAAAGTGAGGGAGTTTTTATGGTCTAAATGCAAATTGTGTTGGTCCTTCATTCAGTTGAGACATTGCTCCCTTGTACACAGACTCAGCATATGACAAACAGCAGCCTAACACAATATGAGCAAACAATATTGGCAGCTGATAACATTTCCTTTAGGAGACATAATACCTTGAATCCTGCAATGCTACTGCCAATTCCAAACAATGATGAAGACGATGAAGCTGTCAACCATGATTGTATAAATGTAACAGAATTGTGTAACAAACCAAGAACAGGCATTAAAGATACCCCACGAGATAAGTGTGATTTACATTGTTTGTATGTTGGTTTTCTCTGAGAGTCCATCAACGAATGTTGAGAGCAGCTTATACAGTATGTTCCATTTCTGAGATTGTTGAAGCGCCACATTCATCTGATGTAATTTCAGCACAAGTAGCGTAACTAATTGCTCCATGTCAGGGGCCCTGGAGCATCGGTAGGATATCGGCAAGTTGCTTATGAGAAACTACTTCTGGTCTAACGGTTAGCTCCAGCCACCCCCGTCGGCCCATGACGGTTTCTCTAGGGGTCTACTTTTTCCCCAGTGAACGTCAACTAGGGTTCCAACCACCCCTGGTAATTCACTTTCAATTCTCGAATACCAGGTGATAGTGCACCCTTTCACTTCACTTTTTCCACGGTCCTGAAGAAGTGCCAATTGACCCGTTAGGGGCTAACACAGGCATGAAACATGTCAACCTCACATACTTAGATTGCCCCTTAGGAACATTAATAATCCCCACAGGGGCACACACTTGTTTTTACCTAGGCTAGAGCTACCTCTTTCATTAAAATGTACTGCGAAGGACTGCCCTAGACCTATTTATCTTACCTCACTGTGCACTACCCAGCCCCCACACCGGCGTGCACCAAACGGCTTCATACTCAAAAGATCCCCAAAAATGAGACCCGGTTTTGGGAGCCCGTCAGGCATTGCAGCGCCGGGCCGGCGAGGGGCACCCTCCGTATGATGAAGCATGACACCTCTCGGGGTGTGATAGAGCAGCACGTTGCAAGACCTGTCTTTCCCCTTCACCTTAACCCCCTCCCTCCTGTCACATAGGAACCTCACACCTTCTTTAAACTCCGTGTCAGGGATCACACGGACCAGAAGGGATTATGCTTGCCAATTAAGGGCTATTTATTAGATCCACTCACACTAAGACTGGTCAATGTCTGGCCCAGGGCGAAACAGAAAAAAAACACAAAGGAAATATTGTACAATGTCGGTTATGGAGCCCCTAGCGTCTTGGGTTCGCATGGACGCACAGCTCAGGGGTTTTGTATGGTCTGAAACCCTTGTGGATAGGATTGCCTTGTATGCGGATGACGTCCTCTTCTTTTTTACTGACTTAGACCGCTCTGGGCCCCGAGTGTTAGAAATAATGAGAATTTTTGGGGAGGTCTCGGGTCTTAACTTGAGCTTAGGCAAGTCTACCCTCTGGGTGCTGGGAGACAAGGCGGAGGTGGGCCTCTGGGCGTCGGGCCTACGGCGGGCGACCGACGGTCTGAAATATTTAGGGGTGTTCCTTTCAGAATCCGCCAGTGTTACGTGGGAGCGCAATATCGTGCCTGTGTGGGATAAAGTTCAAGAGGATATTAAGACTTGGTCTCGGATGCCCTTAACCATTTTTGGCAAATCGGCAATATTCAAGATGGTGGCTCTTCCCCGTCTATTGTACCAATTGCAGAACTACCCCCACCCCATCCCTCCCCAGTGGTTTCGACAGGTTAATTCTGCCCTGGGTCGCTTCCTGTGGGCCGGGGGCGCGGCCAGAGTGGCCCTGAAGACGTGCTTCCTCTCCACATATTGTGGTGGTTTGGCTACCCCAGATCTGTTGTCATATTATCAGGCCTCGCAGCTGCTAGTACTCAATGAGTGGTGGTATGGCGACAGAGGGGACCCGGCGTATGCCCTGGAGCGCTCCTTAATGGGTGACCATACATTGCACACGGTACTCTACTCGGCTCGGCTGCGGCGGGCGTTGCCATGCGTCACGAGGGTAGTCTTCGCGGTGTGGCGGCAGGCGTTACGCCGAATGGGTTGGTGGGGTAGGCTAACTGCTGAGACACCGTTGTGGCATAATGGACAACTCCCCAGTCTGATGACTCTTCCGGGATTCGATGGCTGGGATGCAGTTGGGATATCGACGTTGGGACAGGTCATGTCCGGGACTACTCTTAAATCCTTCCAGGATCTTAGCGCTGAGTTCAGTATGCCCCGGACCCAGTTTTTTCGCTATTTGCAATTCCGGCACGCACTCACGCCCAGCGTCACGAACCTTGCCTCGCTCCCTGAGTTTAGCCCCATTGAAGCCAAGATCTTCATGGGGGACCTTGGTGACAAGAAGATCTCTCGCATTTATCAGACGATGGTGACCCACTGTTCATCTACCTTACTGCCTTTGAAGGCAGCTTGGGAGGCAGACATAGGCCCCCTGGATGAGGATGACTGGAGGGAGGCCCTGGAATCCCCGCGCGGTACCGCGATAGCGATGCGGCTTCGCCTCGTGCAATTCAAGTACCTTCATAGGGCTTATTATACACGAGAAAGGCTCTGGAAAGCTGGTCTGATTGGCTCGTCGGAATGTCTGCGGTGTGGCGCGGCTGTGGGTACATTGCTGCATACGGTGTGGACATGCCCTAGATTGATTGGATTCTGGAGGGGCGTGTGGAATTGTTTGTCTGAGGTCTTGGGGTGGGACCTCCCGCGCTCCCACCGGTTGGGTTTACTTCATATACTCGAGGGTGTGGGTGGCAACATCTACAAGCGCCATTTACTACTACTGGGCTTAATAGTGGCCAAGAGAGATCTAGCCAGAGCGTGGAAGAGTGTCCGGGCCCCCCCCCTGTGTGCATGGAAAGCCGGAATGGATTTTTATATGGGATTGGAACGACCTGTGTTTGAGGCGAGGGGCTGCCCCAATAAGCATTTTAAGATCTGGAAGAGGTGGGCGGAATACAGGGGGCTGCTCCTCGATCCCCCGGAGGTACATGAGGAAGAGTTATAGACGGTGGTACCTGAGTGCCTCCTTGCTATGTCATGCCTTACGACCGATGTTCTATTGTGTCTACTGCACGTGCATGGGGTTAGGGTGGGATAAGGGGTGGGTAGTGGGGGTGTTGGGCGTTGGGAGTTGTTGGGGGGGACAGGGGTAGGGGAGGGGGATTCCTACTTTGTTTTCTTCTTCTTTTCCTTGGTTTCATTGTGATGTATGTACACTATGCTGTAATGTTTGGTGGCGCTCTCCTGATTGTGGAGAACCACGGCTTCTGCTCGGCTTTAACTCTAGTAAAAAATAAAATTTGTTGTGAAAAAAAATATTGTACAATGTCGTCTTCAGGGGAATTCTTTCTTCTCCTTGACAGCGTTGTGTCGTTGTTCTCTCCTCAGTATGTCGGGGCGTGACCGATGGGAAAATAAAACAAAATAGGATATTAGTGTCCTAGATATAGATTAGTGTCCTATTTCTGAATATCTTCCAATAGCAGAAGGGCGGGGGGGGGGGGTACAGTGAGGGAAAATGCACCCAAGGTTTAGAACGTGAGGGAGGGGCGGAGAAGAACCGTCACCAGAGAGGGGAAAAAAGAAGAAGCGTTACGCTGACGGGGACCAAAGAAAACAAACCTGCAATCAGCCTGACTCTGTAGGATTCCCCCTCTGACCGTGCTATACTCGGACTCCCGCCCCACTCCCAAAACCCCCGTACCCGGGCACGCACCTGCTGAAGCCACGTCCCTCTGGGGCCGTGGCTGGGCGCTCCGTCCTCCTGTGGGCCTCCTGGCTTCTCGGTCTGGTATCCCAGAGTTCCTCTCCTTGGCTTTGGTTCCTTTGGCGTCTCACTACTGTCTTCATACGCGTTCACTTCCTCCTTCCGGAAACTCTCCACTTCTTCCGGACGATGGCCTTTATGTGATTTGCCGGAGGGTAACTCAGGCATCCAAGGGGCAGGGTCCACCCCTGTGGGATCGGAGTTAAAGGGCCAGCAGCTCTGTTCTTCGGGCTGGCCACGGATCCCGACGCGAACGTCAGCGTTAGGGAGCTGGAGGGGAAAAAGAGGGGAGGGGTCAAGTAGAGACCGGAGAGGGTCCGCGATTGAGGACGGCACAGTCTGACACTCTGCCAAGGGCATACTGTTTGGCTAATGATTTAAGTGTGGTGATCTACACAGATAGCCAATATATATTTGGAGTGCAACACAATTTTGGCCAATCATGTTCACAAATAGGCTTTATGACATCCTCTGTACCTTCAATAAAAACAGGTCATATATTAAAAAGTAGTTGTAGGATGTACAGCAATTTCTGTTGTAAAGTGCAGTGCCCATAAGTTGGGTCATGACATGGTCACTTTGTGCAATTGCAATGCCAGTGAGGTTGTTGGGTATTGTGCCCTAGAAACTGTAACAATCAAACAAAAGGAGCAAGAACTGCCAGAATAAGATCAGAACAATGTGAAACTGAGACAGAAACTGATGATTCTGATCATGTGAATTGTTTTTGTTGTATCCAGTACAGGCAATACTAAGTGCACTCAGAAAGCTCTAAGAGGAGGTACCAGAAGATGAAAAGAAAAGGTGGGAAACAGCTGGTTGTAAGAGAGATTATATGATGTATGGATTATTATTATTATTATTATTTTTTTTAAATAGACCTTTATTGTCCAACATACATCGTACACAGCATTTAGCTTACAACCCAGCCGGCCAGCTGCGAGGAATGAAGCATTGCATTAGAAATGGTAAGTAAACACAGCTTTAAGGCCGACAACCCTGGGGTTCGGCAGCGCACGTTAACATTTCACGACATTGTGCTTTCATATAACCATTCAGTGTTACAAAAGTGTGTGGTCTACTCAGTTTTCCATATGTAGTCTATGAGGTCAGATTTGTGATATTGGGCTGGCACTCATCAACTGTTTCAGTTGCGGGTGATGCCACCATATCGTCCGTGCGTCATTTGGAAGGGCATCAATGCGGGTCGGCCTCCAAGTGAGCAGGGTGTTACATGAATGAGTGACCAGGCTGCACAGTATCCAAGCGTGTTGGGAGCTTGTGGCCGCCTTGCTCGCCCACCCTGTCGAAAGTGACCGCCATTGATCGCGACACATAGATAATGCGCCTAGGCCCTAGCTGTTACGCCCGAAGGCCATATAAAGCGTGAAATGTAAAGTGGTATCGGTATGGGCATGGTCTAAAAGAAAATATAACAAGATCATTAATGAACTATAAAACAGTAACATAAATTACATAAAAGGCAGGTAGGGGTGGATAGGGGCAGAGATAGCCATGTTGTCGGGAGGAGGAGGTGTGGAGCTAGTGTGTCAGTCGTGTCCGATGAGGCGAGCAGGCGGGAAACCGGGGGGGGGGGGGGGGGGTTGGGGGGGGACGGCGGAGGAGGTCAGGTCTTAAGCGTGGCAAGGGCACAGGGGGGGTCTGTAGGGTCTGCTGGCGCGTTAGTTCGGCGCGATCTCACAGGATTCGGGTCTATGTTGCAGCGCTGCGCGTGCCGGCGCATGACTGGGGGGGTTAGACAATCGCCAGTGTGACATAGCCAGGTATGCGACGTATTGTGAGTGGGGCATAGTGGTCATGTGTGAGACAGTTTGTGCATTGTGCGGGATTCGCAGGTTCCGGTAGTGGGAGTGGAGGGGGGCGTAGTATACAGGTCTTTACGTGATCCCTTGGTCTATGCATTTCTGCAGAAAGGACTGTAGGATGTCATCCCAGTGTTGTGCAATAGGAAACTTTCTGAGTCCTGCCGTCTCCTCACGTCTCAGTACAGAGCCCTCCGCCCGTGCCCAATTCGTCAGCGACAGGCTCCAGTGCCGGATGTGTGGGGGTGTGGCAGCCTTCCACCGCTTGGTTAGCAGTCTCTTGGCCGTGATTAGTCCAAGATCCCAGTACCTGGTCTGCACTTTGTTCAGTCGTGTACGCTTATACAATCCCAGTATGCAAGCCTCCCACGTGCTTGGCACCTGTTCCCGAGTGCAATGTCGGAGCATCATGGTCACCCCGTCCCAATACTGTTGGAGGGCAGGACAGAGCCAGAGCATGTGGAGGAGGTCCGCGCCCACTTGGGAGCAGCGTCCGCAGGCGGTATCTGTGACCGAAAAATACTTATTAATCTTGTCCGGGGTGAGATATGCGCGGTGTAAAATGTAAAGCTGTATGACTTTGAAGCGTGGATTGCGGGGGATGTTCACCGGGCCAGCCAGTATCACAGCCCACTCCTCGTCCGTCCAGTCCCTCCCCCTGTCTGCCGCCCACTTCTCTCTCAGTTGTATAGTTGTCGGGTGCGTGTGGAAGAGAAGTGCCTGCGCTAACCAATGTATTATGTGTGCGCCGTTGCTCATGACATGAAGGTATTGCATAAAGAGGTGGGTCGGTGGTTCGTCAGACATGTCTCCCCAAGCAGTAGCCATCGCGTGAATGAGGGAGGCGTGTAATAGAAACTGCCCAGCCGGGAGGGATGTGTCCCTTACGAGATCCGCAAAGGATAGGAGGACGCCATCAGAATAGAGGTCACCTAGTGATTCCACTTCTGCGGTGGTCCAGTTACCCAACTGCGCAGCGGTCAGAGTCCCTGCCGCTGTCGGGGTACCCAGTAATGGCAGTATCGGCGCATAAGGTGTTGTCGCTCGGGTCAGGCGCAAGCAACGGAGGAAGCATCTGTGCGCTACCGCGAGCAGTAGCTGTGATGGTCGGGGAGTCCGTGTCAGCGGATGAAACAATACGTGCACTTGTAATAGGGATCAAACTGTGGTGTCCGTGGCCGTGTCTCCCAGTTTCTTACCACCGAGCCAGCCCGACACCCATTGCATTTGTGCTGCTAAATAGTATAATTCCATGTTGGGAACAGCTAGGCCGCTTTCTGCAGTGGGCATGTAGAGTTTAGTCAAAGCAACCCGTGGCCGACCCTTATTCCAAATCAGGTCACGCTACAGGACTTCGAGGTCTCGGAACACCCGGGCAGGGACATAAGTTGGTATATTCGCAAAGTAATACAGCAGTCTCGGTAGGACTATCATTTTTACAAGGGCGATGCGGCTCGGCACATTCAGTGGCAATGTCTTCCAGAACCCAACCTGTGCTCGGATAGATGCAATTGCTCTCAGCAGGTTTCCTTCCAAAATATCTGTAGGGTCTCTGTAGATGTGTATCCCAAGGTATCTGAACGTGGTAGGGCACCACTGCAATCTCTCACCCCCTATGCGTATGTCGCATTCCGGAACATTCGGGTTGAAGGAGTAGACCCCTGATTTGGCCCAGTTCACCCGCAATCCCGACATTTCCTCAAAGTCGCCAAAGATAGCAGTGAGGGACGCCTGGACATTACTTAGGTCATTAACGTATAAGAGAAGGTCATCTGCATACAAGGACACCGCATGTAGACCATCCGCCATAGGTATGCCCCAATCCATTCCTTGCGACCGAAGTTTCTCAGCCAGGGGTTCCACTGCTAAGGAGAACAGCAGAGGAGATAGGGGGCAGCCCTGCCTGGTGCCTCTCCGCACACTAATAGGGTCGGATAGCAAGGTTCCTGTATGAACTCGGACTGTGGGTCCGCGGTACAATAGCCCGACCATAGTTTGGTAGTCGACCCCCAGCTCGAATTTTTCCATGACCGCTCTCAGGTAGGGCCATTCCACTGAATCGAACGCCTTTTCCAGGTCCAGTACCAGACACCCAGCTCGTGGCCACCGCCTCGTGGCGTATTCCTGCAAGCGGAACAGGCGGCGGATGTTGTGGGATGTATGCCGTGTCGGTACGAACCCGTTTTGGTCGTGATGTATCAGTGCCGGAACCAAAGGGGCTAGTCGGCGAGCAAGTGCGGAGGCGAGGATTTTGTAATCAGTGTTGAGGAGTGCTAGAGGGCGGTAGGATCCCATCTGTGTGCCATCCCTGCCAGGTTTGAGTAACGATACGAGGGTCGCCTCATTGAGTGTTGGGGGCAGGGCAAAGTCATCTATAGCCGCAGAGTACATCTTTGCCAGGTGCGGGATTAAGACGTCCGAGGCGGCCTTGTAGAATTCGGCCGGTAAGCCGTCTGGCCCCGGAGATTTGCCATTTGACAGGTTAAAGATGGTGTCACGAAGTTCCTCAGAGTCCAATGGTGCTCCGAGGTCATCCTGCTGCGCCACCGTCAGGGTAGGCAGCTGTATGTCAGATAGGTATTCAGTAATGGCATCTAGCGGGACGAGTAAGCGGGAGTGATAATTATATGATGTATGGATAACGTCATATCATCAATATGTTCTTCCAGATTCTGTGCTATCAGGTATGGCCACTGTAATTCATGGTCAAACAAACACACACACTGAGAGGAAATATTGTGAGGGTATTAAAAAAGTATTTGCACAACACAAAAGTTAGAGCAGTAGTAGAAGATGTGTGTTAAATATGTATTTCCTGTCAGAAATGTAATCAAGAAAAGCTTACATTGGTGACCAGGAGTCATACAATAAAGTCAGAAGGACAACTCACTAGACTTCAAGCAGACTTCATTGAAATTCCTTTTTACAATCGGCTTAAATATATCTTGGTAGTAGTCTGCTTGTTTTCAAATTGGGTTAAAGCCTATTCAACGATGAGAAGTGACAGCTTGTGGCTCAACTACTTTAAGAGAATTAACACCTAGGTTTGGCATGCCTATGTCTGTTGAGACAGATAGAGATTTCCACTTCAAAAATGGGATTTTAAAACTACTTTGACAGCATTATCAATTTAGTAAAAGTTCCTCTGCAGTTACTGACCTGAAGCATCCGGTGAAGTTGATAAGATGAATGGCACCATAACATTTTCGTAGATGCCGCAACAAGCTTAAAGTGACCAGATGCACTTGCGCTTGTACTGGTGATCATTAGTCCTGAATCCATGAGAAGAAGCAAAAGATTTCTAGGAGACTCAAAAGCCAGGGTTGATTAGAGATGAAATAGGAAATATTGAAGTAGACTCTTAAAATAGGGAAAAAGAATCACCCATAGCCAAAAGATTATCAATAGCGAGAGAGTGGCAAACAGAATGTTTTGATTTAACTGAATAGACTGCAGATGAAGAGTCTGATGTGGACTTTTGTGATTTGACAAATTGTAGCTAATTCATCTTTGAAGACCAACTGGAAAAAGAAGAACCACCTTCAATTTAGTAAAGAGTTTCTAAAAAAAACACTTAAGAAGAAATAATAATTTTGTTCGATTTTTACTGTAGGTATTCAGATGAACATAATAGGGTATTCTGAAAATATATGGACTTAGTTAATAAACTGAATATTGAAGAGAAAAAACTGACTCTGAGTTTGATTCCTGGCTTTGTGCCTTTTTAGAAGTTGAGTTTTCCTGTCTCATTTTATTTTTACTTAGTAGCATGGCTATTAGCGGACTGCAAGTGTGCTGCAAAATCCTTGGTATATTTTTAAGTTATGTTATGTTATGTTATTAAAACTTTTAAAATGCACTTTTACCCAAGGGTGTCCTGGCGCTGGGCACTGTCTAACCGGTTTCCATGGGTGCAGAGGCTTATTCAGAAAAAAGGCACATTTTCAACTCCTTCCTGAAGGAAAGGGGCTCAGTAGAATTTCCAAGATGCACTGGTAGGTTGTTCCAAGCTTTTGCGGCACAGACGATGAAACTGCTGCCGCCCCAATTTGCTTTTTTCACTCGGGGAATGATCACTTGTATTCCTACTGAGGCGTGCAACATTCTTCCAGGGACATACCATTGAAGGCGTCTTCTCAGATATTCTGGGCAACTGCCCATCAAGGACTTAAAAACCGTGCAAAGCGATTTAAATTGTGCACGCTGTTTTACTGGAAGCCAGTACAGGTGTCGGAGTCCGTTTCTAACTGAGACGAACCTTGGCGTGCCCGTTAGAAGACTGGCTGCCGCATTTTGCACCAGCTGGAGTTTGTTCAGGTGTTTCTTTTGAATGTTCAAGTACAGGCTGTTGCAATAATCCAGCCGTGACAAAATGGTGGCTGAGACTGCAGTCCTAAAGCTGTCCTCTGGTAGGAAGAATGTTATTTTCCTCAAGATTCTGAGGAGGAAAAAGCACGTCGAGACCACCCCACTGACCTGATTGCCAAAGGTAAGTTTATTGTCCATAATCACCCCTAGATTCTTGGCTTTCACGGAGGGTGCTGGAGGCTTTCCCATTTCAATGGGCCACATGTCTGGCGTCCAGAGGTTGGGGTTATTCCCAAATATAATAACCTCTGTTTTGCCTGCATTAAGTTTCAGGTAATTCGCAGACATCGAACCAGTTATTGTTTTCATACAATCTTGGCATCGTGAGGCGGTTTCGACTTCTTTGCCTCGCTGAAGGGGCAACACAATTTGTGTGTTGTCCACGTAGGATGTTAAGTGAAGCCAAAATTATCTTATGAGGGCTGCCAGCGGGTTGACGTATATGTTAAAAAGCATGGGGCTAAGAGAGGACCCTTGTGGCACCCCACTAGGAAGAGAAAAAGGCTTATACCTGTCCCTCCCCAAGTCCACTGTTTGCGTTCTATCAGCCAAAAAAGATTTCAAGAAGTTCCAGGCCTTGCCCTGCACCCTTGCCGTCGACAAACGGTCCATCCGAACTTCATGATGGACCGTGTTGAAGGCCGCTGACAAATCCAACATGATCAGGATCGCTACGCCTCCCTGGTCCACAGCCTCTTGTACCTCCTCTGTGGCTTTGATCAGAGCTTGATACGTGCTGTGTCCTGCACGGAAGCCATACTGCTTAGGATCAAGCACATTGTTGCTCTGAAGGAACGTTCTGAGTTGCACATTGATAGCCTTCTCCATCATTTTTGCCGGCAAAGGGAGTCAGTAGATGGGTTTATAGTTATTAGGATCAATAGGATCCAGGTTTGATTTTTTTATCAGCGGAAGTATAGAGGCTGATTTCCAGGTTTTTGGGTACCAGTCTGACTCCATAATGATGTTAAACAGTGGCGTAAGAATGGAGGGAATAACATCTGGGGTGCTTTCAATCACCGACACTGGACAAGGGTCCAGTGGGGACCCAGATCGAGTCACCATCAGAAGGCTGATTACATCCTGAGTCACAAGTGGTGTGAAACCCTCTAAAATAGGTGACATGTAAATGACCTTGGATTTTGGCCTGGCTGCCACCTCCCCCTTCCTCCTTGCTGGTTAATGAAGGAGGAAAAGGTAACTTCCACCTTATTCTGAAAGAAGGAGGCTAACGATTCACAGAGTGCTGGACTGCTGTGTGGTTTGTGTCTGACGGGATTCGTAAGGTTAGTTATAGTTCTAAACAGTTCTCTTGAAGAGGATTTATTGATTATCATATTCATCATTTTAATTGGTCTATTTTTGTGTTTGATTTCTCGAGTTGGATGCATTTCTTCTCCACAAGTTGAATCAACTACAATACACAATGATGGAGTCAACATGACGTTAACACATAGAGATAGGTCGGCAGGTAACTTTAGAGAACATCTCTTTTCAAGTTTACGAGAGGAACATATTGATATCACAAAAGTAGAGAATTGTTTCTCCACATACTTATCGTCCTCGGTATTGGAGAGTGCAATTTATTTTCAATTGCCCCTCTCTTATTTTCTTTCATGTAATGTTTTTTTTTAGTATACATTGCAGTAGAGAGTTTTTGTTGCCATATTTTGTTGGTTTCAAAGTATCTGAAAACTCTGGGAATGGTAATTTGTTTTTAAATCGTATAAACCACCTAATTTGAAAATTAGCATTACTAAAAAATAAGTTTATATGTAGTTTAAATGAAGAAAAGCATGAGTTTACTAAAAAGTGTAATGAAAGAAGGGTGAAAATTGGGAAGATACGAGTGAAATTAGAGGACAAATTGAAGCGGAAGAGAAATATAAGAATTGATATGTGCATCTGAGTTCGAGACTGAAGTATGAGAGAAATGCAGTGTTGTGAGTAACACATCAAAAATCTCAACATACTCGTTCAATGGAATTTGTTGGGGAGAGTGAATGTTCAAGAGCTATGTTGTTGAGAATACGTTTTTGATTAGTGAGGAGCTGATATTTAGAGAAAATTATTATGTTTGTAGTAAGACTGCCTATTTTAACTTACCTTTTAATTGGGTATGGAGCTGCTACCTTTGCTTTGATATTTACACAGGTTTATAATGTGGCTGAAATAAATGAAGCTGTTGGTTTGAAAATAGTGAAGGTTGGCTTTAGACGAATTGGGTTGGATGTACTAGATGTTGTGTTTCTGTCTATTGGTGTGAAAATTAGATGATTGTCTACAGTTGTAGATCGTCTTGCTTCTAAAACTGCCAGAGCATTAACTAAGATTAATGAGAAATTAATGGCAATGCATGCTATGATTATTCAAAACGGCCATGCTTTAGATATCCTTCTCAAGAAGGAGAAAAGTCTGTCATGTGTTTAAAGTGCAACAGGGCTGCACCTTTCATTCCTGGTAACAGTGAGCTTTTTAATGCTTCTATAACGAATGTAACTAATGTCTCTCATGAAGTAAAATCTCTTTAGTAGCATGGTTTGTGGGAATCAGTTGGTTCTTGGTTTGGCGAGACTGGAAAGGGATTTAGAAAGGTTAGTGAGTGCTTTAACAGTTAGGAGGGAGTGTGTTGTAATCAATACTAATCCCCATAAATATTGTGTTAATTTGTGCAATTGTTTTCATTTTCTTGCTTAAAATGTCTGAAGTGACATTTTCTAAAATGGGAATAAATTCTGGGTGCAAGATGAAGTTGTCAGCAATGTCTATAAATAAAAGAAAAATATATTTTGAGCTGGAAAATATTAAAGCATGAGTTTTTGATTATATCAAGATTTTGGAAGAATCGTGACCAAATAGACAGAAATGTATGTATACTTTATTATGAAAATAATACTGGGATTTAGTGATGATGATGATCATCAGAGGGGGATTTTGTGGAAGTTATTTTCTTGTTTTAACTATTTGCACCTTTTATCTATTACATTGAAATTAAAATGCTGGTATGTGTATAGGCCTCTATTAAGCCTCAACTCCATTTTGTAGAACACGGCTTCTGATTTCATAATATTTATTGTGTGTATGTGTATATATATATATATATATATATATATATATATATATATATATATCATTTGACATTGCACACAGCAAACTGTTTAGTAATGGTATGCTGTTCTCTGGGAAACTCTAGAGGAAGTATTTTATTACTTTTTAGGCTCTTCCTGCTCACTCACTGAAGACAGTTCGACTATGAGTTTGCTGTTACACATTTGTTCTCGCACCTCTGATGACATTAAGTCAGAAAGAGTTTAATATATTTATATAGGGGATAGTGCTAACATGGTGGGTTTGTATGACGTTTTATAATGCTGAATTGTGATTTCTAGTTATAATGATACATTTGCTCATCTGATGCTGACATTAGTTTTTATTAGTCTTTTTTATCCTTTTGTACATATTTACTGAATTTTTGTAGCTTTTTTTAACAGTAGGTTTTACTTTCAAGTCCTTAATTAATAATAAACTCAACACTTTGTCCTGAGGATGGTCTTGCGTACTTATCAAGAGACCGAAACTTTGACGTACTGATGACTACTGGTCCTTCAATATGGACTACTAATTTATATTGTATTAAAGGATATCAAGTGAATGTATAAGGAGGTATATAAACAGCTGAGTGTTCACCCGTGCTGGCTATTGTCACTACTGAAACTCTTTTTGAACTTTTGTGACTATGATAACAGCAACGGGGTGCTGCTATATCTGACCGGACAAAAAAGTATTTAAGTTAAATAAATCTATGTTGTTGTCACACGGACATATGACTAAGTAAGCCTTCTGTGTTATATTGTTGGATTCATAGCCAGGCTTGGATTTATGAGATACCAATCATAGAATTAAATAACTTAGTACATTTAGATTTGGAACCGTAATTTGATAGAGGTATTACCAATCATCTGAGTGATTTATTGTATGATTACTCCTTCAGGAGTCATTTTGTGTTTGTATTTCTCTGTACTCAGTCTCTTGGGGGTTTATTGGGTTGCCCTATTGTGTGGACATTGTTTAAATGAAGCTATTCTCCCTTACTCATACAGGGATACAGACCACATGAGCCACTTCACTCGGTCTTTAAATAGTGACATGACCACCATGCGTGTACCAAGGTGAGCAGGTACCACTTTCACACCATCCTGGGATTCATCCTAATGTCCTCTGTCTGGAGTCAGGAGGATCCGCTCCTAAATCCAGCAATGGAGTCAAAGATTCTTATACATTGCCATTTTTTACAGATGCCTTATCAAATGTTTTTAAGATATAATGGCATTGATTACAAGACTTTTTCAAAATAGGGTGCAATCCATCTGTAATAAGAGAAGCGGCTCTGCTGATGTACACAAAACAGACATTTACTGCTTAACTTATTAGCCCAGTGGAAGTGGATGTCTCAAGGTTTTTCATTGGTGCAATCTTGTACCGACAAAACCCTGTAACTTCATCCAGAGGCATCTCCAAAAGAAAGGTCCATTCTAGTGAGACAAAGAATGTCTAGTCTACTGCGAAGCGTTTGATGGATGGCAGCACTATATGTAGGATCCTCACTATACATCCACCTACAGCTCCTGAAATCAGCACAAACGTGGTCTCTGTTTGCTACCTTTCCAGTTACCAGTCCACTCTGGCCCCAGTGACAATTATTGACATAGTAAGATTCGCAGGATCGGGTGTGTTAGACCAGAAAGAGGAATGCGGTAATCTATTCCTACTAATGAGGAATGTTTATGCATCCATAATTCATATTTTGTTTATGAATGTTGGAGCGGCCTACTATTGGAGCTAAGGATGAGTGACACATGTATCATTCTATTTTAGGGTAGCACTATACGCCACCAATAGAACCGCTTCAATGGAGATGAGATACACACACTGTTGCTCTCAGCATCACTAAATTCTGATACTGTGGGGTGTTGTTAACAGGCGCACAATTTGCACAACATTCTGAGTTTTGAACCATGGAAAGGGGGGTAACTTGCTAACTGTCTTTTTTTCTCTGATATGAGTGGTACGAACCTAGATTTCATCTGGTGAAAATCATGTGGACAAACACCTCTGGGGCGTTCAAATAGGGTTCAAAAGAAGAGTTTGCATCTGAATCGTGATCCGCCCGTCCCTCAGTGTGAGAGACTGAATATGAGGTGCCCACTGCTCATCCCTGAGGAGCTGCTGTTGAAACACATGAATATCTTAAGCAGAGCCTGTAAGGTTGCAGGTTTATATTAACCGCTGCCACAACTCCTCCACATCCACCATTCCACTCATTTCTCCTTCTGATTGGATGTTTCTGCACACTTTGCAGATAATTTCTAACATTTCAAAAAAAGTCAGTGAAACATTAGCAAACTGTCCAAAATCTATGTGGACCATGAAATCTGCAAGGACTCTAATAAATCTAAATCTCTCTTTTCCTCAGAGAGAAAATCTGCATTGCAGAGTCGATCTGTCCCTCTTCATCACCTGCAGATCACATCAGATTGGTTTCACGTGCTGAACACGTTAACACCTTGACGAATACTGGAGTGCTTAATTTGAGCCAGTGGTTGCTGTTCGGGGCCACCAGCACTCATGCACTTCTTTTTCTGCATCAGAGGAAAAACACACAAACTGGAAAGTTGGAGGAAGAGAAAGACGAAAAAACGTGACAAAAAGAGAAAGCAGGAACCTGCAAGAGTTAGATAAGGGGGCAGAGATTTTCTGGTAGTAGATTAGAGCTGGATCAACATTTTATAGCACCTACCCCTGGCTTCTGAGCGGAGCTTTGGGCACCACACTCACTCTTTTACAAATTAAGCACTGCAGTAGCAGTGCCCTCCCTGGAGGCCTATGAATCAACCAGCAGAGCTCCTGAAGCTGGCTCTGGTGGCTCAGAGAACTAATTCATCCACTCTAGGAATTTGTGTTGAGCTCATCCTCGATGTTTTGAATCCTGCAAGGCACACTCAGTCTTTCTTCCTTCTGAAGTCGATGAAACGAATACTATTCAGTTGAGTAACCATAAACATCTGTTATTCAGCACCAAGATACCCCAGGTGGTGAAGATGCACCTTACAAGTACACATTTTATATTAAGAAGGCCAAGAATGCAGCGAGCTGGCTTACCATCTGCACCAAGAGAAACGATAACCGCAAGGACCGAATCAAAATCCTCAAACTCTTACAAATATCTGGAAGCAGAGGTGTCCCCCATAAACATTTCTCCCTGTTGCCCCTGACTACTGCCACATAATTTTTACCATATTGTGAGATTTTTGAGTCAGGAAGGCAAACACTTTAGTGTCGCCCCAAAATTCCATAAGCAACTCGCACACTCTAGCAGTCAATCAATCAATCAGAGTACTTGTGTAGCGCACTACTTACCCGTGGGGGTCTCAAGGCATTGAGGAGCGGGGGTGCTGATACTGCTCGAAGAGCCAGGTCTTGAGGAGTCTTCAGAGGCGTCACTAGGGTTGGTGTCACCCGGTGCGGGTAACTCATGGTGTCACCCCCTCACAACTTACCACATGGACCTCCTCCGCTTCAAGTCTGCCAGTGGACACAATTGGAAAATAACGGGATCCTATAGAATCCTTAGTAACGTTTGTAAATTTAATTTGTCACACCCCTATTTGAGGGGATAGCGAAGTCTATAATCATTGCTCCTGAGGAGGGAGCAGCCCTGCTAGCCCAGAGGAGACGGCTTCCCCCTCATTTCATGGCGAACCTGGCGGTTTAACCAGATTTAACTGGTGGATGCGTTTCTGCCAGGCAGCTCTCCACCATGGTGGAGTCGTGTGACAATGACACCGTAGTTGAGCCTCCCACCCAGGCTTGGACATCGGGGGGAGCTGCTCTTACAAGCTATTCCAAATAAAGGTCTCAGTTTAATAGCACATAAATGCCCAATAAAGGACAGCCAAATATAGGCCCTGCCCCCCTTACTGTACTGTGATGGGAGTGACAGAAGTAAATGGTCTGAAAAATGATAGCGCCACAGATTCACCCCTTGTGTCGTCTTCACATTTCAAATTACAGATGGCTGCCAGTGCCAGGTCCCATGATAGTGAATTTTACGGCACATTTTTCATTACATATTAAAATTGTATCAACTTTCAAAGCACTTCAAATAGTAGATGATGACCTAAAAGAGCACCAGGTTACCCACCCAGTCATTTGTACCCATAGACATTCTTTCAGAGAGCATCAAAAATAGACACAAGTAGTGAATCAGAGAGAGAACAAAGTAAAAGTGAGACCAGCCCCCACATGGTGTGTAGCGAGCAAGCGCAGTGAGCAACCACTACTAGGGGGAGTTTGGGGGGTTGAACTTCTCCCCTCCCAAGAAAATTTGGGAGACAGAAAGGTCAAAAACAAAGCATTTTTCAACACATATTAAATTGTTTTAAGGTTATAATGAGTTATTGACAGAAAAATGTATTCAGAAAGTGGCCGTGGGATATGCTTCTAATAGCAGAATGTCCCCAAATACGATAAAATGTGGAAGCACAAGTCATTTTTCTCCGAGCCATGGAGTTCCTGTCATCATTCAGCACTTCTCCCTTTTCCACAACAGCAGTTCAAACATGAATGGCTAAATATCCTAGTTTTCAAAACTTTTCTAAATAATAATGGCTCAGCCATATTTGCCTCATAATGCAAGATTTGCAGCATGATGTGACCATTTCAACTAATACATTGTTTGTAGCTCAAACGTATCAAAAGTTAAGAAAAAATGTGACTTGTGTTGCTGCGGAGTAGATGACATATCTCAATGTTCTATGTTAGGATTTTAACTTATAAACTGCAAGTAACAAAAGGATCGCTCTGACAAAAGCAGTAGCCCACCACCCGCTGGCCTATTTACATAATTATGTGCACTTTGTGATCTGCATGGTACATGTTCTTTGCAGCAGGTACATTAACCCTCTGAGCTACCTTTCCATGAGTCAAATCTTCCATTAGATAAAATTCCGATCTCTCTCTAGGAAGAACATTAATCACCAGAGTCATCATGAAATTTTTGTTGTTACCGAAAATTGCTGGAGGGCAGGGAGGAGGCACTGGTTATTAAGGCTGGTTGAACTTGGTTCCCCAGTTCCAAATTCAGCAGCTCCTCTGCCCATAGTGCCACATCCTCTCCCCCACTGAACACCATTCTGCAGTGCCCCACTGAGAAAAACTCAGACTGCCTTCAACTACAACCCAATTGTTGCCACTGCGCTACAAATACCTGGATGCGGCTCAATTACGCACTAGGCAGGAAGAGCAATATGTGGCCTACAAAACAAAAGTGATAGCATCCTGGAAAAAGCAAACAATCAAAGGGAATGCAAAATTTTGCAAACCATGTGAAATGTAAGCAGGAGCAACATGGTTACCTTAACGCTTTTACACTCAGTGTTCAGAAATGAGTGCTTTTGCCTGAAAAGTTAAGGACATGACTCGGGGCCCTGAATGGACCCATTTCAATGGCCATTGCTTATATCCTTACAAAACGTTAGCAGTATCTATGGTAAAAAAGACAACATCTCTAGATGCAGAGCAGCAGTACAAATTTTGTTTTTGAATCCTCACATTGCAGTACCTCCAGGATTGGTGCACTAGTTCCAAGCCCAGTGAAAACAATGCCAAGACAACAAAAATAGCGCTTCACTGGCAACCTCTGTAAAAGTGGCGCTAAATGTATTTGGGTGTGAATAAAATCATTCTTGCCAGTTTGCTACCACTAGTCTGTCTTACTTTATTTAGTTAATTATTTTTCATATTTTTTAACTTTTATTCCCGATGCTGCACTTTGGAATTAAATGTCAGAAAAATACGACATTGATTTCCAGCAAGAACTACAACCCATTAAAGGCAGTGGGGAAAAACAAAAAGAAAGTAAAATAGCAGCTCCAGGGACAGTCCAGAATCACCAAAGGGACTATGTAGAAAGCTGACATCGATCTCGCTGCTCACCTCACAAGTCACAACCCATTTCAGACCAAAGAAATCATCTTTGAATTACATCCATGGCATGACCCACATTTGAAGTAAAACTGTGTGAAGACTGTGAACCACTCTTAGAAACTGCAACGCGCTCCAGTCAGAAAGCTAACAGCGTGGAGAACTCAAAGGCAAATCAGCAGGGCATCCCTTTGGCACTCATGATGAACCCCGCAAAAACTATCATCTGCATCACTCACAAAGTAAAAAGAAGAGCAGCCTGGGTTATTATTGGTGCGTTCCCCCGTGCCGGTCCGGAGAAACTCACTGACCCTCATAGTGACGCCGCTGCGCCTATCTGCACCCCCCACACACACACTTCCAATATCTGCTCTTCTGCCCGTTTACTCTGTCCCATTCTCACATTGCCGCTTTCTCCAGTCCAACCTGTCACCACAATCTCACACTGAACTTTGTCCAATGTCAAATAAATAAGAAGTCATTTCCACACGAATTTTAAAAAGTACGAGGCTGTGAAATTAAATCTTTGTCTTTCAGAGACAGGAACCTCGTGTGGGTTTTTCTTGTTCGTGCCTCTATCCACCTCAAATTACTACTGATTATTACACCCGGTCCCGTAACCAGATTGGTGTCACCCCATGATGGTGTGACACCCGGTGCGGTCCGCACCCCCCGCACTCCCCTAGTGACGCCACTAGGAGTCTTCTGAAGGTGAGAAGGTCTTGGGTCTGCCTTAGGTGGGTCGGGAGGGTGTTCCAGGTCTTGGCGGCGAGGTAGGAGAAGGTTCTGCCGCCGGAGGTCTTTCGTCGGATGTGGGGAACAGCGGCGAGCGCACGGATGGCGGAGCGGAGCTGGCGGGTGGGGGTGTAGAAGCTGAGTCTGCTGTTCAGGTAGGCTGGCCCGGCGTTGTGGAGTGCCTTGTGTGCGTGGGTGAGGAGCTTGAAGGTGATCCTTTTGTCGACGGGGAGCCAGTGTAGGTCTCTCAGGTGGGGGGTGATGTGGCTGTGGCGGGGGATGTTGAGGATCAGTCGGGCAGAGACGTTTTGGATGCGTTGTAGTCGACGCAGGTGTTTGGCTGGGATTCCTGCGTAGAGTGAGTTGCCGTAGTCCAGTCTGCTGCTGACGAGGGCCTGTGTCACTGTTCTTCTTTTGTCGGTCGGATCCACTTGTAGATCCTGCGGAGCATGTGGAGGGTGTTGTAGCAGGAGGAGGAGACGGCGCTGACCTGCATTGACATGGTGAGGGAGGAGTCGAGGATGAATCCTAGGTTGCATGAGTGGTCGGTGGGTGTCGGTGCTGTTCCCAGCGTGGTCGACCACCAAGAGTCGTCCCAGGCTGAGGGGATGGGTCAGAGGATGAGGACCTCCGTCTTGTCCGAGTTCAGTTTCAGGCGGCTGCTCCTCATCCAGTCGGCAACGGCCTTCATTCCCTCGTGGAGGTTGGTTTTGGCGGTGTGCGGGTGCTTGGTGAGGGAGAGGATGAGCTGGGTGTCGTCGGCGTAGGAGATGATTTTGAGGTCGTGATGGCGGGCTACTTGTGCAAGGGGAGCCATGTAGACGTTGAACAGCGTTGGGCTGAGAGATGAGCCATGGGGACGCAGCAGATGATGTCGGTGGCTTTGGAGCTTAAGGGTGGGAGGCGGACGCTTTGGGTTCTGCCGGAGAGGAAGGACGTGGTCCAGTCGAGGGCCTTCTCTTGGATACCGGCTTCTTGGAGATGTGTCTTTAGTGTGCGGTAGCAGACTGTGTCGAAGGCGGCTGATAGGTCTAGGAGGATGAGGGCTGATGTTTCGCCGTTATCCAGTTGGCGTCTGGTGTCGTCTGTGGCGGCGATGAGGGCTGTCTCTGTGCTGTGGTTTCGTCAGAATCTAGACTGGGACGGGTCTAAGATGTCGTTGTCCTCGAGGTGGCAGGTCAGTTGTATGTTGACGATTTTCTCGTCAACCATCAGCAGCCATCTTGTCTCTCAAGACCTCCAGTCGGGCCTAAAAAGTGTACTCTTTAATCAACTGGGCAGTCAGATCCATGCAGATGGAGCCTACTAACTCCACTTGAGACTGCAAACAGTCTGGCTACGCTATAACCTATGCTCTGGAATTATTTAATTATGTGGCTGTGCTGTTTTCCACATAACTGTGGATTTGCTGATTTTGCACCATAATCCATCACCTGCTGCATAATCTGTGGATTTTAACAAAACAAATTTCTGTTACTGAAAACGAAGCTACACTTGAACTTGTCTGTTGCTCATTGCTATCTTTGGGTGTAAAACATTTACTAATGAGACTAAACCTTGGCCCAGAAGTGTAAACATGTGTAAAAATGTAAAATAATACAGTAAAATCATGTGCAGCATTACACCGCATAATTTACTTTTTTGCCACAAGATTTAATCGCCCCTGCGTCATAACTTGATCCTCTTCTGTCGCATAATTCCAAAGGCCCTGACTATAACCCTTAACGTGCGTCATACTAATAAAGTGACCGGTGATTGTCTGCCGCGAAGGGCCGTGGCCGTGCATAAGTCGATGTGCCCTGTTAGCTGCAATGCCCCTGCGGTCGCCTGGCCTCTGTGCCAGGGGCAGGCTCCCCTGGGCCCTGCGCCCTGCCCTGTGGCCGCCGCCGGTGACAGCCTGAAGGCTCCTCTGAGCGCCGTCAGCCCAGCAGCCTTCTGTGTGTCAAAGATTTGATTAATTGCTTCTGCGGGTGTAGGGGGGGGGGGGTAGTAAGAGGGGAGAAGAAGGGGCGGGGAGACTTCTATCAACTCGAAGTCAGTCCGTGAAAGAGGGCACAGCCCCGCGAGGTCTACTGAACTTCCAAACACTTACTGCGCACTTCAAGGCACGGCTCTGAGCGGGGCTGAGGAGACGGGACGGATGCCCATGACCGAGCACTGACAAGGAACGGGGCGAGGCAAACTGAGACTATTAGAGAAGGGAAGGAGAAAAGAAAGAGAGGGAAGAAGAAGAAGAAGAAAAGAAATAAAAAGAAACGGAAGGCCATTCAGGGAAAAAAGAAGTGAGAATAGGTACACACAGAAAGAAGGGAACGAAAGAAAGGAGTAGGAAAGAAATAACATATAATGAGAAAAGGACTAAAGGAAGAAAGGGGCCCAATATCTACATGAAAAGGAACGAATTAACGAAGAAACGGGAAAAATGAAGAAAAAGGAGTAAAAAGGAAAACATATATACAGATTTTCTTTTTTACAAAAAATGGGACAAATATTAATCCAAATGAAAATGAAGGGAAGATAAAAGAGAAAACTAAAAAGAAAACTACACCTCCAAGCCCAGGATCTGAAAGCGCCGAGCGACATTCGCTGGAGCACCTGTCACCAGCGTGCCTGTCACCAGCGTGCCTGTCACCACCGTCAGCTCCTCGTGCACAGAAACCTTCCTCAGAGGACCTCGCCGGACCTTCAGCGCTGCGCCACCTGCGAGGTAAATCACCAAGCGCTCCCTCACCCAGGGGCTTATTTACAGCCCCTTGCGCCGCCCGTGCGTCACTTTTTAAATGGGAAAACTGACGCACGAGCGGCGCAGGGCTTGTAAAAAGCGCCCCAGTTTCGTGGGTGTCCCCATGCACCTCTTCCCTGGTCTCAGACGAAACACCCTCGCCTGCTTGCTTGTTCGTTGGCTCTAGTTTGAAAGAAGGAAGGCTGCGCAGAAACATATGTAGGTTATAGAACACGGAGTACGTCATAGCAACAACTACTTTTTGAGGTAGCAAGCAACCGGTTTACGGTTGAACTGTTGTTGAGGATGTGAATAAGTCTCCCGCACTAGGTCTCACTCACGTCGACTTCATGGATTAAAACAGTTTATTATCGCTTATTTAAACTTTAGTTCATCATTTTTTTTGCGCTGAGGTGGTCTTCACACCTATAGAAATATAAAATATTTATATAAAATGTAATTCCTATTCATAAAATAACATTTTGCATGAAAGAGACTTGGGGGTTTATTTACAAGCACCTACGCCGCCGCTGCGTCATTTGATCCCATATTAAAAGTGGCGCAGCGGCAGCGCAAGTGGCCCGTAAAATAAACCCCTTGGTTCTGAAGTTGCTCGTTTTGGCTTTCTTCTTCGTCATTTGAATGTTATTATAATTAAAATAAGCCATATATTTTACAATTGTATCTCAAAATGCAAATGCGTTTCTTGACTGTTTTCCCATCTTAAAAACACTTCACAAAACGAAGAGAGACACTGTTTTTCACAAGTTTCTTAAACTGATAACTTCTCTGCTCTTGAGCTGTGTCATTAGAAAAAGGGTTATTTTATCAAATCTGACACTTCAATTGTTATATAGAATCTATTGTTGTTGTATATCACTTCTGGATTTTTTTTTTAGATTAGCATATACCGAACTAGAGATTTCTCCACCAACTTAAATTACAAAACACTTAGCCCCTAGTGCCACCAGTGCGTCACTTTTAATATGAGGAAAAGTAACGTACCGGCGGCGCAAGGGGCTTGTAAATAAGCCACTCACATTTCTGGGGAAATTTGGCACATTATGTATTGTAATGCCCGTCGAGGTGTTAGTTGAGGAGTTCATCTCCCAGCGCATTGACCTTCCGACCCTGAAGGTCGTCCAGGGTTTCTTCAGTGTTTGTTTCTCTTGAGTCTCCCCATGGCCGCGTCTCTCTCTGTCCCCTCCCTGTCAGTGTTGTATCTGCCATCAACTGAATGTGAAGGCGGTGAATACCCTGACCTGAGAGCGGCATAACTTTCAGTGCAGCCTCAGTACCACACACTGAAATCCTAACACCAGGTGCCAGGCCTGTTTCCAAAGTTATCTGCGGGCTTTCCCTTGCAAACCAGTTTCCTGGAATGATCTCTCGGCCACAATTTCCAATCAAACTTCTTCTGTGTCCACTGTGTCCTCACCCTCCTTCCCGCCCCAGCCGGACCCTTCCCACGCCCGCGTGTAGTGGTCCTTGGGCTGTTAGCGCTTTGGTCAGTGAGACCGAGTTGACAACTTGAAGCTTTGGTTGCCGCCTCACTGATAAGGGTGGGAAGGGAGAATTGGAGTAATGAAGGTTACTGGTAAGTGATCCCTGCATTTGGCGATGTCTTTTGATTTCCAATACATGCATGAAAGATTCATCCATACATTGCATGTCCTGGGTGGTTATAGTACCAGAACATTGAGTTTTAAATATCATGCTACGAAAATATAATTGGCAGATTTTCAATATTTACCGTTATGGTACGCAGATGTTAACAACAGTAAATCGCAGGATCAGTGATTCACACTTCAGGCCCTTGAGTAAAGGAGAGGTGATGGCAGACGAGGTCACAGTGTTTCAACAAAAGAGGCAGTTAGTAGAAAGTGAGTTCAAGTGAGTGGGAGCTGATGGAAAGCAGATAGTAAGAGTGGGATGATGGGATACAAAGCAGACCGGGCGAGTCAGGAGTCCCTCTGTGCCCAGCTTTGCCTGAACCAAATATCCAGTCAGGAACGCTGTTTTCATAATTTGTCGAGTCCGTCAAAAGTGAACAAAAGTTTCTAGAGTAGAAAACCAGGCAAAGAAGAACAGGGCAGAGAGACGTGGCCGATATCATGCCTCCGGTCGTCAGCTCCAAGCAAATCCAACTGACCAGCCCTGGTTAGTGAGGGGGTTGTTACTAAGGGATACACGTGATCCATGTGGTTACTACCTGCAGCTTTCAGCAAATCCAACTAACCAACCCTGGTTAGTGAGGGGCTTGTTACTCAAGGATAAACCTGAACCGTGTGGTTACTGACTGCAGCTTTCAGCAAATCCAACTAACCAACCCTGGTTAGTGAGGGGCTTGTTACTCAAGGATAAACCTGAACCATGTGGTTACTGCCTGCAGCTTTCAGCAAATCCAACTAACCAACCCTGGTTAGTGAGGGGCTTGTTACTCAAGGATAAACCTGAACCTTGTGGTTACTGACTGCAGCTTTCAGCAAATCCAACTGACCAGCCCTGGTTAGTGAGGGGGTTGTTACTAAGGGATACACGTGATCCATGTGGTTACTACCTGCAGCTTTCAGCAAATCCAACTAACCAACCCTGGTTAGTGAGGGGCTTGTTACTCAAGGATAAACCTGAACCTTGTGGTTACTGACTGCAGCTTTCAGCAAATCCAACTAACCAACCCTGGTTAGTGAGGGGCTTGTTACTCAAGGATAAACCTGAACCTTGTGGTTACTGACTGCAGCTTTCAGCAAATCCAACTGACCAGCCCTGGTTAGTGAGGGGGTTGTTACTAAGGGATACACGTGATCCATGTGGTTACTACCTGCAGCTTTCAGCAAATCCAACTAACCAACCCTGGTTAGTGAGGGGCTTGTTACTCAAGGATAAACCTGAACCTTGTGGTTACTGACTGCAGCTTTCAGCAAATCCAACTAACCAACCCTGGTTAGTGAGGGGCTTGTTACTCAAGGATAAACCTGAACCATGTGGTTACTGCCTGCAGCTTTCAGCAAATCCAACT
Source organism: Lissotriton helveticus (assembly GCF_964261635.1). NCBI lineage: Eukaryota > Metazoa > Chordata > Amphibia > Caudata > Salamandridae > Lissotriton > Lissotriton helveticus. The sequence continues at coordinate 582,213,145 of NC_136063.1, forward strand.
AACCAACCCTGGTTAGTGAGGGGCTTGTTACTCAAGGATAAACCTGAACCATGTGGTTACTACCTGCAGCTTTCAGCAAATCCAACTAACCAACCCTGGTTAGTGAGGGGCTTGTTACTCAAGGATAAACCTGAACCATGTGGTTACTACCTGCAGCTTTCAGCAAATCCAACTAACCAACCCTGGTTAGTGAGGGGCTTGTTACTCAAGGATAAACCTGAACCATGTGGTTACTGACTGCACTAAGCATCATTCACAAGTTGAATGCTAGCTTTGAAAACCTCATTATAAATGACAATAATATTGATAAGGATAATATGAACAAGGATAATAGACACTAGTGTTTTATAGGGGTCGCTTAGCCTCCATGCTTCCATTTTTATCCCAAGCACCCACCTTCCCATCCATCCAGATCCCCCCAAAAGCCCGATCCAATCCGTCCATCCATCAAGTCATCCACTTGAGCGAGCGCCCTGGCATGTTTGTACAGTAAGATTTGACTCACAAAGACCAGGGGAAAAGTCAGCAACGTTTTCCGACACAATTACTCCCATATGTTTAGAGGAAATTTTCAAACAACTCCATTTGTAATCCTGGAAATTAACACAAGTTGTAGATTTTTTAAAGTACCCACATGCATATAAATTGCACATAAGGAATTTCCACCTGGTGGTGATTTTTATATGGGGGAATGTGTTGCATGGGTGCTTTTGCACTTTTTGCTTCTTTAATGTTTTATTCACAGTGAAAGCTTTCTTTCTCCATGGTCGAGAAACTCTTTCCCCTGCACCCTCTGTCTTAGTGATGCAAAGATGGTTTAAATTTGCAAGTGTTTTTGAAAACCTGCAAACTTACAACGTTGTTGAACGTCATCTGCTTTTTCAGGTAGGACTAGGCCTGTGCTATAATTGCGTAATTGTAGGCAGCTGCCTATGGTGCCACCAGAAATGGTCACGAGAGGATGACAAATTTCAACAAATAGCCTCAAATGGCTTTGTTGCCAGTACACAGTGCCCAAACAGCAAAATATCCTTTTGCCGGGGGGGGGGTGCATCTCAAGCCTAAATTTGTATTACAGTATTTCTGTGTGCATCAATGCTACTTGTGAAGGTAAAACTCCCACTCCCAGTTCATAGCATCAAAAATGGGAATTTACTCATGCAAAAAGATGTTGTACCCATCAAGGTTGATGATGTTGATTTGAGAATTGAGCCCTGGGATTGTACCTCACTGCTCAGATTGAACCCCTTCTGTTCACGTTTTAGTATTTATAAGTAATCAGCTGCATTTTGCCGGACACATTGAAGTGCAGTGATTTTTAATTAAAATTAGATCTTCCATCCATCCACAACTCTCTGTCCACACCCAAACCAATCATCCTACCTTTATTTCTTATCCCTGTCCGCCTATCCATTCATCCATTTGTTAGCCTTCACTTTTATAATACACCATAATAAAAATACATAGTATCCCACCTTAATATCAACTCCACAATATCAAGCAACCAGAATATTGTGGTAAAATATTGAGAACCAAAATATCCACAAGGTAAGTATGTATACATAAGTATAGATTTACTATTCTTAACTACGCATATATATGTACCATGAAGATACATTGAAGGTATATATGTTGTCATGGTACATGTATGTGGAATTAAGTAAATCCAACCTACACTCAATGATATATACTTCACTTCTTGCTAGTTTATTCTTCAATTATTCGGCCAAGATATTTTGGTATCGTAATGTTTCTGTAGTCGATATTTGAACACGCAATCACATGGATCATTCACTAGCATACAATGTGATTTATTAGAAAAAAGAGGCAGTTCAACGTATTATCAGTGCATTGATCCGCTCAATTATTTTTGTAGTGTTTAATTTTTTTTTGTATTTTTTGTATAGCATTCACATAGTCAAGCAATTTCTAGGTGCTTTTACAAATTAAACAAACATATATCAGTACACAATATCAATACACAACAAAAGTAAATGGTAGTTAAAATCAGTCATTAAAACAGAGATCACAAATAGATTTTGTAAGCTTGTTCCTGAGTTTAGTCTCAAGTATCCTCGGGTTTTTTTTCTCATCTGCTGTGCATTTGTTCATTGACACTGAATCGGGCTACATAGTTCCACAGGCTTTCTCAATATAATTCAGAGCTAAACTGGGCAATATATTCCATATCTTAGACAGTGCTCCAAATAATAATAATAATAATAATAATAATAAATCCACATTTGTAAAGCGCACAATCACCAGCAAGGGTCTCTAGGCGCTGGGGGCCGTCTGGAAGATTAAGCAAGCTATTGCCCAGAGTCACAAGGTGCTGGGCTACTTTCAGGCGGGCAACTAGAGCCAAATTTCGGGGTGGGGACTGAAAATATTTTGGGGGGGACTAATTCTTCCAACCATGGACAAAGGGGCTGTGAGAAGGGGTGACCACACAACAAAAGCCTCATTTACAACTAAATGGTCTTTTAAAGACCTGTTAAGTACTCGGGCGGGGCTGCAATTACATGCTCACCAGCCCGCGAAGCTGTGTCACCCCGGGCTGACAGGCATGACGGGGGGGGGCTGAAGCCCCGTGAGCCCAATGGGTGTTGCGCGTCTGGCTACTTTGCCACCGGTGCCGGGGATTGAACCGTTATCCCCAGATTCCGGAGTCAGTCGCCCTAGCTGCGGCACCACACCTCTTCCCTCGGATCTTCATACTGCAATGAGAGAGCGAAATAAGATCTTGGGACCCTCATCCTCACTGTCACGTGCTCTGGGCTCAACACTTAAAAACAGAGAGATTTTTGGCAGATCTTGAAGCAGATGATGGACTGACATAAGCCCCCATCACTAGTTGGCCACACCAGGGAAATGTATTACCCTGGGGTGAGTTATTTACCAGCTGTGGTAAATGCCTCCTATTTTGTGTTTTCAACTTGTAAATAAGGGATAAAGTTCTGCAGGTTTGGCCTGCTGGAATCTATCAAAGGAAAGCTGCGAGGGTGTGATAATTATCACCAAACTTGTCATCCCCATCCCTTTGCTAACCACAGATTCTCCACATGAGTTGTTCAAACCAGGATAAAGGAGGGGTGACACAGGATCAGGACATTTCAGGCACAGACTTTTCACCATGCAGGCTGAGCCATCTGTCCGTTTCCAACCTTGTACCTTTGTCACACTCACCACCGCTGACCAGTCACAATTATACTCATGATGGAGATTGAGCAGTCTTTGGCCTACATTTCGACTGGCCCAGAAATCCTAAACACCCGGCAAATTTACTGATGTCCCCAAAACTCCCAGTTAAAATTCCCCCCAAACTCGTAATGCAGCCTCTATCAGGAAATGGTATTCAGTTGACATGGAAGACTCCATTATTTTGGAAAAGAAGTACAATCCTGCGGTGCACCACAACTTACTGAGAGCTGTGGTACTATACACATAATTACCACATTTCACCCGACTGCATCGAGATCGCTGCCATCGCCTCCTTTCCCTCATGTTCATACAGAGCGGAACCCCTAAATGCACAGAGGTATATTTACAATGAAATGGCGTGGCGCACAAGCAACTCTGCTGTGCTGAGATTAGTCATTTAAAAAACACAGGGATGCACAGTATTAACATTAGTACGGCCCATTCCTGTGCTCACCCCTGTGCCAGCTCTAAAAAGCTGTCTAGCGCCAACCCAAGCACCCTTATGCCATGGTGCAAGGGTGCCTGTGTTGCATCGATGATTGTTTATGTGCAGGAAGGTGCACCTTCCTGCACTTAAACAATCATTAATGGCAATTTGTTCCATCTATTTGTCCTGCAGAATGCAGTTCTGCAGCACACATAGAAAAAGCAAAAAACGAAGAGAAATACAAGTATTTCTCCTCAGTGCGCCAATCTGATGCCTGCTTTTGTATGGCGTTAGTTTTGAGCTCTGCCTCAGATGTACCATTTCTTATAAATCTAGGGCAGCGTTAAAAAGCAATAGGTGTTGCGGTGGAACGCCTGCAGCAACACCCATTACATGCCCCTTTGATGCCGATACCTGCATGAAGGGTACAATATTTCAAAGCGGCGTTAAGCCATTCAAAGTGGCTTAAGGCCACTTTGTAAACATGGAGAAGGGCATTGCGCCACCAGAGCATCCTAAAAAGTGATGCTCCACAAAAACTTCTCCGAGCAGGGAATTACAATGCGGTTGTTACAACGACTACGTTGTAACCACGCATACCATTACTCCGCAAGTCAGATCAACAACTTGCGGAGGGGGCAGAAGGTGTTGGATTTCAAATCCAACACCCTCCCTACAGTCCGGACAGACTGGAGTTGAAATAGTAAATTATACTATTCCAACATCCAGCGCCCCCCTCCGCAAGTCATTGTTACGACTTATGGGGTAATGGCATGCGTGGTTACAACGGGGTCATTGTAACGACCACGTTGTAATTCCCTGCGGGGGAAAAGGATGCGTAGAAAAGCGGTTTATTCATGCTGCGGAGGTGCAATGCCCTTGTAAATATTCCCCTAAGTGTCCTAAAATCCGCTGTTCGATTTTAAAGTATCAGCGCATGGAAAATACTTTAATGACACTCAGGAGTAAGAAGTTACCAAGCCAGCAAATGTGCACTATGTCACAGTGCAGCTCCATGGCCTCTTACGGGTTGCCCATAGTGGCCTGAGGCATTCTGTAATGATGGCCAAACCTATGACTGGAATCACAATGTTAAGTCACAACACGTGGAGAGCAGCAGCAAAGGTGGCCTCAGAAGGAGACAAGCCTGCCCATTCTTTTTCACAGGGGATGTTAAATTCACTGCTGAAGGGTCTGACCGTGCCTGCCCTTGTGTCAGTCTGAAGCAGGCACCCCCATATCAGGAGGGCTGTGGTGCTAATGCAGCGCCTAGTAAAGCTACACTTTATGCTATTTTATATTCATGTTTGTTTATACTTCTCTAAACAAAATGGTAAGTTCTTTCCTAAATTTGACAACACTGTGCTTCCGTTTCTTATCACACATGGTGGGCGTGGGTATCCTTCTTGAGAAGTGCACACTCCTCTGTAGATAGGGCTCATCTCACTCCTTCTATTTCTTCAAATGTGTGGAGAACTTTAGATAACTATATGGATTTGGCCTCAAGGGGGTTGGTCGACCAATACCCCTTTGTGACGTCTGATTAACTGTTGTTTGTAGTGTCTTGTCTTGTTGCGCCATCAAGAGAGATCCTTCTTCTTTTTCTTCTTTCCTCTTCCTTCTGTCTTCTTCTTTCTTTCCTTTCCTCTGCTCTGTTCCCTTTTCTCTTTCTCCTTTCTTTCTCTATTTTGTATATAATGATACCGTTTATGAGTTCCTCTGATTCACTAATGCCACTCTGTTCCATGATTTTTATGTTACTTTTAAGATGTATGAGTTGTGGCAATTTCTCTGTTATTCATGATATACTCTGATGCACCTGTGGATTTTTCCTATCGGTATCATTATGAATTGTATCTAACTGCTTTTATCTTTTTAAAATCTTAATAAACATATTGAACTAAAAAAAAAATTGATAACACTGGTATGCCTGCTTGTCAAGGCAGGGTGGATTAACTCTTAGTCACCAAGCTCCTTTTTATTGAAAGAAAATATGCACTAAACACTAGTTTGCCTACCCGGGCACCAGTTAAAGTCATTCATTTGGCTTTTGAGTTTGATGTAAACCACCAGAGCTCAGCTCTCCCTAGCAAATTCTCCAAACCATATGATTTAAATGCTAAAGTGCCAGTGACTATAAAAATCTTCCAGAGGTTTGTCACGAGAGCTGCATGATTAGACAGCACTTCAGTTCAAGCCTATGTCAGGAAATACTGCTCTGAGGCCAGTGGCAGAATGTACATTTAACTCCAGATGTTTGGCTTCCACTGGGGACTGCATTACGAGGCCCTGGGCAAGTATTCAGCAGTTTTACATCTTGCGAAATAACATCACACCCTTAATGTCAGCATTAGTGTCAGCCTGTTCACGTTTCTCTTCGGTAGGCCTTCACCAGCAGCGCACACTTAGTAACCCATCTGGCTTTAAGCAGTGATACAGGCTTACACCAGGCCACCAGAGGTGTAGCTTGGTCAGTAAGATTGGAGAGTGTAAGCTACAGATTTCCCAGCAATCACACTGGCATATAATGTTAAAATATATTACTAGAAGCAGGGCACGAGGGGGGCTTAAGAGCCAGTGGAAAAAGAGGTGTGCGGATTGCTAAGGGTACTAAACACACAATAGTTTTCAAACTAACCAGGTTTTAAGGCATAGACGAGAAAAAGAATGCCTGTTTTTGTCAGTGTGGGCATGTCAAAATCCAGGGTGGAATCCAACAGAAAGAACCTGTACCCAACTATTTACTATATAATGCATTTTTTAGGGGGATGTAACACCCCAAATACCCCCCTGAAGCTATGCCCATGTCGGCCCGAGATGAAGGGGTAGTGGCAAGCCAGGGGTATGATTAAACATTAAACCCAAACATGGCTACTCCTCCCAGTACACAGACCTGCCTCCACTCTTTCTTACCTGAAAGCATTAACTTGGCTGTATCCCAGGCCTTACTTGCCAGATGAGAGCTGCAATATTTTTAAAATCAGTAATTAACCATTGTAGGCTCTTGAGGAACAGCAAAAAAGGACAAAGTCGTCAACTGCAAAAGAGCCATAATGAAACGAGCACTGACAAAGCCAAATGGTCTTGTCTTTTTTTTTTGCTAATTCTGTTCAGTACCAGTAAAAAAGAAAAGCAATCATGGGCAAAGCCATAATGTTTCACTTTTGGGAAATACTGGCTTTGCCAATGGCATTTGGCGACGTCTGCGGCGTGATGTTGTGAAATGCACTTACGTCCTCTGCCAAGGTTTGCACTATGTGAAAATACCAAAATGTGGATTCTGCCTGTCAACCATGCTCTAATCTCACCCTCAAAGAATTAATGACAAAGCATTAACGTCTGATAGGAGAAAGGGATACCCATCTAGTGGCTGAATTGTAGTGTGAAACTTGAGATTCTGACATGAAACCTGGCTTTCTGTGTGATCCTAGGCAAATATTTTATTTCCCTGTGCCTTCTTTTTTGTTCATTATTAGATATGAGAGCACCTCACATTTGCGAGTTCATGATTCCACTGTACCAAAACCCTATCTTGTGTTTAATAGTCTATAATAAGAATTTAAGCCACATATAGGGTACACATGACAAGTGACTCGCCTATTCGTTCACTAATATCATTGCCGTGGCAGGAATGTTTCTCAGTTCATTTTTAAAAACTCGAACTTTTAATAAATACTACTCAAATAATCTGATGTGCGAAGTTGAGACGCTAAGGCATGTTAACCCCTTCTATGCTGGTGACGGAACCACTCAGTCACCAGCCACGAGTGGGCTGTGCTAATGACGGAGTGGTTCCGTCAGGGCTCGGCCGTCACAGCCCGGCCACCACGCCTGCGCGGCGTTGATTTTGCACCTGCGTGGCACGTTCTATTAGGCGGGCGGGGCCGTGACGGAACCACTCCGTCATTAGCACAGCCCACCCGTGGCTGGTGACGGAGTGGTTCCGTCACCAGCATGTTGGCGCCGCACGGCCCCCCTCCCCCCCAGCGCCACGGCGGAATTACCGCCGCGGCCAAGGGGTTAAAGAAACACAGCTTTGTGACTTCTGAAGATGGTATAATATTCTAACATGCTCTTTGTTTTATGTTATGTTATGTCATGTCATGTTATTTAATGTTATGTTACCCAGGAAGGGTATCCTGGCAGGTGTGGGTCGGACCTTGCCTAGGATGGGAGGGGCAAATCAAAGAGCTAGCTGTTCAGCTTCGTGTGGAGCTCAAGGAGCGAGGAGGAGGCTCTGATGTGTAGTGGTAGGTCATTCCTTGCTTTAGGAGCAGTGTACGAGAAGGCTCATCCCCGGATGCGGTTCTGTGTATGCAAGGGATGTGTGCAAGTAGGATGCAAGAAAGATGATTTACATGCCAAATATTTCATGGGCTCGGCTCGTGCTCGGGCTCTTAGAGCCAAAGCCAAAGCCGACCCTCGGCTCACACTGTTAATTTGTTGGCTGGTCCACCTCTAACAGAGAGCGCAGGAAAGCATGGGAAGCTAAAAATGTTAAGTGGGAGGAAGCACCGAGAGAAGGGAGAGAGCAAGAAGGCGTGTGTACGCCCATATAGTTCAAAAAGTAATGTTTCGTAAATGTAAGCAATGTAAAGATACAAGTCCTCGAATCAAAAGAGAGATAAAGAAGGCATTGCGCAAGAAGAGGAAGGAAAGCCACTGAATAAGAAGCAACCAAACGAGATTGACAAGAAAGCAAACTAATGATAAGCGACTGGCTCACCCAAAGTCTACTGAAGCTGCCTTTTGACTTGGTTTCTGCTATAGAAATACCACATTCATACATACTGTGACTATGGGTTTTATCCGCAATGGAATTTTTGAGAACACAGACCTAACAATGCACCTGACCTTGCCTTTCTTGTAAAACTGAGTGTAGGACTAGCAGAGAAGGCAAGTTTTAAAGGGAAAATAGATGATAGAGAGGGCAATACAGTGTCCTGTATGCAGACTTAGTTAGTTTTGGTTTTTGTGACTGCCCTGCAGCACTCCCACCACCGGCTGCTACTGATATACACAGATCAGTAAAAAGGGCCAACAGACTCTCACCTATTCCCAGAGTCCGAAGCTTTTGACACAGCAAGGATTCAAGACCCATCGAGGGAAGTTCTGAAATATACATAACCTTCAAAAAGAGGTTAAGAATAAAGCAGTGGTCTAAGGTTTCCATGCCGGTAAGAAAAGTGATCTATTCCTTTGGAAGCATGGCGGGTCTGTCTGAGGAGTCTCACAAGCTACCCAATATTATCTGTGTGTTAAGTCTATCTATCTCTCTTTCTCTCTATCTCAATGTATCTCTGTCTTTCCATCGCTTTATTTCTCCAGTCTATCTGCAAGCTTCCCTATTTGTCTTTCAGCCTCCTATTCTAATATTCTCCGCCTCTGCTATTTATGTTTCTACTGTTTATCCATCTACACACAGAGATACTTTTTCCACTGAAAATGGTCTGAATTCTACAATGGCCCCGCCACCACACCTGTGCTTAAAGTTACGTTGCATTGCATCGAAGGATTAAATGCCATGTTTTGACTCGAATTGGTTAAGTGTTGGGCTAATGGTTATCAAAACTGATTAGAGTTCTGGGATCCACATGGTCTTACAAATTTGGAGTTTGGTGGAAATTGAATTAGTATTTTAATACTTTTAAATAGATTTTAGGTCAGCTTTTGCCTGTTTTTATCATGGGCTTACCATTGGGTTCTCCAAAGAACACCCTTCAGGGCAAATTTTTATTTACATTGTCTGCATTAAATTCAGCAAATGTGACACGGACCTGCACACCTGAAATGGTGACATTTGATGTAGCTAATCAGAGAAACATACCTTCAATAGTGTCCCCCTGGATACCTATAATGTGAGCTGGCACTGGGCACAGAAGACAAACATGTTGTAACAGTGTACAGGAAACATGACGTGCACTGCACTCACTACACACAGCCCCAACGGATAGATGGTCGGTTAGTGTCTGGCTATTGTGGCGCAGCCTTAGTCCACGAAGCCGGGGGAAGTTCCACTTTATCTGCTTTATTCCATTTGTGCATTCCCAGCATGCATTGCAAACCCAGTCCTAGGACTGCAGATTGTCAGCAGAGAGCACGTATTTTATTAATACCTTACACGTGGTATGTGTGTATTTCCCACTCGTGCGTTATTTATGACTAAAGACCCGACGCTTCCGACAGTTGACCATCTCTGCCAACCTAGAAACTACATTGAATTACACTTTCATTACATGTTTCATCTGTTTGTGGCGTTGCATCACCTTCAGCCTTCCACTGAGTTAGCATTTGAGACATAACGCAAGAAAGACATATTTCCCCACCAAATCGACATACATATTAATTACTTTCTATTTAATGTCTTAATTATTAAGTACTATTTATTCATAATCATAAGCCCTTCCTTTATCTGCCAGCACTTTTTCTGAAAAAAACGAAAGAATGCAGAACATAATTACGAATAAATCATTAAATGCAGAACACAAGCTGGAATGGACAGGCTGGTCGCTAAACCCCGGTCTGTGGGCTGTGCTGGCACGAAGCGGCTCCTGCAGAATCCCGGCTCCTGTCGCCGCGCTGTGCAGAGGTTGACCTGCGGCACGTGCCAGGTTAAAAGCGATTGTACGGAAAGAAAGCTATGTGCTTGCTCTGTTCAGTTTGTGTTCTAAGGTACTCACCCATACGCTTCTTTTATTTTTTTTATCGGACATACTTATTTGAAATAAACGACCTCCGACCCCTTTCGACATTTCCGTTATTTCTTTGATTATTTTTTATACTTTGGATGTTTGGCATACTACTTACGTTTGGGATGTATGTATCACTTTAAATGTGAATATGTTTAATAATAAATAAGTAGTGTTAAAACGAATTATTTTCCCAGTTTTTCAGAGTAACAACTGCGCGACCTTGCTGCACTGAGGAAACACGCTATTGTGAGGGGTTTTATGTTTGAAAAGCAGTTCAGCTCGCAGATTGGCGGCTTTGAAATTTTGCGTACACCCTAATATCTGCGAGTTAGACGGTGGCACAAGGAGAAATATTAACTTCCGATGCCTCCCTTAAGGAAAATAGTGTCATATGCCATTCACGTGAAGTAACGTCATGCCCTTATAATCATCCTCACTTAAACCGTAAAGGACATATTTTACAAAAATAATGAATTTAAATAATCACAAAGAACATTTTTTGTTTTTACTTTATTTTTTTTAAAACCACAGGTAAATTCCCCACATATTAATGTTGTAACTAAGCTAAAAAAAATGCCAAAAGTGGCAATATTTTCTAAAGAGACCTGTAACATGGTAATTACATCTCAAAGCGGATTTTAGTAAATAAGCGAAATGTTCTGATGTCTTTTTTTAAGATTACATTTGCTGTTCATGCGTAATTTGGGGCTTACTTTTTGTGTTCTGCTGGTGTTCTTTAGCCAGTTTCAAAGCAGAATGTGACAGAAATGAGTCTCCCATTTGCAGTCCGTTAAGCAACATAAGGTCGAGTGGTGTCAAGATCTCTATTCCTCAGATACGGGAGTAAAACATTAACCCCTCTTGTACCGTTCCCACAAATGAAGGGGTTGCTGCTGGTGGGGTTGAGGCGTAAACACCCGAGGCCAGGTAACACGCGGATACAGTGGGGCTTATTCCCAAGCCCCATTGTACGTCAATGTTTCCCATATTAAAAGTGACGCACAAGCGGCGCACGGGGCTTGTAAATAAGCCCCAGTGTTTGGGAACAGACGCAGCTGCTGTTCTGGTGACACTTCTCGGGCTAGGGGGGACAGAGTCCCCTTCCTGAACACTGTGGGGGCTCCGTGCACTTGAGCACCCCTGACTGACGCTATGATGTCGCTACCAGGAAGGCGTGCGAAGGTCAGGCAGTAGTAGTCTATGGGTTTGTACTCGCCTGTCACACGGACCACCCCGTCCGTATAAGGGTACTATTGCCACAAGGCTCTGCTTCTACAACTGACTGTTTATCTCATTATACACCTGTAAATGTCACGTTTTTAAAATATAAACTGCTACTAATAATAGGTGTCTCTGAAAACCTCACATTTCTGAAGATACTGAGAAGCGGGGTAGATCGGGTCATTCACTATCCTTTCCTTGAAAAAGTCGCAATTATACTACAACCCTAGGCTTATGCCCACTGTTTATCCAGTCTTCCAGATTTCTGGAGATTTACAATCTTGTACTTCGATGTAAACGCCTTCTCCCGGCACTTCTCCTGCAGACTGTACTTGTATTGATGCGCCACCAGCACCTTTCACGTTTTTGATTTTCTCCACCACCAATATTTTATTTTTCCTGCTGGAGAAATAAATCCTTTCCTGTACACCACGATGAAACGTAAAGTTCTCGACCGCCATGTGCAGACTTACTAAAACCATTAGGAGTGGTATGTCCGCAAGCTGAGTGGAAGCGCCACTGGGAAGGTACGTGAATGAATGCAGGTACATTTTCAGAGGTACTGGTTTTCCCGACCTCCCAATGGTCACTCTCTCGTACCTCTCCCCTGGAAACACCCACCCTCCCTCACTTAACCCTAAATGTATTACTGCCGAAAGTTCATCCTATTATCACATTTGTCGTTGTACACACTGCAGATGCCGACAGGTGCGGGGAGATGAGGTTTTCGTGGTTGGTTTAGCACACTTAAGTTAAACACAATATCTGCTTCTGGCCCGAAGTGATTTGCCCTAGATCACACTGAGCTGGAATCTAGGAGATGAATCCTCCGGGTGCCAAATTAGGCAATTTAAAGGCGGCGATAGGCGCTTTTTAATTGAAGCCTAACATCTGTATTTTGAAAAATTGAAGCACACACAGACACAAACAACGAACGCGATGCATTGACATTACAACAGAAGCAGTAAAGCCCATAGATTAATAGGTAAAATGATTCTGACTGGAGCATCTCTTAGGCAGTGTCCGATGTGTCCCTCTGTCGCCGTGACCGGTGCCGCCGTGTGCTTTTCTTGCTCGGGGTGCCCTGTGAAGCCCCCGGGTGCAAGCGATGCCGCAGCCACGCACAGTGTGGTTACTGTACTGTACTGCACTCTGGAATGCCATAGAATGTTCTGGCAGACATATAGACGGATTCGTTAGGCATCTAAAGATCTCCGAATTTGCAATAAACAGTAGGTTTTTTTTAACACTCGCATTTATCAATTTATAACAATAAACAAGTAGTAACTGAAGAGTACTCTAACTGTTAAAGGGGTACTTTTAAGGACACTCTTCAAAAACATTTTGGGCATCATTCTGAGTGCCCCAGTGATATCAATTCTGAGGTAAAAGGCAGCGTGCATAAATTGCATTCAAACCACGAAAGCATGTCATGCACAAACTACACACGGACCCAGCGGGTTTCCCTGCACGGACTCCGTCAGGGTAAAATGGTAAAATTGATGAGCAAAAGAAAAAAAAACGATGTTCAGAATTTTGCTAATCTGAAGAGGGAAACAGGTATACTGTGAATCCCCCATTCTCCTTCGGGACTTGGACAGTCCAGGTTACCTCCCAGGACACTCGTGCCATAGTCCAGTTTATGTGACCTCTTCCCATCCCCGGTGAAATGGGGTCATGTTGGTTCCATATTTTTAGTGTATTTTTGTTAAATAAAATTTGTACTTATTGGGAGTGATTATAAAGCCTTTGCAGCAAAAATTGAGCATCTACTACTACTGGCTGAGTCTATTTCAGAGTAGTTTTCTGGTCTTCACAAATATTGTATATTTCCAGAATTGCGCCTCCTGTATTCCTTCTGGTGCAGCTTTCCAACCTAACTCGGATGGCAAAGCGCACTCGCGCATACATTCTGCTTTTCCCGCAAGGAAAATATTTTTCCAGAGGAGAAACACCTACCTCTGACCTCTGAAAAATGTGCGATGTTAGGGAAACTTGTCCACCCCGCTTACTCTCGTCAGCCTCTTTAGAGAGTGGTTTTAGGTGTGCACATAACGCGGAAAACTCCACTGGAAATGTTTTCTTGCAGGGCCACACAACCAAGCCTTTCATTGGCCAACCCATGACCCACCCCAGAGAACACCTTTGTTCCAGGCTCTGACCAGTAAATTATGACCGTGGAAAATCAGCCACGCCAGCTCCTTTCCTGCCATCATCAATGAACATTACGATTGCAAAATTAACAAAATCCAGTTCCATGAATTACAATATGAAATGTAGCTCAACTATGGTGCACAAAACAGTTTGTGAAACAGACTCTGTAAAAAAAAAAACAATATTCAATTACATTACAAATAAGTATAACAACACCATACTTTCTATTTAATATTTCCTGAAATGTGCCATCGTCACTATAACAGTGATTATTTTAGTAGGAAGAACAGCATGAGTGAAACACTCTCAAGGTTTTCAAGTCCCGAGGACCTGTTCACCCTATGTCCTTTTAATTTACGGCGAAATGCAAAGCCTCTGCTAGTAAGAGTATTATTGTTTTTGCTATTGTTATTTTTGTCATGTATTTATTTATTTGGTTACTTTGTCGGTGTTTTATATCTTGCCACCTCGAAGTATCATACACTCAGCCATGTAAAACGGTGTTGTCTGCAGTTGGGTACCTGTGCAGTATGTGTTAGGGTAATGTGATACCGTTTGTTTGTTTGAGATTGATATGTTGTACTTGTTAGGTTAATATGGTACTAGTTGGACGTTTTTTTGTGTGAGATTGATATTTTGTACGTGTGAGGTTAATTGGGTACCGGTTGGTTGATGTGTGTAAATACACCAAAGCACACCAAATAGTTGTAACTATTATCCCAAACTCCAAAGAAAATCAGTATATAAATGCAATTATTTTCAAACTGTGTGTAATGGATCAATATCCTTTTTTTTGTTGGTAGAAGTCCATAAAGAGTCTCAAATCAAGTCCTTTCGTTTATTTTATTTTATTTCTTTAAGCACGGAGAACAGTAGCAGCCGGTGATGTTCGCTTCTTCACGTATATTTAGGTCTCCTCTCAAAGATATTTCTCCCGAAAAAGTTTGGCTCTGTATTTCGGACCTTGATAAGTCCTCTCTTGGTCTCTCTGTATTTCCTGCTCCTCGTGACCGGCAGCAACGTGTGTGTAAGTTTGATATTTTTTACGTGGGATGTTAATATGGTACCGGTTGGTTGATGTTGTGTGTGTAAGTTTGATGTTGTACGTGGGAGGTTCATATGGTACCGGTTTGTTGATGTTGTGTGTGTAAGTTTGATATGTTGTACGTGGGAGGTTAATATGGTACCGGTTGGTTGATGTTGTGTGTGTAAGTTTGATGTTGTACGTGGGAGGTTCATATGGTACCGGTTGGTTGATGTTGTGTGTGTAAGTTTGATGTTGTACGTGGGAGGTTCATATGGTACCGGTTTGTTGATGTTGTGTGTGTAAGTTTGATATGTTGTACATGGGAGGTTAATATGGTACCGGTTGGTTGATGTGTGTGTAAGTTTGATATGTTGTACGTGGGAGGTTAATATGGTACCGGTTGGTTGATGTGTGTGTAAGTTTGATATGTTGTACGTGGGAGGTTAATATGGTACCGGTTGGTTGATGTGTGTGTAAGTTTGATATGTTGTACATGGGAGGTTAATATGGTACCAGTTGGTTGATGTGTGTGTAAGTTTGATATGTTGTAAATGGGAGGTTAATATGGTACCGGTTGGTTGACGTGTGTGTGTAAGTTTGATATGTTGTACGTAGGAGCTTAATATGGTACCGGTTGGTTGATGTGTGTGTAAGTTTTATATGTTGTACGTGGGAGGTTAATATGGTACCGGTTGGTTGATGTGTGTGTTAGTTTCATATGTTGTACGTGGGAGGTTAATATGTTACCGGTTGGTTGATGTGTGTGTACGTTTTATATGTTGTACGTGGGAGGTTAATATGGTACCGGTTGGTTGATGTTATGTGTGTAAGTTTGATGTGTTGTACGTGGGAGGTTAATATGGTACCGGTTGGTTGATGTGTGTGTAAGTTTGATATGTTTTACGTGGGAGGTTAATATGGTACCGGTTGGTTAATGTTGTGTGTGTAAGTTTGATATGTTGTGCGTGGGAGGTTAATATGGTACCGGTTTGTTGATGTTGTGTGTGTAAAATTGATATGTTGTACATGGGAGGTTAATATGGTACCGGTTGGTTGATGTGTGTGTAAGTTTGATATGTTGTACGTGGGAGGTTAATATGGTACCGGTTGGTTGATGTTGTGTGTGTAAGTTTGATATGTTGTACGTGGGAGGTTCATATGGTTCCGGTTGGTTAATGTTGTGTGTGTAAGTTTGATATGTTGTACGTGGGAGGTTAATATGGTACCGGTTTCTTGATGTTGTGTGTGTAAGTTTGATATGTTGTACATGGGAGGTTAATATGGTACCGGTTGGTTGATGTGTGTGTAAGTTTGATATGTTGTACGTGGGAGGTTAATATGGTACCGGTTGGTTGATGTGTGTGTAAGTTTGATATGTTGTACATGGGAGGTTAATATGGTACCGGTTGGTTGATGTGTGTGTAAGTTTGATATTTTTTACGTGGGAGGTTAATATGGTACCGGTTGGTTGATGTTGTGTGTGTAAGTTTGATGTTGTACGTGGGAGGTTCAATTGGTACCGGTTTGTTGATGTTGTGTGTGTAAGTTTGATATGTTGTACATGGGAGGTTAATATGGTACCGGTTGGTTGATGTGTGTGTAAGTTTGATATGTTGTACGTGGAAGGTTAATATGGTACCGGTTGGTTGATGTTGTGTGTGTAAGTTTGATGTTGTACGTGAGAGGTTCATATGGTACCGGATGGTTGATGTTGTGTGTGTAAGTTTGATGTTGTACGTGGGAGGTTAATATGGTACCGGTTGGTTGATGTTGTGTGTGGAACGTTGATATGTTGTACGTGGGAGGTTCATATGGTTCCGGTTGGTTAATGTTGTGTGTGTAAGTTTGATATGTTGTACGTGGGAGGCTAATATGGTACCGGTTTGTTCATGTTGTGTGTGTAAAATTGATATGTTGTACATGGGAGGTTAATATGGTACCGGCTGGTTGATGTGTGTGTAAGTTTATTATGTTGTACGTGGGAGGTTAATATGGTACCGGTTGGTTGATGTGTGTGTAAGTTTGATATGTTGTACGTGGGAGGTTAATACGGTACCGGTTGGTTGATGTTGTGTGTGTAAGTTTGATGTTGTACGTGGGAGGTTAATATGGTACCGGTTAGTTGATGTTGTGTTTGTAAGTTTGATGTTGTACGTGGGAGGTTAATATGGTAACGGTTGGTTGATGTTGTGTGTGTAAGTTTGATATGTTGTACGTAGGAGGTTCATATGGTTCCGGTTGGTTAATGTTGTGTGTGTAAGTTTTATATGTTGTACGTTGGAGGTTAATATGGTACCGGTTTGTTGATGTTGTGTGTGTAAGTTTGATATGTTGTACATGGGAGGTTAATATGGTACCGGTTGGTTGATGTGTGTGTAAGTTTGATATGTTGTACGTGGGAGGTTAATATGGTACCGGTTGGTTGATGTGTGTGTAAGTTTGATATGTTGTACGTGGGAGGTTAATATGGTACCGGTTGGTTGATGTGTGTGTAAGTTTGATATGTTGTACGTGGGAGGTTAATATGGTACCAGTTGGTTGATGTGTGTGTAAGTTTGATATGTTGTACGTGGGAGGTTAATATGGTACCAGTTGGTTGATGTGTGTGTAAGTTTGATATGTTGTACATGGGAGGTTAATATGGTACCGGTTGGTTGACGTGTGTGTAAGTTTGATATGTTGTACGTGGGAGGTTAATATGGTACCGGTTGGTTGATGTGTGTGTAAGTTTTATATGTTGTACGTGGGAGGTTAATATGGTACCGGTTGGTTGATATGTGTGTTAGTTTGATATGTTGTACGTGGGAGGTTAATATGTTACCGGTTGGTTGATGTGTGTGTACGTTTTATATGTTGTACGTGGGAGGTTATATGGTACCGGTTGGTTGATGTTATGTGTGTAAGTTTGATGTGTTGTACGTGGGAGGTTAATATGGTACCGGTTGGTTGATGTGTGTGTAAGTTTGATATGTTTTACGTGGGAGGTTAATATGGTACCGGTTGGTTAATGTTGTGTGTGTAAGTTTGATATGTTGTACGTGGGAGGTTAATATGGTGCCGGTTTGTTGATGTTGTGTGTGTAAAATTGATATGTTGTACATGGGAGGTTAATATGGTACCGGTTGGTTGATGTGTGTGTAAGTTTGATATGTTGTACGTGGGAGGTTAATATGGTACCGGTTGGTTGATGTTGTGTGTGTAAGTTTGATGTTGTACGTTGGAGGTTCATATGGTACCGGTTGGTTAATGTTGTGTGTGTAAGTTTGATGTTGTACGTGGGAGGTTAATATGGTACCGGTTGGTTGATGTTGTGTGTGTAAGTTTGATATGTTGTACGTGGGAGGTTCATATGGTTCCGGTTGGTTAATGTTGTGTGTGTAAGTTTGATATGTTGTACGTGGGAGGTTAATATGGTACCGGTTTGTTGATGTTGTGTGTGTAAGTTTGATGTTGTACGTGGGAGGTTAATATGGTACCGGTTGGTTGATGTTGTGTGTGGAACGTTGATATGACTACGAGCGGTGAACGGCACACTCTGTGTTTTTAATTTCACTCCCCCATCCCGCCCTCCTGACTCCTCCCACCAGGCGTCACAGCCTATTTAGGCTCCGCCCACTTTCGCCTCGCGTCTGACCGAAGCCCTGTGGCAGAGGGCTGAGGACTAACGCGCTGAGCGTTGCAAACTGCTTTTTTAACTTCATTCTTGCCTGTCTTCCTGCTGCTGAGCGCTAGCAGCTTCAAGCTATACTCTTCCCGCTGACTACGAGCGGTGAACGGCACACTCTGTGTTTTTAATTTCACTCCCCCATCCCGCCCTCCTGACTCCTCCCACCAGGCGTCACAGCCTATTTAGGCTCCGCCCACTTTCGCCTCGCGTCTGACCGAAGCCCTGTGGCAGAGGGCTGAGGACTAACGCGCTGAGCGTTGCAAACTGCTTGTTTAACTTCATTCTTGCCTGTCTTCCTGCTGCTGAGCGCTAGCAGCTTCAAGCTATACTCTTCCCGCTGACTACGAGCGGTGAACGGCACACTCTGTGTTTTTAATTTCACTCCCCCATCCCGCCCTCCTGACTCCTCCCACCAGGCGTCACAGCCTATTTAGGCTCCGCCCACTTTCGCCTCGCGTCTGACCGAAGCCCTGTGGCAGAGGGCTGAGGACTAACGCGCTGAGCGTTGCAAACTGCTTTTTTAACTTCATTCTTGCCTGTCTTCCTGCTGCTGAGCGCTAGCAGCTTCAAGCTATACTCTTCCCGCTGACTACGAGCGGTGAACGGCACACTCTGTGTTTTTAATTTCACTCCCCCATCCCGCCCTCCTGACTCCTCCCACCATGGCGTCACAGCCCATATAGACGGGCCTCATGCGTCAGAGCAGCGGACGAGCGCAGCGGGCGCGACGTAGGCGCGCCGGAGTCGCACCAGAGTCAAGCCCGTCTGCGCCCGTCCGCGACCGGCCGGACCCAGGGGCCAGGGATGCTGCCACTGCCATCTCCTATTCATCCCCCGCCCTCTTGCACCTTCGAGCCGCCGCCTGCCCCCTATCGTTTGACACTTGGACACGGATCACTTCACTCGGTATTGCTGGTGACCTACCCCCCTACCTGGGCCCGCTCACTCCCTCCACCTCTCTCACTATCCCTGAGTCACAGATCCGCCTACTGTATCTTAATACTCGTTCACTTGTCAGGCATCAAATTGACATCTTCCATCTACTTATGACTGAAAGGCCTGATGTTCTTTTGCTCTCTGAGACCTGGCTCACGGACGACTCTCTCCCAGATATCTTAGCAGCGCTACCCCCTGACTACTGTCTGCTTAATACCAACCGCCACGGGGGCCGCCCTGGAGGGGGGGTCGCAGCGGTAATACGTAAGGACATCCACGTTATCGCTCCCACTTCCATGACTCTCCCTGATGTGGATAACCTGGTTTTTAGTCTCGGGACCGAGGCGGGCGCAGTTACCTTTATGGTACTCTACCGCCCCCCCCAGTCCATGCCCTCCTTTCCTGCATCGTTTATTGAACAGCTCGCCAGCCTTGCCACTTCTTCCCCACGTATAGTTATCGCTGGGGATTTTAACTACTGGTTTCAGCATAAGGACGCCGGTCCCCATGCCTTTGAACTGTTTGAAGGCCTCTCGAGCCTGACCTTCAGCCAATTAGTCACCTCTCCTACTCATAGTGGTGGTCACATACTTGACCATATCTGGGTCCATGGGGTGAAGCCCTCCCATCCGCTTACCACGCCCTGTGTGTGGTCTGACCACTGCCTTATTGACACCACCATTTCCGTGGTGGGTCAGATTAGGATCCCCCCGCGGGAGGGTGGGATGGCCCGCAAGTGGAAGACCGTTGATCCTTCCAAACTGTTAACCCATCTGTCTCACACACGTCC
The DNA here is from genome assembly GCF_964261635.1 of Lissotriton helveticus. Lineage (NCBI taxonomy): Eukaryota > Metazoa > Chordata > Amphibia > Caudata > Salamandridae > Lissotriton > Lissotriton helveticus. The sequence goes on from NC_136063.1 coordinate 582,233,260, forward strand.
CCCCACCCTCAATAACCTTGACATCAACGAGCTAGATGGCCAAGTCTCCAACTGGCTCATATCAGCCAGCGACACCTTTGCCCCACTAATCAAGTTCCCTCGATCCCGCCACAGCAACTCACATAAATGGTATAATCCATATCTCAAAACCTTACAGCTGGAGCTTCGCCGATCTGAACGCAGATGGAGAAGAGACTACGGCCCGCCAAGCAGAGCCACTTATGTGGCAGCTCGCAATAAGTATAGATCCGCTATCTCTGCAGCCAAGAAAGCCTATGTCTCTGAGAGAATTTTACGTGCCCCCTGCAAGTCGAAGGAGATTTTCAGAGTTCTGGACGAATTTACTTCTGACTCCAGAACGCTCCTGTCCCAGGCCCCGACTCAGGAATCCTGTAACGCACTTAGCACTTTTTTTCTACAAAAGATTGTTCTGATTAAGGACACTATCCCAGTCTCCTCACTGGGCGCTGACTTCGGTACTCCCCCTCACAATGCCCTCTCTCTCACTCAGCTTCCTCCATTAGACCCTACCTCCCTAGCCAGCTTGGCCGCTCGTATCAAGTCTGGTTCTCCTGACGACCACTGTCCACCTTCTATACTGTGTGACATCTGCCATTCCCTACCTGACTGTATCCTCCCTTTGCTTAACTCTTCTCTCCTCTCCGGGACGGTACCCAGTTCCTTCAAGGAGGCCGTTCTAGTGCCTCTGTTGAAGAAGCCTGGAGCTGATCCTGCCGTCCCGGCGAACTATCGCCCCATCTCTCTCTTACCTTTTCTTTCTAAAATCTTAGAGGCCCATGTCACTGCCTGCCTCTCGAGGTTCATCGAGAGTTCCACCTTTCTCGAGGCCAACCAGGCCGGTTTCCGTCCTGGCCATTCTACAGAGACTGTGATCCTGGCGGTTCTGGATACCTTGAGAGGTGGAGCCGACAAGGGTACCTCCCAGGCCTTGGTACTATTAGATCTATCGGCCGCCTTCGACACGGTGGATCATAACATCCTTCTCCATCGTGTCGAACAGGCCGGCATCCAGGGCCTGGCGCTGGCATGGGTTAAATCATTCCTCACTGGGAGATCCCAGTCTCTCAGCCTAGGCACATTTAGGGCACCTAGGGAATACCTGCCTTGTGGGGTCCCCCAGGGCTCCTCTCTATCCCCTCTTCTCTTTAATCTTTATCTTCGCCCCCTTCTTTTTTCTTTGAGGCAGTGGGACGTCACCGTCTTTAACTACGCGGACGACCTACAACTCATTTTCTCTCTAAACTCTCCCTCTGCTATTCCCACCTTCCAGGCAGTTATGTCCCATATCTTTCAGTGGATGTGTCAGAACCAGCTGAAATTGAACCCAGGAAAGACGGAGCTCCTCCTGCCGGGTAAGAGCTCCGTACACTTGTGGAAAAGTAAATTTTGCCATGTTCTGTGTCCCTACGTGTTCCCCATCCTATGTTGTATGTGCATGATTAATATGCATATGTATTCTCCGTGATCGATTAAAGACGCAATTACAGTTGTGTCCATCTCTAGTATGCCAGTTTCCAGTTCTCGTGAAAGCTACGAGTATTAGGCCTATGTAAAGTTACGTTGCCACGTTTCTCAGTGTGCACGTTATTTCATTGTAAAGTCCCCGTTTCTAGGCCTCAAAAGGGCCCGGACACCAGATGCAGCTCCTGTCTCCTGAGCCCTCGCTGAGGAGCGATACAGCCCCCACCTGTATCCCTGACCCTTCACTTACTTCCTGCCTCACAGTGCCCGGCTCGGCCTGGCTCTGCCTGCCAGTCTGCCAAGAGTATGTTATGATTCTAGTTATCAGTCCAGCTCTCCTTCTCTGCATTCCTAAGCTACTGAATCGCATCAATAGTTTCAGTCATCGTCTAGCCTTTACGTCTCCATGTAAGAGAAATACTGTATTTATGGTCATTTAATATTCCTCAACACGCACTACATGTAGAATAATGCATGCACCAGTCTTAGTGTCTGTTAGCCTTTACCCCGATAACTTTTGGATTCTATCAACATGTTCTCTAAACATCAGATACTAGATAGTGTTTAGGTACATGTCGCCCTGACTCTCCAGACTTCAGTCTCTGCTCCTAGCGCAGAAGTCATAGCCCCCAGCTTCTCCTAGTAACACGTCATTGTCAGTTTGCGCGCACCACTAGGTTAGAGGTTCCAGCTCCTTAGGTAGCCCCCTCCATGTTTCCGCCCCATTTTATGACATATTCTGTTACGTTTACATCACATGTCTATGTTCACGCCTCTTGTTACACCTACTTTCACCCTTATCTTTCGCGACTGCTATTGACCACACCCACTGCTCCGCCTATTGTATGTACTGTAATGCAATTGTTTTAGTATATATACTTGTGCACTGTTATTAAATGTTACGCCGATTCCGATCCTGCCCCCGGCAGCGCTGCCATCCTAGTCCTGTGCAGGTTGTCCTGTTCCTGTCTTTATGCTGTATTAAACCTGCAAACTCCTACTACCTCGAATCTTGACTCTTATTTATTGAGCTATCTGTTATTACTATATCCAGTCAAAAATAGATCCGGTATTATTTATTTATATACCACATAATGGCGCCCGAATAGGGACTTGCCCTTTCCCCACGCGCCGGTGAAGCCACGCAAGCCCCCTGATCCTCTGCAGCCGTGACGGAACCATACCGGCCACGTGCAGATATTTCTGCTTCAAGTATCCCTCAGGCCCACGGAGGAGACGGAGGTTGCGGTCCAGCATCCAGACGAGGCGGTGGAGGAACGCGGCGAGTCCCGACCAGAGCCCAAGCCGAGAGTCCAAGGTCCGAGGTATCCGGAGGCCCACCCGTAACAGAAGTCCGAAGTGTGTCCGTCCGGCGTCATAGCAGTCCAGTCCAGTCCAGTCCAGTCCGAGGCCTTCCGTTCTTGCTGCCCGGTGAGTACCGTTGCTGGGGTAGTATCTAGACAGGGTCAATCTAATTGACTCTGGTCCGTGGGTTTGGTGGTACACAGATCCAACACGAAGTGTCCACTTAGGTGGATGCGGGTCCTGACGCGTCTCTTTATGAGACCGGTAAGTTTCGTACTGTTTCAGCAGTGCATCTAGTTTCTGTTCTAGTCAGTTCTGTTCTCGAGAAAATTCATGTATTCTGTTTTCAGTATTCCAGGTAGTATTTTGTCAAGACTGTTATTTTAAAATGTCATTCATGTATTTTAATGTCGTGGAATGAAAGTGGTGTAATTATCGTGTTCATTGTGTATTGTATTGTGTCTAGATTACAGTCCAGTCATGCCTTTGTTTTCCAAACTACGTCAGTTAAAAACTAGGAAAGGTCTGTTAGAAGAAGCAGTTCCTGTCCCGCCTAGGGACAGTCCAGGTCATTTTATGTATCAAAAGCATGGCATAAGTGCCATATTGTATCTAGATTTATGGGTGGAGTACACCAAAGAGTTAGAGGAAAAGTATAGATGGCCCGTATCAGGTACGTGGGATGCCGAGTGCATCATGCGAGTAGAAGAAGCATTATGGAAAAAGAAAGCCAGACAGTCACAGAAAGATGCCATCGAGTTATGGCGCAAAGAATCTCATAAAAGAACCGAAAAAGAAATCAGAAAGTCAGAATTAAGTAGAGAATCCATAGAAAGAGCCCAAGAAAGGGAATTAATCGAAATAGGTGAACGAGTTAAAACCGAACAGTCAGACAGACAGAGGAATGCCCTCATTAAGGGTATGTATCCTCTTCTTGCCGAGGGCTTGCCAAAAGCGACCCCGGATGCATCCAGCAATTTTCCGCCACCATTAGTTCCGACCAAGCTACGTCACAAACCGACCGCAGCTGATATTTTTATCTCGTCCTATTTGGACGACACAGTCCCAGAATATGCAAATCCTGTTCCGTCAGTTCCTGTAAATGATGAAATTCCTGCTCCTCCAGTCACCAGGGCACCTGTTGCAGTATCTGCTACGGTACCCCCGGTCCAGCCCGTAGTACAACTTCCCGCCACGTCAGTCACTCTGCCAGCACGAAGAGTATCAGTCGACGATTCCAGTTTAGGGGCCGCAGGAGGAGGTCCTCCTGGTACCCCGCCGCCACACCAACGTGTAACGTTAGTCGAGTTACATGAACGTGCGTTACAGCGTACGCCCAAATATAAGTCCGTTGCAGAAATCCGACGAGCTCTTACTGAATGCCGCTATGATCCAGTCACAGGCGATGATAGTACGGTTATATATTCCATACGTGTAAGACGGGTGACCGGGTATTTGGACACCCTACCGGATATGAAAGAAGATCTAGACAGAATATATCGTTTCATCCGTACAGGGGATGATCCAGAAAGTATTGGCGAAGCCATGTCTCAAAGGAAAGCTGAGATCCAGCTCATGATATTAAAATTTCTGATTAATTGTTTAATAAGGGAACAAGATTATCCGACCAAAGATCCAGCCGAAATGAGAACCCTGACCAGGTGGAGTGATAATATAGCCGAGGGTAAGCACAGAAGCATCAGTAGTATAGAGAGTATGTACAAGAAAATTCGTAAGGAAATAATAAGGTTACACGAACAACGTAAAACAGCACAAGTAAGTGAGAAAGAGAATGACTCTCCTACCGAAGAGGTAGAGGACGAGAATCCCGCCAGAATAGCGTATGTAGGTAAATCTAGATTTCCAGGCCGACATTTACGCCTAGAACACAAGAAAGTCTTTCATCATCCAGCACCAGAACAAGGCTCTCTAGAACAAGTGTTTCAAGCTACCGATCACATTCTGAAATCACGAATCGGTTATAGTGAATTAAGTACTATGCATAAACAAGAACTAGTCCGATCAGCAGTCCGATGGGTTACTGATTCTACCACCTTTCCAGACGAAATAGTGGCACAAATGTTTCTGAAACTGCCCCCAGCCGAGCAGCGACTGGTGGGTATGTATATGATTCAGCACCTCATTACCTTGTATGAGGGTCAACATTCTGATCCAGGTCCGTTACATGATGTCCTGAACGAGTTACTCCAGTATAGATGGAGAGGTTTAGGTACCGATTTAATTAGTGTCATTCTAGAACAGCGTCATAAATATAGTATGTTTTTGAACCCGCATTTTGTTCACGTCTCACCTCCAGAAAGTAAACCGTTTTACATAGATAGACAGAATCCGTTACGAGAAGTACACCCAGTCAGGACAGCAGATGGTGAAATGCAACGAGTATTTGTTTACACCCCGATTACAAAGATGGAACTCTTAGAGATGAAGAAATTAATCCCCTGTCACGACAAAGATCCAGCAGGGTTCCACCGAGAGTTAAAGGACATGCTCCGTATGGGAGAATATACGTATCCAGATATTATTAAAATTCTAAAGGTCCTGTTGCCCGCAGGGGTATACGAAAAACTCAAGGAAAAAGAATGGGAGGTGGGAGAGAAAAAGATCGATTGGGCAGTTCTAGAAGCTGAAGATAAGATACGAGTACCAGGTACCGGTCTTGGAGAGAAATGTAAAGAATTACCAGAACTGTTAATACAAGTTTTGCCCAGATTGTTAGCCACTAAAAAGGAAGACTGGGATGCAATCTCAGCCTGTAAACAGAAACAAGATGAAGACACTAGTGATTTTTATTCTAGATTTGAAAAATGTTTCATTATAAACAGTGGATTGAAGACGAGTAGCGAGTCATACCCTCATCTTTTTGTTACTAAACTAGTCGAGAATTCAAGCCCACAAGTTAAGAATCGAGTTTTGAAAGTCGAAAGTACATGGCAAGCTAGTACCCCGTCCCAGTTGTTACAGATGCTCCAGTATCACCAGAATAGAATCAGAGAAGAGCAAGAACACGAGAGAAGACGTATGAAAGACACGAAAATGAAAGTACTAGTTGCACAATCTGTTCCTCAAGACAGTCAGAAGAGGGGTCCGAATCAAGTCAGTCATCCTGCAGCTCCCGTTAAAGGGACATGCAATTATTGTAAACAGCCAGGTCATTTTATAAACGAGTGTGCAGTTCTGAAACATAATATAGCCACTGGTAAGACTAAAGAAAGACCACGTCCGCCTAGACAAGAACAAGTTTCACAGACTTCTCAGCCACAGAATGCACAACAGACAGTTCCAACGCCGCAGCCTATCGCTGCAACACAGCATGTTACACAGCAGATGTACCAGTATGCTCAGACAGAGTATCCAGAGTACCAACAATACTCATGAAACAGCCTAGAGAGGGAGGTAGGCTTGCCTCTCATCGAGATTCCTGTAGATCAAGAAGGTCCCTATATTCATAGTCAAATATTAGGAAAAGACAGAAAGTTTCTGATTGATACAGGGGCAAGTAGGACTACCATAAGTCACGATGAGGTTCCAGGGGCTCCGCTCTCAGGCTCTAGAAAAGTTTCCCTTGGATTTTCAGGAAAGCCTATTGTAAACGAGATTTCAAAGCCAGTTATTCTAGAAGTAGGTCCATTGTCCCGCACTACTGATCTATTACTTACAAAATCATGTCCAGAAAATCTGTTAGGCATTAAGACACTGAAAGAACTAGGTGCAGTTATTTGCTGTTCCCCAGAGGGAATACGTTTGTTTTTACGTGACTTCAAGGGTCACTATGTATTACGAGATTTTGATCAGAGATTGTCTAATGTCCCGCAGCATCTATGGGCGCAAGGTCCAACTGATGTAGGTTACATGCAAATCACACCCCATCGTGTGACTCTCAAACACGGTGTAGTGTTACCACGAATCAGACAGTACAGATTACCACCTGAGGCTGTAGCAGCCTTATCTAAAATAATTGACGAGCTCATGGCTCAAGGAGTAGTTGTAGAAACTGACTCCAATGTATGTAATTCTCCGATCATTCCAGTTATGAAACGTACTGATCCAAATGCACCCCCAGTATATCGATTAGTGATTGACCTTCGAGAACTCAATAAATGTATTATTCCCCAGTACCCAGTTGTTCCAGATATTTCATCCCTGTTGACAGCCATTGATTCTGAGGCAATATTCTTTACCGTAATTGACCTCAAGAACGCGTTTTTCAGTGTCCCCATTCATCCGGACAGCCAGTACCTTTTTGGTTTTTGTTTAAATGGAAGGAGCTATAAATTCACATGAGCTCCTCAAGGTTTCACAGAAAGTCCTAGCATTTACAGTCAAGCACTTAAGAGACAACTAGACAACATTCACATGCCAACTGACACTGCCCTGCTCCAGTATGTCGATGATCTACTGATCACAGCCCGTTCTGAACGTGCTTGCGAGCGAGCATCACTTACAGTCTTGTATTTCCTTGCCGAGATGGGGCACAAGGTGTCCCCTTCAAAGCTTCAATTCTGTGTCCAGCAAGTGATCTACTTAGGCCACTTACTGTCCAAGTGGGGTAGGCAGTTGACACCCGATCGTATCCAGTTAATAGCGAGACTTCCTCAGCCCAAGACACAGAAGGAGGTACGTGCTTTTATCGGCCTTACTTCTTATTGCAGACAATGGATTCCTCAGTATGCATTTCTAGCCAAGCCACTGATACAGTTAACGACACAGGAGGCAGCCGTATCGACTGTCCTCCCTTGGACATCTGAACATACACTTAGCTTCAATGAGTTAAAGAAAGCTCTATGTCAAGCTCCTGTTCTAGCTACACCAAACTACAGTAAGCCTTTTACACTTTTTGTTACAGAACGTGATGGTACAGCATTATCTGTTCTCACACAAGATCAAGCAGGACAATACAAGCCTTGTGCTTATTTTTCGAGCACATTAGATCCAGTAGCCCAGGCTCTGCCTGCGTGCCTCAAGTCAGTTGCAGCCACAGCACTAGCTATCAGACAAAGTGATTCCATAGTATTAGGACACTCCTTGACAGTACAAGTTCCACATTCCGTGGAAGTTCTTTTAAACCGAACACAGACTCAGCACTTGACAGTTGCACGTTTAACAGGTTATGAACTGACACTGTTCCAGCCACACATAGAAATCAGACGCTGCAACGTTCTAAATCCTGCTACACTGTTACCGTCAGTTAATTCGAATCCTGCCACACACGACTGTGTGGAGGTAGTTAACACTATGACTAAGCCCAGACAAGATCTGACAGATATTCCATTACCAGATCCTGACCTGACACTTTATGTGGATGGTTCATGTATGAGAACAAGTACAGGAGAACTAGTAGCCGCGTATGCAGTGACTACTGACACTGAAGTTATAGAAACACACCGTATTGACACCCTGTCTGCTCAAGCAGCAGAGCTAGTTGCTCTGACACAAGCCTGCATACACGCCAAGAACCTGAAAGTCAATGTTTACACAGATTCACGCTACGCATTTGGAGTCGTACACGACTTTGGAGTGCTCTGGCAGGAGAGAGGTTTCATGACTTCTCATGGAACCAAGATTCAGCATGGTCTCCTTATTCAAGCTCTGTTAGATGCCATACATTTACCGACATCCATTGCCATCATGAAATGCAAAGCACACACGAAAGTTACAGACATTATTTCTCAAGGTAATGATCTAGCAGATCGAACAGCCAAGCTTACAGCACAGACTCCAGACATGTCAGTTAATCCGACACCGACACATACTCCAGATCCGACTACTAGTATGACAGTTAAGGACCCCACTCAAGATGTCATAGATATCCAGTTACATGCTACTCCCGATGAAATCAAGAAATGGTCCGAACAAGGAGGGGTCCAGACAGATCAGGGATGGGTAACGAAGGGGAAAGCCACATGGTTTCTCCCCGACTCTATGGTTCAAGTCATTATCAATACCGCACATAGTCCAGCACACTTAGGAGAAAAAGCCATGTTAGACAGTATCCAGAACATTTGGTTTAACAAGCATTTACGAGCTGCAGCCAAGCAGAAAGTCCGTACCTGTATGATATATTGCCAGTTTAATCCAGGTAAAAGTGTCCCGGTGGAACAAGGTGGATTCCAGCCCCCTGACCACCCTTTTGAAGTCCTCCATATGGATTATATTCAGATGGAGCGATGTCGAGGTTTCAAGTATGTCCTTGTAGTTGTATGCGCTTTGTCCAGGTGGACAGAAGCATATCCAGTCCCAGATTACACAGCCGCGACCACTGCCAAGCAGTTGGTTCGTGAATTCTTCCCCCGCTATGGACTCCCTAGGGTCGTATATTCTGATAACGGCCAGCCATTCTCATCTGAACTGATGAAACACGTTTCCCTGTTGTTAGGATACCAGTGGAAGTTCCATTGTGTACGCCATCCTGAAGCAGCCGGTCTCGTAGAGAGACATAATCAAACCTTGAAAATACGTATTGCTAAAATCTGTCAAGAGAAAGGTGTGGACTAGCTAGTAGCTCTGCCAGTCGCTCTGTTTTATATGCGCATGGTCGCACATTCCAGATCAGGTCTGTCCCCGTACGAGGTCGTTTTTGGCCGCCCCCCGAATATGTGGGGTACACCTAGACCCCGAAGTATTACAGATGTTTCAAGTAATATGCTGACAGATTACCTAGCTTCCTTGATGTCTGCCCTACACTCTTGTCGTTCACAGGTTGCCGCCGCATTTCCAGACAATACCGAGGTGGCACCGCATGAAATCGTTCCCGGAAGTCTGGTTCTCGTAAGGAACTTTGACCGTTCAAGTCCGCTGGAGCCCCGCTGGAAGGAGCCCAAGCAAGTCCTCCTGGCCACCCGTACTGCCGTCAAGCTGGAAGGCAGGAAGGGCTGGGTGCATTTGTCGCATGTAAAGAAGTTTTATGGACTAAAGACTGTTTCCAAGAACATTTCCGAGGATTTTAAAGACTGCCAAAGTACTATTCTCAAGGACTGTCCCGCAAAAGACACTGATTCAAAGCCCTCCCTGTTAGAGAAAACTCCGCAGCAGGAGTATAAGTTGAAATTAAGGTCTAGTAAAATAAGCCAGCCAGTTTGATTGTCTAAGTCCTCCCCTAGGTGAAACGGTTAGACCGGTTTCTGACATGTATAAAATAGACCCCCATAGAGAGAGAGTTAGTGAGAACTCTAAAAGTTGCATTATTATTTTATGTTTCCTGCTATATCTCAGCCTTATGATTACCTGCACGAGTTATGCATTGCATTTATGTTTTCCAATTTCTCATGTAAATAAGTCTTCTAATACTACAGTAGAGCATACGTTTAGTGATCTGCCTCCTCATGAACTATCTTATCGTCTTGCTATGCGAAATAATTCCTTTATCCGCATGTTACATTATTCACACCAGACCAGCAATGCCACTAATTGTTGGGTGTGTGGTCGACTCCCCCCTTTCCAGACACCGAAGGGAGTTCTGCCACTCTTTCCTTATCCATTTTCACATACTGGTTCGTGTGGAGCATGGTCCACGTTAACGTCATCCTCAACTGATATGTCCTTCCTGAACAGTACATGTTTTCCAGACAAGCAAGGTCTTCCCCACAGAACAGGGTTAGATCTAGAAAATGAAGTTTATAATTTGGGTAATTATTCTTCGAATTTTATGGTCCTGAATGTTCAGTCTGATTCTACTCCAGACTTACCTGCTATGTCAGTACTACCAGTCAAAGGCGAATTATGTGTCAGAAATAATGGTTCCGTACATGTAGGACATAGTGATTGTACTACTATTGTCAAGTATAGTGACAGTGGGAAATCTATTTTCAAAGCTTCACGTCATTCTTATTTTGTTTGTGGTCAGACCGCATATGTTCATCTGCCCCTCGATTGGGAGGGAACTTGTTACATTGCCTTCCTACTGCCACCAGTTTTCCTAGCCCCACCTGACTATCATAGGAACTCCCACCTAGTACATACTAGACACAAGAGAGACCTCCCGATTGTCGATTATACTGAAACTGCTCTAGAACAATACATAGATATCAATAAAGGTGTCTTTCCCTACTTAGGTACTGTCGTGAATAGTAAATTGATACGTAGATTGACCAGAACACTTGAAGCAGTAGTGATTGAGACTACCTCTGCTCTAGGTAACTTAACCGAAGAGCAATCTTTTATGAGAATTGTCGTGCTCCAGAATCGTCTCGTCCTTGACGTCATACTGGCCGATAGGGGCGGGGCATGTAGAGTCATCGGATCTAGTTGCTGCATTTTCATTCCTAATAACGCGCCGTCCGTTTATTCAGCTATAACCAGACTGCATAAAATTGCCCATCTGTTACACCAAAATCCAGGCACCTGGACATGGTCCGGTTGGTTCTGGAGTATAATTTCTGCCTGGGGATGGAAAGTGTTGTCCTTTCTAGGTATTGCAGTAGCGATCACATTCAGTTGCTGCCTCTGTATACAATGTGTCCTGCGATTTGCGGCATTTGTGCTACCTCTTGTATTCCTAGTCCCAAGTCCCGTCCTAAATCCCGTTCCAAGACAATTCGAGATGAGCAAATGATACTTTATGAGATGATAGATGGTATCATGAATATTGATGTTTCCTGATGGAAACGTAGTGACAAGGAGGGAATGTGGAAAAGTAAATTTTGCCATGTTCTGTGTCCCTACGTGTTCCCCATCCTATGTTGTATGTGCATGATTAATATGCATATGTATTCTCCGTGATCGATTAAAGACGCAATTACAGTTGTGTCCATCTCTAGTATGCCAGTTTCCAGTTCTCGTGAAAGCTACGAGTATTAGGCCTATGTAAAGTTACGTTGCCACGTTTCTCAGTGTGCACGTTATTTCATTGTAAAGTCCCCGTTTCTAGGCCTCAAAAGGGCCCGGACACCAGATTCAGCTCCTGTCTCCTGAGCCCTCGCTGAGGAGCGATACAGCCCCCACCTGTATCCCTGACCCTTCACTTACTTCCTGCCTCACAGTGCCCGGCTCGGCCTGGCTCTGCCTGCCAGTCTGCCAAGAGTATGTTATGATTCTAGTTATCAGTCCAGCTCTCCTTCTCTGCATTCCTAAGCTACTGAATCGCATCAATAGTTTCAGTCATCGTCTAGCCTTTACGTCTCCATGTAAGAGAAATACTGTATTTATGGTCATTTAATATTCCTCAACACGCACTACATGTAGAATAATGCATGCACCAGTCTTAGTGTCTGTTAGCCTTTACCCCGATAACTTTTGGATTCTATCAACATGTTCTCTAAACATCAGATACTAGATAGTGTTTAGGTACATGTCGCCCTGACTCTCCAGACTTCAGTCTCTGCTCCTAGCGCAGAAGTCATAGCCCCCAGCTTCTCCTAGTAACACGTCATTGTCAGTTTGCGCGCACCACTAGGTTAGAGGTTCCAGCTCCTTAGGTAGCCCCCTCCATGTTTCCGCCCCATTTTATGACATATTCTGTTACGTTTACATCACATGTCTATGTTCACGCCTCTTGTTACACCTACTTTCACCCTTATCTTTCGCGACTGCTATTGACCACACCCACTGCTCCGCCTATTGTATGTACTGTAATGCAATTGTTTTAGTATATATACTTGTGCACTGTTATTAAATGTTACGCCGATTCCGATCCTGCCCCCGGCAGCGCTGCCATCCTAGTCCTGTGCAGGTTGTCCTGTTCCTGTCTTTATGCTGTATTAAACCTGCAAACTCCTACTACCTCGAATCTTGACTCTTATTTATTGAGCTATCTGTTATTACTATATCCAGTCAAAAATAGATCCGGTATTATTTATTTATATACCACACACTGGGGTCCACACTTCTGGCCGGCAGAGCTTGGCTCTCCCCCCACCCCGGTAGCCTCGGTGAAAAGCCTCGGGGTCACCGTTGACGCTGGGCTCTCTCTCGGGCAGCAGGTGGGGACGGTGGTTTCCTCCTGCATGTTCCAGCTACGCAGGATTAGGAAGGTGGCTTACCTCCTCACCCCCGATGCCCTGCTACAAGTCATCATGGCCCTCGTCCTCTCCCACCTGGATTTTTCGAACTCCATCTATTATGGTTTGCCCAAGTGTTCCATCCACAGGTTGCAAATCATTCAAAACCAGGCGGCGAGATTGGCCCTCGGGATACCGAAGTGGCAGTCTGCCAAACCCCTCCTTGCCAAGCTTCACTGGCTCCCTGTCAACCTAAGGGCTGCCTTTAAGCTTGGCTGTCTCGTTTTTAAGTCTCTCTCTGGTGCTTGCCCCGCTTTCCTGAAATCTCTTATTCGTCCCTACTGCCCCTCACGTAACCTTAGATCCCTTCACCTACATCTCTTGGTGGTCCCTTCCTTTAAACTCTGCAGATCTGGTGGTCGAAGATTCGCTTTCCTCGGCCCCAAACTTTGGAATTCCCTTCCTCTCCCAGTTAGGATCTCTGGTTCTCTCATTCAATTTCGCAAATCTTTAAAAACCTGGCTTTTCCCACAACCTAGCTAAATTCCCTCTGTTCCTCTTCATGTACCTTTTCAGCGCCATGATACCCACGGTGATAGTGCGCTCAATAAATACCCCCTTAACATAACATAACATAACATGTTGTACGTGGGAGGTTCATATGGTCCCGGTTGTTTAATGTTGTGTGTGTAAGTTTGATATGTTGTACGTGGGAGGTTAATATGGTACCGGTTTGTTGATGTTGTGTGTGTAAAATTGATATGTTGTACATGGGAGGTTAAAATGGTACCGGTTGGTTGATGTGTGTGCAAGTTTATTATGTTGTACGTGGGAGGTTAATATGGTACCGGTTGGTTGATGTGTGTGTAAGTTTGATATGTTGTACGTGGGAGGTTAATATGGTACCGGTTGGTTGATGTTGTGTGTGTAAGTTTGATGTTGTACGTGGGAGGTTAATATGGTACCGGTTGGTTGATGTTGTGTGTGTAAGTTTGATGTTGTACGTGGGAGGTTAATATGGTACCGGTTGGTTGATGTTGTGTGTGTAAGTTTGATATGTTGTACGTAGGAGGTTCATATGGTTCCGGTTGGTTAATGTTGTGTGTGTAAGTTTTATATGTTGTACGTTGTAGGTTAATATGGTACCGGTTTGTTGATGTTGTGTGTGTAAGTTTGATATGTTTTACATGGGAGGTTAATATGGTACCGGTTGGTTGATGTGTGTGTAAGTTTGATATGTTTATGTGGGAGGTTAATATGGTACCGGTTAGTTGATGTGTGTGTAAGTTTGATATGTCTTACGTGGGAGGTTAATATGGTACCGGTTGGTTGATGTGTGTGTTAGTTTGATGTGTTGTACGTGGGAGGTTAATATGGTACCAGTTGGTTGATGTGTGTGTAAGTTTGATATGTTGTACATGGGAGGTTAATATGGTACCGGTTGGTTGACGTGTGTGTAAGTTTGATATGTTGTACGTGGGAGGTTAATATGGTACCGGTTGGTTGATGTGTGTGTAAGTTTTATATGTTGTACGTGGGAGGTTAATATGGTACCGGTTGGTTGATGTGTGTGTTAGTTTGATATGTTGTACTTGGGAGGTTAATATGTTACCGGTTGGTTGATGTGTGTGTACGTTTTATATGTTGTACGTGGGAGGTTAATATGGTACCGGTTGGTTGATGTTATGTGTGTAAGTTTGATGTGTTGTACGTGGGAGGTTAATATGGTACTGGTTGGTTGATGTGTGTGTAAGTTTGATATGTTTTACGTGGGAGGTTAATATGGTACTGGTTGGTTGATGTTGTGTGTGTAAGTTTGATATGTTGTACGCGGGAGGTTCATATGGTTCCGGTTGGTTAATGTTGTGTGTGTAAGTTTGATATGTTGTACGTGGGAGGTTAATATGGTACCGGTTGGTTGATGTTGTGTGTGTAAGTTTGATATGTTGTACGTGGGAGGTTAATATGGTACCGGTTGGTTGATGTGTGTGTAAGTTTGATATGTTGTACGTGGAAGGTTAATATGGTACCAGTTGGTTGATGTGTGTGCAAGTTTGATATGTTGTACATGGGAGGTTGATATGGTACCAGTTGGTTGATGTTGTGTGTGTAAGTTTGATATGTTGTATGTGGGAGGTTAATATGGTACCGGTGGTTGATGTTCTGTGTGTAAGTTTGATATGTTGTACGTGGGAGGTTTATATGGTACCGGTTGGTTGTTGTTGTGTAAGTTTGATATGTTGTACGTGGGAGGTTAACATGGTACCGGCTGGTTGCTGGACATACACCAAGCAAGGGGCCTTGACTCTAATGACAATTGTACTGATGGTCAGGAAAGAACTCGGTTGGTTCCGGGGAGTGTGAGGGGGAACTTTGGGTAATGAATGGATGGTGAATTTATATTGCACACAGAGCTGGTAACTTTGGGCCACCTACTATTTACTGGTCACATAAATCAGATCACAATTTGCAGCCAGTATTTTTGCGACCAGTGAAGAATTTTAGGATCGACCTATATACAAATACGTTGGTTATAAATTTCAGAATCTGAGTGAGTCATAACCCAGCCCATCTCATGAATGTTAATAAGGTCGAAACAACAACGAAAGAGTGTGGCCAACCAGAAAAAGAGCCAGCAAGAGGAGTCACTCTTGTTTAAAAGGACCCTCACTCACCAACCTAGACCAATTTTGTATTCTTCGCACAATATGATGTATCTGGTCCATTTAGCCAGTTATTAGACATCCGAAGCGACTGTTTTTATTGGTACCTGGTTTTCCACCAATAAACATTTTTGGGATAAAACTCAGGCACCTTTTAAATAAAAAAATTTCACTCGCACCATTGCACTCACGTCATACACAAGAAAATCCTGCTCCACTGGAGTCAGGCGTTGTAGCACACCAGAGAGGCACTCGGCCTCTCTGTTGGGGATCCAATGATGAAGCATGTCACCAACTAGTTTGGTGAGTGAGGACCCTTTTAAACAAGAGTGTCTCCTCCTGATGGCTCTTTTTCTGTTTGGCCACACTCTTTTGTTGTTGTTTCAACCTTATTAATATTCATGAGGTGGGACAAGAGTGGCCCATTTTGTTAAGCCCTCTCTCTCTCCCGTTGTTTTTCTATATTAATAAGGTTGGTCGCAAAAGCAACTCACTCCAATTGGAGGTTATCACAAGAATCTTTCATTTTTATCAAACCGTAGATCGGTTTCCTTAAAGAAAACGGGGCTGCGTTTAAAAAAAGTAAAAAAATTATAATATTTGTTTGAGAGTTAGCAGTATTACTC
The DNA here is from genome assembly GCF_964261635.1 of Lissotriton helveticus. Taxonomy (NCBI): domain Eukaryota; kingdom Metazoa; phylum Chordata; class Amphibia; order Caudata; family Salamandridae; genus Lissotriton; species Lissotriton helveticus. The sequence goes on from NC_136063.1 coordinate 582,249,289, forward strand.
TGGATCGAAGTTTTTTCCTCCTACTTTAAAAAAAACTTTAATAAAGGGGAAGAGGTTTCAATGGCATCTCTTCTCATTTGTGAATGTGCCACCACTCCAACTCTGCAGTTGGTAATTTTTCCATGTTTTACGACCGGATTTTAGTTGCAAAACATTGATACATAACATATCAGTTTGGTACTTGAAAGGGACACTGAAAAACACACACCTGTGTAAATACCTAATCGGTATCCATTCTGGATCCCATTTTAGGAGTTGGGAAAAGTTTACCAACTCCTAAAATGGGATTCATAAATAGTAAAAAACATTTTTAAGTCACAAACATCAATTCAGAGTGTTTGTGACTGAAAAAAAGGTTGATACATCTGGCCCTATGATATACAAAAATCTTCAAGGTAATAATAATATCACTTAAGGAATGATATGGATACATTCATTCATAGATATTGTAAAAAGCCCCACCCCCTTTTTATGCTTCGTGTTTTCTAACAAGAAGCAGCCCTTTTGACTATGGCACATTACGTTTTATTATCTTCGGCCCAGACTACAAGATGTGCCAAATAGTTGCTAATGTCCACATTCTGAATATGCTGTTTCTAGTTTCTTGAAAAAGCCTAAATAAAATTGTAAAAGCTGTGCTGAATAGGCTGTGTTATACTCAGTAATTACCATTCACCGTAGGTTCAGTATTCAACGGGTGTGCTAAATCCCTCCTGTTCGATATTTCAGCTTGGAAATGAGACTTGACATGCAGTATTGGTATTCAACACACCAAAAGCTACATGTTTTGACATTTTTTGTGGGTATTTTCGTCTTTAATTTTTATCAGGATTAACCTGCCGAAATCTATCGTGAAAAATTGCGAGGGTGTGTTAATCATCTCACAACTTATAATTCTGATTCCTGTGCAAACTCCTGCTAGCACAAGGATCATAATTATAGCCCTGAATTTGTAATCAGGGCCTATATGTCTCACTGACAGGCACGTCACGTTTCAAACTCAATATATGTCTAGTTGATGTTGTCTATCAAACAATTCATTCAGAACAAAGAAACAGACATTACCTCATATTAGAATTTATATAAATAAACACATAATATAATTCCAATTACCATGACTAACAAGTCAACCAATTATTGGCATTTGAAAATCACATATTTGCAAATAAATCACTTGCAGACTTATGAGTTAACATGCAATACTTAAAAAGCAGAAAACAAAGTTACTTGTCTCTGTCTGAAGAACAATCAGCAATCAACTAAGAGGTAGGATAAACTCCATTTTAGCATTTGATAGCGCATACAATTTCCATCATTCGCTTCAACATGGAATACAATTTAGAGTTACTGACCCACGAACACACACTATTATAAACCTGACTATAATTTGCCTTATACTCCAGAGACAATACAATAGATGGTTTATTAATTAAATATCAGCAATTTGTATTTCATTAAATAACCTGTGCTGATTCTCTTTGAGATTTTCTTCCTAGAATATGACCCAAGGATGTATCAAACCACTAGTGGGGTGCAATTTTGTTATTGACATTATCGTACTTACAACACTCAAACTCCTACAAGTTCACTACTAGTAGCTTCAACTAGCAAAGAGCAGAGATTTCATCTAATATGACCCATTTAAATTGATTAAAAACCTTAGAAAATGCATGCCTGCAGTTAAGGACCACACAGTAAAATGTAGTCCTCTGCAGATAGCTTTTATCATTGAACACCTCAGTACATTTGATAAGCACTTCAGACAATTGCCTTACAAAGAATCCCATGATGCCAGCCCCACAGAATAAGATATCTGATTCTGCCCATAAATGCTATGAGCAAGTTATATGAGAATTTAAGTCCTAGTTATTTTTAGTGACTCACCTGTTCCAAATTACAATACTTCAATTTCCAGTCAGATGTTGATTTACGGCTACCAACATTTTAAAATGTGGGTCCTCTATGTTCACCATGAAGTGATTTTACGGTACAGCACAACTCAAGAGCCGCTAATTTATGATACATGCCAGTTAGTGATGGATCAAATAATACACGTACAGTAAACAGGGAGTATTTACTCCCTTCATCTTTGAACAAAAAAATAAGCACCCTTCAATATTTTACGAAGTTTCGTTGAATAGATTCCAAACAATGGAGTAGCCAGGACACAGCCTTCTTTTAGTCCTGTTGGAACCTCTATTTCCCAGATAAGTGAGCTTAAGGGCCTACTTCCGCTTTAGTCAAGTTAAAGTTGTGCAACATCCATAAAAATAGAAAGCTCACAGGGCGAAATATCCCAGTGTTCTAATTTATGCCAGAGCATCTACCTATATACCAGGTCAAAAGTTGCATGGAAGTCTGCAGAACAGCAAAATAAAGCTCCATTGACTGGCGCGTATTGACCAATAAGGAAAGTAATGACCTATAATACCGTAGCCTTCCCTAGTCCCCCTTGTTCTACTGGTATTAGATTGTTTTCAATAACCCACTCAGAGTGGGACAGCCGATAAAGCTTGATATTAAGTTTAGTAATACCATTCCTTAAACTAATTATATCAGGAGATAGCCAGGTTTGCTAAACCACCCTTCTTCAAAACTGGTTTTACTGATGCTCCTCCAACCACTGACTTAATTTGTTTGAGGATGTAACTGTTTGCATATTGTTAGCAATGAATAACTCCAGAAAACTTTGGTCAACTACATACTGCATCATGCACTCCACACTCTAAAGATGGTGATCTCCATGGAGATCCCACATTTACTAACCACCACAAAGTTTTCTAATGCTCAAAAAATGCTCACTTCACACCTTTTCTCCAAATTATTCATAAAGTACGCATGTTTTTTCGTTCCTCATGGATTTGCATAATCCCTTTTCAATCCCCCCAAAAATGGAGCTCACATTCTAGAATGGCACCACGTTTTATCACCTACTCTACTTTACACAGTTTTGATTGTAATCAGTGGTGTAACGAAACTTGAGCCCCCCCCCTGCAAAGTACACGGAGGGGAGCCCTCCCTGGCCACCACCTAGCTCTTTTGCTGAGGGGGGGGGGGGGCTCTGGAGCTCGCCCCTCCCCCCGCACCGCTGGGGTTGCAGGGGGGCTTTTGTTATGCAACTGCTTGTAATTTAGAGCTTTCTTAATCAAACCAAACCTTTGGTGTTAAATTAACGTGCTGCAGGGTCATCAAATAAAACACCATCCTAGGGATAAATGATGCAGACCAGTTGTATATTTTATATGCTGACGAGAAAATAGCTTTACATTGACAATCAGTTTAAAACTGATGCACTTCAAGACGACACTTACCTATCTAGTACAAATTCTGTAAGTGTAGCCAATTGTTATCGAAATTACTCCGGGGTGGGAAGCCTTAACTGAAAATGTTACTGGCCAAGGATCACCACCATCAATCTTAATCACTTTAAAATCAATAAAGACCATAAACTGAAATATGGATCCATATATATAATCTATAGGGGCCATTTAAGAGTACATGCACTGGTCTGTCAGCGGGGAAGCGCCCATTAGGTCAGACTAAACCCAAACCGGTTAGCGTTAGGGCATTCCAGAAATTGATGACACTACATCGTATTACTATATGGGAAGTGCACTTTATATCCATAGCAGAGGGAAAAATAGTTTTTCACTAACAGCTATTACGTTTCAAGACATTAGATTTTAAAAGGAGAGACACACTGTTATCCCTTTCTCTATAAAGGAAAGGCACAAATGTGTAGCTAGACCTGTGTCGTTTTTGATCGTAGGTAATGACATTCTGGACTGAGGTGGGGCTTGTCATTCTGGACTGAGGGGGGCTTGTCATTCTGTACTGAAGATAATACACAAAAGCCTGTGTGGAGTGTTTCAAGGTATTTATGTAGGAGGAGTGCCACGTGCCACTTTGAGCGCTGAAGTACATTTCATCTTTGGAATGTATTTGTATTTTATTGATTTGTAAACAAGCAACAATGCCAGGTCAAGTCGCACATGCAACAAAATAAATATACAATAAACAATGCGCCCGATTCACAGAACTAACTTACTACAAAATCCTAAACTTACTACCATTTTGGTATTCACAGAATGTACTTACTCATTTTGGTATTCACAGAATGCACTTACTCATTGATTAGTAAGTGCCTTCTGTGAATACCAAAATGAGTAAGTTACTCAAAATGAGTAAGTTAATCATTTTGGTATTCACAGAAGGCACTTACTCATTGATGAGTAAGTGCCTTCTGTGAATACCAAAATGAGTAAGTGCATTCTGTGAATATTAAAATGATGGTAAGTTTAGGATTTTGTAGTAAATTAGTTCTGTGAATCGGACCCTCAGACATTAAAAACCTAAAAGAACATTAGCACTTAAATCCTATACAGAGGTTCAACATAAAATCCATGTGACGTGCTGGAGTTGGACCACTGAGCCTGTGTCTTCTGCTGGACAGTAGTAAACTTCCCCTGTGTGATGTGTTTGGTTCTCTTATGTTTGCCTCTTTCTCCAGGTCCCAATGGTGGAGAAGGTGAAACACTCCATGGCAGGAGTGGGGTTACCTGCGGTGGATGAAGTGCCATGTAAAGCCAGTGGCAGCTCCGAACTCGGCCCTGCATCCCTCAGCAGGGGTCACCCAGAAGGCAGCCTGCACCCAGGGCCAGGCACCAAGGCGTCAGGCACAGACAGCGTGGGCAGGCCCGCCGCGGCCAACGCCGCCCGCGAGAGGAGTCGCGTGCAGACCCTACGTCACGCCTTCCTCGAGCTGCAGCGGACCCTACCCTCTGTGCCCCCAGACACCAAGCTCTCCAAGCTAGACGTCCTCATCTTGGCAACCACCTACATCGCCCACCTCACCCGCAGCCTTCAGGAGGACGCTGGCACCGAAGGAGGAGAGAAGGCCGAGGGCCAGCCTGGCCAAGGGGGCAGCGGCCTGCTGCAGGGAGCCCTACAGGGAGACGGCTACCTGCACCCGGTGAAGGTATGCAATGAGTTAGCCTTTATCGTTGATTGCTCTCTACGTCTCCTTTGTGTTTTTAGGTCTCGCCTGAGCCGGCGCATGCGCTACTCTGCGAGACATTTAGTAACTGGGCTTTTAAAAGTGCTGCCAGACGCTTTTGCTGGCCTAGCGCTTGCGGCCTCGCGCGCGTTCACACGCACAGCCGCCAGCTTTAATGTAATTGGGCTTTTTTTTCGCTATTTGTTTACTTTTGTTCAATCATGCTCAATTGCGGCACCCGCGCTTTTCTTTCACATGGTTAAAGGTAATGCGCCGGTGCCGCGATTGCTGCAAAAGTAAAGAAATAGAAACAAACATCTTTTGCTACAATCGCGGCACCAGCGCTTTACTTTTAACATGGTTAAAGTAAAGCCCATGCTTTAATTTAACCATGTTAAAAGTAAAGCGCGGGTGCCGCGATTGTAGCAAAAGTAAAGAAATATATATTTTTTTACTATTTCTTTACTTTTGTGCAATCACGGCACCGGCGCTTTACCTTTTACCATGTTAAAGGTAAAGCGGCGGTGCCACGATTGCTGTAAAAGTAAAGAAATAGAAAAAAAAATCTGTTTCTTTACTTTTGCTACAATGGCGGCACCCGCGCTTTACTTTTAACATGGTTAAAGTAAAGCGCGGGTGCAGCGATTGTAGCAAAAGTAAAAAAATAGATATTTCTTTCTATTTCTTAACTTTTGCAGCAATCGCGACACCGGCACTTTACCTTTAACCATGTTAAAGGCCCACTTTACACATGATCACCACTGCTCCTGTATCCAGAACTGCCACAATCACAGATCTCATGTCTGCTTGTGCTTGACTCCATGCTTTCCAAGATCTTTGCAACAGGACCATTTGCACAAGCCGTTTAGAGGGGTTTTCTAAAATGAAAACCACTCACCTTGCATAAGCACTATAATTGGACAATTTTTAAGATGTGTATTTTTTGGGTCTGTATCAAGTTATGCATGTAATCTTTTGTGCTAAAAAAAAGTCCAGTTAACCGACTACCATCTGCAAGTCTTGTATTTATACATGAATTACATGCTTAATTGATTCTAGATGTTTGCTGGCCAAGGGTACATCTTAATTTGTGTGCCTGTGTCCTTGTCCGTGCCTGCTCCTTAGTTGATGTAGTTTGTTTTTATATATTCATGTGTCTGTGCATGCTCATTATGTTGTATGTTTAATCTTCTATCTGCGTTAGTTCTGCATTCATGTAATGTCATGCCTATTGACTTTCTCTGTGCTTGTTCTGATTGTATTGAAGGGAAACTTAATAGCCTAATGTTTTCACACCCACCAATCCATGTATCTCAACTCACTGGCTGGAATTCTTGTAATCTATTTTTATTACAACTAAACCGCTTCAATTTGAGTGTGTTTGTTCTCTCTGATCTCAGGAAAACATTTTAGTTCAACACACTGCAGCAATCATTCCTGCTAAAACCTGACTAATTTTTTAACACATCTACCAACCTCACGACCTGTCTAATTTTTGAAAATTAAAAAGTCTTCATAATCTGTGAGAGCACACTGCCATACTCCATAACTTTGATACCTCTAACCCACAAAAGTGTGAATACTAAAAATCTCCTTATAATCAAGCTCTCATCCAAATTCTGTCCCAGAATATCTCACCCAGGCACCAAGCTTTGCTGTGTGCTTCACAAAGCCAAATCAGAACAAGCATTGGCATAGCCAATAGGTCTCGCCTTTGGGGACCTTATAAGTGTTTAGCTATGCAACAGTTGATGTTGCTCCAAGAATAGTGCTGCATAGCTAAATACTTATAAGGTCCCAAAAGCGAGACTTGTTGGTTATGCCACTGCTTGTTAAAATATCTTTATTGGCATTGTTGTCGTAAACAGTTACATTTCACTATGAGCAGGACCTAGTATACATCGAATTACATCACTCAGCATATATACGAAGTACCAACATAACTTGCTCACATTTAGATGTGTTTCATATATCATTAATCAAACAAAAAGTTTGATATAATACAGGGTTTGTAACTGAACCAACCGGAACCTCAAGGGCAGTGGAAAGGGAGCTTGTGTGGAACATGGAGAATGCCAAAGACTGGCTGTAATAGCTTGAGGTGGACCGGTGGGTACGAGAGGGGAGGCTGTAGGGGTGGGACTCACATGATCTAACAATCAGGGCTCAGGGTATTGCAGCGGGTATCGTTGCCAGATGAAGGTAGGAGCCCAAGAAATAAGGGACTTTAGTCTAAAGGGTTAGAGCGGGACGGGATGAGTGAGTTGTCCGTGGGTCGCCGCTGTTGTCGATTGCCATGGCGTAGCAGTCTACGGGGGCACAGGGTCATCACTGAGTTCTGCTTCCATATGGAGGCACAGTGTCATCACTGAGCCCTGCTTCAAAGCTCTCCCATATATCGTCCCAATCCCTACCAATCAGGTGTTTTTGGAGTCCTCTAGCTTTTTCCCTGTACAGAGCTGTACTCCCAGTGTATGGTGCCATGTGGTATCAGGGTGTGGGATTGCTGCTTGCTATTTTAGCCTGATTACTCTTTTAGTCTATAACTTTTGTGAGTGTTAGGTTCTATACCTCTGTAGGAGGTGACGATGAGAAGTGTGCTCTGTTTCCTCAAGTGAGACTCCCAAATGCGTCTACAGTTTGAAATATCAGGAGGTTCACAAAATATTATAGCAGGTGAAGTAGCGTTACCATTTAAGAGTGACAATACACCTAATGATGCAGAAAGGTAGCACCCTCCAGAATGCCACCTGGGATCTGAGAGAAGACTTTACTTTACCAAGGTTGTCTTCAAATAGAGATCCAACTAAAAATGATATACTGGTTTGCTGAGGTATCTAAAGGAGTGACTCCAATTTGATCAAACCTCCGCCCAGGTTTTTGCTGAAGGAGGGGCGTGTTTGGACCCAGGGAGAGCACAGTTAAAATTAGAACATAGGCTATTCCGAGCTTCTCAAGAGCACTGGCAATTCCAGAATTGTTGTGCCTGATGTCTTTAAAGAAAAGCATGGCATTGTCTGCGTAAAGTGATATTACGTGTGTTGTGCCAGACATGGGAATTCCACAGTTCTTTCCCTCAGCTCTTATCCGGACTACAAGCAACTCTATGGCCAGCACAAATAGAACAGGGAGAGAGGGCTCCCTGCTTAGTTCCCCCTCCCGACCTTAAAAGGATTTGAAGTGGATTTGACCAGATGGATCCTTGTGTTTATTAATCACATGGGGCCAGATGTCAAAGGGTTTTGTCCATTCTGTGTGTATGGGGAAATTTGTTGATACATATGGCTCCCATGGTCCTTGTCTCAAAGCCAGATCTAGCCTGCACCTGATATAGGTTTTGCCACAATAGGTTGTGGAAGTCCTTCTCCAGGTCCAAGACTAGAGGGGGCGTTGTGCTGTTGATTGGGCTGTGCCACTTCCATGACGTGGGGAAGCCTTCTAACATTGAGGGATGTACTGCGCTTTGGGACAAATCCATTTTGGTCCCATTGGATTAATTGTGGTAGGATCAGACGGATTTGACTCACTAAAACTTTACTGAGGATTTTATAATCAATATTTAGGATGGCAATTGGTCTGTAAGAGGAAGGGTCGGCTGCGGGGAAGGGGGAGTTAATATCTTCCTCTCTATCTCTCTCTCAATAATTCTGTTAATTCTTCTATTTGTTGGCTTGATAGTCTGTTTCTAAACTGATAACTCTCCCGTATGACTGCCTCTCCCCATACCTCCAGCAGACACGCGCCTTTGGATTTTAACCACAACTGCTTAATGTTGCAGGCCCTGAGGAGCAGGTCGTCTTGCGCTCGCGCCTGCGCTGTTCACAATGGCGAACAGGGTTCATGAGTGGTACAAGCTGACCCATCCCTTCGCGTCCCGCAGCATTTTGTTGCTCATGGAGGAGCAGGTCTGTTTTCACCAGCTCCCGTGACCTGTTCTTAAGGAGGACAAGGTGTTGGAGCGGGTTCAAGCCGCCCTGCTCCTGTATGATCTATAGCAACATGCAGGTCAGAGAGGGCTGCGCCAGCTGCACCCTCTCCGGCGTCCCGCTCACAGTTAGAAGCGGGCCCAGGAGAGGAGGGAATCACTGTGCACCTCACAAAGGAGCACAATAAGTAACAGATGACCAGCTCTTCTTTTTTTCCAGATTTTTTGATAGCCCTTCAAGCTCTTGGGGAAGGCAAGGGAAGAGATAACAATAGCTCCTCACTCTTGGATAAGGTGAAGGAGGCGGGGTTCTAGGAAAATTCCTCCATTCCCTGCATTTCACCAGTGTTTGGGGGAATAGGGAGTAAATTGCTTCATGCTCACTTCTGAACAAGATGAGAGGAGGTTTAAAGAGGAAAAGGCACCAAGCATCTTGCAAAGTTTTTGTGAAGCCCCCTCACCCTTTAGCAAGGTGGAGGGGGCAGCAACAGGGTGCAGCGACAGGGTGCAGTTTTGCCCTGACTCTATGTGAGGAAGACAATTGTTTTGTCCACATTTAGCTTTAATGGTTTACTGTTCGTCCACGAAATGGTGGAAGAGGGATAAAGGTAAAAGCTGACCTTGGAATTCTTAGGGTGGTCATTAGCGTATCAGAATCTGCGTGTTGTTCACTTGGGATATCAATGAGAAGTCGAACCAGATAACAGGATTGGCCAGGGGGACGACATTAGTATTAGAAAGGGTAGGACTGAGAGAAGAACCTTGGGGCACGCTACGGTACAGAGGTTTAAAATCAAATGAAAAATGAGAACGCGGGCAGCACAAAAGAGGTGATGCATTTGAACTCTCCCATAACCCGCATGTTTTTGTTCTTGAGGCTACTCAGGCAAAATCAGCCCCTCAACATTAACAGTAGGCCTCCAGGGCCTCCAATCTTGATATGGGGCTTTTTATGAGAAGAATACTGAATACCAAAGAGGCCTCTTGCCATGCTCTGGGTGAGATACATGGGCACTGACAATCCAAAAACCAGGGCTACCAGTGGCAAGAGGAAATTCCTGGGAGCAGTGCTGGCCCAGGAATACTCTCTGATCTTGGCCTCTCAGGCAACAAGCATTTGCAATGCAAAAGGTCTCGCATTTGCAAGAGTTTGAGCTATTGGCATTGTAAATGACAATACCTTTTATTTATGTGTTTTGAAAACCTGCAAGTGGTGCGTAATCACACACTTTATACTAGTAGTCCTTGCTTATGAGAGGCAAGGCTGGCAGTAAAAGAAGCGAAGTTACTGCCACCCTTACTTCTTGTAAGCAACAACTTTAAGTACAAAGTGCGTGACAAGCATCACTGGATGAGAGACAACTGGCTAAAATCCAACACAGACAAGCTAGAAGTTCGGATCTTTGGGAGCAACATCTCATTATGGGACGAGGCCTGTTGGCCTCCCGAGTTAGGACCCTCACCCACTGCGACTGACCACGCCCGCAACCTTGGCATCATCCTAGACAGTTAGCTCACCATGAAAAGACACATGAATGAAGTTTCCTCTGCCGCCTTCCTCTATCACTGCATACTCAGCAAGATTTTCATGTGGCTACCCATCGACATCAGACTGACCATCACACAATCCCTTGTCAACAGGCTACTGGACTACGGTAACTCTCTCTACATAGGAATCACCTCGCACCTCCTCAAGAGACTGTAAACTATACAGAATTCAGCGCCCATACTCATTTTAGAACTCCCTAAATGGACCCTCATTACCCCCACCTTAAGAAGCTCCACTGGCTCCCCATTCAGAAGAGATGCCAGTTCAAGATGTTGAGCGACACCTCCAAAGCCCTCAACAACGGCATGTCTCTTGGGCTTTTTAACGTCCTCTAGCACTCCAATGAGTATTTCATTACAGTAACGTAACTTAGTGCAGCCATTTTACAAAGGCGAACACTGTGGTTCAAACCAGTAACATGCATATATGAAAATGTGTTCAGCATCTTCAGAAAAACTGAAAACAACCGTCAAAGATCATAAAGGTCACAAACACTAACTTTATATGACAAAAAGTTACTATATAACAGTTGGATTCACACATAAAGTATGAATGTATGATGGTCTACAGGAAATGGATAGTGATACATAAAAAATAATGCACATATTAAGCTGGTCTAAAAAGAATAGGGGATTGCATGTGCTGTCTATTAGAGTGTGGTGCTCACACCCTCTACACATTATGGGCAAACAAATTAAATTATTACGGTTAGTACATTGTTTTTTTTCTTAGTGTAGTAATCAACTCATCTATCTATCTATCTATCTATCTATCTATCTTTGGGAGGAGCAGGTGCTCACGAACAATCACGGGCAGATGTGGGGAGAACATGTTATAAGTTGGGTGAGATTTATTGATGATATATTTGTGGTATGGAAGGCACCAGAGAGACAGCAGAAGCTTGTAGGCACAGGCAATTGCAACAAAATTAATTTGCACCTTGCTGCACACATCAGCGAAATAGAGGTGAACGTTTTGGACTTGCAGGTGTACATCAGGGAGAACAAAATAGAAACCAGATTCTATAGGAAAACAACTGCAGGACATTTCACCTTGCATACAAGTAGTTTCCACCCCAGTCATCTCAGAGCGATTGTGAATTTTGCTGTGAGTGATATTGTTTACAACGGGGTGGTAAACCTATGAGGGACATTAGCCGATCCACGGCAAGATTGTATGGTATGATCCATTGCAATATTTTATACCCTCTGGAATTGTGAATGCGCAGATATACGGCTAAACAATATGCTTATGTGAGCGCACATGGAGTTATACACTCCAAGATGGCGCTTCATTTCACGTCGAGGGGTAAAGTCCCTTGTTTGTTGCCACCAGTTTGAAAACTGTATTAACAGGTCACATGGTGAGTGTCATTGACACCGACGAAGGCTAAACGGCGAAACGCGTTTGTTCACTTTCAAAATAAAGCCTGTTTGAAAATCGCCCCCTCCGGAGTGCTGTTTATCTTCTCAAAGCAAGGAGATTTTGAGCGTTATGTTACACGGCGTTCCACAAGCTGCTAGCAGCACCCCTCCGTGAGTGTGCGAGACACTTTGTGGTTCACGAGCGGTTTTTATATATATATATATATATATATATATATATATATATATATATATATATATATATATATATATATATGTTGCAAGAATCCTCAAACCTCCACACCGGCAGTGTGGCGAAAGAAGGAGACGGACCCCACGACTTCAGGCAAGTTTAGATTTTATTAAACTCCTTTCGGACGACGCGTTTCGAGTACCATGTACTCTTGTTCACATCAGTGATGTCATCAGTGATGTCATTTGAGATGTCATCAGTGATGTCACTGACCATGTCATGAATGATCTAATATGTGACATCATCAGCAGTGGATTGCGGGTGCGCGAAATATAGTTAGTACAACTAACTATATAGGAGCAATTTCATTGGTTTTGTATGAGTAAAATGTCCAGCTAACTATAACACCACTAAAACGTATAGTTTTTTGAGTGAATTTCAAAGGTTTTTTAAAAACGAATTCCTAACTATATAACTCCTGAAACCTATGGTTTTTTCAGTGAATTTCAAAGGTTTTTTTAATGCTAATTCCTAACTATATAAGGCCTGAAACCTATGGTTTTTTCTGTGAATTTCAAAGGTTTTTTAAATGCTGATTCCTAATTATATAAGGCCTGAACCCTATGGTTTTTTCAGTGAATTTCAAAGGTTTTTTAAATGCTAATTCCTAACTATATAAGGCCTGAAACCTATGATTTTTTCAGTGAATTTCAAAGGTTTTTTAAATGCTAATTCCTAACTATATAAGGCCTGAAACCTATGGTTTTTTCAGTGTTTTTAAAATAAAAAAATTGATTGGTTAACTGGCTTATTAAGTGTATCTTAGTGAATACATATATTAGCGAGTAATGTTTAAATATTTAAATATATGCATGAGTGATGTAATATGTGACATCATCAGCAGTGCATTGCAGACGTGCAAGTTATAGTGAGCCCAACTAACTATAACGTGGGAATTTCAATGGTTTTATGCGAGTAAAATTTCCAGCTAACTCTAACTGGTGTGAAACCTATGGTTTTTTCAGTGAATTTCAAAGGTTTTTTAAATGCTAATTCCTAACTATAACTGGTGTGTAACCTATGGTTTTTTCAGTGAATATATATAAATATAAAATTTCTATGGCAAAATGAAACCCCTCATTTTGTTCCTTTTCAAATTAAATGTATTAAGTGTTACCACTTTATTCCAATCAAGATGACTTCAGGTGTGCCATACTTTTGTCATAAGTAAGACTGTTAGCGTTCTAGTTGTTCTTTAGAACACTCTGGGACATTCTGTCATTGGGCTATAGTTGGGCTACACCTGGCTGATATTTGGGCTACATTTGGGCTCTTTTGTCTCTGGTGGCCATCTTGGGAGACTGCATATCAGAATTATTTAAATGAAATATAAGAGGATTTGAGAAGTCACTCAAAATGTGCCCTAATTTTTCTTTCTTCAGCACTAATCATAATTTCTATGGCAAAATGAACCCCCTCATTTTGTTCCTTTGCAAATTAAATGTTTTAAGTGTTAACACTTTATTCCAATCAAGATGACTTCAGGTGTGCCATACTTTTGTCATAAGTAAGACTGTTAGCGCCCTAGTTGTTCTTTAGAACACTCTGGGACATTCTGTCATTGGGCTATAGTTGGGCTACATCTGGCTGATATTTGGGCTACATTTGTTTTTTTTTGTCTCTGGTGGCCATCTTTGGGCTACATTGGGCTACAATGGGCTACATTGGGCTACATTTGGGCTCTAACATATATATAGCCCAATGTAGCCCAATATATATGTTTTCAAAGTTAATTTTCGTAAAAACCACTGGAGCACATATCTTGAGACATAGCAAAGGCACATCGGGCTACCAGTCCCTACAATTTTGCCAAGTTTGGTGGAAAACCATTCAGCCGTTCGGGCTAAAAGTGAGTCCAACCGCCCTATGGAAATTAACACGGGGAAAACCCGTTTTGGGACCCCCCTTTTATCTCGGCCCCCGCTTGACGAATCCCCCTCAAACTTTCAGGGAAGGAGCGGAGCGCCGCGAGGCAAAGTTAAGGAAAATTTCAGGAAGATTCCTCAACCGGCGCCAAAGTTATTCCCAATAGAATGTTGCGATTTCCCTATGGAAAACAATCCTAACTATATATACCTACTGGCTATCGCCAGTAGGTAATATATATATAATGTCCACAAGTTTGTAGGCTCTTTTTTTGGGATCAGTCCCGTCGTCGGTTGGTGCAACGGCGGCCAGAACCCAGCGCCGGATAAATTAACTCCTGTTTGTTTGCATATAGAAATTGCACACTCGGAGGCTGGATCCAAATTCACCAAAAGTTTATTACCGCAACACTGCTACGCGTTTCGACACCGTGGTGTCTTGATCACGCAACACTTTGCAGTATAACACAACGTGCCTAAATACATTATTTCACTTCCACAGTAGAAATAGAAATGGGGATTAAACTGGTTTCGTAACAACCTCCTCCTCCTATTGTATATACATATTTGTCCGCCATTTTGAAGTGGTGTAAATACATTGTGAATCACATTCTTTTCTTCATATGCTTACAACTGATATATTTCGAGACAGTAATTCATAGTCTATTGACATAAAGTTCATGGAAATCAATTCGCTTTGAACAAAAAGGAAAAGGGTAAACAAGTAAACTTCACTGTACTCCCCGAGCTCTAAATTTGTTTTGGCATTTACCCAAGTAGGAAATATTTTGCAACTATATTAGTCACCTACGTGGCTATTCATTTTAAACCATATACATATAAGGACCTTAATTCTGTCGGACTAGTGCCTGACATCCAACCAAATGTGTTGATAACTTTAACAACCATGTATAAGTTGACCATTTACCTATATATATATATAGTGCATCAGGCTTCAGTGTCTCTACTAATTAATGCTGCAAAAGTTCACAAAAACACTTGTCATTTTCAAACAACAGTTGAGACCCTTGGGTTGCAAGGTGTCCAATTATTTGATCCACCAAATTTCTCTCCACAGCTGTTTTTTCCTCATATTCACAGCAAGCATTTCCTGTACAATTTCTAATACTTAAAATCTTAACAGTGCCACATTGTGCTTCCTATCTGCAGAGTGGCATGCTATAGTGGATTTGTCAGAATTCATCCTTACTTTGCTCTTATGTTTTGTGATTCAATTTTTAATTTTTCTTTCAGTTTTACCCACATATAATAATCCACGTGGAACTTGAATGCATATATAGAGTTTTTTGTATTGCAAATGCTGAAATGTTGTAATTTGATCATTTTGCCACTGTGTGAACGAGCAACGCTAAGCCCTATAATAATGTTGTGGTATTGAACACAGTTATAAAAGGGGAATGTCCCCAGTTTTTTCGAACTGGTGTTCTCTTTAATTTGACATACTATAACTCCACATTTAAGCCCATGGTAACCGGCAGAAACCAAACACAGACACACGTGCATTGCATTCCTCTGCACAATTCTTCCACAAGGGTACTATGAAATGAAAATTATACTTCTACAATGAACACCTTAAAGGAAAAACATTGCCAGTTTTCATACATGAATTCCTTGGAGGAAAATGAACACATAAAAGGCTTAGATTTAACTGTAAAATGCAAAAGTGTCAAAAAAGAGGAGACGGGATTACTTCAAGTTAGCAAAGTTTGAAAAGATTATGCTGCTGTTCCAGGGACTTCTCCTACATTAAACCTATCATAATCCTTTCTCATGCAAGAATGTTGTGATATATGGTATCACAGTTTGAATTTTCACTAACCTTCAGTGTTTCTTGACGCCTCCTCTTTCAGAAATGGCCAATGCGATCAAGATTGTACACTGGAGCATCTGGGCAATTTCTGAACAACTCATCCCAAGCAGAGAACCAAAGCCAAGGGAAATCTTCTGCACCGTCACAGTTCTGAGACTGTGTTTTCCATTTCTCGAAGCACAGAGAATTTGTTGGTTATATTTATTGCATCTGACATGTATTATGTTAAAACCGGTCAGTTGAAAAAAGTTTAAATATTTAATGTTGTTTTATAAGTATTAGGGATTTAATATGTATGGGGTATTGTGTTGAGGAAGCTCTCACAGTTGCAGTACACAATTAAACAAAAAATGGTAGTATTTAAGTGTGTTTCACAAGCACCTACATTTGATATATATGTTAAACACATAAGCATTACATTGTGATTTGAAGGCGTTATGGTATCACTTTGCCTGTATTAAATGCTAGAAACATAATATAGTAAGATTACTCTAAACTTTTCCAAGCCCAGAGCGTCCTAGATCCTGGCACACCACCATTCTATTCATGTGCTCTAGGAAGCAGTGAGGATGTGAGACTAACTAGAACTGGTAAGCAACAGTGCCTGACTTAAAGATGGCCACTACCCACACCACACTGCCTCATAGCCGCACCTCATTAACAGTCTACTGATATAGTAAGCATGTGTCCATATTATTGTTTGGAGACAAATCATAAATTAAGAATCCATTCATCCTCTAAAGGTCATTAATGTAATTTTTTTCACACAGGCCCTTTCATCTGAACTCTTCGAAGGTCATTTTTCTTCTTTTTTTTTACAAATAAATTATGACCTTTCTAATGATGTCAGGTGCTTTTTTCTACAAAGTGTTGCTTTTGTTTGTGAATGGAATTGTAAATTGAGCTTAGCAAATGCAAATTAATTGCTTTAGTATATTTGGAAACCTATCACTGGTATGTCTTTACAAATTTGAACCTTCTCTCTGTATTTACATGTAAAAAAGGGAGCCTCAACTCCTGCCGATTGTGCCGTCAAGAATAAGGGGAAACCATGTCTATCAGTGGATGACAGTATATTGGGGGAGGGGGGGAATGGTAAAAACTGGATTCTTAAGCTTTAATTATTGAATGCTAGATTGTCAAATTTGTTTAAGACACAGTGAGGATTATTTACTTTGCCCTTCAGGGAATCTTGAAAATTATAAGGAAAAAGAGCTTTCATGCTTGGCTGATCGGCTATGCACTTTCAGTAAAAACATTTGCACTAAACGCATTCAACAACAGACAAGCCATCTCTCATGTTAGGTGTGTTGGCAGACAAGAGTCTGTCTATGTATCCCGCCTCCATTTCTACCCTGTCTTTCGTGCACGCAATAAAACAATAATGCAACTAATGTGTATTCGTGAAGGGAGTAAGATAATGGATGTCTTTAAGGAGGAGGCCGTGTTACAGTCCAGGCACCAAGATGAAACAACCTGCACTATAAATAAAAGTGAATTAAACAGATGCAACTGCTGTGTCTCTTTGTTTCAAGACAGGGCTTGGCAGATAATGAAAAATGTAAACTCACCACCATGGATATGGAATGCAGGCACTTATGTATTAACACATTTCCCCATAGACATAGACATGGTAAAACCTTTGGTACATCAGGCCTTTAGAGTCCCTGGTGATGGTCAGATTTAGTTAAGATTTTTTATTTTTGCACCCAGAGAGCTACTCGAAGAGTGAGAGATTCTTCATTTACAGACAATCTGCGGGGCTACAAAGAATAACGAATTTATGTTAATGCAATAAAAGGGATTTGCATAAACAACCTATAAAGAAGTGGCAATCAAATGGCTAGAAGGTTATCATCCCAAATTTTGCATAGTACCAAAGGAATTCTTTTTACTGTGGCCAGGTCCATCCCCTCGCCATAATTACCTTCTCTTGCTTTTCCTTTCAGATAATACAGAATCTGCCACACGGTGGCTCAAACCCAATGAAGCAGGAAACATTAACACAAAACAAACAACACCTTTAGAAAAGGGTTTTATTTTACAAAATGCAAAGACTCTCTTTTCAGAATAAGGCTTGGGGTTTTATTTTATACAATGCTCTCTAACAAAAAGGCTTTCCCGGGTGCCAAATGCAGAACATTCAAAGACACAAAGAGAAATATATGTTTATCTGCAAGCAAAAATAACACACTTGGTAAATGCAACAGATAAATGCATGAATAATACCATGAATAAACAAGCAGCACATATTATGAGATAAGACTCAAGCAAAATATAATATACTGGACGTCCTGCAAGCGATCAGAAAAATATATTCACACTAGATACATCAAATGATTACTTTGGATGTGCACCGCCCTCAGTCACACATCACAAAGAAAACACTTCAAATGATCAAAGCCACTGAAAACACATCACAATGGAAATAATCAAAGCTAAAACACCTCAAATGACCACAGCCACTGAAACCACACATCACAATGGCACTAGTCAGAAACAAATCTCCTCACCAGATTGTTCACGCGGCATCCTTGCCAATTCTTGCTGGGTGGCCAGTTCACATCTGGTTTGGACTCTCGACCGGGACTCAAGTTCTGTTTGTCTTACAGCAGTATGTCTACTCTGTAAGTGAGTGCCCAACCCAACTGTCGACAAACCTTAGCTTTATGGTCTCAAAACTCGCACTAGATGGTTCGAGGAAAACTCCCCCCCCGCGCCAGAGGAATCTCACCAGGACTGACCAGCTTCTAAGCAAGCATTCCATGGCAGGAAGGAGTTCCCACGTCCCCTCTCCAATCTCGCATGTTCCAGCCTTTATCTTGACGAAGGTCACGAAAGCCTTCCAGGGTACATTAAACAATCTCTCACAAAACAATCCTTGAGCGTGATTAACCCAAACAACTTGCAGGTGTTGCTGTGTGTGCAGATAAAGTTCAAGCTATGCAGAGTCAGAAAACTGGGTGACATGAGGCCATGTCAAAGCCAAAAGTAAGAACTTCATAATTCTACCAATGTACAACACAATGCACATTTGTGCACCACTGCTCACAGCACTGCACTCCGAGACCAAAAATTACATTTCACACCTCACTCTCTCTCTCATGCTTTCAAATGCATATCACACATGTTCTGTTCTTGGCAAGGCTGTTCTACTCCATGACAGCTCCCACTGAAAGACTGCAAGATTACAAGAAAGAAAGAAGGCATATGCAGGATGTCATACATTCAGGCTAAGGTAAAATAACAACAAAGTCAATTAAAATGATGGTAGTGAAAGGTCATCACCGGGTGTCACACCACAAGAGTGCCTCTAGCACTAGAGTACCTCCATGCACTTTTTGCTCATATTCCGTCCATCCTTTCCTAAAGGTACACAGGGTTGCCAACTCCATCCATACCAGCAGCGCACCAGCAACTAAGTGCACATGACTGGGTACAATGGATTAGCGTTTGTCTGCAGTGCCTGCCAACTAGGTCAAGTACTATTAATTGGATACAATAATGTTAATATTAAAGTATACAAAATAATGTCATATGCCTGCCTGCGAAGCACTGTTTATTGATGACATCAGTCAATAAAAACGGATTTGTCAAAAAAATTGAGACTTCAAGTATTGAGAAATAAACTTATTCAAAATTAAAAAAATTAATTTAGTTATTTGAAAATTACATTTTTGAGTAGTTGGAAAATCTTCATTTCACCAAAATTGTGCTACCTGTGTTTGTGTGCCACAGACTTAGAATAGTAAATTGGCACTCCCCCACATTTATTATGTTACCTCATTGTTGGTAGACTATGGCGTTAGAATAGCAAATCTTTGCTCGCCCAATTATGCTGTGTTAGCTCAATGTTGGTACGCCTTTGGAATAGATAGGAAAGTTCCCCTCCCTCAATTATGCTGTGTTTTTAAGGTTTATACACTTTAGAATTAGAACAACAATTCCACTCTCTCCCAATTTTGCTGTGATACCCTAATGTTTGTATTTCTTTGAGATGGAATAGTAAATCTGCTTTCCCCTAAATAGGCTGTGCTAACCCATTGTTAGTATGCCTTGGAGTTAGGATATTAAATCTGATCTCTCTCAATTAAGCTGCATTACCCCTTTGCCTTCGAGTTAAAATAGTAAATATACTCTCCCCCAATGCAGCTATGTTACCCCAATATTTATATGCCTTGGAGTTAGAATGGTAAATCTGCTCACCCACAAATTAATTGTATGCCCCTATTGTTTATAGGATTTAAAGACTGAATACTAAATCTGCTTTCTCAAATAAGGTAAATGTGTTATTCCATTGTTTGTAGGCCTTGGAGTTAGAATATTATATCTGCTTTACTCCAATTAGGTTGTGTTATACTTATGTGTGTATGCCTTCAAATTTGAATAGTAAATCTGCAATCCTCCACATGTATTGTATTATCCGATTGTAGTTATGGCTTGGTGTTAGAATAGTAAATCAGTTCTCCCAAATTAGGCTGTTACCCCAATGTGTTTTTTTAACTTTGTTTACTGAAGATTTCAAAGTTAACAAAAGCAACCCATCCCATAAAGAGAGTGACAAGTACTAGAATATATATGCATCACACTCATAGCATGTGCATAAACAATCGCAGTATCCAATAAGCCTCAAGTCCGCCCAAGGATTAGTTTAATTGAAATGAGACAAAGTAATTTCAACCAATATAATACCACAGAATCGCAGACAAGCATTTTCCTATCTTACATCCATCTGGTAGCCTATGCAATCGCTATTTTAGTAGTAGCCAACAGATTATGCCTTGAGTGTTGTAGGATGCATGTTCTAAGGGCGCCTCATTAGACCTTAAGTCTAGATTGAATAGGCATCAAATCCCAATAAATATCTATTAGAGTATGTCACTTCTTTCAGCCAATCCTTAAGGCTGGGCGGATGACCCAGTACCCAATGAATCACCACTCTTCTTGTAGCTAACAATAATGACAAGAGCAGTATATTTCCTTACACTGGATGGAATATCCTTGAAATAATGCAAAAAAGCAAAGAGGAGAGTAGATGGGATGACAACTCCAATCATTCTGCCTCCATTAACTCAGTCCAACGTTAGCAACATGAAAGATTTAGAAAAACAGCATTCTGAGCGCTGCATCTAGTACACTTGGACGTGTATATAAGGCCTAGCCTGTATAATGTTAGAGGGGTATAATATACTCTATGCAATAATTTAACATGGATCAACCTCATTTTATAATAAGGAGAGATGGCCCCAGTCAAAGAGCAGCAGAATTTCCTCTGTTCGTCAGTAAGTGGCATCTCTGGGTTTGCCAGCCATTTCTTTTTGTCATTGAGAGTGTGCACTGGTGCTTCCCTCCAGTTTTGTTGGCATTGCAAGTGGTGTCAATGTGTGTGGATAAGAAGCGAATGCAGGGTTGATGGATTCGCATGCGTCTGAGTCTGTAGTATAGGAACATCTCTAGCGCTGCGTGGTGATGTAGTTCTTGAATGTTGGCAACTGGGATGAAATTACCTGCTGGGTACAAGTCCACAAGCATGCTTAGCTTCAATGTAGCATTTCATTGACCATCCTTGGTTCATTCATGAGGCTAATCTGCGGTTCTGTGTGAGTGGGATTTCAGGTGCAGGAATCTGGTCTAGTTGGGTTCTATATCGAAGTCTGTTGACGTGACCAGACCAGGCACATTATGGTAACCAAGAACTAGTTTATTCGATATAGCGGGTCCCCAGCAATCACACTCCCAACATAAGCAGGCAGGAACATCAACTGCCCTTTCAAACTATGAACGGGTACCAACGTTTGGTGAGTGTACCTCAGCGTGAGGTGTAAGGGAATCCATCTTGTGCCAACATACGGAAAGAAGACTGCACACCTCCTCCCTCCAAGGAAATAAAAGTGGAACACCTAGGAAATAGAGGAGAAGAAAGAGAGAACACAAGAGTGACATTATAATAAAACTTAAAAGCAACACTCTAGCCAGAAGTACTTTAAAACATAACAAAATCATCAAATTGTTTAGGTAAAGCAATTTTCCTCCTAGGTCATTCATGGTTAGGAACATCCTCCAAACAGACCATCTCTTCTGTTTGCTGAATGTCAACATTGGAATCCCCAACAGAACCCTCTAAATGCAAGGAAACAAAATCATCCACAAATTAATCAACAGTCTCAGAGATTACTTGATTTCCAGGAATGATATCTTGTTTGGAAAAAACCCCAGTAGCGGATGAGTGAGAATTTGCCAAATCATCTGAAAAAGAAAAGAATCGTTAGAAACTACCAAGATGCGCGTCTTGAGCATTACTTTTATCCAATACATTTTTCTGAATCTTAGCAAGCCCCTTAAGACTCCACCAAGGACCATTGTTAAATTTAGCAGAGGTTATACCTTTCACAAAAACTCTAAAAACCTTTCCAGAAAATTTGGAATGACCTTTTTTGGTATGAAATGGTAATTTGATTTTGACATAATCACCAACCGACAAGTTTCTGGCATTTCCATCAGATAAAAATTTTGATTCTTGGAATCTAGAGTTACATGAGACAGCTTGGTTACTAGAAACGAGATCCTTTTTTCTTGAAGCATGATGATTAAGGACATTCTGCCGAGCCTTAAGATAAATCTCCTTCAGTTCAACCACCAGAGCCCTCTCCTTTATCCAAGAAGGAGTAAAGCTCAAGTGAGGAGCCCTACCCGTAAGCATAATAAAAGGAAAGAACCTGGTAATAGAATGAGGAGATGTATGATACGCCAAGATTTTCGCTGCAACAAATGTTTTCACATCAACTCTGTTAGCGCGTGCAGCTTGAATAGTCAATAATGACTCTATTAAATCTTTCCACTTGATCATTCGTGTGTGGTGAGTATAAGGCAGTTTTAATGTGCTTAATATCTCTGGCACGCAAGAAAGTTTCAAAATCTAGAGAGGTGAATTGCACACAATTGTCAGGAACAATGCAACCAGGAAGTCCCTACTATGAAAGCACTATCCTAAAAGCTCTGTAACAACTCTTGAGGTAGATTGGGAAATCCATTTGTACTGCACCCATTTTGAAAAATAATCAATAAGTAACACAACATAAAATTTGCAAGAAGAGATGTTATCATATGGTCCAAGAAGTTCTACAACTAATTTCTGCTCTGACCTCTCTGGAAAGTCTGAAAACTTGACATCAACCTTGGAGGTGATAAGGGATTTGTCAGAATTGGCACACAACGGACTTGCTTTAACAAAAGAAAAAAATTGATAATCTAGATAAGGGCAACAAAATTGTTCTCTAACCCATCTTTTGGTACACGTTTCTCCCAGATGCCCTTCATGACACAGTTCTAAGATTGACTGTCTGAGTCCTCTGGGTGGCACAAGACAACTATCTTTGGTAACCACCCCACCCTCGACAGTAATGGCATCCTTAACCTTCCAAAAAACTTGCATTTCTGCCGAAATAATATTCTCTCTTGGCCAACCTTTATTCACAAACTCCACAACCTGGGACAAATCTTTATCCTGTTGAGTTGGTTCTAACCAAACTGTCTTGGAAAGTTTACCAGGCCACTCCCCTAAAACATCCTCCACAGTAGCCACAACACTCTCCTCAACCAACTCAGTATTACTTGAGCGACTAGGTTCAGGCAATCTGGACAAGCAGTATTCCACACCATTATACACCCCGGAAAATAATTGACATTGAAGTTGTACTCATACATTTTAAATAAAATTCTCATTTAACGAGTGGAGGCCTTACCAGTGCCATTACTATGTTATGTTATGTTAATGACATTTTTAAAGCGTGTCGATTACCCGGAGGTGTCCTGGCGCTGTCCTATTCAATAAGGACAAAAGAGGTTTGTGATCAGTCTTAATGATAACACTTTTACCCATCAGATAAGTTTTAAAATGTTCAAAACCCCAGGCACATGCTAAAGCCACACGCTTAATGGTAGAATATTTACTTTCAGCCACAGAAAGAGGCCTAGAGGCAAACGCAACAGTTTTGACAATATTGTTAGATTTCTGGCTTAACATGGCACCCAACCCCTCTAGGTTGGCATTCACACTTTCAGTACACTGTTCCTTAAAATTAAAGGGAGCTAAGGGAGACACATTGATAATGGAAGCCTTGATCTTTTCAAAAGATAACTGCTCAAAGCCTTCCCAGAAAAACCGCTCACCCTTCTTAAGTAACAATCTGAGTAGTGAAGCAATGTGAGAACACTTTTCAACAAACCTAGAATAACACTCAAAAAGACCCTAACAAGAATCTTAATTGGTCTTTGTCCTTGGGGCAGGCTTAGACTCAATGGCCTCAAGCAATTTGCGTTTAGGAGTAATACCTTTGGTAGAAATGGAATGGCCCAAATACTCAACTTCCTGGGTAAGAAACATTTCCAGCAGGAGAGTCATACCCTTGTCAAGTAACACTTGCAACACCTTAGACAATCTGGCATTGTGAGACTCCTTATTTTCTGCAAAAATCAGGATGTTATCCTGAAATGCAACCACACCTTCCATTTCACCAAAAAGAGAAACCATGAGTTTTTGGAAAATGGAAGCTCCGGATGCAAGTTCAAAAGGCGTACAAATGTACCTAAAAGCTCCATCCGGGGTGATAAACATGGTAAGATGTCTAGAACCCCCCTCCAACTCTATCTGATAATAGGCAGATTTGAGATCTAAAGAAGTGAAAAATTTGGCTCTGCTGATCTGGGCAAGTAACTCCTGAATCTTGGGAAGAGGGTGACAATTAACCCCAGACTGTTTGTTGAGGAATCTCAAGTCCACACATAATCTAAATAGGCCTGAGTTT
Source organism: Lissotriton helveticus (assembly GCF_964261635.1). Taxonomy (NCBI): domain Eukaryota; kingdom Metazoa; phylum Chordata; class Amphibia; order Caudata; family Salamandridae; genus Lissotriton; species Lissotriton helveticus. The sequence continues at coordinate 582,273,876 of NC_136063.1, forward strand.
TTCCTAACAAGAACAATGGGAGACACCCACTCAGATGCAGCAACCTCCTCAATCATACCCTCAAGGAGCAACTGTTTGAGCAAGGGAGAAAGTTCTCCCCTTGCACTCAATGGAACATCTCTAAGTTTGTGGCGAACAGGAACTGAATTAGGTCTGAGAATAATTTGTGAGAGAAACCACAATTTTCCGCAATTTGCTTAGACAAAACATCTTGAAATTGCTCAATAATTCTTTCTATACCTTGAAGTACAGCCATACAATACACAGGTAACTCTGCAGATGGATTCAAAATAAGTCCCACATTTCCTTGATGTATCCACCCAAGAACATTTTGCCCATCTTCTGCGACATAGATTTTCCCCATTATGGTGCGACCCTGAAAAGAGATGTCTGCAATAAAATAACCTAAAATGTTGATGTTCAAATTCACATATCCAAACACGTTAATGTCACAGTCTTGCAATTTTCTGGCAGGCCAGATCTTATTGAAGAACTTATGTGAAATCAAAGAAAAAGGAGAGCCTGAATCAACCAACATGTTGGACTTGCCCCCATCGATGAAAACATCCCATGAAGGTGATTTGCTTGGCTCAATGACAATGCTAGACGTGGCTCCAGGTCCCTTGATCATAAGAATCACATTGCTGGTCTCAGGTTCACCATATTGCACCTCCGAACCACACTCCTGGGTGGCTATGATACCCCTGTGAGATCTGCACACATAAGAGAAGTGACCTGCCTTGCCACACTTGAATCAACTTTTTCTGTTAGCTGGACACAACGCTTTGTTAGAATGATGACAACCCCCACACAACACACTTTTCTTTGCTCACGAAAGAAAAGGACTTATTTTTAAAAGGCCTGTTTTTGTTTCCATTGCGTATTAATGGAACATCCAATTGACCTTCTTTCTCATCATTCAATAACTTGAAGGATCTGGCAGCTCTCTCAATCCCTTTTACAACCTCAATAACTACTCTGAGAGACGGATTCTTAAATCTGAGAAGTTGTTCTTGAATCTTCTTATTGCAGCAGTGCATAATCACTTGATCACTCAAATATTGCTCAATGAGAGCACCAAAATCACAACTAGCAGCTAAAACTCTTAATGCTGCAACATCATTTTCAATGGGCTCTGTGCCCAACTGATGTCTGGAATAAAAATTAAAACATTCCATTACAATGTGGGGTTCCACTGTAAAATGCAATCTTTTTTCTAATAATTCTTTTTATTCACTTAAGGCATCAAACAGAAAGACAAAATACAGATTAATCACATTATAATCCGCAATACTTTAGAAAAATAGGAGGACGTGAGAGGGAGACAAAACTCAAAATATATACATATTAGCAGCCTCACGGGGAAGAAGGAACATCATACACTGACTCTCTAGGTGGAGTACAAATTTCTTCCCTATACTGATTCCATTGAGTCCAGATTGCGGCCCATTTTCGAGAATGCCCTCTCGAAATAAAGACAGTTTTTTCTCGAAACATACTCCAATCCAAATCCCTCTTCCAGTTCTCGATAGTGGGAGGAAGTTCAGCACCCCACTTTTGGGCGATATTTCTTTTTGCAATCATATAGCTCAGGGTGATCCACTTTGTTTGCGCATTATTAAAATCAGTGGGCTCCCATATATTGAGAAGGCACCTTCGTGCCTCTGGCAACAGCAAGACACCGGTGACCTCCTGAATAACATTATGAATCCTACCCCAATACTCAGTCATATGTTGGCACTCTCAGCAAATATGTAAAAAGGTACCCATCTGTCCACACTTACGTCTACATAGACCATCCCCCAACAGCCCCATCTGCACAAGGCGACGGCCGGTGACATAAACCCTATTTAGTATTTTTAACCGTACCAGCCGCAATCTTGCAGGAATTGCGACCACCTTTGGGGAGGACACCGCTATTTGCCAATCTTCATCGTCTAGTTCTATTCCATCTCGTGTCCATTTAACCCTAAGTTCCTCAAGGAAGTCAGCCCTATTATTGATAAGTTTCTTATAAATCAGGGAGATTGTTTTATCAGGGAGATGGCCATCAAGAATCCTGTCCTCCAGAGGCGAGGCCTCCGGTAGCTCGTCATCTACAGGCAGGGCAGCCAACAATGAATGTTGGATTTGCACATAGCGGAAACACTGAGAGTCCGAAAGCTCAAACTCTACTTGCATTTCTCTGAATGATTTTATCCGCCCTCTACCCCACACGTCCCCTACAGTTGATATCCCTATCAGTTCCCATTTATCGAATCCCTTAGTGTTCCACAACTTACCCAATCTTTCCGATGCAAAAAGTGGGGTAGCTAGTGTGAATTTGACTTTCCATCCCAGTGAGCTCAAGGCATCATGCCAGATTTTGACTGCATGTTTTGTCGGTCCCGTGAGGTTGAATCTCAACGGTTTAGAGTACAGTGCCCTGCTGTAGCCATTCCCCGGGAGGAGCCATTTATCCATGGCATATCCGGGATCCTCGCCTGGTCCATATATTCCATGATTAATAGCAGCCAGCTGAGAGGCCCAGTAATAGTGCTTAATATCTGGGAGGGCGATACCACCATCATACCACGGGAGCGTAAGCTTAGCCAAGGCGACACAGGGTCTCCCCTCCCAGAGCAGATTACGTTGTATCCCCTCAACCTCGCGGAAATAACTGGCAGGCACTGCATCCAATGTATTCTGAAGGGCATATAAAAAACGCGGCAAAGACATCATCTTGAATAACGCCGCCCGGCCCAACAAAGAAATCGGAAGCCTCCGCCAATGAGCGGAGTCACTTTTAAGCCTACTCAGAGGAGGAATAAGATTTTCAACATATCTAGCCATCGGGTCCAAGGAGATAAAGATACCGAGATATTTAAATCCATTCGTAGTAATCTGGATCGGACAATTTTGTGGAGGGACCGGGATCTCTCCACTAAGGACATAAAATAACGACTTCCCCCAATTAATGGAAAGTCCGGAGTTTTTACCAAAGGAAGCTAGGACATCACAGACCACCAAAAGGGACTTTCGAGGGGAGGTCAAATAGAGCAGAATATCATCCGCATATAGTGAAATTCGATCCTCCCACTCGGGAGACCATCAAATTCCTCGAATTGAAGGTTCCCAGCGGATCCATGCTGCCAGGGGTTCCAAAGCCAGGGAAAAAAAGAGGGGAGAGAGAGGGCAGCCCTGCCGCGTACCCTGTTCCAACTGAAAGGGCGCAGAAACTCGTCCATTAACCACTACCTGGGCGAGCGGTTCAGTATATAATAATTGCACCTAACCAATAAACTCAGGTCCGAATCCAAATTTAGCCAGGACCGCCCACAAATAGGGCCACCCAATTGTATCAAAGGCCATGGTAGCATCAAGGGAAGCAACAATAGCTTGTCCTCGCAGAGTATGAGCTCTGGCTATCACACTATGTAGTCTCCTCAGATTCAAAGCAGTATTTCTGTGGGGGACAAACCCTGATTGATCCGGGTGAATTAATCCACTGATCACCTTTACCAGTCTATTTGAAAGGATCTTGGCCAATATTTTAGGCTCCGCATTTAATAACGAAATAGGTCTATACGAGGCACATCTATTTTTGGGCTTACCCTCCTTATGGATCACCACCACCGATGCCACTCTCTGTTCTCTGGGTAGGCATCCTCCCGTCCGGGCCTCAAAAAACATACCTTTTAGGTAATGAGCTAATCTATCCGAGTTTGTATAGTTCAATTGGGAGTCCATTAGGTCCCAAGGCTTTGCCTGAGTTCAACGATCGGACAGTCAATGGTTAAGGGACTATCCATAAATTCAAAATCCTCCTTATTCAAACAAGGAAGATGTATATCCCGAAGTAAGAGATGCGAGTCATCCTCTGGTCGTTCCAAAACCGAGGCATAAATTGTTTGGAAATGTTGCGCGAAGCTATCCACAACACTCTGCGGGTCTGTGAGCACCTCTCCTTCATCTGTAAGCAGCTCCGGGACCACGTGCCCAGCCTGTTCTTTTTTGTCAAGCCATGCGATTAGTTTCCCTGCCTTATCTCCAAGATCGTATAATCTTCCCTTCTGCTCCCTATCAAGAGCTCTCGCTCTATCAGTGACCAACGAGTTGTATTCATGCTGTTTTAGGCTCAAAACATGTAGGCGAGCCCGTGTCACCCCCCTCCCCAACTCCTCCTCCAATCTACGAATCTCGGACTCTGCCTCGACAATTTCTTTGTTCTTTTCCTTTTTAGTTCCGGCTATTAATGCCAAAGCATGGCCCCTGATAACCGTTTTGAATGCTTCCCAAAGGGACACCATAGAGGCTACTGATCCTTCGTTCTCTACAAAATAATTATCTATAGCCCCACGGGTCTTGGGATTTCGGAAATACCATGGGTTAATAGGGGCAATTCTACCTGCGGAATAGGGTGTGATTCAAAACCTAAGCCAGAGTGGAGAGTGGTCAGAGATGCCCCTAGCTAAGTGAACCGCCTTACAGTTATAGGATACCTGATCCGCTGGAACAAGACAATAATCTAACCGGGAGAGATTACTGTGCACCCCCGAGTGGAAGGTGTATTGCTTTCCATCTGGGTGAAATGCTCTCCAACCATCAACCAAGCCCATCGCGTCCATAAAATCAGGCAACCATCTTTGGGCTGACCTTATATCTCGTGGGGGATATCTATCCAATAATCCAGAGACTACAGCATTGAAATCACCACCCATAATCAAAAATCCTCCCGGTAGCTCAAGCAGCAATTTCCCCAAATCAAAAAAGGTAGCAGATTGCAGACCCCTGGGGGACATAAACCGATAAGAGGGTCAAAACCTGCCCCTCCCATCTACCTGAGATCCCAACGTACCGTCCCCTATCATATGCCCACGTGGAATCTATCACTAAGGGAAGTGTCTTCCGAATCAGGATACCCGTCCCCCTAAATCCAGACGTAAACCCCGCATGAGCAATCAATTTATATCCCAATCTGTGCATAGCCATGCATGAATTGCCAACTAAATGCGTTTCTTGACGTAAGACAACATCTGGTGCATGGCGCCTCAAATATTGAAGGACTACGCTGCGTTTAATCTTGTCCCTCAAACCATTTACAGTCCAACTTATAACCTTAAGTTCACGACCCCCCATCATCATAGGAAAAAGCAAAATGTTCATCCGGTGTCAGTTGCATACTAATCAAAATCAATACACTGATGCCATCAACAGTACAACACATAACTGGAATGAAACCAAAGACTAATAGTGTGTCATACAATACTACAAAATACTCTTCAACCCTTCTCCCCCCACCCCCCACCCTGCATTTCACTTATGCGCATCCCCAACTAGCAGTGTGCCTGTCGCCCCCAGCAATCAAATACTAATCTACAACTAAATAGAGGTAGAAAACCGAGGGAGGGCCTATACTCGCCCGCCACCTCACCCCGCTCCCAACTCCATCCCCTCCGCCGCGCTTTCAGATCAATATATTCAGCACTTATTTGAGCACCGCGAATCAATGAAGAATTATTTACGTCCCTCTTTCCCCTCCCCCCCAGCCCGGATCGCACTCCGTTACTGTTGAGGCCTAATACATTTGTTATACATTATTCTTGATCTTCCATCTCTCCCTGGTCCTGGCCCTCTCTTTCAGAGGCTATCACACTGTCTAACCAGTCTGTCACAACCTCAGAATTTTCAAAAAAACAGCTCTTTCCGTTAAATTCAACTCGGAGCCGGGCCGGGAACATCATTGCATATTTAAGCCCCTTATCCCTCAGTCTTTTCTTCACGGAAAGGACACTCTGCCGTTGTCTCTGAACCAACTGGGTAAAGTCTGGAAAAAAGGAAAGGGTCACATTCTCATACTGCAATTGGGGACCATTCCGTGCGGCCTGCAAAATCACATCTCTGTCTCGGAAATTCAGAACTCGTGCAATCATAGGGCGAGGGGGTGCCCCCGGTCTCGGCCTTCCTCCTGGGACTCTATGTGCACGCTCCACTGTGAACAAGTTACTAAGACCTTTAGGATTGAGATGATTAAGAACAAGAGTTTCGATAAACAGATCCGGTGTTTGGCCCTCTGATTTCTCAGGAATCCCAAGAATACGGATGTTATTGCGTCTGACTCTTCCTTCATACTCGTCTAGCTTACGATCCATGAGAGTTCTCGATTTCTTGAGGTCCTGCACCTCTTGTTGCAACTGGCTTACATCATCCATTAGGCCGTTCGTTTTGAGTTCAAGTGATTTGACTTTCTCATTAGTTTCTGAGAGGTCCGTGCGGATTAACCCCATCTCTATGGTGACGGTGTCTAATTTGGCGTCAAGAGCTTCCATCTTCTGGCCCAAGGACGCTTGCGCATCATTGATAGCTGCCATAAGATCCGCTAATGTAGGTTCAGCTGGATCCGTCGGTACCTCTTCTCTCATTAATGGCGTCTTTTTGATCTCCCCGGGGGACCCCTTAGGGATAGTGTAGCGATCAAGTTTATTAACTTGGATTGTATTGGACCCCTTGGAGGATCGCGATGAGGGCTTATCCGAATCCAGTCATGCAGCCATGTTGCCACCTATCACGGGATCCAGTCAGAATGAAAATATAACCAACACAGGGTCTTCCACTACTTCGTTTCCTTAAGGTCCGCCGATGACAATACTTAAGGTTGTCTCCCCCTTTCACCTGTTAGATCACTTCCATTCCTACAGGCAGGACCTCTCCCCTTAGAGTGAAAAGGCGCCCGAGCAACAACAGGAGTGTAAAGGGGGTATAACCTCCAGTAGGATAGCCAAATGAGGTGCCGCACCGAAGGACACAGACAGGGGACCAGGCTCTCCGGTATTCAATCCTCCCGTCCTCCTCCGCTCAATTTGCACCAAGCACGCCTTCCAGTACCCCACGTTCCCCCAGAATAACACCTCCGCAGCCAGGCCTTCAATGTCGCCCAGGCCAGCAGAGCAGTCACCGCAAGTCCCGCTCACATTGCAGCTGCAGCCATCACACAGCGTTCCAGTGCAACAGAAATTACCTGGTCCACGGCGGATGTCCGACGAATATTCCAGAGACAGCGCACCGTCATCCCCTACCACTCCAAGCAGATGTCCCAATTACTTCAATCAAAGACCGTGTCTAGCGAGCCTGCAGCGCTCTTGTCAGTTAATCAGCCCCCGGATCTTAAATCAACGGCCCGCTACCGTCTCCCCCAGGGTCCCAGGGTTATATCGCAATCTTCACGGAAGCACGATCACAGCACTGATGAGCCCCGCGGTGCCATCCCAGACACATTGATCTCCATGGGACAATTTAAGCAGCTTCAATTTAGCACCCGGGGGGGAGGGATCACCTTCACCGCCTTTATTCTTTGTCATCCTGGCCCCTCCGCATACCCCACCAGGCAGCAAACTCAGCAGTCCCTCTGCAATATCAGGCAAAGGGGGTTCCTCACCCGCGCTCCTCCACCATCCGCTGCGCAATCTCGGCAGAGGCAGCAGAGTGTAGTCTCAAAACGTCGCTGGTGCACTCTCTGGGCGGGCGACAGTTCGGTTTTCTCAAAATATTATGCCGTATACCACCATCCGCAAGGCAGGGGGCGTCAGTTACAGCTGCTATGCCCAACTAGCAGATACGAACTTCGGGCGGGACGGCACTTCTCGCGGCCCCGTTGTTGTTCACTTTGAAGCCGGCCTCCACCTTCACGCGGGGTCCCTGCTTCCAGTCCGGACCAGGCCCTGATCTTCCGGGCGTGATATCTCCGAATTCCGGACTCGTAGACGGATCAGGAGAGCAGGTAGAGGCGTCGCTCACCAGTACCGAGCAGAGGATTGCAATTTTCAACAGGATAGATTACAGGATACTTATGTTAGGAGCGGAGATCTGCGGAGCCAAGTCTTTACACGACCATCTTGGTCGCTGGCTTGGCTCCACCCCGTAAAATGCAATCTTAATCTGTCCATAGCCTCCATGAAATCATCATACTCTTCCACACCTTGAGGCGCAACCAGGGGAGGCAAATGATCAAAAGATTTTGAGCTTCAGTGCCAATGAAATTGAGCAACAAGCCTTTTTTCCTTGCGACACTGAAAGATTCACCATCAATCGCCACCAGGAAATTGTTAAAAAGCCCCAGCCATTTACTCAATTTCATTGGCGTGTCCCCAGGATTTTCTAATAAAGGAAGTGGTGAAGTGCAACACTGCTGTATGACGATACAGAAGACAAAAGCACTATACAGTTGGTATGTGCTGCCAGATTGGGCTATTTCCTGCACAATTGGGTGACATTGTTCCCAATTGTGCGGGAAAAACCCATACCTGGCGTCTGGATACTTTTTGGGCTGAATTAAGGCCAGTGTGTGGAAAATACTGGCTGGGGAGGCGCCGACCGTGGCGTGCACCTATCACAGTGGCGCATCTGTGTTGGCGGTCCATGGCGTGGCGAATAAGTGGGAGCTGAAATTATTGGAGGAGGACCCCCTGACTGGCCAGCCTGTGCGCACTGCCATGACCCTCACCCTATTCGTGAGCAATGAGCATCAACACATCAACGACACACACACGAGTTGTCCCCTACCCCATTCTAAGGGGTAGGGGGCCCAGGAGATGGGGATCTCTGCCTGGCAATCAGGACGGGCCTGCCAAGCACAAATTCACTGCAGTGGTTGTAGCGCTAGGGGTAGCAGATTTTTAAAGATCAAGATGACCCCGTTCAACTTATCTTAAAAAGAGGCAATTGTTGGGTAGGAAAATGGGAAATATTCTCTTGTGTTTAATTTCTTTTCCAAGCTTTCCCATGTTGCAAGTCTATTGCTAAAACGTAATTTTCAGGGGTCTCAAGCCCCAAATATTCTTAGTCTGTTGCTAAGGTACAATACTCCATGCCACTTCACTCCACAGACCAAATGTATATGTTTCCATTACTTATGTATACAGTTTTAATATGCATGTTTCCCTGTGCATAAATGACTCCCTTAGTGTGATCAGTCAAGGACAGGCGACCCGGCGAGGTCACTTTCAGAAGAAGTCTAAAGCAAAATTTGTTAATTGTCATAATGCACATGGTAGTAGATCTGTTATGTTTCATTGGTTGCAAAGTCTGCATTTTATGGGGTTAAGGCATCTGCAGAGGTGCCCAGTGAATATCAGGGAATAATAGTTGGTAAGAACTCTGGAGGTTAAAACATTTGTTGGAGAGATCTCGGTTTTTGCGTAGCCCCAGATCTGAATCAAAGTAGTGTAGAAGGTTAATGTGTCTCCTGCAAAGCACCTCATGTAGTATGCAGATGGCAGATTATTTTCAATGTAGCTAGGTTAGTGGGCTACTGCTTTGAACACAGATTCTTTTGTTTCTTGCAGTTCATAATTAGTAAGCCTTTTAATATTTCACAGTGAGCTATGTAGGATATGTGACTGCTACATCTTTTAACCATCATCGAGTCATGCAACACATCTTGTACAATGATTTACACACCTGCATGATTTTTTGTGAATGTGTATGGTATGTAAAGCACTCTGACACCCTGCATTATGTTGAGTAGCGCTATAAAAATAAAAGTGTGCTATTTAAATTCTTTGTAAATACTTGGACAGACCAACACATCTGACATTTTAACATTTCATGCACTTACATGAAGGGACTGAAAAAAGCATGCCTCTTAAATATCTGTGCCTCTATTAACCCGTTGGCTGCTGCCGTCGGCCAATGGCCGACGCGACCACGCCCGTTTTTTAAAACGGCCGCACTGCCGCAAAAAAGCGGAAGCTGCCAACGGGTTAAGTACCTATGAAGAGATAAGCAGTGTGCTTTTGTTTCCCTCCATTGCATTAACATTTAAGTGTGAGATTCCTTCAGGCCACTCGATCAAACAGAGGCCTGATGGCCCATTAACTTGGCCTTTATCTATAAACGAAAACCTGGGACTAGACAGAGCCTGGATCCCTCCAGCAGGTGCATTGTCCTCCAGAGGTTTCTTACCAGGGGCATATGTGTAAGGAAAAAGAGCATTCTGGATGTTAAATGAGATGTTGTTTTTTACAAGTATAATATGCATTTTTAATCAATATATCATGCATAAAGTGCAGTCCTATCAGATGCATGGAATTCTAAAGGGGTAATGCTGAATGGACTAACTCTGACCTGTTCTGTCAGGTGCATGTTCCCAGTGTGCTAAGTATTGAAATGTTCTACTAAAGGAATGTGGTTTGGGCAACAAATGGTGTAGGATTCATTTTGTGTTCTGTATTTGTTCAATAAAAAGTGCATCACAATCCATTAGATAGGGCTATTGCCACACATGAAATCCAACAACCAGAAGATTTGCAAAATTCCTGCTCATCATGAGAAGTGAGTGACCATTTTTCAATGTGTATTTTTATTGTGTAATGTAATGAATAATAAAGGTACTGAGTTCTACAGACTTTATTAAAATACAATTTGGAGGGAGAAGTAAATTGCACGTAACACTATTTCTGCCTTTCTTTTTTTTTTCACAACAAGTTTTATTTGTAGGATCGAGCAATGAAAGTATGTGGCTCCCCACAATCAGGAGAACACCACCAAGCATTGTAATACAGTTACAGCAAAGGACCAAATGTCCAACCAAGTTGTCAAGAGAAAGCAATTATAAAGGAATACAGCTATACTCTCTCCTACCCCTATGAACCCCAACTACCCAACCCTCCCACTTCCACCCCCGTGTCCCACCCCACCCCCGTGCACATGTGTATTAATAACCTCGGTACGTAATCATGATATGATACTCGTGGCGTAGTGCAAGGACTTACAAAGTGCTGAAGATTACAGATCTTCCTCCAGTTCTGCCGGAGGATCTAGAGTCAACCCCCTATATTCAGCCCACCTCTTCCATATCTTGAAGTGTTTGCGGGGGCATCCTCGTGCTTCAAAAATCGGACGTTCCAGGCCCATGCAAAAGTCCATTCCGGCCCTCCAAGCACACAGGGGGGGGCCCTCACATCCTTCCAAGCCCGGGCTAAATCTCTTTTGGCCACCACTAGTCCCAGGAGCAGCAGGTGACGTTTATATATGTTTCCCCCAACCCCCTCCAAGATGTGGAGTAAACCCAGACGATGAGTGCGAGGAAGAGTCCAATGCAGTACTTCAGACAGGCAACCCCACACACCCCTCCAGAAGCCCACCAGCCTAGGGCACGACCATATCGTATGGAGCAAAGTGCCCACCTCATTTCCGCAGCGCAAACATTCCGGGGATCCAATCAAGCCAGCCTTCCACAGTCGCTCACGGGTGAAATAGGCCCTATGGAGAATTTTGATCAGTCTGAACCGTACAGCAATGGCTGCCCCCTTAGGGGACTCCAGAGCCTCCCTCCAGTCATCTTCATCGAGGGGGCCGACATCAGTTTCCCAAGACGTCTTCAACGGAAGAAGGGTGGAGGAGCAATGAGTGACTAATGTCTGATAGATGCGAGAAACTTTCTTATCCCCCAGATCTCCCATAAAGACTTTTGCCTCAATGGGACTAAACTCGGAAAGCGAATCTATGTTGGTAATACTGGGCATTAGTGCATGTCGGAGTTGTAAGTACCGAAAAAATTGGGACTGGGGCATATTGAATTCGATGCTGAGTGCCTGAAAGGACTTGAGCGTCGTTCCGGACATCACGTGTCCCAGCTGTGAAATCCCGATCGCATCCCAGCCGTCAAATCCTGACAGGGCCGACAACGCGGGTAACAGGCCATTATGCCATAGCGGCGTCTCAGCGGTCAGTCGACCCCACCAGCCCATGCGGCGCAAGGCCTGTCTCCAGACAGCAAAAACGAGACTCGTGACCCGCGGCAGCCTCCGGCGCAAGCTGGCCGAGTAGAGGACTGTGTGGAGCGTATTGTCGCCCATCAATGTGCGTTCTAGGGCATAGGCTGGATCACTGCTGTCACCATACCACCATTCGTTCAGGATAAGCAGATGCGCGGCTTGGTAATAGGACTGTAAATCCGAGGTGGCCAGGCCTCCACAGTAAGTGGACAAGAAGCACGTACGTAGTGCTACTCTGGCCGTCCCCCCAGCCCATAGAAAGCGGCCCAAGATTGAATTGACCTGCCGAAACCACTGGGGCGCAATTGGATAGGGATGATTCTGCAATTGGTAGAGAAGACGCGGGAGTGCAACCATTTTAAAAATTGCGGATCTGCCAAATATAGATAGGGGCATTCGAGACCAAGTCTTGACATCCGTCTGAGCTCGGTCCCAAACAGGCACTATGTTGCGTTCCCAGGCAACGTTCGCCGACTTCGACAGGAACACCCCCAGGTATTTCAGGCCATGCGTGGCCACCTGAAGCCCCGATGTCCAGGGATCCGTTAATGTGTCTCCATTCAGCATCCAGAGGGTAGATTTACGCAAGTTCAAATACAGGCCAGAGACTTCCCCAAAGATTCGCATGATTTCCAGTACACGCGGCCCCGAGCGCTTCAAGTCGGTAAGAAAGAAAAGGACATCATCCGCGTAAAGTGCGATCCTATCCGATAAGCTGTCGTTCCATACAAAGCCCCGCATTTGCGCATCAATACGCACCCAGGCAGCCAGCGGCTCCATAAGTAGAGCGAATAAATAGGGGGAGAGTGGGCATCCCTGTCGGGTCCCTCGTCCAATTTGAAACGTCTCCGACACCGCCCCTGCAACCCGGACCGAGGCCGTATTATCTGTGTATAGTAGCCTGATATAGGACAGGAAAACCGGGCCTAGGTTTAGGCGGGGCAAAAGTGCAAAAAGGTACGTCCAGCTGACGGAGTCAAAGGCTTTGTTAATATCAGCTAGCAACAGAGCCGCCTGCTCTCCTGTGGCTCCCATGGCGTCGATCGCCGCCTGTGCGCGTCGGATGTTATGCCGCGTCGCTCTATGAGGCATGAACCCGGCCTGGTCTTGATGCACCAGGTCTGTTATATACGGGGACAGACGATTCGCTAGGGCCCTAGCCAGAACTTTAGCCTCAATATTAAGTAATGAAATGGGGCGATACGAGTCGTGCCTCTCTGGGGGTCTACCTGGCTTGTGAAAGACAACGATCTCGGCATGGCGCCAGTCTCGGGGCAGTGTGCCCTGTTCACGCGCCGTCTCAAGCGACCGGTGATAATGGGACCCCAGCTGTACATGAAACTTCTTATAAAACTCACTCGGGTAGCCACTTGGGCCAGGGACCTTTCCAGCATTAAGCTGTCCCAGGGCATCCCCCAACTCCTCAGCCGTAAGGGGCGCATCGAGGGCCTTCCTAGTTTCATCCGACACCTTCTTGGGGGGCATGTCGTCAATAAATTTAGACACCTCGTCCGCTGATAGGCGATCGCATGGGGCATACTGAGTAGCGAAGTATGCGGCAAAACTCGCCGCCAGTTCGCCTGGATCAGTAAGGACTTCACCGTCGTCGGACGTGAGCCCTGGCAGCGTAAGCGGCTGGAGATGGCGCTGACAGAGTCTATGAAGCATCGTACATGACTTGTCCCCCCATTGGTATATTCTACTACGTGTGGCTAACCATGCCTGTTTTGCTTCACCAAGTAGGACTGATGCATAGGTCTGCTGAGCCTGAAGAAGGAGTCGTAACCCGGCTTCGTCACCTCCCACGCGGTTCCGTTCTTCCAAGGTTTCCACCTGCGCGGCCGCTTCCACGATCATTTCCCGCCGCTGCCGACGGGCCGCAGCACACCACGCTATATCTACACCCCGGATAGTGGGTTTCATGGCCTCCCACACTACCCCGGCGTCAATGTCTCCCACTAGGTTTTCCCGCCAATACAGGTCTAACGCTTCACGCAAGTGCGTCACATAGGCAGGTTGCTGGAGATGCCACGAGGACATCCTCCATCGAAACGGCTGGCGGTGTCGACGGAGTGCCACCCTAATCGAAACCGGGGAGTGATCGGACAGGCCTCTAGGCAGGATGTCAGCACTTTTCACTCTACACAAGCAGTCACCTGGCACAAACACACAGTCTAATCTGGAATAGGAGCCATGCACTGCAGAGACATACGTATACTCGCGTTTTGTAGGGTGCATATGTCTCCAGGTATCCGACCAGCCCAGTCCCTCAGTCATAGCATGCAGTCGGGTGTGTGAGGGGGGAGAGGTAGACTCAACCACATCCCGGTGCCGCCGGCGATCCATACTCACGTCCATCACATCATTCCAGTCGCCGCCAATCACAGCCAGGGACTCGGGGATGTCCTCCCACACCGTGAATAGTTTCTCAGCTAGGGCCCATTGCAGGGGGGGGGGCATAGACACTCCCAAAGACCACAGATTCAGTGCCCACCATGCCCTTGACAAAGATATAGCGACCCTGCGGGTCAACCCACTGCTTCTCATGGACATAGGCCACCCGGCGATGAATCAAAATGGCCACTCCCCTGGATCCCCGGGAAAAACCGGCATGAAAGACCTGGTGATAGCCAAACCTCTGTAGACCAAGCACTTTCGAGCCCATCATGTGGGTTTCCTGGAGCAAGAAAACATCAGCACTCTCATTTTTCCCCTAGCGCAACACCGCCCCACGCTTGATTTTGTCGAGCATTCCCCTGACATTCCACGTGATCACCCGCAGAGACGCCTCGGGGAGTCTATGAGTTGTTTCAGCCATAATCAAGTGGGATACATCTAGCAGAACGTCCTTGCCATTGTCACTCATCGCACACAGTAACAAACACTATAGCAAGACACACGTGCAGTCCCACCCCCCCGCCCCAGACCCTCAGAATAACACAACGAGCAACTCTCGTCTTACCCCGAACCCCAAAACCAACCATCAACAGAATAGCGTCATAGTCTTGAACATGTCTCGGTCCCAACTCAGAAGCCCTGCTCCCGACCCCCCACACCCCCTCCCCCCCCCTATACCTCAAGAAACCATGAAGTACCTGTCGCGGCATGGGTAACCCCGAGCCCAAAACAGAGGACCCTGAGCCAGCCATGCCAATGGATCCCGACTCCCCAGAAAACAGTAACCTCATCCCTCCCCTCCCAGAACCTCCCACATCCGTAGGAGAGCAGTAGCCCCTAATGTGTAGTCCCCGCACCCCAACCCACCATCCCCCCCATGTTCAGTGATCAGCCGCTAACCAATCCTGAGGCAGCCGTGATGCTACCAGTCTATTGAGTCCTAAGAGCCCGTACTCCGTGTGCCAGAGCCTATAGCGACAAGTGTACAAAAGGGGGGGGCGCAGAATCTTCAGGTCTGGACATGATCCATCTCAGATTGGTCCGAGTCTTCTGTTCTACCACTGGCCTGGGCGCCGCTGAAGGAGGCCGACCGCTTTCGTGACCTAGATCGCCGGTGTCTCTTAGGCTTGGTCGTCTGACCACTCCGTTCCTGCGATGACCCCCTCGAAGAGCCCGGATTCAGCCCCGGCTGAGAGTTCGGCCGGATCCTCACTGTCTCGTCGGTCCATTTAAAGAGGTCTTCCGGAGTATTAAAAAACAGTGTCTGCGATTGGAAAATCACTCTCAGGCGAGCAGGGTACAACAGGGAGTATTGAAGTTTGAGACCTCGCAGTTTCGCCTTAGCGTCCATGAAAGATTGGCGCTGCTGCTGTACTAGCTTCGTGTAGTCAGGGAAGATCATTATCTTTCGATTTTCGTAAAGAAGAGCCTCTCTGGTTCTCGCTTCCCTCAGAATGGCATCTCGGTCATGATAGTTCAGAAGTTTAGCAATCACTGCCCTGGGCCGTTCACCCTCCGGTGGCATCTGTGACAAGGCGCGGTGTGCTCGTTCAATAACGAAGCAAGTGGATAAAGCCTCCGGGGGCAGCCAGGTTCCCAGCCACTGCGTGAGGAATTGTTCCATGTTACCCTTCTCACATCGTTCCGGAAATCCAATGAAACAAAGGTTGTTGCGGCGTGCGCGCCCTTCAGCATCCTCCACTCGAATCGCCAGGCCCCGCTGCACAGTTTCCATCGCCGCCATTTTCTTCTTGAGTGTGCCTACATCGTCCTCCACCACCGACACCCTGGATTCAGCCTCAGTAATCCGTGCTACTGCATTCCGCAAATCTTGACGCAAGAGGGTGACATCTGCGCCCACGGCACCTATCTTGGCATCAAGCGTATCCCTCGATTGGGTGATGGCCGCCATTAGTGCTGCGTTGTCCGGCCCTCCTCCCTGCTGTCCACCTCCCGACGGTCCAGGGCCCCCACTGGGTCCGGTGAACTTGTCGATCGTTGCCTGTTTGGTGGACCCGCCACCTCCCCTGGTCATGGCTGCCAGTGCCTCGTGAATCGCCCGCTGTATATGCAGAAATGGCCGTTGAGGGACCCCAAGCCCCTTCCCCCAAGTGTAGCAGAGTAGGGCCACGTGAAAGTAACTGTTCCCTCAGTGGGGGCCGGACAATCTCATTCGTGGTGGAATATTGCGCCCGGGCCAGGTCCAGGTAGGCCCAAGGCCAGCACCTCACTTGCCAGCAGTCAGAGTCCCCTATCCCCCCTGCGGACCGGGCAGCGACTCTCTCATACAATCCACGGGCTCCACAGCGTCAGCCCAAGCTCCTGCAGCGCCCGGGGTCCCAGGGGGGGGTTACTCACGGTTTGTCCTTAGGCGTGTGTCCAGCCAGGGCGCTCCGGGCTGCCCGTCAGTGCCCAGCCACCGTCGGGACCTCTAGGGGAGGACCGCTCCGAGCACTCCAGGGCACCAGCAGGCGCAGGCGAAAGCTCCTCCGGCGAGGGGTCGCAAAACTCGAGGCCGCGGCTGCACCCGGATCACAGGGCCGCCGTAGCCGAGCAGGCAGGGTCACAGCACCAGGATCGCACCTCTCTCCAGCAGGGCTCCAGGAAGAAAATCGCCGATCATTCCCTGGCCCCAGGGCAGTAGAGGGCCAGTGGCGAGCAGTGGGCCAGCCGACCCACACAGAGGCCGCCCGGCCGGGGATCTCCAAAATCGAGGCCCCGGCGCCTTTCTGGTAAGCCAGGCCTCGCTCGTCTATCTCTCGTCCCGGCGCGTCCGAGCACCTAGGATCGCCGCCGACGGCACCGGAGGATTCCCTGTGCCACTAGGAACGTCCGCTCCACAAGGGTGTGTGTAGTGGGTACGGGGACCAGGATAATTCAGCCGGATTAAGTGCGGGCCGGCGGGAGCTCTAGCAAGCTGCGACCGCCATTACCGCTCACGTAGCCACGCCCCCTATTTCTGCCTTTCTTAATCTTTGTTTTGTTCTATTGTAATCTCATCAGTGCCTGGTTCAAGTTACAAAGTCACAGTCAGGACTGGTCTTAAAAATGAGTAGCATTAAGGCAGGTGCCCAGTTAACTCCCTCCCACTATCTGTATATTGAATAGAATGTATATTTGTCCTTAAAATTGTTTCTGATGACTATTTCTCCATTATTTGAGACTTGCTACTTTGGGCAGGTTTTTGGGCTGAAACTGGTCTGCGTTGGGCTGGATTTTTATAGCTATGTATTTCCTTTGTATCAGTGGGTACTTTCTGCTTTGGCTGTTATTTCATTTATTACATGGAGACGTTTTATATTGATACCACTTTTTCCTGATATTGCTGCTAGTATCCCTGTTTTTGTGGTTTAGTGTGGTTGGTGTTCTATTAGAATATTGAGTTTTAAATATCATCCAGCCAAAATAATTTATCTAGAGTATCAAGTACCACAATATAATAAAGGTAAATATTTATAGGTACGTTTACCTTTATTTACATTCTTAACTTCGCATCTATTTATCTTCTAGATATATGTAACAGGAAGCCTCAGCAGCATGCCAGTCGGACACCTAAAGAACTCATCTGCCTCACAGGATGTGTCCGGGCACTTCCAATGTAGCGGACAGCACAAGTGCAACATAAACCATATTTTTTTTACTAATGTACCGGACACGAAAACATAACATTACAAAAGTGCGACATTAACAAAACAAGGAAGAAAGCAACCGAAGGGAAAGAGTAACACCAGAACGAAGGATAGGAGAAATGTCAGATGGGTGGATCATACATAGACATTTAAACAAGCGCCAAAGAAAGCAGGAAACAATTAAAAACAAGGGGGATTGCCTGTTGTGAGCAGAGCCTGGTGGGGGGCGGGAATGCGAGCGAGGGGAGGAGAATGGAGGGGGAGGCAAGACAGAGGCAAGGAGTGTGGCAAATGGCCGGAGGGAAGCCGGAGAGACATGGGAGAAGCTGCTAATTAGGGGAGGAGAAGCCGCAGAGCGCACGCTGGGCGAAGCCCTTTGATGTGCTGTGCGGCCGTGAATGCGCGTGCTTGTTTGCTCACGTGATTCACGTGAACTTAATGAAAACCGCACGAACGAAATCCTTGGTTTCACGAGTTTTTTGAGCACTTGAATTCTCGCTCCCTCAATGCGCTTGCGCGCATTGATAGGTCACGAAACCTAAAAATGGCCTATGTTTTCCACAGTCTGTCGTCCTCGCTGCCCAATATTTGTCACCCGATATTGTGATATACCTCAGGGTGGTGACTACTACCACTACTAGTAACCCTGCAAGGTATGGTCACTATTGTGATTGTATTTGATATGGCCACTACTGCAACAATGGCCAAAGCCATTAGTAGCTCAGAACAATTTTCATTTATGAGAAGTATCTATATGTATAAAAAAAGTTGGAAGCCCGTGAAGTAGAGCAATATTTGACAGCATAACACGTACTTCCCTTCATAAAATAATACTAAAGTATTCTCTTTAAAAGGCACACTTTGTAGTTCTGATCTGTGACCCTTAAATTCATGTGCTGCAAAAGGTCGAGTACATAAAATGTATCCGATATCATAGATGAAATGTATTCAAGAGAATGTTGGTACTTCTGCTTCTAGTGAACGTTTTGCATAGGACAGATGCAAAGAAACTGTGAAGATAGTGAATAATCCCTACAGGGTGTTCTAGAGATACACCAGCAGCGATCTGTATGCTTTTATAAAAGTGACAACTGAGTTTAGAGGCGGTGGAGAAAGCAGAGTTCTTACCAGGAGGAAAGAGGGGTACCTGACAGTAAAGACGACTTAAAAGTGAGAAACATCTGAGGTTTTTGGTGGCATAATAAGAGCTACGATTGGTGCAAAACAGTGTTTATAAGATCCCAATGAGGAGAAAGTGGCAGCATTGTCCACAGGAATCTGTTTATTTCTGTAATTTCCGAGGGGTACCATGGGGCCACACAGCATGTGAAGGAATATTAGCCCTTTTTCCATCACACTACAAAAATATTAAATGTCTCATATCTGTTTCCCTTGAAATTAGGGCAGAGATATCAGGAAATGAGAAAGGAAAACGTATGCAGTGATGTGGGACTTACATTTTGGACCACATTTTCATTGACCACAGTTTCATTTACCATGTGTATGTTGTGCAGTCTCCTTTATTGAGTGTAAATGTCACAGCCTAAGTTATTGTACATGAGTGGCATACTTTAAAATAGTCTCCCTCATAATGTGCAAGCAACACACCTTGGAGCACTGTCTTACCAGCATCTTCCTTGGCTTTTTCCTGTCTCTCTGAGAGACTGGTAGAAGGATAGGACGTTTGTCGAAAGTATTTCTTCAAGGCCTTGCTGGGCCTGGAGTTAATTTATACTTGTTTGAAGAAATGATCTGCATTATAAAAACCTTGGATGTGAATAATATTAACTTAGAAAAAAATCATTATGATAGGTGGCGGCATGGATGAACAATTTGTCAGCGCGGTCTCAGTGGCAAGTCCAGGACATCCAAAGGTTCTCCAAGTGAATGGAATTGAGGTCAATTTCCAGAGCTCTAATTTGTTTTGTGACACAGATAAAGGATCTTCATGTCATGGTGAGAGCAGACAATTTTGTGACAGTTACCTAAATCATTAGTGGGGGATGAGCTCTCCTTCTCTGATAGTTTTGGTAACACAATTCTCTCTATGGGCAGAGAATCCTCATTAATCTGTTATCCTTGAGAGCATCCTATCTGAAGGGAAAGGGGAATGCTGAAGCACACATGCTAAGCACAATTGTTCCTCCATCCCATACTCTATCTTTAACCTTTCAGGGAGCTATTTAAAAAAATCCAGGGAATCGTTCCTGGATCTAAATGTGGAAACTCACAACAATCAGCTTGGAAGGGTTTGCTCAAGGACATAGATAGAGGGATCATGGAGAGCATATGCAACGTCAGTAGAATGGCCTCTTTGAATTTCCTCCGATACTCCTGATCTCGAAAATGTTAGCACAGTTAAAAGGGAGCAGCGGATTAAAGATTTTGGTAGTGCCATTCTGGCCAAGGAGCTCTTGGTTTCCTCTGTTAGAGAGGTTGTCAGTTTGCCTGTGGTGTAGGAGTCCAGTGACCCCTTTCCCTATAACATCTGGTGCAAGCAGTGAAATCTTTAACTACCGCGGATTGGAAGTTGAAAGGAGAAGATTTGAGAAAAAGGGGTTTCCTGTTCACCTTGTGGAAGCCATTCAAAAGAAGAGGAAACCATCGACATCTATGCCTTATGCTAGGCATTGGGGTTGTTTTTCAGAGAAGGTAAGTCCATTAAATTACCAACGAAATTGGGATGGTTTTCATGCAAATATTGGCTCCCTCAGCATTGAGAGCTCAATTGGCAATACAAATATTCAGAGGCCCGTGGGATAAACTTTACAAGGATGATGACATGGTATATACAATTACTGAAAATCTTTGGATACTGTCACCCTATTGCTAGTCCTGTTGCTCCAGCATTGGATCTAGTGTTCGCCCTTAAGGCCTTGCGGTGCCATCACTCTGAGACTTCGGAAACAATTGATTTGATGTACCTTAAAAGGAAAGCGTTTTTTCTGATTGCTAGTACTTCTATATGTAGGGTTGAAGAAGTGGGTGCTTTGTTTCAAGACCTCCTTTCTCTTTCTGTTATGGATGATGGGTTGGTCTTAACCAAAGATCCTGGCTTTATTCCCAAAATTGCTACTAAATCAAATGCGAGCCATTGGATATTTTTACCTGATTTCTTTCCAGATACCACAACTGAAAATGAGAGATTATGCCATTTGTGCATGTAAAAAGAGCAATTCTTGTTTATTGACAGAGAACTAAGGATTTTTGTGCGGACAATTGAAAAGTAGCCTTTGGAAAAATAAATAAATAAAAGTCTATAGCGTTTAGTTTCATTCTCAGTAGATGGATTAGAGCAACGAATGCCTTAAATTTCTCATTGGCAAATTCTCTTCTTCCGGAGTGGATCAAGGGAGGCTTGCTGCCTCAAGCGCTGGGGTCCAAGTGGTTTTGATCACAGAAAGTTCAGGGCAGCAACATGGCTGTCCGGTAACACTTTTGCTTCCCGTTATAGATTGAACAAATGGGATTTTGACAGAGACAGTTTTGGTGTGGGGGTTTTGTATTTTGTTCTATCAAATGTATTCACTTTATGATAATAAGTAACTTGCGTGTTGAATTAAGTGATTTCTTATTTCTCGTTTGTTGTTGAAGCCCATATGAATGGGTGTTATTTATAAGTAGTGACTGATACGAGGACAAGGGACGTGGAGTTAATGAAGATTGGTGATAAGTAATCAGGACCATAATCTGTAATCCGTTGGTGCCAACAGCATGTGAGCAAAAAGCTTCAGGAAGTTGAATGTCCTTAAATCCTCTATTTACTGAGCCTGCACAGCTTCACGGAGCCACGCGGGCGTCCATATAACATTGGTGGTCAGCATTTTATCTCAGACATGAGCCATGGGTCACTACATGAGTGACCACTGAGTAGGATTAACCAAGCTGTCAAACATATTTTCATTTTAGTTTGTAAAGTATTTGAAATTTGAGAAATCTTCCATTCTATGCAAAATCACTAGGCCGAAAGAAGTATCCAACTTGTTGAAATGTTATTCATAAATTCAATCCAATCTATCCTTCATTTCGGCACTAAAATGAAACTTTGCATCGTATTACTGTTATCAAGCTACAGTTAAACACCCCCGTTTGTGGCATGACTAAGCGCCTGCTTTAGATCTTGGCGGATGGGTTACTCCATCACAAACCTGACGGATATCCGGTCCGCTGTATTGCAAGTGTCATAGGATATAATCAGTAGCGGTCGGTGGTAGGAGTGCTGCCGGGCAGTGAAGGGGGAGGGGGAGGGGCAGGGTGGGGGGGGGGGTAGTAAACTACTGAATATGGACAAATACAGGTAAGTAGACATAAAAATAAATAAAACTAATTTTGTTGTGGCCACTGCTTTGCATTTGGCGATGCAGTGTGCACAACGAAATTCGTTTTATTTATTTTTATGTTTTCTTACCTGTATTTGTCCGTATTACGTAGTTCACTACCCCGCACCCTGCCCCTACCCCTCCTCACGTCAAGGCCCGGCAGCACACCTACCACCGACCGCTACTGGATATAATGCACTTGTAATATGGCGGACGGGATATTTGTCACGTTTGTGACGGAGTATCTCATCCGCCAAGATCTAAATCAGATCCTAATTATTAATTTGGAACTTAATTCTGAGGATAGTAGTCAATGGAAGTCTGCATAGTAAAATTGCTCTGGGACGAAATGTCAGTTCCCAGGTAAACCTCATGTCTTGGCTTCCACAGGATAGAATTTTCACTTGGCTTCATCTCCAAAAAGAATATAAATGCTATTATTGTCTCCCTGTCGGTGGTTCGTTAAAAATAAAATGTAATAACTTTCTGAGGGACGCGTCTTGCCTGTAAAACGGATGCCTTCAGTGCTTTGGGAGGTGTCTGCTGATGTGAGGGGCGGGGCTAGAAGGGTCAAACTGTGAAGGTCACGGCGTCTGCAGCGCACTTCCTTCCTTCTACAACTTGAGTTTCTGCTCACATATCCTCGGGGATCTCACCTGGCATGTTCGGAAAATGTCAGAACGGCTCAGCGGTGTGAAAACGAGTTACTGCCCCGGTGCCTGGTGTCTGAATATATGAGCTTCCCACAGAGAGGTTGGGCTCCATTTTAGCAAGAAAATTGACAGTTTGCGAGGATAAAGTCTTTCGGTTTGATCTAAATTGGATCTGAGAGTTTTGGCCACGTCACGAACATAGGGTTGTCACTTTTCCCAGAGAAAAATACCGACCATTTGTTCATGTTTTAGGATTCTGCAAAGGCTTGATATGATACTTAAACAGGTCTTTATATAAAATCGTCCATATTCTTTTTTAACATGGGTGGCTTTGATGTCTTTGTTTTCTTTACTACCGGTCAAGGATCTTTTACGGCAGCTCTAGGGCGCATTTTAAAGTGCTTATGGCTTATATTTGCTGTTTTAGGTACGTACTGATAAGAGGAATACCAAGTGTATTTGAATTACTTTAAAATACTGGTCATGCTGGTAAAACATGGCCATGTGGCAATCATGAGGACTCTCGGAGCTTGGGTACAGTCCTATTCCTTCATAATAAGACCCTCATTATGAGTAGCTCAGGACCAGATGTACAAAGCTTTTTTTAGCTCACAAACAGCGGCCCCAATGGACCCCTTCGCCTTTGTGAATGTGGGCACCAACATGGACCACTGCCTAATCTTAAAAAAATGAAAAAGAAACTTTTCATTTTTCTTTTTCAAATGCGCCCCGTTTTCCTTTAAAGAAAGCAGGCTGCATTTTAAAATAAAAATATTTAAAAAGCAGTCAAAGACATGGTGGTCTGCTGACCCTAGCAGGCCACCATCCCTGTGACTGCTAGCCATTCCCAATGTGTCGCAAAGTGCTACCTGCCTCATGAACATTAATGAAACAGGTCCCTTGTGACCCATTCGGAATAGCAAACGGTGTAAAACAGACTGCTGTACATAGCTGTTTGCAATTTCCTAAAAGCGAATCGCAAAAATTCGCTATTAGGAAATCACAGACGGAAGTTTATGCACATCTGGCCCTCAGTGTGGGGGTTGATAATTCTCCACACCCTGAGTTAACGATAGAATGGTTCTGTTAACTGTGGGGTGCAGAATAACCAAGAGTTACAAGTGGACCATGAGGTGCCCCTAATGTATGGAGAATTACTTGGGTAATCGATAAGTCTGGAGTTGATTCCCCTTGGTTATTCATAATTTTTCGCTGTGGCTTCCCCAAGAGATTTCAGCAGCTGGAGGGCCCAGTGTAATATTTATTTGGCCAGTAACTAGCGTTATCCCCATCGGAGATTCTATGCTCCTCTAAATAAGTAGTATGGTACAGATGCAGTGGCGTAGCTAGGAGGGGCGGTTCGCCCCGGGCGGCACAAGTTTTGGGGGCGGCGACAGCCCCCCACCCCTCAGTGCGTTTGCCTTGAGGGGGTGGCAAATGGACAAAATACTCACCAGCCCCCTCCCCCAACCTCATCACTGCGGCCACCCCGCTCGGCAAACGCAGAGACCGCCATAGGCACCCATAGGGCTAGCTACGCCACTGTACAGATGGATGTCCAAGGTAGCTTCCTGCTGCACTTCCAGTAATGTCCCCTTTCCGGGTGCCTGAAAGGTTTTACCTCTTCTGCATAGCATGGCTAAAGTAGTGTTATTCATTTATAATTAGGGCTCCCGGTTTTATGGTATTTATTTTTTTGCCATTTCCGTCTGTATTTATCCATATTTATTTCTGGGGCATTTTATCTGTATTTATCCACATTTATTTTTGCAGCAATCAAAAGGCAGCGCTGCAGCTAGTATTTTTCCACATTTAAATGGACAATGTACACCGTTTCCCTTTCATTTCTCTTTAATATGGGTGATGTGTGAAAAGCTACAGACATTTCTTTTAGATTTAAAACAGACCTCACCTATGAAGGATGGGCAGGTGTCAGTGATTATTTGCAGTAAAATAAATAAGCTGGTGCTGTTGTGCACTCAGGTGGATTGTTCTTGTAGCCACATGTTGTTGCAGATTTAAATAGCACGAACTCGGCACGGTGGTATTTGAGCACTTTACCTTTCCGCACACATTTCATATTAGGGCACATTCATTTTTGCCAGTCACGGGGAGATTATGTGACAGTACACAGTACACAGCACTGCAAGAGTAACCCGGCCACAAACACATAAAGATTCCTGCCTCAACCACGATTGGCTCAGGGGCACGGCAGCAGGTCAAAAAATACCCTTATTAGAAGGAATCTCCAGCAAATCACAAGTCCTGCAGCCAGCGGCGCAACTTGAGCCAAATTTAGTGGGGGGTGGGGGGCTGGGAAAATATTTCGGGGGAAGGGGCTGACTCTCCCAGCAATAGTTAGATTGGAGATACAGAGGCTCTAGAAGTGGTGACAAAACAACAAAGCCTTGTTAACAAGTTAGAGGTCTATTAAAGACCTGTGAAGTACTCGGGTGCGGCTGTGCCCGGGAAGCTATCTCCGCTCAGGCAACCACACACGAGGGGGGGGCCTGTCTGCAGCTGAGGGACGTGGCAAGTCACCTCGGCTGGAGCACGGCAGCACGCACAATTTATTAGTATTTAACCGCATCTACATATAAATACAGACAAAGGAAAAATAGTTTTCCGTCTGTATTTAAGTGTAAATATCCGTTTAAACGGAAACCAGGAGCCCTATTTATAATACATTGGCTTTAGCCATCCCTGTATTAAAACCGTATCCCTAAATTATTTATAATCCTTGATTTGGGATGCACCCTTTCGCCTATTATATAGAAATTACATCAGAATTCAACTGTAATAACCTATGGTAGTTGAGTTCTGATGTCACAGTGCCTGCTGACAGAGCCATAAGCTAAGGGGAAAGGCAGGCCAGGTCACAGAGTATAATTAAAGCAGCTGTTTAAGTAACAAAATGAAAAATTGCTTTTTTCCTTCTGCTTTGTTTTTCTAGTGGTATAGTGAGAATCAGAAATGAGATATTTAAGGCAACAAGTTTATTTTGTGCACTCCTTCGGTATGTTTTAAAAAGATAGGTTCTTTTGCATTTTTCAACATATTCCGAACTATTGCTCCTATTTAAAAAAAAATTAAAAAACTGACTTGCATTAAATTGATTCTAATATCTTTTTGCAACAAATATCTAACATCTTTTTTGATGTGTTTCATTTTGCACTAGAGTCTATTTCATTCTTCATGTTTACACATGTGCTCTCTTTCATATGAAAGAGCAACAAACTAAGAATTTAAGTGGTGTGACCATGTATGAATGAATTCATTTATTGTATCAATTGATAAAAATTGTTACGAAGAAATCGAGCAAAAATATCGCCGCCATGCACTTTCTTCAATCTAAGTAATACGTAATTAATAGATGAAATCATCGTGGCTAAACCATGAACAAGATAGAAATAATATTCACAACACTTAGGCAATGTGCACAGATAAAAGAGATATGGACCATATGTTGAAACCGTAAACAGATTCTAGTCCATTGCTAATGCTTTGCCTAAAAGTTCTTTTACCTTATTTGTAAATTTCGCTAATCTTGCCAGTTCCATTAGGATCTCCAAATTGAAAAGAGTTTCATGGCATCTGTGCAAGTACGTGTGCCATAGTATAAAAATAAAGTTTTCAATAAAGTGCAACGTGCGCGAGCCAAACAGTGATATAGGCAAACCTAGTGAACCATAGATTCCTCATACTGATAACACAGTCTACAAGTAGTAACCCCCTCTAGTGTTTTCCAGCGCAGATTAATATATTTTATCGGCAGCCCCATAAGTCTCACTGATAAAATTTGCTTTAAAGTTGTCTCGTTCGAGGCGGCATCAAGGTATGGCTGCCTCAATCGACCTTGGTAGAAGCTAGCTAATATCCTAATGTTACTACGGGAGGACTCCAGTTCCTTCATGTCATCTTCCTTAGATATAAGTCTGACTTGTTTTTTTTTAAATAGATTTTAAAATTCCAGATCAAGGTGCAGTTCAGTGCAGGCGGTGTGGAGACCGTTGGTCCACAAATTATTGCCTTTCATGAAAATTTCTTCCAGCGTTGCTTTCATTGTGTGTGGGGATGCCGCACAGACTCCACGATAGTACTGAACAATCGAAGCCCAGTGTTCGTGATTTTGTTTGTGACCATGTATAATATATGGTGTAAATTACCCTATGTCGTACAAGATAAGGATATTGCAAGTCACCTTGGAGTTCCATAACTTTATAAAGAAACTCGCCCAATCGGACTCGTTCCTCTCTATGGTCATGGACCTCTCTGGTGACTTGCAATATCATAAAATGTACGACAGGGGGTACTTTATCCCATAATTCCTGCAGAACTGTGGGGCATTTGCATCTGAAGCTCTGAAACAAATGCTGTCACTCCTCAATTTCGCTCAAGAACCTTGCATTGCAAAAATACCAATCTGTTAATATCAATATTTTCAACATTTGTAAAATCTATATTTTCACAAATTAATGTTTTTCATTAATATTTTTATAGGTGTGCCATCAATGAAAAAGCAAATTAAATGTTTATCATTTAGAAACACCACATTAATTGATTGCGTAGCAGGTAATTGCCATTCATTCTCTGTGTAACCTTGCAAATACGAGTTTCTTGCTCACCATTCCATATAGTGGTGACTAACACAGTTAGGGGTATGTGACATGAGTACAGTTGGCCTGAAAGTATATGATATAAAGTGCCCCAGGGTAGCTTGTACAGGAGATGTCCCCCGTGTGTGGTAATGAAAGTGTTTGGGAGTCACACACCTCTGACGAATATATGATGTCAGACCGCAGACAAACATCCCGCATACCATCATTCCGCAAATATAATACCGAAAGTACTATTAGTCCGCAAAATAAGAGAACGAAAACTTTTAAAACAAATATGCCTTTTGCACACATGCCATTACAACGAAAAGGCATGCGTGTTAAAGATATACTCGTTGTAAAAGTTCTAAAGGTAAGTAAGAGTACCCTACCCTACCCTACACTACACTCTAATGTAGTACCCCTGCACCACCCACCCTTGACACACAGTCCTTTTCCAACATTTACACTACCCAGCACGACCCCCCAACACTACCATAAAGCACTTTACTTCCCTAAACAAACACTACCTTAATACACTACCCCCAGCATGACCCTACACAAACACTACAATACTACCCTAAACCACTACACCCCAGCATGACCCTACACTACACAAACACTACAACACTACCCTAAACCCTAAAACACTACCCCCAGCATGACCCTACACTACACAAACACTACAACACTACCCTAAACCCTAAAACACTACCCCCAACATGACCCTACACTACACAAACACTACAATACTACCCTAAATCCTAAAACACTACCCCTGCATGACCCTACACTACACCACTACCCTAAACCCTATAACACTTCCCCCAGCATGACCCTACACTACAACACTACCCTTAACCCTAAAACACTACCCCCAGCATGATCCTACACTACACAAACGCTACAACACTACCCTAAACCCTAAAACACTACCCCAGCATGACCCTACACTACGCAAACACTACCCTAAACCCTAAAACACTACCCCCAGCATGACCCTACACTACACAAACACTACAACACTACCCTAAACCCTAAAACACTACCCCCAGCATGACCCTACACTACACAAACACTACAACACTACCCTAAACCCTAAAACACTACCCCCAGCATGACCCTACACTACACAAACACTACAACACTACCCTAAACCCTAAAACACTACCCCAGCATGATCCTACACTACGCAAACACTACAACATGACCCTAAACCCTATTACACTTCCCCCAGCACGACCCTACACTAAACAACCACCACAACTCTACACTACACTAACACAACACTACACTACACAATCACTAACCCAGCACGACGAGAAAGTTAACCCAAACCCACTTACCTCTCTCGTCATCGTGGTTTTCACAGCGCAAATGCATTTACCATACATGCCTTTACAACGTAATTCGTTGTAAAGGCATGCGTGATAAATGCACATGCGTTTTGAAAAAATGCGGGATGATGGTATGCGAGGTCAATGACCTTGCGGGAAAATGGTATGCGGACTGAAAGTCCGCGGGATAAAAAATGCGGGATAATGGCTGCAAACCACCTCTGACTTCAGAGATTCTCGAGTGAGCCAGAAACTGCCAAATCCACCTCTCTGATAAATTCTGCAGAAGTGGCGGGTGATCTAACATCTATGGGAAATGCAGGTGCTTGTACACAACGGATGAACTGATGCAACCTTATTGAGCTCCACTTTATAGCCAACATTATATTTTTAAATTAAAACATTTTGATTGGCTTTTGTTAGAATAACATAAACACGACAATGCATCACAACAGATCATGAACAATGGATTACATTCCATCACACAACCTCTTCCTGTATCCCCCTCCCCCTCTCTCTTCTAAGGGACATCACCTGACTTGACGTTTCCATTCCTTGTCCTTGCACTGATGGGGAGGTGCAAATATTGCCTCAATATACATTCCATTTCACCCATATCTTATTATAGCCAACATTCTTACTTTGATTTTAGCTTTACAGACTATTGAACCTTTTCTGGTAATGTCCATTTTTTAGGTCTCGCCAGACCCCTCAGTATATAGCGGCATGGATTAGCAAATTTAGCGGCACAAAAATGGAAATTTAGTGGCACAAATATGGAAATTTAGCGGCATTTTATTTGGCAGTTTATAGTAGGCACTTTTGTAAAAATCGCTGCATTTTTACAAAAGTGCCGATTCTGCGGCAAACCGCGAAATCGCGAAATCCTGGAGGGTCTGACTAGTGGAGAAGTTACTGACGTCATGCCAGGTGAGCGTTGTGGGGGAGGAAAGTCTTTTAAAGAGTCATTTTCTTTCTGGATTTCCCTTCTATTCTTGAAACGCAAGAGCAGCAACATTGTGGTGTCACCAGGGCTTTAAGCGGAAGCTTTTTCAATATTATATGTAACAAGCCATAGTTGCAAATTATTTATCTTATGCAACTAATAACCATTGACAAAGCTGATAGTCCTGACTTGTTGTAGGTATGATGTTACTTGTTGTATCACATATCTGAATGCAATGACAGAAACAGCAAAATACAAGTCGGGCGGCACACTATGCTAAGCACAGATTTTTAGCGTAAGTGTTTTACAGCCACGCCCTTAATTACATCGCCCACACCCTTTTGAGAGACCCCCGTTTTTTCATCCCACTTAAAGCCCTGCAAATACTCATAATATAACACAGTGCAACAAGGGTTTTTTTTCCTCACAGAAGGATGTTTTCCACATTGAGAAAAAAGTTTAAAAGTCCAATTAATCTGAAGGCATTTTCACATGCACGATTTTTCACTACATATATTTATTTTTATTTATTTATAATGATTTATACAGCGCGAACAAGATCCCGAAGGATATCAGAGCGCTTTACAATATGATGGAAGGAAGAACATAAATGCAAGAGTTAATCAGTAATGCGGTCAGAGGTTTTGTCACAGTTACATACACATAAACAGTTTCAGAAACACTCATGCAATGTCAGACAGACACCACCACAATTGCATTAACTGTTTGTAAATCCGGACCTTAGTGTTCAGCATTCCACATCAACTTAAACATTCCATATGTGATATCTCTTAAAGCATAGTTAACAACATAAGAATACTTTTCATACGGCGGGTGTTAAACAAGAGAACAGTAACCAGTGGATTGAGATTCACTTGGAGGGACTGCCAGAGCATGCAAAATCAATGGAAGGGAAGTTAACACTTCCACTTCCCTGCACTGGGCCACCAGACCCATTCCAAGGCTTTGCTGCCGGAGCATGGTTAAGGGGATCCATCTATTAACTCCACCTACACCTTCTTGGAAGTTCTAGTCTCCAACGTGGATTTATTTTCAAGAGTGAAAAGTGCAGGTGTCCATTTTGCAGAGCTGCAGCTTTCCGAGCTCAGGCCTCCCATATTAACAATTTCAGGGGCTCCACAAAGGCCAGACCACAGGAGCAGTTTCATACAGGGAAACAGGAAATACGGTCGAACACTAAAATATAAGTATAATGCTGAATTGTAGTGCAGAAATCTCTCCGACTGCCAGGCATTACTTTTGCTTTTAGACAGAGCCAGGCACCCTTGGCTGATAACATAACACACGTATAGTGCTTTTCTTTTTCTTTTCACTGGTGGTTATATGGAGCGAGAGAGTGTCGGTGCAAGTTCCTAGGGAGGTGATTTGCTGCTATTTTAGCAACCTGCAATGCCCATCTTATGCTTTCTTTGTTTATATTCAGGTTTTCCTTTAAAACAAGCTGTGTTAAATTGTATTATAGTGTTTAAGAGTCCTGTAAGTGCCCAAGGAAATAAGGCAGGAAAACGCGATTCCTTGTATGTCTCGGGCAATATATGGTATACATATTAAAAGTTTCTCATGGCATCAGCAATTCCTTGATAGCTAGCCAAATACTGCAGCCGACTCTGACTTCTGAAGAATGGAGTAGACAGAATTGCTTTCGCATGGGCATACTTGGGAATACACCACACTTTTCCACCAGTTCTCTTGGAAAAGTCTGTGAATTCTAAAAAAAAATAAACCCCTACCCGCAGATTAAATCTAGGGGGACCCAGATGTATTATTTAAAGAAAAAGAAACAACCATGTTCATGGAAAGGGTCCAAAGTCACAGGCAGCACAGATGCAGCAATGGACATCTGGATTTCGCTGGCACTTTTGTAAAAATCGCGGCATTTTTACAAAAGTGCCGATTTCGCGGGCACTTTTGTAAAAATCGCTGCATTTTTACAAAAGTGCCGATTTCACGGCAAATCGCGAAATCTCAAAATCTCAAAATCCTGGAGGGTCTGCTTAAAGCATTGCTTTAGCAATGCTTGTTTGGCGAGATTATAGTAAGGCTTTCAAAAGTGTACCCAAACTGCGGATTGAGTACAGTTCATGTGAGTCAGGCGCGTGCACATCGCCAGCCTCATCGCACACCATTTGGCTGCCTGAGCCTCGGCATCAGACTTCAAAGGAATCTGCTCCCCCGCCCCTTACCACGCAATGCCGAGAGCTTGTTCTGAGATGACGTGCTTTCCTTATGCTCAAGACACTTTCGCGGCCCCGCATTTTTTTCACTTTCGCGGCAAACAGCCTGCCCATTTGATGCTCCTGACACGTCTTCACCGGCAAAAGCCTCTAACAGCTACAGTAATGAGCCGCTGTGCCGGGCTCCAACTTGCCCTCCTCCCCTACAGCAGCTGATTAGCAGCGTAAACCGCCGCTGCAGATTTAACAATAAACAAGGACTTTTGAGTCCTTCGCAGCAGAAAGATGACAAAATAAAGCACTACACGGGTAGCCACAGAATTGCATAAGTAAGGTTGCCCTGTCTATTTTTCATCTTTCAGCAGAGGCTGCTAGAGGTTTTTTTTTTAAATATTCCTTAACGTGCTAGCTTGCCAGTGGTACTGCACAAAAAACACTAGTTCCAATTTATTATGCCAGTTTACCATTACCAATATTGCCCCAATTAGTTATACATTGCTGTTCTAGGACAAGTGCACACAGCTTCAGCCAGAGATATACGTCCAGGCCAGGTTTACATTGCCACAGTTATATCGATGTAATTAGAATGTGCATTCAAATTGCACACTTCCCCAATTAGGTCAACATTGCCATGCTATTATCACAGTGCTAAAAAATTTACAACAAGTGTACTCTTTAATCTTCAGCTTGCGATATACACCGTGAGCAGCCTTGTCTATTGAGTCGGGTTAGTGAATGTGTAAATGGCAAAATTCGGCAGTGATTGCTGTGCTTAAGAATATCCCAGCTAATCACCTCAACAATCTGTGAGATGAGACCGAAGTGCTTGTCTCGGGTTTCACTTGTTTTACTTTTATGTCAAAGTCGGTGCTAGGCCACCCACAACCGGTCGGGCCGGTTCTGCAGAGTGGTGCTAATTAGACGCTAAGGGCCTATTAACATGACCTTGCTTTTGGAGGTATTAACTTCCAGGTCACTGATCTCCATTTTTTTTATTTCCGTATTTTTAGGTCGAGTTACTCTTTATCATGCACTTTGTACTGCCATCTATCCTCATGCTTTTGGATCTACGTGCCTGTCCCTTTTTCGCACCGTACGCCTTCCATTCTGTCCTGCCACCTATGCTTGTGTTCTTTATTAGCTGTACTTTCCTTCGGCCACGCACTACACGCTCTTTAACTTGCCACTCAGCCTCATACTCTTTATTCACCATCCCTGTCTCTCTAGCTCGCACTTTCTCGTGCCACTTATCTTCATGTTTTTTAGCTTTCCCTATCTGTCCTGCACTTTTTGCTGCCACATAGCCTTATATTCTGGACAGCCAATGCCCTTCCCTCTGCCTTCACTCTATCCTGCCACCTATCCTCATACTATTGCCTCCCCATGGCTTTCTTATTATCACGCAATGTGTACTGCCATCTATCCTCATGTTTTTGGCTCTACGTGCCTGTCCCTTTTTCACACCGTTCGCTTCACATTCTGTCCTGCCGCCTATGCCTGTTTTCTTTATTAGCTGTACTTTTCCCTCTGCCACCCACTCTATCCTGATACCTTTCCTTATGTTCTCACTAATGTCTTTCCTTTCGTGTCGGCGTGCACATAGGGCAAAACATATGGACGTGCTCTGCCTCTAGTTCCCACATAACAAACTCATGCCATGCAGCGCTGTTTACTGTCTGCGAGAAACATTCCTTTTCTAATCTATCACACCATCTATTGTGTGTTCTAAATTGGCCGCTAAAACACGCTTGTTTTGGTTTCGATACCTCAAGCTGCGCCTTTACCCCTCCCTTAAAGCTTCAATGACAATTACAAACAGTCAGACTAAAAGGCGCCTTTAGCGCATCTAGCAGTTACATTTCCTGTTTGACAATATCACAACACTTATGGAATGTTGAACATCAGTGCCACAAATATCAACAAATAATATTACAATGCATTCTATTATAGTCACAAAACTACAATTACAATTTTGTCAGTCGCCATTACCCTACACAGCAGCACGAGCCGTATGCTAATATGCTAATGTATCTGTTATTTTGCCTTTAAATACTGGTTATTTCTTCAAACCTTTGCACAAGGTAAACACCTGTTTTAAGCACTTTTAACACTAATTTCAAGGAACATTTATAACACATACTACTCAAATTATAGGTCGCCTGATGCTTCTAGCCTCGCTTCACCCTCCCCTCCTCCAGCCTAGCCGTCCCTGTCTCTTTACCTTGCAATTTGCCCTGCCACTTATCCTTATGTTTTTGACTCAATCTGCCTTATCCTGTGCCACGCACTCTGTCCTGCCACCTAACCTCATGTTGTTCCCTCACTGGGCCTGTTCCTCTGCCCTGCACCCTATCTTGCCACCTATCCTTATGTTATTACCTTAACATGCCTTTTACTTTGCCCCTCGCGCTGGCCTCCTAGCTATACGTACATTTTAACTTCACCTTAATTTACAGTCTAGAGCTCACTCTGTTCTGCCACTATTCCTCATGTTTTTAGCTCGCTAAACCTATCTCTCTACCCCGGAATAAGTCCTGCCACCTAATATTAGGTTCTTCACTCGCCGTGCTTTTCATCTGCCCCACACTCTGTTGTATCAGTTGTTCTTACTTTTTTCAATTAGAGTCCCTGTCACTGTGTCCTGCACTCTCTCCTACTACTTTTCCTCATGCTTTTCACTCACCATGGCTGTTACTCTGCTTTGACCTCTATCCCCACATTTACACTTATTTTCTACACTCACTATGCTTGTCCCTCTGCCTTGCACTATGTCCTGCTGTATTCTTAAAGAGGCTGGGGACCTACAAAACTGCTCTGCACAGGCCGCACTTGTGCGCAACTTACAACTGAGTCACCATGAAATCATACTGAACCTTAGGCTTCACGCTTAGGGGGCACACTGGGACGCTAACACTTCATGAGCTCTCTTAAATCATTACCAAGAGAGCTCCCGCAAAGGCGCCCTTTCTGTAAATGTTGTGTATCGCAAAAAACAACAATGTGCGTGAGCTCACTCCCTTTTCCTAGCTTCTTCTCATTATATGACTCTGTCTGTCAAACATTCTCGATTGTGCTCCATCTATATTTCTGACCAGAAGTCGTAGCCTAGTGTTCTCTCGTTCTATTTCACCTCTGTATCTTTCACTCACATTGTGTCACTTCCTATATTTTTTCTCATTCTGTCAGTTTTATCCTAATTTTCTCCATATTTCTTACTCTTGTCCTCTTTCTCGTGCGCTTTCCTCTTCCCTGTGTGTCTCTTTCGCTCCCTCTGTTTCGCTCTCTACTGTCCCCTTTTTCGGACTATTTCATTCTTTCTACATTTTTGTTTCTCCTTTATTCCTCGTTTTTTTCTGACTTTCTCGCCCTCCCCTCCTGTTTTCAGCAGTTTTAATATTTAAATAAACACAACACCAATAGTTGTCTTTAGTCTCAACTCTGACCAATTTTTACCGAACCGGTGACTCGCATGTATTAGTAGTGAAGGACAACGCAATGCCCCCTTCCCAGTGCCTAGAACCTGTAACACAGACTACATCTCTTCCCTCTTCAACCTACATCTTATTGCCGTGGCGCGCCTTTATTTTCATTGCAACTTACCCCTTTCAGTCTTTATTTTTTGTGATAAGGCCACCAGAATTTCGAATTGCCTCAATAGCTAGTCTGCCCCTGCTCACACTTACGGAGATTTACTGTCGCCTACGATGATGATTACAGAACGCATGTTGAAAGTGTGTCAGAGCCTTTGCTTATTTCAGCACTTGGCAACAAATCCTAAAGCCTGAAAGTGAAAGCAAGTGGCTTCGGCACATCAGCTCTCACACAGAAAGTGAGGTATCCGTGTGGGCGATGTGAATCATTTGGTATCTCTCTATGCAGACAACAGTCTCTTTTATCCACCGCCAGACAGGGAACAGAAACCAGCCCTGGCAATTCCACTCGACCGGCTCCTGGGTGGAGGGGGGATGGGTGGTACTGAGAAGCACTGGTTGCTAGTGTCAGGCCCTGCTGCTACTTTCGTTACATGGGGCCGATACTGCATCACTATGGCAAAACTGGCCCCCCTATCAAAACTGGCCCCCACGGGTCAAAAACCAGCCCCCACCCTTTCGGCCCACTGGGAAAACACCTGGTGCCCGCTATGGCCAGTCCGGCCCTGCTTTTATCTCATTTCCCCATGGCTACTCCTACACTACTTAGACACGTTCGGGGAACTTACAGGTCTTAGGATTAATCAGGGCAAATCATTGCTGGGAGCGCTGCGGATGGAGACCCTGCTTATCTGCCACTCCTACCCCTGCTTTGGGAAACCAATCAGTTCTTTTATTTGGGGATCATGGTGGCCTGCACTGCCCCACAACGACGATGCTGCAATATTGATAGTGTCACAGAGGGTCTGAGTGCCTTGGTCCGATTTTGGAATGCCCTTCCGCTGTCCCTCATGTGTCGAGTAGCCATGACAAAGATGGTGTTTTTGCCTAGGTGTCTGTATACCATGCAGCATTCTTTTGACACTCATCCCCGAGCGGTATTTCTGAGATTACACTCTCTTCTTATGCCACTTGTATGTATGAGTGGTAGAAGTAGGGTAGCATGTGAACTTCTGCTTTTGCCTACCTGGTAGGGTGGCTTGGCAGTCCCTAATCTGGAGATGTATTATCTGGCCTCTCAGCTACAACATGCTGCTCATTGGGTGCCAGATGGGGAGAAGTGGGATAAGACACTACTGGCTGATGAGCCACGTGGTACCATTCTCTGACAGTTGTTGCTTTCGGGGACAGTATGGATGAATGAATGAATGAAGAGATTCTTATTGTGCGCAAACTTTGCCCAGTGGGCGTCAAGGCGCCTACATCAAGAAAATAACAGCTCGTCACCACATGTAGCATTCTGTCATTGGTAGGCCCTCCTGAAGAACCAAGTTTTAAGTTCCTTTTTAAACAGGTCAATTGAGGGTAGCGTTTTTATCTCAATTGGGATGGAGTTCCAAAGCTGCGGGGCAACAACTGAAAAGGCCCTAGCTCCCCATCTAGTCAGCCTAAAGCGGGGCACGACAAGTTGGAAAAGTCCAGCGGACCGAAGACCTCTTGTTGGAACGTAGCGAGTGAGTAAGGAACTAATCGCACTCGTTGATCCCTCCGTCAGTGCTCTATACGCCAAGCAGAGAATTTTAAAAGAAATTCTGTGCTGCACAGGAAGCCAATGAAGGTCTTTCCTGGCCTTGGTGGCAGATGATGTCTTAGGAAGAGCCAAAACAAAGCGTGCAGCAGCATTCTGCACAATTTGCAGCCGATGTATAAGGCTCTTGTTAGACTCCATATACAGAGAGTTGCAATAGTCTAACCTGGAGCCAACAAGAGCGACTGCAACCTGTTTGCGCGCCTGGGGGGAGAGATAACCACGGATTCTGTTAAGTATCCTAATCACACCCCAGCACGTGGCCACGGTCCTGTTAGCTTGTAGGGACAGAGAGAGTGAGGTGTCGAATATCACACCAAGATTTCTGGCTGATTGGGATGGAGTGGGGCAGGTGCCAAGAGAGGAAGGCCACCACTCGCTCGACCAAACATCCTGGTCCTTCCCAAAGACCAGTACCTCTGTCTTTTCGCCGTTAAGCTTAAGGGAATTGATAGTCATCCAGTCTGCCACATACTGCATGCATACCCTAAAGCTGGAGGCGGATGTCATGACAGAGGAATGAGCCAGAGACACCATGATCTGGGTGTCATCGGCGTAGGACACCACCTCCATCACCTGCGATCTTACTAGTCTAGCAAGGGGGGTCACATAGATGTTAAACAGGGTCGGGCTCAATGCCGACCCCTGTGGCACCCCACATTGCAAAGACTTGGCAGGGGAGAGGTAGTTCCCAAGCATTACTCTCTGCTCCCTTTCAAGAAGAAAGGAGTTCAAAAGACTCAGGGCCGGTCCAGTAACCCCTGCCTCCCTGAGCCGAGATGTTAAAATGGCGGGAGACAGGGTATCGAACGCGGCCGTGAGATCCAACAGGACCAGAACTGTAGTTTGGCCAGAGTCCACTTTGCGCCGGATGTTGTCGACCACAAGGGTAAGAGCGGACTCTGTGCTGTGGTGTTTTCGGAATCCGTGTTGCGTGTTGTCTAAATATTCCGACTCATCGAGAAAAGAGGACAGGTGGAGGTTGAGATGCGCCTCCAATATTTTTGCTGGAGCAGGGAGAAGGGAGATAGGCCTGAAGTTTTTAAGAAGGCCGGGATCGAGGGACGGTTTTTTAAGGAGAGGCTTCACAATAGCCTTCTTCCATACAGATGGAAAAGAGCCCTGGACAATGGCTTTATTCATGGCCACGAGCATGGGAGGAAGAAGACTGCTTCTACACTCTTTAAGTTTTTTAAGAGGTAGAGGATCCATGGGGGAAGCGGATTTAGTCCTGTCAAGTAGGCGGTTCAGTCCCTCTAGAGACAAGGGAGGAAACTCCATACGTGATTTGGGAGTGTCTTTACCTAAAGAGTCAAGATTTAATATGACAGGAGGGATGTTCTGATCTAAAGAGTGGCAATGGGCTTCCAAAGAGACATGAATGCCCAGGATCTTCTTATGGAAAAAGTCTGAGATATTATTGCATAGTTCCTGCGAACTGACTACAGGATCAGGGAGTTGAAGGGAGCATAACGAATCAGCGATTTTAAAAAGCTCCCTAGAAGATGTGAGAGAGCTGGCAATATTGGAAAAGTACTCCTGCTTCTCCATGACCACTCTCTGTTTATACTCCCGCAGTGCAGACTTGTGAGCCTCTCGATCATTAGGGTCCCAAGATTTCCTCCAACTTCTCTCACTGCTCCTGCATCCCTGCCTCAAAAGTCTCAGCTGGTCAGAGAACCAAGGTGCCGTGGACTTCCGCCGGGCTACATAACGCAGAGATGCAGGGGCAAGCTTTTCCACTGCATTGGAAATAGAATCCATCAGATCTTGAGCTGCCTCAGCTGCGTCTTTCCGGGAGAGAGATTCAGTAGAGGAGACCAGAGAGTTAAGGGCCTCATCCATGATGTTCCTGAAATTTCTCCTAAAAGTAAGTGAAGAGGTAGCCTGGGTGCCAGAACAAGGGGCAGGAAGAGCAAATTCCAATGGTACTGCAAAGTGGTCAGTCCAGACCAGCGGCAGAGGGGGGCCAGTAGAGAGTCTCAGGTCATTAGAAAATACCTCGTCAAGTATATGACCAGCCTTATGAGTGGGACTATTCACAAGTTGGAGAAGGTCACAGGCTCCAAGTGACTCAACCAATGATAAAGTATCTTTTGAGTTGGCCTCATCGAGATGAAAATTAAGATCACCTAAGATGGTGAGACAGGGCTTACCAAAGTAGGGTTCGAGAATTCTTAATAAGTGCGAAGAGAAGCCAGATCTAGGACCCGGCGGCCTATAAATCAAAATCCCTGTGAAAGAGGCCGATGGGGCACACGTGATACAAAAATAAAAAGCTTCAAACCGATCTTGAGGCATGGATAGTGATTTGATCGTGCAGGGAAGAGAGGATATTAAGAGAATAGCAATTCCTCCTCCTCTGCGCAGCAGTCTATCCTGCCTATGCAGGGAATAGCCATCAGGAATGGCCATAAGCAAATCGTGACCGGAGATGTCAGAGGCCCAGGTCTCCGTAATGAACACCCAGTCCGGCTGTCGCTCATCCAC
Organism: Lissotriton helveticus; assembly: GCF_964261635.1. Lineage (NCBI taxonomy): Eukaryota > Metazoa > Chordata > Amphibia > Caudata > Salamandridae > Lissotriton > Lissotriton helveticus. The sequence goes on from NC_136063.1 coordinate 582,313,368, forward strand.
AAAATCGTGAAAGGCCACGTTATGCTTGATGAGTGAACGCGCGTTGATAAGAAAGCCAGATCTCAGGGAAGTAACAGGCTGTTCTTGAGGGAGAAGGGGTTTAATAGGGTCAGTAGATGAGAAATGAAAAGAAACTGAACATGTCATACAACGATGAGAGTGCAGTATCCCTTCAGGCGAGAAACGATGTAAACAAGGTTGAAAGCTTGGTTTACAAGAGAGGATTTCAGACATAGAATATTGCCTAATTACCTCAGAGAGTAAAGATGGAGTAAAAGCCGGGTCCAGCCCGACCTGCAGCCCGTCCTCAGCGCGGACGGGCGCAGACGGGCTGAACTCAGGCGTAACTCCGGCGTCAGTCTGGCGTCCCCGCTGCGCGTTACCGCTGCCCGCAGGCATGGCTGACTTTATATTCGCCTCGCAAGAAGAAAGCGGACTAGAGCACGCGATGTCTGCCCCTCACCCAATATGGCCGCCAACGAGACGGGGGCAAAGGACCCGCGAAATGCGGTGCTTTCCACAAATTATAGTGCGGGTGAGATGACAGCAGTGGGGGTATGCGTGTCCGGCATTAAAAGCAGGGGTAAGTGTCCAAAAGAAATCACAACTAAAATGACAAAACGGAAATTAAAATTCAAGAGCTGCAAATGACAGGCGCTGCTGCGAATAGTGCGCTAAAGCTGAGTAGGGCGAGCTGCACGATTTGCCTGCCTTTATACTCGCCTCGCAAGAAGAAAGCGGACTAGAGCGCGCGATGTCTGCCCCTCACCCAATATGGCCACCAACGAGACGGGGGCAAAGGACCCGCGAAATGCGGTGCTTTCCACAAATTATAGTGCGGGTGAGATGACAGCAGTGGGGGTATGCGTGGCCGGCATTAAAAGCAGGGGTAAGTGTCCAAAAGAAATCACAACTAAAATGACAAAACGGGAATTAAAATTCAAGAGCTGCAAATGACAGGCGCTGCTGCGAATAGTGCGCTAAAGCTGAGTAGTATGGGGCACCCGTCGCGTAACTCATTAAGCATACAGTGTTTCTTTGGGAGAGAGCTGTCAAAGTGGTGCTGGGTAGAGCCCCCTTTGCACAGGAATTGACCTTCTGGGACTTGCCAGATTTTCGTACGCTTTCAGAGTCAGTAGATGTTTATGCTTGGCTTGGGAGCAAATGCGAGACCCCCAGGGACTTGTATACCAAAGAGGACTTACGTTTAAGGTGGCTCAGGAAGCCTTTGGACTAGTCTAGGGAATGGGCAATTCCTAACATATGCCAGTATTGCTGCCATAAGCTGGGAAATATGGCCTATGATCCCAGCTGCACTGTCCACTTCACTCCTGTTCAATCAATCAATCAATCAGTATTTGTATGAGCGCGCTCATAACCTCTGGGGGTATTCAGGTGCTGCGTGGGGTGGGGCTTATCTGAGCATCCAGGCCGTGAGGTCACTCCTGAATTCAGCGAGGGAGTTAGCGCTTCGGAGGTGGATGGGGAGGTCGTTCCAGGCCCTGGTGGCGAGGTGGGAGAAGGCGCAATCACCAGCTCGAGTGCGACGGATGCAGGGCAGTGGCGAGGGCCAGGAAGGCCGACCGCAGGTATCTTGTGGGCTGGTGGAAGGTCACAGGGTTGTTCATGTATTCTGGTCCCGTCTTGTAGAGGACTTTGTAGGTGTGCGTGAGCAGTTTGAATTGGCATCTCTTCTTGATGGGGAGCCAATGAAAGCTGCGGAGGTGATGTGGGATCATCTGGCCAGGTCCAGGATGACTCTTGCTGCTGCATTCTGGGCAGTTTGGAGGTGCTTGAGGAGGAGGATGGTATTTGTTGCATAGAGGGCATTTCCATAGTCAAGGCGACTGGTGATGAGGGCTTGTGTGACAGTTCTGGTGTCTGTTGGAATCCATCTGAAGACCTTAAGGAGCATTCTGAGGGTGTTGATGCAAGTGGAGGCAACTGAGTTGACCTGGAGGGTTCGCTGTTGAGGATGATACTGAGGTTGCGGGCATGGGTGGTGGGAGCTGGTCCAAGGGCGGGGTCCACCAGGAGTTGTCCTACGGAGAAGGGGGTCTTCCGAAGCAGAGAACTTTGGTTCTGAGGGTTGTTGGAGCTGCCGGAGCCCCCCACTTAGGCTTGCATCTATATAGAGCCATGATGGCTGATAGACCTAGATCCCCGTTCCAGGCCAGGACCACCCGGGAGAAGGAGCTGTGAGTGCCCCTGGAAGATACGCACTGGACTAGGTCCTGTTCTATGGTCAGGACTGTGTCCTGCAAGGCACTATTTAAGTTGGTTCATTTGAATTTCTTGCACCGTACTTATATCTTTTCGGTGCTGTCCACTGGATTGACCCCAGTAGGCCTAGAACTTGTCAACGGTGTCAGCACAAGTGGCATCGTACCTGTACCTTGCCTGGCATTTCCATTTGGTCAGCTCATTTGGAGAATCTGTAGTGAGGCGGGTGGCCACAGTAATTGGTGCTGGGATGGAACTAGACCCTGCTGTTTGCCGGTTGGGAGCTATTAAAAAGCGTAAAGGCAGAAAGATGGATTTTAAATGTTTGCACTTACTATTGTTGCTGGCAAAGATGAGAGTTGCTATTACCTGGATGGGGCAGGGTGGTCAAGTCTGGACGGTTGGGAGAGGGATGTGTGTGAGTGGGCAGTAGCAAAGGACGTATGCCTCAGGAAATGTAGAAGTGATGATAAAGTACAAGATGACCTTCATGTTTGGGGGGGCATTGTTGACTAAATGTGTTGGACAGTAGGGGGGACTCAAGACGTGTCTTCTGAGGATGAGGTGGGGGTTCCCCCGATGCGGTGTTGTGACGCCTGTGGTTCCATGAGAGGATGGTATTGTGATGTAATGTACATGATTTCTTCTTTTTGTGGGGTTTGATCTGTGATAATCTATTACTACATGTCAAATGTTCGGAGATTGCTGTGATTCAAGTATTTTTTTACTTGTGTTGCTGTTTTGAGTAGTGGTAAACAATAAAAGATGACTTTTAAAAAACCCCACATACAGACGATTTTATATATAGTCCTATCTAAGTAACAGCCCTGCAAGTACCTCACATCAGGCATTATACTAACGCATTTCAGTGTGGTGGTCCGCATCATCGCACTGAAATGCAAAGTCACGCATTGTAGTGCCTCCTCAGCTGTCAAGCCGGAGCACTGTCAATGCACTATTACTGAAAGCCTGGAGTGGCAGTGTGCGGCGCGCTCCTGGCAGGCTTAGGGGCTTGCTAAGCTGCTTGCATAAAGCTGTAGCTGCTCTATAACAATGTAACTTTACAGGATTCATCACCGAGACACTGCGACTGACTCAGGATTCCGAGCACCCAATGGCTGCTACCTAGATAGTCAGTGAGGGTGAGATCAATCATCAGGACAAGTTTTGTATAGGCAGGACTTCCTGCTGCCAGCGGCGCGAGCCGAGTGAGCAGTAGTTCAATAAAGTTAGTTTTGGCTGCTGGTAATGCAGCTTGGCAATCTTTCTAAAAAAAATTATCATCCCGCGACTGGCTTGACCTGTCAGCCAGCTGAAAGTGAACCACGGACCTCAGCAGCCGCCCGTCGGAGTGGTTCCTCAGCCAGTAGCTGAAGATGAGTGCAATGTCTGCGTAACATGTTGGTTAGTGCGATTCAATTTCTGGTGCTTTGTAGCAGTTTTTAAGGTTTTCTTAGAGTTTCTTGTTGCTCAAATTGGTGCAATTTCTGAAATTTTATGTTTCCCATGTCTTCATTGCATATATGCCAGCATTTTAGAAGAGCAAAGCGGGGCATTTAATAAAAAGAATCAGGAGAATGTATTTCCCTCATTGATTTTCTATTGAAGCAAAGGCAATTTCAGGCAAGACACAACCAAAATAAAACCGTTTTATTGCTTCAAAAATCGGGAGTCTCCTGCCTGAATCGGGCATATTGGTATGTATGCCATTGCTTGATATTTGCTGGCGAGAAAGTGTCACTCATAATCATTGAATGTCGCTCATAATTACACTGAAAGTATAAAAATGTCACACAAAAGCAATCTGAAACCTTGGCAGCTATGAAAAGTTATTTAATTCAGTAACACGTCCAGGCCTTTGCAGAATATTAAAACATAAGCCAGTGGCCAGTATTTTTCTCCAAAAAAGGTCTCAAGCTACTGTCTTATAAATTATATTCTAGCCTGTGGTAGACACTCTGGTGTTTTTACAAAGTCAAATTTTCTCTGGCAGTAGAGACCGCTAGGCCGCCCAGATGCAGGGCAGGCAGCTGTGGAAAAGATGTGCGTGGGACCGTAGCCTGCAAATAACGAGGGAACATTGAACGAGTGCATGTGGAGAGTCCTCCTAATATTCTTATAACAAAAAATACAACAAAACAAACAAAAGCCATCTGATTACAATCATTGAAGCTACACTTTGGCATTGAGGTGAGCGGCGGCTTGGCGTCAATCACGGCAGCTTGTGAAGTTAGAGCGCCCGACTGTACCTCATTACCTCCATGCGTGCCTGACCTTAAAATGGCGGCAGCGAAGCTCTAAATGGCGGCGATATCAAGTACTTGCGGCTTTCATTGCCAGGACTAATGCTGCGCACAGTGGATAGTCTGTGGGACACACTTTGAGGAAGGTACATGCTCTAGACACCTGCGGTGCTGGGTCTCACAACTACCCCATTAACCCCTGAGGCAAAATGTGAACTGGCGGTGCCTGACCCCAAAATGGCGCCCGCGGTGGTCGACATGCCTCGGGCTGAATTTGGGATCTTGTGCCAGGGTACTCCTCCAAACTAGCAGTGGGGCACATCCTACCAGCTTCAGTGGGCAATTAATGGGAGCACTCAGTAACTCACAACCCTAGCAAGTTCAAGGCTGTCAGGATCAGCTCCGCGGAACTCGGTTGATGCTCACAAGGGTCCACCTCCAAATGTCACAAAACCTCTAGTATAAACACACAGAGGCCTTGAGCCATTAGGCGAGGGATAAAAAGAACCAGGAAGGGAAAGGGAAGGGTCAGCGGGGAAAGGGATATACCTGCAACGACAAGAACATATATGTATATTAATACTTCATCAGCCACTGTCTACTCTCATTAATTCTCACTAACAAGAACCATAGATACCTTATGGTATAGAAGACACCAGCCGTGGCACAATACCGCAAACCTCTATTGACACTCTATGTACCTACAGGAACACAAACATAGGTCAAAGAGCTGATACATTCATGAAATATCTATATAGCTTGATTCAACCCCCTTGCACCTAACATACCCTGAAATGAATGCCAGAGGGAGGTAGATTGGAATCTGGTGGATAAGGCAATTCATAGACTGAATAGAACCAGAACAAAGTGATCCATAGAAATGCAGGTAATCCTCTCAACTCCTTATTTATAGAATCGGCAGTGCGTGGGAAGCAAGAACCACATCACTCCGCTCTACCAGGCATAAGGATGGTTACCAAACGAACAAAGTTCCCCGCAATATGTTCCAATAGTCAGTAGCACTGCTGTAAAAGGAAGCAAGTATTCCTCCTTGCTATAACAGACCGACACCAAGAAGAAAACAAGTCCCTTATTCAGGAGCACGGTAGCGTGTGGTTTTCCTTCACAACTGCGCTCCGCGAACCCAGATCCTAGAAGTCAAAAAACAGTACTCCCCGTAGTTAACAGCACTACGAAGAAGGAGATAAACGGTAACGCGTGGCAGTCTACCACCGCGCTCCGCTTTCTCGTGAAGGCAAGCAGAATACGGCAAGACGGAGGCTCTCAAGTAACTGCAGAAGCTCAACCAATACTTGTCCCGATCCTACCTGGACCGCTGGTCCTTAGGAATCTGAAACGGCAAGGAAACCGCCAACCCACAACCTGCAGGCTCAGCGTCTCTGGGCGGCGTCTCTGGGCGGCGTCTCAAGAACCGGAACACACCTAGAATTACACGCAACAGGAAGCGTGTGTGTGTCATACAAGTACTCCCCGCTTGCCGGGAGTTCTGGGAAATGTAGTTCGGACTCCGTTTCCGACTACGGAGATCTCAAATCAATTACTGGCGCCACGAGAGTTCAGCAATGCAGGCACAACCCCGGGTTCTGAGAGTGGACGTGTGCGGAGAACAGAGTCCCGGACCTGCAGGATCACCATGCAGCCCCCGCCGAGAAAGGTGAGCCCAGGCCGCGCTCCCCGGCAGCCCCACGTCTGCAGCAGCCCCCGCAATTCTGGGCCAGCAGAGAGGGCCTGTGCGCATCGGCCCTCGGGGCACACACACCCCTTCCCAAAACAAAGCAGTGGGGCCGGGAAAACACCAGATGCAGGCAGCAGCCCTGCATCCACATTCGAATGAAAGAAACTACGCCACGGACTCTCCTGGACTTCTTTACTTTTTCTTTTGTCCTGGCCGCCATTTTGCTACGGCTCTCTGCCGCTTTTCTCTGGACCCTGACCCGCCATCTTGTCCATTCCCTCGTCCTTTAACCCTTTCTCCTAATTTCCCCCTTGACGATCCTCAAATGTTTCTTCCCTTTTCTGATTTGCCTTTTCTCCATACCCTTGTACCCCTCCCACCCTCCCCAGTGTTGTGACTGCATCCCCCCTCCGACCCCACTTAATGGAACTCCTTTGTACTCTCTACCATTCCTATGTGTCTCTTAGAGTATGTCCATTTCGTATCCCTTCCCTATGTATATAGAGATAACTCTAACCACTAGTATATGCAGTAGACCTTTGTATTATCTACCATTCCTATGTGACTCTTGGAGTATATCCATTCGTATCCCTTCCCTATGTATATAGAGATAACTCTAATCACTAGTTTATGCAGTAGACCTTTGTACTCTACCATTCCTATGTGTCTCTTAGAGTATATCCATTCGTATCCCTTCCCTATGTATATGGAGATAACTCTAATCACTAGTATATGTAGTAGACCTTTGTACTCTCTACCATTCCTATGTGACTCTTAGAGTATATCCATTCGTATCCCTTCCCTATGTATATAGAGATAACTCTAATCACTAGTATATGCAGTAGACCTTTGTACTCTCTACCATTCCTATGTAACTCTTAGAGTATATCCATTCGTATCCCTTCCTTATGTATATAGAGATAACTCTAATCACTAGTATATGCAGTAGACCTTTGTGCTCTCTACCTTTCCTATGTGACTCTTGAGTATATCCACTCGTATCTCTTCCTTGAGTGACTTTACTATTTGTGCATTTGCAATTTTTCTTTCTGTTTGTATATCTTCCTTGTGTGACTTTACATCTTGTACATTTGCAATTGTTTTCTGTTTGTATCTTATATGTAACGCATGTAATCCTGAGTCCTTATGTTCTGCAACGGGTTCTTATGTAAAGCGCTCTGACACCTTCGGGTAATTTTCATGCTATATAAAATCGCACTAAATAAAAAATGTAAAAAAATTGTCTGTAAAAGAAAGGTAACAAGAAAATGGCAGATGTGTGCCTTTTATTTAGCCACTTTGAACACCAGATAATTCTATTAGGATTAAGCATTCCGTCTTTTTCATCTCAAAGATTCATAGAAAGCACATTTGTGTATTGAGATCTGAAACTAAGCTATTACAAGATGGCGGCCACATTTACTCCATTATATGACTAGTTCTGCAACTGTTTAGCTAACGTTCTAAAACCATTTCCCGGATACCGGAATGTTTGTCCCTTTTCTTTTTCCATGACGCTCTCTGACTTGGCCTCGTGAGTTCTTTCTATCGGCTTGTTGAAGAGGTAAGGTAGCTCTTTGCCCTCGGTCCTCATTTAACTTGATTTTTCCAGCAATTATTTGTTTTTTTCGTGTCCCAAAAGCCCAACCTTTGCTTACAGGTAATGAGTAAATTGTCATTTCGAACTCGTACGCAAAATGAGAAGCTTAAGTCGGCGTGTAAGGCTGCAGCTTGCACGCGTGCTGTAGTGTTCCACGTGGGATGCGGGTCGGGCCACTCCTAGTCTCTAGTACAGAAGTTTTTCAGTAATTCGTTTTTATTTGACATTATTTTATGTTAGTTGTGTTAGTATAATTGGATTTTGAAACACAGCCTCTGTTATCCTGAATTCACCAGTTCGTTAAATTCAATCCCATCACTGGAAAACTGGTGTCCCGAAAGAAACCGAGGTCCTTGGTTTGAGTTTCTCCCCAGGTGTGTAGTGAATATCCTTGGTTAAAAGGGTTTTAGTATCCCAATTGTTCCGCCCCCAAGCGTTATAATTCTTTAAAGCCAGCCTCGTGCTCTTAAGTTTTTTTTATTTTTATTATTACCACCTCTGGGAACACTTCTAAGGATGCTATTATCAGTTCCATGGCTGAATCACTGTGTTCGCTTTTATGTTGACATTTTTTTGTAGGGTAACTTCCCATGGTTGCACGCGTTTACGAAACTTCTACTAAAGATGCTCACACTGTTTAAGCCCCATTCACTGTTAGGGTAAGATCTTTTCCCACGGAAAAGGCAGACAGCTTCTATCAGTATGCTGGAATGCTTGCATTTTATTACTTAGTTGTGTGAAGTGCCTTAGCACGTTTGTAGCACTTCCTATTCATGCCCCCTACCTTTCTTTGCACTTCGTAGGCATTATCGGATTGATTTTTTTCATCTTAATCTATTTGGTCATTATGATCAAAATCTAAATTTTGTAATAAACATTGCCCGTTAAAAAGAAAGTTAATATACAAGAGCCATGCTATATTTCGCTACTTTACAGGCAGCCACAAGTGCAATTGCCTTGCAGTCAACAGGGTCATGGTTTAAATGATGCAGCAGGTGTAGTAGCTAAGGGCCCTAAAGTTGTCAGAACACCTCTAAACACATATTGCTATATTTGACTACTAGCAGTTAAGCTGTGGTTGAAAGGGATGTCATTTGAATGGTGCAGCAGATGCAGAGGCACGGGGGGCCAAAAGTCTAGGTACCCCACTAAAAACAGATTATTGTTAAATCTTACTATTAAACAGGCAGTTACCTGACAGGCAATAGTCATGCTATTAATGGTGCTGCAGGTTCAGTGGCACCAGGCTTAAAAGTTGTCATAACTCCTCTAAACACACAAAATTGCTATCACATCAATTAATTCTGTTATTGCCCTCTTGTTTTTCAAAATGTTGCTATTACCCGCACTATACCACTAGTAACAGCACAATATATTGCCTTTTTGTACATAAACAAGTCATAATATTTTAACCCCTCCCATGCTGGTGACGAACCCCAGCCGTCACGCCCTGCGGTGGGCGTGTGCTGATGACTGCTGGGGTTCATCACGGCCCGCCCTGTTTGTTTGTTTACAGCACGGCAGAAAAATCGCGGCCGCAGCGAAGGGGTTAATAGACTTTCTGTAACCTATTGTACAACTGCTCCGCAAGTTACAACAAAAAACAACTTAATAATCAGAGACTAAACCTAATGCATTTACCAATGATTGTTTTTGTACCACCCTCACAAACTCTAACTGGTTCTTTTTCCATTTAAGTTTGGTTCTTCAAGCCCTAGAATAGCAAGCTTTGTTGGCTAAAGTCTTTACATTGGTGCTATTTATTACTCTGCGAGTCCCCATTATTTTTTTTTAACATTTATAGACTCCAGTCTGCCTCATTTATTGGTCCTTTCTTATAGTTGAATTACTCCACAGCATTGAGCCATGTAGTGTTTATAGTATTGTATTCTAACCACTATTTTGCACTCACAAACTTTAATTTTTGTTCATGTAAAAACATACTGTTAGTATGTTTTCTTACTTTGACACAAACTGAGAAAGTGGAAATATTCGTGGAAATATATTTTCTCCATTGACTTGCGTACAAGCAGTCAAATTTAAGCGGGAGAGAGCTAAAAGCAAGACATTATTTTCTTTGAAAATTTGGTAACACCCTCCTGAATCAGGTCTGGTGACATGACTATCAAACCTCCTGTGCCTTATCTCCTCTCTTCCTTCCAGTTATTCCGACCGATTCTGTATGAATGTTACGAAAATTTAACCTGAAGAAACTGGTTGTGACTAATCTTTTTGCCGAACCGTTTGACAAATTCTGCTCCAAGAATGACTTCCACCAGGTTGATGAGAACAACCTGTTGTATCCCCCTTATTCTAGTTTCTCAAAGATTGTAGTTTATACATGTGTTGTCTCATTGTATCCAACGGGGTTTTGTTCTGTGCCTCGGGCGAGTAAGTACTTTAGGCTGATTGTCTAAGTAAGGTATTTCTGAATTTGTTACTTTGAAACTGGCAAACCGGCTTTTGGCACTCCAAAAGTAGCTTATATTTTGGAATTATTTAGTCTTTTCCTCTTTGAAGTTTCTCTTAGCCTGGTATAAGGCCAGGATGGAGCCTGAATGATGTTGTCCCGTCCTTGAAGTGGAGGGGGCAACTGAGCTTTTTGGTTGGGCAGTAGAACGTGTGCCTGCCAGATATGAGATCATCTCTGCCAGTGTGTCTGATATATATAGACTGTAAAATAACCAGTATTCTACTTTACTGTTGTACTAAAGTGAGCCAGTAAGAGAACTCTGAAACAAAGGGCATTGCATATTAGTTTACAGTGAAATTCATTTAAATAAGTATGTTAGGTTCCCTAGCTTTCTCCTGGTCAACCTGAGATTGGATTGTATACCAGCTGAAGCACTGTCGCTTTGTTACAACCAGTGCTTAATTTGAGATGGTGGTCCCCACCACCGCCACTTATTTTTCCTAAGCTTACTTTGATCCAGTGCGAGAGAGGGAAAAACACATAATGGAGAAAGGATGAAAAACAACCAGTAAAGGTAGAAAGCATAGCTGAAAAAGAACCTTCAAGAGTGAGGTAAAGAGGCAGGGAGTGCCAAGTGGAACATTAAAGAAGCATGAGGTGGCATCAAGACTTTGCAGCATGGTGTTTAGCACCCGGACCTTCGATAGCGTCAGCTGTGGGCTTCTGAGCAAAACGTTGGGCCCTGACACTTTAAAAAAAAAAATGCAAGTAAATCACTAGTTATAACTTAACCGCATATCCAGACCTCTAGCATCATATCCCACAGTGGACATTCTACAGCCCACAATTTCATCCTAACATGCAAGTTTGACTGTGCTCACTCCGGTGTACATGTTAAAATGTCACATTGGTGACCAATGTCTGCTACACAATGCGTAATTATAGGGAAGACTAACGTTCTCCAAACTTCCCTTGGGCTAAGAACCTTATGCTGGGACAAGACCAACAGGGAGGTGGTGAGCTAAGTAGTAGGATACCACTCTTTAGACTGGTGAAAGCGGCACTCTGGCGTGGTCAGTCAACAGGGTATTCGTAGCCCTCCGGTGACTGATAAGGCACAACTCTCCAGTCCTCCTCACCCATCTCTTAAAAATGAACCATCTTGGCCTAGGTAATATAAACTGGGGAAAAATCTCTTGGGCTCGGATAATCCATGCAAAATAGAGAATGCCAGCACATGGATCCCGTCACGACTGAATACAACAGTGGTCTTCAAAGTTTTTACAGCTGCATCCCTCAAACCCCCAAGTTAAAAATAAATCCGACCCACCCCAGAACTTTTTCTATTAAAATGGCAATGTTTAAATATGTGTAGACATATTCAGAATTGCGGTTGAGTTTTGTTACCCCTTTTTAAATTGCAATCAAATACATAATTGCCAAATCTACTATTCTGGTCAGCCATGCCTTACAAAAATGTAAAGGTGTTCCCAGTGTGGTTATCAGAAATGGGCATGGTTAGGTTTGAGGAATATTTGGAGTCCCTTCCTCATTGATGCATACTCCCAGACAGGATATATATGACAAAAAGTGTTAGTGGTGGCCCATTACAGTTGGCTTAATGCTGCTCCTTTTTTTAGTTCTCGGCTAGCCGCGCGTCTCTGCCGAGAACCTATTGTGGCCGTGTCTGCTTCCCAGGAGACAATCCTGGCCGCGCGCAAGGCGATTCGAAACTGGCACGCGCCGCGCTCGCCGTGGCTGTCTCCTGGGAAGCGCAAACATACACAGGCACACCTCCCCCTGCACGCATGCGCGCACACACACGAGTGCACATGCACGCACACAGAGACACGCACACACACACACACGAGCGCCCCCCAAGGCCCACTTACCGCCAATCCGGTGTTCTGTCGCCTCCGTGGGGCTCTCCCTCCGGCATGGGAGCCCCGCGTCACCACTGCTCCTCGGACCAGGAACTCCGTGGGCGCGGGCTTCGCGCACAAGACGGAAGTCCCGCCCCCACGCTAGGTTTCGTTTTAGAGTGCGCGCGCACATATTGCAGTCATTCAGCCCACGACCGAGAGAGGGGAAGGGGCGGCTGCCGAGGGAAGGCGAGGGGGATCTGTCATTTTGGGGAAAGCAGGCGACAGCCATACGAAGGATGTCTTCAGCTGTCATGGACGCAGGCTCCGTGCTGCGTCACCGCTTCCTGTATTTCTGATAAGTAAAGCATGAGTGTGTCGTATGGAGTGTATTTTTAAGTACTGCTAAGCACTCCGTGTCCATCCTTCTCCCCTGCTTGTTGTCGCTGCCAGGCCTGCCCCATCCTCGTTATTTCTTTCGTTTTCAGTGTCTAAACCTTTCTGTATTTTTCTGTCTTCGAGCCTTTCTTTCCTCTGCCTAATTACAGGCTTCATGTTTCTTTCTCTCTCGCCTCATTTCCAATCGACTTCCGCCTCCCATTCTCTTTGCCCCTGTCTTTTCATTTCCCTTCTTCCACCCCCTCTCTCACCCTCCCCGTCCTTTGTGCGCAGGTGGGGGATGGGGCACCAGGACAGGTATCTGTAACATGCCCGTGTGGGGGGCGTGGATGAGAGGCAGATGAACAGACATCGCCCCGCACACCGTCACCATAGCAACAGCCCCTCCCCTGAGCCAGGCTGGCTCCCTCTGTGGTGATGCTGACAGCACGGGTGGCACTGCCAGGGACCCTCATGCATGGCTTGGCACACTCAGTGAGGAGAGGGGCTTTGCCAAAGGAGGGGGTGGCACCATCTGATTGGCTGCCTCAAGCGATCACAGTGAGTGATGGCATGGCACGCAGCGTGACGTCAATGCGCTGACGACGCTCTCATTAGAAATGTGCCCCCCCCCCCCCCTGGCACTGTCTATAGGGTTAAAGGACAGATGAAGGCAACATGGGCAGCTTGGCACCCCCTGTGTGGGTATAACAGTTGTGAGTGTCCATCTACCAATCAGCGTAGCTTAGACAAATGAAATATGACGGGCGCCTGCTGTTTGCAAAAATTCTAAGGACAGTGCTTTTGGGTTGTTTTGTTAACTTGATTATCTGCAATAAAATAGTTTGAATGAATATATATTTTGTTCATTCGGGTGAATCGGTTTTCATGTACAATTATGATGTGTTTAAGGGACTTCGCGATGTTGGAAAAAGATGTCATTGGCTTGTTTTTCCAATTCAGTTGACCTGTCCAATAATAATTCAATTTAGACTGCCTGTTAGGCTGATCGTTATCTGCAGAGAACCCCATAAGTCTGTATATTGCCCTGGAAAAAAAAAAGTCATGAGCAATGCCAATAGCTCTACCTTTAATATTGCCGAGACCATTGCATTGTAAATGCTTGTTTGTATTTGTTATTGTTAAAGCACCATTTATCAACACGAGCCCTCTTTTGGCCAGAGCCTGTTGCCCCAGCAGTTTCTTGGCAGAAAGACTAACTAACAGTACTGCTCCTCTTCATAGAAAGGCTATCTTCAGGTTATTCTCACAGCACATTTCAGGCCTCGAAAATCTACTCACCCATTCGCTATAGTGAGTCAGATTTTATCAGGGCAAACTTTTTTTTAAGGGCCTTATACTCCTTTTTGTTGAGCGCGCAAAGGACAGGTGTTCTAATCGTTCGGAGAGTGATTGAGCAATGAAAAGCCTTTAAATCATGTTCTTATCGCGTCATATTTGTTGTGTATTCAAAGATTGAAGTCAAATCTAAGCTAATGGTATTTCTATGACTGCAAAGTTAAAGGATTATCTAAAGAACTGTCTGACAAGGGAGTGTAAAATAAAAGGCTCCAGCATGTCGGTTTTATTTCTAGCATGCATTTAAATAGCTTGTAAATGAGTTGTACAAATATTTCTCAATGACAGGTAGGAAAGCAACTTTGGGTGGTAATACAGAAATATTATGGAAACTCAAACAAAGATTTTAATAAGATCAAAACAATCAGAACACTTTACTTGGTTATGTCCAAATGATATTTGCTGAAACCAGATTTCCGCACACTATCATTTGGATATCATTTTATTAGTAGAACTGTCATTAGGAAAGTTCATGGCCACTTCAATGGAAAATGTGCTGTGTTAATGAGTGTGCTACCATATCATGTTTAGTAAGGTATTTAAGTGAGTTTTTAAACATGGACTGAGCAACATTTCTGCCTCCACCTTGAGGACAATACTTAGTATGAATTAAGCTGCAAACCAGGCGTAGCCTATGTGTTTACGTTCTTATTTTACATATACCTAAAGAGTTTATTCAATCAGACAATTTTTGTTGGTACAACAGACCTGTTGAACTCCCATATTTGAATGTGCGCTCGTATGATAATGCAGAAAAAGGTGGTTGTGAAATAAGGTATTTGTCTAAGATCACACAAGTTGAGGCCAAGTTATGGGGCAAGCGTATTAGTTAGGCTAAGTAGGTTATTCATTTCACCAGACCTAGAGGCCTGTAAGATTTTTATGACAGCAGGCACTTTGACCAGCAGCACATCAAGTCACCACAGACAATGCTGTGTAATACCACCCATTCATGGAGTAGGAAGGGTAAGACCTAACCTAGCATCTTCCTACACTTCCAAGCCATAAACGCCGACACCTTGCCTCGTAGTCTGCATAGCCCCCACCCTGAATGCTCTGTGCAGCTTCTACATGCTTTACAGGAGCTTGCCCTTTGTCAGTAAGTACAAATGTCTGTTCAGACAACATGTAAACATATGTTAACCCTTACTGATATATCGATCAGTACTCCTATCCCTCACTAAGTAAACAATTCTAGGCAAATCTAATATTTCTAGCTTTAATAAGCTAGTGCATGCATGCAGCTTTTATTCCTGTATTTGCACGTGGTAGCTCTTTGAAGTGAGAACTATTGGCTTTGATGTTAATGGTGGCGGTTTTAATGGTGGTGATAATCATATTGGTGGTAATGGTGTTGTTCTTTGGTAATGGTAACACCGATGGTTGCAGTGCTTGTAAGTATTAGTGTTGTGCTAAGTAGTAGTGTTGTAAGTAGTTGTGGTAAATACGTAGTAGTGTTGGCTGTAGTAATGGGTTATAATTGTGGTAATGCTGACCAAGATGGCAGTTGTTGTAAGTGTAGTGATGATGGTAATGTCTTGAAAATAAACAGATCTGTGTGAAAACACAAACTTTAGATTGCCATTTAAAGGTCTGGCTTGCACTCGAGTAACAGTGGGATAGAAATGACACTTCCTAACGTGCCCATTCCACCTGAGAAATGAATGTGACTGCGAGTTAATAATCGTTGTGATGGTCTAAAGGAATAAATGCAGCTTTTTGATTGCTCCTTCGGATTGTGTTTGTGTAGTTGTGTGTTCCCCAAAGACGTAATAATTCAAGAATAAAAAATGAACGGCCCAGTGACAAACCAGTGTTCACCCATTCAACGAGATGAGTCAGCCCTTATTAAAACGTACAGTTTAACCATGCCTTTCTATGTGATACCAGTTAACATATTTGTCTGGCCTAAAATATTATTTTCATACTTGTGAGCCTTTCAGACACATGGTTCCTTTTATATTGAAGCCACGCGTTCAGTTTTCTGAGCTCCTTCCCACATGCTCTGGTGTGGGACCCAAACATACTACTTCATCCCCTCACAGGTGTCTGCTGTAAGACGCTACACATTCTCCTATAGTGCTCCAAACAGTTATTCCCTCCATGAATGAGACTTGCAATTTTAGGTCAGACTTCACAACAGTGTAATGGTGAGGCTTGCAGTACCCCAATCTCAGGTTTTGGACTGAGGCACAAACCAGCTCTTAGCCAGTTTCAGCTGAGTATGTGGGGTGAAACTCTAACTCCAAATGTCCTACTTTGTGGCCTCTTGGCTAAGCACATACCATTAGTATTTCAATCAATTTGTGGTGAGACACAAGGTGATACACAAGGTGACACTTGGCTTTTCCTGAAAGTTTAGTGGTATGAAGGTCCATACCTGGGCTGGTCGAAGGTACTCTAAACGGCTGATGGGGAAACCTAGTTGCTGTGAATTAGAGAAGCTGTCAGCTTTTTCGATTGTAATGACTACCAACAATGCAGCCTCCTTAGGCACATGGATAAAACTGCCACTGTCCAACACTCGGGACTAGAGATGCTCGCTAGCTGTGGAAACAATTCGTAGTATTTCAGGTAGATTTTACTGTGTGCACTGCTGTGCTTAGGACTTGGACCAATTCATCATCCAATTAACCAAGCCAATGTGTTATACAGTCTGTCAGCTAAGTCTGGACAGACTGCTCTTTCACATCAGAGAAACACTTTATTTGTACAACACCTGCGTTCACCACAGACCCCTTCAACTGGTAAAGATGGATGGAGGCACTTGTGAACAGCTATTGTAGAATACTGCGGGGCACAGAAAAGTACTTATGAAGCATTGTGCACCACTGGCTTTCTAAGATGTCACCCTTGAATGATCCAGAAGTCTTCAGTCCAAGGTGCTTCACCCAGGTCGACGCAGCAGTATACAATGTTTATTTGCGCCACCACGTCACGTTGACAAAGTACTGGTGTGCTATGTTGAGGAAGTGTGATGTTTTTAATAGCTCTTCTAGATTGGGTTTTCACATCACTATCGCAGCACAGTAGGTCATATATACTTATCAGCATCATGAAACGATGATCAAGAGAAGTCTGCACACAAATGACTGCACCGTCATAGTGCACAATAAGCAGTAAGCACAATAGAACATCCCACCCCTGGCAGTTGCCTAGCCTGACCTGGATCGTCAAATGCCTCAACCGTCCCTATCTGGCTTCTAGGATGAGGCTGGCGCTGTAGCCATATGAAGGTTCTAGCTCTGGTTTAGGTGGGACAACTTGAACTGTGTAATTCAGCGGCATTTTCCTCGTCATTGATTTGTGTGTGATCTGCTGCATAATTAGCCGCATTTAACAAAAAAATGCTCTAGCTCGAACTTATAAGTTACTAAAAAGGTGACTACATATGTTAGGAAGACTTTTTTCAAAGGTCGACTGGTCACCTTTCAGTTCCTTATTGCTCTGGTTATAAACTGGTACTAATGAGGTACAGCCCTTGCCCAGACAGACTTGATGTGTAAATTAAAACTATTGTCAGAAAATGTGTTTCTCTATGCCGCATAATTTCTCTTCTTGCTGCATAGTTTAGTGAACCCTGCCACGAGTTTTGCTGCTCCACTGTTGCATAATTCCACTGGCCCTGTATGTAGGACACAGTGCATGACTCCGCCTGTTCTGTCCAGCGTTTGGTGCCCACAGCCAGAATACCAGTCTGCAGCGTCTGGATACTATAGGGTTAGACCTGCTGGCAGAAAAAGAACCTTGAGTCCCAGTGCAATGGGAACAACTTTGTTGGAATACCTAGGTTTTTGTGGTACCTGACGTAGTTATAAATGTATATTTTCCCCACTGCTTTCCTTTAGCCGTGCTCTGTTTAGTCATGCCTTTCCTTGTGGAGTGCAGAACATGCTATGCAGTTATCTTTCCTAAGGCATGCAAGCACAGCACACCTATAAACCACCATTACAAAAATAACCTGCAATGTGTAGTTCGCGCCCCATCGTATCTACCATTGTTTCAAATGATATGGGGGGGGGGTATTAAACACAAGCTTGAAGCCCGAAAGCCTAACTACTGAAGTCTTTTGCGATCGTGAAATGCCTTGCGCTAGGTTTGTTGCTGGTAGACGGTGCTGATGCATTGGGGAAATAAATGCCAAATATGCGAGTATTGATTTTTGGGAGTTATTTTCAGTCTTCAGATTTTTAATGATCAGCTGAGTAGCAGTATCACTCCCGTGATGTCTCAATAAATCATCCGCTGCAGTCGTGTGTCCTGCTTGTGATGATGAATTGCCCCCACTGTGGGGACACAGGGCCGGGATGTGTCCGGTGCGCTGACCGTGCCCTCTGCTGCTTGTCCTTGGGTGGTAGCTGTCGAGGGTTTGTTCCCTGGGTCTCGGCCGGTCTCTCGCCTGTGGTCTCGGAGGTGTCACCAGCGTGGAGAAGGTCTCGACCTTGAAGTGAACCTGCTGGCATTGCACCATTGTACTCCTATGGAGACCCTTGACCTCCAAGCTGGGTACATCTACCCTTTCACCTTGGTTCATCTTTCATCCTTGTCAGAGGCAGTGGGACAAGCGCTCGTTAGGAGAATCATCCTCGGAAAATCAATGTTTGCGAGCATTTCCCTCTCGCTTGTCTGTAAAACGTTTTTAATTGATGTCAACAAGTGTAGCTAAAAGCCTTTAGGGACCGCCGGAAGTGAGTTTCCAGTGCATTTTAATGTTCGTTATTTTTCCCCAACCACTTGCTTTAATTTGCAAGCTTAGTCAGTAGAAGAAAAACATGACTATGCCCGATCTTTTGAGTACTTTTAAATATGAAATTGTTCGCATAATCCCTGATGCAATACATTCCTCTTCTGGTAATACATTCTCGCAAGTAAAATTACAGGCAAGATTAGGTGTGCCAACAAAATCTCGAATGTAGTTGAGGGACATTTCTTATCAATTTATAATCTTGATTATTGGGATTGCATTCAAGATATTTAGGAGCGATCGTGGACTCCAAACTCTTATTACAAGAGGTAAATCAAGTGGACAAACTATGTTTCCATAGGATGAGATGTCTGACAAATGTTCTCTTACCTGTGGTTCCTGCAAACAGTAAAAGCTGTCATTACCCCGATACTCTCACCATGCCTATGGGTACAGAGTACCGCACCTACTACTGAGAGAATTCAAAATGTGTCAGCCAGATGGCGCATAATATACCAACGCAACATGACCTCGCATATGGCCTATTTCTACCTGTAAGGCCGATCTCTGAATTTCACTGCCTGCTAGATTAAGGCATGTTGATATTCTCCTACAGTTTCCAAAGTACAAAATACTTAATTGGCAGTTACATTTACTAGAAACACAAATCAGTGTCTGATTTGTACAAAAGGTTAAGTAGGTATGCACGACTGCAGTTCCTCAAACTGAAGCATGTCTTACAATCACGAGCACCTCCACGCTCATCCCTCGTAGCTCATTCTACAGCCTTGCGCCTAGGACCCAGTGAGAATCCAAGTGCTTCGTGGCCTCGTCAAGCATATGAAGCACTATACACATGTAACAATTCACTACAGTGTAGCAACTGCTTTGATATGATTAAATTAAGCACTGCTCTAATATTTGTGAGAATCGAAGTGCTTCGTGGCCTCGTCAAGCATATAAAGCACGATACACATGTAACAATTCACTACAGTGTAGCAACTGCTTTGATATGATTAAATTAAGCACTGCTCTAATCTTTGTATAGAAGGTTTTGGTTATTTTTGCTTTCAGCATATTGGCAACAGTGAGTTTCCAAGGACAGGTAAGATATGATCTTGCCCGTCATTGGTAGATTTCAGTGCTGCAGTTACATGCCGGTGGGCCTCACTGTTTCCACTGGAATTGTCTTATACCTCTGGTCAGTGGCAGAAAAACCCTAAGTGAAATAGTTCTCTGGTAGTGTAGGCATTGCCACACCCCTGTGCCACATTTGTCTTTCCAGCATAAATGAACTGCAGCACCCATCACTTTCAAAACACACCACGCCGCTTATTCTATGCAAAGTCAGCACGTTACTACACTTGCTTCACGCATACACTAATTTTCACACACCACTTTACAGACACTGATCACACATACTCGCCAACAAATATTTTATACAGACGCTTAATATTTCATTGACATCACTTTCGGTGTAGATTATATTTTCCTTTGTTTGCAACATTTAGGCACGTTTTTTGTCTGGTGATGCTCTGACTGGCATTATGGTTGTCTTTACGAAGTGTTTTTATAGTAAACTTCCACTCGGCACTAGTTTTTTGTGAATCATTGCAGTCATTTTCTCTGGCAGGTTGATAAGTGACTGAGAGGATATTTATGGTCCGCTGTTTCCTACCACTGTCATGTTGGGGAAGAGTTGTAAGGAGGATTTGATTTCTGAATGGACAAATAGTCGGAAGTTGCTGTTATGGCGTAATGCTGCTGTTCCAGCGGGCCAGGTCCCGGAGCGGGGCCAACTGGCCTTAGAAATTATTCCTGACCCTAATTCTCTAGTGCGAGGGGTCACAATTAATTATAGTTAACATGAAAATGTGCTGTTGACTTTTTTCCCTGTGATGGAGTTGGCCTTTGAGTTAACTTGTACAATTAGCCCCCAGAGAGGACTGACTTTGCTACTTTCTGTAAAAATGTTGCCCTGACTTCGTGGGGCTGTTATTATATAATTCCCTGGAGGTTTCCGGCTTCAAATTCCCCATTCTTTTCAAAACTCTTTACTGACAGAAGGTTGTGACATTTTGGTTTGCTTACTTTGAGGCCAGTTACCTGTTTTAATAGCTTTTCACACCCCAGCTTGGAGACTCAACTACATAATTGTACTTGTCGTTTTAATAGACTGATTGCTGTGTGTTGGCTGTTTATTTAATGTCACATGCTCTCCTTTGCTCCCCAGGTGGACCCATGGCTTCGGTGAACCATGTGCTGCGAAGGTAAGAGGGCATCATATGGTGTTTTTCTTTATGTAGCCGTAGGAACTTGTAGGGGGCGCTCTTCGCTCCCCCCTCAGTGCTGCTCTTTCATCAGCGTTTCACTGCTGAGAATGAGAGATTTGTTTGCTGGTTCCATGATGAGTCACTGATGCCGTTTACCCATCTGCATGCTGATGACAGCCTGTGAATCTGAGATGCCAACAAAAGGTACAACTTGCTGAAAAATTGGGAAAAAGGCTGCTATAAATGTTAATTTCATTGTTGTGTTTCTTATTTAGAACGAAGAATGTCTTCCCTAACTTGTTGGGATGTCGGAACTGCGGCTCTCAAGCTATTGGTGCATGGCAGTTTGAGGTACATTATTTCTTTTTTTGTTTTAGTTTTTTTGTTGTGCACATTTGAATAATTTTTTGCACTCCTGACGCCCGTATTGGGCTTTTCGAATGCCTCATTGGGATGAACTGGGAAACCGAAATGCTTAACTAGCTCTGCTGAAGCTATACATGGCTAAAGGTTGCCCGGTTCCTGCTAACACAAACCAGCTTACCCCCTGTTCAGACATGCACGTTGTATCACTCTTACTAGCACCGATGGAGGGAATAATCCATATTGCAAGGATGTATGTTGTTCTGTCATCTTTCAAACATGGTTCTGCAACTCCTATTTCTGTTTTAAAGCCTATTGAGTTCCCTACCCTTCTTTAAGAGGCAGAATTGGCTCTATTCCAGCCACATACACACAAGAGAACCCAGGTGAATCACCACCCTAATATTTAGGTTGTCAATTATGTTGAACATAAGACTGAGGACTTTGTACCGCTGTCGTAGGGTCCTCACTGTTTTTGTAAATTTGTATTTTTTGACACATTGTCTTACTATCTCTACCTTTGTTCGTGACTACTCCCTATAAATTATAGTCCAAGCCTGTGGCATAGATTTTTGCTCCTAAACCAGATTTTTAGCAACATCTAGGTTTCGTGCCCCCTCCGCAGAGTTCACGCTGCGGCTCTTGCCAGCCCGTTTCCCGGGGCTCCCTCTTGGTCAAGGGAGCCTCGCAACACTTGAGCAACCTCCTGCTGGCGGCCCCGGGGCTCTCCACCGCTCACAGGAGCCCCAGGCCGCGATACGCATTTACTCCGCCTGCCTCCTCTTCCGGTCCGGACGCGGCCCCGTCACAGGCGACATTGCCTGACTTCCGATGCGTGTGCGGCGGGATTCCGGCGGCATTTTCTGCCACACAAACCTTGTTTTTATTTGAAACCGGCCACAGTTATCTGGGGACTCTTGTCACTATCCCCATGATTGTGACCAGTCGCTGTTACCAACCTTAAATATTGATTTCGTGAGCTTTCTTTTGGGGAAAATAAGTTTCTGTTCGCCGATAACACATAGTAGTACATCTAGCGTATTGTTCGCAAAAGAAGTCGAAAAACACAAACACAACCCCAGCGTTATTGCATGAAGAGTGTCTCGGGTCAAAGGTGAGTCGGGGTTGCAGGCATGGTTCATGACACCAACAGTCCTTGAACAGCAGTCTTGCCAATACAGACCTCATAAGCGGCTGTGGCTTGTAGAGAACACACATCCTGTGCGAGGATAAGGACCACTCGGCTTCGTGTAATAATTATGTAATCAAGTGTCTGGCTAAATCAAACTATTAATCGCATATAAATCAAACTATTACCATCTGTGTCGGCTGTTTCTTGTCCAACCTATACCAGAAGGTCAAGGAAGCGCGGGGCCTAACTTACATTCTTATACAAAGTACCCAGCATCCTAGTTATAAGACAATACTCTCACCTTTGACACCGTGGTCCCTACAACATATCTGATCTGGAAAAGTTGCAGACAGAGCCGTAGTGATTGTCAGGAGGAGAAAACAAGCATTTGCAATACAATAGGTCTCACATTTGCGAGAGTTTAAACTATTGGCATTGTAATTGACAATGCCTTTTATTTACGTTTTAAAAACCAACACATAAATAAAAGGCATTGCCATTTACAATGCCAATGGCTCTAACAACTGCGAGACCTATTGCATTGCAAATGCTTGTACTGAACTGAGTTTGAGGTCTAATTGTTCTTTTATACTTTTTGGCATTGTGATGAGAATCATTCACTTGTTTGGTCTTTTCTGCAGAGGTCTTTAGTTTACCTCTAGGATTTCACCCATCTTCAGAAAAATTCTAAAAGATTTGTACTACCGCTAATACAGTTGTCCCCAACTCCCTGGACCAATAGGTTTGAGGTGAGAGTAATAGGTCCATGAGGTGGGTGGAAGGAACACCTTATATAATGATATTTCACTGCCATAAAGCAGACTTGTAATATTTAGGCTAGGAGGGACACATTCATGTTACATTTAATATTCAGGGCCTTTTATAAAAGATAGCCATTTACCATTATTCTATGTAAAACACTAATAAAATGCATCAGTTTATTCATGAACCAAATTATTGTATTGTAGCTGTTCTGGACTTAGTAAATGTCTGACCAATTTAACTACGTTCAGTGAATGACACTATAGAGGGCGAAGTTGGTTTTCTGGCATTAATGCTGATTGCATCTTTGCCGTTTACCCATCTGACGTCTATTTGATGAAGCTTTTACTTTTCTGAAGTGCCAGAAATGTTTATAGCCGACATTCAGTAAAATCGGGGGTAACCTTCGATAGAAGGGGCTCCTTAAAGCCACATCTGGAAGCAATGAAACGCAAGACTGTCGTCCTGACTACAGGATTCATAACCCTTTCAAGGACACTTAACTGCCCAATTAAGTGGGCCATTATGCAGAAGGTGGTCTTCCAAATTCCTTCTGTCGATTTATATATGACTGAAATTATTCTACATACAGCTCCCTGACTGTTGGATCTTCTCCTGGCAAAAGCACACCACTGTATATCTACTTTCGAATTGCACCTCACAGGTTCAGCTCTGTTTGGAACGTGGACAATCCTGGGCGACCAGATGCTCCCGTCTTAAGATGTGCTATAAATTCAGATTGGCAGACCGAGTCTGGCACAAAATAAGTTGAGCCCCAAGGCTTAATAAAGCCAGGCCCTAGAAGACGCTGGCCAACTATTACTAATTTCTAGTTTGTGGGATATCAGGGTTTCGCAAACACAATGTTGGGCGTAGCGCTGAAACTTTTCAGACACACCCCCAGTGGCCGATCTGGTTTGAATCCATCATTATTGTTAAGCTCACTTTGCCACCTCCGTTCAAACCCAGAAATATGCAAATAAGTCTTTCTTTGTCTCATGGAAATAGTCCAGCCTAATCTGCCAAGCCAGGTCTTCACTGATCAAGGTTTCGCCCTCTGTGTTCAAGAAACAACTTATCAAAAACATTGATTCTCTGCAAGAGGACAAAGTAACTTTAGCAGAGAGCTCATGCGTGGTAGGTCATTAACATTCAGTTGTCTCTTACCAAAGCCCTATTTTGGTCAAGGGTAGTCGTTTCACATACAGCTCAAGTTTATGTACCTTCGGCTAGAACTCCACCCAACTCTGGATGCAAAACCACCTAGGACAGAAACTGCCAGCAGTGAATACTGCAGATTGGGTGACACCGGGAAAGAAACCATGATTCTCAATCTTTGCATCTGCCCCGTTTTGATGCCGGAACAGATGTTAAGAGGGATCTATAACCCCCAAAAAAGTCATCATGCAGACAAGCACTCATTTCAGCACTTAACCCAGAGCACACACAACTAAACGTGTGATTGTCAAATTCATGGCAGGCTTCATTCAGTTCAAAGGTAAAATCCATAAAGCAAAAATACACAATCACCTTGACAAACGCCAGTGGGAAATGACCTTATAAATAAGTACTGTCACTTTATCCCTGGCAAATCGGATAACAATGCGACTATATCAGCATGTTCATTCCGCTAACAGCTATTTTTATTCGCGTCTTGATCTTTTGCTGGACAAGACTTTACAGGAATACACCATCACTTTAATACTCACTAGCACCGTTGTTTGAACAGCAAAGTGATTATATTGGTATGTTTAGCCATTTTAGTATTATTAATCGTCTGAACGCTTGATGGGGCCGAGTGTATTTGATGACCATGGCCACACCAGCACTTACTGGCTGGACAGCACTTTTACAGGCACGCACATCACTTTAGTACTCCATTAGCACTTTAGTTCCATTGGTTGGGTAGTAAAGTGATTATATTGGTTGGTTTATCCATTTTAGTATTGCTCATTGTGTCCAAACGTTTGGGGCAAAGTGAACTTGATAGGCACGGACCTACAAGCTCTCACTAGCTGGCCAGCAAAGAGCATAGAGACACGTTAAGTCACTTTCAGTTCTACAATGTACGTCTTATCAGTCCTGTATTGTCGAAAATCAGTTATGTCTAACTAATGTTCGTACTGCTTTTATGAGTTAATCATGTGCTTGTCATTGTTTTAATTTACTGTGCACTTAAATGAAGACATACAGTAAATGTACTGTTTATTTAAATTCATAATGACTTTGTTTTTCTCATCAGGGAGAGATTACCCCAGGATGGACTGCTGCTCCCTTCGTTTTTCCCCTGATGTCTTCTCAGCCTATAATCTATAGATTTTGGCAAGTGTGAGGTAAACCAGAATGACTTTAAACTAGTTTCTTTGCAGAAACCGTGTTTAGGAAACCCTGTGTGCGGAGTTACTCTAAGAATACAAATGTGCAGGTTGTCATGTTTGGTTGGCAAGGCGTGAGCATAATTGGGGGCATGATTAATGGCCACTGATGGTGACATTGGGTCTGAATGCAACATTGGTGGATTTCACAAAGTGACATCATATAACAGTACAGCTGTGGAGAAGCTTAGACCGTTAAGCAGTCGTGTAAATCTTGTTGAGGAATTTTCATAAAGCTTAGTGGGCTTTCTGCTTGGTCGTGTTTGTAGTGGCGCAGAGCTACACTACTGTTCAACTTTAAGAATTCAAGAAGTTGCTGGATGTATAAATCATTCAATTAAACAACAACCAGTAAAAACTGAGTGGCAAATCAGGCGTGTTAATACAATCGGACAATACAAAGTTGCTATAAATTGCATGTACATTTCTTTTCTGGCACCAATGATGATTATCTTTTTGCCGTTTACCCATCTGATACTTACTGATGAGTCTTTACAAACTCTGATGTGCCAGAAGGTTTCATAGAAGCAAAGAATAAGGATCCGGACTATTCTCTAAGAGTACCTTCTTTCTCTCAACAGGGAGAGTTCTCAAAGGGGTCGGTGGCTATCTTCACTGTTTCTCCGGTTTCTTACCAGCCTGCAAATACCTACGAAGTGGATACAGTGATTTAAGGTAACATTGCTTGAATTTGAACTAATGTCTTTACTGGAGCTACGTTTACTTTTCTGGCACCAATGATGATTATCTTTTTGCCGTTTACCCATCTGATACTTACTTATTTTATTTATTTTAACAGTTTTATATAGCGCGAACAAGATCTTCGCAGATATCAGAGCGCTTTACATAGAAGGGTACATGAGGGAACATAGTCAAACCAATAAATCAAGCTTTACATAGAAGGGTGCATGGGGGAACATGGTCAAACAAGTAAATCAATAAATCACAGTACAAATAGTACAACTAAGTGACTACAAAGCCAATCATGTGAATGATAAGACAACTCATACAAATAAGGGGTCAAACATGTAATACAGATCGGTGCAGGGTGTTAATAGGGTTCGAGATAGTAGTTCAAGTGTATTTAGCCATGAGGATAGCTTTTACTTCTTTTTTAAAGAGTGTAGTGGAGGAGATAAGCCTGGTTTCGGGAGGGAGTGAGTTCCAGATCCTAGGTGCCATTCCTGAGAAGGAGCGCTTGTATGTTTTTTCCTTCCGGAATCTTCGAGGTTTCAGCAGAAGATTGTTTGTGCCTCTCGTGTTTCTACTTCCCCCAGAGATTGTCAATTTCTGAGCGAGGTAGCCGGGTGAGTTTAGGTGTACCGCCTTGTGTGTCATGCAGGCGATTTTCAGATGTATTCTGGCTTCAAAAGGCAGCCAATTCAGGGATTTCAAGTCAGGGGTAATGTGGGAGTACTTTTTTGACCCAGTGATGAGTCTCGCTGCAGCATTTAGAGAAGCTTTTAGTGGTGCGGTTGTAGTTAGGGGGAGTCCGCAGAGGGCGGTGCTGCCGTATTCAATTCGTGGGATGACTAGTGCTTGTACTGCAGTTTGGAAGTCTTTGGCTGGGAGGTAGGGTTTAAGTTTCCTCAGAGTATTGATCTGGAAGTTCGCTCCCTTTGTTGCCTTGCTGATATGTTGCTGCATGTTGAGATTAGTGTCGAGTGTTATGCCTAAAGATTTTGCCGAGTCCACGATGGTGGGTTGGACATTGAGTGCGGTTAGGAGTTTAAGCCAATGTTGAGTGGTGGATATCTTCGCTGGAGGTGAGATCAGAAGGAACTCTGTTTTCAGGGCATTGAGTTTGAGGTGATTATCGGCAAGCCAGGATTGGGTGCATCTGATCGTTGAGTTCAGGAGCAGGATGTCATTGGGTGATTGTAATTTGAGGTAAAGTTGGGTGTCATCAGCGTACATGTGAAAGTGTACATTGGATGCTTGTAGCAAGGTGGTGAGAGGTTCCATGACTAGGTTGAACAGAGTTGGGGATAGAGAGGATCCTTGGGGGACGCCTAGTGTTACAGGTATTGGCGAGGACATCAGGTTGTTGCTCTTGAATTTCTGCGACCTGTTGTGAAGAAAGGAAGAGAACCACTTGAGGACAGTTCCAGATAAGCCCATTCTTGTGTTTAGTAGTTCTAGTAGATTCTCATGTTTAACGGTGTCGAATGCTGAGGAGAGATCAAGAAGGATGAGGAGGCAGGTGTCGTTTTGGTCTAGCATTTGAAGTGCGTCGTCAATTATGTGAGTCATAGCAGTTTCTGTGCTGTGTCCTGCTCGGAAGCCTGACTGGTGAGGGTTGAGGAGATCGAATTGCTCAATGTGTTTAGACAATTGTAGTTGTGCGCATTTTTCCAGCAGTTTGGCGAGAGTGGGGATATTGGTGATGGGACGGTAATTGTTGAGATCAGAGGGGTCGGCTGTTTCTTTAGTAGAGGTGTGACCTGACCAACTTTGAGGGAATCAGGTATGCTGCCTTGTTGGAGAGAGCTGTTGATAATTTTAGTCCAGAGAGGGAGAAGAAAAGGTGTAAAGTCTTTTACTGCGGAGGCAGGGAGGGGGTCCGTGAGGTGATTGGATGGTTTCAGGGTGCTGAGCAGTTTGCCAATTTCTTCTTCCGAGTATATGCCGAAGGTTGACCATGTAGCATTGTTTTTTGGTTCAGTGGGTGCTAGGCATTGGGGTTTGGAGTAGAGGCTTGCGTCAATGAGGAGATCGCTTTTTATTTTGTCGTTTTTTTGGATAAAGAAAGCAGCGAAGTCTTCACAGGAGGGTGCCTCACGCCCAGTGTTGAGTGGTTGTGGTTGCTCCTTGGATTGTGACTTGATTAGCTCAAACAGTTTTCTCGGGCGGTTTTTTGCTTGGTCGAGTTGGAGGCTGAAGAAGTCCGATTTTGAGCGTTTTATTTTCCTGAAGTAGGCGTTTCTCTTTTTCTTCAGATCTTTTAGGTGCATTGCGGAGGGGGCTGATCTCCAGGTCCGTTCTGCCATTCGCATGTCTCGTCTATCCTCGTTGAGACTCCCGTCGTACCATGGTTTGGAGATTTTAGTAGAGACTCTTTTTAGCTGCATAGGTGCAACCTCATTAATTATAGAGGTCATAGCATTGATATAGTGGTCAGTCAGAGTTTGGACGTCCGTGGCGCCTGTAGGTGGGAGTAGGAGATTGCAGCTGTTAGGGGGCAAAGAGCCTGGTTTGAGTTTTTTCAAGTCTCTTTTCCAGACTTTGGGCTTGGAGAGTTGAGTCGGGTTGACTTTGACTTTTTCATTGATAAAGAATGTGATAATATAATGATCTGACCAGCCACAGGGTTGGATGGATTCGAGTTGGATAGATTCCTCTTTGGAGATGATCAGGTCGAGGGTAGAACCTTTCTCGTGGGTCGGGCTGTTGCATATTTGGGTAAGGTTAAGGGCATCGAGGAAATTTTAAAGACTATTTACCACCGCGTCGTTGCGGTCATTCCAGTGGAGGTTGAAGTCACCAAGGTATATTTGGGTGAGCTGCCGTCCGGAATTGGTTGAGATCATATCCATGATTTGTTGGGAAAAGGTGAGATTGTCCCTGGGTGGGTGGTAAATGCTGTGAAGAGAGCATATCGGTTTGCCCTCACTAATAATGTCGAGGCAGATGTATTCCCAGGATGTTGGGGATGGTAGGGATGTGGAATTGACTTTCTGAACCGAGAGGTTCCTGTAGATGCATGCGATTCCACCACCTATTTGGCCTGTTCTGTCGAGCCTGATAATGTGATAGTTGGGAGGAACCAGAATGTCCATTATGGGTGGCGAAGATTCAGTTAGCCACGTTTCAGTCAGGATGATTAGGTCAAGGTCTTGCGATAAGAGGAGTTCAGCAATGGCGGCGGAATGTTTCGTGGCCGATCTGCAGTTGAGAAGAGTGCATTTGAGACGGGGTGTGTAGAGGGTGTTAGATGGTTCTAGGGAGAGAGGGATTTTTCAAAGGTTATTGGGGATGGAGAATCTGCTGTTTAGTGTGG
Organism: Lissotriton helveticus; assembly: GCF_964261635.1. Taxonomy (NCBI): domain Eukaryota; kingdom Metazoa; phylum Chordata; class Amphibia; order Caudata; family Salamandridae; genus Lissotriton; species Lissotriton helveticus. The sequence continues at coordinate 582,342,731 of NC_136063.1, forward strand.
GTGGTCTAAGGGGATTTGGGTGTATCGTGGGAATGTTGCGGTGTGGTGTGGTTGAGTGAATTTCGGGGGCTGGGTCATAGGAGTGGAGAAGGGTAAGTGTGTCGAGGTCAGAAGAAGAGTTGTGGGTGCGGCAAGGGCGGTTGTTGCGATTAAGAACTGGGATTGAGGTCGGATTGGGGTGGGATAGCTGAGTGCGAGAGTTAGTCGGAGGGGTGGGGGACAAGTTGGGCGGGGATGTGAAGATGTGTGAGGGGTTGCGGGGGCGATGCGGGGGACGAGGGCAGTTGCTGTGCCTATGAGCAGGGATTGACGCCTGGTGTGGGGCGTGATGAGGGTGGGAGTCCGCCGGCGGAGTAGGGGACAAGTTGGGAGGGGAGGTGGAGGTGGGTGGGGGGTGTATGGGGTGTGTGGAGAGTAGTTCTTTGATGGCGTGATTTTCTTCTTTGATCTGAGTGAGGGTGGCCGTGATGTATTCCATCGAAGGGTAGGTGGTGGGGGTGACAGTCAAGGGTGAATGGCTGACCAGGGAATTCGTGTGCAGGTGGGAGAGAGGGCTGGTGTTTGAGCAGGTCTGCGTTGTGTTGGTATGAGGGATGGAGTTAGGGTGGCGAGAGGTTTTGGGCGGTAGGGGTGTGGATGAGGTAGGGAGGAGGTTGGTGTTATGGGTGAGGGCATTGGTGGTAGGCGGGGGGGTCAAGGTGTAGGCTGGGAGACTGATAGCCGTGGTGGGGGTGTAGGGTGGGTAATGGGGGCTGAGAGTAGGAGGGGAAGTGGGATTGGAGATGGTCCTGTTGAGGGGGGGGGGAGTTAAATTAAGAGTGGGTATGTTCTGCGAAGTTGGTTGGAGGGTAATGAGGACTGAGAATGGGGGGGGATAAATGGGGGGAATTGTCGGAGTGCGTGTTATTCTGGTGCTGGACTACGTTAGGTGTGTTATGGGTGGGAGCTGTGCTGTCAGCCGCGAGCGGGGTGTTAATGCCCGCTGTATGTGTGATAGGAGTGTTGAAAATATGTGTGGAGGTCCGCGAGTTGGTAGAAGGGGCGGGGGAGAGAGCGGTGTATGAGGGGGAGCGATCTGTGTCTGTGATTGAGTGCTGAATTGGGATAGTGGGGTTGTGGGTAGGGGATGGGAGGTCAGGGGTGGTAGGTGTGTCCCTGATTGAAGAGTATGTAGCTGTGAGGTCATGATTGGTGGGACTGGGGGAGATGTGAGTGTTTGTCCGTGAATTGGAGAGGTGTTCTTTGAAAGTGGGGAACATGTTGTCTAGCAGTTCCAGGTTCCTGTCTGTCGATTGTGATAGGACAATCCCGTTATTGTAAATAGTGATGGTGGCTCTGCCTGGAAAGACTTGGGATGGTGTGATGGAGAGAGTTAGACTGTGAGCGGATTTTCTGGTGGAGGAGACGGTGAGTAGGGTGAAGAACGCTTTTCTCCATTGTGCTCTGCGTGTGGTGTGGAAGATGAGATCAGTGTTCAGGGATCCATTGACCGGTGAGAAGTAGGTGTCAGCAAAGGGCGTTTCCGGGTGTGACCTAAGGAAGTTGTGTTTAAAGCGTTTGGCGGCTTTTTTGGTGAGTGATGGTGGGTAGTTGATTTTGTATGTGTGTTTGCCGATAGAGTCCATGTTGCGTTGAAGGATTAGGTGGGTATGGGAGAATGCACTAGTGCACTATAGTGGTACAAATGTGCGGAAAAACAAATGTGCAGAACAGGTGCATACAGTAGGTTACACAGTAATAAATTATAAATTACCAAAGTGGCACTAGTAATCAACCAGCATAACCAGGATATAAGAGTGAGCAGTAGAGCAAATACATACGGTAAATTCTAAGGTACAAGGTGTAAGAGTAAGCATAATACTGATAATATATAAGGGTAGGGTACAGTGAGAGAGTGTACTAATGCACTATAGTGGTACATTTATGCAGAAAAAACAAATGCGTACAGACTGATGAGTCTTTACAAACTCTGATGTGCAAGAAGGTTTCATAGAAGCAAAGAATACGGATCCAGACTATTCTCTAAGAGTACCTTCCTTCTCTCAACAGGGAGATTTCTCAGAGGGATCAGTGGCTATCTTCACTGTTTCTCCGGTGTCTTACCAGCCTGCAAATACCTACGAAGTGGATACAGTGATTTAAGGTAACATTGCTTGAATTTGAACTAATGTCTTTACTGGAGCTACGTTTACTTTTCTGGCACCAATGATGATTATCTTTTTGCCGTTTACCCATCTGATACTTACTGATGAGTCTTTACAAACTCTGATGTGCAAGAAGGTTTCATAGAAGCAAAGAATACGGATCCAGACTATTCTCTAAGAGTACCTTCCTTCTCTCAACAGGGAGATTTCTCAAAGGGATCAGTGGCTATCTTCACTGTTTCTCCGGTGTCTTACCAGCCTGCAAATACCTACGAAGTGGATACAGTGATTTAAGGTAACATTGCTTGAATTTTAATTAATGTCTTTACTGGAGCTGCGTTTAGAGCCAACACTAGATCTGTTGATTCACAGATTAGACTATGTAAATGGCATGGAGTTTAAAAAATAACCCCCAAAAAACTTGAAGGGGTGACTTCCAGATGGCTTTTGCAACTGCACCCGTGGGAGTACCGCCAATCACACAATGGAGTGATAATTGGCCAGAATACTACTTTTGTGAATTTCACTGTCCAGTTCTGTCCCTGGGCATGTTATGCCCGTTAAATAACGAAATTATGCAGCCACAAATCTGACATGAGTACTTATTAAAAAGCTGTCCTTTTGAACAGATAATGTTATATATATTTTAACCCCTTCGATGCTGGCCTGTTTCCGCCGCTGTGCGGTAAACAAAAGAAAACAGGGCGGGGCCGTGAAGAACCCCAGCCGCCATCCGCACACGAGCACCGCAGAGTGTGACGGCTGGGGTTCGTCACCAGCATGCAAGGGGTTAACCAAGGCACAGATCCCTTCACGTGACTACTGTACTGTTCTAACTGGTACTTCCAAGTGTGATTGGTGCTTGGGTCTCAAGAACAACTTGAACATGAGCTCCAAGGAGCTTGTTAACAATGAAGGATAGTAATAATGTTTACCAAGTTCATGCAACTCTGAATTTGTTTTCTGGCATTAATGATGAACATCTCTTTTGCCGTTTACCCATCTGACATTTGCTGATGAGACTTTACAATACTGAGATGCCAGAATTGCACCTTGACTCTGATATTATATCTGGAAATTCTTGATTGAAGCTGTTTGTGACTGTGTGACTGTGTTTATTATTGCAGCGCTCGGCTTCTTTCGTTTGAGTAGCTTGCTGCTTCCTCTGTTCCTAACCTCTTTTGATGGAACTTTCCACTCCCTTCACTTAAAGCCAGCAGGTAAACCATTTCAAGGTAAAAACTAACCCTAGGACCATCTTTCTTTGTGACACTGTACAGCATACATTTGTATCTGTCTGGCATTTCTAATTAAGATATTAAAACGTGTACAGCATGAAACTGAGACCAGATTTTTAAGACTAAGTGGTTTTTCACTGTGAAAGACCGCAAACCCTTTTCAGTGTTGAGTTGGCATGTTGGGCACCCTGGAAATATTCTGAACTGTTGAAACCGTTCCAACCAGGGGCAGGAGAGAGGACCTAATTTAGCCAGTAGTTTACGGTCTATTGGCGTTTTGCTCCGGTCATCTCACTCTTAAAAGTTGTGTAATTTTTGTGCAAATACCAGTTTACTTCATTGTTGAAATCGATTAGTTAGCATAACAAGAGCTCTCACTTCTTTTGCTTCACTGTCGTACAGAAAGTATAACCGTCTATTGTTGCGGATGCGTCATAAGAGCTGATGGAGGTGAATGTTGGTGTTCATAAGTTATTTGATGCCTTTATTCAGGAGATTTCATTTAGAATGGCAGATAATCTGTTGGGTTCCCAAGTTGGCCTCTTAACCTGATGTCAGTTGTAGTTAGTCCGTGTTTCAATGGCTTACTCTGTTGTGTGGTATGATGACACCGGTCTTCTGCATGTTGGCGCCATTCGCACCAAGAGTCTTTGCTTTTGAGTCAGTCACTAAGAGTTCGTACTTAAATTTCCTTTCATAAATGTCCGAGTGAAACTTAGTTTCATCTCACCAATGGCCTCAACTGTTAGTGAAGGTATATTTTACTCTGCTGTCTTGTACCGTTAGCTGACCATGCCACCAAAGAGTTTTCATTGGCTTTTCTAAAGACTGTATGTATCCCCCTAAGCGTTTATACCTGTGAGTTTACGAATCTGAACTGCTACTGCATTTTGTGAGTCAAAGGGTGATCCATCAGTCCATCTCATTTGTTTTCATGTCCCTGTAATGGAGTGAAGCATTTATTCAAAGCTAATCAAATTAATTTTGATTGAAAGCAGTTGCAGCGTATATTGTGGGTGTAGCACTAAAGGTAGTGGGGAAACTGACAATTGAAGGGGCTTATATTCGTAGAACTTAATAGCCATTGTAATTCAACTAGTAGCCATGCAATCAGTAGTACTGGTAACTTCGACTAGTACTAACTGTTCTTTTAGTGTACAAGTGCTGTACTGTTAGCTAGGCCACCGGAATTATGCGATTTGGCAGCTGTAGCATTTTCCGCATAAGTATACATTTCCCACATAATCGAACATCTCGTGCATAATTTGCAGATATGATCCCCAAAAATTTGTTTCTAACTCAAATGGATCAAAAATTACTTAAATTGCAACGGTTTGAATTGCCCCGCAGTGGAAGGGCTTTGTTAAAAGTTGACTGGTCACCTTTCACTTGAGTGTTAAACTGTTTATAAGGAGGTGGAACCTTTGCACAATCAGCGATAAAATGTTTTTGGGAAAAAAGTAGTAATACTGTTAGGAAAGGTGCTGCATCATTTGCCTTTCCTTGCAATTTAGTTTACCCTGTGGCATAAGTTGGTCCTTCACTGTCCATTTGTCACCCTGGCTAGAAGTTACACATGCGCTGGCACCCCTGATGGAACCAGCAGTACAGTGGTAATAGTACAATCGTACTAGTTGAGGGGGGTTATAGTACCAACCAGCTTAAGTGACCGTGATGCAGGTAGGGAGGTAACATCTTTAGCTTTACTAGTTGTATGATGAAGTTTGCTAAAGGCTTTTGTACACGGTACAGGGCTTAAACTACCCCTGAATTCAGCTAATCACAGTTCAAGGTGAGCCACATTCTCTTTATGTACCCTTGGCTCTTTGTGGTAATTTGGTGGATTTTAGGATCTTAACCAGCAACAAAAAAACCCATACAAAACTGTTTGAGGTAGTTTAATGTCCAAACAGAGGGCACTACAATATTTTAAACTAGGTTCTTCCATGCATCATAACTAAGAAAACCCCAACGAAAAATGGGGCTACAGTCTTCTACAATTGTTTGTCTGCAATGCTATATTCTGGTGTAGCCTAGGTCTTTTCAGCCTTAACCAGTTTTTCTCCCCCTCCACTTCAAAATGCTGGTTTTTGGTGCAGACTGACAAGGATTGGTTGTGCTTGGTTAGCTCGAGTATGTCCATTTCCCTTTTGTATCCGGACTAAAGCATATTCTTATGAGGAATTTGCGATTTCACTACTAGACACTGTCAGTGTGGTTTCATAAATTCACCAATCTAGTTACTCCAGTGGTAGCCGGGCCACTTGGAAAGATGAACTCTTGCCAGTAGCAAGGCAGTTGTTTAATATGGGCCTCATCTTGGGAATTTGCTGTGTGCGATTTAGTCCTTTGAGCAGTTTTCCGTCTTTGGTTCGAAGTGAGCTCTACAAAATTATTTTGTTCCATACAAAAAGATTGATTATAACAACCATTCTGGAGGCAGGACTTTTAAGAGCCATCCTCCTGTGTTCAAAAACCCTACAGCCCCAAAACAGTGACTCTTTATTGGGAGAGTAGTGCTGTTCCTGAAGCAGTGCTCTGTAAGGTTGGTCATTCCAGAGGCTGCTCCATCTTCGAGAGTGGTGCGTCAAATTGTTTACAGTGTCAAGGAATTAATGGACTAAGTTGAAGCCTGTTGGGTCACCTATCTCTTCCTCTGAAATGGTGGTCGCAAGCTCCTAGTCTAATACAGAGCTGCTCTTCTGTGTCAAGAACTGCAGCTCTGTAAAAGCAAAATATATGGCTGAAGAATTACCCCACAGATACTAGTGCTGCTTTGTTTTTGTTTTTTTCTCCCCTTTTCTGTTTCAATTTAAAGTAGCCGCGTAGCATTCCCTCCTCTCCTCCTTGATGGGTTTGCTATTGATATCGGAAACTGGCATATTTCTTTACAGCGACCACCGCCCTTTAATTGCTAGTCATTGACTCCTCCATCGCCCCTCGCTTACTCTGACCACGACCCACTCACTGTCACCATCCGTATTAGCAGGACACCACCATATTTCTCCTGCTGACTCCTTGGAGATTCGCTGCTCCAGTCATAGCTATTTGTAAGTAGATTGGCAATTACATGCAGACAAAGTACACCAGTGGAGAAGTGTGGCTCAATGGTTAGAGCGGCAGACCCTGATGCACAGGTCTGGCCCGGGACCAGGGTTCAATTCCCGCCTCGGCGGGTCTTGTGCTCAATTTCCTCGGACCTGATAATTCTCGCCTCAGTGCCTATTCTAATAATGGGTCCCACTCTGCGACTCTGGGCAATAGCTTGCTTAATCTCCACAACGGCCCCAACAGCGCTGGGATGCCTGGCTTCACCTTGGGGGTGCCCAGGAGTGGACATTTCACAGGAAAAAAGCCAGGAAGGGTTCCACAGCGGTATGCGTTACAGCGCCAGGACACCCCAGTTGGGTTATTAGTGCGCTTTAAAAGTACAAATTACAATTACAGTCCAATCTCTTTGGCTTCCCTTGGGGAGGCATTGAAACTGGCAGTCTGCAGGGATTTTATTGCCATATCTGCTGTAACTGCCTCAGAACATCGACTCCGTAAGGAGAAGCAGAAGAACCTTGAACATAGAGTCCTTGAGTTAGAAGCACTCTACAAGTGCCCTGGGGCCCATCTGGTTTAGAGGGAGCTAGAGCGACAGCGCTTGCTCCTTATGCTCCTTGATTTAGACAGTGGAATGAGCACTAGTTCGCTTGAAGCAGATGTGCTACCTGGGTAGCAGCCGCTAGGGGCGAATGCTGGCACTTTGTTTGCATCCTAAGATTCACTTCTGCTCCGTACGAGCAATTCGCCCTACTCCAACCACTACTGTCCATTCCGACACGCAGATTACTGATGCCTTTAACAATTTTTATTAGTCTCCCGTATTTGATCTCACCAGATCAAGTTGGTTTCATTCCGGGATGGCAATGTGGGGACAACACTCAGCGCATCTACCATTTGTTCAACAAAGTGTCTCGGTCCCAAAGGGAAGCCCTTCTTCTCTTGATCGACACTGAGAAAGCGTTCGATAAGCGTTCACTGGCCTTACCTTTTTTGAAAGCATGTGGAAGCGTTGCCAAGGAATAGCAACATGACCCGTGCACAAAGCGTCAAACTTTCATTAAAATTCGCCAACCCGCTCACCCACTTTTAAATACCAGGACTCTACGCTTTGTTTATGCGGAGCAAGAGTCACATAGCTCCCCTTTGACTAACATCTGCCCACTCAGCACTATACTGGAGGTCTGAGCTTGACAGTTCTCTGGACGCTGAAGAAACTAGTGCGCCGAGTGAAGTACCAGGCCGCGACCTGGAAGCAGGGCGATAGGCCCTCCCTCTCTCCTGGGTGGAAAACAATTGTTAACCAATCTGGTGCCTCACATTGAAGCAGGGGCGTTTAGTAGTTACTACACCAGTCCATTTGGGACACATTGAATCTGCATTCGCCATCTTTCAATTGTCATCAGCTGTCTGCACGGCAATTGAGGTTTACTACACATTGCAGCGGCCAGATTTTCCACTCTGTAGGTATTGTAGTACTGCATCCTCATTTCATGGTATTCACTAAACCGCACAGCGAGAGACACAATCAACACAGAACTACCATATATCAACTTCATAAATTTGATTGTCAGAATTTACTATCTGTCAATGATAAAAGGAGCACGTGATGCTGTGCTCGGCCATATATGCCGGATGTAGGTGCAGGAATATAAAACCATCCCATATAATTTTAGCCCATCAAAGAGCCCAATTCTCATCTGAATTCTCCATGCCAGCGCCAGAATCAGGCTACCCTTGCCTTCATGCGTATTTGGCATTTGCATAGAAGGTGTGTGTGTATGTACATGTATGACCGGTTATTCCAATCATGGCACCATTGCCCATATGTCCTGCTATGTCATATCCTCTGGTGGAACAGTTAAGGGACAAGACCTTACTTGCCCACCCTATTCCATTCAATAGTGTTATTCAGGCCCATTTGATCTCCTTTCTCTGGAAAAAAAAATCCAGCGTGCCTCTTTCCTGACCAGCACATCCTCAATTGCATTTGCATCGCCCATTACTCTTTCCAGCTCTGTCCACTTTAAGTCTCTGCAATTGTTCCGCTTCCTGGTAATGGTAGACCAGTCGTGTCTTCAACTTCCCTGCCTTAAGGGTGCTGGTATGTTCTTGGACTCACTTTAACCTTCCTTGTATGAATGAATGAATAAACGCTTATTTGTATCGCGCAAAAGAACTTAGCCCCAAAGGGCATCAAGGCGCTATCAGATGGAAACGACAGAGACCTAACCTGAGGCAGAATATCAAAAAGAGTGGAAGCGCTGAAAGTATCGGGATTAATAAGCTAGGGAGAACAGCCATGTTTTTATAAGTTTGCGAAAAATTGTCAGGGATGGTTGTCTAACAATTTCCGGCGGGAGCGAATTCCATAGTTTAGGGGCCAACAAGGAAGCCAGATATGTTTTCCACAGGCACATGTCAGTCGGTAGATCACATTAGTGGTGTTACAATTACTGAATTGATTTTGACACCAGATTTTTCAATCCACCAAGTGAATACTTTTCGAAGCTTGGGTCAAGTCACAGACCATACAATTCCCACATGGGAAGTGTCCTAATGGTATTTCTGTGTTTTTATTTTCTGGCGGAGTTGGCGAGTGTGGCCCTTTTAAATGAGACTCTCGGTTGAGGCATTTTTTGGGGGCCAGTCTCCAACGAATGGCAATGCTTCCTAATGATTTTTCTGATTCTTGTAGACAGGGGGTCAAAAGTAGTCCCCTTGGGAAGATAGTCATGAATAACTTGAACGAAAAAACCCCATATGGAGACCAATAGTAGGAAAGCTCTGGCTCAAGGGAAGAGTCTTATCTCTCTTTACAAAGCGACAGGTAAAAGGCATTTTTCCATATTGCTCGAGGTTTTCCGAGCAAAAATTCCGGCATCCCTAATCTATGGCCTAGAAATAGTGGACATGGCATGCTGGAATTTTTTGGATTCTACCGAAGGAAAGATACTTCGTAACCTAGCTTCTGTAAATATGGCAAATTCTACGTCTTCGTTAAGACAAGAATTTGGATTGCGCAGCTCTCTGGCACAGGCAGCTGCGAATGTGGTGCGGTGGGTTTTTAATATAGCTGGAGGAACGTGCTGCACATTGAGGTTTCAAATAAAAAATGAGTTGCTGGGTTCTTTTAATGCCTACTCCTCAATTGTAAGGAATTTTAGACAGGCGATTGCTTTATTGCAGCTAGATGAACAAAGCCTCTTTTCTCTGTCTATAGCCCAATTAAAATTATCTCTGAAGACTGCGTCTTGGGAGTTGAGTTTTGGAATAGATAGTAGGACAAATAAAGTAAAAAGAGGAATGTTATCTATCGGTAAATTTTATGAATTTAAAAAACCTCAGCCATATTTAGGTTGGAATCTCCCGCATGGAGTCAGGCGATTTATCCTTTTGCTAAGAAACAACTTGCTCCCTCTGAACTGTCTTCTGTCAAAATGGTATGGTGGATCTGATATTTGTGATCTTTGTCATCTTAATTCCCATGATTTATACCATGTTGTTTTTGTTTGTCCAGCACTTATGGCTTTTAGGCGTAAATGGTTAAAACCTATATGCCTTCCATTGGGCATTTTTACTGCCTTTGATTTTTGTGCAGCAATGTTGAAACCCCCAAATGAAATGTTTTGTTTTAAATTGTTTAATTATTTTAAATGTTTCTTACCATTGTATTGATATTTTTATTTCATTCTGAAGTAATTTTGCTGTTTTCTTTTTTGTTAAATTGATATGTGGATCTCAATCGAGTTCCGTTATCATCAATAAATAAATACGAAAAAAAATAGTCCCCACTGGGAGACCGGTATCTTTAGTTCTTTTTGTTTCTTTCCAAGAGTGCCTCCTGTGGAGTATTCAACACTCTCTTGCGTATCCTTTTGATAAATTTTTGCGGTTAAGCTCTATTTGCAAGACATTTTGCCAGACTTCCTGATTGTTCAATGTACATACTTGTATCCGTGCAGTTCCTACTGTATCTAAAAAACTGACCCACAGGGAGATTGTCCCGCAATGCCCTTGGATGGAAAGTTTAGTAGTGCTGGAGCAAGTTCCCATCAGTCTGTTATTGATGAAGTGTGATATGGAGTTTCTGATCTTTATCAACAATATCCAAATCAACAGCTGCGTTGTTAGTCCATGTAAAGTGTAAACAACGATCAGCCTCCTTTAACCAACCAAGAAAGTCATGTAGCCTGTCCTCACAACCTGTCCAGATGCATAATACGTGGTCAATAAATCTCTTCCAAAGAGATATATACAGTTGGAATGGGTTGGAGACATGATGTATAAAGTTCTCCTCAAATTGACCCACTTAGATGCACACCAGACAAGGCGCAAAGGTTGCCCCCGTCTAGGTCCCAGAGACCTGGAGGTGTAGTTGGTTCTAGTAGCCAAAAAAGCTTTGTGGGCGTGCCCATTCCACACAAAGGAAGGGAGTGTCATAGAACCACTTGCAAGCCCAAAGTGCACGCCCTGCTGCCACCAGCATCTTGGGAAATGCTGGTAGGAGGGTTTTCAATGTAGATAGTGACCAAAAATTGGTTAATTGGATCATATTCTAGAGGGTCCAGGATGGTAAGTATGTCAGTGGTATCCTGGGAGAAAGATGGTTAGTTTAAAACTGTTTCTTGAAATCTACAACCTGCGATAAGGGTTCCAATAGCGATTTGATACCCGAAACAATCAGGCGTTCAGGGGGTGGACGTTGAGCCTTATGAATTTTAGGCAGGATGTAAAATGCTGGAATATATGGCTTGGGATTAATAAGGAACTCCCCTTCTTTGTTATCCATTTCTTTTCCTTGGCATCTGCCACCATCACCATAATCATATCTTGGGAGTTCCCCAATAGGATCTTTCATAGGTGGTCTATAGTTTGAACGTACCCCCAGTAATTTCTGCACCTCCGTTTGTCTTTAATATTAAGTACCACAATTGCACCGCCTTTGTCAGCCAGCTTAATTTTTTTTAGTTCTTCTGTAGAAATTTGATTGCTACCCAGGCAGTTTTGTTCATGTTCTGTAATGTTTGTTGACCACGTAACTGTTCCAGGCTAGCGATGTCTTAGCACCCGTTGTTCCAACACTGTTACTTTAGGGCCCAAGGATGAAGACCGGGTACAAAACACCGAAGGCCGGTGTAGATTAGTTGAAAATACTGAAGGAGGGTCTAGTGTCTTATCTTCAAAGAACTTGTGTAGCCGTATTCTACGCATCATTTCAAAGAACTCAGTCCTAAATTTGAATGCGTCATGTTTAGGGATCGGTATAAAACCCAGGCCTTTATTTAGGAAGTACAGTTCAGCTGGGGATAGTTGATAGAGTTTAACCACTAATTGTTTTCAGGGGTGTCCTGCCCCAGCTGTGTTATCCTGGGGGAGTGAACATGCCATGTCTGTTCGTGATTCTGACGTCCCCTGCCTCTCCCTCTCTGGCCTACCCCCCACCCCCGCCTCTTTGGTTTTGGCCTAAAAAAAAACTCTATAATGCACTCAGGTCCTCGTTCGCTCAGTTCTGAGAAGTGAATCTCACTCTTGATTGATTTGAAGTGGATGGTTGCTCACCCACTTCTTCCTCTTCTCTGCTTGTATTGTCAAAGGTCCAGTTATATGGAGCCCTCCTCCCTTGCCTGCGACCATCCCTCTGGTATGACTGCTGTTGGACATGCTCTGTACTTGGTTGGTCATATTCAAGATTTCGTTTTAGGCCTCTGATCTTTTGGTTAACCATATAGGTCTTGTACTCGGTAAGGTCACTGTATCCAAGCAAGCTGTTCCTTGGCATTGTTAATTGTGGTGTTTTTCTTTTTATAGATTCTTCTATCTCCACAATTTCCTTCAATAGTTCCTCACCGAGTCTCTTGGCTGTATTAATAATGAGGGTCAGCCAATCATGAGTACATTTATTGGCTATAACGTGCCCAATATACCCGAAATTTGTCCTCAAGAAATATTTTAGGTTCAATCCTCTCTAACCACCACTGTCCCATTTCGAAAAATAGCTAATCTTAAAGCAACGAAAGACCAATTATTTCCAAATTGTACACTCTTCTTGGTTCTGAAGACGAGACCACGTGCTCAGCAGTCCAGAACCGTTGAGAAGGGACAAATCGGCAGATCCTTTTCTTATACTGAGTAGGCAGGCGTATTTTACCCTGTTCGCCACATAACATGTCTAGCACAAACTGCATACAAGATTGTCCTACTGGTACCGGGCTCCGGTGAGGATTAGGACATGGAATGTCCAAAGCTCTAAGGAATGTTGGAGCGTATGCAGTGGGACTGGTTCTCCATCTTTTATGGCACTGCCCCAAGCCATCTGTTTTTGGGATCCGGTTTTAAACGACCTAGACAAAGCCTTTGCTACTTCATGCCACGTTTTCCCGTCTATACTGTACTTTGGCTTCCTAATCCCCTGACATTTCCCCTGTATTCTGGCAGAGGAAAACACTTGGCACTAGGTGGAGCACACCAGGTTATTCTTGCGCTTTGTGGAACTGACAATAAGACTATATTAACATGCTCATTCCGCTAACAACTATTTATTCGTATCTTGATCTTTTGCCGGATAAGACTTTTATAGGCCGGCACCGTCACTTTATTACTAATTAGCACTTTAGTTCCATTGGTTGGGTAGTAAAGTGATTATATTGGTTTGTTTATCCATTTTAGTATTGCTCATTGTGTCTTAATGTGCGATGAGGGAAAGTCTACTTGACAAGCACTCACTAGCTGGCCAGCAAAGAGAATATAGACATGTTAAGTCACTTTCAGTTCTACAATGTACATATCAGCCCTGTATTGTCAAATCCATTTTTGTCTGGTTTTAAATAATGTACGTAATGCTTTTATAAGTTAAATTATGGGCTTGTGTAACAGCTTTAATTTACTGTGCCCTTCATTGAAATAAAGACATACAGAAGAAAGACTGTATTTAAACTCACAATGAGTTTTGTTGCTCGACAGGGAGGGATTACTCCAGGATGAACTGCTGCTCCCTTCGCTTTTCCTCTGTCTTCGCAGCCTATGATCATCTATAGATTTTGGCAAGTGTGAGGTAAGCCAGAATGATTTTAAACGAATTTCTTTGCAGAAGCAGTGTTTAGGAAACCCTGTGTGCGGAGTTACTCTAAGAATACAAATGTGCAGGTTGTTTGGTGGGCAAGGGGGGGTAGACAAAATTGAGGGTGTGATTAACGGCCACTGATGGTGACATTGTGTCTGACTGCAACATTGGTGGATTTCACAAAGTGACATCCTAGAACAGTACAGCTGTGGAGAAGCTGAGAACTTTAGGCAGTCATGTAAATCTTGTTGTTGAGGTCTTTTCACAAAGCTTAGTGGGGTTTTTGCTTGGTCGCGTTTGTAGTGGCATAGAGCACCAGTACTGTTCTACTTTTGGGAATTGTCTTTCAAAAGTTTGCTGGATGTTTAAGTCATTCAATTAAACAACCAGCAAAAACTGATTGGTAAATCGGGCGTGTTAATAAACGTAATAGTTGTTACCATCGTACAATACAAAGTTGCTATAAATCGCATGTACATTTCTTTTCTGGCACCAATGATGATTATCTTTTTGCCGTTTACCCATCTGATACTTACTGATGAGTCTTTACAAACTCTGATGTGCCAGAAGGTTTCATAGAAGCAAAGAATACGGATCCAGACTATTCTCTAAGAGTACCTTCTTTCTCTCAACAGGGAGAGTTCTCAAAGGGATCAGTGGCTATCTTCACTGTTTCTCCGGTGTCTTACCAGCCTGCAAATACCTACGAAGTGCATCCAGTGTTTCAAGGTAACGTTGCTTGAATTTGAACTAATGTCTTTACTGGAGCTGCGTTCAGAGCCACCACTAGATCCGTTTATCAGTTCTGATTACATATTCACATATTAGACTTTGGCTTTTGAAATTGAACCTGTGGGAGTATCGCCAATTATCACACTAATGGAGAGGGGTAATTGGCAGTCGTGGCTGCTGCCTTGAAGCAGCAGTGGGGCGGGTGGCTGGGGGGTTTGAGACTCGTGTAAAAAAAAATAATAATAAATTACTTACCTCCTAGCTGCTGCTGCCTCACCTGTATCCCAGCCGGTCTTTTTCCTGGCTTCTTATGAGAAACAGTAAGCACCAGGGCTCCCACGCAGCCAATTACAGCACTGCAATGCAGCGTTGTGATTTGGTCTGAACGCCGTGACACTGCGCTCAGACCGGCATCGAGTCCGAGTATCCTGGTCCACGCAAGTCCCACTGCGACCTGCGGTCCATTACCCGATCACGGGTTAGTGAGGGTCCGGCATTCAAGCCCCACTCCAACATCCTCGAACTTTTTGGTGTTTGTGATTCTACAAATAAGCACGCCGTATGAGGCGGAAGCACAATAGACCAGGACCCCTCCATCTGAAACATTGCTGCATCGTATGAATGTAATTAAGGAGCACATTCCCTAGCAACCCACGGCCCGGCAGCACGCCCTAAGTGGAATTTCCCTGCGCCCCCGGTGCGCCTAAGTCAGAATCCCTTTCTGAAGGTGGTCCCCTCATACTGTGACCACAGCCTACACACACAGGCTTCATTATACTCAGGCAAATTTAACTTTTAGTCCTGATGATGATCCCTACCAATTAACGGAGCTTAAGGGATCGAAACGTCGACACCCATGAGTGGACATGCGCATAACCTATTGTAAATGTGAATGTATGCCTCACTCAAGGTGACACTGTTATTTATCTGCAAACCGGCTTACAGTGCCCTGTTTTTGCTCTTCTCTCTTGCCTGAAAACACCCTTTCACCTTTTACTATCTTGTTTCCCTTTTCTCTAGTACGGCACAGGCTTGTGTCATGCTACTCCTGTAGGATTATAATGTTCATCTGACATTTGTCTACAAATAAATCCCTTGTCCGGCTGGGCAAGGATTTCTTGCATATAGTATTCCATTGTGTTCTATATTGTATTTCGTTGATCTTGAATGAGCTAGGAGCCCTTGTCAATTATAACATAGTTATACCCATGGTTCTTGGCTATCCGTTGGGTCCCCCTTGTCTTCTAAAACTACTGCGCTCAGCCAGGGCCTGGAAGGGTGGGCTTGTTCTCCATGCAGACTGTAATGTAGCCTGCATGGAGAACAGGAGAAGTGCACCCGAGAGGGCTGACCAAAGTCATTGCGCACTTAAGAGTGTTCTACCTCTCCTCCCCTGCAGCCCCGCACCCTCACGCATGCTGCTGCAGCAGGAGGACAAAATAAAATAACATTACGTTATCAATTAATTTTTTCCTTTCTTTTGTTGCTTACTGGCAGTAGGGCAACTCTCCACCTTATCAGAGGAGCCGCCACTGGTAATTGCCCAGAATAATTCTTTGTTGAATTTCAGGCAGTCCCGTTCTGGCCCTGGACACTTTTTGCCCCTTACATAACTTCATTATGTGGCTAAAAATCTGATTTTTGAGTACTGCTTATGAAGGGCTCCTTTTGACAGAAGGTGTTTTTTATTTTTTAACTAAGGCACAAATCCCTTCATGTGACTACTGTACTGTTCTAACTGGTACTTCCAAGTGTGGTTGGTTCTTTGGTCTCCAGAATAACTGGAAGATGAGCTCCAAGGAGCTTGTTAACAATGAAGGATAGTAAAAAATGTTCAAGTTAATGCAACTCTTATGGAATTTGTTTTCTGGCATTAATGATGAACATCTCTTTTGCCGTTTACCCATCTGACATTTGCTGATGAGACTTTACAATACTGAGATGCCAGAATTGCACCTTGACTCTATTATATTTGGAATTTATTGATTGAAGCGGTTTGTGACTGTTTATTATTGCAGCGCCCGGCTTCTTCTGCCTGAGTAGCTTGCTGCTTCCTCTGTTATCCTCTTAGATGGGACTTTCCACTCCCTTCACTCAAAGCCAGCAGATGAATCATTTCCAGGTAAACTATACCTAGGAGCTTCTTACTTTGCGACACTGTACAGCATACATGTGTACCTGTTAGGCATTTTTAAATATGATCTATTAACCCCTTCGATGCAGGCCCGTTTCCGCCGCTGTGCGGTAAACAAACGAACAGGGCGGGGCCGTGACAAACCCCAGCCGTCATCCGCACACGAGCACCGCGGAACGTGACGGCTGGGGTTCGTCACCAGCATGCAAGGGGTTAAAACGTGTACAGCATAAAAAACTGAGACCAGACTTTCAAGTCCAAGTGATTCTCACTGCAAAAGACCGTGAACCTTTTTCAGTGTTGAGTTGGCACGTCCGGCACCATGAAAATAATCGGAACTGTTTAAACCATTCCAGGCAGGAGAAAGGACCTAATTTAGTCAGTTGTTTACTGTCCATTGGCGGTTTGCCTCTATCATCTCACTACTTCCCTCTGGCAAGTTGTGTAATTATTGTGCAAATACCAGTTTGCTTCATTGTTTAAACCGATAGTTTGTTAGCATAACAAGAGTTATCACTACTTTTGCTTCACTGTCGTACAGAAAGTATAACCTTCTATTGTTGCGGATGCGTCATAAGAGCTGATGGAGGTGAATGTTGGCGTTCATAAGTTATTTGATGCCTTTATTCTGGAGATTTCATTTAGGATGGCAGATAATCTGTTAGGTTCCCAAGTTGGCCTCTACACCTGATGTCAGTTGTAGTTAGTCCGTCTATCAATGGCCTACTCTGTTGCGTGCTATGACGACACCGGTCTTCATGTTGGTGCCATTCGCACCAGGAGTCTTTGCTTTTGAGTCAGTCACTAAGTTTGTACTTTAATTTCCATTTCAAAATGTCAAGAGAGAAACGCAGTATCATCTGACCAATGGCCTCCACTGTTAGTGAAGGCATATTTTACTCCGCCCTTTTGTACCATTAGCTGACCATGCCACCAAAGAGTTTCCTCTGGCTTTTCTGAATACTGTTTGTATCCGCTAAGTGTTTATACTTGTGAGTTTACGAATCCTGGCTCCTACTGCATTTTGGGAGTCTAATGCAGTCAAAGGGTGCATTGGCTACCCAGTGTGAAATAACCCTTGGATATAGAGCCATCACTCCATCTCTTATTTGTTTTCATGTCACTATAATGGAGTGAAGCATTTATTCAAAGCTAATCAAATTAATTTTGATTGAAAGCAGTTTCAGCTTATACTGTGGGTGTAGCACTAAAGGTAGTGGGGAAACTGACAATTGGAGGGGCTTATATTCGTAGACCTTTATAGCCATTGTTATTCAACTAATAAGCTGTGCGATCAGTACTACTGGTAACCTCGACTATAACTAACTGTTCTTATAGTGAACAAGTGCTGTACTGTTAGAAAGGCCACTGGAATTATGCGATTTGGCAGCTGTGGTATTTGCCGCAGAAGTATACATTTTCCACATAATCGAACATCGGGTGCATAATTTGCAGATTTGATCCACAAAAATATTTGTTTCTAGCTCAAATGGATAAAAAATGACTAAACTTGCATCGGCTTGAATTTTCCCCGCAGTGTCAGGGCCTTCTCTAAAGTAGACTGGTCACCTTTCATTGGAGTGTTAAACTGTTACTAATGAGGTGGAACCTTTTACTCTGACAGTGTTAAAATAAAAAGAATGCAGTGATGCGGTTACAAAATGTTCTGCATAATTTCTTTTATTGCCATGTAATTCAGTTTACCCTGTGGCATAAGTTGGTCCTTCCCTGTCCATTTGTCGCCCAGGCTAGAAGTTACACAGGCGCTGGCACTCTTGATGATGGAGCCAGCAGTACAGTAGTAATACGTTTAGTAGTATTAATTGAGGGATTTATAGTACCAACCAGCTTAAGAGACAGTGATGCAAGTAGGGGATAAAAGCTTTAGCTATAATAGTTGTATGATGAAGTTGCTAAATGCTTTTGTACACTGTACAGAGCTTAAACGACATCTGAATTCAGCTAATCACAGTTCTAGGTGAGCCACATTCTCTTTATGTATCCTTGGCTCTTTGCGGTAATTTGGTAAAGTTCAGGATCTTAACCTGCCAAAAAAATCATACAAAGCTATTCGAGGTAGTATAATGTCCAAACAAAGGGCACTACAATAGGTTTTAACTAAGAAACCCTAACGAAAAATGGGACTAACCTTCTGCCTACAATTGTCTACAATGCTATATTCTGGTGTATCCTAGGTCTTTTCAGCCTGCAGCAGTTTTTCTTTCCATCAACGTCAAAATGCTGGTTTTTGGTGCAGACTGACCTGCACAGGTTGTGCTTGGTTAGATCTAGTTACTCCAGTGGTAGACGGGCCTCCACTTGAAAAGATGAACTCTTGCCAGTAGCAAGGCAGTTGTTTAATAAGGGCCTCATTTTGGGAATTTGCTGTGCGACTCAGTCCTTTGAGCAGTTTTCCGCCTTAGGTTCAAAGTTAGCTCTTCAAAATTCTTTTGTTCCATACAAAAGGATTGATTAGAACAACCATTCTGGGGGCAGGACTTCTAAGAGCCATCCTCCTGTCTTCAAACCCCAATACAGTGACTCTCCATTGGGATTGTAGTGCTGTTCGTGAAGCAGAGATCTGTAAGGTTGGTAGTGCCAGAGATTGCTCTATCTTCCAGAGTGGTGCATCAAATTGTTCACAGTATTGGGGAATTAACTGTAGATTGAAGCCTGTTTGGTCCCCCATCTCTTCCTCTGAAATGGAGGGCGCAAGCTCCTGGTCTAATACTGAGCTACTCCTCTGTCAAGAACTGCAGATCTCTAACAGCAAAATATGGCTGAAGCATCACCCCACAGATTTTAGTTTTTTCTCCCCTTTTCAGTTTTAATCTAAAGCAGCCGGGTAGTACTTTCTCCTCCTTGATGGGATGGCAATTGAGATCGGAAAGTGGCATTTTTCTTTACTTTATAGCGACCACCACCCTTGATTTGCTAGTCATTGACTCCTCCATCGCCCATCACTCACTCTGACCATGACCCACTTACTGTCACCATCCGCATTGGCAGGACACCACCATAATATTTCTCCATCTGGCGCATTAGGGATTCGCTACTCCGGTCATAACGAATAGTTTTCTTACCTGTCGGTGTAGTTTTGCAGCTTGAAGATCTTTCTGGATTCACTATGCTGTGCATTATTCCGCGGTCTTGTGGTTGGGTCCGGATTCGTAGTCTTTTCTTTGTTTTTTTTGTTGTTTTTTTTCTCTTTGCCCAGGTGGGCGTCGGCGTCACACCCCCTTTGGGTGTATTTCCGGTGACGTCGGCATGCTTCCTGCGGAAGCTCCCACTCTTGGGCGCCATCTTCGGGTTCTTTTTTTCCGTGTTTCTTTCGTTTCCGAAGTAATGGCAATGTTCATCTTAGTTTGTATTTACCGCTTTGTACTTTCAAAGTCTATTCTTTAGTTAACCACCTCTTCTCTCTCCAGCCTCATCTTTCTGGCGGAGGTGGGTGGGTTCGCTAGTGAATCCAGAAAGATCTTCAAGCTGCAAAACTACACCGACAGGTAAGAAAACTATTCGTTTTGCAGCGTGAATCTTTCTGGATTCACTATGCTGTGCATAGATTTTGTAGCGGTTTCTCATCTCTGTGGCGGCTGGGTGGAAGATGAGCGTTGGGTGTTGAATATGTGCCGTAGCACCTTCTGTCCCACTTGAGCTTCCTTGTTCATTTGTATGTCCACACAGTAGTGCTTCGTGAACGTGTGCACCGAAGCCCATGTTGCCGCCAGGCATATGTCCTCTATGGGTGTGTTAGCCAGGAAGGCTATTGTAGCGCCCTTCTTCCTGGTGGAGTGGGCACGCGTCCCCTCAGCCAGTTCCTGTCCTGCCCGTTTGTGGCAGAGTTGGATTGTTTGTGCGATCCATCGTGCAATGGTCCTTTTGGTTACTGCTTTGCCCATGAAGCTGTTTGCGAAGGACACAAAAAACTGTTTCGTTTTCCTGTGCCCCTTTGTCCTTTCAATGTAGTGCATGACTGCCCTTCTGGCGTCCAGGGTGTGCAGAGCTCTCTCTGCGCTGGTTGTGGGTTTTTGGAAAAAACTCGGTATCTGTATCGACTGGTTCATGTGAAAATTGGATACCACCTTCGGCATGAAGTGTGGGTCAGTCCTCATCACAACTCTATCGTTGTGTATTTGTATGTATGGTTCTTGTAGCGTCAGCGCTTGAAGCTCGCTTACTCTGCGTAAGGACGTTATCGCAACCAGGAAGGCTGTTTTCATAGTTAGCATCTTTAGGGAGGCCTTGTGAAGTGGTTCAAAGGGCTCTTTCATGAGTTCCGTTAGGACTGTGTTCAAGTTCCATGCAGGTGGCGGCACCCGCTTGGGTGGTGCGATCCTTTTCGCTCCTTCTAGGAATCTCTTCACCACCTGTGATGTGAAGAAGCTCCTGCACGTTTCTCCCCTTGTGTAGGCTACTATCGCTGCCAAGTGAACTCTTAACGAGGATGAGCTAAGGTTCTTCTCCAGTAAGTGCGTCAGGTACCTTAGCACTGTGGAGTCCCTCTTCATCTTATTGTGGAGTCTTTCCTGTCTGCACCATATTGTGAATCTTTTCCATTTCGCAACGTAGCACTTTCTAGTGCTGGGCCTTCGTGCCTCCCGAAGTACCCTCAGGGTGCTTTCTGGTAGTCTCAAATGTGCGAACTCTATGTCCTCAGGAGCCACGCTACTAGGCTCATGCTCTCTGGCTCTGGATGCAGTACCTCTCCGTTCTGCATGGACAGTAGATCTTTCCTCCTGCTGAATCTGTGGGGTGCACACTGTGTCATCTCCATGATCTGCGAGTACCAGGTCTGCCTCGCCCACTGCGGTGCGACCAGTATCAGTGTCATGTTGCTCGCTCTGCATTTGCTCAGTACTCTGTGCATCAGTGGTATCGGGGGAAAGGCGTAGGCAAATGTCCTTGACCAATCTATCCATAGGGCATTCCCCAGTGTCCCCTCCTCGGGCTGCCTGGATGCGAAGTTTTGGCATTTTGCATTCTGGCGTGTGGCAAACAGGTCCACCGATGGTGTCCCCCACCTGTCGAACAGGTATCTTGTCTCCTGAGCATTGAGCTCCCACTCGTGGGATGCCGATGTCTGCCTGCTGAGCCAATCGGCTTGTATGTTGTCCTTCCCTGGTAGGTGTATGGCTAGCAGGTCTATCTTGAGAGGGATGGCCCATCTCCATATCTCCTGCGCCAGCGTTGAAAGCGGTGCGGACTGTGTGCCCCCCTGCTTGTTGATGTAGAACATCGCAGTGGTGTTGTCTGTTTGTATCAATACCTTGTGCTTGTACAGTCTTGTTTGAAAGGCCTTCAGTGCAAGGAAGATTGTCTTCAATTCTAAGTAATTGATGTGCTTTGTGGCATCCGTCGGTGTCCACAGTCCCCTCACCTTGAGCTCCTCCATGTGAGCGCCCCATCCCTTCAGGGATGCGTCTGTGGTGATGGTCACTGTTGGCGTTGGGGGCGTTAGAGGCTTTCCCCTTGCTATGTTCTCCATGGTCCACCATGTCATCTCCTTCTGCACTGCGTGCGTTACAACCACTAGATCCTCCCAACTGCCTGTAGCTTGTGACCATTGCTCCTGTAGCCATTCTTGAATGGGTCTCATGTGGAGTCGTACATTCGGTACCAGGTGGATGCATGATGCCATCATCCCCATGATCTTGCTCGCCGTCCTCACTGTCCGAGCTTGTCCCTTCCGGTAGAGGCGAGTTTCCTTCACCAGCGCCCTCGCCCTCTTCTCGCTGGGGAACACCTTGCCCTGTAAGGTGTTGATCTGTGCTCCCAGGAAGATCTTCACTTGTTCCGGCTCCATTGATGATTTCTTCCAATGGATGGAGAACCCCAGGTTTATGAGCGTGCTGGTCACTGTATGTGCGTGCAGCTTGCATTTCTGGTATGAGTTTGCTTTCACCAGCCAGTCGTCCAGGTAAGGGTATACATGTATCCCCTGCCTTCTTAGGTGCGCCGCGACTGCTGCGAGGCACTTTGTGAAAACTCTTGGTGCCGATTTTAGACCGAAGGCCAGTGTCGTGAACTGGTAGTGGCTTTCTCCGACGGTGAACCTGAGCATGTGCTTGTGCTTCCTGTTCATTGGGATGTGCAGGTATGCGTCTTTGAGGTCTATAGTGACCATGAAGTCCCCGGTCTGCAACTGTGGGAGCACCTCTTGCAGGGAAGTCATTTTGAATTTTTGCGTTCTTATGAATCGGTTCACGAACCGTAAATCGAGAATGGGCCTCATTGTCTCGTCTACTTTTGGTACCAGGAAGTATGTTGAGTATACTCCTGTGTTTCTTTCTTTGAAGGGTACCCTTTCTATGGCCTGCTTCCGCAGGAGCTCTTTTGCTTCTTCCTGAAGGCACTGCAGCTGCTTGCTTGCTAGCGGCTTTCTTCTTGGTTTTCTGCTTGTTGGCCTCGCCTCCAACTCTATGCAGTATCCGAATTGGATAATGTTGAGGATCCATTTGTCTGATGTGATTCCTCTCCACTCCTGGAGGTGGAATCTTAATCTCCCTCCCACTGGTGTCCTGTGGTCGTGGGTGTCTAGTTTGTCTTGACCCATCTGTACGTGCTGCCCCCTGGGATCTTTTTTGTGGGTGGGCACACGGGTTTTTTCGAAGTCACTTGGAGGTGGGCTGCTGGCCCCCTCTTCTATTTTGTCCTCGTCCATTTCTCCCTCGAAAGGACTGGCCTCTTTGTTGGTACTGCCAGGGCTGTTTCTGATGGCCCTGCTGACCCTGCGAGTCTGCCTGGTGCGTTTGCTGGAAAGCCTGGTGTGAAGTACCTGGCTGGTTTCCACCTCTCCCGCCAGGCCTCCGTGACGGGGTGCCCCTCTTGTTCCCTCTGAACTGCAATGCTCCCATGGATCTTGCTGTTTCGTTATCCTTCTTAAGTTGGCTGAGTTGTTCATCAACTGTTTGTCCGAAAAGCGTACTGCCGTTGAACGGGGTGTTCAGGATGCTGTGTTGCACCTCCGGTTTGAAACCGGATATCCTGAGCCAGGCGTGTCTCCTTTCCGTGACGCCCATCATCATGAGCCTGCTGGCCGTGTCTGCCCCATCCAGAGCCGTCTTAAGGCAAGAATTTGCAGCATTCTTCCCCTCTTCAATTAGCTTTTCGGCTTTCTGCTTGGCATCCTGGGGCAAGTCCTTCACCAACTGTCCCAGTCCCTCCATGATTTGGTACATGTGTCTGTTCACCAGGGCGTTGGAATTAGCCATGCGCCAGTGGGTCGCGGCATTCCGTTCGATCCTTCTGCCCACCAGATCCATCCTTTTGCTCTCTTTATCCGGTGGCGGGCCCGAGGTAGTGGGTACGTTAGCCCTCCTCCTTGCTGTGGCCGTGATAATGGAGTCTGCGGAGACCGTGCCCTGAATGTAGGCCGGGTCCTTTGCGGCATGCTTGTACTTCTTCTCAGTTCTGGGAGTCACTGCCTTGCATGTTGCGGGCTCCCTGAAAGCTTCCTTCCCCTGAGCCAAGACGCTCTCGAGCATCGGGAGGAACTGGCTCCTCGTTTGTGTTGGGAGCAATGTTTCCAGAAGAAAGTCTGTTTTCTGCTTCTCTTCGTCGAGCTTGAAAGCTGCTGCGGCAGATTGTATCACCGCGTTGTAGGCCCCGATGTCGTCCGGCGGCGAGGGCCTCGAGGGGTAGGTGTCGACCACCTCCTCCGGGCTGTCGGTCTCGACATCGATGTAATCCACATCCTGAAGGTCATAGGGCGCCGACTCTGTGTCTGTCCTGCCCTCATCTTCCTCCCCATAGCTGTAGCTCTCGTGGGGATTCTCGTACTCCTCCTGGTCGTCGAACACCTCGACGTCCCGGTCTTGCTCGGTGACTTCGGCGACCTCCTCTTCTTCCTCCTCGACCGCCTCCAGCACTGGTGGCTTGGTCTTCTGAGGGATCGTGAAGGCCTTCATCCTTGCGTCAATCTTTTTTCCGCTGCATGAAGTTCTCCATTTCTGCCTCGAGGCGCCTTCTTTTCTTTTCCATCTCGGCCGCGTGTTCCGCGTCGGATGGTTCCGCCGGTCTCTTCGACGGATGGCTCGTCGCCGTGCCTCTCGGAGTCGAAGTTTTCGACGTCGAGCCGGATATCGGGTCTCTGGTCGTCGTCGACAGTTTCGGGTCTTTCTCCCTCGTCGATCGATCCTTTTCGGGGACGATTTTCGACGTCTTCTGCTGATCAGCAGCTCTCGGCGCCGGGGACTCCTTCTCTGAGGATCCGCTGGGCCTGGGAGTAGTCGCGGACGCCGCCTTTTTTGGCGTCGGCGCTTTCGGGGTCTTGCCCTCGATTTTTCGAGACTCAGAGTCTCTCGGGTTCTTGGGGGCCGAAGAGTCTCCTACCTTGTCAGAAGTCTTCGTGTAATCGGTCTCTACGACCGTGTAGCAGTCGTCTTCGGCGGCAGCGTTGTCTTCTTCCTCGGAGGACATCCCCAGCTCGTAGAGCGACGGGGTCGGGGCCTTCCCCTGCAGGGTGGCGTGTGCTACCCTCTGCCTCTCTCTCACACGAAGGGTCTTCGGGGTGAAGGCGGAACAGGCGTTGCAGTCTCCGCTTTCGTGGTCCACCGGTAGGCAAAGGTTGCATACCGGGTGCTGGTCTTTCTGCGCGTACTTGTGGTGGCAGTTCCGGCAGAACTTGAACGGCGTGTTGTCCATCCTCGAGCGTCCAGGGCCTCTCTGGTCGCGTGTTCGTCGACGTTCGTCGAAGATCTGGATGGAAAACGCCTTATCTTTGCTTGTCTTTCGTCGGTGAAGTCCCCTGGAGTCTTCAGATGACTTCTCCTCGTCTTTTCTGTATTTTCTTTCTTCTTTCTCCAAAAATGTCTGGAGCCCAAACGGGAACGATCCAGACCCGACCGCGGAAAAAAAGAATCTGAAGATGGCGCCCAAGAGTGGGAGCTTCCGCAGGAAGCATGCCGACGTCACCGGAAATACACCCAAAGGGGGTGTGACGCCGACGCCCACCTGGGCAAAGAGAAAAAAAAAAAAAAAAAAAACAAAGAAAAGACTACGAATCCGGACCCAACCACAAGACCGCGGAATAATGCACAGCATAGTGAATCCAGAAAGATTCACGCTGCAAAACTATTTGTAAGTAGATTGGTGATTACATGCAGATAACTAAATCAGTCAAATCGCTGTGGCTTCCCTTTGGGAGGCATTTAAACTGGTTGTCTGCAGGGATTTTATTGCCATATCTACCTCAGAACGTCGACTCCGTAAGGAGAAGCAGAAGAACTGAACGTAGAGTCCTTGAGTTAGAAGCACTCCACAGTGCCATGGGGTCCATCTGGTTTGGAGGGAGCTAGTGACCACGCTTGCTCCTTATTTGTCTTGATTTAGACCGAGAGGAATATGCTCTAGTTTACTTGAAGCAGAAGTACTACCTGGGTAGCAACTGCTGCGGGCGAATGCTGGTCCATCGTTTGCATGCTAAGATTTACTTTGGCTCCGTTCTGGCAGTTCGCCCTACTCCAACCACTACTGTCCTTTACGACACACAGATTGCAGACGCCTTTCACAACTTTTAGAAGTCTCCTGGATCTGATCTCACCAGATCAGGTTTGTTTCATTTCGGGATTGCAATGTGCGGACAACACTTGACACATCTACCATTTGCCCTTCTCTTGATTGACGCAGAAAGTGTTCAGTAAGAGTCCACTGGCCTTACCTTTTTTGAACTTTGAAATGCTTTGATTCTGGGGACCAGTTTCATGGTTGGATTGGGAGCATCTATAGCTCCCCTAGAGCTAAGGTGCGAGTTATTGCGCTTTTCTCTCCCTACCTTTCCCTGTGTGCTAGGGCATGAGACATCGATGACCCCTTTCCCCTCTTTTGTTTGCTCTCTATATGGAGACCCTCGCCCAACACATGAGGGCACATCCAGATATCTCTGGCATTACATTTGGTGGTGAGCAAGCTCCAAGAAGCCTGTATGCGCATTACATGATTTTAGCCATCTCAAACCCTTTGACTTCTCTTCCTGCCTTAATTTCAGAACGCCAAATTAACACTTTGCTGTGCATCCATTATCAAGCATTGTCTATTGACCCAACTCCAATCCATGCCAATAGAGATTAACTGGTGTATTTTTATTGGGGGGGAGGGGGGCACGAGGGGCGGGCTGGGAGAGAAGCCTCGCTTACATAAAAATCTTCATCGCTTTGCATGCAACAGTGGCCGTGCAGTACTATCTATCACTCCTGGGGTACTACTGCGCCTCGCAACTACGAACTTGGGGGTGGTAGGTAGACCTCATAGAGAAATACTGGTCTCTCATGGACCAAGAAGTCGATGGCTTCCATATTTGGGAAGAACCCTGACTTCCCAAGAATCCTACGGTATGGGGACTTTATTTCTCGCTGGTTACGAGCTCTGTACTCTGCATTTGGAATGCAGTGGTGGTTGAAGCTGGTTTGACAACTTTCCTCTCACTAATGTCGCCGATCTTTGCCAATCCGGAGATTGCCCCAGGGCTCCAGCCCAACCGCATTCAATGATGGCTTGAAAGGGGTCGCAAACAGATAATTTCCTTTGATCAACTAAAAATAGACTACGGCTTATTAGAAGTTTTTTTCTCAAATATATTTTTATTGGCAATTTGTTGAAACTGATCATTATAAGACAATCCAGAGTAAAGTAAGAACCTTCAAACAAAAAAAGAGGAAGAGATAGACACAACATAAGGCAACTGCTATCTCAGCCTTCATTCAAGAGTGCTAGTCCCATCTACAGTGAAGTATCTGATCAATGTGCTAAAGAGTTGTTCAACATCCAACTATCTTGCACATGTCCGTTTGTGGTTTGGGTTGTACTTTGTCACTAACAATATTTAAAGCCACATTAATTAGTAACGAGAAAGGAAAAAAGAAAAAATAGAACCAAAGAATAACCCAACAGCGGCTAACTGGTGCTGAGAAACGGTGTGGTCACAGCAATATGCCAAGAACTAGCGGGGCTGACACAACCCACCAATAAAAGTAAACTGGGCCGATGCGGGAGACTGCACGCCTTTGATCTTAACCAACACCACCTCCCAGTAAGGACGTAACCTCTGGCAATCCCAAGTCATATGGACCAAGTTGGCGTCGGGATGCATACACCTGGGGCGTGGCCGTACTTTCCCGCCATATGTCACATTGAGCCGATGCGGCGCCATGAAGGTCATATGGGTATAATTAAATTGTATATATTTCAGTCTGGTGTTCCGTGAGATTATCCCAGGATATCGCAATACTTTACGCCGCTATCCTCTATCAGGTCCGCAAAAGGAATCCGCTTGGTCAAAGAAACACTCCCCTAGTCTCCAGCCCTGCACTCGACTCAAGGGGGGGGTACTTAACAGGGTGCTGCCTACTGCCACTGCACCGTCTCCACGCCTGGAAAGCCGTGCACGGCTTATTAGAAGTTGACTGCATTCAGTACCTCTAGATACATCACTAGATGCTACACCCTTCCATCCGTCCCCTTTCAAAAAATGGCTAATTTTGCAGCAAAATGAAAGACTACTTATCTCCAAATGATATACTATTCTTGGTTGTAAGGAGGCCACCACCTACTCAGCAGCACAGAAGCGTTGGGAGGAGGAAATTGTCAGACCCCTTTCTGATACTGAGTGGGCAGACCTATTTTGCCGAGCTCGACAACATGCCTGGCATAGAAATTGCATACAAAATTGCGTCCTACTGGTACCGGACTCCGTTGAAGATTAGGACATGGAATGTCCAACGCTATAAGAAATGTTGAAGAGGTTGCAGTGAGACGGGTTACTGCCCCAAGCTTCATCCGTTTTTGCGATCCCGTTTTAAACGACCTAGACAAAGCATTTGCTACTTCATTCCACATTTTTCCCTCTAAACTATACTTGGGCTTCCTAATCCCCAAACGTTTCCCCTCTATTCTCCCAGAGTCAAAACACATGGCATTGGCAGTAGGTGCAGCACACCAGGTTATTCTTGCGCTTTGTGGAACTGACTATAAGACTATATTAACATGCTCATTCAGCTAACAACTATTTGTCTCTTGATCTTTTACCAGATGAGACTTGTACAAGCACACACGTCACGTTAATACTCACTAGCAGTTCCATTGGTTGAACATCAAAGTGATTATATTGGCATGTTTAGCCATTTTAGTATTAGTAATAGTGTCTGAACGCTTGATGGGGCAGAGTGTATTTGATGGGCATGGCCACACCAGCACTTACTGGCTGGACAGCACTTTTACAGGCACGCACATCACTTTAGTACTCCATTAGCACTTTAGTTCCATTGGTTGGGTAGTTAAGTGATTATATTGGTTTGATTCTCCATTTTAGTATTGCTCATTGTGTCTTAATGTTCGATGGGGCAAAGTGTACTTGATGGGCACGGACATACAAGCACTCACTATCTGGCCATCAAAGAGAATATAGACCCATTAAGTCCCTTTCAGTTCTACAAATTACATATCAGCCCTACATTGACGAAAATCTGTTTGTTTTGAAATAATGTGCGTAATGCTTTTATAACTTAAATCATGGGCTTGTGTAACAGCTTTAATTTACTGTGCCCTTCATTGATATAAAGACATACAGAAGAATGACTGTTTATTTAAATTCATAATGAGTATTTTTGCTTGACAGGGAGAGATTGCTCCAGGCTGAACTGCTGCTCCCTTCGTTTTTCCTCTTATGTCTTCTTAGCCTATGATGATCTGTAGATTTTGGCAAGTGTGATGTAAGCCAGATAGACTTAAAACTAGTTTCTTTACAGAAGCAGTGTTTAGGATTACGTAAACCTTGTGTGCGGAGCTACACTAAGAATACAAATGTGCAGGTTGTCATGTTTGGTTGGCAAGGCGTGAACATAATTGGGGGTGTGATTAATGGCCACTGATGGTGACATTGTGAAATCCACCAACGTTGCATTCAGACACAGTGACATCCTAGAACACTACAGCTGTGGAGAAGCTTGGACCGTTAAGCAGTCAAGTAAATCTTGTTATTGAGGTCTTTTCAAAAAGCTTAGTGGGGTTTCTGCTTGGCCGTGTTTGTAGTGGCATAGAGCACCAGTTCTGTTCAACTTTAAAAATTGTCTTTCAAAAGTTTGCTGGGTCTTGAAATCAAGTAAACAACAACCAGCAAAAACTGAGTGGCAAATCAGGCGTGTTAATAAACGTAATCGTTGTTACAATCTGAGTATACTAGTTGTTACCATCGGACAATACAAAGTTGATACAAATCACAGGTACATTTCTTTTCTGGCACCAATGATGATGATCTTTTTGCCGTTTACCCATCTGATACTTACTGATGAGTCTTTACAAACTCTGATGTGCCGGAAGTTTTCATACAAGCAAAGAATACGGATCCAGACTATTCTCTAAGAGTACCTTCCTTCTCTCAACAGGGTCGGTGGCTATCTTCACTGTTTCTCCGGTGTCTTGCCAGCCTGCAAATACCTACGAAGTGGATCAAATGTTTTAAGGTAACATTGCTTGAATTTGAACTAATGTCTTTACTGGAGCTGGGTATAGAGCCTGCTCTGTATCTGTTAATTCATAGATTAGACCATCTAAATGGCATGGATTTTTTTTTTAAAAGACTTGCTGGGGTTTGCTTCCAGATGGCTTATGAAATTTCACATGTGGGAGTATGGCCAACCATCACACTAATGGAGAGTGGTAATTGGCAGAAGTAGCTGCTTCCTAGAAGCAGCAAGGGCATTTGGGGGAGGGGGTGAGAAATCGGGTAAAAAATCACGTACTTCCTCGCTGGCCACATGCCTCCGCGTCTGTGTCCGGCCTCTTCCTGTGAAAAACGGGAAGCACCAGGGCTCCCACACTCCCCGCAGCCAATCACAGTACTGCAATGTAGTGTAGTGATTGGTGTGAGCTCCGTGACACAGCGCTCGTCCAGGGACTGGAGGGGTGGGCATGTTCTCATTGCAGACTTCATGCAGAACAGGGGAAGTGTGCCCGAGAGGGCTGACCAAAGAGTCATTGCGCACTTAGGAGTGTTCTACCACTCCTCCCCTGCTCTGCAGTCCCGTCCCACCCCCTCACGCATGCTGCTGCAGCAGGAGGACAAAATAAAATGATGATAACATTACGTTATTATCATTTTACTTTTTCCTTATTTTTGCTGCTTCCTGGCAGTGATGCGATGACTCCGCCTTAGCAGAGGAGCCGCCACAGGTAATTGGCCAGAATTAATCTTTGGTGAATTTCAGGCAGTCACCTTCTGGCCCTGGACACTTTTTGCCCCATGCATAACTGAATTATTTGGCCATAAAAACAGATTTGTGAGTACTGCTTATGAAGGGTTCCTTTCGAAAAGACCGTGTTATAAATTTTAATTTTAATCGAGGCACATTTACCTTCACGTGACTACTGTTCTAACTGGTACTTCCAAGTATGATTGGTGCTTGGGTCTCAAGAACAAGTGGGGGGGGGGGGAATGAGTTCATATATCAAAGAATTGTTTGCTACAACATTAAGACCAGCACAGACATGGCATAGACAAGTCTATTGTTTTTTTTGCACAGTTCGGATATACTTAAGGCCACGGAAGGATTTAGACTGCTGCTATTAAAATAGTGCGTTGATTATTTGCCTATGTGCACAAGGAAAGGATCTGCTGCTATATATCTGTGCTGCTTATTGCCTATTTTTGCACAAAGTAAGGGTTCGCTGCTTTTTATACCTACATCGCTTATCTGCCTATTTTGCACAAAGAAAGGGCCTGCTGCTTTTATTATCTGACTGCTTATTTGCCCATTTTGCACAAAGAAAGGGCTTGCTGCTATTAATACTTGTACTGCTGAATTGCCTATTTTGCACAAAGTAAGGGTCTGCTGCTATGCATGATCGCACTGAGTATTTGCCTAGTGTTGTATAAAGAGTCTTTGTTTATTTGCCTGTTTGCACATTTGCATAGAGGTTTTTAATAGCTACCATATTATTGTACTCTCCATTCGCTTATTTTGCACAAATAGATTTTGTTGCCTTTATACAAATGTATCATCATATAAAACACTGTGCTCAATATTCATTTGTATAGGCTAAGATTTACCATAGACTCCCCCAACCATGTTTTTAATTATTGTCTTCCTAAAAAACAAACAAGATGCTGAAGTTTATCTCTTTTAATGCAAACGGTCTGAACAATGTTGGTAAAAAAAATGCCATTTAATGTTGATTAAAAAATCTAAACCCAGACATTCTCTATTTACAAGAGACCCATTACAGAGACCAGGGTGACGCAGATAAAATATTTAAGGGCTGGGCTAGCCATACGATTTCCTCTTCAGCTGGACTGTCACAGAGAGGAGTATGCATTCTGATAGGAAAACACCTAGACTTCACCTTGGCAGGCGCAGCCACAGACTCTAGAGGTAGATGGGCTGTTGCCCACGGTAAATTAAACAATGTAAATATAATTCTCGCTACAATTTATGCCCCGATTTTAGACGATTCTCAGCCAATTTTACAGTTAGAGTGCTATAACAAGCCTCCCCGGGTTAATAGTAATGGGGGGGGGTGATTTACATTTTTTTACAAAACACTATTAGACTCGTCCATAAAAGATCGCCGTCAGAATAAACCTCAATCTGCTTTAGCGATCCAAAGCTGTAAACTAGACCTTGACATCATGGATTATTGGCGAGTCAACAATCCTTTCAAATGAGAATATTCATGTTTTTCGGCGAAGTATAATTCTGCTTCAAGATTAGACTTTTTTCTAACCACCCACGAGTTGGAGCTATATAACTATGTTCATTTATCTAACGCCTTTTCAGATCATGCGGCAGTTTCCATGGAGGTAAAACTGGGTCCACAAGACACAAGCCCTATAAAACGTTGGTTTTTTAATACATCTAATCTTCTAGATCCTCAACGGTGCGCAGAAATTGAAAAATGAATTGACGAAATAGAGGTACAGCCCCATTAAACACGACTTGGGATGCATTTAAGGCCACTCTACGGGGTTTAATTACATCTAAAGACATCCCAAAGTGTAAGGCAAGAAAGGAAGAGAAAATTAGATTACAAACTGATCTCACGGAGACAACCCAAGAACACTATAGGGTTAGATCAACACACTCTAGGCAAAAACTCTCCGAGGCGAAGGGTAGGATGAGGGAATTCTATTACACCCTGTGCGAAACTAATAGCAACTTGTACACTCAGAGGATATATGAGGAGAGCGAGTACACAGGGAAGCTCTTGGCCTGGCAAGTCAAAGAAAAACAGGCTCGTAACAGAATAGATCAGTTAACTGACCCGATCACTAAAATACAAGCTAAGACCACAGCCTCAATTGGTGAGTGGTTCGTAAAACATTGAGGGGGTCTATCAAATAACAGAAGAGGCAGGCAGCATCTGATTCAATAGAGGAATTTTTAGGTCAACTTACAATCTCTAAATTAGACGCCGATGACAAGAAATCACTCACTGAGATATTCTCAGAGTCTGAATTAAATGAGGTGATTGATTCCCTCTCTGATGGCAAGGCCAACGGAGACGATGGCCTCTGATAGAATTAAAAAAAAAATTTGGAGGAACTCTTCGAAAAGAACTTTTAATTTTAGTAAATAATTTACTACAAGGAGGATCCCCTCCGGATTCTTTCCGCTCAGCAGTAGTGGTTAGTATCCTAAAAAAAGGAAAGGACAGGGAGAATATAAACTCATACCGACCACAGACTATAAAATTTTCACAAAGCTTTTAGCAAACTGACTGAATAAAATAGCGGGAGGTCTGGTAGTTAACGATCAGTGCAGCTTTATTGCAGGCAGGCACCTCCATACAAATACAAAGTTCGTATTGGAGGCACTAGATTTTTAAAACTAATAAAGTAAAGGCCCAAATCTGGTTTTTTAGATGCAGAGTAAGCCTACGATCTAGTGTCCTGGGATTGCCTGTTTGCTATCTTACATAGTTTTAGTTTTCCGAATATTTTTATCTCCTTTAAAACAACTATATATGAACTCTAGGGCACAGATTATCATCAACAATTCTAATGTCGGGACATGCCAGGTTACTAGAGGTACCCGACAAGGCTGCCCCCTGTCGCCAATATTATTTGCATTGTTTATCAAACCTATTGCGATTAGGAATATACGAACCAATACAGCCCTGGTAGCTGGCATGACTAATATACAATTGTACGCTGATGATATTGCCCTTTTTCTAGATTCTAACCCCCTAAGTCAAGCGAAAATTTAAAAAATATTCTGACTTTCAAAAATTAGGGGGTGTGAGAAGTTGGCCTGATGTGCAGTGCTCACTATTCTAGTGATCACTATATATCAGTCCAAACAACCCTTATTGATGATTGGTTGTAAGTCAACCTTATAGACCAGCTATCCTAGTAGCATGGATACGAGCAGTCTAAGGCTAAGACTCTAGAGGGCGTGTTAAGCCAGCTGTTTTACCATCACATTACCCCTTGAACACCCAGTGAAAGGACACCACACAAGTGTTATGAAAATAAACAATGTATTTATTAGAATCACAACAACCCTGTACTCTTTATGAGGACAGGGTGCTAAGCACACAACAAAACTCTTACGAAAATACTTAAGTTAGCACGTTATACACAAATGCCCGAGGGGCACGAAAAACCATATACTTTAAAAGTGGAATGCGAATTACTAGCAGGTAAGTAACGATTCTCAGAGGCTTTGGGATCGCTAGGACTGGACTACTGAACCTTTAGATTACTAGCAGGAGGCCTAGGGAACTCGGGTGCAGAGTGTGCACTCTCACGCGGGATGCGGGACAAAGTCTATGGAAGCTAGAAAAAGGCAAAGTTAGTGTTCACGGGCGAACCCGACCTGGTAGGAAGAAAACGACAGTGGATCCTGACCCTAGGATAGTGAGGCTATGCTGGGACACCGAAGTGCCGAAGTTACCTAGCCCAGGGGCTGCAGCTGCATAGGTCTGAAAAGACGTCGGGGATCTCGTTGCCGGACCAGGAGCCTGGAAGAAGGAAGTTGCTGGCAGGCGACCAGTGAAGGAAAGTTCGTTGGATCCAAGCCTGGATCGAGGAAGAAGAAACCTGAAAGCAGAGGGGACCAAGTTCTTGAATCACTAGCCAGTGATTAAGTGGGCACCAGGATGGCACCGGGCGAAGTCACCGCAGTCAGGTGAGTGGGCGCTGCTGGGCTCTGCAGTCTCTCGGACCAGGAGGCGTTGTCGGCGACCAGGATGGAGGTGCGAGCTGTCCCACGGAGGATGAAGTCGTTGGCGTCGAAGTTACCCAGGATTGGGCAACAAGCCTTGGCTAATTCAAGCCCACGCGGTGGACTCAAAATGGCGTCTTGAGTGGACCAGGAGGGTCCGGGGTGCTCCTCTTCTGGGAGGGAGCAAGGGCCAGTCTGGAGCAACCAGACCAGCAGCAGAAATGTCGTCGGGCGTCGTCAGGGAGGCCACAAGCCAACGGGCCAGTAGCCAAACAACGCGGTGAGCAGCGGAAAGCAGAAGGGCCCCACGCAGATCGTGGAGATGCTGGGGGGCTGCTCTTCGGTGCTGGAGCTGCTCAGGGTGGGGGCTTCTCGGACCCCAAAGCACTCACCAGGAATTCACTCGGCGGGCTTGCTGGAAAGAAGTCGTGCAGTCTTGCAGATGGCCGGTCCCTTGAGGTCTCGTCGCACCCACGGTTCTCAGCTGGGCTGTAGAGGTGGGTAGAGGTCAGAGGTGCCAGGGAAGCCGGTTCTCGTCGAGCTGGGCAGTCGGATTCCGGAGGAAGGACTTGCAGCAGACCGCAGTGTTCTTAGATGGTGCCTGCGGATGCAGGGTGACTACTCCTTAGTCACAAGGGAGAAATCTTAGGAAGAAGTCTTGAGTTCCTTTCGCAGAAAGTAGTTTCAGGATTCAAAGATGATCTGATTTGGAAGGGGGCCAGTCTCTACCTTTATCCTGTAAAAAGGGGCTGGCACGCGACTAAGTCCTGCCCTATGGGTGGGACTAGGAGGGGGGTGGTTACACCCACTTCCTTGGCGGGCTTTTCCCCAGCACAGGGTCTGGAGTGACCCTGGAACTGGTTCAAGCCGGCCTATGCACAGTGAGCACCGGGGTGCTACTTGCAGTCACCTTCCTCTAAAGCCCTGCCTACCTACAATACACAAAACCCTGTCTGGGACGGTGCTGGCACCGCCCCTGGCAGGAAACCCTTTGTCCTTGTCTCCTGCTCTGGGAGGACTCCCAGCAGCAGGAGGGCAGACTTGTGTCTCGGTGGCAGCATCCATTTTGTGGATGCTAAGGCTCTGTCTGACTTTTAACCGGGTTATAGGTTACAGGCATGTCGTGTCCCTCTAGAAGGGTGGAATGCTAACCCCGTCGCCAGAATTGGCGAGGGGTTAGTATTCCAATTCGTATGACACCTTACTCGACATGTTTTGATAAAGCGATACCAGAGTTGGCACATAACCGCGAGGATTATAATGCACTTAAGAGTATATGGTATGCGATATCATGGAAACGGCTAAGGGATAGATCCCGAAAGTCGCAGACAGGCTCAGCTCATGCCAGAGCACCATCTCACACGATTCCAAGCACTCTGCCTTCAGGATTGTTAAGGCCTGCCATAGGAGTGACTGATAGGAGATCTGTGTGTCCATTTTAGGGTTAGATATAGGTATACTATATCTAAAGCAAAGGGTGAGTACACCACCTTGCCCCAGCTGTCGTGCAGCCAGTTGTGTCAGATTTGGATGGCCAGCCAGGGGTGGCATAATAAATGCTGCAGCCCCTGGTAGGCCCTGGGTACACCTATGCCCTGGGTACCTAAGGTACACTGTACAGGGACTGGTAAGGTGACTCAGTATCCAATTTAGATATGTACCTAAGGTACATGGAATCCATTTTACAGAGAGAGCAGTAGGCCTGGGGTCCTGAATAGCAGGGCCCCAGGTCAACTAAGTCAGAAAACCAGCAAAACACCAGGCAAAAAGTTGGGGGCAACCATAGTCAGGGGTCAACCTTCCTACA
Source organism: Lissotriton helveticus (assembly GCF_964261635.1). Lineage (NCBI taxonomy): Eukaryota > Metazoa > Chordata > Amphibia > Caudata > Salamandridae > Lissotriton > Lissotriton helveticus. Next base: position 582,379,055 of record NC_136063.1, read on the forward strand.
TAACCCCCCCCCAAACGAAAGGAGATAAGGCTATCCTTGTCCAGGTAAGCCTATATTGCCTAAGTGGCCATTTAAGGAAGTACCAGCACTGGCATGGTTACCCCCTATGTCATGGTCCACTAAGCAATCCCTCACCCTAAGGGTGTCTGAGGGTCTCCACCATAGGGAATCTCTACCTGTGGTGTGTTTTGTCAAAGAAAAAGGCTGGTGCTGAAATGGAGTACTGAAGTGAGGCTCCACTAATTTTGGGCTCAGCTTCCTCCAATCATTTTCCACCATATAGGCCTTTCTTTCCAAGACTGAGTTGTTTTGGGCTCTCAGGGTCAACCTCTGGCTACCTACAGCTGGAGGTTGTGTCCCTCTGTTTGGCTTACTGGAGGGACAGTTCAGGTCTGGGGCCCTCAGGTCCCAAGTTTGGCTGTGCCCAACAGTGTCCATCTGTGGGAGGTCCCTAACTAATTTTAAGGGGGATCCCTCAGGAGTGTGTCTTATTTTCACTTGGCTAGGTCTACTAGCTTCAGTGCCCTTAATCTGCTGATTATGAAATTCTTTTGGACAGGGGGCCCCTTGGGGTCCAACACTGGCCTCCCTGACCTCTACAGCCCTGGGCTGACTGAGGCAGGGTAGAGAGGGGCAGGTTACCTGCTCCAGACTGGGTCCCACCTTGGAAGGGTCCACTGACATCAGGGGTTCTGCCAGGCTAGGCCTGACTACCTCTGTGGCAGTTTCTTCACAAGGGGTCAGATCAGTTCCCTGAGGAGGCTGATCCTTTCCTAAAGTCTGGTGGGAGGGAGATTTCTCTTCCTCCTCAATACTCTCTGTCTGAGTGGAGTGATCCATAGTTTCAGGCTTCACAACACTGTCATCTGTCTGAGTTTGAGCTGTGGCCATCACAACTCTCCCAACCTTTTCAGGAGGGGGCTCAGTTTGGGTGTGGGCTGTTACCATGACAGCCTTGACAACCTGTTCTGGGAAGGAAGTTGTCTGAGATGGGGTTGTGACTGGCACAACCCTCCTGACCTGTTCAGGGAGGACATCTTGGACTGGGGCTGTGGCTACCACTGCCCCACTAACCTTACCATGGGTGTTCACCATTCTAGAATGGGTCTCTTGCTCTACTTCAGCCCAGGCTGAGAGCTCTAAATCATTCCCCAGTAGGCAATCTACAGGCAAGTTTGGTGACACTGCCACTCTCTTGTGGCCTGTGACACCTCCCCAGCTGAGATTGACCACTGCCATGGGATGATCTCTCTGTACTCCATCAATATTGGTCACCTGGTATGTGGCACCAGGTAAAAGTTGCCTTGAGGGGACTAGACTCTCAGTCACCATAGTGATGCTAGCCCCTGTATCTCTATAGGCCTCAACTTTTATACCATTGATGAGGGGCTCCTGTCTGTACTTGCCCAAAGTGTTGGGACAAGGTGTGAAGTTGGCAAACCCCATGCCAGTCTCACAGACAAGAGTATCTAAGTCAGGGGACCTGGTTAGGCCAGAGTCCCCAGGAACTCCCAAAGTAAATGCACCCAAATTCTTGGGGGCACTCCCACCACCTGGGGGATTACTACTAGTAGTAACAGGAGGTTTGGGAATGTTACTTGGGGGTATGTTTTCCTTATTGTTATTCTTTGGGCAACTGCTGTCAGTTTTTAAATGACCCACCTGTTTACAGGGATAACAATAAGGTGTCTTCTGGTTGTTGGAAGGATTCTGGGACCCACCCCCCTCAGAGGATTTTTGGGGCCCTGATGTGGTTTGATCTGGAGATTTATTCCCACCCTTCTCTTGAGGCTTGGTTGATTCCTTTTTCTGGTCACCACCTTGGTTCTTGGGCCTAATCCTGGTTCTGACCCATTTGTCTGCCCTCTTACCCAATTCTTGTGGAGAGGTCAGATCAGAGTCTACCAGGTGCTGGTGTAATAACTGGTTCTGACAATTATTTAAGACTTGCTCTCTCATAATTAGATTATACAATCCCTTGAAATCAGTAACCTTACTACCCAGTAGCCAGCCTTCCAAAGCCTTAGTGGCACAATCAACAAAGTCTGACCAGTCCTGAGACTGAGTTTTCTGGGTGTCTCTGAACAGCAACCTGTACTGCTCAGTGGTTAAACCAAACCCATCAACCAGTGCATTTTTCAGGACCTGGTAATTGTTAGCATCCTCAACTCTAGTAGTGAGGAGCTTATCTCTACCTTTACCATCAAAGGAGAGCCACAGTATAGCTGCCCACTGACTCTGGGGAATGCCCTGAACAGTGCAGGCCCTCTCCAGAGCAGCCATCCATTTCTGGATGTCATCCCCTTGCTTAAAGGGGGGCACTATTTTAGTCAGGTGTTTAGTATCTAAACCCTTCTCTCTATCTCTTGGGAGATTGCTGCCACCAGTGGGAGCTAACCCACACATCTTCTGCTCTCTAGCAAATGCAAGCTTTTCTTTGGCCAGGGCAACTTCTTCCCTTTCAATCCTCAGTCTAGCTTGTCTCATCCTTGCTTCATGCTCTCTTCTCTGAGGGGAAGTCAATCTCCTCTGGGGAGAGTTCCTTCTCCCCTGAGAAGAGGCATTAGAGTGCAGAGATCTAATGGAGTCCCTAGAAAGAGATCTATCTCTCCTAACTCCAAGGTTAGGCCTTATTAGGGTCAGTACTGGGGGTCCCCCAGATCCTTCCCCAAGTAGGTCTAAGTTGGCCTTAGTTAGCCTTCTGACTACCTCAAGACCCTTGTCTACCTCATCCCCAGAGAGTACCTCCTGATCCTCCTCCTCAACTGCTGAATCAGTGTTGGGGAGGTCTGGATCCCCAGAGGTTCCCTCTAAGGCTGGCATGCTCTCATGTAACTGAGAGAGCTTTCTGGCATCATATGTCTCTAAGAGACCTATCAGAAAGGGAATGGTGGGGTTAGACCCCTGCTTCAGTTTCCTGGAGACACAGAGTTGCCTCATCTCCTGAAAATTGAGAGCTGCATATCTTGAAGTGACCTGTGGAGGGTCAACACTGACCAGGGGAGTCTCAGTAGAGTCCCCCTGAGTCGACATGCTTTTCTAGTGAGGTGTAAGTGGTGCACTTACCTACACTATATGTTTGCCTACTGATCCCTTGCTAGAGTTGTAGTTTAGGGTGTGCTAGGCCCTAGGAGCTACAACAGCTGGTTCAGTAGAACTCAGAGTATTCTAAGCTAAGTTATATGTACCTTTAGTACTTATGTGATCTTTCACAAGATATTCTTAGGGCATGTGTGGTAAAACAACAGCAAGCTCAAATCCCACCCGCTGCTCACCAATGTGAGAAGTTGGCCTGATGTGCAGTGCTCACTATTCTAGTGATCACTATATATCAGTCCAAACAACCCTTATTGATGATTGGTTGTAAGTCAACCTTATAGACCAGCTATCCTAGTAGCATGGATACGAGCAGTCTAAGGCTAAGACTCTAGAGGGCGTGTTAAGCCAGCTGTTTTACCATCACATTACCCCTTGAACACCCAGTGAAAGGACACCACACAAGTGTTATGAAAATAAACAATGTATTTATTAGAATCACAACAACCCTGTACTCTTTATGAGGACAGGGTGCTAAGCACACAACAAAACTCTTACGAAAATACTTAAGTTAGCACGTTATACACAAATGCCCGAGGGGCACGAAAAACCATATACTTTAAAAGTGGAATGCGAATTACTAGCAGGTAAGTAACGATTCTCAGAGGCTTTGGGATCGCTAGGACTGGACTACTGAACCTTTAGATTACTAGCAGGAGGCCTAGGGAACTCGGGTGCAGAGTGTGCACTCTCACGCGGGATGCGGGACAAAGTCTATGGAAGCTAGAAAAAGGCAAAGTTAGTGTTCACGGGCGAACCCGACCTGGTAGGAAGAAAACGACAGTGGATCCTGACCCTAGGATAGTGAGGCTATGCTGGGACACCGAAGTGCCGAAGTTACCTAGCCCAGGGGCTGCAGCTGCATAGGTCTGAAAAGACGTCGGGGATCTCGTTGCCGGACCAGGAGCCTGGAAGAAGGAAGTTGCTGGCAGGCGACCAGTGAAGGAAAGTTCGTTGGATCCAAGCCTGGATCGAGGAAGAAGAAACCTGAAAGCAGAGGGGACCAAGTTCTTGAATCACTAGCCAGTGATTAAGTGGGCACCAGGATGGCACCGGGCGAAGTCACCGCAGTCAGGTGAGTGGGCGCTGCTGGGCTCTGCAGTCTCTCGGACCAGGAGGCGTTGTCGGCGACCAGGATGGAGGTGCGAGCTGTCCCACGGAGGATGAAGTCGTTGGCGTCGAAGTTACCCAGGATTGGGCAACAAGCCTTGGCTAATTCAAGCCCACGCGGTGGACTCAAAATGGCGTCTTGAGTGGACCAGGAGGGTCCGGGGTGCTCCTCTTCTGGGAGGGAGCAAGGGCCAGTCTGGAGCAACCAGACCAGCAGCAGAAATGTCGTCGGGCGTCGTCAGGGAGGCCACAAGCCAACGGGCCAGTAGCCAAACAACGCGGTGAGCAGCGGAAAGCAGAAGGGCCCCACGCAGATCGTGGAGATGCTGGGGGGCTGCTCTTCGGTGCTGGAGCTGCTCAGGGTGGGGGCTTCTCGGACCCCAAAGCACTCACCAGGAATTCACTCGGCGGGCTTGCTGGAAAGAAGTCGTGCAGTCTTGCAGATGGCCGGTCCCTTGAGGTCTCGTCGCACCCACGGTTCTCAGCTGGGCTGTAGAGGTGGGTAGAGGTCAGAGGTGCCAGGGAAGCCGGTTCTCGTCGAGCTGGGCAGTCGGATTCCGGAGGAAGGACTTGCAGCAGACCGCAGTGTTCTTAGATGGTGCCTGCGGATGCAGGGTGACTACTCCTTAGTCACAAGGGAGAAATCTTAGGAAGAAGTCTTGAGTTCCTTTCGCAGAAAGTAGTTTCAGGATTCAAAGATGATCTGATTTGGAAGGGGGCCAGTCTCTACCTTTATCCTGTAAAAAGGGGCTGGCACGCGACTAAGTCCTGCCCTATGGGTGGGACTAGGAGGGGGGTGGTTACACCCACTTCCTTGGCGGGCTTTTCCCCAGCACAGGGTCTGGAGTGACCCTGGAACTGGTTCAAGCCGGCCTATGCACAGTGAGCACCGGGGTGCTACTTGCAGTCACCTTCCTCTAAAGCCCTGCCTACCTACAATACACAAAACCCTGTCTGGGACGGTGCTGGCACCGCCCCTGGCAGGAAACCCTTTGTCCTTGTCTCCTGCTCTGGGAGGACTCCCAGCAGCAGGAGGGCAGACTTGTGTCTCGGTGGCAGCATCCATTTTGTGGATGCTAAGGCTCTGTCTGACTTTTAACCGGGTTATAGGTTACAGGCATGTCGTGTCCCTCTAGAAGGGTGGAATGCTAACCCCGTCGCCAGAATTGGCGAGGGGTTAGTATTCCAATTCGTATGACACCTTACTCGACATGTTTTGATAAAGCGATACCAGAGTTGGCACATAACCGCGAGGATTATAATGCACTTAAGAGTATATGGTATGCGATATCATGGAAACGGCTAAGGGATAGATCCCGAAAGTCGCAGACAGGCTCAGCTCATGCCAGAGCACCATCTCACACGATTCCAAGCACTCTGCCTTCAGGATTGTTAAGGCCTGCCATAGGAGTGACTGATAGGAGATCTGTGTGTCCATTTTAGGGTTAGATATAGGTATACTATATCTAAAGCAAAGGGTGAGTACACCACCTTGCCCCAGCTGTCGTGCAGCCAGTTGTCAGATTTGGATGGCCAGCCAGGGGTGGCATAATAAATGCTGCAGCCCCTGGTAGGCCCTGGGTACACCTATGCCCTGGGTACCTAAGGTACACTGTACAGGGACTGGTAAGGTGACTCAGTATCCAATTTAGATATGTACCTAAGGTACATGGAATCCATTTTACAGAGAGAGCAGTAGGCCTGGGGTCCTGAATAGCAGGGCCCCAGGTCAACTAAGTCAGAAAACCAGCAAAACACCAGGCAAAAAGTTGGGGGCAACCATAGTCAGGGGTCAACCTTCCTACAGGGGGTTATAAAATTAATGTCAACAAGACGGAAATCATTCTAATAAACTGCACTGTAGACACTTTAATACCAGAATTTAGGCAAACTTACAACCCAATGCCAAAGAGATACCTGGGTATATTTATATCGGACAATTTAGACGATCTGTTTTCACTTAATTATTCACCGCTGCTAAAAAAAGGTCGAATCCCTCTTAGCTCGATGGAATCTGTTACCCCTGTCTTTAATAGGTCGAGCAGCATTGATACGAATGTCGATTTTACCTCTATTTAATTTTTTATTTAATGCAGCACCCTGTGTTATCCATGTCTCCTTCTTTAAAAAAGTGGATACCCTGATTTCCTCATTTCTCTGGGCCAGTAAGACCCCTAGGCTCGCACTCAGCACTGTATATCTTTCATCATCACAAGGAGGGCTGTCCCTCCCAAATATTAGAGAATACTATTCAGCGTCCTTTGCTCACCACAGTTCGGTTCTTTTTTCTAGACACTAATGAGACAGACAATTTTTTTATGAAGAAGATGCTGTCTGAGATTAAAATAACTGACCCGATTACAGTCACTAAAGACCCAAAGAAAATTTGTTATAAGTCTCTTCAGTGGATTTTCAGACAAATTCCAGTTTTTGAAATTCCACTCCATTCCTAGAATATCAAATACAACGGATTTGAACAATTTTAACATAGGGCAAGAGGGATGTATGGACAGTAAAATAATAAATCTCTGGAAAGACCACGGCTTTGAGAAAATTGAAGATTTCCTGATTGGCAATAGTTGGAAGTCATGGGACCAAATAGCCAGTCAGGTGCACCATTCTCATTTCATCCTGAATTGGTCTTTTCTTATGTTTTATCCAATACTTAGGGAACTAGATATAGGAAATCTTTATTCTAATGAAATCACCTCTACAGTGTTGAATAATAAAACTCAAAAAAAGATGAGCATTTGGATTAAAATACTAAAAGAGGACAAGGAGCAGGAATTTCCTAGTAAGATTATTGAGAGGTGGAAAAAGAGGGAGGGTATTGAAATCAATCAACAAGTATGGAACAAAATAAATAAATTCAACAAAACAATCTTCCGCGGTGCAAACTTTAAACGCATGCAATTTTATAATAAATGGCTGATTTACAGAACTCCCTCCTATCTCCATAATATCTTTCCCCTGGTCCCTGACAAATGTTTTCGATGCGAAGAAAAAGGGAATTGGAAGCACATTGTCTAGGACTGTCCCAAAATTCAGCCACTCTGGAAGGAAATCGAAAAAAAAACTCTCCCTTGAGCTTAAAGCTTCTATAATATTTGACGATTTAGTCCCTGTTCTAGGCTGCTCAGCGACCAATACCCAATATGACGAATTTCTGTTTATAGCATCTCTAATAGCTAAATCGCTTGTCCTCCAGTCCTGGAAAACCAACCAAGTACCGACCTTCCAGGTTTGGAAGGCTAAATTATTACGAATCCAGGGCAGGGAAAGTACGCGCTTAGATCAGGGGCGCTTAAGAAATATGAAAAGTTTTGGAGTGCTTGATTCATAAAGTATATCTTCATAACCACGAGTCTACTAATATGCACTTTGTAAGCACTTTTGCACTTTATAATTATTTGTTGCACTTTATAACTGTGTAGCGGATATTAATGTCGATTACGAATTTAAATTCTTTTGCCATGTTTTTCACTAAATCTTCTACAAATGTATTCTGCAATGTCGATCTTGTTTTTATGAACTCTCAATAAAAAATAATAAAAAAAAAAAGAACAAGTAGAACATGAGCTCTAAGGAGCCGGTTAATAACAATGAAGGATAGAAAAATGTTTACCTAGTTCATGCAACTCTGATGGAATTTGTTTTCTGGCATTAATGATGAACATCTCTTTTGCCGTTTACCCATCTGACATTTGCTGATGAGACTTTAAAATACTGAGATGCCAGAATTGCACTTTGACTCTGTTATATTTAGAATTTCTTGATTGAAGCTGTTTGTGACTGTTTTATTATTGCAGTGCCCAGCTTCTTTCGTTTGAGTAGCTTGCTGCTTCCCCTGTTATCCTCTTTCGATGGAGCTTTCCACTCCCTTCACTCAACTCCAGCAGCTGAATCATTTCAAGGTAAACTAACCCTAGGACCTTCTTTCTTTGTGACCCTGTACAGCATACACGTGTATTTGTGTAGGAGAGTAGGGTCTGCAATCCTATGATCACCCAGATTTTTGCTTTTTGCTGCACTGGTTTACGACTTTCCCTGGCTGTGGGCCTGCTAATCAGACCCACAGCCTAGCTGTTCTCTCTATCCAAATTGTACTCAGGTACTGAATTGGCACTGGGCCCTCTCCAAGTCCCTGTACTCAGGGCTGAGGTGCACCCAGAAGTCTCCCAGGGGCTGAAGCATGTATTATGCCACCCCTGGATTGACTAACTAAAACTGACACAACTGGCTGCACGACAGCTGGGGCAAGGTGGTGTACTCACCCTTTGCTTTAGATATAGTATACCTATAGCTAACCCTAAAATGGACACACAGATCTCCTATCAGTCACTCCTATGGCAGGCCTTAACAATCCTGAAGGCAGAGTGCTTGGAATCGTGTGAGATGGTGCTCTGGCATGAGCTGAGCCTGTCTGCGGCTTTCGGGACCCATCCCTTAGCCGTTTCCATGATATCGCATACCATATACTCTTAAGTGCATTATAATCCTCGCGGTTAAATGCCAACTCTGGTATCGCTTTATCAAAACATGTCGAGTAAGGTGTCATACGAATTGGAATACTAACCCCTCGCCAATTCTGGCGACGGGGTTAGCATTCCACCCTTCTAGAGGGACACGACATGCATGTAACCTATAACCCGGTTAAAAATCAGACAGAGCCTTAGCATCCACAAAATGGATGCTGCCACCGAGACACAAGTCTGCCCTCCTGCTGCTGGGAGTCCTCCCAGAGCAGGAGATAAGGACAAAGGGTTTCCTGCCAGGGGCGGTGCCAGCACCGTCCCAGACAGGGTTTTGTGTATTGTAGGTAGGCAGGGCTTTAGAGGAAGGTGACTGCACGTGGCACCCCGGTGCTCACTGTGCATAGGCTGGCTGGAACCAGTTCCAGGGTCACTCCAGACCCTGTGCTGGGGAAAAGCCCGCCAAGGAAGTGGGTGTAACCACCCCCTCCTAGTCCCACCCCTAGGGCAGGACTTAGTCGCGTGCCAGCCCCTTTTTACAGGATAAAGGTAGGAACTGGCCCCCTTCCAAATCAGATCATCTTTGAATCCTGAAACTACTTTCCACGAAAGGAACTCAAGACTTCTTCCTAAGATTTCTCCCTTGTGACTAAGGAGTAGTCACCCTGCATCCGCAGGCACCATCTTAAGACCACTGCGGTCTGCTGCAAGTCTCTCCTCCGGATCAAGACTGCCCAGCTCGACGAGAACCGGCTTCCCTGGCACCTCTGACCTCTACCTGCATCATCAGTCACGCTGAGATTCGTGGGTGTGACGAGACCTCGAGGGACCGGCCATCTTCAAGACTGCACGACTTCTTTCCAGCAAGCCCGCCGAGTAATTTCCTGGTGAGTGCTTTGGGGTCCGAGAAGCCCCGACCCTGAGCAGCTCCAGCACCGAAGTGCAGCCTCCCAGCATCTCCACGATCTGCGTGGGGCCCTTCTGCTTTTTGCTGCTCACCGCGTTGTTTGGCTACTAGCCCGCTGGCTTGTGGCCTTCTGAACGACGCCCGACGACATTTCTGCTGCTGGTCTGGTTGCTCCAGGCTGGCCCTTGCTCCCTTCCAAAATATGAGCACCCCGGACCCTCCTGGTCCACTCAAGACGCCATTTTGAGTCCACCGCGTGGGCCTGAATTAGCCAAGGCTTGTTGCCCAATCCTGGGTAACTTCGACGCCGACAGCTTCATCCATCGTGGGACAGCTCGCCTCTCCATCCTGGTCGCCGACAACGCCTCCTGGTCCGTGAGAACTGCAGAGCCAGCGTCGCCCACTCACCTGACTGCGGTGACTTCGCCCGGTGCCATCCTGGTGCCCACTTAATCACTGGCTAGGGATTCAAGAACTTGGTCCCCTCTGCTTTCAGGTTTCTTCTTCCTTGATCCAGGCTTGGATCCAACGAACTTTCCTTCACTGGTCGCCTGCCAGCAACTTCCTTCTTCCAGGCTCCTGGTCCGGCAACGAGATCCCGACGTCTTTTCAGACCTATGCAGCTGCAGCCCCTGGGCTAGGTAACTTCGGCGCTTCGGTGTCCCAGCATAGCCTCACTATCCTAGGGTCAGGATTGTAGGAAGGTTGACCCCTGACTATGGTTGCCCCCAACTTTTTGCCTGGTGTTTTGCTGGTTTTCTGACTTAGTTGACCTGGGGCCCTGCTATTCAGGACCCCAGGCCTACTGCTCTCTCTGTAAAATGGATTCCATGTACCTTAGGTACATATCTAAATTGGATACTGAGTCACCTTACCAGTCCCTGTACAGTGTACCTTAGGTACCCAGGGCATAGGTGTACCCAGGGCCTACCAGGGGCTGCAGCATTTATTATGCCACCCCTGGCTGGCCATCCAAATCTGACACAACTGGCTGCACGACAGCTGGGGCAAGGTGGTGTACTCACCCTTTGCTTTAGATATAGTATACCTATATCTAACCCTAAAATGGACACACAGATCTCCTATCAGTCACTCCTATGGCAGGCCTTAACAATCCTGAAGGCAGAGTGCTTGGAATCGTGTGAGATGGTGCTCTGGCATGAGCTGAGCCTGTCTGCGACTTTCGGGATCTATCCCTTAGCCGTTTCCATGATATCGCATACCATATACTCTTAAGTGCATTATAATCCTCGCGGTTATGTGCCAACTCTGGTATCGCTTTATCAAAACATGTCGAGTAAGGTGTCATACGAATTGGAATACTAACCCCTCGCCAATTCTGGCGACGGGGTTAGCATTCCACCCTTCTAGAGGGACACGACATGCCTGTAACCTATAACCCGGTTAAAAGTCAGACAGAGCCTTAGCATCCACAAAATGGATGCTGCCACCGAGACACAAGTCTGCCCTCCTGCTGCTGGGAGTCCTCCCAGAGCAGGAGACAAGGACAAAGGGTTTCCTGCCAGGGGCGGTGCCAGCACCGTCCCAGACAGGGTTTTGTGTATTGTAGGTAGGCAGGGCTTTAGAGGAAGGTGACTGCAAGTAGCACCCCGGTGCTCACTGTGCATAGGCCGGCTTGAACCAGTTCCAGGGTCACTCCAGACCCTGTGCTGGGGAAAAGCCCGCCAAGGAAGTGGGTGTAACCACCCCCCTCCTAGTCCCACCCATAGGGCAGGACTTAGTCGCGTGCCAGCCCCTTTTTACAGGATAAAGGTAGAGACTGGCCCCCTTCCAAATCAGATCATCTTTGAATCCTGAAACTACTTTCTGCGAAAGGAACTCAAGACTTCTTCCTAAGATTTCTCCCTTGTGACTAAGGAGTAGTCACCCTGCATCCGCAGGCACCATCTAAGAACACTGCGGTCTGCTGCAAGTCCTTCCTCCGGAATCCGACTGCCCAGCTCGACGAGAACCGGCTTCCCTGGCACCTCTGACCTCTACCCACCTCTACAGCCCAGCTGAGAACCGTGGGTGCGACGAGACCTCAAGGGACCGGCCATCTGCAAGACTTCTTTCCAGCAAGCCCGCCGAGTGAATTCCTGGTGAGTGCTTTGGGGTCCGAGAAGCCCCCACCCTGAGCAGCTCCAGCACCGAAGAGCAGCCCCCCAGCATCTCCACGATCTGCGTGGGGCCCTTCTGCTTTCCGCTGCTCACCGCGTTGTTTGGCTACTGGCCCGTTGGCTTGTGGCCTCCCTGACGACGCCCGACGACATTTCTGCTGCTGGTCTGGTTGCTCCAGACTGGCCCTTGCTCCCTCCCAGAAGAGGAGCACCCCGGACCCTCCTGGTCCACTCAAGACGCCATTTTGAGTCCACCGCGTGGGCTTGAATTAGCCAAGGCTTGTTGCCCAATCCTGGGTAACTTCGACGCCAACGACTTCATCCTCCGTGGGACAGCTCGCACCTCCATCCTGGTCGCCGACAACGCCTCCTGGTCCGAGAGACTGCAGAGCCCAGCAGCGCCCACTCACCTGACTGCGGTGACTTCGCCCGGTGCCATCCTGGTGCCCACTTAATCACTGGCTAGTGATTCAAGAACTTGGTCCCCTCTGCTTTCAGGTTTCTTCTTCCTCGATCCAGGCTTGGATCCAACGAACTTTCCTTCACTGGTCGCCTGCCAGCAACTTCCTTCTTCCAGGCTCCTGGTCCGGCAACGAGATCCCCGACGTCTTTTCAGACCTATGCAGCTGCAGCCCCTGGGCTAGGTAACTTCGGCACTTCGGTGTCCCAGCATAGCCTCACTATCCTAGGGTCAGGATCCACTGTCGTTTTCTTCCTACCAGGTCGGGTTCGCCCGTGAACACTAACTTTGCCTTTACTAGCTTCCATAGACTTTGTCCCGCATCCCGCGTGAGAGTGCACACTCTGCACCCGAGTTCCCTAGGCCTCCTGCTAGTAATCTAAAGGTTCAGTAGTCCAGTCCTAGCGATCCCAAAGCCTCTGAGAATCGTTACTTACCTGCTAGTAATTCGCATTCCACTTTTAAAGTATATGGTTTTTCGTGCCCCTCGGGCATTTGTGTATAACGTGCTAACTTAAGTATTTTCGTAAGAGTTTTGTTGTGTGCTTAGCACCCTGTCCTCATAAAGAGTACAGGGTTGTTGTGATTCTAATAAATACATTGTTTATTTTCATAACACTTGTGTGGTGTCCTTTCACTGGGTGTTCAAGGGGTAATGTGATGGTAAAACAGCTGGCTTAACACGCCCTCTAGAGTCTTAGCCTTAGACTGCTCGTATCCATGCTACTAGGATAGCTGGTCTATAAGGTTGACTTACAACCAATCATCAATAAGGGTTGTTTGGACTGATATATAGTGATCACTAGAATAGTGAGCACTGCACATCAGGCCAACTTCTCACAAGGATCCACTGTCGTTTTCTTCCTACCAGGTCGGGTTCGCCCGTGAACACTAACTTTGCCTTTACTAGCTCCCATAGACTTTGTCCCGCATCCCGCGTGAGAGTGCACACTCTGCACCCGAGTCCCCTAGGCCTCCTAGAAGTAATCTAACGATTCTATAGTCAAGTCCTAGCGAGTCCAAAGCCTATTAGTACTGTACTTACCTGCTAGTAATTTCGCATTCCACTTTTAAAGTATATGGTTTTTCGTGCCCCTCGGGCATTTGTGTATAACGTGCTAACTTAAGTATTTTCGTAAGAGTTTTGTTGTGTGCCTAGCACCCTGTCCTCATAAAGAGTACAGGGTTGTTGTGATTCTAATAAATACACTGTTTATTTTCATAACACTTGTGTGGTGTCCTTTCACTGGGTGTTCAAGGGGTAATGTGATGGTAAAACAGCTGGCTTAACACGCCCTCTAGAGTCTTAGCCTTAGACTGCTCGTATCCATGCTACTAGGATAGCTGGTCTATAAGGTTGACTTACAACCAATCATCAATAAGGGTTGTTTGGACTGATATATAGTGATCACTAGAATAGTGAACACTGCACATCAGGCCAACTTCTCACAATTTGTAACTGGCATTTTTTAAGAAGATATATTAAAACCTGTACAGCATGAAAAACTGAGACTTGGACTTTGAAGTCCAAGTGATTCTCACGAGAAAGACCGTGAACCTTTTTCAGTGTTTAGTTGGCACGTCGGGCACCATGAAATTAATCTGAACTGTTAAAACTGTTCCAGTCTGGGGCTGGAGAAAGGACATATTTTAGTCAGTTGTTTACTGCCTGTTGGTGTTTTGCGCCTGTCATCTCACTTTTCTCTGAAAAGCTATGTAATTTTTGTGCAAATACCATTGCGCTTAATTGTTTAAATCTTCTAGTTCGTTAGCATAATGAGCGCTCACTCCTTTTGCTTACCTGTCGCACAGAAAGTATAACCTATTGAGGATGCATCATAAGAGCTAATGAAGGTACATGCTGGCATTCATAAAAGTTTGCCTTTTTTCTGGAGATTTCATTTGTAATGGCAGATTCGCTTCCCAAGTTGCCCTCTTCATCTGCTGTCAGTTGTAGGTTGTTCATCTTTCAGTGGCTTGCTCTGTTTGTTGTGTGCTGTTATGAAAAGATCTCCATGTTGGCGCCATTCACACCAGGAGTCTTTTGCCTATCTGAGAGTCAGTCTCTTAGTTTGTACTTTAATTTCCGTTTATAAACGTCCCAGTGAAACTATCCTCTGTCCAATGGCCTCAAATCTTAGTGAAGGTATGTTTTACTCCGCTGTCTTGTACCATTAGCTGAAGATGCCACCAAAGAGTTTTTTCTGGCTTTTCTGAGGATTGTTTCCCCATAGCGTTTATAGTTGAGTTTAAAAATCTGAGGTGCTACTGCATTTTGTGAACCAAATGCAGTCTGAGTGCAGTGGCTACCTAGGGTGAAATGTCCCTTGGATGTAGATCCATCACCCCATATCTAATTTATTTTCATGTCACTATAATTGAGCAAAGCATTTATTCAAAGTTAATCCGATACATTTTGATCGAAAGCAGTTGCAGCTTATATTGTGGGTGTAGCACTAAAGGTAGTGGGGAAACTGACAATTGGAGGGCTAGTATTAGTCTAACTTGAATATCCTTTGTATTTCACCTCGTAGTCATGCTAGCAGTATTACTGGTAACTTCGACTAGTATTAACTGTTATAGTGTACAGGTGCTGTACTGTAAGCAAGGCCACTGGAATTATTCGATTCTGCAGCCGTGGCATTTGTTTGCATAAGGATACATTATCCACATGACCGAACATCTGCTGCATAATTTGCAGATTTAATTAAAAAAAAGTTTCTAGCTCAATGGATAATAAAATAACTAAACATGTAGGGGCTTGAATTGCCCCACAGTGGAAGGGCCTTTTCAAACGTCGACTGGTCACCTTTCATTTGAGTATTAAACAGTTAATAATGAGGTGGAACATTTACTCGGACAGCGATACATTTTTTTTTTCTTTTTTTTTTTTATCCTCATATTGCGAATTTTTATATGTATGGAGTTTTAGGTTTCTGCCTCTGATTGTATTTACTGGAGTGGCCCCTTGGTCTTCCGTGTCTGGGAAGTTGCCAAATTTTTCAGATTTCTCAGAGGAGTATCCTTAAACCATTACATGGTAACAGATCTGGTTTGGGATAGGGGTAAGAGCTAGCCACCTTGACTACTCGACAAGTATTTTACTCGTCCACCAGATGTCGTTTCGCATTAATCATTGGACCGTTTGTACCAACCCTGTATTGGAGTCTAGATGGTTTTCCAAGATTTCCCAAAATTTAAATCTTTTAGAGGTAGTTACCTTTCTGTCTAATTTGTTAACCCTTAAGACAGAATTCATCCATGCTCCATGTGTTGGAGGTGATGCACTAACCCAGTTGATACAGATCTCCCTCCTTGCCAGTACAATTAGCACAAAAAGGTTCTCTTGACATTTAGTTAATCTCCCTCCATCTTTTGTATCTTCTATCCCAAAAAGAGTTAGGGTTGTACTTACAGTTAGTTGTTTATGCATGATCATGCTCACGGTCTTACCAACTTCTTCACAGTAATCCTCCAGAGATGGGCAGTTTTTAAACATGTGGACATCTGCCTTTTCTTCCCCACATTTCGGACATTTTTTTACGCCAGCATTTTAAAATTTGGAAAGCTTTTTCGGAGTCCAATATGCACGGTGTATTGTATACAAGTGGTTTCTTTTCAGAGCCGCTGACTTTAGGGTTGACCAGCATTTTCCTACAGATTTTTTCCATATGTTATCCAGGTTGGCTATTTGTAGATCTCTCCCCCAGATTTCGTCCTCAATCTGTGTATCTCCATTTCCTGCTTCTATAAGGGCCCAGTACCACTTAGCAACCTCTTTGTTGATTAGTGAGTTTTTTACAATTTCTTTTTCCAGATTAGCGTTGTCTTGTTTATTTGTAGGGATGGTTCTGGCCCAGCTTGACATTTGATAATATTTAAATTTGGAAATTGAGTCATTGGTAATACTTTGTAGTTCTTCCCAAGTAACCAGAGAGGATCCTTTTAGTAGCTGACCCCAATAGTTAATATTGGCTAGTTTCAGGGGGTTTGCCATTGAGTCTTTTAGACATTCTGGGGTTCCTGGTGATTCCCATATGGGGGCCATTGTACTGTAATATTGGATGTTCAGAGATAATCTAATTTGTGTCCACAGTTTAGCTGCCTCTCTTAGTCTTCAATTTTATTTTTTTAAAGTATTTTGGATGCCCAAATTTGAATAGAAAGTGGTCCACTGACTGTCAGTACTTGCAAATATTTTGGATAATAATGATGAGTTTTGAACAATGTCCGCATGTTTTTAAACTGAAACGCTTTGTAATATTCCGTCAGGTCTGGGCTTGCTAGTCCATCTTGTTTTCCTCTTCTGAGTTTTTTCCAAGATATCCTCGTTCCCTTCGAGGCACATATAAAACAGGCATATTCCCCCTGTGGTTTTTTTAGAAGGGCTTTTCCAAATTCCAAGGGAATAGTATTGAAAAGATATGTATATTTGGGCAGAATCGACATTTGATAATATTTGATCTTCCAATAATACTAAGTGGGAGGCTGGACCACACTTTAAGTAATTTTCTCACCTCTCCTGCCACTTTGTTTAGGTTACGCTGTGGAATCTTCTCTAGATCGTGATTTACTAAGATTCCTAGATATTTTATTTCCTTCTTGATGTTTGAGTTCTTGAAGTGTGTATTCCAGGTCATTATTTCAGTTTTAGAGTGATTTACTAGGTAGCCTGAGATCTTTCCAAACGTACTTATGATCTCTTCTATGGTCGATTTAGAGCTAACATAATCATTCGTAAAGATCATCAAGTCGTCTGCATACAATGCGATCTTTTTTTCCCAAGCATGATGCGTAAACGGGGTTATTTCTTTAGTATTTCTTAGTTTATTTGCCAACGGCTCAATATATAAGTTAAAGAGCAGAGGCGAGAGAGGGCATCCCTGTCTGGTTCCCCTTTCTATGATCACATCCTCTGTGAGACTGCCATTAACTAGAATTTTTCTTTCATGACGTGCGTGAACGGTTGGCCTATGTTGTTTTTAGCCATAACTTTTTCAAGAAAGAGCCAGTTAACTCTATCGAAAGCCTTAGCGGCATCAACGGTAAGTATTGTGAGCGGGATTTTCTCTTGCGTGGCAATGTCGATGGTGCTCAGGAGTTCGTGAGTAATTTCATGCAGTTGTCTTCCTTTAATAATTCCTTTTTGGTCCGTATTTATGAGTTGGGACATTACTCTTCCTAACCGGGCTGCCATAATTTTTGTGAAGATTTTATAATCTGCATTAAGCAGCGATATAGGCCGATAAGACTCACATCTATTAGGGTCCTTGCCTGGTTTTAGGATGATGGTTATTACGGCGTCATTCCAGGAGTCGGGGATTTTATTTTGTTGTTTGAGAGTCAGGTTTGCCAGCTCTGTGATGTATGGTGACAGTGTCGCTTAATATCATAGAGTTCATTTGGTAGAGCGTCTGGGCCTGCTGCCTTACCTTTTTTAAGTTTTTAATTGCCTCCTCTACCTCACTTATTTGAATCTCTTTATTCAATTCTTCCTTTTCCTCTTCTGTTAATGGTAAAGATGGTATAGCATCAAGGTATTCATCAATCTGACCTTCTAGAGGATTAGTATCTTCCGTGTATAGTTCTGTGAAGAATTTCTTGAACTCTTGTCTGATTTCATTCTCGTCAGTACTTCGGTTCGCCTGGCCGTCTTGATGTATACTCCTTACTTTATTCCTGGTTTGATCTGTTCTTAGTTTCCACGCAAGCCACTTTCCGCAACCTTCTCCGTATTCATGATGTCTTAATTTGCTTGATTCCCATTGTGTACGCACTCTGTCTTCTAGTGTATCCTCAAGTTTTTCTTTCTGACTTTGTCTCTTTCTTTCCAGTTCCTTTTTCCTGGTTATGTCTTGTTCTACTTTTAATTCGCCGTCTAAGGAGTTGATGTTATTTTCCAGATCTTATCTCTCGCTTAATTTTTTTATTTTTATATGCTCCCAAACTTATTAATTTTCCCCTTTGTACTGCTTTGTAAGTATCCCAAGTGATCTGTTTAGTCGTACCGATTTTATTATTTTCAAAGAAATTTTCTGTTTCTATTTAAAGTTCCTTTACAATTTGCTGATCTAGTAGTATGGATCGTTCTACCGTAAATCTTTTTTGAGTTTTTGTTGTCTCTACTTTGATTGTTAGTTGAACCGCAGAGTGATCTGATAAATGAGCCGGTAGGTGAACTAAGTTTTTTACTCTCACTGATAAGTCTGTCAATAAGGAAGTAGTCAATTCTCGACCTATGTCCTAGTTTTTTGTTGTGCAATGTAAAAGGCTGATTTTTTTCCCCTTTCTCTCCAAATATCTATCAGTTCGAAGTCTCTTTTGTATATACTAATCCACTCCCTCATTTTTGGTAAGTTTGCCTGCCTGCCCGGGGGAAACCTATCGATTTTGGGATCCATTATGAGGTTAAAATCACCTCCCAGGATTATTGGGGTGGTGGCTAGTAATAGATGAGAGTAGAGTTTCCGTAAGGGGTCTGCGTCTAAGTTGGGTCCGTAATATCCTGCTATTGTATAAGAGCTGTTTTCAATCCTTAGTTTCGCTATTGCCCATCTCCCCTTACCATCTACTTCTTCCGAATCTAGGGTAGCTTTAAGTGACTTTTTAATTATCACTATCCCTTTAATATTACATTCTTGTGTAGTGCATATGTATCTGTCTACCCATGTCAGATTCTTTATTATTTGGGCCCACTCTTCTTTTAGTAGATGTGTCTCCTGTAATATAATATTTTCACATTCTGATGTTCTAAGGTACTCAAGAATCCTGTTCCTCCTGCTTTTTGTCCTCATACCATTTACATTCCAGGAGAGAATTTTAACGTTTTTAGTCATGCTCCCCATCTACTCTATTTCTCCCTAGCGCGTTCCGATCCCGTTTACTGTTTATTTTATTGTGTATGATAGGCAGCTCCTTTTCATTTTTCCATTTTTTCTGACATTTGAGGATTTTTTTCTCTATTTTTTCCCTATTTTGCTCCCCACCCTCGTTCTGATTTGTGCATTTTTTGTGTTTTCTTTTTAGTGGTTTGTTTTTACCCTCCCTGGGGAAGCCTCCTTCTTTTCTTAGGGTTATCTTCCTAAACCTTTGCGGCCCCTTTACCCCTGACTCTTGACATATATATGTGTTTGAAAGTTATTTCTACAACGCCGTACACCATTAATCAACTTTTTTTTTTTGTACTGCAGCTAAAACTCTAATATATGGTAGAAAGGATTTCTTCTTTATCTTATCGGCTCTTCCTACATGGTTTTTTCTCGCATTAAATCTATGAGAGATTTTACTTCTTCTGGGTCCCTTATGTTTCTCATTTTGTTTCGCCACATTATCCTTAACGAAGGAGGGAACTTCATCTGAACCGTTGCGCCAAGTTGTTATTCTGGCATTAGGTTCCCTAGCTCCCATTGTCTACTTTGAGAGGCTTTAGACATGTCCGATCTAATTTTGAAGGACCAGTTATCTTTGTTAAAGTTACCCTTTTTCAACGCCTCTCCCAGGATTTTTTCTTTTAAAACATAGGTTTTGAAGTTCACAAGTATTTTTCTTGGTGTTTTCCTCTCCTTGTTCTTACTGAATGGATCCCTGTGTGCTCTTTGTATGTCTTCGAGCAACGCTCTATCCGCCCATGGGAAATGCTCTAATAGTAATTCCACCACATATTTTTTAATGTCAGAACCTTCTTGGTTTTCTGGCACATTTAATATCCTTAAGTTGTTTTTTCTAGCTTGGTTCTCAAGCGATTCCATCTTCTCATGCATTGTTTTACTCTCCTGCTTCAGGGAGTTTATCTCCTTCTGGTTTTTTTCCACCTTCTTATTCAGGGTGCCAACTTCGCTCTCTATAGCAGTCACTCTGTCTCCCAATGCGTTGAGCTTGTTGTCTAGTTTCTCACATGCTTCTTGGATTTTATCTTGCTTGGCTTCTGATATGGTGAATTTCTCTCGCATCTCCGTCCATATTTTCTCAAGGAATTGATCTGTGTGGCTTTTCGGAATACCATCTCCCATTTTTTGTAGCTCCGGCCCAAGCATCCCATTCTCGCCGTCTGTTGTTTCCTCCCTTATCTCTGCGGTTCCAGTGTCTTTAGCGCCCCCGGTTGCCATGATGCTCTCTGGGAGGGCGATATTCGCTTCTTCTTCCCTGTTTGCTTCTCTGGTTGTCGAAAAAGCCAGTTTAATTTGTGCCGCCTTGTTCTTACTGCTAACTGGAGGTATTTTTTCGTGGTCTAAATTTGCTTGTGAATTTTGTTGTGGGTCAGGTAATACTGGAGGAGGCACGATTTTTTTGCTCTGTTAGAAGAGGGCGTTCTGGTGTTGATTGTATTGGTAGCTGTCCCTGTTCCTCGGTGTATGAGTTCTGTTTTAGCTGAACTTTAAAGTAAGTTCTTAGTGATGGTGTTATCTTAATTTTTATTTTCTGTGATGTATCAGTTTTGCCTCTGGTTGGAGCTTTTTCGCTTTCAACATTTGTTTTTATGCTCTCTTTGGATGGCTTCTTGACTCTTTTTTTGATCTCTCTGGGAGAAATCCCTTTTGGGTATTGTTCCTGTTTGAGAAAGTTCCTGTTTCGCAGGCTGTAATTCGATATAACCTGCCTGTCTTGTTTGCCCGGTGCACCCACCAGTTTATTTCCTGTGTTGATTTCCAAGCCTACTGCTGGTTCAGTTTGTTTGGGGACTTGCTTACATTCACTGCACCCACCCTCACCTCCCTCCTCTGTAACTTTTAGTCTAGCGCTCATATGCCTCAGTATCCTGTCCTTTCCTAATTTTGCAGCGCTCCTTTCCTTTGTTAATCCTTGA
This sequence comes from Lissotriton helveticus, assembly GCF_964261635.1. NCBI lineage: Eukaryota > Metazoa > Chordata > Amphibia > Caudata > Salamandridae > Lissotriton > Lissotriton helveticus. The sequence continues at coordinate 582,400,023 of NC_136063.1, forward strand.
ATTTCAAATGTATGCACACTCCCGAGAGAATTAGCCCACTTGCCTCTTTTAACAATGTGGTCCGGTCCGCTTTCTCTGCCACAGGCACATTTTTCGCTCCAGCCGCCCCTCCGTAGCTCCACCGCTGATCCTGCACGGTCTGGCGAGGCTCTGCCGCTCGTGCCCCGGAACAGAAACCACACTCTCCCGGAAGCCTTTCCGGCGATTGCCTTCGCTTTTGCGGCCGCGGCCCAGATCCCAGTGTCGCACTCTGGCTCGCTAGCTTCACCGGATCTAACACTCCACGCACGTCAGGAGGCTCGGGAAGCCGGGGCGGGAAATCGCACACTGTCGGGAGGTAAGCTACCATTCCTCAATTGACCTCCGTTAACTCAACCGCTTCCAACGGTCGGGTCCACTCGGAGTGCCTTATTTCGTACCTTATTCTATGTATAGAATATATAATGTCACGGAGTATCGCTGCATTTTCTCTTCTGTTTTTTTGGTGCTTTTCTCAGCGTTGTTTATCTCACTTCCTCATGTCAGAGGAGTCTGGTGTCAGGAGCTCATCAACCGAGCGTCGTCCTCGGCCGCCATCTTCCTGAGGTGGAACATTTACTCGGACAGCGATAACATTTTAAAATAAACTTAATGCAGTGATACTGTTACAAAATGTTATGCATAATTTCTTTCATTGCCACATAATTTAGTTTACCCTGTGTCATAATTTAGTCCGTCCCTGTCCATTTGTCACCCTGGCTAGAATGATGGAGTCAGCAGTACAGTAGTAATAGTACAATTAGTAGTATTACTAATTAAGGAAGTTTTAGTGCCAACCAGCCTCGAGGGGTATGTTTCCACCGCCTCCTCTGGGTTTTCGGCCTCGATGTCCTGCCATTCCTTGTCTTGGGCCGTCAAGGAACCTGAGCCGTAGCTTGACTGCTGTTCCCCGTAATCCCCTTCTGTGTAGTAGAGGTCTTCCTCCTCTTCGTGATCCGAAGGTTCCGGAGTTTTCGGCGGCTCTTCGACGTCGAACTCCTCGAGCTCCTGTACCTCAGCGACGGTCGGTGCCGGCTTCGAGGGGATCTTGTAACTTCGATGAAAAAATGAGAAGTCCTTCTTTCTCTGAAGGATGTTCTCCATTTCGGCCTCGAGCCTTCTTCTCTTTCTCTGCATTTCTGCGGCCTGTTCGTCGTCTAGCGTTTCGGCCGCTCTCTTCGGCGGCGGTGACGTCGAAGCTTTCTTCGGCTCCTTTTCTTTCGAAGTCGAAGGCCCATTTCGGGGGCTTGCTTCGATGACCTTTGCTTTTCGCTGGTCTTCGGCCTCCGGGAATCCTTCTCGGAGGATCCGCTGGGCTCTTTTTCGGAGGATGCAGCTTCGGTCGTCGTTTTTTTTTTTTTTTTCGGCGCCGGTGCTCCTTTCAAGGCTCTGTGCTCAGACTTTCGAGAGTCTGCCTCAGGTTTTCGAGGCTCTGTGGGAGTTTTCGGGGTCGTAGACTCTCCTACCTTATCAGGCGTTTTCTTATCGGTCTCGGCGACCGTGGAGTCATCTGGGCCTTCGGCGATGTTGTCCTCGTCGGTGGAGAGGCCAAGTTCATAAAGCATCGGGGCTTGGCCCTTGCCCTGCATCGTGTGGTGAGCCGTCCTCTGTCTTTCTCGAACTCCGAGTCTTCGGCTTGAAGACGCAGCAGGCGTTGCAGTATCTGCTCTCGTGGTTGATTGGCAGGCAGAGGTTGCAGACTGGGTGCTGGTCCTTCTGTGCGAACTTGTGGTGGCAGTTCTTGCAGAATTTAAAGGGCGTCTTGTACATCCCTGCGCTCAGGGGGCCCCCTGTGTGCGCATTCCTCCAAGGACGTCGAAAATTTCGAAGTTCTCTCCTTTCTTCGTCGTCTCCTTTCTAAAGGTCCTCTTCTCTCGATCTTCTCAGGTCTTCACCGTTGAAGATTTGCTGTATTTCCTTCTTTTCTCCTCCAAAACTTCTGGAGCTTCACGCGACGATCCAGACTCAACGGCGGAAAAAAGAATCTGAAGATGGCGCCCAAGGGTGGTAGCTTCCGCCGGAAGCACGCCGACGTCACCGAAGGGACACCAAATGGTTGGACGTCGACGCCCACCTGGGCTACAAAAAAAAAGAGACTACGATTCCAGACCCAACCACCAGATTGCGGAATATGCACAGCATAGTGAATCCAGAAAGATTCATGCTGCAAAACTAAGAAAACCTAAACGAAAAATGGGGTTAACAGCCTGCCTACATTGGTCTACAATACTATATTCTGGTGTATCCTAGGTCTTTTCAGCCTTCACCAGTTTTTCTTCCCTTCAACTTCAAAATGCTGGTTTTTGGTGCAGACTGACAAGGGCAGGTTGTGCTTTGTTAGCTGGAGTATGTCCATTTCAATTTGTATCTGGCCTGAAGAGCATTTTATGAGGAATTTGCATTTTCGCTATTAGACACTCCCTCATTAGTGCGGTTTCATAAATTCACCAATCTAGTTACTCGAGTGGTAGCCGGGCCGCCACTTGAAAAGATTAACTCTTGCCAGTAGCAAGGCAGTTGTTTATTAAGGGCCTCTTCTTGGGAATTTGCTGTGTGCAATGTAGTCCTTTGAGCTGTTTTCCGTCTTAGGTTCAAAGTAAGCTCTACAAAATTCTTTTGTTCCATACAAAAAAATTGGTTATAAGAGCCATTCTGGAGACAAGACTTCTAAGAGCCATCCTTCTGTCTTCAAACACCTTGCAACCTCGAAACAGTGACTCTTTATTGGGAGAGTAGTGCTGTTCCAGATCAGAACTCTGTAAGGTTGGTAGTCAAAGATGCTGCTCTATCTTCGAGAGTGGTGTGTCAAATTGGTTACAGTATCAGGGAATGGACTGTAGATTGAAGCCTGTTTGGTCACCGATCTCTTCCTCTGAAATGATGGTCACAAGCTCCTAGTCTAATACTGAGCTGCTCATCCGTGTCAAGAACTGCAAATCTCTAACAGCAAAATATGGCTGAAGCATTACCCCACAGATAGTAGTGCTGCCCTGTTCTTTGTTTTTCCTCCCCTTTTTCTGTTTTAAACCTCTAGTAGCACCCGCTCCACTCCACCTTCATGGGATGGCAATGGGGAAGGGAGAGCGACTGTCTCCCTTTAATTGCTATTCATCGACTCCTCGCTCACTCGAAGCACGACCCACTCGCTTTCACCATCCGCATTGGCAGGACACCACCATATTTCTCCTGCTTTAGGGATATGCTGCTCCAGTGAACCGCAACAGTCCTAACTATTGTAAGTCGATTGGTGATTACATGCAGACAAACTACACTAGTTGGATCGCATTGGCTTCCCTTTAGGAGGGATTGAAATTGGTTGTCCGCAGGGATTTTATTTCCATATCTGCCTCAGGACATCGACTCCGTAAGGAGAAGCAGAAGAACCTTGAAAGTAGTACTTGAATTTAAAGCCCTCCACAAGTTCCCTGGGGCCCATTGGGTTTGGAGGGAGCTAGAGCGATCGCGCTTGCTCATTATAAGAACCTTGATGTAGACAGAGCGGAATATGCCCTAGTTTGCTTGAAGCATAAGTACTACTTGGGTAGCAACCGCTGCGGGTGAATGCTGGCCCACCCATCAATAGCATGCTACGATTCTCTTCTGCTCCCCTCAGGCAATTCGCACTACTCCAACCACTACTGTCCATTCCTACACGGAGGTGCCTTTTGCAACTTTTAGAAGTCTCCCGGATTTGATCTCACAAGGGTCAAGTTGGTTTAATTCCAGGATGGCAATGTGGGGACAACACTGTACATCTACCATTAGCTCAACAAAGTGTCTCGATCCCAAAGGGAAGCCCTTCTCTTGATCGACACAGAGAATGCATTTAATAAGAGTCCACTGGCCTTACCTTTTTTGGACTTTAGAATGCCTTAATCCTGGGGACCAGTTTCTTGGTTGGATTGGGAGCATCTATAGCTCACACATAGCTAAGGTGGGAGTTAATGAGCTTTTATCTCTTTCCCTGGTAGGGCATGAGACAGAAACGCTCCCTTTCCCTCTTGTTTGCTCTATATGGGGCCCCTTGCCCTACACATGTGGTCACATCCAGATATCTCTGGCATCACATTTGGTCATGAGCAACATCTAAATAGCTTGTATGTGGATGACCTGATTTTAGCTGTTTCAGACCCTTTTACTTCTCTCCCTGCCTTAGTTTCGGAACTCAAGACTTTTGGATCCCTTTTCGTGTTTGAAATCAAAATGAAAAAATCAAAAATTTTAAATCTTTCAGTGCCCCCCACTCACCCCCCAAATAAGCTATCTTGCCCAATTCCCTTTTTTGGGGCGTCTACTTCATTCCTTATCTCTGGGTCCATTTGGCAAATACTATGACTATTGCTCTTACCTATAGCGCATTCACTAAACAACTGCGGTCAGCTATCCATTGCTGGAATGGCCTGGGCTTATCCTGGATGGGTAGGATCACAGCATCCTTTATCAAGCATTGCCTTTGACGCCACCTATTGACCCCATTCCATGCCAATCGAGATTAACAGGTTTATTAATTGGGGGAGTAGGGGGGGTCCTCACTTACATATAAATAGTCTCTTCCGCTCTACACACGATGGTGGCCTTGCAGTACCTTCATTCTCCAGTATTAGGGGTGTCTTTCATAGATTCACATGCTTGAATATTCCCCGTCGTCGAAGTGGGAGTCCCACGGTACATAAAATAGCAGTAATATATGCATACATAAGTAAAATTATTATAATTATAAAATACATATACATATAAATATATATACATATATATATAAAATACAATAAACTCAAAAGTACCATAGAACTGAATAGGCCCATTGAAAGCCTAAGGGAGAAACTCAAGTTAGTAACAAATCAGTATCATTATGTTTTGGTCCATATTCCAATCAGGCTGCAGTTCCCTCTAGAACCTTCTCCTCAGAAGCCCAAGACCTCAGATTTTCTACCGCACGTCGTGTGAAGGGAGTCTCCCTGAGCTCTGCTCAGTTTTCTTCTTCAACTAGCTGTTATTTCTTCAAAAATGTCTTCAAATAAGAAATCTTTGTTTAAAGCCTGCCCTTCTTGTGGCAAACTGTGTCTTTTCCATGAGGATCCTCACAGTAAATGCATTTACTGTCTCTACCCAGACCACGAAGTTCAGAACTGTAAGTACTGTCGCACTTTTCCTCCCAAGACTCTGAGGGATAGAGAGGCCTGTCTCCTTCTGTGGCTACAGAAGTTGAAGACTTCAGAGTCTGGTTTCTGATGTGGAAAGTTTTTCTTCAGGTATTTCCAGATCCTCTCAAGCGTGGGTCTGAAACTGAGGTTCCATCTCCTTTTCTTAAGAAGAGTAGACTGTTGGAATCCTCCAGGATTGTTTCCCCACAGGATTTGCTTCAGGGCACGTCTACGGGACCTGGTTCTCTGACGTCTGCGCCCAAAGCCATGCCTTCCTCTAAAAAATCTGGCATGGGCTCGTCGACGCACCCGTCGACGTCTTCAACGACGACGAAGTCTGTAACCTCTACCTCTACGTCGTCGCCGACATGTTCTAGGTCATCCACTGCCGCGTCGACGACTATCACCTTGTCGACGGCAGCCCAGGAGATGAGACCCATTACGTCGATTGTTAAGATCTCGTCGACGAGTGTCAAGTCAGTACCGTCGACGAAGAAATCATCGTCAACGCTTCTCTCGTCGACGCGAACACGTCCCGTCGTCGACACGAATACAGACGACGAAGACCACGTCTAAAAGAAGCTCGTCGACGGCCTCGTTGACGGCGCCTCTGTCGACGGCCGTAACATCAGCGCCGACGATTCAGTCGACGGCTATCTCGTCGACGGTTACTTCGTCATCGACGATCAAAACTCCGCTATCGTCGACGACTCCGTCGACGGATAAGACTTCTTCGTCGACGATGGGAAAATCTTCAATTTCAACTCCTCAGGCTGGTCATACAACTACGGCTGTTGCATCAACGGGCTCGTCGGCTTCTCGTCCTCCGACCTCAGCTACCATTTATACAGTGGTTACTGCTTCTACCTTGAAGACGGTACCTCTCATTCAACTAAGTCCTATAAGGAGTGGTGCCCGTCTTCCAGACAAATTGTTTCAATCCGGTGGAGAAGAATCCGACCACGAATCTGAAGTGGAACAACTGTTTGAACAGGCATCTAGTCCATCTGATTTGCACATTAAGTGCCAGGAGTACAGTGATGAGGGTGACGAAGAGGAATACGTCGAAAGTGGGAATGATTTATTTCCTGTTGACGAAGCAGAAACTGTCACTTCAGAACCAGTTACACAAATTCCTTTCTCTTTAGTCAAAAATTTGCAGCACATGCTTGATGACTATAACCGCAGGTTCCCTCCATCTACACCTGCCTCCCCGGCATTACAACCTCCTCCCCAGCCTCAACTACAACCTCCACAAGCACCTGCTACGGTTCCACCCGCGTCACCGGGAGGAACTCGTCCTGACACTGACAATGAGGATCCTGCTCCTCAAGACACTGATGACGTCGATATGAATGAGTGGGACAATTACAGGGCACAAACACCTTCCACTCCGCCCACTTCACCTCTTGCATCGCCTCCAGTGGACATTGCAAACTTCAATAATTTAATGGTCCGTGCTGCGAAACGCTTTCATCTCACTGTAGAGAAACAGCAACATGAGTGAATGCTTCCTGTATGATTTTAAGGACATTTCACAAAGACAATCGCACACAATTCCAATTATTGACTTTATTTGGTCGGAGGGCCTTAAACTTATGGAACCATCCGAATTCAGTACCTGCAGTCTTGCCCAGATTGAACAAAAAATATAAGGCTCCAGCGTCCGCTCCAGCCTGTTTGGTATCACAACCAAAAGCAGACTTGGTTATTACTCAAGCGGCACAGAAAAGATCTTGTGATACGGCAACACCACTCACGTCTCCTCCTGATCAGGAAGGCCGCAAGCTGGACTTTATAGGGAAAAAGTTTCCAACAATGGCGGCCACTACTGTCAGAGCGGCTAATACTTTGGCTATTCTGGGCCGTTACGACCGCCAGATGTGGTCCGAGATTGCCGCATTGATTCCTCAAATGTCTGAGACCATCCGTACAGAAGCACAGGCTATTATCCAGGAGGGAGAGGTAATCTTGTCTGAAATTATCGAATGCGCACTCGACATTTCATCCACGGGCTTTCGCCAATTAGCTGGAGCTGCAGTCTTGAGGCGTCAAGGCTGGCTGAAATCTACAACTTTTCGCCCAGAAGTACAAGCAAAGGTCCTTGACTTGCCGTACGATGGAGATTCTTTGTTTGGCAAGCATGTGGACGATGCTCTTGAAGCGATCAAAAAGGACACTGACACCGCAAAGTCCTTAGCTACTCCAATATAAAAAGTGGCCCTTTCGGGGAGCACGAGGTAGAGGCGGGGGCTCCTCTACTTTTCGTGGATCAGGCCAGTATCGCTCATACAATACCTACAGCGATAACCGCCAGAGAGGTTCATACCAAAACCAAAATCGTGAGTCTTCCTGCAGACCATACCAAAGGAAAACAACTTATAGAGGTGGTGCAAACAACAAAAAACAGTGACAGTTTCAGTTCCTTTCGTCTGCCGACTGTGCATCTTGGAGGTCGCATCTCAAAATTCTTTTGCAAATGGTCCGAAATCACCTCCGACCAATGGGTCCTGGACGTTGTCTCCAAAGGCCATACCCTGGAGTTCACACAATTCCCTCCCACTCGTCCACCTTCGGGGCCACCCTCTCCCCACCTCAAAGAACTTTTGGCCCAGGTGAAATTAATGATCCTGAAAGGAGCCATCGAGGTAGTGCTGCTAGGTCAACGCGGCAAGGGATTCTATTCCCGCTTTTTCTTAGTCAAGAAAAAGTCTGGAGAATGGCGCCCAATTTTGGATTTGCGGGCCCTAAACAAATTCATCCTTTCCAAAACTTTTCAAATGCTAACTGCTTCAAATCCTGAATTACCTCAATCCAGGGCAATTCTTCTCAACGATAGACCTCCAGGATGCATATTTCCATGTGCCAATCCACCCCAGACACAGGAAGTATCTGCGCTTCACAGTCGGGACACCTGCACTTCCAATTCAAGGTCCTACCATTTAGCCTCCGTTCAGCACCGAGGGTCTTTACCAAGATCATGGCCCCGGTAGCTGCCTTTCTCCGCCTACGAGGCATACAATTCTATCCATACCTGGACAACTGTCTCATAAAGGCTCCGAATCTTCAACTGGCAATCCAGCATACAGTCTTGCCTCTCCCTGTTTCAAGACTTGGGTCTTTCCATCAATTGCCAGAAGTCACACTTTCGCCCATCTCAGCGGCGAGATTTTCTAGGAGCCTCGCTAGATTCTCATCTGGCAATGTTTTTTGTCTCCCAGGAACGACAAGAAGGTATGCTCCGGATGGTACGATCACTCCAGTCAAAACTGTACGTTTCAGTCCGGATGTTGAAATCATTCCTCGGCATGGCCTCTTCTGCCATACAGTTGATTCCTCACTGCAGACTACATATGAGGGTCATCCACGAAGAGTTGGACAAGCAGTGGAAACAGATCTCCGGATCATTCAACGACCGGAACCTTCTCACGCCCCGTATCCTAAGGGCTCTGGAGTGGTGGGCTCACCCTCCAAACATTTCAAAGGGTCGGTCTTTTCAAGACACTACTCCTACTCTAACGCTTACGACCGATGCATCCATGGAGGGCTGGGGTGCACATATCGAAGGCCTATCAGTACAGGGAAAATGGATTGCGGTCCCGCGCACTTGGCACATAAACCGCCTGGAGCTTCTGGCGATCTTCCTTGCCCTAAAGTCTTTTCAAAGGATTGTTCAAGGTCAATCCCTGCTGGTGAGGACAGACACCACCAGCATGCATTACCTGAACAAGCAGGGCGGCACCAGGTCCCTTTTGCTTTCCCAACAAGCACAGAAGATCTGAAATTGGGCGATTTGTCATCAAATTAATCTCACAGCCATCCATGTGCCGGGTGTTTCCAATGTTCTGGCGGATTCACTCAGCAGATCATTCTCGGACAATCACGAGTGGGAACTCAATCAACCAACTCTCGAGTTCATCTTCCGCCAGTGGGGCCAGCCGCAAATGGATCTTTTTGCGACTATCACCAACAGGAAATGCCAACGCTTTGCAAGTCTTCATCCCCACAGAGTCGAGCGGAAATGCATTTTCGATCAGCTGGTTGAACGCATTCAGCTACGCTTTTCCTCCTCTTCCTCTGATTCCGCGCTTACTACACTACACAGAATGAGGCTTCAACCCTGCCACATCATCCTGATTGCACCCAAATGGCCGCGGCGCCCATGGTTCTCGGATCTGCTCTTGTTCTCCTAGAACGAGCCAATTCCGCTTCATCCACTGCCTCACCTCCTCACGATGCAGCAGGGGCAGATTTGCCATCCGGATCCAGCATACCTCCAGCTCCATGCCTGGAACCTCAACACCATGAATTTGCGCGTCTAACCATCGATGCTGACTGTAGGGAAGTGTTGGCGCACGCCCGTGCTCCTTCCACCATTAAAACCTATCCGTTGAAGTGGAAGCGTTTCTGTGTCTGGTGTCACACCAAAGCCTTGGATCCGATGACCGCCAAACCAGAACAGATCCTGCCTTTCTTCCTATCCCTTGCAAAGTCAGGACTTTCCCACTCCACTCAAAGTATTTTTAGCGGCTCTCTCCCGCTTCCGCCATGATGGTTCGACTTCACTGTATTCATCTAGAATCATCCAACAGTTTTTCAAAGGTCTCTTCCGTATGTTTCCGCCCATTCGGCGTCCTCCGCCTGCTTGGCGCTTGAATCTGGTTTTGTCTCAGCTCCTCCTACCTCCTTTTGAACCCATCCACTCAGCAAGCTTAAAATTCCTCACGTGGAAAGTTGCCTTATTGCTCGCCTTGACATCATCTAGGCGTGTCAGTGACATTCAGGCATTCACAATTCAGCCTCCTTTTCTTCAGTTTTCAAAAGACACTGTTACATTACGTACTAATCCAACATTTTATTCCGAAAGTTCCCAGTGATTTCCATCTCAACGAACCAATCATTTTAAGAACTTTCTTTCCTAATCCACAGACTCCTGCGGAACGTTCATTACATTCCCTTGATGTGAAACGTTGCCTTAAATTTTACATTCAGCGCACTGCATCCATCAGGAAATCTGATCAATTGTTCGTGGCCTACGGCCCGATCTGCAAAGGACAACCTGTTACCAAACAAACTATTACTAGGTGGATTTCCTCCACCATTACCTTTTGTCATCAACGGGCTGGCAAGCCTCTTCCAGCTTCAGCACGTGCTCATTCCACTAGAGCTGTGTCAGCCTCTACTGCCCTCTTTGCGGGGGTACCTCTACGACACATTTGCAGAGCTGCTACGTGGTCGAGCAGCCATACTTTTACGAAGCACTACTGTCTCCAGTCAACAGACGCCGCTGATGCAGCAGTCGGACAAGCGGTGCTGCGGAATCTTTTCCAGTGAAGGTGAGCCTCTGTTGCTACCCGCCTCCAGTCATAAAGGTTTTTTCCTATTTAATATGTATATTTATTATATGCTTCAATTTACTGTTACCTTTATGACTTATATGGTGCTTACTGCTTTCTACTCTTATTCAAGCATGTGAATCTATGAAAGACACCCCTAATACTGGAGAAGAACATAAGTTACTTACCTGTAAACTGTGGTTCTCCAGTATTAGTGTCTTTCATAGATTCACATGCGACCCTCCCATCCTCCCCTCAGAGGCTCTCTTCTCCTCAGGCACTTTTTTGATTACTCTGTGCTACGAAAATCTGAGGTCTTGGGCTTCTGAGGAGAAGGTTCTAGAGGGAACTGCAGCCTGATTGGCTGGAATATGGACCAAAACATAATGATACTGATATGTTACTAAGTTGAGTTTCTCCCTTAGGCTTTCTATGGGCCTATTCAGTTCTATGGTACTTTTGAGTTTATTGTATTTTATTTATATATATATATATATATATATATATGTATATATATGTATGTATATATATGTATATATATGTATATGTGTGTGTATTTTATAATTATAATAATTTTACTTATGTATGCATATATTACTGCTATTTTATGTACCGTGGGACTCCCACTCGACGACAGGGAATATTCAAGCATGTGAATCTATGAAAGACACCAATACTGGAGAACCACAGTTTACAGGTAAGTAACTTATGTTCCTCCTGCGGTACTACTCCACCTCGCCACTTCAAGCTCCGGTGGAGTAGACCTCACCGAGAAACACTGGTGTCTCATGGACCTGGCAGTCTCTGGCTCCCATATTTGGAAAGAACCCTAACTTCTCAAGAAACATGGGGTTCTGATACTGAGTGGACAGGCATATTTTACCGAACTTGACATATGGCACATAACAAGTCTAACACAGACACTGTATACAAGATTGTGTCCTATTGGTACATGACTCCGGTGAGGATTAGGACATGGAATGTCCAACGCTCTAAGGAATGTTGGAAAGGATGCGATGGGTTCACTCCATCTTTTATGGCACTGCCCCAAGCCATCTGTTTTTGGGATCAGGTTTTAAACGACCTAGAAAAAGCCTTCGCAACTTCATTCCACGTTTTCCCGTCTATACTATCTCCAGACTTTTCCCCTCTATTCTCGCAGACGAAAACACATGGCATTGGCATTAGGCTGCGCTGCAGCACCAGGTTATTCTTGCGCTTTGGGGTCTGACAATAAGACTGTATTAACATGCTCACACAAGGAGATGGACGGAGCACTGACATTTTTCAGACACTCACCCCAGTCAGATCTTAGTTGAATCCATCATCGTTCTTTAGCTCACTTAGCCACCTCAGTTCAGACCCAGCCACCTCAGTTCAGACCCAGCTGTATGTTTGACCCTGTGTCTCATGGGAACAGTCCAGCCCTAACTGCCCAGCCAGGTCTTACCTGAACCGGAAACAAGCAACCTAGTTCATTCAGCTAACAACTATTTATTTGCATCTTGATCTTTTGCAGGTTAAGACTTTTTTACAGACGCGCACCATGGCTTTAATACTCACTAGCACCATAGTTCCATTGGTTAAACAGCAAAGTGATTATTTTGGCATGTTTAGCCACTTTAGTATTAGTAATATTGTCTGACACTTGATGGGCTGAGTGTATTTGCTAGGCATGGCCACATCACTCACTGGCTGGACAGCACTGTTAGACAGGCACAGTCACTTTAGTACTCATTAGCACTTTCGTTCTGTTGGTTGGGCAGTAAAGTGATTATATTGGTTTGTTTATCCATTTTAGTATTGCTCATTGTGTCCGAGCGTTTGATAGGGCAAAGTTTACTTGATAGGCACAGCCATACAAGCACTCACTAGCTGGCCATCAAAGAGAATATAAACACGGTAAGTCCCTTTCAGTTCTGCAATGTCCATATTATCAGCCCTGTATTGTCGAAAATCCGTTTTTGTCTGTTTGTATATAATGTGCGTAATGCTTTTATAAGTTAATCATGGGCTTGTGTTATGGCTTTAATTTACTGTGCCCTTCATTGAAATAAAGACGTACAGAAGAATGACTGTTTATTTAAATGCGTAATGAGTATTTTTACTCGACAGGGAGAGATTACCCCAAGATGAACTGCTGCTCCCTTCGTTTTTCCTGTCTTCTCAGCCAATGATAATCCATACATTTCGGCAAGTGTTGTGAGGTAAGCCAGAATGACTTTAAACTAGTTTCTTTGCAGAAGCAGTGTTTAGGATTAAGTAAACCCTGTGTGCTGAGTAACTCTTAGAATACAAATGTGCTGGTTGGCATGGGGGGTATACCAAATTGAGTGAGTGATTAATGGCCACTGGTGGTGACATTGTGTTTGAATGCAACATTGGTGGATTTCACAAAGTGACATCCTTGAACAGTACAGCTGTGGAGAAGCTTAGACCGTTAAGCAGTCACGTACATTTTGTTGTTGAGCTCTTTTCACAAAGCTTAGTGGGGTTTCTGCTTGGCCAGGTTTGTAGTGGCGCAGAGCTACAGTCCTGTTCTACTTTGAGAATTGTCTTTCAAAAGTTTGCTGGGTCTTTAAGTCGTCAACTAAACAACAACCAGCAAAAACTGAGGGGCAACGCAGGCGTGTTAATGAGTATAATAGTTGTTTATATCGTACAAAACAAGTTAATACAAATCACAGGTACATTTCTTTTCTGGCACCAATGATGATGATCTTTTTGCCGTTTACCCATCTGATACTTACTGATGAGTCTTTACAAACTCTGATGTGCCAGAAGGTTTCATAGAAGCAAAGAATACAGATCCGGACTATTCTCTAAGAGTACCTTCCTTCTCTCAACAGGGTCGGTGGCTATCTTCACTGTTTCTCCTGTGTCTTACCAGCCTGCAAATACCTACGAAGTGGATCCAGTATTTTAAGGTAACATTGCTTGAATTTGATTTAATGTCTTTACTGGAGCTACGTTTAGAGCGAACACTAGATCTGTTGATTCACAGATTAGACTTTGTAAATGGTATGGAGTTTAAAAAAAAAAAGACTTGCAGGAGTTTGCTTCCAGGTAGCTTTTGTGGAGTTACCGCTCTCCGTCACACTAATGGAGAGGGGTAACTGGCCAGAATACATCTCTGGTGAATTGCAGGAAGTCCTGGCCCCTGGGCACGTTATGCCCCTTACATAACGAAATTATGCAGCTAAAATCTGATGTTTGAGTACATATTAGGTGTTCTTTTGGACAGACAGTGTAATATGTGTATACATTTTTTAACCGAGGCACAGATCCCCCTAATGTGTCTACTGAACAGCTGTGGAGAAGCTTAGACCGTTAAGCTGTCATGTAAATCTTGTTGTTGAGGTATTTTCACAAAGCTTAGTGGGCTTTCTGCTTGGTCGTGTTTGTAGTGGCATTGAGCTAAAATACTGTTCTACTTTAAGAATTCTTTCAAACGTTGCTGGATGTATAAATCATTCAATTAAACAACAACCAGTAAAAACTGAGTGGGCAAATCAGGCGTGTTAATAAACGTTATAGTTGTTACCATCGGACAATACAAAGTTGATATAAATCACAGGTACATTTCTTTTCTGGCACCAATGATGATGATCTTTTTGCCGTTTACCCATCTGATACTTACTGATGAGTCTTTACAAACTCTGATGTGCCAGAAGGTTTCATAGAAGCAAAGAATACGGATCCAGACTATTCTCTAAGAGTACCTTCTTTCTCTCAACAGGGAGAGTTCTCAAAGGGGTCGGTGGCTATCTTCACTGTTTCTCCGGTGTCTTACCAGCCTGCAAATACCTATGAAGTGGATCCAGTGTTTTAAGGTAACATTGCTTGAATTTGAACTAATGTCTTTACTGGAGCTACGTTTACTTTTCTGGCACCAATGATGAATATCTTTTTGCCGTTTACCCATCTGATACTTACTGATGAGTCTTTACAAACTCTGATGTGCAAGAAGGTTTCATAGAAGCAAAGAATACGGATCCAGACTATTCTCTAAGAGTACCTTCCTTCTCTCAACAGGGAGAGTGCTCAAAGGGGTCGGTGGCTATCTTCACTGTTTCTCCGGTGTCTTACCAGCCTGCAAATACCTACGAAGTGGATCCAGTATTTTAAGGTAACGTTGCTTAAATTTTAATTAATGTCTTTACTGGAGCTGCGTTTAGAGCCAACACTAGATCTGTTGATTCACAGATTAGACTATGTAAATGGCATGGAGTTTAAAAAATAACCCCCAAAAAACTTGAAGGGGTGACTTCCAGATGGCTTTTGCTACTGCACCCGTGGGAGTACCGCCAATCACACAATGGAGTGATAATTGGCCAGAATACTACTTTCGTGAATTTCACTGTCCAGTTCTGGCCCTGTGCATGTTATGCCCCTTAAATAACGAAATTTTCTCTTCCAGGGGATCCTCATCAATAGTCATAAGCACTGAATATTCCCGCCCATGTGCGGGACCCCGGAAACAATATAAAAATATATATGTAAAAAACACATATCTCGCTCCACATATATGTATGTACATATATCATTTTTCTCATACCAATGCAGCTCCATAACTGAGGCTAAGAACAATGTAAGCACATATACACACAATGCAATTAGTAAGGAAGCAAAATAAAAACACATTAGGTCAAATAACCTTTGAACTTTGTGTTTTAATGAGTAGACTACTCATAAATCCTGAAAATTGCTTGCAAATAGACATTGTTAGCCCTCAGGCTGCATTGCAAAACAATAGCATAGAAAATGAAACCATTTTCAACAAAAACTGGCACCGTGCCTTTAAGGCAGCCATGACCCCAGGCTTCCCATCATGCCTCAGGGGTGACAGTTAGGTCAGTTGTTCTTTCCGGCTCCTTCAGTCAGGACCCTGGTGAAACGGCTCCCTTTCTTTTTGTCTTTTTGTCAAAAAATATTCTTGTTATCTACAATTTTTTGCTTTCACTCGACGTCTTTTTGACTTGGGGTGTTACTTCTACCTTTTTTAGGCTTAAAGGTAATTTTTCTGTCAGAGATGCCTTCACTCTTTGACAAGTGCCCTTCATGTGGAAGGAAGATGGCCAAGACTGACACTCATTCAGTGTGTATCCTGTGCCTACCAGACTCTCACTCATCGAAAACCTGTGAACACTGCCAGGTTTTATCATCCAGAACTCTGAAAGAACGTGAGAGAATTCGTGTTTATGGGCTTTCTGAGAGAGGAAGATCTCCCAAGAAGCAGGAAAGTCGGAAGACGCAGTCGACGTCGAAAGAAGCCCCGACTGGTTCACATTCGGCGTCGAGATCGGCGTTGGAGAAGCAGTCGACGGCGACGAAGAAGATGTCTTCAGCGTCAACATCGAAGGTACCTCCGCTACAGACAGCGTCGAGGGATAGGTCACCGTCGAAGCGGAAGAGTTCGACGGCGAGCCACCTGACGTCGAAGCAGCATCGTCATGCTCTGACGTCGAGGCATTCTCCGTCGACGCCTGGCCACCGGCGTTCGGCGTCGAGCCATCCTACGTCGACGACTCGTCATGGTCGTTCGACGTCGAGGGAGCCTCTATCGACACATAGTCGATCGACGTCGAAGCAGCCCACGTCGACGCCCGATCAATGGCGTTCGACGTCGAGGCAGCCTCCGTCACATTCGGCCTCAAGGCACACCCCGTCGCCGACAGAGCACCGGCGATCGGCGTCGAAGCAGCCTCAGTCGTCGTCGAGTAGACCACCTTCGACGGCGAGGGGCTCTATGCCGAAGGACATTCATCGTCACCCGAGGTCGGCATCGAGGAAACCACGGTCGACGTCGAGGGAGCGCCTACCTGCTCGGCGTCGATACAGCCACCGTCGATGGATCAGCGGAGATCCGGAGAACGGGGTGTTTCGCAGCCCCTGAACATCTCTCCCGCAAGATCACAGGAGAGGTCGCCTCTGCAGCAGGTTCTGCAGGAAAAGGAGGGTGAACCTTTGGACCAGTCTCAATTATTGAGGTCTCAGTTAGGTTCTCCAGGATCTGCATCAGCTGCGGAGGTGGGACAATCTCCACTACAGGAGCCTCCGGCCAAGAGAAGGAGGGTCACAGAGGAGAGATCTCGTTCCAGGTCTTCCTCTAGACCTATAGTGAGCCTATCCTCATCTTCCTCAGCATCTCGCAGTGGCGGATCCTCGGATGGAAGAAACAGTGTTTCGGATAGGGAGAGATCCAAGTCCCCTGCAAGATCGCAACAGGCTCAAGCGGATCAACCTCCAAGATCACGTTCACCAGTGAAGGATTCCGCACACAAATCTCCTCCTGTTCGTCTGTCCCCACGGTAGTATAGACCTCTTCACCACTGGGCCAAGGACAAGGAGACAGCTGATCGGCTGAAAGCATATCGAGACCAAGCTCATCGCTGTAAGGAACGGTCACGTTCTCGGCACTCAAGTAAGAGAGGATCTCGTCGTAGAGACCGATCGCACTCTAGAACGCGCTCAAGTAGAAGATCTAGGTCCAGGAGGACCCGTAGCTCTTCAAGTTCTTCGAGGACCCGCTCTCACAGGGATTACTCTCCGACCTTGACAAACAGTCCACGCTCAAGGATATCTCCAACTGAGGATATTTTTTCATTCCAGGATATCTTGGGCAGGGGAGCCCTAAAGCTAGGAGTGCCTATGACTGCTCCACAGATCAAGACGACAGTCATATTTGAAACCCTACAGCACAGAACGACACCCAAACCCTTGTTGCCGATGGTCCCGGGTATTATGGACCCAGTAAATGAAGTCTTCCTGACGCCGGCAACGGTGAAGTCCGTCCCAGCGAGGATTCTCAAGAAGTATCGTCCTCCTGATGAGGATCCTCTGTTCCTGAAATCTGATCCCCCGCCTGATTCAGTAATCATTGCGGCGGCTAGAAAATCCAATGCGGTAGCTTCCTCATCCACGGTGCCTCCGGATAAGGACAGCAAGGTGCAAGATTCCTGGGGGAGAAGAGTCTGTAACACCTCCGCTTCTTTCCTCAAAGTCTCCAATGCGGGAGCGCTGCTCGGCAGGTATGATAGATCTCTGTGGGACTCACTACAGAGATTTTCTGAGAAACTTCCTCAGGAAGATAGAAAGGACTTTGAGGAGGTTCTGATGGAGGGCAGTCAAGTCTCCAATCAGATTATAGGAGCGGCGGCAGATGGGGCAACGCTGGCTGCGCATGGTTATGCGCATGGAATCACAGCGAGGAGATCCTCATGGTTGCGCCTTACGGCATTAAAACCCGAGGCTCAAACCAGGATTCTAAACCTTCCTTTTTCGGGCAAGTCTCTATTTGGTGCGAGTGCTGATGAGGAGATGCAGTGTATGAAGACTGAGTTGGACACCCTCAAAGCCGTGGGGCTTGAAAAGAAAAAAGAATTCAGGAAGAAGTTCCGTTCGGACAACAAGGGAACTTCGAAGCAGAGGGTTCAAACCCCTCAATGGCAGAAGGGCCAGAACCAACAAGGCCAACAGAAATCGCAGTACAAAGGCAAACGCAATTCCAAAGGAAATGGGAATCAGCGCCAAGGCAACAACTTCAATAAGTCTCAGCAGAAGCAATGAGTCTTCACTTCCCCCAGCGCCGTTGCCCACTCCAGTGGGGGGGAAGCATTGCGCATCACAGGACAGAGTGGCAGGCCATTACAAAAGATCAATGGGTGTTGTCTACGCTGCAGAATGGGTACTGTCTTCGTTTCCACCGTCTACCTCCTCCAGTTCCTCCGATGTCAACGTCAAGCCACCAGCTACAAATGTTGAAGAAAGAAGTAGCGACACTCCTCGAGAAATCAGCCATCGAGAGGGTTCCGGTGGCTCAAAAAGGGAAGGGAGTATACTCGAGGTATTTTCTGGTCAGAAAAAAGGGCCAGAAGGCAGAATACAGACCTATTCTGGACTTGAGAACACTCAATCTACATGTACGAAAAGAAAAATTCCACATGTTGGCACTCCATCAAATATATCCACATCTCAGGAAGGGGGATTGGATGTGTTCGGTGGACCTTCAAGACGCATATTTTCATGTCCCGATACGACCAGATCACAGAAGATTCCTTCGGTTCCGGGTGAGGACCTCTCACTACCAGTTCAAAGTCCTTCCTTTTGGGTTGAAGTCGGCCCCCAGAGTGTTCACAAAGTGTGTCGCAGTGGTGGCGGCAGCTCTGCGCCGCAGGGGAGTCTTCGTATACCCATACTTAGACGATTGGCTGTTGAAAGGTCCAACTCCAGACAATGTACGGAGTCAATTCCAGACATGCATAGAACTTTGTCAACGTCTAGGCCTGCATGTCAACTACAAGAAGTCGGTCTCCCATCCCACTCAGAAGATTCACTTCCTAGGAGCTCTGCTAGACTCCGAGGTAGGAAAAGTGTTTCCTTCGGAGGAGAGACAGTTTTCAATAGCGCTCAAGTGCCAGCAAGTTCTTCGCAACAGAACTCAGAAAGTGCGAAAGATAGCCTCCCTCTTGGGGTCGATGGCTTCCTGCATATTCTTGGTACCGAACGCCAGACTTCGGATGCGTCCTCTTCAGCAGGATCTGGAGGACAAATGGGACCAGCAATCAGATCGATGGGACGATCAGATCACTCTGTCAGAGGTAGCACGAGCTTTCATTCCGTGGTGGACGAAGAAGGAAAACATGCAAGTGGGAGTTCTCTTCCATCAATCTCCTCCTGCGCAAACGATCATCACAGACGCATCATTGCAAGGCTGGGGGGCGCACATGGGCCCTCTTCAGGTGCAGGGTCTGGTCGTCAAAAGAAAGCACCTACCACATCAATTTGCTGGAGTTGAGAGCAGTCCACCTTGCTCTCAAAGCGTTCCTTCCCTCGATTCAGACAGAGGTGGTGCTAGTACAAACGGACAACACCACCACTATGTACTATTTAAACAAGCAGGGAGGAACCCGCTCAAGGACTCTGTCACTGGAAGCTCAGGGCATCTGGCATTGGCTCGCAAGTTGTCTGTTGAAGCAGTCCACCTCCCAGGAGAGCAGAACGTGAGGGCGGACGCACTAAGTCGGCACTTCGAGGACAGAGAAGACTGGGTTCTCAACGACTAAGTACTAGACGACGTTTTCCAGGCTTGGGGTCGTCCTTCCATAGATCTCTTCGCGGACGACGTAAACAGCAAATGCCCAAGCTTCGCCTCGAGGTTCTATCGACCAGGAACGAGGGGGAATGCTCTTTTGATCGATTGGTATGGGGAATTTGTGTACGCCTTTCCACCCCTTCCTCTGATCCCGAAGGTGGTGAGCAAGCTGAATCACTCGTGCACAACAATGATCCTGATTGCCCCCGACTGGCCGAGACAATGGTGGTACACGGACCTCCTTCACCTGTCAGTGTCTCCTCACAAGAGGCTTCCGTGCAGGCCGGACCTGTTATCGAAGATGAACGGGAGGATTCACCATCCCAACCTTCCGTCACTGAACTTGGCAGCATGGCTCCTGAGGTCATTCAGTACGGCCATCTAGGACTGTCACAAGACTGCATGTCCATTCTGAGAGAAGCACGACGTCCTTCCACGAGACATTCTTACGCATGCAAGTGGAAGAGGTTCTATATGTGGTGCGTGCAGAATGGTCATAATCCGGTGAAGAGTCAGGAAGAGGCAGTTCTTCCATACTTATTGTATCTTGCTAAAGCAGGTTTGAAGTTTAACTCCATTAAGGTGCATTTAGCCGCTATAACTGCTTATAGGCGATCACCTTCACAAACCTCCTTTTTTCAGTTGCCAGCAGTAAAAGATTTCCTGCAAGGTCTGAAAAAGGTGTACCCTCCTGTACGGCCTCCTTCTCCTCCCTGGGAGCTGAACTTAGTACTATCAAAGTTGATGGGCCCACCTTTTGAGCCCATTCATAAAGCTACTTTGCAGCATATCTCCTGGAAAGCGGCTTTTTTGGTAGCGATTACGTCAGCCCATAGGGTGAGCGAAATTCAGGCCCTGTGTACTAAAGAACCGTATACAGTCTTTCATTTGAACAGAGTGGTGCTCAGAACGCACCCTTCCTTCCTGCCGAAAGTGGTGTCAGATTTTCATGTCAATCAGTCTATCTCTTTACCCACTTTCTTTCCTAATCCCTCTACTCCAGCTGAGAGGGCGTTACACTCTTTGGACCTGAAAAGGGTTTTAAAGTTCTATCTGGACAGGTCCAAGTCTATTCGACATTCTGATCAATTGTTTATTAACTATGGTTCGATCAGAACTGGCCATGCAGCATCGAAACGTTCCATTTCCAGGTGGATCGTTTCGTGTATCAAGCTTGCTTACCAATTGGCGCAAAAACCTCTGGGGTTTACTCCTAAAGCACATTCCACCAGAGGTAGAGCGGCCACTACGGCTTATCTACATGATGTGCCCATGTCTGAGATTTGTAAAGCGGCGACCTGGAGGTCTGTCCATACATTTACCAGACATTACTGTCTTGATTCTGACACTAGAGCAGATACCCAGGTGGGCCAGGCCTCACTGAGGAATCTGTTTAACAGCTGAATTATTTGGCTGTCATGACTTGGTTGGGTCATATACTTCTCATTTACCTGCAGGTGGTTGTTGGGCTTGCTATTCTATTCAGTGCTTATGACTATTGATGAGGATCCCCTGGAAGAGAAGGATAAGTTACTTACCTGTAATCCTAGTTCTCTTCCAGGGGTATCCTCATCAAAGTCATAAGCAACCCACCCGCCTCCCCAGGTAAATGAGATTTTGTACTATTTCAATCTTGTGGTTGAGCCCTGTCTTCAGGGTTATGCAAAGAACAACTGACCTAACTGTCACCCCTGAGGCATGATGGGAAGCCTGGGGTCATGGCTGCCTTAAAGGCACGGTGCCAGTTTTTGTTGAAAATTGTTTCATTTTCTATGCTATTGTTTTGCAATGCAGCCTGAGGGCTAACAATGTCTATTTGCAAGCAATTTTCAGGATTTATGAGTAGTCTACTCATTAAAACACAAAGTTCAAAGGTTATTTGACCTAATGTGTTTTTATTTTGCTTCCTTACTAATTGCATTGTGTGTATGTGCTTACATTGTTCTTAGCCTCCGTTATGGAGCTGCATTGGTATGAGAAAAATGATATATGTGGAGCGAGATATATGTGTATTTTACATATATATTTTTATATTGTTTCCGGGGTCCCGCACATGGGCGGGAATATTCAGTGCTTATGACTTTGATGAGGATACCCCTGGAAGAGAACTAGGATTACAGGTAAGTAACTTATCCATGCAGCCACAAATCTGACATGAGTACTTATTAAAAAGCTGTCCTTTTGAACAGATAATGTGTGTGTGTATATATATATATATATATATTAACCAAGGCACAGATCCCTTCACGTGACTACTGTACTGTTCTAACTGGTACTTCCAAGTGTGATTGGTGCTTGGGTCTCAAGAACAAGTAGAACATGAGCTCCAAGGAGCCTGTTAATAACAATGAAGGATAGTAAAAATGTTTACCAAGTTCATGCAACTCTTTTGGAATTTGTTTTCTGGTATCAATGATGAACATCTATTTTGCCGTTTACCCATCTGACATTTGCTGATGAGACTTTACAATACTGAGATGCCAGAATTGCACCTTGACTCCGATACTATATTTGGAAATTCTTGATTGAAGCTGTTTCTGACTGTGTTTATTATTGCAGCGCTCGGCTTCTTTCGTTTGAGTAGCTTGCTGCTTGATCTGTTGCTTTCCTCTTTCGATGGGACTTTCCACTCCCTTCACTCAACGCCACAGATGAATCATTTCAAGGTAAAAACTAAACCTGGGAGCTTGTTTCTTTGTAGCACTGTACAGCATGCATGTGTATCTGTAGCGGCTTCGTGTTTAAATAAGATATATTTAAATGTGTACAGCATTACAAACTGAGACCAGACTCTTAAGTCCTAGTGCTTCTCACTGCAAAATACCTTTTTCAGTGTTGAATTTCCACATTGGGTACCATAAAAATAATCGGAACTCTGAAAATGGTCCCAACCAGGGGCAGGAGAAAGGACCTATTTTAGTCGTTCACTATCCATTGGTGTTTTGCTCCTGTCATCTCGCTTCCCTCTAAAAAGTTGTGTACTTTTTGTGCAAATACCACTTTGCTACATTGCTTCAATCGATAGTTTGTTAGCATAACAAGAGCTCTCACTACTTTCGCAAAATTTTCGTACAGAAATTTTGCACAAATTCTGTTTAACGCTTGTATTGTTGAGGTTGCGTCAGAGCTAATGGAGGTACATGTTGGCGTTCATAGAAGTGGTTTGCCTTCGGGAGATTTCATTTGGGGTGGCTTATCTGCCAACTTTCCAAGTTGGCCTCTTCACCTGCTGTCAGTTTTTGTTACTCCAGCTTTCAATGACTTACTCTGTTGTGTGCTGTTATGAATCTGGTCTTCATGTTGGCGCCGTTCGCAGCAACAGTGTTTTGCCTTCCTGAGAGTCAGTCACTAAGAGTTTGTACTTTCATTTCTGTTTATAAATGTCCCAGTGAAACTGACTGTCATCTGGCCAATTGCTTCAACTGTCAATGAAGGTATATTTTACTTCACTGTCTTTTACCATTAGTTGAAGATTCCACCAAAGTTTTTTTTCTGGCTTTTCTGAATATTGATTCCCCATAAGCGTTTATAGTTGAGTGTACAAATCTGAGCTGTTACTGCATTTTGTGAACCAAATGCAGTCAGAGTGCAGTGGCTACCTAGGGTGGAATGTCCCTTGGATGTAGATCCATCACCCCATATCAAATTTATTTTCATGTCACTATAATGGAGCAAAGAATGTATTCGAAGTTAATCAAATTAATTTTGATCGAAAGCAGTTGCAGCTTATATTGTGGGTGTAGCACTCAGTGTAGTGGGGAAACTGACAATTGGAGGGCCAGTACTAGTAGAACTGAATACCCTTTGTATTTCAACTCGTAGTCATGCAAGCAGTATTACTGATAACTTCGACTAGTATTACCTGTTCTTATAGTGTACAAGTGCTGTACTGTAAGCAAGGCCACTGGAATTATTAGATTCTGCAGCCATAGCATTTTCCGCATAAGTATACATTATCCACACAATCAAACATCTGCTGCATAATTTTCAGATTTAATAAAAAAATATTGATTTCTAGCTGAAAAGGATCAAAAGTGACTAAACTTGCAGCAACTTGTATTCCCCTGCAGTGGAAGGCCCTTCCCAAAGAAGACTGGTCATCTTTCATTTGCCTATTGCTTTGAGTGTTAAACTGTTATTAATAAGTTGAAACCTTTACTCGGTTTTAAAATGTTTAAAAAAATCATTACAAATAATGCAGTAATATTGTTACGAAATGTGCTGCATCATTTGCCTTTCCTTGCCACGTAATTTAGTTTATCCTGTGACATGATTTGGTCCGTCCCTGTCCATTTGTCACCCTGGCTAGAAGTTACACAGGCACTGGTACCCCTGATGGAACCAGCAGTACAGTGGTAATAGTACGATGGTACTAATTGAGGGGGTTATAGTACCAACCAGCTTAAGTGACAGTGATGCAGGTAGGGAGGTAACATATTTAGCTTTACTACTTGCATGATGTTTGTTAAAGGCTTTTGTTCACTGTTCAGGGCTTAAACTAACCCTGAATTCAACTAATCCCAGTTCAAGGTGAGCTACAGTCTCCATGTATCCATGGCTCTTTGTGGTAATTTGGTAAAGTTCAGGATCTTAACCTGCACAAAAAAATCATACAAAGCTGTTCGAGGTAGTTTAATATCCAAACAATGGGCACTACAATATTTTTAACTAGGTTCTGCCATAACTAAGAAAACCCCAACGAAAAATGGGGCTAACAGTCCTCCTACAATTGTTTGTTTACAATGCTATATTCAGGTGTATCCTAGGTCTTTTCAGCCTTGGCCAGTTTTTCTTCCCCTCCACTTCAAAATGCTGGTTTTTGGTGCAGATTGACAAGGACAGGTTGTGCTTGCTTAGCTGGAGTATGTGCATTTCCCTTTGGCCGATGCGAGCGCATAAGGGGTTAAGCAGTTTTCCGCCTTAGGTTTAAAGTGAGCTCTACAAAATTGTTGTTGTTCCATACAAAAAGATTTGATTAGAACACACATTCTAAAGACGGGACTTGTAGGAGCCATCCTTCTGTCTTCAAAAGCCTTACAACTTTGAAACTGATTCTTCATTGTTTGAGTAGTGTTCTTGAAGCAGAGCTCCGTAAGGTCTTCAGTTCCAGAGGCTGCTCCATCTTCGAGAGTGGTGCGTCAAATTGGTTACAGTATCTGGGAAAGGGCTGTAGATTGAAGCCTGTTTAGTCACCCATCTCTTCCTCTGAAATGGTGATCACAAGCTCCTAAGTTAATACTGAGCTGCACCTCTGTTTCAAGAACTGCAGATCGCTTTTACATAGCAAAATAAGGATTGCAGCCTTACCCCACAGATACTAGTGCAGCTTTTTTCTTTTTTCCTTTTCTGTTAAGATCAAGTAAACGGATAGCACTCGCTCCACTCCTCTTTGGTGGATAGCAGTGGAGATCAGAGTGTGACATTTTACTTTGCTTCTGGTGTCCCACATTGTTACAGTAGGAGCACATCCATGCACACCTCACCAACCAGACCTAAATGTGACCGTTACAAGCTTATTTCTCCAGTATTGGGGTGTCTTTCATAGATTCACATGCTTGAATATTCCCCGTTGTCAATGTGGAAGCCCCACGGTAAATAAAACAGCAATAAAACCAATCTTATATGTATATAAAAACATAATTGCATACATTCTAAAACCATAAATACTCATAAGTACCAAGGTTAGCATTAACACATAAAACTACATTAGAAGAAAAAGGCACTTTCATAGCATATCCATGTCATTATGCTAGTCCAAACTACAGCTAATCAGGCGCAATCACCCTCTAGAACCTTCTCCTCAGAGGCTCAGGCCCTCAGATTTTCTACCGCACGTCGTGTGAAGGGAGTCTCCCTGAGCTCTGCTCAGTTTTTTCTGCTCCTTTTGGATTTCTACAGCTTTTGGGATGTCTTCAAGTAAGAAATCTTTTTCGACCTTGTGCTTCTTGTGTGAAGTTGCGGTTCTCAGAGGACCCTCATAAGAAGTGTATTTACTGCCTCTATCAGAACATGAGGGTAGGCAAGTGTAAAATTTGCAGGACTTTTTCAACCAAGACTCTTAAAGACTGGGAATGGCGTCTCCTTCTGTGGTTGCAGAGGTTGAAGGATAAGGATTCACCTCTTTCTGATGCAGATAGCCTTGCGTCAGAGTTTTCTAGAGCCACTTCCAAGTGTAGCAGTGTGCAGGACTTGCCCTCTCCTTTCCTTAAAAAGAGGAAGCTCAGGTCCCGAAGGCTCCTGCTGTGTCTCCACCTCTTCCTGCTACGCCTACGCCCCCGAGATCTGACTCTCAGGCATCCAAGGCTCTTTCTACGCATGTTTCTGCTAAAAAACGTGCCAAATCATCGACGAGTGACTACAACAGTGACGACAACTTATGCCAGTAGGTCGTCGACGGCGGCTGTGGTGGTGTCTACGGTGGCTGCGTCGACTTCTTCAGCGTCGACTGTGGTGTGTGTAAGCCTCAAAACAGTCTCGTCTACAATTCCCATTTGCTCGTCGACGTCAAAAAAGGGAGTCAAGTAAATAATAGTAATCGGCAGAAGCAGGAAAGCCACTAGGCCAGAACTTCGGGGGAGGGGGGTGGGGGGGGGGCGCGAGGCTAACACTCCCAGCCAGGGCTGGCCCTAACACTGGTTGCACACGGTGCAAAAGTATTTTTTGGTGCCCCAACCCAGTTTACCTCTCCATGAATTCCCTCACTATCACTCACCAACAATGCACCTCATCTCTCTATAGCACCTTTCTGACAAACATTCCATTTTTTTATAGCGCTACTCATAGTTTACTCACACTCATTTCTGTGATCTGCATGGTACACGTTCTTTGTAGCAGACACATTAACGCTCTGCACTGTGTGGTTGACACGAGTGCCCATGTGAGTGCACGGTGAGCGATGCAACAGTGTGAGAGGAGTGGCTGCAGAGTGAGTAAGGTGGCCGTACGAATTTGGGTTCGGGTGCAAGTTCAGAATAGGACGAATGAATGTATGATTACTGTTGGGCTTGTTTGAGTGAGATATATTCAGCAGTGAGGGGGACCGGTTAGTGAAGTGTGACTTGAGTGCAGAATGAGTAGTGTGCTGGTGTGACTGCAGGGTGAGGTAGAGGATGAACAGCGCAAGTGCATTGTGAGTGCCGAGTAATCACTGTGAGTGCCGGGTGAGCAGGTGAATGGTGTGAGTGCATGGTGATCAGTGTGAGTGCATTGTGATCGCTATGAGTGCAGGGTGAGCGTGAAAGTGAAGGGTGAGAATGAGTAGTGAGTTGTCTGAATGCAGGGTGCATTCCCAGACACTTGAAGTAACTCGGCATGTTATTGACAGTGGCGTAGGGTTTAAGATCTAAGTTAAACTATTGCTATTATGGCATTAATCGAAGGTGGAGGAAATAAATAATGTGCTGATGCTGCAACAAACTTCCAGTCCTATGGTTAGGGTTGCCAGCAGATTATTTTGATGGCCCAGTTGGAACAAAAATAAGCAGACACCTAAAGCTGTATTTTAAGCCCTTATATGTGCATACTTCGAACAGCAAATATAAATAGAAAACACTTTCAATTGTGTTCTAGGGCGGCCTGAATGGTCCATGACTGATAATTAAACAGAACAAAGACAGAAAAGTCACATAATGAATGTAAATGTAAATGTAGTTGAGCTTATATAGCGCACAGCTACCCGCAGTGGGTTTCCCGGCGCTTGCTTAGGGAACCCTTCCTGTTATTCCCCTGTGAGATAGCAGGGTATCCACAAGGTGAAAGTCAGGCATCCCGCCGCGAGGGGCCGTTGTGGAGATTAAGCAAGCTATTGCCCAGAGTCGCAGAGTGTGAACCCGTGAGTCGAGGAGGCACCGGGGCGAGAATTATCGAGTCCGTGGAATTTTTAGCCCAAGACCCCGCCGAGGCGGGGAATTGAACCCTGGTCCAGGACCGATCTCAGCTTCCGGGTCTGCTGCCTCTAACCCCTGAGCCACACTTCTCCATGAATACATACTTTTTTATTTATAAATCTATTTAGTGAAGGTCTCTGCAGGCTCTTTAAAAAACACGCACAGGCATTTTACTTTTGGCAACCCTACTTTATATTCATGAAATGCATTCTCACGCTACAGCACTAAATGTGAAATACAAATGTAAGGAATAGGCAGAGTAGGACCCAGGGGGTACTGGAATCAGGAAAAAACACTAAGCCTCTGTAACCAGTTTACAAAGGCATGTAAATAGCCTTTAAAGACTTGTGAAAAACTCTACGGGTGTGCTGGAGATAAGACTCCAGACACTGCCCAGCTGAGGCCCCAGCAGCTCACTGCAGCAGCCCGGGCTGAGACCCAGGACGGGGCAGAGGGGGGCTGAAGCCCTTGGGCCTGAGCAGAAGTGTCAGTGGGAATGCGCGACCCCCTTTGCATCGCTCCACGGCCCCCCTTGGGGGGTCGCACCCCACAGTTTAAAGACCCCTGTTCTAGAGGGTGCTTCCACCTGATTGGCTGTAGTTTGGACTAGCATAATGACATGGATATGCTATGTAAGTGCCTTTTCTTCTAATGTAGTTCTGTGTTAATGCTAACCTTGGTACTTCTGAGTATTTATGGTTTTAGAATGTATGTAATTATGATTTTATAGACATATGATTGGTTTTATTGCTATTTTATTTACTGTGGGGCTCCCACTCCGACGACGGAGAATATTCAAGCATGTGAATCTATGAAAGACACCAATACTGGAGAACCACCGTTTACAGGTAAGTAACAATTGTTCTTTTGTGGTCTTAGTTGGTCAGAAAGCCCTTGTGCCCTCCTCGATACACAGTGCATTTTGTTTTTTTAAATGGTCATTGGCTTTAATACTTTCAGTGAGAATCTCATGATGAACTGGTTGTAAAGTTACTCCATCTTCCAGCAAATGTAGTATTGAGATTTTCATAGACTTTTCTAGGGTGCCATGTCTTACACTTGAGCTCGGCATCTGCACCTCTATCAGGGAATGGTCAGTGGTTTCCCATAGGGTTATGGTCCCTTAACAATTTAAAGATATAAATGCTCATAGCTGCCTGCAGTCACTGCGATTGTGCACTTGTTGCCTAAGAAGTAAGTCTTTGTCGAGCTTCGCCCTCCTCGGGCAACTTCAGTTATGCAGGCTACCAATAAATCTGCAACCTAGTCCTTTCTCGAAACTGCTAAAAGCACTCTCAAAGGAATAAATCTATACATTTTGCAAATATCTGGAAGCATTCCAAAGTTATCTGTTGCATGCCACAATTACATGACATCTATCCTATCTATATATATTTTTTTTTTCACTGAACCATTTTTTCCATTCCAGAAGGACTAAAAAAGGTAAACGCCCCTAAAGTGACATGCAGAATCTGCGAAAGGGTTCTTTCAAGAGGTGATTCGAACAAGAAGTATTCTTGCGGTACAGCAAGTATGATAAAGCACCTCAAGACTCTGCACCACTTCAACCTGGCTCGGGAGGAATGCAGAAGACTTCGAGAGAACCCTCCGCCTGCAGTGGCAAGTACTTCAGCTGCAGCAACATCGCCAGTACATCCGGACATATGTCCAGAATTTGGACAACTGAAAATTCACTGTATTAAATGCAACAAACTACTCTGCTATGGAGAGCAGTCTGTCGATCTAATCCTCGCAGCACAGAAAAATCACCTCTGCAGGATTTTTAAATTTTTTTTTCCTGAAGTTTACGGTTTTGTTTATCCTGTTCTCTTTTTTTAACAAAATTACAAAATCGTTCAAAAAAATACCAAAAAAATAAAAGTTTTTCAGAACTAACTGCTCTTTTAAAAAAAGCTATATTTGTATGACAGTGTGTGAAAGTTTGGTTGAATGTATGCGTAGTGCATAATTGACTGACAGAATGCATTAGTAGTGTATGGTGAATGTATAAGTGCAGAACTATAAGGAAGTGCTGCAGCACGACACTAAGCTCTTTAGCTGTAGTGTGCTGTGGTACTTGCTATCGTGCCACGCGTCTAAACTCACCCGGCCACTGATTCCTTTATTTTTTGGGGGATTTTTTTTGGTTCATGGACTTACTCCGTCTGAATGAACCACTGCGGAGCGCCATCCGTGCTCTTGCCTTAATGTGCAACTCCACTGAGCATAGCGTGCTACGATTACATACACCTAGACCAAGAGGTTGACTGGGGCTACACCTCCGTCTATCCCATGGTAATACCTTGCAATGCTCCCTTGAGAACCTAGACAGTCCTCTGTCAGGCATGTAACATTACCGTCCTGATGATGATCCCACTATTGCTCTGAAAGGGATCGAAACGGCATCGACCAATTGAAAGATTCACACCTTGAACCACTGCATTAAATGTGAGAATTCTGTCATGGATAGCTTTTTAAGTACTCCAATTGATCCAAAGCATCCTTTCTTTTTTGCCTGAAATTCCTTTTTCTGTTTCTATATGTCCTTTGTTTGATGTACCTGGATGCAGGACTGTCCCACTTTATTGTTGGTGGTTTATTTTCTTGAAAACATTTGCATTGCTTAATTAAACGTGTGTGCCCGGGTGGACACCAGTGAATATAGTACTAATTTTGGTCTATATAATTTTTTGTTTTTAAGGACCATTGTTACAAATACAAAGTACGTACCCAGGGTCCTTATTTACCGATTGGGTTCCCTTGTTTTTTTCAAACACGTGGCACTTCTGAAGCACATGGATGCAACATATGTACATAAATATGTTGCAAGTCTATGCTTCCCCCTGCACTGCTGCTTAAACTGTAGCCATGCGGTGACACAGGCACCCTTGCACCATAGTGCAAGGATATCTGTGTCGTGTGGAGTTTGTTTTGTGCAGGAAGACACACCTTCCTGCACAAAAACAATCAGTGAAGGCATTTTTCTCCTTCAATGTATGCTGTGCAATGCAGCATATATTGAAAGAGAAAAAATGAGAAATGAAAACAATTCTCCTTGTTGTGCCTTGCTACACCAATTGGAGGATGGTGTAGCATTCACACACATGTCCAGATTTATGATTTCTGATAAATTGGAGATGTCTTATTCTATTAGTGTTCTGTGCAAACACGCTCAGCAACCCCTATAGAACGCCCCTTCAACGCAAAATGGTGTGTGTCATATTTACGCGGAGAAGAAAAGCTACACAGTGCATTTTCCTCTCGTATATATGAGCGTCTTGCGCTATCACTGTTACAAAAAGTGACATTGTTGGCAAAGGATGCTTCTAAATTTGCCCCATAGTGCTTAGGTATTGGCAGACTGTTACAATAAGAACATATTGCTAGCTGATTGAAAAATTGCATGAGACAGGAGGTTAGCACAGTTTTGCAGCGTGAATCTTTCTGGATTCACTATGCTGTGCATTATTCCGCGGTCTTGTGGTTGGGTCCGGATTCGTAGTCTTTTCTTTGTTTTTTTTTTTTTTTTTCTCTTTGCCCAGGTGGGGGTCGGCGTCACACCCCCTTTGGGTGTATTTCCGGTGACGTCGGCATGCTTCCTGCGGAAGCTCCCACTCTTGGGCGCCATCTTCAGATTCTTTTTTTCCGCGGTCGGGTCTGGATCGTTCCCGTTTGGGCTCCAGACATTTTTGGAGAAAGAAGAAAGAAAATACAGAAAAGACGAGGAGAAGTCATCTGAAGACTCCAGGGGACTTCACCGACGAAAGACAAGCAAAGATAAGGCGTTTTCCATCCAGATCTTCGACGACCGTCGACGAACACGCGACCAGAGAGGCCCTGGACGCTCGAGGATGGACAACACGCCGTTCAAGTTCTGCCGTAACTGCCACCACAAGTACGCGCAGAAGGACCAGCACCCGGTATGCAACCTTTGCCTACCGGTGGACCACGAAAGCGGAGACTGCAACGCCTGTTCCGCCTTCACCCCGAAGACCCTTCGTGTGAGAGAGAGGCAGAGGGTAGCACACGCCGCCCTGCAGGGGAAGGCCCCGACCCCGTCGCTCTACGAGCTGGGGATGTCCTCCGAGGAAGAAGACAACGCTGCCGCCGAAGACGACAGCTACACGGTCGTAGAGACCGATTACACGAAGACTTCTGACAAGGTAGGAGACTCTTCGGCCCCCAAGAACCCGAGAGACTCTGAGTCTCGAAAAATCGAGGGCAAGACCCCGAAAGCGCCGACGCCAAAAAAGGCGGCGTCCGCGACTACTCCCAGGCCCAGCGGATCCTCAGAGAAGGAGTCCCCGGCGCCGAGAGCTGCTGATCAGCAGAAGACGTCGAAAATCGTCCCCGAAAAGGATCGATCGACGAGGGAGAAAGACCCGAAACTGTCGACGACGACCAGAGACCCGATATCCGGTTCGACGTCGAAAACTTCGACTCCGAGAGGCACGGCGACGAGCCATCCGTCGAAGAGAGCGGCGGAACCATCCGACGCGGAACACGCGGACGAGATGGAAAAGAAAAGAAGGCGCCTCGAGGCAGAAATGGAGAACTTCATGCAGCGGAAAAAAGATTTCGACGCAAGGATGAAGGCCTTCACGATCCCTCACAAGACCAAGCCACCAGTGCTGGAGGCGGTCGAGGAGGAAGAAGAAGAGGTCGCCGAAGTCACCGAGCAAGACCAGGACGTCGAGGTGTTCGACGACCAGGAGGAGTACGAGAATCCCCACGAGAGCTACAGCTATGGGGAGGAAGATGAGGGCAGGACAGACACAGAGTCGGCGCCCTATGACCTTCAGGAGGTAGATTACATCGATGTCGACACCGACAGCCCGGAGGAGGTGGTCGACACCTACCCCTCGAGGCCCTCGCCGCCGGACGACATCGGGGCCTACAACGCGGTGATACAATCTGCCGCAGCAGCTTTCAAGCTCAAGCTCGACGAAGAGAAGCAGAAAGCAGACTTCCTTCTGGAAACATTGCTCCCAACACAAACGAGGAGCCAGTTCCTCCCGATGCTCGAGAGCGTCTTGGCTCAGGGGAAGGAAGCTTTCAGGGAGCCCGCAACATGCAAGGCAGTAACTCCCAGAACTGAGAAGAAGTACAAGCATGCCGCAAAGGACCCGGCCTACATTCAGGGCACGGTCTCCGCAGACTCCATTATCACGGCCACAGCAAGGAGGAGGGCTAACGTACCCACTACCTCGGGCCCGCCACCGGATAAAGAGAGCAAAAGGATGGATCTGGTGGGCAGAAGGATCGAACGGAATGCCGCGACCCACTGGCGCATGGCTAATTCCAACGCCCTGGTAAACAGACACATGTACCAAATCATGGAGGGACTGGGGCAGTTGGTGAAGGACTTGCCCCAGGATGCCAAGCAGAAAGCCGAAAAGCTAATTGAAGAGGGGAAGAATGCTGCAAATTCTTGCCTTAAGACGGCCCTGGATGGGGCAGACACCGCCAGCAGGCTCATGATGATGGGCGTCACGGAAAGGAGACACGCCTGGCTCAGGATATCCGGTTTCAAACCGGAGGTGCAACACAGCATCCTGAACACACCATTCAACGGCAGTACGCTTTTCGGACAAACAGTTGATGAGCAACTCAGCCAACTTAAGAAGGATAACGAAACAGCAAGATCCATGGGAGCATTGCAGTTCAGAGGGAACAAGAGGGGCACCCCGTCACGGAGGCCCGGCGGAAGAGGCGGAAACCAGCCAGGTACATCACACCAGGCTTTCCAGCAAACGCACCAGGCAGACTCGCAGGGTCAGCAGGGCCATCAGAAACAGCCCTGGCAGTACCAACAAAGAGGCCAGTCCTTTCGAGGGAGAAATGGACGGGGACAAAATAGAAGAGGGGGCCAGCAGCCCACCTCCAAGTGACTTCAAAAAAATCCGTGTGCCCACCCACAAAAAAGATCCCAGGGGGCAGCACGTACAGATGGGTCAAGACAAACTAGACACCTACGACCACAGGACACCAGTGGGAGGAAGATTAAGATTCCACCTCCAGGAGTGGAGAGGAATCACATCAGACAAATGGATCCTCAACATTATCCAATTCGGATACTGCATAGAGTTGGAGGCGAGGCCAACAAACAGAAAACCAAGAAGAAAGCCGCTAGCAAGCAAGCAGCTGCAGTGCCTTCAGGAAGAAGCAAAAGAACTCCTGCAGAAGCAGGCCATAGAAAGGGTACCCTTCAAGGAAAGAAACACAGGAGTATACTCAACATACTTCCTGGTACCAAAAGTAGACGAGACAATGAGGCCCATTCTCGATTTACGGTTCGTGAACAAATTCATAAGAACGCAAAAATTCAAAATGACCTCCCTGCAAGAGGTGCTCCCACAGTTGCAGACCGGGGACTTCATGGTCACTATAGACCTCAAAGACGCATACCTGCACATCCCAATGAACAGGAAGCACAAGCACATGCTCAGGTTCACCGTCGGAGAAAGCCACTACCAGTTCACGACACTGGCCTTCGGTCTAAAATCGGCACCAAGAGTTTTCACAAAGTGCCTCGCAGCAGTCGCAGCGCACCTAAGAAGGCAGGGAATACATGTATACCCTTACCTGGACGACTGGCTGGTGAAAGCAAACTCATACCAGAAATGCAAGCTGCACGCACATACAGTGACCAGCACGCTCATAAACCTGGGGTTCTCCATCCATTGGAAGAAATCATCAATGGAGCCGGAACAAGTGAAGATCTTCCTGGGAGCACAGATCAACACCTTACAGGGCAAGGTGTTCCCCAGCGAGAAGAGGGCGAGGGCGCTGGTGAAGGAAACTCGCCTCTACCGGAAGGGACAAGCTCGGACAGTGAGGACGGCGAGCAAGATCATGGGGATGATGGCATCATGCATCCACCTGGTACCGAATGTACGACTCCACATGAGACCCATTCAAGAATGGCTACAGGAGCAATGGTCACAAGCTACAGGCAGTTGGGAGGATCTAGTGGTTGTAACGCACGCAGTGCAGAAGGAGATGACATGGTGGACCATGGAGAACATAGCAAGGGGAAAGCCTCTAACGCCCCCAACGCCAACAGTGACCATCACCACAGACGCATCCCTGAAGGGATGGGGCGCTCACATGGAGGAGCTCAAGGTGAGGGGACTGTGGACACCGACGGATGCCACAAAGCACATCAATTACTTAGAATTGAAGACAATCTTCCTTGCACTGAAGGCCTTTCAAACAAGACTGTACAAGCACAGGGTATTGATACAAACAGACAACACCACTGCGATGTTCTACATCAACAAGCAGGGGGGCACACAGTCCGCACCGCTTTCAACGCTGGCGCAGGAGATATGGAGATGGGCCATCCCTCTCAAGATAGACCTGCTAGCCATACACCTACCAGGGAAGGACAACATACAAGCCGATTGGCTCAGCAGGCAGACATCGGCATCCCACGAGTGGGAGCTCAATGCTCAGGAGACAAGATACCTGTTCGACAGGTGGGGGACACCATCGGTGGACCTGTTTGCCACACGCCAGAATGCAAAATGCCAAAACTTCGCATCCAGGCAGCCCGAGGAGGGGACACTGGGGAATGCCCTATGGATAGATTGGTCAAGGACATTTGCCTACGCCTTTCCCCCGATACCACTGATGCACAGAGTACTGAGCAAGTGCAGAGCGAGCAACATGACACTGATACTGGTCGCACCGCAGTGGGCGAGGCAGACCTGGTACTCGCAGATCATGGAGATGACACAGTGTGCACCCCACAGATTCAGCAGGAGGAAAGATCTACTGTCCATGCAGAACGGAGAGGTACTGCATCCAGAGCCAGAGAGCATGAGCCTAGTAGCGTGGCTCCTGAGGACATAGAGTTCGCACATTTGAGACTACCAGAAAGCACCCTGAGGGTACTTCGGGAGGCACGAAGGCCCAGCACTCGAAAGTGCTACGTTGCGAAATGGAAAAGATTCACAATATGGTGCAGACAGGAAAGACTCCACAATAAGATGAAGAGGGACTCCACAGTGCTAAGGTACCTGACGCACTTACTGGAGAAGAACCTTAGCTCATCCTCGTTAAGAGTTCACTTGGCAGCGATAGTAGCCTACACAAGGGGAGAAACGTGCAGGAGCTTCTTCACATCACAGGTGGTGAAGAGATTCCTAGAAGGAGCGAAAAGGATCGCACCACCCAAGCGGGTGCCGCCACCTGCATGGAACTTGAACACAGTCCTAACGGAACTCATGAAAGAGCCCTTTGAACCACTTCACAAGGCCTCCCTAAAGATGCTAACTATGAAAACAGCCTTCCTGGTTGCGATAACGTCCTTACGCAGAGTAAGCGAGCTTCAAGCGCTGACGCTACAAGAACCATACATACAAATACACAACGATAGAGTTGTGATGAGGACTGACCCACACTTCATGCCGAAGGTGGTATCCAATTTTCACATGAACCAGTCTATACAGATACCGAGTTTTTTCCAAAAACCCACAACCAGCGCAGAGAGAGCTCTGCACACCCTGGACGCCAGAAGGGCAGTCATGCACTACATTGAAAGGACAAAGGGGCACAGGAAAACGAAACAGTTTTTTGTGTCCTTCGCAAACAGCTTCATGGGCAAAGCAGTAACCAAAAGGACCATTGCACGATGGATCGCACAAACAATCCAACTCTGCCACAAACGGGCAGGACAGGAACTGGCTGAGGGGACACGTGCCCACTCCACCAGGAAGAAGGGCGCTACAATAGCCTTCCTGGCTAACACACCCATAGAGGACATATGCCTGGCGGCAACATGGGCTTCGGTGCACACGTTCACGAAGCACTACTGTGTGGACATACAAATGAACAAGGAAGCTCAAGTGGGACAGAAGGTGCTACAGCACATATTCAACACCCAACGCTCATCTTCCACCCAGCCGCCACAGAGATGAGAAACCGCTACAAAATCTATGCACAGCATAGTGAATCCAGAAAGATTCACGCTGCAAAACGAATAGTTTTCTTACCTGTCGGTGTAGTTTTGCAGCTTGAAGATCTTTCTGGATTCACTAGCGAACCCACCCACCTCCGCCAGAAAGATGAGGCTGGAGAGAGAAGAGGTGGTTAACTAAAGAATAGACTTTGAAAATACAAAGCGGTAAATACAAACTAAGAAGAACATTGCCATTACTTCGGAAACGAAAGAAACACGGAAAAAAAGAACCCGAAGATGGCGCCCAAGAGTGGGAGCTTCCGCAGGAAGCATGCCGACGTCACCGGAAATACACCCAAAGGGGGTGTGACGCCGACGCCCACCTGGGCAAAGAGAAAAAAAAAAAAAAAAACAAAGAAAAGACTACGAATCCGGACCCAACCACAAGACCGCGGAATAATGCACAGCATAGTGAATCCAGAAAGATCTTCAAGCTGCAAAACTACACCGACAGGTAAGAAAACTATTCGTTATCTCTCCAAAGATGCTCTAAGAAGTTATGAACCAATCAAATCTTTTTTTTTTTCTGGTCACATGGTATCCTATGACAGACATTCCAAAACTACATAGATATAAACTGAGTATTTTGAAGACTATTAATACTTTGTAGCTTCTTGCAGCTGTGCATGCATAGTATATAAAGAAATTGACTTTTACTAGGGTTAGTGGCTAGGCCATTCCTTAACTATGACTAAGTAGAGTAATTTCAGTACTGCAAAGAGAGAACAAGATACATTTATAAGTACTTAGGTTTTGCAGCGTGACTCTTTCTGGATTCACTATGCTGTGCATTATTCCACGGTCTAGTGGTTGGGTCCGGAATCGTAGTCCTTTCTTTTTTTTTTTTTTTTTTCGTTGCCCAGGTGGACGTCGACGTCTCACCTTTGGGCACCATCTTCAAAAAAATTTTCCGCCGTTGGGTCTGGATCGTCAGAGAGGCTCCAGAGATTTTGGAGAAAAGAAGAGGAAGATTGGAGAAGATACTGAGGAACGAGATCACCAAGCCGGGACGACAAAGGAGGAGGAGAACTTCGAGATCTTCGACGTCCAACTGAGAATGCGCACACAGGGGGCCCCCTGAGCGCAGGAATGGACAAAACACCTTTTAAATTCTGCCTTAACTGCCACCACAAATATACGCAGAAGGACCAGCACCCGGTCTGCAACCTCTGCTTGCCGGTCGATTGCGAGAGCAAGGATTGCAACGCCTGCTCCGCCTTCACCCCGAAGACACTCTGGGTTAGAGAGAGACAGAGGAGAGCCAACTACACCATGCAAGGCAAAGGTCAATCTCCTTCGCTTTGGGACCTGGGCCTCTCCAACGATGAAAAGGACCACATCGCCGAGGGGCCAGATGACTACACGGTCGTAGAGACCGATAAGAAAACATCTAAAGAGGTAGGAGAGACGTCGACCCCCTAAAACCCCGAAAGACTCAAAACTGAGTCACTCTAGAAAAACAGGGTCTAAGTTCTCGAAGGGATCACTGGCGCCGAGAATCTCGACGGCCGCAGCTGCATCCAAGGACAAACAGCCGAGGGGTTCCTTCGAAAAGGACTCCCAGGCGGCAAAAAGCCAAGGTCGTCGAAGCATGTCCCCAAAAAGGACCGTTCGAAGGAGAAGGACCTGAAGGTCGCTTCGACGTAGACTACTTAGTCGAACAGATCGGCCGAAACGCTAGACGCTGAGCATGCGGCCGAGATGGAGAGGAAGAGAAGGCTCGAGGCCAAAACAGAGAACATCCTGCAAAGGAAGAGAGTTTGAGAAAATTAAGAGGTTCACTATTCCATCGAAACCGCGGACGACAATCGTCTATATAAAAGAGGAAGAGTAGTTTGACGCCAACGAGCTGCCAAACTCCAGACCCCTAGGAACACCTAGAGGAAGAGGGCCTATACTACAAGGAAGAAGGAGACTATGACCAGCGCACGACTTTCGGCTCGGCATCCTCTGACACAGGACCTGGAATGGCAGGACCTCTACTCCGAAAACCCGGAAGAGCCCGTGGAGACTTATCCTTCGAGGCCTTCGCCACCAGATGACATTGGGGCCTATAACATGGTCATTAGGAACGCGGCAGCGGCTTATGGAGTCAAACTGGAGGAGGAAAAACCAAAAGCATGTTTCCTCTTAGAGACCCTGCTCCCCACTCAAAGAGTCCGTTCCTCCCCATGCTCCCGAGTGTCATGGACTAAGGGAGGGAGGCGTTCAAAGACCCAGTGACCTGCAGGTCTGTCACACCAAGGATGGAGAAAAAGTACAAACACTCTTCTCAAGATCCTCCCTACATCCAGGGATCCGTCACAGCGCACTCCATTATTGCGGCAACAGCCAGGAAGAGGGCAAATGTCCCTACAACATCAGGCCCACCACCAGACAACAAGTAGGCGGATGGACCTAACTGGCAGGAAAATGGAGAGAAATGCAGCGGTACACTGGCGCATGGCGAAATCCAATGCCCTGTTGAACAGACACCAGTACCAGCATTGGGACGAGATGGGACAACTGCTCAAGCACCTCCCCGATGAATACCAGCAAAGGGCATCACACCTGGTGGAGGAAGGAAAAAATATAGCAAATGCTTGCCTGAAAACAGCCTTGGATGGGGCTAACACTTCCAGCAGACTTATGATAGGAATGCCAGAAAGAAGGCAGGCCTGGCTCAGGATCTCAGGCTTCAAGCCGGAAGTACAGAACAACATTCTGAGCACTCCTTTCAACGGGGAGACACTTCGGGGGAACCGGTGGATGAAAAACTCACCCAGCTCAAGAAAGAAAATGAAACTGCAAGGTCCATGAGACAGGTTACCCCGACACAGAGGCCAAACGGATGTGGAGGAAACCAGCCGGGAACCTCACACCAGACATTCCAGCAGGCACACCAAAGCGACAATCAATCGCAGCAGGGACAGCAAAAGCAATCCTGGCAATACCAGCCTCGGGGCCAGTCCTTTCGCTGGGAGGGCGAATGGACGAGGGCAAAGAGGAGGGGGCCAGCAACCCACCTCAAAGTGACTCCGTCACGCAAAGCGTGCTCACCCACACAACCCCTCAGAGGGTGGAGCACAACAAGGTCAACCAGAGGGGGTTGCACGGACAAAACATCGACAAACATGCAACACCAGTAGGAGGCAGGCTAAGACACTTCTTCCAGGAGTGGAAGAAGAAAACTACAGACAAATGGATACTAAACATCATACAGTTCAGATGCTGCATGGAACTGGAAGAGAAACCTCCAAACAGAAAACCAAAAAGGAGGGTGCATTCAGGGAAAGAGGTTGCGCTACTGCTAGAGGAATCACAAGAGCTCCTCAAAGGAGGCCATCAAGCCAGTTTCTTTCAGAGAAAGGAACAAGGGGGTGTACTCAAACTATTTCCTAGTACCAAAAGTGGACGAAACGCTAAGACCCATCCTGGATCGAAGAAGGTTCCTAAACAAGTACATAAAGACAAAAAAATTCAAAATGACATCCCTACAAGAGGTCATTCCTCAGATAAGGGACGGAGACTTCATGTCCACCACAGACCTCAAAGATGCCTACCTGCACATTCCCATGAACAGGCAGCACAAACATCTACTAAGATTTACCATCCACAAAGAACACTACCTGTTCCCAGCCCTAGCCTTCGGACTGAAATCCGCACAATGGGTGTTCACCAAATGTTTCGCAGCAGTGGCAGCGTACTGCGCAGGGAAGGGATTCATGTATACCCTTACCTCGGCGACTGGCTAATAAAAGCAAGTTCACACAAGACATGCAAGGAACACGCACAACTGGTCACAGAAAAACTGACAGACCTGGGATTCTCCATACAATGGAACCAGAGCAAGTGAAGATCTTCCTGGGTGCACAGATCAACACCATACAGCGCAAGGTGTTCCCCAGCGACAAGAGAACACTGGCCCTGCTGAAGGAGAACCGCCACTACCAGAAGGGGCGAGCTCTGACAGGACAGCGAGCAAGATCATGGGGATGGCGTCCTGCATACACCTGGTCCCCCAATATATGGCTACACATGAGACCATTCCAGGAATGGCTGTAACAATGGTCACAAGCTACAGGAAGTTGGGAAGATCTAGTGGTTGTAACACACGCAGTACAGGAGGAGATGACCTGGTGGAACAGGGGAAACCTACCAAAGGGGAAACCTTTAACACCACCAACCCCAACGGTGACCATCACCACAGACGCATCCCAGATGGGATGGGGAGCACACATGAACAAACTCAAGGTGAGGGGTCTGTGGACCCCAGCAGATGCGGTCAGACACATCCACTACCTGGAACTAAAGACAGTGTTCCTCGCCCTGAAGGCATTCCAGAAACCTCTATACAGCCAGAGTGTTGATACAAACAGACAACACAACAACGATGTTCTACATCAACAAACAGGGAGGAATACAATCAGTCGCACTATCCAACCTAGCGCAGGAAATATGGAGATGGGCCATCCCTCTCAAAATAGACCTGCTTGCCCTACATCTACAAGGGAAGTACAATGTGGAAGCAGACTGGCTCAGCAGACAGACTTCAGCATCCTACAAGTGGGAGCTCAATGCACAAGAAACACAAAAGCTATTCATGAGGTGGGGAACACAGACAATAGACCTATTTGTGACACACCAGAATGCAAAATGCTGATACTTAGCATCCAGGCAACCAGGGGAATGCCCTATGGATAACCTGGTCGAAAACATTTGCCTACGCTTTTCCCCCTGATACCACTGATACACAGGGAGCTCAACAAGTGCAGAACCAGCAACATGACACTGATCCTGGTGGCACCTCAGTGGGCAAGACAGACCTGGTACTCACAAATAATGGAAATGGCACAGGGACCACTCAAGTTCGGGAAAAGAAAGGACTTCCTCTCCATTCAAAACGGAGAAGTACTACACCCAGAGCCAGAGAGCCTCAGCCTAGCGGCATGGCTCCTGAAGACCTAGTTTGCACACCTAAGGCTACCTGAGAGCACCCTGCGGGTGCTACGGGAGGCAAGGAGACCTACCACACGAAAGTGCTATGTGGCAAAATGGAAGAAGTTCACACAATGGTGCAGCAAGAAGAAACTACACAAGAAGATGACAAAGGAATCAATGGTGCTAAGAGATCTCACGCACCTGCTGAATGCTAAACTAAGTTCATCCTCGCTAAGAGTGCACCAAGCAGCGATAGTAGCCTACACAAGAGGACAGGAAAGAGCTTTACATCTCCAGTAGTAGAGATTCCTGGAAGGGGCAAAAAGGATCGCACCACCTAAGAGGATGCCGCCACTGGCATGGAACCTTAATTTAGTCCTAACAGAGCTTATGAAAGCGCCTTTTGAACCCATCCATAAGGCATTCCTACAAATGCTAACATTGAAGACCGTCTTTCTGATGGCGATCACCTCGCTGCGAAGGGTAAGCGAGCTGCAAGCGCTAACACTGCAAGAACCCTACAATCAAATACATAATGATAGGGTGGTAATGAGAACTGACCCACACTTTATGCCAACGGTGTCTGAACCAGACAGTACAAATACCAAGTTTCTTTCAGAAACAATTCACAAGCGCTGAAAGGGCACTGCACACTCTGGACGCTAGAAGAGCAGTGATTCATTACATGGAAAGAACTAAGGAGCACAGAAAAACAAAGCAGTTCTTTGTGTCCTTCGCAAGCAGTTTCCTGGGTAGACCAGTGACAAAAGGCACCATCGCAGGATGGATCGCACAAACTATCCAATTCTGCGACACACTAGCAGGCCAAGAACTAGCAGAGGGGGCACGAGCCCATTCTACCAGAAAGGAAGCAACAATAGCCTTCCTGGCTAACACACCCATTTAAGACATCTGCCTGGCGGCAACATGGGCTTCAGTGCACACGTTCACTAAGCACTACTGTGTGGATGTACAAATGAACAAGGAAGCACAAGTAGGACAGAAAGTGCTTCAACATATATTCAACAACCAACGCTCATCTTCCACCCAGCCGCCACAAACATAAACCGCTACAAAATCCATGCACAGCATAGTGAACCCACAAAGATTCACGCTGCAAAATGAATAGTTTCTTCTGTCGGTGTAGTTTTGCAGCTTGAAGATCTTTCTGGATTCACTAGCGAACCCCCCCACCTCCACCAGAAAGATGAGACGGGAGAAGGTGGAAATACAAGGAATAAGATACAAAAGGACACTTTAAGAGACAAAGTGGAAAATCATTTCCTTTAAGGAAGAACTTGAAAACCTTGCCAAGGATTCACGAACCGAACACAAAAACAAGAAAAAAGAATCCGAAGATGACGTCCAAAGGTGGGAGCTTCCGCAGGAAGCATGCCAACGTCATACGAAAATATGATGCGGGTGCTGCTCAATGACTGAAGATAGACTAGTGTCGGCCTCACTTGAGTGAAGCCCGCCTCCCTCAGAATGGGCAGCAAATATTTCTTATGTACAAAAAAAGCCCGCAAAACAAAGTACATTGTGTCTTGAGTTGAGAATTTATCACAAATGCAAGGTGTGGATAGCTGCCCAAATAAAAGTGAATCTGATTAAATCTAAACTTAATCAATGTGAAGTGGCCTTGTGACAATCCTAAGATATGGCTCGAGTGAGGTGGAACATATAGTGTGATCTAACTGGGTTTCAGCAATTCTCTTTCCTCACGTACTAGTCTGGCCCCCTCCTTAAATTGCTTTTTTAACAGGTCCACGTCCTCCTTTCTAATGCAAGATGGTGATAGGAAAAGTTCCGGGCGTCCCAGCTGTTCAAAAGTCTTTCTCAAATAAGCCAGCCAGGGCACTTTTTTAGAGCGATCTAGGGACATGACGTCAGTTAAAATCGCGTGGTTAAGGGTTAGTTCCTTATTAAGCCAAATCTTTAGCCAGAATATTAACGGTGCCAAATTAAGCCTATCG
Source organism: Lissotriton helveticus (assembly GCF_964261635.1). Classification (NCBI taxonomy): domain Eukaryota; kingdom Metazoa; phylum Chordata; class Amphibia; order Caudata; family Salamandridae; genus Lissotriton; species Lissotriton helveticus. The sequence goes on from NC_136063.1 coordinate 582,443,359, forward strand.
GTGACCTAGTCCAAGCCCACCTCCGCATGGATCGAAAGTCGGGGTGGACTGGGGAACGGACAACAAGGAACGCAAGAACCTGTTTTCCGCCCTCTGGATTGATTCGCGATGTACATAGCCCCATAAGGCTGAACCATACATCGCGATTGAAATACATTTTGAATTATAGACTTTTAACAGGGCCTCCATCGGCCTAGCCCCCAACCTTTTTGTGAACCCCAAAAGTGCTGCGGTTGATCTAGCCACAGATAGGCTCTTTACCCAGAAGGATTGCCCACAATTTGGCCCTATTCACCAGGTCGAAAGCCGAGGAGAGGTCCATAAAGGCCAAAAATAACAAGATTGCGCACACTGTCTCAGGAAGCGCAGGTGATCTGGAACTGGCTGTTGGCCAGGGGACTGACGATAATGGCGACACATCTGCCAGGTGTGCAGAATGCTAAGGCAGACGCGCTCAGCAGGCTCGTTCAAGAAAACCACAAATGGGTCTTAAACGACGTGTTAAGAGGCATCTTCACAAGATGGGGCACTCCAGAAATCGATCTGTTTGCCACCGCAGAAAACAGCAAATGCCGAGACTTCGCCTCCAGCTTTTACCAACCGGGGATGCTGGGGAATTTACTGTGGATTAACTGGTCGAACCGCTTTCTCTGTTTTTCCACCCATTCCCCTGATCCCAGCGTTGCTGATCAAGCTGTCCCAATCCAGGGCCAGGATGATCCTCATCGCTCCGGAATGGCGTGGACAGGGGTGGTTCACCGACCTCCTCCACCGGTCTCTCCTGCCGCATCTTTGGCTTCCGTGTTGGCTGGACCTTCTCACGGAGTTCGGAGGGCAGATGGTGCAACCCAGCCTCGTGTCGTTGAGTTTGGCAGCATGGCTTCTGAACTAGTGCAGTATGGACATTTAAATCTGCCTCAGAACTGCATGGAAATTTTAAAGGAGGCAAAGAGACTCTCATACGAGGACTTCCTACGCATACAAGTGGAAGAGGTTCTGCATTTCATGCGCTTCTAAGGATGCTGATCCCACATCCTGCAAGGAGGATGTCATCCTTCCGAACTTGCTGCATTTGGCTCAATCTGGCCTTAATTTTCATTCTATTAAGGTTCACCTTGTAGCTTTAACTTCGTATAGGAAATGCCCTTCACAAACTTCCTTTTTCCAAATCCCTGTTATCAAAGATTTTCTGGAAGGTTTGAAGGTGTTTCCTCCCATTAGGCGTCCTTCACCTCCGTGGGAGCATAATGTGGTGCTGTCTAGGTTGATGAAGGAGCCTTTTGAGCGTATTCATAAGGCTTCTCTACAACATCTATCCTGGAAGGCAGCTTTCCTTGTGGCTATAACATTGGCTTGCAGGGTGAGTGAGATCCAGGCCCTGTGTTGCCAAGAGTCCTATACTGTTTCATGCATCTAGGGTTGTCATGGGGACTCGCCCAAATTTTCTCCCTAAGGTGATCTCTGATTTTCATGTGAATCAAACAATAACTTTACCAACGTTTTTTCAACATCCTTCCTCTCCGGCCGAGGGGTCCCTTCATTATCTTGATGTGAGAAGGGTGTTGAAATTTTACTTAGATAAGACAAAAGAGATTCGTAGATCAGATCAGTTTGTTAATTATGGATCGGTCAGGACTGGTCTTGCCACCTCCAAACAGTCCATTTCTAGATGGATTGTGTCCTGTATCTTAACTGTGTTACCAGAAGGCTAACAAGACTCTAGGGGGTGAGCCTAAGGCTCACTCAACCAGGGGCAAGGCGGCTACAGCGGCTTTGCTACATAATGTTCCCATTGCAGACATCTGTAGGGCTGCCACTTGGAAGTCTGTCCATACCTTTGCTAAACACTACTGCCTGGACTCTGATGCCAGGGCAGATGCTCAGGTTGGGCAGACTTTGCTGAGAAATGTATTTGCACAGTAGTAGTTTTGTGTGTTTCCTCCACCGCTGGGTTTGTTTGGGATGGCCTTGCCATTCTATTCCCAGATTATGACTATACACAGAGATCCCCCTACTACAGAAGGAGTAGTTTCTTACCTGTAACTCCAGTTCTGTAGTAGGGGTATTTCTGTTATAGTCATAGGCGACCCGCCCTCCTCCCCAGTGGATGAAACGATGATGTCCTGAAGGCTACAGGCCTGGCTTTATACACCTTTAAAAAGAACTGAAATGAACTAGCCTTGGGATTTGTATCATAGGATACCGAGGGTCTCTGGAGGGTGTACCTTAAAGGCATGGTATCCCTTATCCAGACACATAATGGCAGCCTATGGGGCTTGTCTGTCCAACCCTTCCTCTCTATCATGACAAAGGATGTTTGTGAAGGGGAGTTTCTCTATGTGTGAAACTTAGCAAAATGTGTAAATTTCAATATTATTTGGCTATCCTTTTTCACTTCAGGATGAAGTGCTGGCCAGTGTAGCCTTGTTAATTTCAGGCTGCATTATTTGTCTTTGATTTTCTCTTAAGTACCTATGCAGGACTGCAGAAGAGGACAATTTAAGAGACTATTTCAATTGCTCCGGGGTCCACGCACATGGGCGGGACTATTCACAGATTATGATAACATAGATACTCCTACTACAAAACTAGAGTTACAGGTAAGAAACTACTACATTTCTCACAACATAACATAATTTTAACATTATATAAATTCTTTTCTTTGCCTTTTTGGCTGTTTTCAGAATATTTTGAATTTTACTACAAACAGTGGTTTCAATGTTACTAATCACCTAACAGCGGGCAAAATAACAATCAATAAGCTTGTTCAAAAAAAAGTGCGTCTAAAATAATATACTCAACTATTTTTGAACATTCTATCAAAACTACATCCTTAATTACATACCATTTAATACAAATCACATATATAAAATACTTACTTCTAAGAGAATTTTCTTACTTGAATATGAAAACTCAAATAATAATTAAATTAAGATTTTATTTTTTTCAATTTCTGTACACTATAAATGATCTTTATAAATATATGCTGTGAGAATGTGCAACAGAAAATCCTTAGTTAAAATTTATAACTTTCCTCTAGGCCAAATGGTATTGCTGAAATCCTTTAAACTGAATTGTCCAATAATAATCGTATTAATACTTTTTAACATATTCCTAATAGGCTGAATTATGTTCCTAAAACTTTGGCTTTAAAAATATTAGGTAGGAATTTGGTAATTCGTAAGGCAAACGTTTAAAAACCAATTGAGCGTCATTACAATATGTCCATCCTTTATCGCATTTTAAATAGGCAGTGTATTGTCCAGATGTTGTAGAAGGACCATCATGGAAAATTATTGCTACTGCTACAAAAGTTCTTCCTGATATTGATAGTTGACTTGCTACAAAATGTTTTATTAACCTGATGCGTGCGGGCGGAATTCCGCTCGTACGCTGAGAATTTGTAAAGTGCACTTTACATGACGAGCTGGGCTAGTCATGAGCGTGCGAGGAGGCTACCTCATGACGAGCCCAGCTCGTCATCAGCGTCGAAGGGGTTAAAGTTTCCGATTTTCTTCCATCAGATGTACAACGTTGCATCATTAAAATTATATATTGTCCATATCTTTGTAAAAATGTTGATGACATTTCTGATTTGCATTGGCTACATGTTTTGATTGCTGCTTTAACTAGTTTAATTTTCACATTGATGTTCCCATTTATAACCAAGGCCAAAACCATTTTCAATTTCTATTCCTTCATTTTCCAATACTGCAAGCATATACAATAGAATTTCCTGAGCATTGTTGGATATTCTGCGTAAATTGTGTAGAACCAGAAGATATATCCAAAAGATTACGAATATCAAACGCTTTGCAATTTACTTTTATCAGTTCTTAATTTTTCATAAATGCAATGCAACAAGGAACAAAATCTTTTTTCCCCCGATTCTTCATAATTTGCTGTTGCCAACTTTCTAGAAAAAAAACATTGACCACTACATTAGCATAGCAGTTGATACCTGAACTATTTTCAAACTGATAACCAACAATCTCAAGTGTCCTTTTTCTTTTTTGCTTGCAATCTCAACATTATCTTGATTTTTTTTCCTTCTCTATAACTTCACTACAGATTCTCATAACTTCTTTTTCGACCTACCACACGCTTTTCAAACAAAGGATATTGACCTAAATTGGGAGCTTACGCTCTTCTTAACCTATTATACTCTTTTACACAGTTTACATCTGCAGTAATCTTTGACTCCTCAAAGTCAATCAAAAACAAACCAGATAAAGTTCTGACTCTGGACACAGCAACATATGCCATACCCTCTTTAAACAGTACTTCCGAGGGGGCGTGGCCTGGGCGTCAAGATGGCGGACACACTCTAAGAGTGCTCTGGACCCCCATCTGCCGGCTATCCGCCTTGAACAGCTGCCATCGAGCTGGGGGGTCCTGTGAATCCAGACCCTCATCTCTAACCTGCGTCGTTTGGTGCCCGGACCATCTTTCTGGGGGCCTGGGGACACCCCGGGCGGCCTGTTCTTCCCGGGCCGCGAGGCCCTCCTCAAAATGGCGGCCCCCATCGGAGCGGCCGCGGCGGCTCGGACCTGGAGGCTCTGATCTGTGATTCCTGCGGGTCCCTTGATTCTCCTGGCTCCTGCATGGGCGGACCCGCTGCGGCACCCGGCTTCCCCCGCTGGGACCATCACACGGGGGCCGAGGCTTTCTCCGGAGCTGCGGAGCCTGCTCCATCTGGTGCTGCGGAGCAGCGGGGTCTCCCGGGTTGCGGTGCTGGGGAGGTCCCGGCGGCCCTGAGCCTGGGCCCTGAGGAGGCGAGAGAGCCCTGTGAGCCTGCGCCAAACTTGCCCTGATGCCGCTCTGTGGAGGAGCCTGCCCCTGATTTTGTTACCGAGGGTGGTTGAATTACGGAAGATGCGAGTGGAGGGGAACAGGCGCAGTTTGCTCAAAGGTAATAAGATGGGCGTGGTTAAGGAGTTGAAAACCCACAGGTTTGAGCGGGAGAATGACTGCATAACATTTTGAAAGTGGAGTTGGGAGAAACATGTTCGAGGTTGAACAGTTAAGAAAGGTATGACCATATACTGGGACCCGATGAGAAGAACCATAGTCACCGTGTGGGTTGATAGTATAAACTGGTATTTAGAGCACAACTATTAGGAACAGCACAACTCACTCAACTGATTCAGTAACTAAGTTTGATGGCGTTTAAAAGTGCTTGTAGAGGGAATATGCTGTTTATGAGAAGATCAATGTGGTTTATAAGGGGGCATTGTTATAATGGCTCGGCGATGCATTTTTGAAATGTGGGGACAAATATATGGCATTAATTGCAATATATTTGATTTTAATTTCACAGATACGAACCCCTGACGAAGAGCCGCAAAGGCTTGAAATGCATTGGGTTATTTATTCGTATTTTCAAAACAAGGGATTTTAACATGCTGTATTAAAGGCGATTGGGCATTATACATGCACTTTTTCCTCTTTTTTTGTTTAGTTCCTCCTCTCCACCATGGCACTAATCTGTCAAACCAATGGTCCGGGAAGAGTGGCATATGGTGAGTCTGACATGCTGTCTCAGTCAAAGACTGTTGGGGGTATATTCGATATACGGATCCGCCAAAACCCTTCAGCTTTGTCGTTCACCCATTTGATCTTTATACCCTGTATCATTTTAGACAGATATTTACCATTAGCCAGTTACCACCATTGCTTGTATCACCAATTCGCCTAGGAAGAGGACGAAGATGTTATAGCTGAAAAAGTGTATCATGGCTTCGTAATCATTGGAACTGGGGGAAAAAAACAAAAAAAAAACCCAGCTCAAACTATTGAGACCAATCGAGTTTCTGCCAAAAAGCTCTTATCTGGTTTACCGGCCCTGGAAAGATCCATTTTTGATATTTGTAACATGGAAGAACACCAATCGTGTAACATCGGAGGAGAAGCCTCTTTCCATGGCTTGCAGATTTCTCGTCGGGCCACCAACATAGAGTAGAACAAAAGGTTATTAGTTGAAATTCGCTTCTGGTCTACTACTCCGAAAATTACTAGCCGGAGAACTATAACCACAGTGGAGCCTATTGAAGATGTTAGTTTGTTGCCTATTGAATGCCAATAAGATGTTAAGTGTGGATAGTCGTAAAACATGTGTGCATCCGAGGCCTCCACTAGGCCGCACCGGGCACACGCCACCGGTCCCCCTGTTGAAAATTTAGACAGTCTCTGGGGAGAGTAGTAAGCCCTATGAAGGGTATATAGGTGGTTTCTGCGAAGCCAAGCTGGTTTGACTATGTCCCAGAGAACGATACAGGAGGCTAGCCATAGTTCATGCAGATTGAAAGAAGGCAACAGGGAGCCCCGTAGTTGGTCTGGAAGATGGAATTCCCCATCTATCTCCTCTAAAATTAGGTTGTAGGAAAAGGAAACCTCCTTGGGTGCCGGTGTTTTATCAAGTAGAGAAGATTCCAATTGACTACTTCCTCCTATGGGCAGTTGGGGCGACGAGGAGCTCCAGTTGTTTGTGCTTGCGCCCAACTTGAAATTTGTAAAAACTTCAATCTGGAGAAATTAGGGCCCACCTTGCTTGCTAGGTGTTCCCAGGGAAGCATGTCCCCTTCCAGAAACAGGTCACCCCATGTTGAGATTCCGGCGTCTATTAATGGATTTATCAGTACATCGTTAACCCAACCAGGAGGAGCAGGGAGATCCCATATAGGAGATCTATTTGAGTAGTATCCTATTTTAGTAGTAACTTTAAGATTGTACCAAGTTTTTGCTAGGCCCAGCAACACCTTCAGTTTGATCTTGAAAAATTTGGGGTCTCCAAACTTGAAAAGAAACCCCATCTGCCCTAGCCCTGCACACTGTAATAATGTTGTAAACATCAACCCGATGTCTTGGTCTGATGGAGTTTTTAGCAACATTCGGGCATGTCATCTGAAAGGCCCAGGTGTAAATCTGGAGGTCCGGTCCTGCCAAACCACCCTTCTCCCTGCGACGCCTTAATTTCTTCCAGGCTATTCTTACACATTTGTTCTTCCAAGTAAATGAAGAGCTATCACTCTGCATCTTCGCTATTAGTGAAGTTTAAAAATATAGTGGTATACTGTTAAAGATAAAAGTTAACTTAGGTAAAATGGACATTTTGACTAAATTTGAACGACCCAGAAGTGTCAATGGGAGATGACCCCAAGAGCCCATTAATTTCCTACACTCTTTAGCAACTAGGGTAAAGTTTGTAGAGGCGATCAGGTTAATATCCTTAACGATTCTTATACCTAAATATCTCATGTTACCACAAAGTTGCACAGGAAGCCCAGTTGTTACACTATTCCACTCCATAACCTCTGTCTTGGTGGCGTTTACTTCATACCCAGAGATGTTACCGAATTCCAATGCTAGCTTTATGGCTGCCGGAAATGCAGTGCTGATATCTGAAGTCGTAATCATAATATCGTCTGCATACAGGGACACCTTTTTTCCCCCGTCTCTATATTTAAAAGGTATGATGTTATTATCCTCCCGGATTTTTTGAGCAAACGTCTCAATATAGAGATCAAAAAGCAGGGGCGATAGAGGGCAACCCTGTTGTGTGCCCTTTGTAATAGTAAATGGATCCGACAAACTGCCATTAACCAAAACCGAAGCAGATGGATTAGAGTATAGAAGTTCCACCGCTCTGCGAAACGCCCTACCCACGCCGAATTTCTCAAAGGCCTCCGACAGATACAACCAGTTAACTCTGTCGAAGGCCTTGGTGGCGTCCAGCGTGAGAATAGCCAAGGGTAATAAGGAGCTAGTTGCTATATCGATTGCTCCTATCAAGTCGTACGTCAGCTCAAAGAGCTGGCGACCTTTAACAATGCCCTTTTGGTTGGAATGTAGGACTGAGGGAGCAACCTGACCCAACCTCTTAGCCAAGAGTGACGTGAAGATCTTGTAGTCAGTATTGAGTATTGAAATAGGGCGGTAAGAGCCGCAGTCGAAAGAGACCTTGCCTGGTTTCAAAATGAGTGTAATCAATGCTTTATTCCATGATACGGGCGGTAGATCACCTTTCAACAGAATTTGATTAAATAGTACGGTAAGAAAAGGAGCGATATCTCCCGCAAGGTGTTTATAAATCTCAGCGGGCAAACCATCTGGCCCCGCCGCCTTACCGCTTTTGCTGTTATGTATAGCAGTCACTACCTCTTCTTCCGTTATTGCCTGATCTAAAAAGGCCCTTTGTTCTGAGGAAAGTGACGGCAGTGAAATGTTACTCAGCCACTTCTTTATATTTTCAGAGGAAATGTTATTGTCCTCCTGGTATATAGTCTGAAAGAAATCTTTAAAGGCTGATCTTTTTTCCAAGTCCGAAGTTACAGTACCGGAACTAGTTTTTATCGACCCTATATTATTACGAGTCCGATCGGTTCTAGCTTTCCAAGCAAGTAATTTTCCTGCCCCTTCTCCAAATTCGAAATGGGCAAGTTTACTTGCTTCCCACCTTTGAAAAATGCGTTAATTGAGTACAGAAGCTAGATGCCCCTTAAGTTTCATCAGCTCCTCCCGTTTAGCCAATGTAACAGAATCAGGAGCATTGTTGGAAGTTTCTAGTTCAGTCTGGGCTAGCAATAAGTTAGCCTCAATGGATGCAACCTCTTGGGTGTACTGCCTCCTTCGGAATGTAATTTTGTTCTTAACCGCATGCGCGCTAGCGGTCTTCCTGCTGCGCGCTGCGATTTTGAAAATCCTGCGTTACGTGACCAGGTCAGCTCGTCATCCGCGTAGCGCAGGTTACGCCCATGACGAGCTGACCTTGTCATTAGCGCCGAAGGGGTTAATAACACCTCGCAAGGAACATTTAAAAGCGTCCCATACAGAACTTGAACTCGCAGAACCGTTGTTAACTACAAAAAATTCTTGCGTTTCTGCTCTAATGTACTCCAAGTCATCTGGAGATGTAAGGAAAGACTTATCAATAGACCATGACCTGATTGGAGGTTGAATCAGTACTTCAAGATCTAAAAAAAACGCTGAATGATCCGACAGATGAGATGGTAGGTAGGTAACACTCTGCTAAATTAAGCAAAGCTCCACTTACTAAAAAGAAATCGATCCTGGATCTATGACGATATTTGTAGTTTCGAAAAGAAAAACCAGTTTTCTGTCCCGACCTTACTCTCCAAATGTCTATAATACCGTATTGAGACATGGCTTTGAGTAAAAAAAAACTCTGGATTTAGACAAGGTATATTGCCGACTAGAGGTAGTCTTGTTTAACAAAGGGCCGAGTACAATATTAAAATCTCCTGCTATTATAACAGGTTCTGGAAAGTGCAAAAGCTCAGAGAATAATGATACCAAGGCAGAGGGGTCATCCCGGTTAGACCCATAGTACCCAACTATCGTAAGGCATGAGCCACCTATCACAACAGTTGCAATAGCCCACCTACCTGTGGGATCTACTTTCTGCTCTATGAGTCTACTAGCGATTGTTTTTTGAAAAAAATGGTAACCCCTCTAGTGTTAATTGCTTGAGAAGTGGTAACAGATAGATCTATCCAACTGTTTTTATTGACCAAGTCGAGTACTTCAGCCTCAACCAGATGTGTCTCCTGGAGTATAATGACCTGCGCATCAAAATCACGTATATATTGTAGTATCGTGTTAGATCTAGGTTTGGTGCGCAGGCCATTAACATTCCAGGAGAGAATCTTAATAGTACTCATGGCTGATATATCTAGTGAGGCGAGATCTTACAAGCTTGCAGCCCTTAATATATATCTGAGATATGTATTCTGTCCATTTTTTAAAAATAAAATTGTCAACAACCAATTCAGAGATGAGAAACATTTTATAATTTTTTACCCTAACCTTCACCCACGTGGAACCCGCCCACCCTCCCTTGAGGAACCCTTGTTTGTCCACCGGAACACGTCCGGTTAGTGGTACCCCTAACCCATTCTAAGCCCCCACGAAGCGTTATTAGTTATAGTATTGAGTACTAAATAAATCTAGCTATAGTTTAACTCATTATGGCTAGTCTTGAAAATCAGGAGTAAATTCCTGAAGGAATGAAATGTTTAAGTTTTATGATTTTTTTTTTCTTCATACATTGTTGATATTGAATTTCTTATTATATTGTAGCCCTGCTAAAAAATATAAATGTTTTTTTTTTTAGGGTTTTTATCTTTTTGTTTTAGGGGTTTTATCTTTTTTTTTTTCCCTTTTCCTCTTTTCCCTTCCTCTCCTTTCTTCTTTATTTCCTTTTTTTTTTCCTTTCTTTTATGAACTTCTAAGAGTGAAAAAAACAAAAAACTGCGGAAGATCAAGATAAGGTTATAATATATAGACTCAATACTCAAGCCCAAAAGCAGAAGAAAGTGGACATGCCCCAATCTCCAGCCCAATCCTGACCTGACCCGGCCTCAACCCTTGGGAGTACCGAGACTCATCAATAGCTCATCTGCTGCCTGAACTGTACGGATGTTAAACATTTTATTATTAAACATTGTGAGAAGTTGGCCTGATATATGATGTTCACTAGTTCTAGTGATCACCTTGTATCAGTCCAAACAACCCTTATGGTGATTGGTTGTAAGTCAACCTTATAGACCAGCTATCCTAATGGAAAGCAGTCTTAGGCTAAACTCTTTTGGCATGTGAAGCCAGCTGTTTTACCACAATATAACCCCTTGAATACCAGATGAAAGGACACTACACAGGTTGCTATGAAAATAAACTATATTTATTAATAACACCTCGGAACTCTTTATGAGGTCAGAGGGCTAAGCACATGATAATCTCTTAAGAAAAATACGACAAGTTGCATGAAATTACAATGGTGCCCTAGGGGCACGACAAACCATATACTAAGTAAGTGGAATGTGAAAGTCGATAGAAGGAATGGAGCTGTCCAGAGGCTGTAGGATCGTTGGGACCATGCTACACTAACTCTAGGTAAGTAATAGGAGGCCCACGGAACGCGTGTGCAGAGTGTGAACTCACACACGAGATGCGTAACAACGTCTATTGACAGTACAGTTCAAGTTAAAGGTAAGTACGGACAATCCTGACTAGTTAGGACTAAAACGACTGTGGAACTGGACACTAGGACAGTTAAACTACCCTTGAGCACCGAAATGCTCTCGTTACCTCACCCACGGGCTGCGGGTGCATAGGTGTAAAAGTGTGTTGGGTTCTCGCATTGAAGTCTATGGAGCCAGGAAGAAAAGATGCTGCAGGCGACCAGGAGGAAGATGTCCGATGCGATCGAAGGGCGGATCAGTGAAGAAGGGGACCTGAAAGCAGAGGAGACAATGTTCAAAGTCACTAGCCAGTGACCGGTGTGGAACCAGGAAGGAACCAGATGTCGTTGTTGCGATCAGGTGAAGAGTGGACGCTTGACTCTGCGGCCACGTGGACCAGGAGGTGTCTTTGACGACCAGGATGGAGGCACGAGCTGTCCCACCCAGTCTCTCGCTGTCGGCGGTGTTGGATCCGGATTCAGCGTCAACAGGCCTTGGCAAAGGCAACCCACGCGGTGAGTGGAAAAAGCGTCTGGTGCGGACTAGGAGAGTCCGGGGTGCCCCTCTTTTGGAAGGGAGCAAGGGCCAGTCTGGAGCAACCAGACCAGCAGTGAAGATTTCAAAGTTCGTCGTCTAGGAGGCCACTAGCCAGTCGGCAAGTGACCAGACAACGCGTCAAGCAGCAAACAAGCAGAAGGGCCCCACGCAGATCTCGTGGATGCTGGAGAGCTGGTCTTCGGTGCAGGAGCTGCTCGGGGCTGGGGCTTCTCAGTCCCCAAAGCACTTGGTCGAGTTTACCTCGGGAGTCGTGCTGGAAGCGAAGTGCAGATTCGTTCAAGATGGCCGGTCCCACGTGTCTCGTCGCACCCACGGGTCTCAGCTTTGCTGCAGATGTGAGTTGAGGTCGGAGAGGTCTGGGAATCCGGGTCTCGTTGGGCTCTGAAGTCTGGATCCTCGAGGGAAGACGACGAAGTGAAGCCGCTTGACGCTTGATGGTGCCTGCAGTTGCAGGGTGGACACTCCTTGTCCACAAGGGAGATTCTTCAGTCTTCTGTGGAGCAGAACGTCGAAGTCCATAGTTTCTTCTTGTAAAGTTGTTCAGGATAATCTAATTTGGAAGGGGACCAGCTCCTACCTTTATTCTCCTGAAGGGGGCTGCACTACTGACTAGGTCCCTCCCCTGGGTGGGACCAGGAAGGGGGGTGACTACACCCCCTATCCTTTGTCCGGTTTCCCGCCAGAGGTGGGTCAGGGATGCCCCAGCAACTGGTTTGAACCGGTGTATGCACAGGACACCTTGTGTGCCCCAGGCATGTCTCATTCCTTTCAGGCCTGTCCTACCCAATACACAAAATCCTGTCTGGGGCGGTGCTAGCACCTCCCAAGGCAGGAAACCCTTTGTCCAAGCCTCCCTCGCTGGAAGGACTCCCAGTAGCAGGAGGTCAGACTTGTGTCTGTGGTGGCAGCATCCATTTTGTGATGCCAAGGCTCGAGTTAACTTTAACCGGGGTTCACAGTTACACACGTTGTGCCCCTCTAGAAGGGTGGAATGCTACCCCCGTCGCCAGAATTGGCGAGGGGATAGTATTCCAATTCGTATGACACCTCACTCGACATGTTTTGATAATGTTATACCAGAGTTAGCATTTAACCGCGAGTTTGATAATGCACATAAGAGTATATGGTATAGCGTTATCATGGAACAGCTATTAGGACTTGGTTCCGCAAGCTGCAGACGGGCTCAGCTCATGCCAGAGCACCATCTCACATAATTCCAAGCACTCTGCCTTCAGGATTGATAAGGCCTGCCATAGGAGTGACTGATCGGAATATATGTGTCCATTTTAGGGTTAGATATAGGTATACTATATCTATAGCAAAGGGTGATTACACCACCTTGCCCCAGCTGTCGTGCAGCCAGTTGTGTCCGTTTTAGATGGCCAGCCAGGGGTGGCATAATACATGCTTCAGCCCCGGGTAGGCCCTGGGTACACCTATGCCCTGGGTACAGGGACTGATAAGGTGGCCCAGTACCAATTGGTAAATGCACCTAAAGTACATGGTTGTCAATTTAGAGAAAGAACAGCTAGGCTGTGGGTCTGATTAGCAGGCCCACAGCCAGGGAAAGTCATAAACCAGTGAAGCAAAAAGCAAAAATCTGGGGTGACCATAGGATTGCAGACCCCACTCTCCTACAAACTTAATCTTCAAAGCTGCAGGAAAGCTCAACTGCACTGATGCAGCCAGATTCCTGAAGGCCTCCATTCTCCTGCCCAGTTCCCACTGCCTATCCAGGGTTACCCTTGAGAGATCAGATCTTATTTGAAAAGTGAAGTCTCCTCCAGATAGGGTTTTTTGTTTAAGGGCTAAATTGAGGATATGATCCTTCAATTGGAAAGTATGAAAGTTAATTAGTATCTTCCGGGGCTTCGTCCGCTGTAGATTTCGCCTGAAGGGGTCCCTGTGAACCCGCTGGATGTCTATATTCAGTTCCAATTCAACAAAAGAGAGGGGGGGACCAAGGAGCCAATAAAGGTCCAGTGTCCATGCTCCTAAACCAAATCTGTTCACAAAAAGAGGACAAAGTTCCTATACCAGGGTGCAAAAGTCACCCACGTATCTGAGTGCAAATAGTCACCCATACATTAAAAACAGGGAAGAATGGGGAAAAGTAATCCTAGGTAAAAAATACCCTGATGGGAGAGGGAAAGATATACTACATCCTCTGCTGCCCTCACACACCCCGGAGGATGTCATGCTTCATCATCGGGCAATTTTGCTCCTCGTAGGGCCGGCGCTGCAATTCCCTACGGGTCCCCGAAGGGTCACTTTATCAGAGATCTTTTAGAGGATTAGCCGGATGTTGCATGCAGGTGTGTGGGGAAGGGTAAGGGAGGGTAAATCAATTACGTGCAAACATGATAGTGTGATAAAATCAAGGGTATGGAAGCAGCGACAAGATTGTCTAGGTAACCCTTGGCAGTTAAAAGAACTGCTTAAAAATGACTGACCCCACAAGGCCCACTATGCCTGGGTGTCACTAGTCAAGGTCAACATGTTTCGCGCCTCTATCGCCCGTAGGTCATTGGCGCTTCGTCAGGACCAAAAACAAAGTGAAGTGCACGTGAGTAAAATACATAAAAGTTAAAATGAGAACCCTCTTATCTCATCCAGGGCGGATCAGGAGACCTGTGTCCCCACTATGTGGTTGTAGCTGTTACATTGAAGCTGCTCCTGGATGATACCGGAGCGGTTCCCGTTCACCGCCAGACCCGGGGCTCACCGGGACGTGGAGGCAGCCGCACGGTGAAAGGTCAACGTCCCTCCACTGACGTCATTAGAGCCTGTCACTCTACGGAAGGCGCGACCTGCAGCAGCTCAGCGCTGAGCTGCTGCAGGTCGTGGGGACACAGGTCTCCTGATCCGCCCTGGATGAGATAAGAGGGTTCTCATTTTAACTTTTATGTATTTTACTCACGTGCACTTCACTTTGTTTTTGGTCCTGACGAAGCGCCAATGACCTACGGGCGATAGAGGCGCGAAACATGTTGACCTTGACTAGTGACACCCAGGCATAGTGGGCCTTGTGGGGTCAGTCATTTTTAAGCAGTTCTTTTAACTGCCAAGGGTTACCTAGACAATCTTGTCGCTGCTTCCATACCCTTGATTTTATCACACTATCATGTTTGCACGTAATTGATTTACCCTCCCTTACCCTTCCCCACACACCTGCATGCAACATCCGGCTAATCCTCTAAAAGATCTCTGATAAAGTGACCCTTCGGGGACCCGTAGGGAATTGCAGCGCCGGCCCTACGAGGAGCAAAATTGCCCGATGATGAAGCATGACATCCTCCGGGGTGTGTGAGGGCAGCAGAGGATGTAGTATATCTTTCCCTCTCCCATCAGGGTATTTTTTACCTAGGATTACTTTTCCCCATTCTTCCCTGTTTTTAATGTATGGGTGACTATTTGCACTCGGATACGTGGGTGACTTTTGCACCCTGGTATAGGAACTTTGTCCTCTTTTTTGTGAATATATTCAGTTCCACCCCTGTATGGGTTAGATCGAGAGATCTTTTAAGGAGTTGGATAATATAGGACTTAATGACTGATCCTTCGCTTCCTTTGGGTACATTTAAAATGCGAATATTACAACGCCTCGCATTATTTTCCAGGACCTCCATTCTATCAGCTAGAGCGATGTCCTCTCTTTTGAGTTTAGCTATATCCTCCTTAGCACTTTCCAATTCAAGAGACATTGCAGCTGTTGTTTCTTCCAGCACCCCAGTTCTTGCAAAAAGCCCATCTATCTTGCTGTCAAACGATTCACAGTATGTCCTGATCTCTCTCTGGATTTTTGATGACTCCTCGAATCCCCGTTTAATGTCTGCCGATAGATTAGAAAACCTAGATGTTATTGAGGAGAGTGTGAGATCTGGGGGTATATTTGTGGCAAAGGCAGGTGGTCCAAGAGGGATGTCAGAGCTAGGAGGGGGATTATAGGCGGTTTGCAGTTGAATATTTTGATTTACATTTGAGAGGGACTCAAGTTGTTGATGCTCTGACTCTTCTGACTCAGGGCTTGTATCAGCCTCCCGACTTATATGCTCACCTGGGAAGCTACAGACTTCTGTTTCTGTAGAACTTATTGATACCATAGGAGTTGTTACAGCCTAGCAAAGAGCTAGGGAACCACTAAGACTATTGTCATTCTCAATACCCTGCTCTGCTAATGTATCTGTAGACAAGATAGCTGAACTAACATCTATCAAAATAGTGTCAATAGATACAGACCCCTTCTCGCAAGGTTGATCTTCATTACGGGCCTCCGCCTCCATACTTTGTGAACTAGAATCTAAGGAAGCCTGACAACCAGGTGTAGCTATATTCGGGGTTATACCCGGAGATGTACAGACTACAGAGGGATTTGTTGGAAACAGGGATATAACAGGATTGCTCTGCGCCAGACTCAAAACCTGAGGGATGACCTTAAAATAAGAACCATTGTACCGGCAGCATAGTGATTACACACTTGAGGGAGGGCGGGGTATATGATTTTGTTACTGAGGGTGGTTGAATTACGGAAGATGCGAGTGGAGGGGAACAGGCGCAGTTTGCTCAAAGGTAATAAGATGGGCGTGTTTAAAGAGTTGAAAACCCACAGGTTTGAGCGGGAGAATGACTGCATAACATTTTGAAAGTGGAGTTTGGAGAAACATGTTCGAGGTTGAACAGTTAAGAAAGGTATGACCATACACTGGGACCCGATGAGAATAACCATAGTCACCGTGTGGGTTGATAGTATAAACTGTTATTTAGAGCGCAACTATTAAGAACAGCACAACTCACTCAACTGATTCAGTAGCTAAGTTTGATGGCGTTTAAAAAAGCTTGTAGAGGGAATATGCTGTTTATGAGAAGATCAGTGTGGTTTATAAGGGGGCATTGTTATAATGGCTCAGCGATGCATTTTTGAAATGTGGGGACAAATACATGGCATTAATTGCAATACATTTGATTTTAATTTCACTGATACGAACTCCTGACGAAGAGCCGCAAAGGCTTGAAATGCATTGGGTTAATTATTCGTATTTTCGAAACAGGGGATTTTAACATGCTGTATTAAAGGCGATTGGGCATTATACATGCACTTGAAAATTAGAATCAACTTGTTTTGAACAAACCAACCAACATATCAATAAACATTGAAAACACGAACTGAAATATGTGGATTAATGGATTAAATGTGGTTAACGTTGAGGATTATCTTTATCCTACAAAACATGATGCATCCTGGGACTGGTAGTACTATGTACATCAGCGTTCTTTCCAAGGAGCCTGCCCCGATATCTCCTGGAGGCTGGAGGCTACCTGAGGCCCGGAGGTGAGGTGGTATCAGGGGGCCGGGGGGCTCCCCCTGGGGCTTCGCCCATTAACGGTTCAGGCTAGGGAGTCTCCGAGCGCGCTATCCTTGCGCAAGCCCCCCCCGCCGACTGGTACCCTGGTGGAGCGGTGGTGGCTGGCCTGACACTTGGGGGGCCGGCCCTGCCTCGCCCGTGGACCTGCTGGGTGGCCGTGACCGGTCGCCTACCTTGTCAAGGCCCGGGGCTCCTGTGGGCCCTGGGGGTGCCTGCTCCCCTGCCTGACGGCTGATCCCTGGCGTCCCACTGCCCTCCTTGGATCCTGGTGGCGGTGCGGAGACTGCGAGCGGACCTAACCACTGGATTGCCTCCTGCGACCGGCATTGGGGACCCCGCTCGGCACTGAGGTCTGAGAGACTGCGGCCGGGGGGCTGCCTGTGGACTCCCTCGCTGTGACTTTGTGCTGCCTCTTGCAGGGGGGTGATTGGCCTGGCGACAGTCTGCCACCGCTACCTGCGGCATAACACAGGGGCAGATACCAACCCCTCTGCCTGCTCAATCTCTTGCTGCATGAGAGGTGGGGCCCTCCTCCCCCCGCCTGACTCCCTAGCCTCCTGACCATTCATATCTGCGTCATAGGGAGACCGACCGACTGACGTCGACCGGCGCCGGGGGTGTAACGCCACCATTGGAACCAGAAGACCTGCGGCCCCCCTAGGCCTTGAGCGATTTGACCCTGAGCAGTAGACCACTCTCCGCACATCGCCACTTCCATCGTTGGACCATGGGCAGGGGGAGGACTACGCAAACCCCGGTCCCCACGACCCAGATGCGCATGGATCAATTCACGAGACGGACAACGAATACGGCGCCGGCCCCCAGCCTCCTTAGGGGGCTGAAGGGGGAGACCTATCCACGATCCTTCAGACGATTAGCGCATCTCAGACGTCCGTGGAAAGCAAGATTGGAGAGGTGAGGGTAGACGTGGCCCTTATCCTGCAAGATCTAAGGAACGCCACGGCGCGAATTACGGAAGCGGAGTCTCGTATCTCCTTGGCGGAGGATGACCTGACCACCCTCAAAACCCTCAAAAAGAGCGAGCCCACCGTTCACTTGCACCCAAGCCGCCCCCGGGGGCCCCGGCCCGACTCATTATTCTTCGCATCTTTAACTTCAGAGATCGGGATGCCATCCTGGGAGCAGCCAGAGACTTGGGCCCCCGGTTCTTTCAGAACTCTAGAATAATGGTCTTCCCGGACTACTCCAGAGAGGTCCAATCCCAACGAAGATCTTACGATGAAGTCAAACAAAAGCTTAAGGCGATGGGGCTGCGGTATGGTCTCCTCTTCCCGGCTCGCCTCAAAGTCTTCTTCCAGGACAAAACCTTCTTCTTCGACACCCCGCAGGCGGCGTGGACCTGGCTTACGGAGGAGTGCCCCCTCCTGCCGGGACGAGCCCCGTCCCCGGCTCAGGGGCCTTCAACCCTCTTGGATCGTGAGGTGCGTGGGCCGCGGAGACGCCGCACCGGTTCCCGCCAAAGAGGCCGCCGGCGGGGGGAGGCCTCCCGGTTGCCGGGGGAGGGATCCCGCCGGCACTCGTCCCCGCCTGTGGAGCGGAGTGCCCCCCCCCTCTGCTCCCCCCTCCCCACCCCTGGTTGTCATTGAAGGGACCCCGGAGCTGAATATGGGCTTGCGAAAGGCAAGGTCGGCCTCAGACTTATTGAGCAGCCCTGTGATCCGTGGCTCTTCGGAGGATGTGGAGGTTTGAACCATCCTCGCCTGATGTCTGTTCTCTACTGGATGGGCCTGGTGCACCGGTCCCGCTCAGACGGGTTCTCAGGCCTGACCCGTCGATCGTGGAACTGACTGTCCACAATGTATTCCTGGGAGAAACTAGCGCAATTTGTCGAGACTCTCATAGCCGTGCCTTAACCTTGTCCACCTTCTCCTGCTTGTTTCACATCCTCTCCCTCATTGGTGGATCTACTGCTGATGTCCGCTGTTCTGACCATCCTTGAATGTTTGTGTTAAAGCCGTTACCATGAATCCTGTGGTATGGAGGGGGGTCCTCCTTAGCATACTCTTGTCTGGTGCCACCGCTTCCTGCTAACCGTTTTAGTTTAGCACCTTCCCCTGGGTAGAGGGGTTGTGGGTTCAGATTTCAGGGCGACAGTAGGGTGGGGGATTTGGGGGGTATAGGGGGAAGGAGTCCGTTGACGCCTTCTGGTTTGTTGTTTTTGTCTGCCTGCCGCCTTTTAGTTCAGCTCTTTTAGCCGCTCCTCGACCATTGTTGGTGCTACCTACGGGTGGCTGGTTGCAGCTCTCTTTCTTGACAACATGTGGCTAGTGGGTTCATGCTTGATATGCATCTCCTCTTCCTTACTACTTTGTTATTCTCTGTCCCGTTGGACCTCGGTGCTGGGGCTCTGTGACGCATGGCGGGTCTGGAACCCACGCAAAGCACAATTCACCCACACATCGGCCTCACACCGCACCCACTCCCGGATCGACCTTATCCTGCTTCCGGCCACGGACTGCCACTTAGTTTCTGGAGTGTCGGCATTGCCCAGAGGCCTGTCCGACCACTCCCCTGTATCTCTCCAGCTCGGTTCTTCACTGACGGGTCCGCGAGCGACTTGGCGCCTCAACGCCTGGTTCCTGAAAGACCCTGAACTGGTCGATACACTGAGACAGGAGCTGGGCCACTACTTTGCAACTAATGAAGATTCGGTTCCCTCACCTGGAACTGTGTGGGAGGCGGGCAAGGCCGTGATTCGCGGGGTGGCAAGAGGGCTTGTACATGCCAAAAGGGCGGGTCAGCTGACCCGGCTCGTGGAGCTGGAACTCCGGGCTGCACGACTAGAGGCGGAGCAAGCCTCCAATGGGCGTGCAGAGCCCTCCCGGCAGCTCGCGCTGATTCGGGAGGAAATCAGACAGATCTCACTGGACTCGGCCCAGATGCTCTGGCGTTCCTCGGTGGCGCGGATCTATGGGTGGGGAGACAAGAATGGCAAACTCCTCCATAATCTGGTCTCCTTTCCCAGAGTTCACCGTATCATTCCGGAGGTTTGTGCGCAGGACGGTACCCTTCGGGTCACCTCTGCGGCCATAGCTGGAACCTTTGCGACTTTCTATACGCGCCTCTACGCGGCGCGCTCGCCAGATACGCCCCTAACCTCCTTGTTGGGTGGGGCTGATGCCCGACTCCCAACTCTCACCCCTGAGTCCGCGGACACCCTGGAGCGCCCCATCACCCTCAAAGACGTCCTGGAGGCCGTCCCACTTCTCCATCCGGGCAAAGCACCTAGCCCCGACGGATACCCGCAGGAGTACTATGCTGCCTTTCGAGATATCTTAGCTCCCCGGTTGCTGTCCCTCTTCCGGCAAGTGGCGGAGACTGGCTCCTTTCCCCCTGAATCCCTAAGACCCAACCGCCCTCAACTAACTGCTCGGACTACCGATCGATCTCCCTCATTAACACTGAGATCAAGCTCTTCACCACAATATTGGTCCAGAGGCTTAAGCCCCACCTGCAAGACCTGGATTACCCCGACAAATGTGGATTCATGCCTTCCAGGGGTACCCGTCACTGCATCCGTCGCCTTCATTTGGCCTTGGCCCACCGTGCCCGCCTCTCCCCATACCTGGCCCTCTTCTTCCTTGACTTCGAGAAGGCCTTCGACACGGTGAACTGGGAATACCTCCAGGATGTGCTGGAGGCAATGGGCTTTGGGCCGTTGTTTCGCCGCCTCGTCAAGGTCCTCTATGCCAATCCCAGGGCTCTTGTACTTGTCAATGGAATGCTTTCAGAGGCCTTTCCGATTGGCAGAGACACGCGCCAGGAGAGGGGTTACCCCCTCTCCCCGCTCTTATTTGCGCTGGTAATGGAGCCCCTGGCGCTGCTCATCCGGCTGGACCCCCTCGTCCGGGGATGGACCTGGGACAGGAGTCACGAGGACAAGATAGCCCTCTACGCTGACGACGTACTCCTCTATTTGGAGGACCCGGCGAGCTCGGGCCCGAGGTGCTTGCGCATCCTTGGCGACTTCGAGAAGGCCTCTGGGCTCCGACTTAATGCGTCCAAATCCACGTTGGTCCCGCTACATCCCTCCAGGGAGTGCTTTGATTGCCAGTCGTCAATCCCCCTAAGGCGTCACTTGGTGAAATACCTTGGGATATGGGTGACCCTCTTGCCAGATCTTGAATGGGCACTGAATCTTGCCCCCCTGATGGCCCGGACGAAGGCGGACCTCAAGAAATGGCAGGCTCTACCCCTCAACCCCTTGGGGAGAAGTGCCCTCTTCAAAATGATGGTCCTCCCCATTTCTTATATGTCCTCCAAAACATCTCCATCCTCCTCTCCCGTAATTGGTTTCGCAAACTTGATGGGCTCTTGTCACGCTTTCTCAGGAGTGGCGGGCGGCCGCGAATGTCCCTGGCGCACACCCGCATCCCTCCCTTTCATGGGGGTCTGGTTGTCACCCACCTTTATCTCTACTACCTGGCCACCAAATTGATAGTTATCCATGACTGGTATGCGGGCGGCTGGTCCGACCCAGCTTACCGCGTGGAGCTGGACTCTACGGATTTTCCGCAGATCCAGGCGTTTCTCTATGGCTGTCCTGTGCCGCAGACCATGGCACCGATCACTCGTTTGGTCCTTCAGGCCTGGCGAGCCGCCCTGCGCCACGTAGGGTGGGATCGTAAATTGACTCGTCAGACGCCTCTCTGGCATGGCAACTGGCTCCGAGAGGTCTCGACCCTGAATGGATTCCGCCGTTGGGATTTAATTGGCCTCTCGGTCCTCGGGGACATCTGGGTGGAGGACCATATTCGCGCCTTTGCGGACCTTCAGCAGCGCCATGCCCTTCCCCATACCCAACACTTCCGCTACCTGCAACTGCGACACGCTGTTCTTGTACACCTCCCCTCACCAATTTCTCTCCCAGAGTTCAGCCCGCTGGAAGCCCAGGTCATGATGGGAAACCTAGGCAAGGGGGGAGTGTCCTGTATCTATCGATCCCTAATAAATAATGGCCCAGTGCCCTTAGATGGAGTCCGTGCCGGATGGGTGGGTCCCCTGGAGGAGGCATACTGGAGGGATGCTCTGATGGCCCCTAGAACCCTGACCACGTCCTCCAGGCTGCGCCTGGTGCAGATATATTACCTGCACACGGTCTACCTTACCCCTGCGCGACCCGCCCCAGACTGCCCGAAATGTGTCTCTTCACCTGCTGATTTCTATCACATGGTGTGGCTCTGTCCAGCGTTAGAGAGGTTCTGGAGGGGGTGGAGTGGGAGCTTACATTAGCCCTGGGTTGGGAGGTTCCTCATGACCCACTCAGAATGCTGCTGGGTATTTTTGATGGTCTGGATGGCTCCAGGATGGATAAACGATTACTGGGAACAGCGGTGGCGGTGGCCAAAAGGAACATAGCGACATACTGGATGCGCACCGCTATCCTACCATCAGGGGGTGGAGTAGGGGGGGTAGACTGGTGTGGCACCCAAGAGAAGGCAGTGTTTGAATCCCGGGGCTCGCCTGATTTGTTCCACAAAATATGGGGGAAATGGTTCAACTTGATCCCGCCATGATCCCTATATCTCCTGTTATGTTGCCAATGTGCAGCACATGGGGTTGTTATATTCGACTGGACTGACCCTGCACAGACCATTTGTTGCTTTGAACCCACTGTCTAAGCTTATTGATGAACTGCAACCAATGAATTTTTCTTGTTCTTTTTGTATTTACTTAATAAATTTGATTATCAAAAAAATACGGTACTTCCAATGTTCACCAAAGCACTGTCTACACTTAATCCTTGAAATTTATGAATAGTCACTGCATATGCCAGAGAAATTGGAAACTGTTTTCTACGGACATATAAATCTTTAACAAGTAAAAAACTAAATGAACAACGACCAATTTGTTTTACTTCTTCAATTTGATTTTTAAAAATTCAATTCCATCTCTATTTTGATAATTTACAAAATCCACAACTTGACCCATTGCTCCATTTACTAAACCTTTTTCTACATCCAAATTACGCCTTAAAATTACCCGACAGTTTACACATACATAAAGATTCTTTTCTAAACCAGCAGTTTTAGATATCGATTTTTCTAAAGAATCCTATTTGTTTTCAATTTTTCCATCAAAATAATAGTGATTCCTTCATGCTCTATTTTATCAATGGCTTCCATTTTTATTATGTCTTCATTTTCTAGCTCCAAAAGTTGTTCATTTAATATAGAACACTCGCGCAGTGTTGGCATTATAATAATAATAAATTTTCTTTATTCGGCTTTGCACATAGGAAAACCATAAAAGCAACATTTTGATAATACAATTTCATGTTTTAAGGAATAAAAAGGTAAACGTGTTGCAGACTAAAATTCAAACAAAATCAAGTTAATACATTCAGAGTGAAGGATCGTGTTGTTTCATTACATCATCTAAAACCACATCCAAGATACATTTTACAGATTTTTCCTATGCTTCATAATGCATTTTAAAAAATTCAGGACATGAAAACAAACAGATTCAGATTCTAGCAGTTGGAGACGGAGCATTGCAGGACGACATTGTCTGAGTCCCCAATGCCTTAACAAAGGTAGTAGCCAAATTTTCCGATGCGGAAGGTGGAATTTGCAAAACAGTATTGTGTGTAAATTAGTCTGTTTTGATTCTTCATCACAAGGGCAGGCCGGGAGAGTTACATCCCACCTGTTTCCATCATTGAAGGCTACTAGTCTGAAAAATAGGTCTACCCTGAATCTTGTCAGTAACATCCTTTCATAGGTACTAATCTGCAATGTTAGATAGGGCTGGAGAAAGTATGTGGCCTGGATCATATTAGCGTGGAGGACCGAGGGTTTTGTAGACCCAGAGGTCAGCCTCAGAGACTCTAGATGGCTCAGTGCCAATTGTTTCAGCACCCTCTTTGGTAGATCAATAATGCCTTCGGGTTGGAGGTAGTACTTCTCCAGACCTAGGTCTCTAAGGAAATTTCTGATGTATCGAAGCCATGTTATTTTTATAGTGTGATCAAGAGTCATTGTATCTGCTACAATTGTCTGTGTCAGTGAGTTTATATCAGAGGTCCAGATGCGCCGCCAAAGCAATAGTGGCTGAATCTTTGAGATCTTCTATATAGGGGACACCAAGTTCCAAATGAGAAGCATAGATAGAAGTGCATCTCGGTGTTGCTAGGAGAAATCTAAAGAAGGAATTTTCTGCCACTTGAAGGGGGCTAGCATCTACATGACCCCAGACGCCCGCCCCATATAGTGCAATCGCCTGACACATTGCACTATAGATTTTTAATAGCTCTACTGGTGCCCTTCTCCCCAGTCTCTGAAAGAAGCTCATCAGTGCCACTGTAGCTCTTTTAAAAAGATGACATCTTGCCTCTACTGCAGGCCTCCAGTTCAGCTTTTTATCAATCATGATACCTAGGTATGGATACTGGGCAGTTACCTCAAGTTTTTGATCTTTGAGATAGATGCTCTTCACATGTTTTTTCCCACTGCCTGCTACCATGACGAACGTTTTTTTGACGTTCACATGTAGGTCCAGCTCGCCCATATAGTCCGTATACCTATTCAGTGACTTCTGTAGTTCGCACGGGGTGCGCGCTAGTATGACAGCATCGTCTGCATAGAGCAGAGCGGGAATCAGGCGCTTTTTTACCCGTGGCAGGTCCTGGGCCCCCCTCAACATCTCTTCCTCGAGGCCGTTGGTATACAATGAGAATAGGAAGGGGGCCAGGACACACCCCTGCCTGACTCCACGTTCCACACCAAACAATGCTGTCAACTCCCCCTTTACACCAAAACGCACCCTTGCAGAGGCTTTAGAATATATTTCTCTCAGGAAGTCTAAGAGCGGAGGATCCACTCCCATTTGTCTCAGAACTATCCAGAGTTTAGCGTGCGAGACACAATCAAAAGCAGCGGACAGGTCTACATACACCATATAGACCATGTCCTTCTTTGCTAGGGTGTATTTGCCCACTATCAAACTAAGATTGAGGGCCTGCTCCACCGTACCAAACCCCTCTCGAAATCCAAACTGGAGATCGGAGATGATGCCTTTTTCCTCAGCCCACTGCTGGAGTCGCTCGAGGACTACCCTGCCTACGACTTTGCCCAGCGAGTCCAGCAGTGAGATGGGGCGATAGCATGTAACATCCTGGCGATCCCCCTTCTTGAAGATTGGGACCATGATAGAATTGGTCCAAGATTCTATCAGTCCCACTTTTGCTGCTGCGCTACATACTCTAGTGAGAATGGGGGCCCAGAGATCTGAATTATATTTAAAGAGATCCACGGGGAACCCATCTGGGCCCGGCGCTTTCCCATTTTTGCTTGCTTCTAGTGCAACTAATACCTCGGAGATGTTAAACTGCAGGGATATTGGGTACTCAACCATTGGAAGTGTGTTTTCTGTCCCTCCTGATGTTACTATATTTCTGAAGATTTTTGAAAAGTGAGACACCCATATGTCTTCTCCTATGGCCACGTCTATCTTGGGACTATTATCGTCTGTTAGATAAGGGGACCTGACTGTTGGCCATAACACCTCGCTGTTTTTAGAGAGAGCACTAGTGTGGATATCATCCCATAGCTTCTGTTTTAACTCTTGTATTCTTAATTTACGTGCCCTTCCATATTGTTGTCTACAGATTTGAATCTGAACCGAGTCTCTAGGTGTTTTTTTAGGGCCGATTTTAAATTGGTTAGGGCCACTGTACAGCTATGGTTAAACCATCCTTTGATGGTTGTTTTACAGCTTCTGGGATTTGCTGTGAGAAGTCCCTTAATTTTCTCCAGTATTTGGATGAAATTATTTATAACAGCCTCATCCGTTTCTTGCAAATCCAAACATTTAATTATGTTTGGGTAGGACGCTTTTACCAGTTTACCTGTAATTTCAGCCGGATTTAGCTTCTCCCATTTTAGTGTGTATCCATTTTGTTAGCCTATCTCCAGTTTGTTCTGGGCGAGGGTTTTTTCTATAATTGTCATTCGGGGTTTGGACTTATACAAGTGGAGATCCAGCCTCAGGGCGGAATGATCACTTAAAGTATTATCCAGGACCTCGAATGATCTAGCCGCATGTGCCAGTCCAGACGACAAAAGAATGTAATCAACTGTTGTCTGGCATCCCCTTCCCAGATAAGTTGGTTGCAAGAAGTTTGTAACTGGGCTTGACCTGTTGGCTATTACGAAATCTAAATCCGATAGCATGTTATTCATGGCAATCCCCGCCTTAGTATGGACGAAATGCATTAATGGGACGTCATGTTCGTCGACTATCCCACATTGATTTTTCGCAACGTGTGAGCATGGGTGCAAGTTAAAATCCCCTCCCCAGAGAAGATGGGTTGCCCCTTTTCCTGTCCTAGATTGGTGAAACTGGATTATTTTCTCCTCGATGTTAGAAAGAAGGGTCAAAAAATTTCCCTCTTCTAGATTATTATAAAGATTAATTAGAAGAATGGGATCCTTGTTCTTAAAGGCCAGGGAGAATATTTGAAAATTTGGGTCAGACCCAACTGTCGTTACTTTTAGATGATTTGCAGTATTTGCGATATAGGTAGTCAACCCTCCCTTTGATCTGCCTGCGTTGCAGGTCAGAGCTGGAATAGAATAAGTTTTATAACCTAGAAGGTGGAGTTCCATTGTGGACCAGGTCTCCTGTAGACAGATAATTTTCCCCTGTTCCAAAAAGTACAAAGCCATCCTGTCCTCAATTTTAGGGCGGAGACCCGCCACATTCCAAAAGAGGATGGGTACAGGCGGTGGTACAATATTGACCACTTCTTTTTCGTTTGCTGGGGACGGTGTATTTATTTTTGGGGTTACTTGGGGTGAGATGGAATTACTTGATTCAGTCACCGTTAATGGTCAATCAACCATTTCGAGGCCACTAAATCTGTTCCTCGTCGGGATGTTAAACCAGGTGTCCCAGCGAGGCGGTTCTCTATGTGTCGTTCTCTGCATATATGGACCCCAATCGTCCCAACCCCCTCTCCTATAGCGTGATCCTACTGTGTGCCAGGAGCTATCATAATCATGGCGACGAGGGGGCACTGTTTGTCTTGTGTTGCCATGTTCAAAAAGCCGGGGGGCTGTTGTTTCCCAGGGAGTTTCGTGATCGTTAAAGGGACCATTGCATTGCGTTGATGGATAAAAAAAGGAAAGTGGTTTAGTGCTTATACCTCCATTTACAGTCTAGTACTCCCAAGAGCAAATATAATCTACTACTCGGGGGTCTTCGAATGTAATGACAATGCAATCTCCCGGAATTGTTTTTCTACCATTTCCCACCCAGGTAGTCCTACGTACTATCAAAATCCTGGAAGTCCAGGTTGATGGAATAGGGCGATTGGTATTTAGCCAATGTTGGGCCTTGTTTTGCAGTGACCACGTAGGTTCTGTGTTATAATCCTCCAACTCCGGGACCCCTGTCATTACTACCACAAAGGGAGATGCTTCCGGTGGCATCTCAACAGGGAGTCTACCTTCAGGAGGTCCTCTCGGGCCACCTCTGTTTGATACTGGGGCCAGGTTTTTTTGAGCTTGGGTTTTACGAGCCGGAGTTTTAGTTGCCGGGGTTTTAGGCGCCATACTTTTTGTCACCGATTTTTTGGGCGCCAATGTCTTAGGTGCCGGTGTTTTGGGCGCCGGTACTAATACTATCGGTGAATTGCCCTGTGAGAGAGTTATGACAGCATTAGTGGAGAGTTTTGCTGCTCTGTTGTTATCTGTTATTTCGGGAGCTGTTGGTTAAGGTGTTAAATTTGGCAATATGGGTACCTTATTTTGTGGAGCTGGGTGACTGGGAAGAGTCTGTTTTTTGGCTTTATTTCCCCCCGTTTTTTGTTCTCCCGGGACTTGCATTGGTTTTATGTATTTCGCAAGGTTGGATAACTGGTTCTCTATGTGCACCAGTCTTGCTTCTACTGGCTCAAGTAAAGATTTCAATATGTCCTTGATGTTATTTAGAAGCTGTGAGTTATTACTAGCAGTCGTTTCGTTACTACAGGGTATAGGGATGGGGGATTCTAGGCTGATAAGATTGGAAGAGTCATGTACAGAGTGGTTTATGGTCGCAATGACTGGTATCTGATCCGAGCTGGGAAGTGCGTTCTCTATCATGCTAGCCATATCTCCGGTCTCTATAGTGTTGGAACTTTTCTGGTCGTTTTCTCTTTTGCTTATGGCACCCTCCCTCTTGCTTGCCTTATGTCATCTGGTGTAATTTGGGGAGGAAGCTCTGGGGTCCTTTCTATATCTGAGCTTATCTGGGAGACTGACAGCTGGGAGACCGACAAATCCACATTGTTTGGTAGACTACGCCTACCCTCACAGAGAATCCCTTCCCCAAGATTACTGTGTATTACAGGGGATCTTGCATTCGCTAGATGACCCATGGAAGATCTCTTAGCGTGTTCTAGGTCCAAGGACACCCTACCTTCCATCAAGGTGATACTTTGATCGATAAATAAGTTAGCCTTGTTAATAAAATCATCCATGGGTCCTAATAGTTTGCCCCCGCCCCCTAATACCTTGGATTTACTTCCTCTAGTTAGTACCATTGTTCTATTTGGACCAGTGCGGGGAGGTTAATAGCTTGTTTAAGCATAAAACGATAGAGCTAGGATTTTTAAGAGGTTGCGGGTGCAGGCTCAGTATAAAGACGGTACATACAATGTCCAGATGGATTTCTCAGGGGTGAAAATTTAGGGGGGTGGCCCGGTCCGGTCTCTCTCGTCCTCAAACGGCCCGCCCTTTGCCCGGGCTTTGCCCCGGGCGCTCCCACGCAGCGGGGATGATGCGTTCCCTAAATAGGGGTGGTAATGGGCGGGGGGGGCGTGGCGATCAGGGAGAGCAGCCCAGGTGTTGGTGATTGGGCTCCCAGGGACTCCTGGACAATGGAGTCCCTGCTTCCTAGCTCGCAGCCCCAATCAGGCGACGCTCGTAGCAGGTGAGAGCAGCCCCTCCTCTTTGGCAACTCTCGCAAGGTCTAGTGCGCTGCGGGACCCACGCAGCGGGTCCGGCGAGTTGCTTGCACAGATGAAGGGCGCTGAGGGTCAGAAACACAACGAAGGCCGTCCGCACACAAGGAATCCTGTAGTGGCAATGGGTATCCCGTAGGTCAGCTCCAGGCGTCCACTTTTACATCCGTAGGCGGGGGGGCGTGGCGATCAGGGAGAGCAGCCCAGGTGTTGGTGATTGGGCTCGCAGGGACTCCTGGACAATGGAGTCCCTGCTTCCTAGCTCGCAGCCCCGATCAGGCGACGCTCGTAGCAGGTGAGAGCAGCCCCTCCTCTTTGGCAACTCTCGCAAGGTCTAGTGCGCTGCGGGGCCCGCGCAGCGGGTCCGGCGAGTTGCTTGCACAGATGAAGGGCGCTGAGGACCAGAAACACAACGAAGGCCGTCCGCACACAAGGAATCCTGTAGTGGCAATGGCATTAAGCGGATTATAGATTTATTTTCTGAAATTTTCATATATATTTTCTCAGGAACTATATTTTCATTTGGAAACACATTTGAAAGTAGTCGACTTTGCAAAGCTTGTTTGCCATGTTCTGTCAGTACTCCAATTCTTATATCTTGAAGAATAGTTCCATAATCAACATCATTTGCCTGTTGCATATTTGGAATGAGTTATTTATATTCAAAATATAACCAAATATTAACATATCCAACACTTCCCAAAGATTTTTTGGTGTCTTCATGCACAAGTGTTTTAAATACTGGTTGTCCTTTTACGGGAGTAATTTGCAGTAGATCTCCAAAAACTATGACCTGTTTTCCTCCAAATAAGACATCGTACTCTGTTTTAAGAATTTGCTGCATTCTTAAATGCGCAAAAGCAAGCATTAAGTTTGAGACCATGCTTACCTCCTCAATAATCAGAAGTTTCATTTTCTTTAGCACTCTTGAAACTTCATAACAAGCTTCTCCAGATAGCTTGTGATATTCCAATTTGTTTTCATGCTCTACAGGTAGCATAAGTAAACAATGCGATGTAATTCCTTTAATGTTGTGTGCTGCCAACCCAGTTTGAGCAGTTACAACACGAGACAAATGTGAATCAGTTGTTTTCTGTAGATAACTGGTCAATACTTTAATTAAGAAACGTTTTCCTGTTCCAGCTTGACCACTGACATATACGGATAGGTTGAAATGATGTGCATTCTTTCTTTTCGTGAAGAAATCCATGGTCCATCTGTTGTCTCACTTGGTGATATATTTCTTTCTGTTCAACATTTAGTTGTTCTTCCAAATTTCCTACGTCCATAATATCTTCTTGAGCTTGATGCATTGCTGTTTCCACTTCCTTCATGGCGATTGCTGCTTCATTTTCAAGAATTGGTTGTCCTATTGGATCTTGACTCAGTGGAGCAGAACTTTGACTGTCTTGAGAACTGTCTCTAGCAATCTCAGCTGCAATAGTAGCTTCTTGATCAATTTTATCATTCAACATTTTCAGATGATTTGCAAAAACAGTACATTCTATGGTATCTTTATAAGCATTGAAGGAATCTTCATAGCTTTGAAAATCTCCAAGTTATTCCAATTCTCTACACCACGGTTTGAACAGTTGCAATAGTGCCAAATAGGAAAATTCTCTTTTATCAGTAGTATCACAACTTAGTTTTCTGTGATTAATCAAATTTCCTTTCCTTTGTTTCACCAAACATCCTTCGGAACCAATCACTGCATATTTTCCTTCATTGATGTTTTCTGTAGTATTCCGTTTAAAAGTGTAATATTGCAGCACTTCATAGAGACATGTGTTCTCAAGATGATGACTTCTATTTGGATAATATGTATCCAACATGTTTATTTTGACAATATCTGTACTTTCCGGAACTTTTTCTGCTAAATATTCAATTTCTTGTACAGATTTAAGTACTCTATTTCGCGTAGCAGCAAGACCAAAGACTCACCCAAATGATTCTTCTAGATTTTGAATATAAACTTGCAGATGATAACCGATCTGAGCATTCATACGCTCCAATTTCTCGATGTGATAACCTCTTCAAACTGAAACTGTACAATTTCTTACTAAGACTCTTCTCGTGTGAAATTTCTTCCCACATTTCTTTCAATTCCGTCTTTTCTGATTTTGTAATGCAGGATGTCACATACCGGGCAACAGCAGTGGAATTATCTGCAACATACTGAATATCCATATTAGCATTCTACATTGAGAGGATAACTGGATTATAATCATTTATGGATTTTGATTCTTCACTTCTTCTCAAATTACAAATTAAACCAGGTTGGTAGTGGTGTCCCTAATAGGGGAATTACCGCACCTCAAAACAAAAACATAAGTGAAAAGATCTGAAAGTTAGGGGCAACTAATAAGTAAATTGCTGTAGATCCAGCGCAGGTGCTATGGAGACTAATGTCACTTACTACCAAAAGTGACTAAAGCAGATCCAAGGGACCTGCTGACACAAAACTTATTTGAGATAGTCAATGCAGCACAACCACATTCAAATTATTACAATATCCTATACAATTCAGGACTGTATACAGAACAGAGCTGTAGTATCAATGTGATGAATTAGCAAACCTCCAATTGTATCAAGACAAGATGACCCGATGAGAGTATTGGTACATGTAGTTTTCTTTATTTTCTTATTCAAATTAAAGCGTAAAAGGCAGCCAACACGTGTTTCGTCTGTACAAAGTTGGTATTTTCAGACTTTTTCAAGGCTAAAATAAACGGTCGGAGTAACTTTAATATATCCAATCACTGTCTTGGTGTGCGTTGGACAACCCAAAAATACTATCATATTAATGGGTCAAAAAGTGGTAAGGTCCAAAATATAGAGTGCAGTGAAGATACAGAGTCCAATAATGTCTGAAGAGTAATTAATGATTAGCGTCTTATTCCTTAGATAAGGTTGAATCTCAGAAACATAAAAGAAGCCTTCAATAATACGTTGAAATCACAGGTGGGGCGTTGCAAAAGCGTCCTCCACAACACTAGGTAAACTGAAATGTTGTAGTCAAGTCACAGGTAAAGTGAAGAGAGCGCGTCCCCCAATTTGGGGGAATACATAACCAAATGTTATAAAGACCCCGTCCGTTGTAAACTGAACGGCTCTGTTCTGTATACAGTCCTGAAATGTATAGGATATTGTAATAATTTGAATTTGGTTGTACTGCATTGCCTATCTCAAATAAGTTCTTCTAAAATTATATGTATTTTTTTTTAGATTTTCTAGTGATGGTATGTCTCATTGCTGACATAAAATTGTTTACTCTTCCTTTGGCTGTTACAGGACGTGGAAATCCAAAACGACATTTGGTATAAAACTTTTCCTTAGACTTGTACTTTCGTCGACAGTATTTTCCACATTGATGACTTTGGAATCGTAAGACTTGTTGTCTTAAGTTGTTTTCTTCTGTTCTTTTTGGTATAGCACATGTGGCATCTTCTTCAATAAAAGACAAAACCGTATCATCCGAATCAGTTCTGAATTTAGGTGCATCCTTGATCCATATCAGCATATGTATATGAGGAGCACCTCTAGCTTGATACTCCTTTCTCCAAAAGAAATCCACAACTTCTCCAAGAGGAGGATTTTTTTGATTGCAGATAAGACATCATAGCTTTAAATCTATGATTGCAGTATCTGCATATATTAACAGGATCCAAAGAGAACAATTCTCTAGATGTCTTGTATTCAATATTTTTTATATTCGAATTTGCCTCACGAAGAAATTCAAGTAAATCATCCCAAGCTTATTCAGCACAGCTTAGGGTAAGAACCACGTAGGAGTTCCTAAGTTCCTTAGCATACATTTAAGTTCTCAATGACGACGGTACCAATACTAATTAGTACCACGCTGACATGCCATCAGACTAATCAGCTGAGATTCTAAATGATCATCTCTCTGATTTACTTTATCCATAAATTCCTTTGCTGAAACATTTTGAAGATGTACTCCTGTTTTCAATATGTGGTTAACTGCATATGAAAGTCTTGACAAGACACTCTCAAAAGATGAAATATATATGGCTAGACCCGTAGGTATCGGAGCGCTCAATAAATAAATGGGATACATTGTCGAAATCTTGGATCTTCTGCATACTATCTTGTTGTCTGATAATCAGATGCAGGAATCTGCACTGATCGTTCGTCATATCGTCCATCCTTTCCTGTTAGAAACAATTGCTGAAAACGAGCTTCCAAACTTTTTCCCCATACACTCATGGGACTTCCCTTTGCTTTTTTCATTTGGACTAATTCAATAGTATTCCCCATTTCTTCTTTTGAATGAAGTGGATGTACTCTATAATGTTCATAGATTTGTTCACTTTTGGACATATCCACTTTTTCAATTTGACCACTTGACGTTTCAGTATCATCTCCTAAAAGTATTTCTTCTTCTCCCACATATACATTTTTATAGTACTCATTATTTTTTATCAGATACAACATTGCCTTTTGCACTTTCCTAACATCCACTAATTCTTTCCAGATTTTCCTACTCTTAGTAGGATCACCCTTAACTCGTATAACTAGTGGTTCACTTTCTACATTCTCTACACCAATAGTTTCAATATTTTTCTTTAAATCTAGAGGTAAATATACAACTCTTCCTTTTAATCCTCTCTGTAAATCTGAAGGAGGCAATATACCTGTTTTAAGCTCCATACGAACAATAGCTTGGAATGGATGTACACATTGAATCAGAAAAGACTCATACGTAATTAAATCTATCAGTTCTGGAGGAATAGTTACCAACTCTAGATTATTATGGACAGCTCTAGCGGGCATTTTATTCTCATCTAATTTGTTATAACAATATTTGCAAATACGCTGGTCGGAACCCAAATCAAAACAATTCTCTACCAACAAATAAGTTGTAAATTCCTTCCACTTATTATATATATATATATTTTTTCAATATTTGTATTAGCATTTTCAGTGCAGAACAACAAAACAGGCATGTCAATATGTCTCCGAAGATCCAAACCACGAGCCCCCCCACCAGCCCCCCGAGCCCCAATCCTCTACACATCAAGGAAAGTCTTAGCAACGTACAGTCCACATCAATGTCTCTGGCAAAAGCGTATAGGACAGCACCTGCCAGTCCGCATCCCACATGATCCCCCAACCCCCATCCCAGCAACTTTTCAGAGGCCTCCATCCAACCCATGATAGTGGCGCCATTTCCCCCACACTCTCCCAAACTTCTTTGGACACCCTGTGCCTTGTAAGTGACCCTCTCCGCAGCCATATACAGGTCTAGGCCATCACGCCATTCTGCCAGTCTCGGGCATTCTGGGGCTCCCCACTTCCTGGCCACATCCCACTTGGCCATCACTAAGTCCAGCACCAGGAAGATTAACTGTGGGCGGCTTACATCAACATTGTTTGTCATTCCCAATAGGACTAATTTGGGATCCAGCTGAAGTGTGATCTCCAGCACCGCTCCCAGTTCTTGGAGTACTGCGGTCCAATAAGTCTGAATGGTTGGGCACGCCCAGATGGTGTGGAAGAAATCCCCTCTTTCAAACACACAACGTAGACAACATGGATCAGGAGCCCTCCCCATTTTATGTAGTCTCACCCGATCAAAATAGGTCCTGTGAAGCACCTTGAGCTGTATCAGCCGCAGGTGGGATTTAATTGCCACTTCACGTGGATGCATTAAAACAGTTCCCCAGTCCACCTCGTCCTTTTCCCCCACCTCGCTTTCCCAGATTTGTCGCAGTTTTACTAGCCCGTTAGGTATGTTATTCATGAGTGTCTTGTATGTGAGGGAGACCGCCTTTCGTGGGATCTGTTCCTGTAGGAGGCGACCCTCCAGCGGCGCGTACTCCGGAAGCGAGGCCGCCAGAACCACCTCTGCCCTCCAAGCGTGCCTTAATTGCGTGTACCTGAAGGCTTGTGTGGGCCCAAGACCATATTCCCTTCTCAGCTCCGCAAACGTTTGCAATTCTCCCCTCTTTATCACTTTGCCCAGGGTTGTAATCCCTATGGCGTCCCAGGCCCCAAAGCCCTTTAGTTTGTGGAGTTCCTTGAGCCAGGTACATTTCCATAGAGGTGTCTGACGAGTAGGCCTGCCCCGCCATCCTGTGACCCTCGTGGCAGTGGCCCACGCCCCTAAGGTAATTTTTGTGGCTGGAGGCAGCCTGCCCCTACCCTTGCCGTCATACAGAAAGTGCATAAATGTATGTGTGCTCATCGTGTGTCTTTCCAGGGCGTATGTAGGGTGTTGTGCAGGAGCATGTAGCCAGTCGTTTATTGGTGTGAGGTGTTCTGCCCAGTAGTAGGCTTCTAGGTTGGGTAAAGATATACCTCTGTCATACTGGTGTCTCTGCAAGGTGGTCAGCGCAATTCGGGGCTGTTTCCCCAACCATAGGAACGTACGCAGTTCTGCGTGCATGGTGCTGAAAACCTGTCTCCTGAGGAGGAAATATTCATTTTGGAAGGCATATAGGAATTTCGGTAGAGTAATCATTTTAAACATGGCCGATCAGCCCAGGAGCGTCAACGGGAGGAGTCTCCAGCGCGCAGCATCCTCCGAAAAGCCGTTCACCACTCTCTGGATATTTCTGGCATAGGAGAGGGAGCCGTCTGTGGTCATGAACACCCCCAGGTACTTAAAGCCCTCCCTTGTCGTCAGGAGCTTTTCCGGCAGGGCAGGCCAACTCTCTCCGACTCCAGGGTCATTGAGGACCAACTTATGCCAGTTTATCTGGTACCCTGCTCGGGCCCCGTATCTAGCCAGCTCCCCAAACAGCGCTGGAATTGTGCTATTCGGGCGTGTAACGTAAAGGAGTATATTGTCCGCGTACAAGGATATTTTCTCTTGTGCGGCGCCTCCCCCACCTATGCTAAACCCCGCAATGTCTACATTCTGTCAAATTGTACACGCAAGGACCTCTATTGTTAGCGCGAACAGCAGAGGGGATAATGGGCACCCCTGTCTAGTGCCTCGTTGTACCGGAAAGTCTGTAGACAGTACTCCGTTCACCCTGACTCGCGCTCTGGGGTCCGTGTAGAGCAGGTTCACCCATTTCCTACATTTTTGACCAAACCCCCTTCCACTTATTATTTTCTCTTTCACTTTTTAAATACAGATCAACAGTCCTAGTCTGATTTTTATAGTGAGTTCGCCCACAACAAATACAAGAATAATTTGGCCTTTCACCTGAAATCACCTTAAACTTTGTAATTTGTTCTACAACATTTTTTGTAGTAGTATGTTGCACATTCTCTTCAGCATGTTCTTCTATTAATGTGTCCGTTTCTGCACTCTCTTGTTCAGGACCAAAGCAACAAAACTCAATTTCATCACAAACCTTCTTCACATCTGATACTGACCCACGCAAAAGAGCACTGTTCAACTCATTTAACATTAGTGCTGGACTTTTTGCGTAATACAATCTTCTGACTAACTTCCGCGTTTGAGAATGATGTACTGCTAACATCCTGAAATGATGAAAAACACTTTGACATACTTTTCTAGAAAGACAAGCCAGAGAATGACCTTGCAAACCAGTATTTTTTCACACTTTGCAAGGGTGTAGTCCTTGCAATATCTTAATCTTTTGTTTAACACTTTTTTTTACATTATTCTCATAAGAAATTGCGCAAAATATCAATAGATTCTTGTCGTACACTACAAATACTGCAATCCCAAGTGTACAGAGGGGCTTTAGGACGTCTGCCTAGAACTTCATCAGCTAACACTTCTGCATTTCTGGGAACCATCTTCTCTTTCTCAATAGGACAACCATTTCTAACCTCATAAGCTCGACCACTGGTATCAACTGCATGCAATAAATTATTGGTCTGAAAATAGCTCTCTTCATTAAAGAAAGGCTCTGAACTTGAACTGTTTCCATTCACCCCAAAAAAATCACAAACATTAGTTCTGTTAATTACTCTTTTCCTCTTACTTTTGGCCTTCATTAAATGGATTGGTTTATCTAGTGATCAAATTCTGTTTAAAACTAAAATGAATAGTTTCCTTTTTACTTCAAAAGTCTTTTGAACAATGGATTCAATATGGTACTTCTTTTAAAAAATAGTGCTCTTTTTTATATTTTTTCACATCTTTTAGAAAGTTAAAAAGCCACTCTATTATACAAAATCTTTTTTTCGATTTCTTTATATTGAATTTGCCTTTTACCATACATTGTCTTTTGAATATAATTTTTCTTTTTTTCCTTTGATATTCATATTCTTTTTTATGGTTGAACCATTCTTAGTAGTTTGCACGATCTGCACACTGGTTCTAGGCTTTGAAAGTTTTTTTATGAATTATTTTGTTGTCTTACCGAAAGACTTTTTCTTTTTACCCACATGATGTTGGTCATCCAATACTTGTTGTTGAATTTTGTTCAAATAATTGTTCTTTTTCTGTCCTTTTCTCTTTCTTGATTTTCAGGTATGATAAGTTTATTTTTAATGATGATAAACAATATCTGTGAAAAAATAAACATAAATGTATTTTAATAAATGTATACTTCTCTATTACTATACAAACACATTGTACATAAAAACATTTAACCACTTTCTTTTGTAATCACTAATTGAAATTGTAATTAAAGGTGTAAAGATAACTGTATAGGTGATTAGAGGTCTGCATGTGTAATGGACAAGGGTTTGTACCAATGTTTGTGTTAACCCCTGGGACATTATGAGTACTTAGGCACTGACTGAATGATTACAGTCCTGCAAGGAGAATGCCTGGATGAATCTATAAGTGTTTGGGTTTTGGTGCAGTGTTTGGATTACTACCTGATGCTGGGTGGCTGACTGGCGCAGTGCATAGGGAGTGACAGGGTGTTTGCTGGAGTGTATAGGTACTACCTGAGTAATTAAAGATGTGAAACACAAGTGTGTAGGTGGTTAGACGACTACATGCATAGTGGACAGGAGTTTGTACAAGTATATGTGTTAAGGCCTAGCTAACTGTATGAGTACGTGGGCACTGACTTAATGATTAGAGTACTGCAAGGAGAGTGCCTGGGTGAATTTATAATTGGTTCACTTTTGGCATAGTTATTGGATTAGTAGATGGTACTGAATAGGTCACTATAGGATTGCAAGAGCAGTGACAGAGTGTTTGCTGGAGTGTATGGATACTGCCTGGGTAAATGAACATGTGTAAGATTAGTGTATAGGTGATTAAAGGACTGCCTGAACATTGGACAGAGGTTTGTAGCACTCCATGTTGTAGGCCCTGGATTACTGCATGAGTACTTGGGTACTTACTGAATGATTAGAATACTGCCAGGAGAGTGACTGGGTGAATTTATAAGTGGTTGGGTTTTGGCGCAGTGAATGGATTAGTACATGGTGCTGAATGGGTCACTAGAGGAGTGCAAGGGGAGTAACAGGGTGTTTTCAGGAGTGTATGGGTACAGACTGGGGAATTGTAGGCCTCAAACACAAGTGTGTAGGTGGTTAGAGGACTACATGCATAGTGCATAGGAGTTTGAATTAGTCCACGTACTAATGCCCTGGATCTCTGCGTGAATACTTGGGTACTGACTGAATGATTAGAGTACTACAAGGAGAGACACTGGGTGAATTTATAATTGGTTGTGTTTTACTGCAGTGAATGGATTACTACATGGTGCTGAAAGGGTCACTAGAGGAGTGCAAATGGAGTAACAGGGTGTTTGCAGGAGTGTATGGGTACTGACTGGGGAATTGTAGGCCTGAAACACAAGT
Organism: Lissotriton helveticus; assembly: GCF_964261635.1. Classification (NCBI taxonomy): domain Eukaryota; kingdom Metazoa; phylum Chordata; class Amphibia; order Caudata; family Salamandridae; genus Lissotriton; species Lissotriton helveticus. The sequence continues at coordinate 582,481,938 of NC_136063.1, forward strand.
GTGTAGGTGGTTAGAGGACTACATGCATAGTGCATAGGAGTTTGAAGCAGTCCATGTGCTAAGGCCCTGGATCACTGCATGAGTACTTAGGTACTGACTGAATGATTAGAGTACTGCAAAGAGTGCCTGGGTGCTTTGCTGCTTTTTGCATGAAATCCTATCTGGTTCTTTGCGGAGGGGAAGCTGCAACTACATTTCCACATGCATTTAATCCAGAAATGTAAATACTCTTGAATTCCCCATTGAATTGATGATTTTGGAAGTTATTTATAATAGATTAATACACGCCTGAAAACTTTAGTGTTAAGTTAAATACAATATGTGTAAGCCAGACATTTAAGCTTGATTAGGCCTCATCTTATTAATACCTACCCACTTTTATTTGAGTATATAGCTATTAATGGACTTGCATTCATGGTTTGTAGATTGAAGATTTTCTCAAAAGAAGACCTAGTTTCCATTTTCCCCTGTATTTAAAAATAAATAGGCATGAAAGCATACTTTGTATTTGTGTAAAAACGGAAAATAGTAGCCTTAGACTAGTTCCTGAGATCTGTGCACATTATACCGGAGCCCGGATGGCATAAGTAAGTTTTTGTAGTGATAACATTTGTAATCTATATTTGTATGTGTGGTGTTCTTTTAAACTGATGTTAGCGGCAGTTACACCTGTATATTAAATGCAGACCCACACGTTTTTCAATCAATCTTTTGATCTGCAGCAGTTTACTTTAGAATTCGTGGCTGCTCAAATTTACGTGCATTATTTTGTACTTTTTGAAAAATAATTACACATCCCTCTCACCAAATATTTACTGTAATCGATTTTCTTTTTGGAAAACAAAAATCCAAAGGACAACAGGTTTGTGCCTCAGTGAAAAATGTGGCCACCACCAAACTCCTCAAATGTATGCACATTGTGGTTTACAATTATATTGCAGGCGTGATTAGGAAATTGTATATTAATATACATCTGGAGGGACAGTCAAGTCCAAGTTAATCTTTTTCACCTTATTGCGCCCTCTTTGGACCTTTTTGTCTTGAAGTAGAAAAGTAAGCTCAAATCCATTATTCTAATATATCCGCAAAGCCGAGTGAAACCTTATGCTAATCTCGATTCCTGTTTACATACGTTTCATCACTAATGTTTAGAAGTAGGGAGGTCTTCAACAAGACTGGAATCTTGTGCATCATTCTAATGACAATATAGTCCGTATTTTTATACTCTGCCTAATACTAGAACAGACATTCACTGAAGTATTTCGTGTCTGTGTGCCCAGGCTTTGAAATTTTGCTCTTTATTTCGTCAACAATCTATTTTCAAACTGGGATTCTCTTTATCCTATTTTGTTGGCACTGAGCGGTGTTTCCAGGATACAGGTTGCCCAACAAAGCAAATATACTCCTTGAAGTGAATGTACAAATGCAAAACACATGGGCACAAAAGAAGTTGTTCAATTTCGACTCCTGTTACTTTAGTAGATGTACATCTGGGACTGTTGTACTGTTAGGAGGATGAATGGCTGAGATTATACTTACCTGCCATTAATGATGAAACTTTCCGTTTACCCATCTGATTGTTTATATGGTGAGACGTTCTAAATCTGAGATGCCAGAAAAGCTGTAAAAGCCGTGAGCAGTGATTTGACTATTACTTTCCACATGACAAATAGTTGTGTTAACACAGATTGCCCTGGGATGCTCCTTCATTACTGACAGTGCTGTCTCTCGAAGGTCATTTTGTTTGCCTTCAACTTTCAGCACGTTGCATGAAATATTTCTGGGTAAGTTTAAAAAAAATGCCCAACCTCTTCGATTGCAATAATTTTATCGAGAACCCACTTCTTTTTGCCTGTAGGACAACTTCCAGATCTGATTTGATCATGGTCTTTTACCTCTTTTAATTTCCAATCGTGATTCACCTGCAAATTAGTGAGACAGTCTGAATCTGTACGGGTTCTTGCTATATAATTTAAAGCACTACCTCTTGTTCTTTTTGCACATATATTCTTTCTCTGGTCACGGGTAAGCCCTAGAAAGTTCACTGTGCAAAAGCACACACTTCACTCACACTGAGGGTGGCAGCCCTGTCCTCTGCCTGCCAAACATGGATATTCTAACTGTACGTCTTTGAGATGCAAGGTGTTGATGAGTTGGTCTCACCTTTTAATTCCTTCCTTACAAATTGCTTATTATACTGTTTTCTAATAAAAATGTGAAGCTACTGGTTAATGCGAATGGTACACCATGAGCTTACCTTGCATAACAATTCTTATCAGGAGGAATTATAATGAACCAGCAACTGATCTCATGCACAAGATGCCTTTTCTCTGGCACATACACAGAAGTGTTTTCTGTGAGATAATGTTTTTTTTCCAAAACACTAATTCACCTGGTGAATACGCTTTTTCACTAGTTGCGAAGATAATACATTTTGCCATTGATTCAGACACTCTTAACTAACAGGTACTTCTCTTACCTTTTTTTGTTAACATTGAGAGCTTTCAAATGGTATTCCCAGTTCCAGAAATGGTCCCATAATTGAGTTAAAAAACTTTGTAAAATTGTATCAGGTAAGTGTTCAGCCGCCTGTTTGTGCAAAGTATTTTCCCAGCGTGTTAAGCATTGTTACATGGTCTGTTTATTTGTTTTTTTTAAAACTTTTAATGGAGTTGTTCAACCAGCAAAAACAGTCTTATTATTTCTGTTAACTTCCCTTGCAGCAAAGCTTTTTTACCCAAGTGTTTGCTAGACTTAATGGATTGTCATTAGGCTACATTTCTAGCACAAAATATAAAAAATCAACAAAAATGTAAGTGCCCGAAAACTGACTTCCAAAGAACCTCCACTGATATTGAGTCATTGGTGCTGTTTACAATCTAGTAGAGTGCTTAAATGCTATTTGACATTTTCAAATTAGGATGATTCTCAGTTTACGAAACTTATGTACTAATAGGGGGTTTCAGCTAGCCCTCATAATCCATATGCCGCTGTTGTTAACATTTGTTTTATTCTATCCACTACAGCATGTTAATGGGTCAGCCCATTCAGCCTTTGACTAACTTCACTGTATGATGGGATTCTGCTCTTTCACAAGGAGCACATTTGCCCACAAAGTAGCCCCTCTTCTGTTCCAGGGACTATGATAATGTGTGTTTATGGAAACCCAAATATTTTGGGAGGTTTCCAATGTTCTTTGTGAGGGCCCAGCAGTTGCCACAACAGTGTTCCACAAAAGCCATAGCAAAACAAGCATTGACCACAAAACTGGCAGCTGTTGCCAGACTGATTGGCTTTGTCAATTCTTGTTTTATAATGTTTTCAATGGAGCAGGTGCAGTAGCGGGCCAGCGCCCATTTTGTAGTTCACTGGGTACTTAATGTTTATGGGTTTGCATCTATTTGTCACAAAATACTGGTTGCAAGAAACACCACTGAACACCGTGGCTTTCTCTGCTTCTGCTAGTAGCTGAATTTAGGATTAGAGTCTGAATAACATTTTAAATATCTGTATTTGCGAACGTATGGGCTATAAAGAGGATTCAAATATTTATTTGAAAGGACATCGTCCGCAGTTTGGGAGCCTGGAGGGAGGCGAATGGACGACAAGGCGCCCTCATCACTGGTCGACTTGTAGCCCTTGTCAGTGTCCGAGGGCAGGGTGGGGGTCCTCAAAGGCTGCACACACTTGCAACACCCTTCTCCGCTCCTGTAAAACCTATTCCAGAACGGGAGATGGGGGCGCCCAGAAGGCAATCTGTAGTTGTCAATGCCTTCGCCGACCTCCGCCAGGGGGACGCGAGTTAACAATCAGCATTTTGAACAACGACTCTGCATCTCTGTGACCTTCCACACAGTTCCATGACTCTTTAGGGTTTGTAAAAAAAAGTGTTATTAACCGTCCGGCATAGACATGGAAACAGGAGTGAGTACTTGAGATTGGCGCCACGTAGTCTGCTCTTAACTGCAAGGAAAGTGTGCCATTGACATTGGACTGCCAGTGTGTAATCTGGGAAGATCAAACACTAATGTTTTCTACTACCAGGCTGTCTTGCTTTCGGGCTCCACGCAGTGTTAGATCATGATCTCTGTAATGCAAGAGACTGGCCACAAGTGGCCTAGGAGTGCCCCAGATGGGAGGGGGAGCCGTGCTGGCACCCAGTGCATCAGATTGATCTAGAAGGTTGAGCGGGCAGAGGCGGGAATGAAGTTGAGGGACCACAAGTCAAGATATGTCACTGTGCCCAGGCCCTGTGCATGCTCAGGGAGACCCATCACACGAGCATTATGTTAGAGGCATATGAGCTGCAGGTCTTACACTGTGCATTAGATCTCCACCTGGTGTTGGGCTCGGATGATTGCATGTTGTTGTCGTCTTGGAAGAAGTCTTTGTAGTCACGAGATAGGTGACTCCTCCCTTGGACGATAGTGCGCATGGGCATCAGCTCCATCCTTAGATTGTTTTTTTCCGCCACTGGGTTCGGATGCAACTTTTCCGCTCCGGTTCGAAATCTACTTTCCAAGTACTTCGACGCGTAAAACTTTACAAAACAACTTTCGACATCAATAACCATAGACTCTACTTCATCAGCTCGATTCCGGTCGTCGACGCGGGCCGTTGGGCCTACCCACGCGGTGAGGCCTACAGCTCATGGAAAGGACGCCTTTCAAGAGATGCCCCGTGTGTGGAGTACAATTTCCACGCAGCGACCATGACGAGGTGTATAACCTGTGTTTATCACCAGATAACGAGGAGTCTAGCTGTACGGCTTATGCGTCCTTTCGATCCAAGAAGACCATTCGAGATCAGAGGGCCCGTCAACGCAACATGCAGAGATCAGCTCCGGCACCAGTGGATATCTTCGACGAAGGTCCATGTGTCCCGGAGGAAGAGTCCGATGATCTCCAGATCGTATCTGAGGCAGACGACTCCGATGACTCCATACCATCAGGTCAACGCGTGAGTACGCCTGCCCCAGCTCCAACATCTAAACCAAAGGCAAAGGTCAACACTCCGCCTTTGGGGCCCAGTCGCGACCAAAACACTGCTTCGAAAGCCCCGCCATCGAGCCCAGCTCCGAAGAAAATATTAAAGCCTTCTGGTAGCTCCATACCAAGCAAACCGCACGTGCCGATTCTTCCAGCTCCCTCGGCACCGAAACCGAAAGAAGTCCTGGTTCCTAAGAACACTCAGAAACCGTCGACTCCTAAGGCCAAGATGGCTCCGAAAGCAATGAAGCCTGTTTCCGACACTTCCAAGCCGACCAAAACAGCTTCCAGCCCGAAATCTTCTGTGCCAAAACCTGCAAAGCCTGCTTCCGATGCCTCCAAGCCCTCGACTCCAAAGACATTACCTTCTGTGCCGAAAATTACGCCAAAGGACTCTATAACCGCTCCTAAGGCTAAAGACAAGCAAAAACCAGGCTCAGAACCAAAAAAATTGGCGCCGAAATCGGTTCCTCAAGAAGAGGAGCTTTTTTGACCTGATCCTTTACAAAAAAGGATATACATAGATCCAAAAACAGGACATGTTTCTACTATGCAGCATAGAAAGAGGAAGCTAGATACAGCACCTTCAACTCCAGTGCCTGTCAAGAAGGATTCTGCCACATCACCTATGCACCCTTCTTCTCCTGTACCTTCTCTTTCATCTCCTCTTCCTTTAAACATTTCACCTCAAAATTCACCTGTTAATTCACCACAAAATTCTCCACCTCATTCTTCACCTCCACAGACACCTCCTCAGAATGATGATGAGTATAACCTAGGGGAAGGGGGAGACCAAGATGAGCCTTTTCACTACCCAAGTGATGCACCAGACTGGGAGTATCCAAACCCACAAGATGTACCAGATATCCCTGACCCACATACATATCCATCCAAACCATCTCCTCCAGAAGATAATATTGGGTTTGGACATTTACTCAATGGGCTGCCATCTATCATAACATCACAATGCACTCAGATGAGGCAGAAGAAGATTTTTGTTGAACACTCCCAAAAGTCAGTTCAAATACTACCTATGATTAAAGGGGTTATTAAGCATGCCCCAGAAGTGTTTAAAGATCCTGTACGAGCTAGGATCATAAACCCAAGAATAGAGAAAAAGTACAGGCCTGCTCCTGGGGATCCTGCCTACATTAAAGGACAGCTACCCTTAGATTCCCTAGTCGTTTCAAATGCTAGAAAAAGAGCAAACTCACAGACATCAGGTGAGGCACCACCTCCTGATAAAGAATCAAAGATAATAGATGCTTCAGGCAAGAGGATAGCTGCACAAGCTTGCAACACATGGCGTATAGCTAACACACAAGCCCTCCTCGTAAGATACGACAGGGCTCACTATGATCAGTCAGAAACACTTTTACAACATCTACCTGACCAATATAAGCACAGGCAAATGACCTTATACAAGAGGGTAAGCTAATTTCAAATGCCTCAATCAAGTGCGCTCTTGATGTAGCAGACACTGCATCCAGAGCAATAAGCACTAGTGTCCTCCTTAGAAGACATGCGTGGCTACGCATTTCAGGATTTAAGCAAGAGGTGCAAGCAACCATCTTAAATCAGCCATTCAACCAACAACATTTGTTTGGTACAGAGGTAGACATAGCAAAATGAAGAAAGACACTGATACAGCCAAATCTATGGGAGCTCTGCAGTCTATTCAAGCACTAGGCTCCTTTCGTCGCTCCTTTTACAGGGGAGGCTCCAAACAATCTGGAGCCTACAATTCAGCTTCCTTTAAAAGCAATACGCAAACATCCTCCTATAGAGGATATTTTAGAGGAGGCTACAGAGGTAATGACAACAACGGAAGAGGTCAAGGTAATAACAATCGAACCTCCTCCACCACTAAACAGTGACTTCCTTCAGCTCCCCTAACAGCATTTCACTCCTGTAGGGGGGAGATTAACACAGTTCCTACCTGTCTGGAATTCCATCACAACAGACAAGTGGGTAAGACAGATTATCCAATATGGTTACTGCCTAGAGCTTACAGCTATCCCTCTACATATACCACCCAGACAGCGTCCAATGTCCACAGAACACCTAACGCTGCTCCAACAAGAGGTTCTCTCAATGCTACAAAAAGATGCAATAGAGTTAGTTCTGTTGCCTCATCAAGGAACAGGGGTTTACTCACTCTACTTCCTAATACTCTAAAAGGACGGGACACTAAGACCAATTCTAGACCTAAGGCCACTCAATCTGTATATACACTCAGATAATTTTCACATGATCACTTTACAAGTGCTCCCGTTGTTGCAACAAGGCGATTTCCTCACCACACTAGACCTCAAGGACGCCTACTTCCACATTCCCATACATCCTTCTCACAGGAAGTATCTCAGGTTTGTGCTAGAAGGACAACCCTATCAGTTCGAAGTCCTTCCATTCGGGGTCACAACTGCACCATGAGTGTTTACAAAGTGCCTAGCAGTAGTAGCAGCACATCTCAGAAGATAACATATCCACGTCTTCCCATACTTAGACGATTGGCTCATAAAAGCCAAGTCATTCAACCAGTGTGTTCAACACAAATCTCAAACAATTCAAACACTGCACAACTTGGGGTTTACAATAAACCACACCAAGTTACATCTACAGCCCTCTCATGTACATAAATACCTAGGGGCTACCATAAACACCGATACAACTCTAGCTTATCCTAGTCCAGTCAGGATACAGAGCATTCAAGCCTTAGTCACAAGGTTTCAAAACCAACACTCTCTCCCAGCCAGAGTGTTCATGCAATTAATAGGCATGATGGCATGTTGCATTTTTATTGTACCATATGCAAGACTGCAAATGTGCCCATTGCAGGAATGTCTAGCACATCAGTGGAATCAGGCACAAGGACAACTTACAGACCTGGTGTTGGTGGACAACCGCACACATCGCTCTCTGCAGTGGTGGAAAACCAAAAACGTGTCCAAAGGGTGACCGTTCTTTTAGCCTGTTCCACAGATAGTACTGACAACAGACACGTCCCTGACAGGATGGGGAGCCCATCTGCTTCACCACACAACTCAGGGAAGATGGACCGCTCAAAAAAAGGTGCTTCACATCAATCACCTAGAGCTGCTGGCAATTTTCCTAGTACTGAAGTCCTTCCAAGTGCATATACAGAACAAAGCTGTCTTGGAGCAACCTCCCAGGTAGGTCGCTCCCCCTCCGCTGCAGCACCACCAGTGCTCGTGCCACCCTTCTGCTGCCTCCTCGTGCTCTTGGTGCCCCGCACCCGATCGCCGTTGCTGCCGCTTCCCGCTTCCTGCTGCCTGTGTGCCTGTGCCCCTGCCTGTTTTTTTCTGTACCCTGTGTGCCTGTGCCCTGCCCATTTTTTCTTTCTGTACCCTGCTGTGAGACTGCCTTGCCTTTTTCCCTGTCTAGGTTTTCGCTGATTTTTCCCCGCCGCTGCCTCCCCTGCGGCCCCGCCCCCTCCGGGCCCATTCGCTGCCTGGCATCCCGCCTCCCGCCTCCCAACTGATCCTCACTCCCCACCTCCCCTTAAATAGCGGCTGCTGTGCGGCCACGCGCAGTGGGTGCGCTGCTCGTGTGCCGAAGGCGCGCCTAAGGTAAGCCCGTCTGCGCCCGTCTGCGCCTGGACCGCGCCCAGCGCCAGAACCCCAGGCCCTCACGCTACCCATGACACCCGCTACCACGACAGCAACCTCATCGCACTCAACCACGGACGCACCACCAACTGCTACAAGGCCACCCCCAAACGCACCCACGGCCCCTTCACCTGCCAGAACTGCAACTTCTCCTGCAACAACGACGCCGAGACACACACAACAACGGAACCCAACCAACTGCGATGCATCCTGCTCAACACCCGCTCCGCACGCAAGCACGCTGTCGAGCTCTGGGACCTGCTCACTACCACTTCACCAGACGTTGCATTCTTGACCGAGACCTGGATGAACGAAGCCTCCGCCCCAGACATCGCAGTGGCCATACCAGACGGATACAAAATCTCACGCAAAGACTGCACCAATGGAGTGGGAGGAGGCCTCGCCATCATCCACAAGAACACCATCAAGGTCTCCACAAACACCGACGACACCCTCACCACCACCGAACACATGCACTTCAAAATCAATACGGACCCCAAGACCACCCTCAGAGGCACCCTTGTCTACAGACCACCCGGCCTACGTCCCCAATTCTGCAACTCCATCGCCGACTTCATCAGCACGCATGCTCTGGCCTCCACCAATTACATCCTGCTCGGCGACCTGAACTACCATCTAGAAAACAACAACAACAATTCCTCCACCCTGGTCGACAACCTCGCCACTCTCGGACTGAAACAGATCGTCACAACCCCAAACCACATTGCCGGCCACACGCTCAATGCCATCTACACCGCCAGCCCCCACGTCACCTTCAGCCACGCCTCCGAGCTCACCTGGACCGACCACCACTGCGCCCACTTCACCCTCCAGAAACCCATCACCCACCACCGCACTCCACAGATTCCCCGCCGTCGCTGGGGAAAGTCACCAAGGAGCGACTGGAAACTCACCTCTCACTCAACCCACCAACCAGCCCCACCAACCCCGAGGAGGGGACACGCACCCTTAGGCTCTGGATGGAGGACTGCGCCAACACCATAGCACCTATGAAACAACCCACCGACAGAGACACCAGCCAGAGAGCCAGCGGGTTCACCCCAGAGCTCCTAGCCTCCAAGCGCACCTGCCGGAAACTCGAGATCATCTGGGTCAACGATAGTACTCCCGCCAACCGCACAGCCCACAAAGACGCCATCCGCAACCACCACCACCTCATCAGGACCACCAAAAGAGCCGCTTTCAAAAACCGCCTCGACAACAACACCCACAACAGCAAAGAGCTATTCAATATCGTGAAAGAACTCTCCACTCCTAAAGAGGGTTCTCAAAACTCTCTTTCAAACTACTGCAACAGATACAGGTGACAACCGCTAGGGGAGACCCTGCTGTACAAACGATGCACAGTGTAAGATCTGCAGCTCATATGCCACAAACGGAAAATGCTACTTACCAGTATGCATCTATTCTTGGCATGTAGAGCTGCAGATTCTTACACACCCTCCCGCCTCCCCGGGACCTGTATCTGTTCCAGTTCTATCTTAATTAGATATATACACACATGGACATCCCTTCTTTATTTCTACTAACTCCAACATTTCCCATCATGGTGAAAAACTGTCTAAGGATGGAGCCAATGCCCATGCACACTATCGTCCAAGGGAGGAGTTACCTATCTCGTGACTACAAAGACTTCTTCCAAGACGACAACAACATGCAATCATCCGAGCCCAACACCAGGTGGCGATCTAATGCACAGTGTAAGAATCTACAGCTCTACATGCCAAGAACAGATGCATACTGGTAAGTGGCATTTTCCTGCTGTATGAACACACCTCTGCCATCCCCTATAGCATGCAGACCTGGTTTTGAAGTGTGCATATTTGGGACCGCACATCCTGAGCCTGCGGCTGGAGTATCGCCAGTAATTGTTCTGCATTGTGTACCCTGACCGTGAGCATGTGGTGATCATCCCTCAGAAGAGTGAGGTTAATTGCTATTTCATCTATTTTGCCCTCCAGCGATACTAAATCTATGTCCAGTCTTTCCTCAGTGGAGGTGGGTCCCACAGGTGGCACTGCAGTGTCTACGCCCTGTGGGGCCAGCGCCAGTAACATCGAGGGGCGTGCGGCAGTAGGTTGGATTCCAGAGCGAAAGCGCCACCTGGTCGACAATGCTGTTCAGGAGGTGAAGGGGGACAACCCTAGGAAATTGGCCCATTTACAAATGCCAGTTGGTTTCAGTATGTCTCTCAGCACGAGCTACCCAGCAGTACAGGCAGTCTGTTTGGGGTCGAACCAACACCAGTAAGGGCACACGATCATCTGTGGGGCAGTGTGTCAAACCAGGCTACGTCGTCACTTACCTTGTCCTGTTACCGAAGCCTTCTGGATGACGTAGGTGATTTCGCAGAGACGCAAGGGACCATCTTCCCAAATGACTAACTATAGACTTACTGATTTAAATTCACAGTAAGAATAAAACTAGAAATAGGGGAGGAGGGCCGGTACTGGACGTTGGTTGGTTGGATGATTCTTGCTGTCGACCTGCGAAGCAACAAGTATCAAAGTTTTACTTATTAGCCTACTGATTTCTCTCCTGCCTAACCTACTAGAAACTAAACCTCCTAACCTGTCTTCTTAGTCTGAGAGTTTAAGCTTCAAACGCCTACCTGCGTACAGTGTTGTCTTGGCTCACGTCCAGTATTTCTTGATCTTGTCTTGATGGTTAAGTCATCAGGTAGTTTTCTGGTGGTTGATTCTAGAAGCGTCTTTGCAAGGATTTGCTATAAAACAAATGGGTTTTATTAATAATAATCCCTTCTTAACACCTAACACCTTGCGACACTCTAACCTTCACTTACTTGCAAATGTTTCTTAAGTCATGGAAAGAGGGATCCTTTAGGGTTCTTGTGCCTAGACCTGGTTTACACTTAGTGAAAAAACACAGATATAAACACTACCTATGATCTAAACAAAACCAGAGGCCTTTCTTACACTACATCAAGACTAGAATCTAATCTGTCTTAGAAATCACAAGTAAACTTTTCACATCACAATAGCTTCTTGTAATGCATAAAATCACACAATGTCTCTCAATAGCCTTTAAATTAAACAAGTTTTTCAGAGAAAGCGTCTTTGTTGTCTTCTTTCTTGCATTTAGAAAAAAAGAATGTTTTCCAAAAATTGTTCTTGACCTTTCTTGCGATGGGCGCCTGTTAAAGAATCAAGAATTGTACTTATCTTGTTGCATCTTTGTTTTACAGGAATCAGGATCGAGATGAGGACGTTGGGAAGACTTCAAGCAGCTGAATTTCTTCTATCAGGTGAGTTCCAGAGAGAGCCCCCGGACGCGATCCTTCCTCGAGCAAAGCGGAAGGCAAAGCGTCTTCTAGACGCTTGGGTGCGGTTTAAATAGAAGACCGCACCCAGAAGACACGTTTAGCCGATGCGAGCAGTTCGGCTCAGCGCGGCTTGGCGTGACAAGTGTCTGTGCGTTTCTCAGTCTTGCAGCGTGGTTTGGCAAAGATTAATCTTGAAACTTTAAATGGGGAATAAACTGTTTGTAGCATCATAAAGCCAAACAAGAAATCGATTGACCTTTAAAGAATTTACAATTATACTTAGTGAATGGAATGATACATTAGTGTGTACTAAACAAGTTTTACATTTACAAACAGTTCACCTCAATTGCACACATACTGACAACCAGGACGTGCGGGTGCACGGGACAGGGGTGGGTTTTATGAAAACAGAACCCCATTTAAAACTCATGGCGGGACCTGCTAAGAATATCTAGGATTTATTTAGGGCACAACCAAGAGAGGCTAGATTGGGGAATCATGTCACAGTGTTATTGTTGCCTGGTCCATCACACTGTCCAGGATCAGGCTGCAGCGCACCACGAGGTGGGCTGGATCGGGCAGGCTGTGGATTATACCTCGGCAGTGCTGATTCCCCCCCCCCACACACAGTGCCTATCCCCTTGCAGTGCTGCTCCCCCTTCCTTGCCCTGAACCCCCCCCCCCTTCGTGGCCCTAAAAAAAAGCCATTCCTTTGTGGCCCTGAAACCCCCCCATTCCTTTGTGGCCCTGAATCCCCCGCCTTCCTTCATGGCCCTGAACCCCCCCGCCTTCCTTCGTGGCCCTGAAACCCCACCTTCCTTCGTGGCCCTGAAACCCCACCTTCCTTCGTGGCCCTGAACCCCCTTCCTTCGTGGCCCTGAACCCCCTTCCTTCGTGGCCCTGAACCCCCTTCCTTCGTGGCCCTGAACCCCCCTTCCTTCGTGGCCCTGAACCCCCCTTCCTTCGTGGCCCTGAACCCCCTTCCTTCATGGCCCTGAACCCCCTTCCTTCATGGCCCTGAATCCCCTTCCTTTGTGGCCATGAACCCCCTCTTCCTTTGTGGCCCTAAACCCCCGCTTCGTGGCCCTAAACTCCCCCCTTCGTGGCCCTAAACTCCCCCCTTCGTGGCCCTAAACCCCCCTTCATAGCCCTAAACCCCCCCTTTGTGGCCCTAACCCCCCCATTGAGGCCATAAACCCCCCCATTGTGGCCTTAAACCCCCCCATTGTGGCCTTAAACCCCCCATTGTGGCCCTAAACCCCCCCTTTGTGGCCCTGAACCCCCCCTTTGTGGTACTGAACCCCCCTTTGTGCCCCTGAACCCCCCATTGTGCCCCTGAACCCCCCCTTTGTGCCCCTGAAACCCCCCTCCTTGTGGCCCTGAACCCCCTCCTTGTGGCCCTGAGCCCCCTCCTTGTGGCCCTGAACCCCCTCCTTGTGCCCTGAACCCCCTCCTTGTGGCCCTGAACCCCCCAGTTTGTGGCCCTGAACTCCCCAGTTTGTGGCCCTGAATCCCCCCTTTGTGGCCCTGAATCCCCCCTTTGTGGCTGTGAACCCCCCTTTGTGGCCCTGAACCCCTCCTTTGTGGCCCTGAACCCCCCTCTTTTGTGGCCCTGAACCCCCCTCTTTTGTGGCCCTGAACCCCCCCTCTTTTGTGGCCCTGAACCCCCCCCTTTGTGGCCCTGAATCCCCCCTTTGTAGCCCTGAAACCCCCCTTGTGGCCCTGAAACCACCCGCTTTGTGGCCCTGAAACACCCCCCCCTTCATGGCCCTGAAACCCCCCCTTCGTGGCCCTGAAACCCCCCCTTCGTGGCCCTGAAACCCCCCCTTCGTGGCCCTGAAACCCCCCTTTGTGGCCCTGAAAACCCCCCTTCGTGGCCCTGAAACCCCCCCTTCGTGGCCCTGAAACCCCCCCTTCGTGGCCCTGAAACCCCCACTTCGTGGCCCTGAAATCCCCCCTTCGTGGCCCTGAAACCCCCCCTTTTGTGGCCCTAAAACCCCCCCTTTGTGGCCCTGAAACCCCCCCCCTTTGTAGACCTAAAACGCCCCCTTCGTGGCCCTAAAACCCCCCCTTCGTGGCCCTGAAACCCCCTCTTTGTGTCCCTGAAAACACCCCTTCGTGGCCCTGAAACCCCCCCTTCGTGGCCCTGAAACCCCCCCTTCGTGGCCCTGAAACCCCCCCTTTGTGGCCCTAAAACCCCACCTTCGTGGCCCTGAAACCCCCCTCCCTTCGTGGCCCTGAAACCCCCCTTGTGTGGCCCAGAAATCCCCCCCCTTTGTGGCCCTGAACCCCCCTTGTGTGACCCTGAAATCCCCCCATTTCGTGGCCCTGAAACGTCCCCTTTCGTTGCCCTGAAACCACCCCCCTTCATGGCTCTGAAACCCCCCTACTTCGTGGCCCTGAAACCCCCCCTTCATGGCCCTGAAACCCCCCTCTTCGTGGCCCTGAAACCCCCCCCTTCGTAGACCTAAAAACCCCCCCTTCGTGGCCCTGAAACCCCCCCTTCGTGGCCCTGAACCCCCCCTTCGTGGCCCTGAACCCCCCCTTTGTGGCCATGAACCCCCATACGTGGCCCTGAAACCCCTCCCCCTTGTGGCCCTGAAACTCTCTCCCCTTTGTGGCCCTGAACCCCCCCCTTCGTGGCCCTGAACCCCCCACCCTTTGTGGCCCTGAACCCCCCCCACCCTTTGTGGCCCTGAAACCCCCTTCCCGGCCCTGAAACACCCCCTTCCTTGTGGCCCTGAAACCCCCCACCCCTCTTTGGTGGCCCTGACACCCCCACCTCCCTTTCGTGCCCTGACACTCTTCCCCCCCAACCCCCCTCTTCATGGCCCTTACTTTGGCCCCTTGCTGTTAGACTTTCACGACTATTTCACTCCCAAGTGGGCCATAGTGCGGGTGCTGCAGCCGGATGTGGTCCGTCTGCATAAACGCCCGATGCTGGTGCTGGAAAGCAGGGTTCGAGCCTCAAGGTCACGTCCACATTCTGTGATTCTGGGCAAATCACTTAATCTCCAGTGCCTGAATGTGTAATGTAAATACGGTGCTCATGTAAAGCGCTCCAATACCTTCGGGTCGAGTTCGCGCTATATAAAATATGCAACAAAAAATAAATAAATCTCATCCCCAGGGAAACTGGGAAGATGTTGTAACTCGGTTTATTTTGTGGTTGCAGTGTGCTGCATGAGCTTGTCCAAGATTTGTATTTGAACATTGCCGTTTCATTGCTTGCTCAGTGATGAATTTTCTTATGCCGTTTACCCATCTGCATGCCAAGCTATGAGAATGTCTGAATCTGAGATACAAGCTACATCTGCCATACAGCCAGTTAGACCAGTTAGAATTTGAGATGCTTTCAGTTTCCTCCACCGCAAAGCAACTTATGCCATGTTTTTTCCTCTCGCAGCAGTTTGTGTCCTGTTTGATGCACCACTTGAGCATTCATAAGTCTTCCAATTCTACGAAACGTAAGTAGAACTGTAGCTTCTCTTGCAGTTGATTTCTAGCCACTATACGCTTTACAGACCACGCATCGCACACTTCTTTGGTGCATATTTTAATATTTTGCTATATAAAAGCCTTTTCATTCATTCATTTCATTCATATTTTAAGTGAACTGGAATTGTCGGCCTGTGGAGGAAATTGACAAATTAAGCAAATCCTTTGCTAAGTTTAACGTTCCCCATTTCATTAATTTCACAGAAGAAAAGGAGAACTGTACAGCTGCTGTGAGGCAGGGGTTGAATGCCTTGGAAGGAGAATTGGGGTATGCCAGATCTTAGGGATGAGCCCTTTGGGAGGGAGGGGAGGGGGACAAGCACACCGACAACCATTTGTGTGTGTAAAAGGCCGCTTTATTGAAACAGGTGCACATCACACTTAATAAACTGGCAATCTGCCTTACAAAACTAAAGCCTCTCTAAACATCGAATTACCTGACCCCCTTTACTTTTCCTCCTCCCACCCCTACGATCCTCACATGATAAAAATCCCCCACCCTGCAAGATACAATATATAACTTCAAATACATTACATAATACACAATTTTATCACATACATTATTACTCCAACCCTCCCAAGACCTACAGTCCTATTTGCCTTGTTGCAACTGTAACTAACTACCCTCTAATGTAACTTCCAAACTGCTTAACCTTTCCCCGCTCCCGTTCCCCACCTCCCCAAACTTAACGACAAACTCCAGCCAAACTTGGCCAACTTCAAAAACAACTCCGCCAGCACCTGTTCCAAGCGACAACCTTACATAACATCCCCCTATGCACCTGTTCCAACAAAACCCCCTAACCAAAAACCTTCTTGCAAAAAACGCCTCCCCAAAAACCCTAAGCCCAGGGAGGGTGGGTGGGGACAAAAACACCTAACTACCATGCTCCCAGCCACCAGGTCACCAGTACCTAAAATGATGGCAGGGAAAACGCGGGCACCCTCTATATACCCCTTGGGCTACTAACTACAAACTTGGGCTGCCTTTGGGCTACTCCCCAGGCAGCCCAAAGCAGCGAAATGGCCGTTCTCGTGCTCGCCCCCTTCCCCCTTCCAAATCTGCCCAGGGGGCAGACCTCGCGGCTCGGCATCCACCCTTGTCCAAGCCCTTAGTGAGTAGGAAAAGTAAATACAGACAACTATTTACAATGAAAGAGCAGACCATGTGTTTAATGGGATTTAACTACTGAATGATGTGAAGCAGTCTTTATTACATTTCTGTTAGTTGTGGAGCTTAACCTGAAATATTGGAGCAGTCTGTGTCGTTGGAAGAAGATCATTCTGGCATCTCTTGCTGCATTACATATAAGGCCTTCTGTGGAGTCTTGTTTTTGGTATGGATGTTGGTCCTGTACGTAAGGTTTACCCTTCTGCCTGATTATACTGAAAGTTTACATTTAATACATTCATTTTTAGTTGGTCTTTGCAGTGGTTAATGAAATGTAACGTGGTTTAGAACGTGCAGCATGGAATAGTAGTAGCAGCACATGAGGTAGCCAGCCGAGGGGGTCTAGTAGCAGCAGTAGCTGCTCGTTCTTTCAAGGGTTTACATACTATACATTATTCACTGTTCTGTAGTGAATCTCTGTACATTAAACATACACATTAAAAGACCAGACTTAATAGAAGTGCTGATAGGTCTCTAAATAGCCCCTTTAGTTACTGCTCTTTGTTGACTTTAATCTTTTTCTCTCAAGGCAGTTTAATGATGGGTACAAAGTCCTCTCTGTGGCTCAGACAATCTGTGCCACCCAGCCCTTGCACCCTCTGGGCCATCTTGTATTTTATTTTACTTCAGTGAACTTGACAATCTGTCAAGCCCACTGAAGGTGCTCCATGTCGTTTTGTCAGCTTAAGTCTGTCAGGATGACATCCAAAATGTACACCTGCTACCCCCATTCTGTGAGTGGCTACAGCCCTTTCTACCTAGGCTAAGCAGTGATTGGTGGTGGAAGCAGCATGCTTCTAAACTAAGGCAACAGGCTACTGTTTTTTTAACAGCTGTCTGCTGTGGGTAGACTGCACACCGGAGTTTCCAGCAAGAGCCCATCCACCTTGCTGGGACATGTAAGGCTGATTTGTGGACCAGTGAATCGTTAGTCTTGACTCTTGGGTGTGCTACACAAAATAGAAAATGTGTGTCCTGTCCGAGCTAGTGAAGTCCAACTCCTAAATCTCGTCCTGCACAAACGTATGGTCCCTTTCCATGAAACCTGTGAAGCCCCTTCTCGTATTGTCCTTTTTGCCTTGACTTTGGTGAACTCCCACCAATAATACGTTTCGTGTGTGCGGCTTCAGGCCTGAGTCCCACATGAATCCTGGAATGATGGTCTCTGATCTGATGGAGGATTCTGGACTCAGAAGTCTTTAAGGCCAGACATGCAAAAGGAATAGCCACCTTCTCTTGAAGTGGCGGTCCCCACAAACGTTTCATTGGTTTCATACCCCTGATTAGCCAGTCTGCCTTCAGCAACAGAGGGGTTTACTGGACACCTCAGCCAAGTCTTGTTTGGTCTTGAAGTCTCACTGAGGACACCTTCACATCAGTGTGGTAAAGACTCCTCCAGACCAGGTTAGTCTTCAATGGATGGCTACCATCTCTCTCCCCAGCAGGAGGGCCTTCATCTTTGAAAGCTTGCAGAGTCCGTTTGGTCCTATGAGGAAGAAAGAAAAGTTGCTTCACTATATCTGACAGGAAGCGCGAACTGACCCCCCAGGAAACTTGTACTAGGCAGAGCCTTCTGTAATGGCGTACAAGCGGACAGCTGCAGCGACGAACACTGCCCGAATGCTTCAAAGCTATCTCAACCCACTTGCACGGGCGTGAACAAGAAGGGTTGCTGCATAGCCTGTCGGTGAAAGGGTGAGCCTTCACTCTCCCAGGGCATCCTGTTTTGAACCATTTCACCTGCTAGAGTAAACCAGATGTTCTCAAAAGTTGAGCTGACAGTCAAGTGGCTGCTTGTATAACTTGACCAGGTGCAGCACACCAGTGGTAAACAGAAGAAACCACGCTGGATACTGCCCAGTAACCACTAACAGCTTCCCAAGGACCTAAGAAAAGGTTTCATAACTAGCATTTAGGCCAAGGTCACACTTTCACAATAAAAGCTAGCAGGGCAATTTTCTGGTAAACGTTACTTATCCTGCAAAGGTGGGATTATCGATTCACTTGTGACACCGCCAGCTGTAATGTGAGATTTAGAAATGGTAAACTGCGCTTTCAAATGATATTTAAACGTGCAATATAGCATACATCTTTCATATGTCACGTACATACAGATCGTAAAAATATCCATGTTGATGAAGAAAAGCAAAGGCTCAGGAGAGAACATTTTAACTTGCGCCGCAGCTAAGATTGACATGAGCACTTTATCTGAACACCGAAGAGTGAAGTTCTTTCCTGGCATTAATGATGATTAGGTCTCGCCTTTACCATTCCGAAGGAATGGGAAATGGCGAGAATTCAAGTGCTCGAACTGATTGTGAAACCACCGCTTTTTTTCGTGGCGTTTTCTTCGAGTGTACGTGGCCACAGGCACGCGCTTTTGGCCCATACACTTTCATGGCCATCTGTTCCTCAATGTCCCTCCCACCCTTCGTTTGATCTTGCCGCGAGTTCAGGCTAATGGCCCTCCCCCAGCACAGAGCGCGCATCGCGGCCGCACAGCACATCAAAGGGCTTCTCCCAGCGTGTGCAGTGCGGCTTCTCCTCCCCTAATTATGTGGCCGGCCGTACTTGTGTTTCCCGGCCGCTTCCCGGCCACTCTTGTATTTAATTAGCAGCAGCAGCATTTCTCCTGCGCCAGGCCACATCAAAGGCTCTGTGCCACTTTCACCCACACAGCAACACTTACAGACACGCAACGCCACTCACACCCACGCAAGCCCACTATCATCCACGCAACACCACACTCACCCCCGCAACGCCACTCACCCAAGCAACACCACTCACACACACAACGCAACTCATCCACGCAACCCCACTCATCCACGCAACCCCACTCATCCACGCAACCCCACTCATCCACGCAACCCCACTCATCCACGCAACGCCACTCATCCACGCAACACCACTCACACACGCAACACAACTCACCCACGCAACGCCACTCATCCACGCAACGCCACTCAGACACCTAACGCCACTCAGACACCTAACGCCACTCACACACGCAACGCCACTCACACACGCAACGCCACTCACACACGCAACGCCACTCACCCACGCAACACAACTCACCCACGCAACGCCACTCATCCACGCAACGCCACTCACACACGCAACCCCACTCACACACGCAACGCCACTCACACACGCAACGCCACTCACACACGCAACGCCACTCACACACGCAACGCCACTCACACACGCAACGCCACTCACACACGCAACGCCACTCACACACGCAACGCCACTCACACACGCAACGCCACTCACACACGCAACGCCACTCACACACGCAACGCCACTCACACACATGCAACGCCACTCACACACATGCAACGCCACTCACACACGCAACGCCACTCACACACGCAACGCCACTCACACACGCAACGCCACTCACACACGCAACGCCACTCACACACGCAACGCCACTCACACACGCAACGCCACTCACACACGCAACGCCACTCACACACGCAACCCCACTCACACACGCAACCCCACTCACCCACGCAACCCCACTCACCCACGCAACCCCACTCACCCTCACACACGCAACGCCACTCACACATTGGGGGTGCAGATTGTGGGTGCAGATTGTGGGTGCAGATTGTGGGTGCAGATTGTGGGTGCAGATTGTGGGTGCAGATTGTGGGTGCAGATTGTGGGTGCAGATTGTGGGTGCAGATTGTGGGTGCAGATTCAGGGTGCAGATTCAGGGTGCAGATTCAGAGTGCAGATTCAGAGTGCAGATTCAGAGTGCAGATTCAGAGTGCAGATTCAGAGTGCAGATTCAGAGTGCAGATTGTGGGTGCAGATTCAGAGTGCAGATTCAGAGAAAACTCAGCAGCACCACTACCATTGCAATGCAATAGGTCTCGTTTTAACGCAAATTTAAGCTATAGGCCTTGTAAATGACAAAGCCTTTTATTTATGTTCCAAAAACCAGAACGCAAAAATAAAGGGCATTATCATTTACAATGCTAATAGTTCAGACTCGCGTTATTGCGAGACCTATTGCATTTCCAATGCTTGTTTTTTTTGTTGCCATTTACCCATCTGATTGTTCATATGGTGAGACATACATCTGATGTGCCAGAAAGGTGTGTTAAGCATTGAGCAATCATTTGCTTCAGTTTTTCCAACTGTATACCACGGTTTTCTTTAACAGATTACCTCGGGATGAGCTGCTCCATTTCTTGTCCCGCCCGTGCCATCCAACTGAACCATTTCGTTTTCATCCACATGGCGGCTGAAGTATTTTAAGGTAAACCGCACACGTAGCGAGTTGATTCTATCACATGTGTTGAACAGTCTAGTTCTTGTCATAAAATAACGCAGAAGTGACAGTGGGTTTGGGTTTCTACTTTTCTCCACCCTTTGGTCATTGGAAAGTTCCTCGTTACTTTTTTGAAGGAACCAAAGCAAAGCTGAAAAATGAAATTCCTCGGCCTATATAAAACGATATTTGAAATTCTAGATCCACTCCCTATCCACGTCATCCCCAAAAAAGATACAGTCGGATCCAAAGTAACGATTCTGATAATTAAGCTCATCATGCCTTCCTTGTCCACAAATATCTGTATTGGTACCCAAGCCATTTGGCACATGGAGAGGATGAAGAATTTAGGGCCATATTATCAAGAAAGGGCGATACATTATCGGCACTTTTATCGGCAAGAAACTGCCGCTAAAGCGGCGATAATGGGCTTGATAATTTGCCCTTGTGAATTCCCATAGAAGCCCAGGTTAACCCCAGAACCTGGGCTTCTATGGGGATTCACAAGGGCATATTATCAAGCCCATTATCGCCGCTTTAGCTGCAGTTTCCTGCCGATAAAAGCGGCAATAATGTATCGCCCTTCCTTGATAATATGGCCCTTAATGTCTTCCCTTCTGCTGCAGTGGAGCGCTTGCAGGTCTGTGATCAGCCTGAATAGGTGACTTTCTGAAGGTGCAGTCTAGGAGTAACAATCCAAGGAACTCATTTCTTCTATTCATTTAAGCATGCCAAGAAAGTACCAGTGTCCATGGTCTTCCCTCGGATGCTGCCGCTTCCCTCCAATCTCCTCCGCCCATCTTTGTTTCCTTTACATCCCCCCCTCCCCCATCACCACCAGTTGCTATTCTGTAACATTCTCCTGGCGCCTATTCACGACGATAGCATCACAGTTTAAGATAGAGTAAATATGTGCAGAAATCGAAGTTGATCTTTTAAAGCAAGTGAAAAATTACTTTCGTAAACTTAAGTTTATTGACCTGAATAAGAGCCAACATTCTGAACTTCTATGTAACTATTTGTAGAAAACATCCCTAAATATTGAAAATAACGTTGAGGGAGGCACAATAGATTTTCATATTACATGGGTGCTGAAATGAATCTCAAAATCCTTAGTGCTTACAGTTATGAATTTCCGTAGAAACACATGATTCAGCAAGCAATAACTGATGGACTTATTAAACAAACGTAAAGAATATAACAGATGTAAAAAAAAAAAAATCTCTGAAGACTACCCTGGAAACATGGCAGTTGTTTAGAATACAACACTCAAAAGCAATTGTTTTCTATTGTTGGTCTAAAGCATTGCTTTTATGTTTTTTAATAAATAATTGCAATCTGCTACTTGATTATCTCCCTGCCCCAAATTGGTGTTCTAGGAAAGCACATCGATTTTTCCACAAATTTAGCCCTTTTCGATCTCCAAAATAAACCTGGTATCAGAAAAATACAGACACCTGTTTAGTAGCGGTGTAGTCAGATTCATTTAATATATGACCAAATGAGAGGCTATGCAGCACCTAAGTGGCAGTGTCTAGCAAGAGGTTTTTTTTCTAGGGTATTCTTTGAAACCGATAAATTGCAGTTTAATTTCGGAAAAAACCTAATGCGCTACTTTTGAATTGTTCAAAACGTTTGCCAAACATTTCTTGTACCCTCTTTGAGTAGCTCTCGTACCTCAAACTCCATTTTCTGCAGAATCACTTTACAAAATGTTATAGACCACTCACTCGAGAGAACAAGTTTCAGCTCTCTAGTCATTGAGTCTGGAAAGTGCCTGCAAGAGTTTTGGGCACATTTCAACACCTCAGCAGGAATTGGAGGTTTTGCTCCCCGATTAAGCGTTTTCATCCCTTGCAAATACAATTTGCTTTTATGCTAGCGCTTGCTTATCCATTGATTAAATCTGTTGTCGATTAGCATTCAAATATATAAAACTATATGTAGGTACCACTATCTGACATAAGTGTCATATACCTAGCATAGTCTGCCGAGAGCCTGTCTTTTACTGATTCACTTTGATATCTGTACATCCAAGTAGTGAGGACATGACTTTAAATTAGTAGAAGCAATTGAATGCTACTTACATCAGTAGAATCAAACCATTCTGCCAGAAAGATTTGCACAGAGGCCACTTTATTGCAAGTAATCTGTTTAATACAGTACTATTAAACCGTTTTTTCCAAGTACAAGCACTGCAGGCACATTGACAGCTAGGTGTCTGGTGAGGTGGGCTCTTTAGGAGTATCGGTCTGCCTCCTGATCTTCTGATTGCAGGCACTACATAAAAATATCCAGGGCTGGTAGGAAGTGGCTTTTAAGGTTTGCATTTGTTCAGCAGATCAAATATCTGCCCTTTTATTTTAGGCTGCTTAGATCTGGTGCTAGGTTTCTGTCGCTTTGAGTACGCGCTTTATGTATCTTACCATGGTGTCTGTTCTGCCATTTGCCTATCGATGCTTCCATTCTGCTGCCTGGGGTTCATCATCTGCACTGGGGCTGCAGTCTGCACGGTCTGTTTTTGCACTGTGTGTATCTTCAGAACCAAGTGACTCATCTGCGCTAAGAGCAGATTTTGTGCTTTAAAACAGTATAATCCCTGAAACACCCTTTTTAGGTCTTGTCTGAGACCGTGCATGTGCTGTTGCTTGAAAGACATTTTATTAACTAAAAGAGGGCTTTGAGCTCACCTATTGCTCACTGTTCTTTGACTTCATTTTCACACTTATTTGCTGGTTCCTGATTGGTCAGCGTGTGCAGGTTTCACTTTGCTCTGTGTAGCATGGACCAAGTACTGATTAATAAATCTGTGTCCTTCTTTTGCTTCCACTGGGATTGGGGTACTTCTTTTTTTTTTTTTTTTTACTTGATGCACTTTGTAAGAGCGTATGGGTTTTTAGATTGTCTTTCTCCTGGTTTTGCTCCACACTGTTGCTTTCACCTCATCTTTCTCGTGTTTAAGTTTTATTTTTCTACATATCTCCTTCTACTCTTTGGTGTAGCAAAACACCACCAGTGGGCCATAGGATCTTAGTGTTTCTTTTAAGAATGGATTCCAAATATATTAATGGCTTTACTCTGTCATTATTAAGTAATCACTTGTTTAGTTTGTAATAAAGTGCTTTTTTTGGTACATGTTTCATGATGTATAGGTAGTCCTGAGCAGAATTAAACAGTTTGTTTTTCAGTGGGTTGCTTCTGATTACAGGTTAGATAGAACATTCCAACGTGTCAACATTGTATAGTAAAGTGCTTGTTTGGCTGCTCCTTTTGCACTTCTTCCCGAAGCTTAATTTGTACACTGTCACAAAAAGTCATCCCATACAATGATGGATGATACCATACTATATAGTAACAAGCCATAACCTACATTGACAAAAAATTGCAGACCATACCATATGACAGGCCATATCATACATGGAAAGATAGAGCATACTATACCGCCGTACTATGATAATTTACTCAGTGCCATGGCTTCCCGTACTATGACAATCCATACTATAAACTATAAGATACACCATGCCATACTATACAAGAACAGACCATAACTTACGAGCAATGTTAATATAAAGATTTTTTTTTAAACAGACTATAATATACTATATGTAATTTATACATATGATATTCTTTTGTTCAAAAGTTGTAAAACGGCTATAACATTTTTGACAGACAGTAGACCTGGGGTAGAGGAGACCTATTGGCTTTGCAAATGCTTGTTTTATTTGGTGGACCGATAAACCCCACCACCACCACCACCCCCAAGCTGATTAGCTTTTGAGGTTGGCTTTCACAAGCTTTTCCACAATCTAATGTGCAGTATCCGATTCATATTATGTAGTTGGATCTTTTTAGGATTGGGTTGGATTTGTCTGCATTTTATGGGGCATGACTTTATAAGCATTGTCCAAGCTTCCCACCCCATTGGCTGATGCAATCAGATGGAGCATTCATATGATTTTTGGCTGAGAACAAATAAGTGAAGGCCGTTTTGATTGAAGGTTGTGGGCAAATGTGGCGTCTTGTACCATGTAGTTCTCTGCTAGAACTAATGTGCAGCAGGAAAGTCTTGAGTGTGGCCAGAGGCAGAATTATGTTCAGCGAAACTTCCATATTTGACGTCCACTTTCACACTTAAGATTCATCAGTATGAAGACTAAATCTGAGATGGTTCTTAATGAGACAAAGCAAAGGCCTACCCTTCCCCCTTCATCTTACAGTGCCCCTCCCCCTTCATCTTACAGTGGGGCTTCCAGCAAGTTCATACACCCCACACACAAGGAGCACTTTTCTCATCTGTCCTTCAG
This sequence comes from Lissotriton helveticus, assembly GCF_964261635.1. Lineage (NCBI taxonomy): Eukaryota > Metazoa > Chordata > Amphibia > Caudata > Salamandridae > Lissotriton > Lissotriton helveticus. The sequence goes on from NC_136063.1 coordinate 582,507,114, forward strand.
TGTGCAGTTTCCCCTTCCAGGCTGGCAACTAAATGATATTCTTGTTGGAGATTATATCTTCAGTCACAGCCTCCCATATACTCTACTTCCTCTGGAAATGCCACCCTGACCGGGGTATTGTTTCGTACAAAATGAACTCAAAGAGGAAGTTGAAGCACTCCTTAGTTATGAATTATCAATTATGAAACCCAGCTTTTTCATGGTGGTCTCACTATGGGCATAAAGTAATCCAAAACTAGATGCAAGATTGCTCAATAAGTGAGAAGTTCACACTGGTTGCATTGCAGTTGATGGCTTTGTTCATCAAGCTGGGACATTTCTTAATCACTGTGGTCTTTCAAGACGCACATTTTAACTTTCCCCTCCTGAAAAGTTGATGCTAGTATGCAAGTACCATGGTGAGGACCACCTCCCAATTTACTCTAACCATTTGAATACTTCTTCACCAAAGATGTCGCTGGGTTCCGACAAAGGTGCCATTTTCATGAACGAATTTTAACTTCTACCCATATTGTGATGACTGTCTGTTGAAAGCTTCCCAGGTGACAGAAAAATAATCTTTCTTCGAGTTACCTCTGATCTTAAACATGCTGTGAGTTTTACTTGAATTCGTAGCAATTACCATTTTCTCGGATTGCAGTCTTGAAAGGGAATCAGTGCGATGCAGAGGCTGTCTGCTCAATAAGTTTCTACAGTTTTTTTTAGGTCTCGCCTGAGCCAGCGAATTCGCTGCTCTGGCGAGACTTTTAGTAAGTGGGCTTCAGAAAATGCTACCACACGCTTTTGCTTGTGGCGGCCTAGAGCTTGCGGTTACGCACGCGGGTGCGTCTTACGAGCACAGGGGCCATCTCGCGGGCACCCTTACAGCCCGCGATCACTTTCACGGCCAATGCTTTTTTTTTTAAACGTATCGCGCCTGACTGCAAGCATTGTAAGGTGTTCCAGACGAAGATTGGTTTTCAACCAGTTGGCAACTTTGAGCATGCAGGCGGTGAACTTCTTTCTTTTGTTTGCATTCTTGTTTTGTTTGTCTTTTGTCTTGTTCCTGATCTCATCTTCCAAGTCATGGGTTGACAACATAAAGCCAATGAAATAAATGTGTCCAGTTGTGATATATTTATCTCACACTTCTTGCAAAATATCACAAGAAGCTCAGAAAGAAGGTATTACAGGAGGGATTGAAAGAAAACACAAGCATCTCCAAACTTCTATGCAAAGGCATTAGTTATCATAGGGAGCAACACTTTGCTGAACTCTTTACATGCAGTACCTTCTCTTGCTGAGTAGTGTATTTCCGCCATCCAAAACAATTCGGCTGCAGCGGTGTGTTTTTCTTGGCTTGCTCTGCTGCCAAGGGGAATATGGAGCATTTACCCCGTGCAGGCACCAACAGTCCTCTTCTGCTCAGTAGCGAATGTTCGAATAGTTGAAGCCTCATTGCTATGCTGCGGCTGTTAGGTTTATGGACATTTCAGCTTTTCTTTTTTTTCACATTCTCACTATTTTTTCCCTGTCCCCTTTCTTCGGCGCCTCTCCCTCCTAAAAAAAAAAAACACCAGCTGACATGTTTTACATTTGTGGCCAGATGGCATAAACGCTTAAACATTTGCTGCAAAGTCACTCCTGCAATTAAGAGTTGGTAGTATTATGTTTTTTAAGGATGTACCTCATTGTGCTGGGTATTGCAGCCACCCTCCCTGTCACGCCATTTCACAGTAGTATCATGGTGCCATGGAGAGGAGCTAATTGGATTTGTTGTCATCTCTTGAGGCTGCCAGGAGCACACGTCTGCTCTGGTTACAGATGAAGACATCACAGTGACGGGCTCAGAGCTGGCTCAGCTGGCATCACAGGGCCACTAATACAGCCATGTTGATTTAATGTCTGAGCGGAGAGGTGCGGGCAAGCTGTTCACGTTTTCCATTCCAAACAAAGCAGGGACATGCGATGGCCTGTAGGTAGTATTTTTTGTGTGGATGAGTAAATGCCCTTCTGGGCCTCTCTGGTCTCGCCAAACCAGGGTTTCATGGTCTTCAACAGTCTCACCCAAAGATGGCGCCTTTGACACCGTACTCATTCCTCTGAGGGAAAACAACCAATTGCTACATGTATTCTTTTATCTTACCCGAGTACTTTTGGATGCTTACTGTTAGTTAAAATGACTTTACATCTGAAAAAGTGGTGTTGCTCCAGTTTATTCTTTCGATTGATATGGCTCGTATTGCAAGTCTCGTTTTATGATCCTTGGTGGATTAATTGAGAACGGCAATATTTTAATTCATTAGCATCACATGGAGAAATTAGCACTATGATTAACATTCGGTAGGGGTTTGCTTCCTCACCCTCCCGCCACTTCCGTCGCCCTTGTAGGCCTTTGCTCTCGCCCGAGTCTCGTGCCCAACTAAGGAAAAGACAGAACTTGTTCGCGCACAGCTCGCACTAATGAACAGCAGTCATCTCGTTGGAGTAATAAATATCTTGCGGCTGCCAACGATGTTTCGTGGAACTGTTTGAAAGAACAGTTCCGTAGCAGTTTTGGGTGCGCGACAAAATACCTCCCCGAATGTTCATTGAGAAGTTCACCCAGGTGAAGGTGAGATTGTTCAATCTGTCCTCACTATTGTGTTTGAAATTGTCTGATATCCCCAAATGAAATGAGTGACTTTCGTATCACCTCTTTTTCCAGTCAACAGCATTAAACATGCTCCTAACTGCAAATGCTTTGATGAAGAAACATTTGACCTTCAAAACACGAGGCCAGCAGTCAGCAGAAATGTCAAGGTGTCCCAATCCATGAATTAGTAGATCACTCTGTCCTCGATTTTTAAAAAAGTTTTTGTGGAGCTTGTGGTTTTGCATTATAATGTTAAAATCCAAACTACATGAACCAGAATGACCAGACTAAAATAAGGTCTGAAAAAACGTACTCACATCGGCCAAGGAAGTACTTAAGAACCCTGTCTGACCATGAAATGGGAAGTATAGGCCTAAGAAAACACTCATTCAAAACTATCCTTTTTAGGTCGAGCATTCGAGACCTCTTGTATATACTTTAGTACACACTTATATGTGTATGTACTTTGCGGGCTCGCGAGATCAGCCATAGGACATGTATACTTCCGCTTAGGGACTTTTTTTTTCTGTTCAACTGCCTCTATTTAACTTCTGATAGAAAACGACCAATAGAGGTCAGTAAAATACCAGAATCACTTTAGCATTCTCTAGATTCCAGTCCATAGAAATTGTCTCACGAGCACCCGTAGACAATATTTTTTTCACTGAATCACTACTGGATGTTGGAGACCCCGCCCGGCCAAAGCAATTTTTATGATTTGAACCTCAAAACAATACACAAAAAGCATTGGCATAGCCAATGGGTCTGACCTTTGGGACCTTGTAAGTGTTTTGCCAGAGCTATTGTCTTTGTTAATGTGTTTAAGCTATGTTGAGTATGAGTTATGTTGATGCTAAAGCAATAACTGGCCAATGCAAACCACTGAACGAATATACTGGCATAGTTAATTTTCCAACCTTGGATAAGGCGGTCCGAAATGACCGGTTAAAGTCATCAGTAGTGGGTTGGCATAGTCATGGGGTAAGACATTTTATTCTCATTTCCCAAAAACCCGAGGGAGAAACAGCATTATAAATAGGCAATAACAGCTGGCAACAAAAAACGTATTTTCTTTACTGCATAAACCTGCTACCCAACTGACAAGCACAGACATACATCGGTCTGCAAAACAAACATTTACAGAGTTCTTGAGTGAGATGTATGCAGTGGCAAGCCCTGAACAAGCATTGGCATAGCCAATAGGTCTTGCTTTTGGGACCTTATAAGTGTTTAGCCATGCAACAGTTGATGTTGTTGCACCAAGGATATTGTGCTGCGTAACTAAATACTTATAGGGTCCCAAAAGCGCGACCTATTGACTATGCCAATGTTTGTTTGTTTTGTTAAGGGGATAAGGTAATCAAGGGGACTCGCCCTGTTCTGTAGTTAAGGATTTCACATTAGTGATTTTACCAAGCTCCCTCCCCCCCCCCCCACACACACACCAGCCAAAGCAGGCTAATCTCTTAACCTGAGAAAAGCCTCAGTATACTAGCTTGAATGGACAGAAGATTTCAGGCAGTCTAGACTGTTTTTTTTCTATGCGTTCTGCAATTTAGGAAACCCCCCCAAGAAATAGATCTTTAGTTGGCCTGGTAAATGTATCGAATTGTCAGGAAGCAGGCGGGTCTGTCTTAGAATGTCCCAGAGCATGTGCGAAGAAAAGTATGGCAACTATGGCTAATCTATTTCACATTACTTTACCTTATTTATAAAATTTCTTATTGGCAATTGGTTCATTTTTTCTGTGCACATATCTCCTGGAGTTCACTTGCTTGGGCTGATCACTACTTGAATCTGTTTGCCCTAACCATAAAATGACTACTTATCCGAGCTAAGCATTTTTGTGAAACATTTTCTATGGATAAGAACGGATTCCTTGCTGACAAGGAAAAATTGCCTACCTGTATACATATTTTCTAGCAAAGGGTGCCCTCCCTCATATTTTGATATCACCAATCCATCCTTTCCACATGTTGATTTTGCTGCATTTTATTCCTGATAAAACGGGAAGTCAAATGTCTGCTTATCCGCCCTAAAGTGAGATGCGCTCATAGAATCCAAAAGCAAATGTTCTTGTTCTGTAGTTTCTCTTTTGGAAAGTATAAAATATTTTATTAGTTGATGAAATGTACTAGTATTGTGGTTGAGTCCCAGTCTGACTTCTGGGAATGGTTCTTCAGTCACGAGTCTGAGTTGGTTACTCTTGCTGTCAAATATTACATGTGGGCAACTTTAACTCCTTGCTCATCTTTTCCTCGGTTCGGTATGTCAATCAATCATAGCATTTGTAAAGCGCACTACATACCCGTGCGGGTCTCAAGGTGCTGGGGGTGGGGGGGACGCTGCTATTGATCGAAGAGCCAGGTTTTGAGGAGTCTCCTGAAGGTCAGGAGGTCTTTGGTCTGCCATAGGCGGATGGGGAGGGTGTTCCACATCTTGGCGGCGAGGTGGGAGAATGATATGCCGCTGGCGGTCACTCTTTGGATGCTGGGGACGAGGGCGCGGTCTGCTGAGCAGAGCTGGCGGGTGGGGGTGTAGAGGCTGAGTCAGCTGTTGAGGTATGCTGGTCCGGTGTCGTGGAGTGCCTTGTGGGTGAGGAGTTTGAAGGTTATCCCCTTGTTGACAGGGAACCAGTGCAGGTCTCCCAGGTGGGGTGTGATGTGGCTGCGGCGGGGGGTGTCGAGGATCAGGCGTGCTGAGGCGTTCTGGATGCTTTGGAGCCGTTTCAGGAGTTTGGCCGGGGCTCCTGTGTAGAGTTTGTTGCCGTAGTCCGGTCTACTGCTGACGAGGGCCTGAGTGACTGTCCTTCAAGTTTCGGTGGGGATCCACTTGAAGATCCTGCGAAGCATGTGGAGGGTGTTGAAGCAGGAGGAGGAGACGGCATTGACCTGCTTCGTCATGGGGAGGGTGGAGTCGAGGATGACCCCTAGGTTGCGTGCGTGGTCGGTGGGTGTAGGGGGTGCTCCTAGTGCAGTTGGCCACCAGGAGTCGTCCCAGGCCAAGGAGGTTGGACCGAGGATGAGGACCTCCGTCTTGTCTGAGTTCAACTTCAGTCGGCTGTTTCTCATCCAGTCGGCGACTGCCTTCGTGGAGGTTGGTTTTGGCGGTGTGGGGGTCGTTGGTGAGGCAGAGGTTCAGCTGGGTGTCGTCAGCGTAGGAGATGACGTTGAGGTCGTGCCGACGGGCGGCGTGGGCGAGTGGAGTAATGTAGGCGTTGAACAGCGTAGGGCTGAGAGATGAGCCTTGGGGTATGCTGCAGATGATCTCAGTGGCTTCGGAGCGGAAGGGGGGGAGGCGAAAGCTCTGAGTTCTGTCGGAGAGGAAGGAGGTGGTCCAGTCCAGGGCCTTCTCTTGGATTCCGGCATCGTGGAGGCGTGCTCTCACAGTCGGTGGCAGACCGCGTCGAAGGCGGCCGACAGGTCCAGGAGGATGAGGGACGCAGTTTCTCCGTTGTCGATCAGGGTCCTGATGTCGTCGGTGGCGGCGATGAAGGCAGTTTCGGTGCTGTGGTTGCTGCAGAATCCGGACTGGGATGGGTCCAGGACGATGTTCTCTTCGAAGAAGCTGGTCAGTTGTTTGTTGACGACCTTTTCGATCACCTTCACCAGGAACGGGAGCAGGGAGATAGGTCGGAAGTTATTGAGGTCCTTGGGGTCCCCCTTGGTTTTCTTGAGTAAGGCGCTGCTTCCAGCTCTCCGGGAAGGTCGCTGTCTCGAAGGAGATGTTGATGGTTTTCCGGAGGTGGGGTGCGATGGTGCTGCTGGCTTTGTTGTATATGTGGTGTGGGCAGAGGTCTTCTGGGGATCCGGAGTGGATGGTGTTCATGATCTTGATGGTGTTGTCGATGCTTGTCCAGGCGAGCAGGCAGTTGGTGCAGGTGGTGGTCGTGGGAGTCGGCGGTTGCCGGCGTCACAGCTGTCGTGGATGTCTGCGATCTTGCGATAGAAGAACGTGGCCAGCGAGTCGCACAGGTGACGGTGGGATGTCGTTGGTGTTGGAGCTGGGGTTGGGGAGTTCCTTCACAAAGCTGAAGAGCTCTTTGCTGTTGTGTGCGTTGTTGTTAAGGCGGTCTTTGAAGGTGGTCCTTTTGGCGGATCTGATGAGGTGGTGGTGTCAGCGGGTGGTGTTCCTGTGGGCTGTGTAGCTTTCCAGGGTTCTTTCGTAGGTCCAGTTTTTTTTCTAGTTTTCGGCAGGTCGCTTGGAGGCCTGGAGGTCTACGGTGAACCAGCTGGCACTCTTGCTGGTGTGGGTGTTGTGGGGTTTCTTGAGCGGGGCAAGAGTGTTGGTGCAGTCGTCGATCTATAGTCTGCAGCGTCGGGGTGGTCGGGTCTGTGGGTGGGCTGCAGGCGAGGGGGGTTGTTAGCTGGTCCTCGGTGACATTGCTCCAGCTGCGGCGAGGTGACAATGTTGGGTAAAACTGCATACAGCTGGCATGCATTCTCTTTGTGGTGCATTTTTATTCTAGGCAGAGGTTGTTTATGTGGTGAAAGGCCTTTGACAGTTCAATGATGATTTCACTTTGCCGTTTACCCATCTGCATATGATGCTGATGAGAAACTGTGATTCTGAGATACCAGCTAAGCCTACCAACCAGCCTGACCGTGTCCTGAATGTAGAATGAGTTAGGACTGCTAGTGTGTAAAGAGCCCTCTGGCACTCTTTAGTCTTGCTGCACATTGTCCTATTCATTAAATGAACTAGTATTCATATTAATCCTCCAAGCTGTTGCATACGTTAGCAGGAAAATAGAACTGTACTTCAGTTTTTTTAATGGCTAATTTTTAATGAAGTAAATTATCAAACAAAATTGTGAGTTTATCAAATGTAATAGTGAGGAAATGAGATATATTATATATTGTGGTTGTGCAATCTCAGCATGTAATACTTACCAAACGCTTTAGAACCCTTGGGTTTTGTTCATCAACCCTTCAGCTCAACCCTTGGGTCGCTGTGGCTCTGAGCAGCAAAGCTTACACAGAAGCGCAAGCGTAAAACCTTTAAACAGCACCAAAACAGTTGAAGATATGAACCAGACACCAAAAAAATCCAACACAATTTATAAAAAATATACTATTTTTTGACACCTCTGCAAAAAAGATCCATCAAAGGGTTCTGGCGATATAGAACTTTCAAGGTATTTATAAATCAAAGCATTTCACTAAGCCGTGAGCAAGCATTGACAAATTAAGCAGATTGCTGTAACTACTCCTTGGTACATGAAGGGAACTGGGTGAGGTGCTCCAGATCATAGGGTCGACGTTCCACCAAGTCCTCTGTGTTGGCTGGGTCCCAGTATCGTAGTCACAGGCCATTCTTTCCTGGGTCAATAGCTTGTCCTCTGGGGACCCCAACTGCACTCTTCCTGGCTCAGGGAACTTTGGTGCAACTTTGTGCATCGGGTCCTTGTCCCTGGATTTGCTTGGCGGTTGATGGCGAGTTGAAGACTTTAAGCTACAAACTTAGCAAGCTTCTTCAGCTGTTGTTCCTGTGCTGTAAACATGAGACCAATTAGCTGTCCCTTGGAGTCTATTGGCTTTGGCTATGCCCTGGAGACAGCTTCTCGTCAAGGACACAGCAATCACAGTTCCTTTACTTTGCTAGCCACCAGGTTCAGCAGCTGCAGTCCATGTGCGTGCAGCCTCTTTGCTGGTGCCACGGTGAAGCAGGGCAGTTCTTAGATTTTGACTGAACTGGGAAAAGGATCGGAGTTCGGGGTGCCCTACTTGTGTTCAGAAAATGCCCTAGAAGCAGGATGCTGTTGGTAGGCAATCTGATACCAGGTTCCCTCCCACCTGATGGCTGCTTTCTACAGTGTGTGGTGTTGGTGCATCCCAGTATGCACCATTCTGTTCTCTCCCAATATGGTAGAACCCCTCTCCCAGTGTGTGGAGCTCTCTAGCCAAACCCAATGGAGTAGCTACCAAGAAGGTATACACGCCCCTGAAAAACAGGTTTGGCAACTGGTTTCTCCTCTCCTATCCCAAGTGCCAGCTTGTCTGCCTGAACAATAGAGCAGCCCCTCTCCCAAGAATTACCCAAATTATCCTTCAAAGAAGGCTTCTTTTCTTAACTGCAGAAGGAAGGTCACACCTCCTTGTACAGCAGGCCCTATTATATCCTTTCCTGCGAGTTGTTAGCGTGTCTCCTGAGAGAGCCGGAAAACTGTTTTTGTTACAGGACGCCATTCAACCGGTATGAGCACAGGGTACTAAAGGCAACAAAGTGGCAACTTTGCCAAGGTTGCAGGTTGCAGCTTGTTACATTAATTTTGACCTGAGTCTTGCTTAATGTGATGAGTTGTTTGATACCTTGGATGACCCACTTTAGTCCCACTGTCCCAGAGTTAGCAGAGCTGTAGGGGTCAGTGTGCAACTATACTCTCCAGTTGGGTGACCAAGCTATGCCACAGTAAAAATGACTGTTTCACATTTTTACTATCAGAACATGTAAAAATACATGTTCTGTCTATGGAATATGTTGCACTGTGACTTAAGACTCTATCTGCCTGCCATAAGGTGCCTCACACATTCCCGGGGAAAGTTTGGCTTTGCCATTACTTTGAATGTCAAAGTAGGGCTAGCAGTTTTAACTGCTCTTCTACCCTGCAAATGACGAGCTGGGAGTCTCGTTTTACTCGTGTCACACCCAGAGTGGCACAACCATTGCTGCAATCCCCCTGGGGGACGGATTACAGGTATGTTAGCTTAGCCAATTGGGTAAAAGCTAATTCGACATACTAGCTTAAGGGTAAGGGCACAGGCAGTGAGGTGTGGTTAGCAAGCCTCAGTGCACTCCACTCTTAGTCAAACAACCAGCAGCATCAGCCCAAAATCTCGGGGTGACAGTTAAAAAAAAAAGCATTTCCTTACAGCAATGGATTGCAGAAGTTTGCTAAATTGAAAAAAGATCCAGTTTCTCCTCTAGTCCACAGTTACACCATAATTATTCTTGTCATTTGAATGCTGTTCTAGCTTGGTTCTTTCTCTACCCCTGTAATCTGTGCCTGCAATTATTTTTCTGTACTGTCTACTAAAAGGACTGCTTGAGGGCTATTCTGAGAGTCTTTTCGTTTACTGCTGGCATCCCAGGACTACAATAGTGTAGCACTCCAGTTGGATGATCAGGTTCACCCTTTTAATTTATTTTTAATTCTAAGGGTAGCAAGGACGAGCTGTCACTGCTTATTCCAGTAGTTGGAGAGACTTAGTTTTATACTTTACTCAGAGTTTCTAAGTAAAATCATTGTCTAACCTATGCTCTTCCTATCTTCCTATGCTTTATTACCAGATATGTACAACTGCTGGATAAGACGCGACCTCAAACTTTTTCTATTTTTTAGTTCCTTGATTCTAGGTGCTAAATATTTGGTTACATTAACCTGTGGGACCCTGTTTAAGTCTACTCTGGGAACTTCAAAAGTCCATTGGTCTCTAGTTACCAGCAGGCACAAAATTCTTAGTCTTAGCTCAGCAAATGATAGAAATGCAGTCTTGAGTTTCTATACCCTTCAGGAGTAATTCACAAGCCCTCGTCTTTACTAACCTAAGAACTGCCAAGTTACTGTTACTCTAAGTTGTTAAATCCCTATTGTGGCCCTAGAAAAAGTGCTGAAGGACAATAACACAGGATACTGAGGTTTTGTTTGCACAGTACGATCTCCTCAATAGCACTGCCAGCACCACACTAACAGAAGTCTTCTAATCATTTGGTTAACTACTGCATCTGTGTAACATAAAATGGTAGCTATATGCCTAGGAGCAGTGCCGTCTAGCAACAATCTGCAAAGGCAGAGCTATTGACATGATAAAAAAAGAAAGCTCTGAGCACATCTTTCCTTACACATAACCGTACAAAGATCTTTTAGCAGGATTTAATACAAATATGCAGTTGATTTTCCTTGAAATTTCATATTACAAGCATTACTAAAATATTTTTTTATAGAAACATTTTCATTTCCATTTTCATAACAAACAATACAACCCGTTGCTTGATCTGAACGCAATCTGCAGATCAAAGTTCACGGGACCTTCTCATTCTTTCCCCACCTCCCCCTCCAATACACCCACCCGATACACACCTTCACAGATATTGAGGCAATTGCTGTATCCCACTTGTGTTAACCTTCAAGTCTGTGGTAAGACCACCAGTAACTCCAAACCGTCTCATTTTTACGGGAACAACCCGAGCAGTATATATAGTTTATTCCAGTCCATGAAGCGAGTCCACGCTGTTATTGATGGAGCTGCAGGAGACAACCACTGCTGAGCTATATCCCGTTTAGCCACCAGCATACCCTAACCCACCAGTATCCGGTCCCTTCTGGGACCTCCCGTATTTGAATTAGGTACTTATAAAGCGCACAACTCGTCCCCACAGGGATATTCCTGTGGGGGTACTGGAAATCCCTGTGGGGGTACTATACCTTATTACCGGTACTAGAGCTTATTACAGGTTCTGATCATGAGTTTAAGTGGGTATAGCCATGCCTTTTTTTCCCAAAATGTCAACAAATTTGACACAGTACATAGATCCTGGGGGATCCTCCATTATGCCCAGCAACGCTGTTCTAGGGTGTACTGCAGTATGCGTCCCCACTACCTGGCCTACAGGGGATATGACACTGCTCCAATAGACCTGGATAACTAGACACAACTACACCATGTGGAAGAAGTCACTGCCAGGATCTTGGCACCTACTACAGTCCGGGGAGGCGCAAGTCCCTGCCCTCCACAACCAGCGGGGTGTCAAGTAGGCCTGCTGAAGAACCGTGAATTGAACGAGCCGGAGCCACGCCTCCAGCTCTGCTTTGTATTCCAGGAGTGCATGGCTAAGTTGCAGGCAGCGAAACAAACTGCGAAGTGGGAATGTGGAATTCCACATAAGCTCATGAAAGAACCTAAGGTGATCACACTCCCATACATCCCCCCGGTGAGAGATCCCCATATGGTCCTACCCCTTGAAGCCCTCCAGAGATGCTACCTGCAACAGGAACTAATTGTTTGTTTTGTCTTATCTGTATGTCTATGTCCTTTTATTTTCCTTCACAGGTGCTGAAGCCTCCTAAACCAGGAGTATTGGGAAGAGAACCCTCTTCCCTTTTTGTGCACTTTTTTCACTAATTTTCACTCTTCACGTCCCTAGGTAAGGGTGGGCCTTAGCGTGTCCATACCACCAGGGTTTAGCACACTTTTTCTACGTCCTGATGAATGCCTGGTAATTTTACACCGTTTCAAAGGTAGAAACATGTTGACTGATAAATAACTATTCCTGGAAACAACCACACAATTATTTGTGGACTACTTTCCTACACTTAATTTTAAATGTATGTCCTAGTGATCTGATAATAAATAATTTTGATACACTAAAGACATCTTTTTAATTCCCTCACTACAATATAATTTAAGTTCACTGCACGCCCGAACTCATAAAACCTGCTCCGCAGTAATTCTGGCGTCGAAGCACACTAAAGAGGCACTCTGCCTCTTTATTATGATGATTATTATTATTAAATGTGATTTGTAACCGCGCAACTTAGCCCAGTGGGCATCAAGGCGCCTAACTCAATATCTAGCTGAGTTCACCAGGTGACAGGAGCTTACTGATAGGCCTTAATGAAACACCAGGTTTTAAGGGCTTTCCTAAAGAGATCCAATGAGGGCTGCGATTTGATCTCCAGAGGAAGTGTGTTCCATAATTGGGGTGCCAAGATGGAAAAAGCCCTACTCCCCCATCTGGCCTTCCTAGAGCGAGGGACTACCAATTGGTTCAGCTCTAGAGAGCGTAGACATCTGCTCGGGACATACCGGGTGAGCAAAGACCCAAGAGCATCGTGTGGCCAGCCATGCGGGCCCTGTAAGTAATGCAGAGGAGTTTAAAAGACACTCTGGAGGTAATAGGGAGCCAATGGAGGCTCTTCCTTGCCATGGTAGTGGATGACATCCATGGCAGGGCCAACACAAATCGCGCCGCGGCATTCTGCACAACCTGTAAACGCTGCAGAAGCCCCTTGTTGGCCCCGGCATAAAGTGAGTTGCAATAATCGAGCCTTGAGCCAACAAGAGCAATCACGATCTGCTTGCGTGCCTGGGGGGAAAGATAATGAAGAATTCTTTTAAGGGTCCTAATGACACCCCAACAGGTGGCCACAGTCCTGTTAACCTGAAGCTCCATAGAGAGCGAGGTGTCGAAGATGACGCCAAGATTCCTAGCATATTTAGTGGGAGTGGGGCAGGTGCCTAAAGATGAGGGCCACCACTCACCCGACCACACGTCCTGGTCCTTGCCAAAGACCAGGACCTCTGTTTTGTCGCTGTTCAACTTTAGGGAGTTGAAAATCATCCACTCAGCAACAAGTTGCATGCAGGACGTAAAGTTGGACGCGGAGATACTCAGAGTGGGTCAGGGACACCATAATCTGTGTGTCGTCGGCGTACGACACCACCTTCATCCCCTGAGATCTTACTAGTCTCGCAAGGGGGGCCACGTAGATGTTGAATAGGGTCGGACTCAATGCCGACCCCTGTGGCACCCCACATTGCAGAGATTTCGCCGGGGAGAGGAAATCACCAAGCATCACACGCTGTTCTCTCTGCTGTAAGAAAGAGTTCAAAAGACTCGGGCCGACCCTGTTACCCCTGCCTCCCTTAACCGAGATGTCAAAGTAGAGGGAGACAGGGTATCAAATGCCGCTGTGAGGTCCAACAGTACTAGCACGGTGGTTTGGCCCAGGTCTACTTTTCGGCGAATGTTGTCTACAACCTTAGTCAGTGCAGACTCCGTGCTATGAAACTTCCTAAAACCATGTTGGGACCCGTCCAGGAACCCAGAAGAGTCCAGGAAGTTGGATAGATGACAGTTCAGATGCGCTTCCAACATCTTGGCAGGGGCCGGCAGAAGAGATATTGGTCTGAAATTCTTCAGGAGACCAGGATCCAGAGTGGGCTTTTTAAGTAGCGGTTTCACTATGGCTTTCTTCCATGCCATAGGAAAGGTGCCCTGTTCCATGGCTCCATTCATTATTTCCAACAGGGGAGGAAGAATGATGTCCCTACATTCCTTTAGTACTTTCAAAGGGACAGGGTCCAGAGGAGAGGCTGATTTCGTTCTATCTAAAAGTAGATTGAGACCGTCCAAGAAAAGCGCTGGGAAGTGAGTAAGGATTTGGGTGGGATAACCCGTCCAAGATTCAAGATGCTTAATTCGAGAGGAATCATTGTCATTCAATATATTCCTCTGGGATTGTAGAGTCAGGTAGATATCATCTATTTTTTTATAGAAGAAATCCGAGATGTTATTACATAGATCCTGCGAACCTACCACAGGGTCAGGTGTCTGAAGAGAGCAGAGGGAGTCCACGATCTTAAAGAGCTCTTTGGATGAAGTAAGAGAACTGGTAAGGTTGGTGAAATATTCCTGTTTCTCCTTAATAACTCTGCTTTTATATTCTCGCAACAGGCACCTGTAGACCTCCCGTTCTGTCGGATCCCATGATTTGCGCCAGCTTCTCTCCTTCCTTCTACATTTTTGTCTGAGGAGCCTCAGTGTTTCTGTAAACCAAGGGGCTGTGGGTTTCTGTCGTGCCACATATCTGAGTGAGGTAGGGGCTAACTCATCAGCTGCTTTAGTGATAGAGTCGGCGAGTTCCTGAGCCGCCTCATCCACCGCCCTCTGAGATGAAATACTGGTGGTTTGGATAAAGGGGGCCAGAGCCTCGTTGGTGATATTTCTGAAGCTTCTTTTAAAGCATTTATTGGTGGCAACCGAGTTACCCTCGATACGGGGAATATTTAAGTCCAGAGGTACTGCTAGATGATCTGACCATACCAGTGGCATAGGCGTACCAACTGTTAGTCTCAAATCATTGGAAAACACCCCGTCCAAAGTATGGCCAGCCCTGTGAGTCGGGCAATGTACCATTTGGACGAAGTCACAGGCTTCCAATGCATTAACCAGAGTGGATGTATCTTTGGCTTCCAGATCATCAAGATGAAAATTTAAGTCGCCAAGAATAGTAAAGTGAGATCTCCCAAAATAAGGCTCCAGGATTCTAAATAGCTCAGGACAGAAGTTGGTTCTCGGTCCTGGGGGTCTATATAAAAGAATTCCAGTGAAGGAAATCGAGGAGGAACACACAATACAGAAATATAAGGCCTCAAAGGGATCCGAAGGGACCGATAGAGACTTCACAGTACAGGAGAGTGTGGCCTTAACAAGGATTGCCAATCCACCTCCTCTGCGTCGCACTCTATCCTGCCTATGCAGCACATATCCTTCAGGTATAGCCAAAAGAAGATCATGACCAGAGGACTCAGAGGCCCATGTCTCGGTCACAAAGACCCAGTCGGGATGCCTCATACTTACAAAATCGTTAAAAGCTGCATTATGCTTAATAAGGGATCGCGCATTAATCAGGAAGCCCTTTCTAAGTTGAGAGGTCGTCTGACAGTGGGGGGAAGGAACAGGTTTAATAAAAAACTGAGTGGTGGATTTAAAAGAGGTTCTACAAGCAGGGCATCCCTGAGCCTGCCGTAGGACCTCAGGAGAAAACCGATGGTAACACCAGAGCACTGGGGGTCTAAGAGACAAAAGTTCCGATAATAAATATCCTCGGTGCAGGGAAAGAGACCCATCAAGAGCCCCAGGGTCCAGCCCGTCCTCAGCGCGGACGGGCGCAGACGGGCTGAACTCTGGCGTAACTCCGGCGTCATTCAGGCGTCCCTGCTGCGCGTAACCGCTGCGCGTTTGCATGACTCTCTTTTATACACGTCTAGCGTCCTTCTGACGACTACCTAATGGCGCCGAAAAGCGGCACCGTCTACTCGCAAGATGGCGCAAGTGCGAGTGAATTACGCCGGGAAGCGGACCTGCCCAACAGCGGTGGTTTTCACCAATTTTAGAGTGCGAGTGGGGGCCAGGCAAATTAAAAGCAAGGAAAAATAAACAAAAAGAGAAATAAAATACAAAACCAGGTAAGATTAAAAATTAGCAGCAGCTCCGGCCACGAACCGCACAGAGCGCTGGTACGAGTCTGGTGACAGCTAGCAAGCCTCTTTAGTGGGGCCCAATGATGAAGCATGTCACCACTAGGTGGTGAGTGAGGGCTTTCTTAACTGATCCAAGTGAGGCCAGTTTCCTGTTCTCCTGCTCCTGTTTGTGGTACCTCAAACACCAGAGAACACTCTTTTGTTGTTTACATAGACTTAAACGGGGAATAAGAGTGTTCCTTAACTCTCCCTACCTCTCTTCTTGTTGGTATATATTTAGCAGCGCATAGCTGTGAGAGTTGTTTTTACTGAGCGAGACCCTGTCCGCTCCTTTTACTCAACACCTTGTCTCCACCTTTTGTACACCATGTCTAACCTGGGACTGACATACTCCGAGTCAGAAATAGCAGACATCTTGTCAGACTCTAACCTTTTTGCAGATCCGGCAATCTCACAAGTAATAGCCCACACATCAGAGTGGGAGAAACTCACGGAGTTGAAACGTGATAGAATACGTACAATTCTTCACGGCACAATTCTAAAACAATATCTCCTCAAAAACACTGCTCCTAGAGGGCTCCTTGTCACTAACGCTCCGCGCATCTTCCTGAATGATGCCAGCTTTCGAAAGGAATGGGCCATGATCGCGTGGCATTGCACCCGCGACTGGCTCGTGCTAATAATAAAAACAGCACTGAGACTATCGGAGGCACTGATGGTTGAAATCCAGGAGACAGTCATCTTTCAAGGCAACAGTCACAGGCTTCAAGAAGAAGCTAGATGAAATTAACAAAGATCTTAATGAATATAAGGAGAACCTTACGCAATCAAAGGTCACGAAGTTTCAGAAAGACCTAAAGAAATTTGAATTTGAAAAAGTCTACCCTTACTCTGCAGCTACCTTTACTCCACCAACAAGGAACCCTAGCAACACCGACCAATCGGACGAGGACTCTTCTGATGGCAGCGGGTCCAGCAATGGTTCCTTCAAACAGGGAAGGAAAAGGGGCAACAGATGCAATCGTAACAACAGAGGGAGACCAAGCTACTATAACCAACAACAAAGATGGCAACTACCCCCACAGATGGAAGGAGCTGCTCACCAATTCCCCTTTCAACAACTCCCGTTCCCGATGATGGGTTGGAACCGAGGGTTCATGCAACCACCGGGTTTTCTTAACCAATACCAACAGCCTTTTTTAGAGAGGGGTGTAGTGTGTTTATCTAGGTACCTATATTGATACTCCTATTTCTGACCCTTGTCCGGTTATTAATTCACTAATGTCCATACACCGGCACAGAAACCCGTCTTCAGATTAGGTCATAGCGCATGCTGTCACATTGAGCAAGCACTATCCCTTCAGCCCCCTAGAGAAGCACACCGAGTTCTCAAAACAAATCAAACCTCCAACAGACCTGGGAAATCCCCCGCAGCTATTGTTTTGATTTCGCTCGAACTCCTGCAAAGAATGTAAGAACGACCAGTCCTTATAACATTCTTGCTGAAGTCTTATGTCCATCCTTACGTCAAACACGGCACCTTTCAGGTATAAATATACCGACGCTGCCCTAAGCTAATACACGGTGGTGACGAGCTTGGAGCAGCGCTACTTGCCGGAGAGCCCAGCTGATGCAGAAAAGCCCACGGACGCTGCCCCTCCCTTTTGATGCGCTGAGAGAGACGCTGCCTTTTCTCCTGCCGAGAAATCCAGCCTCCGGCGTTTCCAGCCGCCCTCGCGGGTAACTGGGATATCGAGTCCTGAGACAGAGATACCAACCCTCCAGCCTTCTAAATCCCAGGTACTGAACTGACTAACCCCTTACAGAGAATTTTCGAGTCAGATTCTTGGCAAAACAAACTTAACTTAAACTGCTACTTACTTACTCCCTCCCAAGTATTAGGCTTAGGTCAGGTACACCGGGGTAGGCGTAGTTAGAAGCACCAGTTGAGTACGATTAGTCAATGTATATATGTATGTATATCTTTTATCCATTTTAAGTATCATATGGCTAAGAAACCATATAAATGCTTTTACAGTATTATTTTATACTTCTGTTTTTACTGTATGCACTTTACTTAACTATAAGTATTGCAATAATAGCGATTCATTTCTCTTGTATGAGAAAAGAGACTGATCAATAAATAACATCTTTTTATTGAACCACGCCCATCTCTTATTTCTCTACAAACTGGTGAAACTAAGAATGCACGTACTGACTGAGTAAAATAGTTGTCTTTTGTTTTCACACGACTCTAGAGATATACTCTTGATTAGGGGAGAGCAAAGTTGTCATGTTCTATGGTTGTCAGAAACTAAATCCCTTCTTGTCTATCCAGGGAGGTTAAACTCCTTCTTGCCTATTCGAGAAAGTTTCTAGTGAACTCTGAGCTAGCTGGCACACATCACTTTAAGTCTAATATCGTCAGCAGAAGACCTAGTTAACCACAGTCCTACGTCTATACTATTGAAGATATTATTCCAATGCGCAGAGCCTATTGGGATAATAGGAACTACACTACATGGCGCCCAACGGTTTGGATAGGCGATAAATCTAACGCAAGACATTAGAGTAACTCAGTCGTGCTTTTTCACACAGACCCTTTTTCCCATAAAACTCGAAAGACGTCTGGAGTGGGTGAAAGGTTAAATCCGCCAAACTTAGTAGGAGGAGACTCCTATGTATGGTTTTTGGTTTATTCAACGTTGAAGGATACAGTGTTCCAAAATATTGTGCATCTAATCTTTGTTTCCTTGAAAACCTGATCTGCAACAAAAACTCTTCTTGACAGTAAAATGTCAGAAACTGAAGAAGATAGGGAGGCAGCTAGAATAGCAGCTCAACTCCTAGAGGAAGACACAAGTCTCGTACAGCAAGACCCGGGTGCAATACTCATCCCGGTCAGCATAAGAAAAACTATAACCTTAAAACTTATAGAAAATGGACTAACACCGAGAGGTGGTACAGTCATATTCGTAATTGAGGCACACGAATATCGGCAGACAGAGGTATTCTATTCATGGATAAATTTTCCAGCAGCAAACGCTGTAACAAAGGAGTTCCATTATTACAAGATAGAGGAACCTCCGGATGAGTACACCCCTTTCGAGGAGGTGAAAATACCACTCAAATACCAAGAGCACCTGCTCTGGTTTAAAGGCGCCCTAAAACATAATGATCACATCACCAGGCTCAGTCCACTAGGTAGACCAGGAGCGACGTGGCCGGTTCTAGCCGGATACACACCACATCCAGACATTGAAAAAATGTCAATAACAGAACTTTTAACACAGTTAAAACAACTGATTAAAATACACAGACAACTAGTCCAATATGTAATGAGGACTTCAACAGTCCAACCAGCTATTAAAATTCCACAGCTGACCCCTCATCAGGGGAACACAAATAAAATCACACCACAGAACATACAGTCCTGTCTAGGTAAAGTACCCATTAAACGGGAACAAATTTCATTCTGGTTAGCACAAAAAATAACTCAAATAGAGGCGGTATTTCCAGATACCACACCTGTGGAGAAACACAGAATTCTGACTATCTGTCTCCCAATGGGGATCGCACCACATGTGGAGGACTGTGACACTTGGGGTACAGTCTTTGCTTCCATTTACACAAAAACACATGGTGTTCCGTCCATGGCGGTAATATCAGAGGTGCTAAAACAGATTCAAAATGAATACGGTCCAGAACCTGCTTTAACTCTGGGTATGAAATTACTGAAAGACTTCAAGCAGGTCTCGGCAATATTACTAGCAAACATAAAAGGGGAAGCAGCAAATGTGGCGATCCGCCAAAGATTGAAGGAAACAGATATAGCAGACCAACCATTTGAACTTGCCAGAATCATAGAAAAATCCTATGAAGAACTAGGAAGAGATAGTTTGGGTGGGAAACCAGTGAAACCCCAACTAATAGAAAATCCTGAAAAGGTATTTATTAAAAATAATCTAAACACTTCAAAAAAGAACTGGGATGGAAATAAACAATCCACTCCCAAAGAAAAAAGATTCCAGTCCAGAGGAAGGTCTCCTCGGCGGAGAGAAAGATCTCCGGACCAAGGACACAAGTCTCCCCAGAGGGAGCCCTCTGAGAAAAAATACAACCTTAGAAATAGGGATAATCTGAAGAAACCTGATAGATATCAAGATATTGATACACGTCCCTCTCGATCTTTTCAGACTTCCTCGCAGAAATCGGAAAGAAGAGGACGGTCAGAACACAGGGAAGAGCACGTCAAGTCCAAAGACAAAGAACCTGCTCATCAAAGTAAAAAGTTAAAATTTCCAAAGAAGAAGGTAGCCAGCATTAAAATAATCAAACATGCCGAGGATCCTGAGGACTCCGCTGAAAAACGGAGAGTGGGCTCAGACAATGCTAGACAGCGCAGCAGAAGTGAGCATAGCTCGCAAGATCCTGATGAATCATCTGGAGACAGTGGACACGAATGAGTACATTCAGGTGGAAACTGCAGATACCAGAGTTAGCAAACCTCATAAAATATATAAAATAACTTTACGTATAGAGGGAGATAAGACTAGGAAAATAAGAAGTCTATTTTGGGATAATCTCTCCAAGGACTATGACATCCTTCTAGCTGAAAAAGACTGGCCACCAGAGTTTGTCAGGGAGTGCCCTCATGGCGAAGAAATGATTATGCCTGCCTTCTCAAATCATATTCCA
Source organism: Lissotriton helveticus (assembly GCF_964261635.1). Taxonomy (NCBI): domain Eukaryota; kingdom Metazoa; phylum Chordata; class Amphibia; order Caudata; family Salamandridae; genus Lissotriton; species Lissotriton helveticus. The sequence continues at coordinate 582,527,412 of NC_136063.1, forward strand.
ATTCATAAAAAATATACACTTGCAGGAAAGTGGGCAGTAGCCCAGGCTCCTGCATTATATACAAATCATGTGGGATGGGACGAGGACTCTCCTCCTCACAAAATCCAGTTAAAATCTCAACCAACTGCACAGAGGCAGTACCCAATTAAGCAAGAAGCTAAAAAACAGGTCAGGGAGATCTTAGATCAACTTGAATACCAGGGGGTGATTGAAACATGCACCTCACAAATGAACAATCCTTTGTTTCCTGTCTCCAAACCAGATGATTCATATCGTCTAGTTTTGGACTACAGACACCTTAACTCATGCTGCAAAACGTTTGCAGTACAAAACTCACACAGTGCCTCACTAATGAATAGCATAGTGCGCAAAAAATACAAAACAACATTAGACATCTCTAATGGATTCTTTTGTCAAAATATAGCACCAGAAAGCAGATATTTGACCGCTTTCTCAATAAATGGCTCGCAGAAAAATTTCTGTTGTTTGCCCCAAGGGTTCAAGAACAGCCCAGGATTATTCTCAGCGAGAGTAACAGAGTTACTACAAATATATGATGGTGAGGCATTATCTTATGTCGATGACATCTATCTAACAGATGATGACTTGGATACTCACTTGAAAAGAGTGAACACCATAATACTTGGGTTCGCAGCAGAGGGTTACAAATTCAACTTCAAAAAGTCAAGAATTGCCCATCTGACTGTCCTATTTTTAGGATATGAATTATCAAGTGAAGGCAAAAGCCTGGCTAAAAATTTCCTTGAGAAATGTGCTGTTATACAAGCACCTAGAACACTGAAAAACTTGCAATCAATTCTAGGTTTCCTGAATTTCGGAAGAACTTACATTATAAACTATGCAGAGAGGGTTAAACCTCTCTATGAACTAATAAAACCAGATTTTAAAAGAATCAATTGGACTCAAAAACACACAGAAATTTTGAGATCTTTACAAACAGACATGTTAGTTAAAACAAAACTGCAAACACGCGATAACACACGCAACCTTGTGATTCGAGTCATCCCAGGAAGATGCGGATTCACATACCTAACCTCTAATGAGGGAGAAAAGGTACCAATAACATACAAATCACATTTGTACACAGAAGCTGAAAAAACATTCAGCATTAAGGAAAACATTGTTCACGCGGTTCAAACAGCTGTAGCAAGAGAAAGATATCAAGCTGACGGCAGACAAATTACAGTCAGAACAGCAGAATCAGCCTTTGAGGTATTAACAACCCCATGTAATTTACCTACTATGGCACTAAATCCGAGATGGATACAATGGGAAGATTCTCTTGCTACAGACAGAGTGAAATACTATTTTGATCCAGAGTTGACAAAATTAAAAAATCTAGAATATGAAAGAGAATATCCTCTGCCAATCGACATTCTGCCCATACGACAGTACGCCTGTGTAATACATACAGACGGACATGCTCAGCCCTCAGTTTGGGGAGAACAAGCTTATAACGCCACATGCGAGATTACAAAAAACGTGTGGCGCGGAGGTAAATTAAAACCTCTGTTTTCAAAAACACACTCAGTGGAAAATAATTCAGAACAACAAACTGACATAATAGCGTTAAAAATGGCGCTAGATAATGCGGATCGCGAATTCCCGACACTAATAGTGTGTGATTCATATTACTGCATCAAATCATACAATAACGACTTGCAGAAATGGGTTGAAAACGGATACAAAGATGACACAGGTGCAACAATAAAGCAAAAATCGCTTTGGGAACAAATAGTTCTTTTAAAGAAAGAACTACCAAAGACTCACGTGACACATTCACTGAGTCATCAGCGTGATGGCGTTCATGTTGCAGGGAATTCATTGGCTGAGACAGCCACAGCGGAACCAACTAAATCGGCTTCCGTAGCTACAAAAAAGCTTTCAGTAAAATACATTGACGGGGAAACAATGCTGGCGGTAAAAACGTCATCAAAAGGCGACTGCTCAGCGCTACCCCTCATGTATCCACTCAATTATACATACATAATCGATGCAAACTCCGTTCCTTTTGCTCGAATCCCTGGAATGGGGGATAGAGTGATTCCAAACATGGACAGGAGAGGCTTGTTAATAGCAGACGCACATATGGGTGAGGGTCTTAGACACCTTACACTTAAGGATTCTCTAGAAGAATTACAATTAACATACTGGTGGCCAGGAATGAGCCTGCAACATCACATATTCGCAAAAAACTGCCCAGACTGCAACAGAGATCGCAGTGGTGACCGATACGGTGTACTGCCATGGCGTTTCACCCAATAAGGATTAGGCTAGCGACATAAAATACCCAGTATAAATAATGCGTCATATTAACATGTAGAGACTATTTTCACTTAAAAAGTAGACCCCAGCTCTCGGCTGACATCTGAACTGTTATAAAAGATTTGCGAGTCTAGAATGGCATATACGCAATTTGCATGCTACATTCTGACCAGGGTCCTGTTTTTAGCTCTCGAGCTTATAAGGAGGACATGACCAGCATGGGCATAGCATTGCGGTACTCTTGTCACCTCCTTCCTGAGGGAAACGCGATGGTGTAAAGAAAAAACCAGGGCATAGAGCAATCTATAACAGCAAAGGTATTAGGTTCAGGAGCTGGGTGGGTCAAACATTTAATAAGTGTCCAACGTAGTCTTAATAATCTGCCAAGAAATTCTCTGAGAGGTCTCAGTCCGTATGAACTATTATTTGGGACTATGTTAATCCAGGACCTTGATAGTCAAACTTCAGTGGTTAAAGAAAAATGCTTTGATATCAAAGATCGTTTGGCTATTTTACAGGACTTAAACGAAACAAGAAAATACCTGAACAACATAAAGTTGAAACAGCAGCCAATAACCACTGAAGAGAAACCACCTGTCCCAGCAAGGCCTGTCTGGATTCCAAAAATCGGGGATCTGGTCAGAGAGAAGATCGCGGTGAAGAAGGAATTTGGGCCTTCTTACAGAAAAGCAGTTCCTGTCTTGTCTGTCAACGGGACAAGATCAGTAGTACTACCGCCCCTTGCTGGTAAAAAGGAGAACCGAGTTGTATCCATCGACCTGGTTAAACCACAATCATGTGGCCGATAACAAGTAGTAGGCCAAGTGGACTCCCAAGAAGTAGCAGAACACCAAAGTTTTCTACAAACACAGAGGTTCAAACTGAAAGACTAATCACAATTGATAAACCTACAGTAAAACAACAAGGACTATGCAACAAAGCCATGGAACTTAAACCTCTTGAAACCCAAATTAAAATCTTAAATCAAGAAACACCAGTCTACAATGATGTAACCACAGACTATGCTAATGAAACAAAGAAAATTCCAAAAAGGAATCCAGAAGCAATTGAAACAATTGACAGAACAGCATCAGGCTACTTCATCAACTTCGATGATTTTTCTGAAGATCTGAGTGAACCAGAGGAACAGCAGACAACAAAAACTTTTAAAGACAAAGGAACTCTTTCATCAACTAAAAGAAACTTATCTGATTTCTCCATGGATTGAACTTTGGGTGGCACTAGGAGTATTCATCCTCATAATTTGGCTCATCATGGTACTATGCTTGGGACACTTCATTGAGGGAAAATATGCTACAATGGACACAGCAAGTCAGAACATCAACTTGGTCCTGAAACCACACAAGTCTTCACACATCGAGAAAAGAGAACTTTCTTCAGTAAACATCACAGCCAATCCTATACCCGGTGGGGTAGCATGGGACAAAACTGATTACGAAATCTATGGTCCGGTTGAGCTCCTGAAGTATCCTCATCAATTCAAGATTTCATTAAGTGACTTTGTAAAACCAAGCACATTTGCTGATGATTGGGACTTTGAAAGTATTAATGACATGATGTCTGATCTAGTAATGTCAGCTAAATTTACAGAACATGATTATTTGCAAGGTTCATCTAATTACGATCAAATGTTTTGTTATAACCATTATTGTAACCATTATCTGCATAAATCTACTCAACCTAGAAATGTTTTAAAATGTAACCAATGGGAACATTGTGCAACTCCACCAAAAGGCAGTTCAAAGATATATTTTGATAAATATTCATACTTTTCAGGGATCAACACAAGTAATGCAGAATCATTTTATTTCAAATTGTTAAATAAGACAGGAGTGAAAACCATGCTTACAAACACAAAATTGATATATTCAGACTCATTTTTTGAAAAAATGAATACATTCGGTTTTGATTTCTGGAACAATAACATTGAAACAAAAACGATCTGGGGCACAAAAGATTGGCAAGTGCAAGGTATAGAATCATTATTTAGAGCCTGCATGATCCCAGAACAAATTATTTTTTGAATGATACAATTCAACAAACATCCTGTCTTGGCCTAGCCAAAATTAAAGACTTGAATAACCCGTCTATTCCAAAACCAACACCTACCAGTAATAGCACTACGGATGTTGAGATAGACATATCCCATATTTTAAACCAAAACAGAACACATGCTGATTGGAAAAAATGGTTGATCTGGCCCACAGACACAAATAACTGTCAAGACAGATTCCTGAACAAAATACAGGGGTTCACATTGACCAGGCAAGACCCAAGATACTCCCAGAGACAACATCCAGGGATTGTAACTACTTATAGTGTGGGGAAACTCTGCCTTCAATGGCTACATACATCCACACTGTCAGAAATTAAGCAACACTTAACTTTACTTAAAGAAGGTGCTGACTTGCGTGATTTCATCATGGGACCACGCAAACAGTGTCTAAAACGTTTTATAACGGCCTCTATATATGCAGCTTACAACGAAGCTTGGAAAGTAACTCAAATTGAGACAGCAGAAAAAATACGGGAAATTGACCGTGTTAATTTGGAAAAATCACTTTCTGTTGTGGACAATGGGTTAATGACTCTGTCTTCCAGAATATATTCACTGGACAGTATTGTATCTTCTGCAATCAATATAATAGAACAAGACTTACTGATGTTGCAACACGGTCAGTCTCAATTACGTTCTATCGTACAGCTTGGCTGGACGTTACAAAATCTGCGTTCAGGCTATGTGCCTTGGCGTCTAATCAACACAACGTCACTATTTAATATCTTTAACCTTACTGATAAACAAATCAGTTTGGCACAAAAGGGTGCTGACTATACAATTCTGAGCATTGAAAAACTTGAGAGATTACCATTGACAATGTCAGAACGACCTGTCATTGAATGGATAATACATGGGATAATAAATATTCCGATCACAACTTTCCAGTTTCAATACTGCCAAAATTATATACAGGCAGGCCAGTATGAAAGGTTGGGTAAAGGATACATTAGGTCCACATGGAACTTGCCCTATACACACACATGTGTCAGTAATAACGGACAGAGTGTATTTCTTAGTGGTAATAATTGTGAAAAATCACTAAGTGGCATACTTCTGTGTCAGGGTATTAGTTTGCATGGGGCCTGTGAAGGGACTTCAAATAACCTTTCATGTCACCAGTTAGGCACACCTGCAACACAAATAGAACCATTCTTTAGAAGACTTTCGAACGGGAGTTACATTCTAATTGTAGATCACAGATGTTGTGGCTTGCTGCCAGGAAAACCTTATCTCGTAAGCGTGACTTCCAGGGTCATGTGCTGTGAAAGATTATTGTTCCCGAATGATGCTCCAGACAGGGAGGGAAGGTTATGGCCCAGTTTAAAAATCTCTTCTATTCGAATTGATACTTTAAGCAGAATGAAGACTGTGCTCCTACAGACGCCAACCCAGTTGACGTCATCAAAAGAAACGTATGATCTCCAAGTTGCAAGGACAACGGCAGAGATTCATTCAATGTTATCAACAAATTGCCCCCTACACTTCGCAGAAATCTTAAATATTTCTGATACAAGTGGTATCGCAAGTGTATTTAAGACAGTTTTTTCAGGCGCTTTAACACCATTCAAAGCGATCCTGGGTATTTTTCCAAATTTCGTCCATTCCAGCTTTGGCGGACTTCCACTCCTGTTGGGACTCGTAGCAGGCATTTTATTATTGCTACTCTTGCTTCATTATGGCAAGCTATGTCACAGACAAGACTCCAGCTACAATGGAAAAAACGATCCTAGCTATCCACTACCGGGACCGCACAACTAAAGTCCTTGGCTTAGCCCGGCTACGAGATCTAAATATGACCTGGTTTCTTTCATTCAGACCCATCTGGCAGAATTGTGTTATGCCTGTATTAAGGTGCATGCTATGCGGCGAAGAATGCGTGTTGGACACCTGTCTTACACTACAATCAGACGTACCATTGGATGCAGATACTTTGTTGGGTCCAGTAAAGGCTCATGCATTGTGCTGTCCCCAGCGGTTACCAATCCTGATGACGGCATTCGTGGAAACTTCACCACTACGATTGAAGGGTAGTGAAGTACAAGATGAAAGCAGCATCGACCAGGTACGACCTTCTGTAAGCAGTTCTGATCAAACCATCAGTGAAAGCAATCATGCGCATGACTGCATGGTAGCGACATTTTCTAACCTAGTCGAACTCTCACCAGAAGCTGTAGACTGTTTTTTCGAGAATCTGTCTGAAATGATGTTTTCACCGGAACAGAGAGAATGATTTTAAACAAACTTGCACACGGCGTTCCCTGAACTCTGAATTTGGCCTTCAGTCTTTTGAAAACAAAGTGACTGTGAACTAATTTTTTCTCTTCTCCCCTGAATAGCGAAAACTTTTTTTTCCAATTCCAAAATATTTACCTTTTTGGCACTTATCTTCTGCTTAAAGTAAAACTATTCTTAGAGAACAGAACTTCTATTCTTAGGAATACTAGAGAAATTACATTATCTCAACCTCTAGTTTATATGCAATTAATTGTGTTTATATGTGATGAGATGGTCTCGCAATTATTTTCTGTATCAAGAGCCGTTTCATGTGTAATTTCGCAAATCATTCATGCCGATATAAAATGTGCATCTCCTTTTGAATGATTATACTGCTTGAATGCATACAGTACCTATACTCATTTCGTGCATTTTGCATACGCCATTTAAAAAAAAAAATGTTTTTGGGGTGGTCCGGTATACACATGCACTGTTAGTTATGTTTACTATTGCTTAGGTTAGTAAATATGTACATAAATTCGTGGAGTGGGTGTAGTGTGTTTATCTAGGTACCTATATTGATACTCCTATTTCTGACCCTTGTCCGGTTATTAATTCACTAATGTCCATACACCGGCACAGAAACCCGTCTTCAGATTAGGTCATAGCGCATGCTGTCACATTAAGCAAGCACTATCCCTTCAGCCCCCTAGAGAAGCACACCGAGTTCTCAAAACAAATCAAACCTCCAACAGACCTGGGAAATCCCCCGCAGCTATTGTTTTGATTTCGCTCGAGAACTCCTGCAAAGAATGTAAGAACGACCAGTCCTTATGACATTCTTGCTGACGTCTTATGTCCATCCTTACGTCAAACACGGCACCTTTCAGGTATAAATATACCGACGCTGCCCTAAGCTAAGACACGGTGGTGACAAGCTTGGAGCAGCGCTACTTGCCGGAGAGCCCAGCTGATGCAGAAAAGCCCACGGACGCTGCCCCTCCCTTTTGACGCGCTGAGAGAGACGCTGCCTTTTCTCCTGCCGAGAAATCCAGCCTCTGGCGTTTCCAGCCGCCCTCGCGGGTAACTGGGATATCGAGTCCTGAGACAGAGATACCAACCCTCCAGCCTTCTAAATCCCAGGTACTGAACTGACTAACCCCTTACAGAGAATTCTTGAGTCAGATTCTTGGCAAAACAAACTTAACTTAAACTGCTACTTACTTACTCCCTCCCAAGTATTAGGCTTAGGTCAGGTACACCGGGGTAGGCGTAGTTAGAAGCACCAGTTGAGTACGATTAGTCAATGTATATATGTATGTATATCTTTTATCCATTTTAAGTATCATATGGCTAAGAAACCATATAAATGCTTTTACAGTATTATTTTATACTTCTGTTTTTACTGTATGCACTTTACTTAACTATAAGTATTGCAATAATAGCGATTCATTTCTCTTGTATGAGAAAAGAGACTGATCAATAAATAACATCTTTTTATTGAACCACGCCCATCTCTTATTTCTCTACAAACTGGTGAAACTAAGAATGCACGTACTGACTGAGTAAAATAGTTGTCTTTTGTTTTCACATGACTCTAGAGATATACTCTTGATTAGGGGAGAGCAAAGTTGTCATGTTCTATGGTTGTCAGAAACTAAATCCCTTCTTGTCTATCCAGGGAGGTTAAACTCCTTCTTGCCTATTCAAGAAAGTTTCTAGTGAACTCTGAGCTAGCTGGCACACATAACTTTAAGTCTAATATCGTCAGTAGAAGACCTAGTTAACCACAGTCCTACGTCTATACTATTGAAGATATTATTCCAATGCGCAGAGCCTATTGGGATAATAGGAACTACACTACAGGGGCAGACGAGGAAGAGGGAGGAGGAGAGGGTCCAACCAAGTATCCTGGGAAGACGACGACCCCGTGGGCAACCATACACGGTGCAAGACCCCACAGCCGGGAACGAGCGGGCTGTGAGCCTTATAATACATTTATTGGACAAGATATTGACCACGACCGAAAGCAAGTTCCTCGAAAGAGGCCTAGGGTTCGTACCCACCGCCTACCCAGATAAATTTCAGCTCCATTGTGAGCTGGCGGCTTTTTTCCGCAAACTCAATCTTAAGTCATTTTTTGAAGGAAAAGAAGATCGAACGAAGCAATTTGCAAAGGAGACACCGGATTAAGACTGGACTCCTCCTTCACGCCACCACCGTACACTGTCCCAGCAGCCATCACTGTTTTTGAGCAGGCTGTATTTCAAGACCTATAAACATGTCAGGACCCAACCATCTATGGAAACTTCAGTACTGCAGAACACCATGCACTTCAAAGTCTCCAGAACAATCCGGAAATCACAATAAAACCGGCGGATAAAGGTGGTGGCCTAGTGATACAGAATACAACGGACTATGACAAGGCTTGTCAGGTCCTTCTGGACGATCGGAAAAACTACACTCCTCTACTCAGGGACCCTACCGTGGAACTGAGGGCACGGATCACTACTCTAGTCAGAAGAGCGGAGGAAAATGGACAACTGTCCAAAAATGAGGCAGAATTTCTAAGTACTAATGACAGTGTAATCCCGTACTTTTATACCTAGCCAAAGACTCATAAAAACAGGATGCCCTCTCCAGGACGACCCATCGTCTCTGGCATAGGCTCCTTGTTGGAACCTTTGTCACGATTCTGTGATCAATATCTGAAACCAATTTTTCAAAATACACCTACCTATATCAAGGATACAAAAAGCCTACTCCAACTTCTGCAAGACCTCACTTTCATCGAGCACTCAGTGACACTTGTCACTTTAGACATTGAGAGACTTTACACCAGTATCCCCCAGGATGACACCATCAGGGTTCTGGGGGAAGCTCTAGACACGGTGACCTGGAATTACCAGACATCAAAGGAATTCATTATCGAGTGTGCCACTTTACCACTGAAAGAGACTTTTTTCTCATACAAAGGGCAGCTCTACCTTCAATGCACAGGGACTTCCATGGGCAGTACTTTTTCCCCTAGTGTAGCAGGTCTATATGTTGCTAACTTCGAGGCGCACCATATTCTACCTCCAAATAGTCTTTATAGGCCTGCTATACTAATATGGAAATGTTACATTGACGATGTCCTTATGATCTGGACTGGCAACGATGAACAACTGTCAGCTTTCCTAATCTGGATAAACACTCTGGATCCAAACCTGAAATTCACTCACACCACCAGCAGAACAGAGGTGGTCTTCCTGGATGTGATAATTACAATCAATGGTACCAGTCTACTAACCAAAACGCACTACAAACCAACAGCTAAAAACAATCTGTTGGAGTTCACGAGTTTTCACCCCAGCCCTTTGAAAGAGAACCTACCGTATGGTCAATACCTACGAATTAGACGAAACTGCACCAATGTACAGGACTTCAAGGCGCAATCACTTGGCCTAACTGAAAAATTGAAATCAAGAGGCTACCCATTGGCCACTCTAAATAAAGGGTATAAGAGAGCACGCAACCAACATCGAGAGGCCCTTTTGGAAGACAGAACAAACCCCCCGAGGAGATTCCACTCACATGTGTAACTACATACAGTAGTTTGTCCAACTTGATGAAAAAATCCATAAACAAGAATTGGAAAATAATAACAAGCCTTAAGAAAATTTGGGAGAAACCATTATTTTCTTTCAAAAAAGGACGCAGTTTGAAAGACGCATTGGTCCACACCTGCCCTAGAGAGACTGCACCAGCAGCAGCATGATCTGTGACAGATTCATGGGGCCTCCCAAGAGTTATAGGGCATTTTCCATGTACGAACTGCAGTGTATGTCATCTTACAACTCCTTCTAAATCTTTAACACTCGAACCAGGGAGAATCTGGACACAAAAAGAACATACCAACTGCAACTCATCAAATGTGATATACCTGATCACATGCCCGTGTGGCTTGCGGTATATAGGTATGACGAGCAGGAAGGTTAAGCAGAGGATCTGCGAACATAGAAGCAACGTTAGGTGCAAGAAAACCACCACGAAAATGAGCAGACATTTTCTTGAGAAAAATCACACCACCAATGACATGCGGTGGACTGTGATCGAACAGCTGAATACTGGTAGTAACATCACCAATCGACTGTTCGAAAAAGAACAGAGGTGGGTGTACAGATTGAGGACCCATCTTACTGGTTTGAACGATGATATACCGTGGAACTCTGTATTGAAATGACTCCCTACTGTGAAATGACTCTGTTGTGCCATGACAACCAGCTCGTAATTACCACCTCGTACACCCAACAAAAACTTGATTACTTATAGCGCTGTGAAAGTTAAATCACACCTTCATTGAGTAACCTAAACGTGATCCCACATCATGTGGTGAAAATCGGCCTGTTGCCCCTCTAGGTTATATTATACATTTCGAATGTCGAGTATTTAATTGAAATGGAAATTCTCTTTTTTTCCCCATCAGTATCAATGCCTAATCGATGGTTTAGTACTCTGTGCTTTGTAATAAACCGCCAGGTCAATAAAGCTGGCCCGCTTTTGACTACTCAGTCAAACGTGTTGGTTTAAAAAGTGCCGATCTAGTCTTTTCTGACATGTTCCCTAGGCAACTTCACAAACAATTGCCTAGGGTTCGGGCAGACTCCTGACGCAGTCCCATGTGACCCAACGTCACGCTTTAATCTTACCCCGATTGGCCACTCGTCATGAGACTCCGCCCACCAACAACGCGGCAGCGACCCCGGAAACAGCCGCTGCGATCGCCGAAGCACCTTAAAACAACCTCGCCGGCCCTCGCCCCTGATCGTCGGGGTCCGGTTCTGTGGGTTCTGCAGGTAAACAGTTGGTGCCTAGCGTCAAGAGCGTAAGTGTAGATCTGAATGCTGACGAATCTCGTTTGGCTGCAAATCGCCAGAGCTAAGTAATCTTTTGTCTATTTCCTGACTCGTGTGTCTTTGCTTTCTTCGTTGATCAAGGGTGTGCCAAAATACGCTTCCACCCCCCCCTCCCGTGACCCATGGTGTACCATGAAAACACCACATAAGTGAGACATTTTATTTCAATTTTAAATCTGTTTTCGATTATTGATAGGACCATTACTCACTTGGTTCATTGATCTGTAACTGAAACACCTGTTTCTTTTACCTGTTTTAACTCAACCACAAATATATTTTTTCTTCACCTGTAGCACACCACACTTCCCAGCGACTAGTGGTTAGCTACCCAGGGACTGAGGTTGGTGTTAAAAATAAGGTTAGAACACCACCATTGTCCATCCACAAAGAATGGAGCACCATGGATGTACCTTTGTAAATAAGACCAATCACTAATTGTTTGTTTTGTCTTATTTGTATGTCAATGTCATTTTATTTTTATTTTCCTTCACAGGTGCTGAAGCCTCCTAGAAGCACCAACTATTGGACAACACCCAATTCGGCTTTCGCAAGTACCATGGTACCGAGACTGCCCTAATCAAAGCGACTGAGGATATACGAGTGATCCGGGACCAGGGAGGAACAGCGATACTGGTATTGCTCGATTTATCCGCAGCCTTCGACACGGTCGACCACAAGATTCTGGTGGACCGTGTCGGAAAGATGGACATTCGCCACCTGGCAAAGAACCTGCTTTCCTCCTTTTTGGCTGGGAGAACGCAGGTGGTCACATTGGGGCATTTTCAATCAGACAAGCTGTCACTGCCGTGTGGTGTACCCCAAGGCTCATCCCTAAGTCCGACACTATTTAATATCTATGTGTCGGACCTGGCTTCCCTCATCAAAGCCCATGGGATGAGCCTTACCTCCTACGCAGATGACACGCAACTTGTGCTGGCCATCAATGGTGATGGAGAGAGGGTAGCAGAAAATTTTTAAAGGGGCATACGGGCGATTGGAGAATGGATGGCCTCCAATTGCCTAAAACTAAACTCCGAAAAAACGGAGGTGGTCATTTTCGGACCTCTCTCACCCAGTTGGTCTACTACTTGGTGGCCACCTACGTATGGGACCCCCCCTAAACCGGTCCCTACTGTCAGAAATCTTGGAGTGACTTTTGACGAGAACCTGAATTTCATGGCCCATGCAAACAAAACAGCAGCCACCGCCCACCATAAACTCAGGCTGATTTATAAAATCTTACCGTTTCTGCCAGTTGCAGCAGGAAAGACACTAGTAAGCTCCCTGGTGTTGTCTTCCCTTGATTACTGCAATGGCTTTTTTATCAATGCCCAGGCCAGAGTGACCAATAAACTACAGACAATCCAGAACGCTGCAGCCCGTCTCCTGTCGGGAACCCCGAGTCCAAAACCCTTTGCATAGTTTACAAAGCTCTGCACAATCATGGTCTGCATTTCCTGAAAGCCCATCTTAGGCTCCACTTATCCACAAGATCGCTCAGATCTAACAACCTCAATCTTCTGCTGGTACCGCGAACCAAAACAGTCACTTGGGGCGATAGGCGTTTCGTGGTGGCTGCTCCCAGATTATGGAACTCACTGCCAGTAGCCATCAGAGAAAGCCCGTCCCTGATGCAATTTCGCAGAAAAATAAAGACCTGGCTGTTTGGTCAAGAATAGCTGCCGACTTAGCTTCTGCGGGAACTCTACGAACTGCTTCTAGCACCGAGATGCCTACGGGCATTTGTTCGCGCTGTATAAATTGTAAAATAAATTAAATAAATAAATAAACCAGGAGTATTGGGAAGAGAACCCTCTTCCCATTTTTTGCACTTTTTTCACAAATTTTCACTCTTCACGTCCCTAGGTAAGGGTGGGCCTTAGCGTGTCCATACCGCCAGGGTTTAGCACACTTTTTCTACGTCCTGATGAATGCCTGGTAATTTTACACCGTTTCAAAGGCAGAAACATGCTGACTGATAAATAACTATTCCTGGAAACAACCACACAATTATTTGTGGACTACTTTCCTACACTTAATTTTAAATGTATGTCCTAGTGAACTGATAATAAATAATTTTGATACACTAAAGACATCTTTTTAATTCCCTCACTACAATATAATGTAAGTTCACTGCACGCCCGAACTCACAAAACCTGCTCCGCAGTAATTCTGGCGTCGAAGCACACTAAAGAGGCACTCTGCCTCTTTAGTGGGGCCCAATGATGAAGCATGTCACCACTAGGTGGTGAGTGAGGGCTTTCTTAACTGATCCAAGTGAGGCCAGTTTCCTGTTCTCCTGCTCCTGTTTGTGGTACCTCAAACACCAGAGAACACTCTTTTGTTGTTTACATAGACTTAACCGGGGAATAAGAGTGTTCCTTAACTCTCCCTACCTCTCTTCTTGTTGGTATATATATCATAATAAATCAAAAATGTTGTGACACAGTAAACATTGGTGTTGATCTTTCTTTACAATTCTTTTTGTTTCAGTTATCTGTTTCCTCTTTGATTCACTGTCATGTAGATGTTGGAAACTTGTTGGAAGGCTGGTTAGGTCTAGGAAGGTAATCTCGTAAACACTTGAATTTATAAGAACATCACAGGTAGTGCCTTGATTATGCCGTTCAGTTTGCAATAGTTGTCCTTGTCCTGCCTCTTAGTACTGTATGTATGTATAGCGAATATTGCCTTTGGGCATTGAAATGCTCTATAAGAGAACCAGGTTACATTAGTTATACATTTTTTTGGTACTGGGAGATTAAGTAATTGCCAAGAATTTAACATTTTTGAGCGTTTGTAACTATTCAGTACATGAAGGCAAGGATTATGCTTCTACCTTTCGTCACTTTATTAAACAGCATCCTTAAGCAATCAGACTTCCTGTCCAAGAGCCCTTGGGAAGGAGAAACAAACAACTAATCATAGTCCATCTTCCATATCTACTCTCCCTCTTTCTTTGTGTGACAGGCACCTCCAGCTCTGCTTTGTTGGTTCCTGTTTAGAAAAGTAATTCTCTGCAAAAGGAGACCCTTGCAACTCCTCTGTCCACACACCAACAAAAAACAACCATGCACAGTAGCAGTTCAGCTATAGAGGAAAAACATAATCAATATACCGGATAAATAACATCCACCCTCTCCAAATGAATAGTAAGAAAATGTCTTATACTTATACCATACAGATCTCACTCTTATGGTCCATAACTTCAACATGAGGAGGGGTAGAGAGATCACCAACTCTGGTGTGAATAATCCTCTGCTCTGTGTAGAATTAAAACTTTGTTAAAAATGCTTGTAAATTTGATATACTAAGGCAGGCCCGGAGAAGAGGATTATGCTAGGTCAAAGCTTACTGATGACCAATGTAGCCATGTTAGCTACAAGTTTGAAGCAGAACGTAGAGTCTGACAACCAGTCGTCCGCGTTCAGAACATCCTGCAGCCTAGCACCCAAAGAAGACACCGCCTTAAATGGCATACGTACCGCAATTGGGAGAGGAGGTTTCCCAACTGGGTGAACCTCCTCTGTCATGGCCTCATAGGCTTTAATTCATCATACCACACATAGGTTGGGTGTTTCATGAAAAGCACAATAAGATACCACTCTGGAATTAGACTGTCCTTCTAGAAATGTGAAAAGTAACCCCTTCCAGGGGAATATTACTGTAATATCAAAGGCTCTCTCACCAGACACTTATTTACACAAGATCCAGCATAACAACATGGCCAACTTATCTGATATTTGTTTCCTAGTTAAGTATTGGTGTTACCATCAGTGAAAAAGGTTGAACCTTGTTCACATCCCAGCGTGTGGAATATCTAGGTTCTGGAGGAAGAGACAGCCTGATTCACCGCACAAGTTTACTTACCAAAGGGTGTCCGCCCACTGGAGAACCGTCGATGTGAAGGTGTCCTCCTGATATGGCAGACACCAAAGGTGTTCACCGACCTATAGGCCATCCCATCCAACGTCCGATTCCATGAGGTCTGTATTCCTCTGTACACACTAACAAAGCCATCCGTCCCCAAGCAGATCTATACCTCTTGGTTGTTCCATCTACCCATGCCTTTGGTTAGAGAGGCTCGGCCTCCTCCGAATGGCCTCTGACCATCCATCGACTCCTATAATCCTCCATGCCATAAGATGGTGTGATCCGTCCTGAATCATGTGAATGGGAATACCCAGATTGTCCTGAAGAAGATTCGGACTGTGGGATAGATGGATCAGAAAATCCCAAGAACATTCTTTCATCACTGGGAACCATACTTGGAATCTCCAGAAGGGAGTGAAGACCATCTGATCTTCCTTCTGACGGGCTGACAGCTGCATGATGATGATGAATGGGGGAAAGGCATACCCTTTCTCTGCACTCTGATCCTGAAGGAAGGCATCCGTAGCTGCTATATGTGGGTCCGACCTTCAACTGAATACAGGTCTAGATGATCCAGGCAAAAGGCAAGCAATTTATCTGTGAATGGCCCCCAGTGTGTATTACTTTAAAGATCTCTGGTTGCAGTTTGCTTCCGCTGAAATCCCGGAGGCGCCATGAGTGCCCATCTGCCACTTCAGATTTCCCCGGGAGGTAGTCTGCCATCAGGGAAATGTGGTGATCCAGGCAAAATATTGGCAAAACGTTTACGAGCTCCCTAGCATCTTGGATTGGGAACCTATCGGATGATTAATGTAGCAGACTGTGGAGATGTTGTCCATCTTTAGCACCACCCAACAACTATACCTTTCCTTTTTCCAGCAACGAACTGCAAAAGAACTCGCCAGTAGTTCCAGGCAATTTATACACCTACTCCCATTTTTCGAATGACCACTTTCCTCCTGTGGACATATTTCCACATCTAGCTCCCCAGCCTGCTTGGCTTTAGATTCTATTATGATATCCAGACTGAATCTGAAGAATGCTCTCTCATCCTAAACCTCCATGTGAGTAAGCCACCATTGCATTTCCTCCCTGACATCCACCGTCAGAGAAATGGACTCAGTACTTCAGGCCTCTGCACAGGTGGAATACCTTCAACTACTGAAGTACCCTACATTGAAGAGGTCCGGGAACATTACCTGGTGTTGACGATGTCAGTAAGCCCACCAGACTGGCTAGTTGCCTGAGGGATGTCTTCTGCCGTGCAGGATCTTCCTAATCTTGTGTTGCATTTTGGCAATTTTTTGGAGGGCAGACTGAGTTGATCCTTTGGAGTCTGACAAAACCCAGAAATATTGTCTTCTAAGCAAGGATGAGAACCTTGATAAAGCACTAAGGGGCGGACGACCGGCCGAAGGGTAGTGTTTCGAACTCAAATGGCTGATGCCACCACCGGAATTGCAAGAACCAGCGGTGCTGACCAAAAATTGTGACCGATGGATAGACATCCTTGTGGTCTGATCGCACCTTCTAGTCTCCTGGTCACAACATGTCGTAATGGATTCCTTTCATCTTGAAATTAAGATACACCAGGCACTATTTGAATTCTCATTAGTTTATGATCGTGCAATATCCTCCACCTCTTTTTTTCCACCAAAAAGAGGTTGGTCATGAACCCATTCGGGTGAATTACCATAGGGACAATTGCCCCTTTGTGCAATTAATCTGGTACTTTTTGATCGAAAAGGACTGAATCCTCCTGGGAGAAAAAGGTTGAGGTCTGGACTTGTGGGTTGGCGTCCCCAAGAATTTGATAGAAAACCCTTGGACTGTCTGAAGTACCCTGGCATCAGATGTCTGATCCTGCCAATTCTTTAGAAACTGAATCAAACTCCCTCCCACTTTTAGTTGGGTAGAAAGGAGACTTCTCCCTTTGGTGGGTGGGGGGTCCCTGGGTGCCATGGCCTCCTCCTCTGGCTTAGCGGTTCTGTTGGAAGCGTCTACATGGGAAGAATCAGCTGTATTTGAACTGAAAGTGCCACTGTGCCGAATGGGAGCCTTGGCTTATCCCGGCATCATTGGACAGGAAGCAGTCAGATGAGCGCCCCCTTCCACTACTGGCCTCAACGTATGCCTTGGATGAGAAGTTCTTCTTGATAGAGGCGTGCACCTTGTCACGGGAATTGAAAGTGGCAAACTTGCCCAGCTCCTTTATAAAGGGGTTGCCTCGCAGTCCCCTGCGCTGTTAGCAATTTGCCCAATTTCAGGTTGACTTGGATGAACAGGTGTGAGAAGTTAGCCTGGCATATGATGTCCACTAGTTCTAGTGGGCACCTTGCACCAGTCTAATCAACCCTTATTGATGGTGGTTGTAAAGTCAACCTTATAGAAAGCTATCCTAGTGGTAGCATGGACCAGCAGTCATCAGGCTAAGACTTCAGAGAGCGTATTAAGCAAGTTGTTTTACCAATTATAATCCCTTGAATACCAAATGAAAGGACACCACACAAGGTATATATCAAATATATATGTATTTATTCTAAACACAACCCCCTGCACTCTTTATGAGGTCAGAGGTAAAAATACAATACAAGTCACTGAGGTAATATACGGTAAGTTGCACAGTATACGTTATGCCCTAGAGGCCTCACAAACCATATACTAAAATAGTGGTACAAGAACCACGAGAGAATTAGAAAGGAGGCCTGGGGCCTGTGGAATCGCTGGGGCTACTCTAAACAACCAAAGGTTAGGAGGTAGGAGGCCAACGGGAGACGCGTGCAGTGTCTAAACACAGGCGCGGGTTACCATTGACTTTCTATGGCAAACGCAAAAGTTACAAATATACAATTTAAGGACACTTCCGGGTGGACTACGATGGAACCCTTTTAAACTAGGACACTTCGAGAGTCAAGACCCACCGGAGCACCGGAGTACTCGTGTTACCTCACCCAGGGAAGCCGGGTGCATAGGTGTCTTTTCGTGTCAGGTTTCATCATCGTTTTCAATGGAGAGTTGCAAAGAAGTGCTGCAGCTAACCAGAGGAAAAGTGTCCGGGTGGATCCAAGGGTGCATAGAAGATCTGAAGAACCTGAAAGCACAAGGGACAGAGTGTGGGTCACTTGCCAGTGACAAGGATGGAACCAGGAAGGAACCAGGCGATGTCGGGTGATTTCAACGCCCGGTAGCCAGTCCGGTCCTAAGTGTAAAGTGCGAGCACACGTTTCTCCCTGTGCACGTTCCTCGGTTACTGCTGTTGGATCTCTTCCTAGTAATCTCCCAGAGGGTGGGGGGTCAGTGGGGGTGGATTGAGTCCCAGCATCGGCAGGATAGCCATAGTTAGTGTAAAGTGGGGTGGTTAGTGTCAGGGATGGGACAGCGGGGCGGGGCATGCTCCGTAAGCATCTCCTGGCCTCTGCTGACCCCGATCACCCAGTTCCCGAGGCGCTAATCTTTGAGCACATACACCCTAAGAAATCAGATTTGACGGCCGTCTACAATATCTCTATTTAGTTCAAAGTGCCGCAAGACCATACAAATGGTATTGGGGCGCTATCAATTCTGGTGACATCTCTAGTTAGGCATAGAAAAGGTTAGAAAAGCGCTACACAAATGTCAATACCAGATTCATTTCAATAGTCTTGAAACCAACCAATACAATATTCAAAGGCAGAGAAAACAATGTACCCACGCAGAAGAAAAGCTCCCCCCTCTTGCGTTTAAACGTGGAATATCACACAGCTAATTGCAAAAACCACGCAGTGCTACATCCTGCACACTAAAGCAACAGCACATTTTACAAACCATCTGCATTCCGCTCTGACCACATATAGTTCTCTGGAAGTAACCATAGGGTGGCACGTGGGCAAACAAAGGGGCCCCTGGCGCCAACACTTTCCTGTTAACCCTTTCGGACGTTGATGTTTGATATTTTACAAACATTAGGACCTTCGCAATGACCAAGCAGCTTTTGTGCAACAGGCCCGGCTCCAGGAATTGTATTCTGGGTGGGCCAAGGATGCTTTCGGGTGGGCCTCTACTGGCCCAATTTGTCGCTTCTGGAGGTAGTCTACAACCCATAGATTACATCACATCTACTTGCAAACAGTCACCAAGATACAAGGATTGCTTCTGTGTGTATTTAGAGCATGTGGAGAGTTATTTATCGGCGCCCCACCACTAACCTCTTTCTCTGTAGATACCTTTACTACCATTCTCCAACAGTGCACTCCATCTCTCTGTAGCCCCTCCCCCTCATGACCTCCTCCTCAGACTCCCTCACTACCACCCTTCACCAGTGCCCTTCATCTCTCCAAAGCCCCTCCCCCTCATGACTTTGTCTTCGAATCCTCTTAGTACCACCCTCCAACTGCACCCTCCTTTCTCCAAAGGCCCTCCTCCTTATGACCACCTCCTTGGATTCCCTCATTGCCACCCTCCACCAGTGCCCCTCATCGCCCCATAGCCTCTCCCCCTATTGACCTCCTCCGCGGATTCCCTCATTGCCACCCTCCAACAATGCCCCTCATTCCTCTGCAACCCCTCCCCCAATGACCTCCTTCTCGGATTCCCTCACTTCCACCCTCCAACAGTCACCCTCATCGCCCCAAAGCCCCTCCTCATGGCCTCCCCCTTGCATGCCCTCACTGCCACCCGCCAACAGTGCCCCTCACAATCTCTCCATAGCCCCTCCCCTCATGACCTCCTCCTCAGTCACCCTCACTACTACCCTCCACCAGTCCCCCTTATCTCACCGTATCTTCCACCCTCCCCCCATGACCTCCTCCTTGGATTCACTAATTGCCACCCTCCACCAGTGCCCCTCATCACTCCATAGCCTCTCCCCCCAGACTCCCACACTACCACCCTCCAACAGTTCACTTCATCTCTCCGTAGCCCCCATTACATAGTCCTTAGATTCCCTCACTGCCACCCTCCACCAGTGCCCCTCATAGCTCCATAGCCTCGCCCCCTATTGACCTCCTCCTCGGATTCCCTAATTGCCACCCTCCACCAGTGCCCCTCATCACTCCATAGCCTCTCCCCTCATCA
The DNA here is from genome assembly GCF_964261635.1 of Lissotriton helveticus. Taxonomy (NCBI): domain Eukaryota; kingdom Metazoa; phylum Chordata; class Amphibia; order Caudata; family Salamandridae; genus Lissotriton; species Lissotriton helveticus. The sequence goes on from NC_136063.1 coordinate 582,547,815, forward strand.
CTTCCTCCTCAGACTTCCTCACTACCACCCTCCAACAGTGCACTTCATCTTTCCGTAGCCCCCCATGACCTCCTGCTCGGATTCCCTAATTGTCACCCTCCAACAGTGTCCTTCATCTCTCTGTAGCCCCTCTCTCATATTCGATTTCATTTGTTGTATAGCGCTACTCATAGTGTAGGGTGTCACAGTACTTACATCAAGCAGAGACCATGAATCATACAAGTATGTAAATCAGTCTATAGGGAATGTCACATAAGCCAATGAGGATTTCAAGGTGTAGGTATCACCCATGCTGCTGGGCAGCATGTTTTAAGGCGGTTTGGTCTGGAGAAGCACAAACACAGGACTTAAAGCATACCCCAGTGGTTGCGGAGTTGGCTTTACTGATTAAAATGTATATCTGCCAAAACAAACTCGTTATAGCAACATTAGAGTAATGAAAGACGGTAAATTATAACTATATTGCAACACCAAAAAAATAACTTCTAATTATACCAGGTTTGTATGCAGCTCTTTGTCAGTTCATAGGTCACTGTCCTATTTTAGTATTGTAAATTCTGTACTGCAAGTAACCCACTGAGCTATTCACATAAATACAGTTTATCTGCATTTAAATATTAGTAACAGACAAAATATTGCTCTCCAGCAGGATCATTAATCACCAGAGTTATCTGGACATTTTAGTAGTTGTGTCTTGCATCCGTCATGATAACGATACAACGATATAAAATATGTACAGCATACACGAAGTATGTGTCATGCTGGGCCCTCATAGATTAAAAAAAATATATATATATATATACACATCCTCGAAGCATACATCTAGCTGGGCCTTTGCAGATTTAAAGAAAACGGACCAATAGCCACACATTCTCTTATCTGCTCCGTTCAAACTCTGTGTTACAGCCTGATCTCACAAACAGCTGAAGGGGTCAGGAAAGGTGAATCTGGATCAACAATCTCCTTTTCGCAAAAATCGCCGCAGCGCGCATGCGGTTAATCTCATACACTCATTCTATCCTCAATTTCACTTATAAGCTGATGGCTCTCAATTCTATTTTAGTCATAGGAGCTGAAAACCAATTTACCAGACTCCAAGTGCCTGAAATAACAGAAACATGGATGAACCAAAACAGCATTAAGCATAATGGCTTGAAGAGTAACATTCTGGCCGTTTGAGTTCCCCATCGCCGGAACAAAATGTATTTACACTTTACGCCCTACTGTCCACAATTTTCGGGAAGACCGTGCTTCTCAAAGCCAGTGCAAGAAACATAGGCACCCACTGGGATGTCTGTCACGGTCTTAATTGCCAGATTGGAACTGTGGTTAAGTTAGGACTCCACCAACTCATACTGCTCAATAAAATACTCCTGCTTCTTCCTAAACCACAGTATGCTGATGTGTTTTCCCTCGTAAACTCTTGATTGGCGTTCTGCAACTCTCTGTACATCAATTTAACTCCCACCACATAACCAGATTGCAAAAATGTCCAGAGCACCAGTGGACGTCTCATCCGTGGCCTGAGTAAAAGCAAACATGTCACTCACTACATAGGATGTCTTCATTGGTTACCAGTCAGAATCACCTTCAAAATCCTCTCTTTGACTTTCAAATTTTCAAATGCCTCCATGGTCCTGCAGCCAAATATCTTCAAAGCAATGTACAAAATACTCTCTCAAGACCCATACAATCAAACTGTCAAGACCATCTTAGGCACTCTCTAACCTGACTGCAGATGCAGTGTATGGTAGCAGCATATCGTTGTGTGAGATCAAAAAGGACTAGCCTATTTGTGAATTTACAAGAATGTAAGACAGGGTACAAACCCTTTTGTTTGTTCATGAAGCCCTCTCCCACCAACCTGGTTGGTGGCATGCTTTATCATCGGGCCCACCCAATGACACCGAGTGTGTCCCGGGTGTGCTTCGACGCCTGAATACAGCGGAGCAGGTATGTTTCGGAGTGTGCAGTGTAGTGACGTGAAGGTGAAAATTAAAAAGCTATACAGGGGTCCCAGTACCCGAGGGTAAATTATATTTTAATAACTGGGTCACTGTTAGCATTAAAAAGGCTGTTGGATGTTATCGGAGTGTTAATTAGGGTCTCCTACATCCAGGTGTGGTCTACATGTTTCAGCCAGGCCTTTATGATTAAAACTGGCATTCCTCAGGACCAAAGTGTGTAGGTGCAAATTACTTAGCCACATCGACGCTGATGACGAGCTCAGCTCGTCATGAGGTACACCTCTCGTACGCTCATGACGAGCTGAGCTCGTCATGAACCGCGGGATTTCCAAATCTTCAGCGCACAGCGGGAAAATGCGCCGCACCGATGCGGTTAATTTTAAGTGATTTTGTAATTTTGAAAAATGTGTAGCACTCGCTAAGGTGCTTTACATGTGTGAGAGGGATTCCCTCTTAGAGCATTAGTTGGCTTGTTGCCAAATTTGCCCCATGGAGTAGTCCGGCAGAGGAGTGGACCGAAACTTTCGGTCAGTGTCTGCGTTGAACCTCTTGTTGTCTCTGCGGCCCCCGTATGGTGGCATATCGTTGCCAGAATAGTATCGGACATAAATCTTAAGTCTTAAATATCATTTACAAAAATATGACCCTTTGGAGGTAACAATAGGGGTGGTAAGTTTTTTAAACTATATACTTTTTTTAATTAACTGTTTGTTAATGAATTATTTAATTGGTAATTAAATGTGTAAGTTATTTAATTGATTATTTGTTATGCCAATTATTGGTCGTACTTTAATTAATTGATTAATTGTTAGTTCATGGATACGTGTATTTATTAATACTCTTTAAAATGAATTTCATATTACTTGTTTTCGTTATATTTATTTTATTGAATTACTGTTTTAAATTTGTTATTGTTTTATTTGAATTTAGTGTAAAGGGAAGGAATGGAGGAAAGGAAATGTATTTATTTCAAATGTAATTATTTTGTATATGAAATCATTTTTGTATTATTAAATGTTGTTTTTCAATTACATTTTAATTGTATTTAAACTGCATATATGTATTATGTTAAATATGTCTTAATGTTATATAATTAGGTAAATAATTATTTTTGTTTAATTAATAAGAGTTGGAATGGTGTATCTACCCCTTCCAAAGTCCAACACTTTCTCTGCTTTTACTTACGTTGGAGAGGGAATAGTAAATCTAACCACTCCAAAGTTCAACACTTTCCCTACTGTTGCTTAGATTGAAGTGGGGATAGTAGCTCTAACCCTGGTAGAGTCAAACACTTTCCCTAAAGTTGCTTAGATTAATATTTGAATGGTACATCTAACCCCTCCAAAGTCCAACACGTTCTCTGCTTTTACTTACGTTGGAGAGGGAATAGTAAATCTAACCACTCCAAAGTTCAACACTTTCCCTACTGTTGCTTAGATTGAAGTGGGGATAGTAGCTCTAACCCTGGTAGAGTCAAACACTTTCCCTAAAGTTGCTTAGATTAATATTTGAATGGTACATCTAACCCCTCCAAAGTCGATCAGTTTCCCTGCTTTTGCTTACATTGGAGAGGGAACAATAAATCTATACACTGCAAAATCAACACTTTCTCTATTTTTCCTAAATATCAAGTTAGAACATTAAATCTGACTCCTTTGAAGTCCAACACCTTTGCTAGTGTTGTTTATTTCAGATTGTTATATTTGTAAAATATTTTTACATGCACTCATCTGCAGTACTGAAAGAAAAAACATTGTTCCCTGAATGCGAGCAGTGGAAGAATACAAGCCATTCAATCAAAAGGACGGCAAAGAGGTATCCTCCCGGGGAGGACCAAACACAAGAAAGTCAAGCCATTGAATAAGAAGCAAGCAAATGAAAGTGACAATGCCAACTATTGGTAAGCAATGGGCGGGCTCTAAACTCAGTGCATTGGCAACAAGAGGTATTTCAGCAAGAAACAGCCAAACGCTGCCTCGTTGGCTAACCCATAACAGATTAAAGTATGGAAAGAAAAAAACACTGGAAAAATACATTTCCACCAGTCCTGACACTGATGTGCCATTTTCTTTTAGGTAGATATTCATGTGTTCAGGCATAATAGTATTACATAGCCAAGGGAGACAGTGTTTGAAGGTGTTGGCCAATTGGCCCATGCTGTATGCTCTGGCGTGCATAAGCAAAATATGAACAGGTCAAATGATAACGAAGGCTAACTCAAAACTCTTTTCTGTCCTTAATTTCATAGTGGCCTCTATTGAGACCAAATTACTAGAAAAGGTAAAGGAGCTCCCACAATTTGCTGACTGTAAGAACTCTTGTTGTCCGGTTCTTTTTGCATTATTAATGCAAATTAGAATACCTTGCAACAATAGGGCCAGATCTATCCACATTAGGATTGTGGATGTGTCCTCTCTGCCGGAGGGAAAAAGACATGTGCTGCCCAGCTTATAGACTCCTCCCAAGGACCAGGATTCTGGAAGGGATCCTATTCCTTCCAAGGGACCTGGTGTTATAAATACAGTGAGAATCACCCTCATTGTTGGAGTGGGATGTTCAACGTGAAACGGTGGTAGAAGTGGGGGGGCTGCGGTGAAAGGACCCACGTTATGAGGTAACAATGCGGGGGCTGCAACATCAGGAGCGGGCCCCCTGCTGACCTCTTATCTACACTGGCGGGCGCCCGCAGCTAGGACAGCCCGTGATCGCCAGGTCTGCAGCCTCCATCCGCCTGTGTGGCCTGGCCTCAGTGTGTGGATGGGGGCCCGTGGCCACAGCGGATGTGCGGGACAGGTTACTCGACCGGGAGTGGATTTTAATTACAGTGCTCACCCCCTACATATGATGAAGTCGCTAACGCCCCCCTGGGAGAGCCAAGATAGACATCAGCTTTTTGTTGAGCATGAAAGCTGGGTGGAGACCTGGGGATTTGTTTTAACACCCCTCCAGCTAATGACATGGGTGGACTGTGGTGGCCAGTACAGGAGCGTAGGAGCATTTAGACCAGGGATCATGTGTGTGCAGCTGTGGTGAAAGGCGGTGCAAATACTGAAGATGCTCCTCCTTTTGACAGTCTGGCTCCTTTTCCCCTCTTGTTCTTCCTCTGTTAGGTCGGATTCCTGGTTTTCTTTGGACTTGGCCCTCGTACTTTTTGGACTGGAACTCGAGTGCGCCTCTCCATTTTGGGACCCCCTCCTGTTGTCGTTCTTGCCCTGGGTGCATCTTGCCATGTTGAGATGGTTTCCATCGATGCCCACGACCCGGGTCCGCCATTTTGTGATTCTTGTCCTTTCCTTTGGTCCCTTGGATTCTATCCTGCTGACCTTCAGACATTTCTCTTACGCTGGACTGCTTTATCTCTTTCTCCCCCTCAGGTCCCCCTCTCTCCTCTCACCAATCTCAGCCTCCAACTCTTCTCCCCCACATACCGCTCTCTACCCCTTTTTATTTTAATTTAATTAAATTTTTTTAATTTTTATTTCTCTTTTCACTCTGTAAATATGTGATATATACTTGTCCAAGCCGAATCGCTGGTAAAATGGAATCCTGAGAAAATCTACTATTTGTATATATATGTATATAGAGATAACTCTAACCACTAGTATATGTAGTAGACCTTTGTACTCACTACCATTCCTATGTGATTCTTAGAGTTTATCGATTTGTATCTCTTCCTTGAGTGACTTTACAACTTGTATATTTGCAATTTCTTCTATTTGTATCTCTTCCCTGTGTGACTTTACAACTTGCTATGTTTTTTCCTGTTTGTATCTTTTATGTAACTCATGTAATCCTAAGTCCTTATGTATCGCAACTGGTTCTTTTGTAAAGCGCTCTGACACCTTCGGGTAATGTTCGAGCTATAGGAAATCGCATGAAATTAATAAATAAATAAAAATTCATGTTTGGGTGAGCCTGGCCCATGTTTGGGTGGGCCTGGCCCATCCGGCCCACCCGCTAGAACCGGGCCTGTAATGTACAACCCACTTTACATGTTCGAGGTCCCATTTCAGTATGATAAAATCATGTAAACTTCAGCAGACCAGTCCAAAAGCATCACTTCACACAGAGACAAGCGATATTAACTCGAGTGACCCGCAGAAAAAGACATCTTGACGAACCCACTGTGCATACTGGAATAAACAGATGTGTCGTCAGTCACTCACAATTTTGCATGCTCAGTTATCTAGTCTCAACTCCAAATTTGATTTTGTGTGGACAGCTTGAAACTTACATGAGAATTAGGCGAGATTACCTGGACTAACAAGCATCGTGGACGCAGTAGTCTTTCACAGAACGCTGCTAGCTGCGGTGCGCGTAAGAAAAACTTTTAACATTTGCTTTTAAAACTTTGATACATTGTACTATTGTCACTGATACCTGTAAGAAGCCTTCATCCTACTCCCTCGCCCCGGTCCGACGCGGCAAGTGCCGTTGCGCTTAGGGCTCTTGGGAGGTACATTCACTTCCGGCTTCAGGGGTTAGCGCACCAGTATTTTGGCGCCCCCTGCTCTACATAGGCCAGACCTAATGCGCACGCGCAGCGGACGCGCTGCCGGCGCGCCAAAGGCAAGCCCGTCTGCGCCCATCCGCACTTGGACCGGACCCAGGGCCACCCCCCCCCCCGGCCTAACGTCCCAAAATTCTAAGAAAATATATTATTCAGGCATATAACTCCTAAAATTACGACCGCCAACCAACACAGCCTGTTCACACTTAACATTAGAGATAGTGGCCAATACACCTTTTAAAACCTGCTCGAATTGCACATTTAGACCCTCTATCCTCTTGACTCCAAACGTCCCCTCCTTACAGCATACTAACAAAAATGAAAATATTACAGCGGCCCTTATCAATGCTCATTCCTTAGGTAAACATAAGGATGAGATAGCAGAGCTACTTACTGACCATAAACTTGCTGTCCTTTTTATAACGGAGACTTGGGCAGACCCTCCATCTGGACCAGACCTCGTAGCGGCTACGCCCGAGGGCTATTGTGCCCTAAAGCAAGATAGACTGCATAAAAAAGGAGGCAGGCTGGCAATCTTCCGCAGCCACCTAACTACTAAAATAGATCCCATCCCCTCTTCCATCTGTGAAGCACTATATTTCTCGATTCTGCTAACTCCATCTCAAATTTTTAAGGGGATTTTACTATACGCCCACCAGGATCTAGAACAGAGTTCCTTTCCGGTTTAGGTAACCTTCTAGAATCCACAGTAGCCGAAGACACCTTCTCTATTATAGGCGATTTTAACTTTCACTTAGAAAGCTACCTAGATATGGCCACCACATCACTACTTGCTGACTTAGAAGCAGCAGGTCTGTCACAGCGAGTTCTTAAAGCCACCCACACAGCTGTTCACATGCTGGATGGCCTTCTTACAAATCACCAAAATATCCTTGTAAAAAAAATACTCCCTCTAGTATGGGCCGACCACCACATAATCATATTTGACATCTTTACCTACAATAAGCCTTTCTCAAATGTCATCTTAAATAGTCCAAATGTAGTTAAATCCTGGAAAAAGGTAGATAATCATCTCCTCAATACCCAGCTGTCCTCCACCCGACCAGATGCCTCTTCAGACTCGAATTTTGCCGTGGCTAACTACACTAACTGGCTGCAGAATGCCTTCAATCTGCTGGCACCGAGCAAAACCCTCTCTAAAAATCGAAACTCTCCGTCAGCTCCATGGTTCACTGAAACCCTTAGGAAATAAAAGAAAGTATGTAGAAATCGGGAAAGACACTGGTGCAAATCCTATACCAGCGAAGAAAAACTCCTTTACAAAGATGAACTTTTTTTGTTTAAATCTTTTTATTAGGGTTTTTGTACCATATTCAAGCAAGATCCCATGTGGGACTGATAACAAATTACAGGTTTGGCAGTATAAACGTAAACAGTGCTCGGTATCAGCTATCATGGCTCATCAACAGTAAAACAATCTCCAGTTTCTAGAGTGCGGTAGGTGGAAGAAAGTGAGGGATCTATAACGTGACCCCCCTGTGTGTTGTGGGAAACTGCCTCATCGTGATATGACAACTGGGATAGATTCGGCCCCTCCCATGGTGAGTGAGCCGAGTCAGAGGAGGTTATTACCCCCGTTGGTGTTGTGGTACCCTTGAGGAGATGTGCACAGAATCATGTGTGTGTAACGGAGTCGGGCCTCAAACTGCCGACTGAAACTAGTCTACTAACGGTGGAAGGGGGTTACCTCCCTTTAAAAAACAACCAGGAAATAAATACAGGGGAGGGGCGGGTCGGGTTCTCTGAGGGGGGGGGGGGGCGGGGGATAGTGCGGTGGGTATGGTCAGACAGTCCATGCGATCAGCACGGAGAGCGGTCTTCAGGTATGGGGGGACCGGAGCACGCGTCCCGGAGAGGGGAAGAGGGGGGGAAAGGAAGCAGCGGGTTCTCTGCGTTGGCCTGCCATCTCCTGGAGTAAGGCTGACCTGCAACGTGTCAGTGTTATTAATCCATCAGGGATGGGGGGTCTTGGTTCAGAGCGGGGCTACAGGGCGGGGGTTGCGTCGGCTCTGGGACGTCCTCCACGGTCGTCTCTAGCTTAAATTGTATGAGAAGATGCGCCCATTCCATTGAGATTGGGTGTTTGCGTGTGCCTTTTACCTCCTCCCTCAAGGCCTCCTCTTCTGCAGCCCCCCACTTAGATACCGCTCCTATCCAGGCCGCCTCCGGTGGTCCCGCAGAGGACCTCCAATGCATGGCTATGTTTCTTTTGGCGAGGAGGAGGACGCGAAACGCCATTGCGTCTTGTCGGACTTCTTTCTCCTGTAAATTCCCATGGCGCAGGCCTCTCACGTGTCCGCATGCTGAAGGTGGACCAGGGTCTGTAAGGTGTGATGGACTTTAGTCCAATATGGATGCAGGGTCGGGCACTCCCAAAACATGTGCTTGAAATTTGTGTCTGGCGCATGGCACCGAGGGCACTGGAATTCCGTGTCTGGGTAAAATGTCCCCAGTTTTTCGGGTGTAAGATAGGCGCGGTGTAGGATATTGTACTGTATATTTTTAAATTGAGAGTTGTGGGAGACTTTTTTGGGGTATTCCAGTGCTTGTACCCACTCCTTATCATGGAAAACCCGGCTGGCGTCGTCCTCCCAGGTTTGACGTAGTCTGTCCAGGGGAACTTTAGTCAACTCTCGTATGGCCTTATAATGCCATGTCACTAGGTGACGACCCGTCCCCATCCGCAACACCGTATGCAGTACTGGATGTGTCGGGAAAGAAAATGCCCCTCTAGTAAAACATTGGCAAGAGAAACAACATAGTGAATCAGATATAAAGTGGGTAATTCTTGAAAAGATTAAGGAACAGACGAGAATGTGAAATAGTGTAAAGAGACGTAAACAGCAAGAACAATGGTTTATGGTAAAATTCAATACAATCAAAAATGGGCTGAACACAAGGGAAGACTGGGATGCCCTCATTTAAGGGAGCCCATGCCTTACTGATTTACATGTAATCAAAGAGTAGTCCTTATAATCTTCTATAGAAAAGAGGGTTTCTGCATCCCTTAAGTGAAAAGAAATCTCGAATAAGGGATGATGTAATGGTATATAAATAAATAGGAGAGGCCCTAGGCAAGAGCCAAGATACCTTCAGGCACCCTGTCTATGTTTGTATGTAAACAGATGGGGCACCGTACATTCTATAACATTCTAAACCAAAGAGGTACTGCTCAAGAATCTCGTAATGATAAAGCCACATACTAGCAACCGCTATTCCAACCTTATCGAAATATAGCCAAAATAGAGGGAGGAGCACTAAAAGCTAGTGGGGGTGGTTGGTGAATCACCATTAATAAAATCTGATAACTAAACTATAGAGGAGTGGTAAGGTTCGATTCAGGAAGTAAAGTATCATATCACCCCGACTCCATAGGAACTGATTATGTTCCTCTGGACATTTGCATATACTAGAATATCTGAATATGCAGGGACAGATGTAGGGGATAGGTCGTGGTTGAGGAACGGCCTGGGGCACAATTATTCAGCCTTAAAATGACTATTATCCTATTCAAAATTGAGGGTTAATAAGGGAAAATATAGTGTCAAAATGGCCGCCGCGTTACAGAGGAAAAACATGGACCTCTGCGCACGCGCTAGCGGATAGCCACAGTCGAATACTTCAGCTGAAAGGAATTAGGTAAGAGCAATATAAATAGACAAAGGACATGCCCTCACTAAAGAGATGAAGATAGACGAGGCGTACCCGTGGAAGTAAAGAACCGATGTAAAAGAGGTAAGCGGGAGAACGGCAACTAACCGATTTAGTAAGTCACTCTGTCCCCCGGGAGGGTCTGGGCTATACTGGGGAACAGAGAGAGGTTTACCATACACCTCTGTAATACACAGAAGGGGACACCCAAGCGGCAGGTAGCGGCTTAAAAGAAGGGAAGGGTGAACCAAAGCTAGTATCCCCACCGTATACCAGGTGAGGGTTCTTTATTTAAAAAAATGCCGGTAACGGGACGTTTGATAAAACCCGCCAGAGGCACAGATAAGCTCTCGTTTACGGTGAAACACAGGGATTTTCGCATCGTAGGTAAACAACGCGTACCAGACACGGGATATGTGTTCGGGCAATCAAAATAAGTTAAAGATAATACAGGAGGGCAAATAGAGAGTAATAGCTGTACAGTTGGTATAATAAATATGAGACTCAGTGGCACATATATTGTTTTCCCACTGTAGAGACCATCGAATCTAGTAAGTCTGTACCAGGACGCGAGAGGCGATCCGGAGAGACAGTCCAACCACGGGGAACGAGGACTATCCAAGATTTTAAGGTAAGGGTGTAAGAATGGGAAAGACTTCAAAGATAGATTAGCAACAACAGAAATAAGAAATAAAATCTACTCCTCTTCTATCACAAATAGGAACCCAAGAGAAATAACTTTAGAGGGTACCAACAAGAGTATCAAATCGAGAGCTATTAAAAGCTAAGCAACTAAAGAACTGAATATTCAGTCGTGTTTGGCCGATAAATAGAGGTAATATTTATCTACCTGCTTATCCCAATCTTTTAATATGAAACTGGAGCTATTGTTCAGACCTAATTTTAAACCTCCCACACAACAGGACTTTTTTGCCCACGACGTATGAAGTAGTGAAAGATCGGGTGAACGCAAGGAATCCATACAATACACTCTAGAGGTCAGTAGACAGATATACTTGAGGACCTTTTTTATGTAGCAAAACTGGTCACTCACTATACCATAATGGAGGGACGAGAGATGATATAATTGGAGAACACTGTGATTTTATCAAATGTATCACAAGACATATACTGCAGAATCATGATAGATATGTGACAAAGTTGTATAGGCAAACTAAGAATCATACGGGTAAAAAGTGGTAATTCCCATGGTATCAGGGAACTGTACATTTAACGCACAATGCTGATGTGGAACGACATATAAGTATTTACTAGAAAGAAACATGTGAAATATGTTGTAAATTAATATTTGCCCCGGTGAAAATCGATAATATATCAGTTCATAGTCCTGATATGCAATGACATATAGGCACGTACTAGAAAGAAACAAGAGAGATATGATGTCGTAATTTGAGAAACGTTGACATCGATAACGCATGTGATACCATTCAAGGTACTGACATGGAACTACATACATGCACTTATTGACTCTCTATTACTACACAGAGAGGATACGGACGTTTGCTCTTGAAGACCCCTATTAAAAAAACTGTCCTGAGGAAGGTGTGACCATATCAACGGGCTACAACACCGAAACGCGTGTCCGCACTTTTTTGCATAGAATTCAAATTTACCTAGGGGGCCCCTGAGATATTTTCATTATACTGTACTAGGAGCACCCCGATCATCTATATAAGGTTTTTTTTAATCAATCAATCCGTAGCAATATTAAGAGCGTTATTGAATACAAAGGGGTTATGTTGTTTGTTTTATCTAATTTGCGATATACTGTAGGACTATTCTTGTGGATTTCAAAAATTTATTGTGTTTTTCTTTTTTAATTTATATGCATTGTCTCCTTTTTAAATTTTACATATGAAAATGTATTATGCTTTTCTTCTGTCTTTTATTAAAAAAAGTTTCTTTTAATTTTCTCATGAGATGTGTTTAGATTGATGTGTTCAGTAGATTCAATCAGAATTCTTACAACATTTTTAATATATATACTTTTAATAAAATAGACTGTAAACATTATGATCTAGTTTGTGACCGGTGATTTAGCTGACACTTTGAATGCTTGGGATGAGTGAATGTTACAACATTGGTGGCAAGAGTTTGCCCTTTTTTTCTATAGTAGTGTCCAGGGATTGCCCTTTTGACTTACTGTGTCGGGGGTTCACCACTCAGGTCCCAGAATTTCCGACCACTGTCTATAAACTGCCTGTGCGTCAGGAATTGCCCCCTCGGGAGGTCATACCACTCGATCATCTGGTCATAAGTTTTCAGCTGCCCGTCATGGAACAGGGCTTCCAAGTCCGTCACCCCGCTGTCTGTCCATGCCTGCAGGTCTCCCTCGGTGTAATAGCCCTCCTGGCGGGGGAAGCCCACCAAGGGGAGCAGAGGGGAATACAACGGCTGCCCTTTCGATAGCCGGTGGACTCGCATCATGCACTTACGAGCTACAGTAACCTGTATCGGGTGCGTGCTATCCGGTTTGGAGCCCGGCATTAGTAGCCTCCTGATAGCAGGCAGCGGCAGTGCCCCCCCTGTCAGTAGCCATCTCATCCATATGTTTCTCCGCCGTCCAGTGGGACAGCCATTGGAGTTGCGCGGCTAGGAAATATGATTCGAAGGACGGGGCTCCCAGGCCTCCCTCCGTTGTGGTCAGCTGTAGAGTGCGTAGGGGTATTCTGCGTCACCCTTCCCCCCAGACTAGTGTCGTGAGAAGTATATCCAACTCACGAAAGAAGGATCGGGGTGGAATGACTGGTATATTTGTAAAATGGTACAAAAGTCTGGGCACCATTATCATTTTGGCCACCGCTATTCGTCCTATGGGTGCCAGTGGGAGTGTCTTTCAAAACCCGACTGCGGAGCGGAGGCCAGCCAGTACTCTACGATGGTTCCCCTCGTATAGGTCCTCGGGCGAACGGTAGAGGCGCACACCCAGATATCTGGCCGCCTCGCTCCATTTCAAAGTCTGCATGCCTAGTTGCATGTCATGGGGCGCCAGATCCGAACCGAGCGGGTAGACTGCCGATTTTTCCCAGTTAACATGGAGGCCTGACAGGGCTCCAAAGTCCTGCAGGGCATGCCAGAGTGAGGTGAGATCAACCGTCGCGTCTCGGACATAAACTAGCAGGTCGTCTACGTAAAGGGAGACGCAGTGAAGTCTGTCCGCTATCGGAATGCCTCATTCCTCTCCCTCTCTCCGCAGTCGGATGGCCAGGGGTTCTACTGCCAGCGTGAACAGGAGGGGTGATAGGGGACACCCCTGTCTGGTTCCCCTCTCTACCGGGAAAGGGGTTGAGATACATTTTCCAATCCTCACCCTGGAGGTGAGTTCTCTGTATAGGAGTTGGGTTGGGGCCTATCTGTATAGCTCGCAATACGGCAAAGAGGTGGGGCCAGGTCAGGGTATCGAACGCCTTCTCCAAGTCAAAGATCAGGCAGGCAGCCCGCGGGAACCGATCCACAACATAGTCTTGTACGTGAAACAGCCAGATTATGGGAGGTGTTACGCCTGGGCACAAAACCACATTGGTCGGGATGGACTAGAGTCGGGAGGATTGGACTATATCCATCAGCCAGTATCTTCCCCAAGATTTTACAGTCTGCATTTAGCAGTGTAATCGGTCTATAAGAGGCTGGAAGCGTGGGGTCCCTGTGTGGTTTCGGGAAGGTCACGATTATTGATTCTCGGAACGATTGCGGCAGCTTGCCTTCAGTCAGGGCTTCTTCAAATACAAGTGCCAACCGGGGTGCCACTTCAGTCAGGAATGTTCTATAGTATTCCAGTGGGAACCCATCCATGCCAGGTGCTTTTTTCCTCGCTAGTGAACTTATGGCATGTTTGACGCCATGGGGTGTAATTTTCCCGTCGAGGTTCTTTTTGTCTGTCTGAGAGATTGTAGGCATGCGCGACGGATCTAAAAATTGAGTAAGGTCACTGAGCCTCGTCAATGTTGGGGCACGATCGACTTGGGCATAGTAGTCACGAAATATGTGCAAGATGTCAAGCTGGGATTGCTTAAGTTGTCCGTTCGCATCCATGAGTTCTACCACGGGGTGGGGCATCGTGTCCTGTTTGATCAGCTAGGCCAGGAGTGCGCCCGATCTGTCACTCTCCTTGTGCGCCCTGGCCGCGTGAGCACGGAAGTTATATTTTCGCAGGTCTCTCATAGCTTCTGCATACACTAGTTTCGCCGCTGAAACTTGCGCTAGTGTGGCTATTCCCTGGTCCGCGCCGCGATAGAGTTCCGCTAGGGTCTTCTCTGCTTCGCTCAGTGTCTGTTCTAATGTGCGTCGTACCCCCACTATCTGTTGGATGCAATGGCCCCTGGTGCTAACTTTGTATGCGTCCCACTCTATCGCCTGGAGGAGGCTGTGCCGGCGTTGCGCAGAAAGTGGTCTCTTAACATAATCTTCGTGAGTTTGACAAAAAACTTGGTCTGTGAGGCACTCTTGGGGCAGTCTCCATGTTGGGACTGGGGTCGGGGCGGCCTCCATCGGAGGACTACTACGTGGGCGAGGTCGTCTGATATGACTCGCCCTAGATAATCCGTGTGCTGTAGTTTGGGGAGCAGGTCTGTGGAACATAAAAACCTATCTAGCCTGACGCGCAGGTCGTGTGGGATGGAATGGAAGGAATAAAGCCTATCTGTTGGGTGTAGTGTCCTCCTTGCGTCCGCTAAAGACCAGTGATCCAGCCAGCGGAAAAGGCGTTCTGTCTGTTTGTGTGTTGCGGAGTGCGCCGGTGGGGGATGCGACCTGTCTAATTTCAAATCTAGAACAGTGTTGTAGTCTCCTCCCAAGAGCCACGGGATCCCTGTGTGACGAGCCAAGACACCCGTGAAGGTGGCCCAGTAATGATCTTGGTCTATGTTGGGGGTGTATACACAACCTATCAGTATCGGCTGATCTTCTAACAGACCCGTCAGGATAGCATAACGACCTTCCCTGTCAATGAGTCTGGTATGTTCCTTAAAGGGGACCCCTGGCCTAACCCAGATAAGTGTGCCCCTGGCAAAGGCCAAGTACCCCGTGGCGCATATCACTCCACGCCATTTCTTTTGTAGTGGATCCACTTCCTGTGACGTCAGGTGTGTCTCCTGTAGGAGGGCCACCTGAGCCTGTTGGCGTTTGATGTATGCGTATACTGAATACCGCTTTCTAGCCGTATGTATGCCTCTAACATTCAGGGTGAGGAATTTGTAATCGATGTTTGAGGGTTTATAGGCCATGTGTTACCCGTATGGTCTGTGTGACTCCTCTGCTGTATGTCTCTCCCCTGCGTCCTTCTCGCCCCGCCCGGCCCACCCCACCCGCCGACCGCCTGACGGGTCCATGTTGCGTGCCCCGTCCCCCTCCCGCCTGCTTAGGGTAAAGTAGAGAAAGTAGGTTGAAGGAAAGGGGGAGAAATAGAAAACTATAACTCTGGGAACTGATCCCAACATCGGGGACCCACTGCCGGGTCAATGCGTCCAAACTGGACTACATGTTAGAAGAAACTTTAGTTCGTTATCACTGGGTCGTGGGTGGGTATCGTTCCGGCCCCCGCCGTCTCACCTCCGCGGTCAGTGATCATCGTTGTGATATGTCCACTCGTGTCATCTCTGTCATGCGTGTGCATGACTGGGTTATGGCGTCCGCCATCATCGCGCACTCAGTGGATCGGGTCAGTGAACGCCAGGCTGTGGGCTCCGGTGAGCGGGATAGGACCATAGTGAGGCTTTGTCCAGTTCATGATCACCGCCGACCACTGCGGGAGTTCCGATCTTTTAGTAGGTTGTCAGATCAAAGTGTCAGCTGTCTGGGGAGTGACCGCAGGGGGTGTCACCGAGCCTTCCCGGGTTACAGGTGCGTCGCTACCTTCATCTTCTGTGCTGAATAGTTGGGGACCTTCCTCCAGGTCAGATCCCCTGTTTTCAGAGTCTAAGGCAGCCACCGCTCGAAGGGCCCTTTGGCGCTCGGCAATGATCTGCGTGAGATTGGGGGAGCCCGTTCCGGAGGGGCCGGGTTGTGTTTCCAGTTGCGTGAGCGTGATCTTCCGAGGTTGTCGGCCGGTTCTGTGCGTCGTCCGGTTGTGCTGTGTGGATGAGGTGTTGTCTCGTTGCTGCAAGTTTTGCTCTATCCAGGAGTCCGCCTCTTTAGGGTCCGTGAAGAAATGTGCGTTCCCGCCGTGAATGATCCCGGGGGCGGGCTGGGAACAGAAGAGCATACTGTACGTTCAGTTGGCGCAGGGTCCGTTTCAATGTAATGTAGCTCTTTGCCGCTGCACTGCTTGGGAATAGTCCGGAAACAGCATCACCTGCTTGTCTTCCACCTGCAGGAGACCGTGTGCCCTGGCGGCACGAAGGATGGTGTCCCGATCTCGGAAGTGGAGCAGTTTCAGTAGGAACGGACGGGGCTGGAGACCCGGCTTGGGTCGTCTCGCAGGGACCCTGTGCGCCCGTTCAATGGAAAAGTAGGGGGTTAGATCCTTGGAGGGCGTGAATGTTGCGATCCAGTCCGTGATGTATTTGATCGGGTCGGCCTCCTCCACTGCTTCCGGCAAGTTCATGACGCGGATGTTGCTCCTCCGGGAGCGCCCTTCTAAGTCATCCGTTTTGCTTTCTAGCGTCTGGACTCTGGCTTGTCGGTCCTTGAAGGCTTGGAGGTGCTGCTGAACCTGAGGTTCTATCCTGTGCAGTGTCGTTGTATTCTGGTTCACTCTGTCTGAGAGCTTCCTATGGTCGTCGCGTAGGATGGTAAAGTCAGAGGCCAGGGTGTCGCACTTGTTCTCCATCGTTACGTGGGAGTGTTCAATGGCCGCTAGGACCTGGTCCCGTTTTCTGGACATGGGATCATTGTCTCCGGGGGGCTCATCTCGGGATCTGGTTGTGGATGAAGTCTGTGGCGGCGTTTTCTGTGGGAGACCCATGTTGGTGGGACGGACCGTTTGGCTTGTTCCGCAATTTTCAGCAGGTGGGGGCAGACAGCTCTAGTGATGCTGTTCGGGGGGGGGGGTTTCTCTCTTAGCGTCCCGGCTAGTCCGGGACCTGGCCTCCAGGTCCACAGTCAATGGAGCGTCTGGTCTTAAGGACGTGGTCGCGGATAGCGTCGCGGTAGGCGTTGTGCGTCGTCTCTCCGGGAGTGTGCGATATGAATGGCGGTAGTTATGTGTTAATAACAACAGACGGGTGAAGAAGGGTCAAAGGGAATATTTAAAGACCTAAACACAGTTACAGCCCCCTAAACAGAACATGTAAATTACGAAAAAATAACTGTGGGTATACAAAAAAGAAATATGTCTCAGTTGCCTATGTGTGTCCTCACTGGCTCATTGTGTACAATTTATGTACTACAAAGGCATACAACAGGATATTTCACAGTGTGAAAAATTTCCATCAGTTACTCAAACTGTACCGCCCTTTCCATCATCTGGATCACTTCACAGAGTGGAGAGTCCATGTTGTTGCCACTTCACCAAGATCTAGTAGTGAAATGACTAACCTGGTGTATGTTGGGACTCAAAGGTTAACAGCTGGCATGTGTTGGTAACTGAAAGCAGTGCATGGAAAAGTGTTAAGTGAAAAGAAAAGTGCTCTTTTAAAATTGGAGAATGAACGCAAACAACACTTTATTCAATAGCCGTCCATTTCCAAAGGATAAAACCAATGTGAGTGCAAAGGGTCAGTAGGTTCAACAAATATCTACTGACTTGATGTTTCCGGTTGACATGTTTCTGCAGATATTAAGATCCACTCAGGTATCTACTGCTTCATCAGGACCAATTTTGACTTTGCTACTGCTTGGAAAAACAATGAAAGAACAGAGTAAATGATAAAGATATCACCTGGCCAGTCCCATCAGTCCTCCTGTGTAGTGGGAACGTATCCAGATGCAGGAGACAACAAAACATTGACACAACATAGACAAACAAAGAAGTAGAGATAACAATACTTTCATTAGTTAAGTTATCCTACAAAAAGCCATTCTCATGGTAATAGCTCATTACTGTTGGTTTAACTCTACCCATCTCCATGTGATGGGATATCCTCTGACTCACCTTGAGTGTAAGAGGAACGTGCTTCTCCTCACCTGGCTACAGCTCAGGATAATGGGGCACCGCTCTGTAGTTTAGAGAGATATATATGTAAAAAAGTAAAAATTAACTCCACGGCAGCCGAACAATAATAAAATAGACTCTATAAGAAAGCTCATGTAGGTAATCGTGCTGTTTATATGTAAAATACAGCGTACTGATCACAGAATGCAGTAGGTTGCAAACAAACGATTAATCCTACAAACTTGGGCAGTGACTGAATATCAACTGCCTGTCTATTTGATGCTCAAAGTTCCAACTAAATAGCATAATGGCATCCACAATTTGTCAAATCGCCACCACGTGCGCAGGAGCCATGTGTCTTGCTAGTAACCTAATCTATAGTCCGGTCTTTAAAGACAGCGGTTAAAAACATACTATTAGTAACTTTGTATCGACCGCCAGGTGTAAGTTTCAAGTATAGTCGATGTATAGCTGTATCTATGAAGTTTGTTCATGTCCATTCACAATAATGAAACATTAAACCAAGTGAGGCTTTAAACCAATATGGGCGCTTGATGTTTAGAAACCTGCTAACAAAATACTACGGAACAACCCGCATGCGTGGCTTGAATTGGCGCATTGCTCGATTCAGCTCATAATGTAAATAACACTATTACGGAGTCAGGCCAAAAGAGCAATGGAACTGCACAAGGGCTCAATGTGGCATATTGCTTGATTACGCCTTTGGTGTATGAAACAATCCATTGGGATCGAGCCACGGGAGTAATGCGCCTGCACATATACCCGCTCGATTAGCTGATTAAGCGAGCGTGCTAATTAAAGGGTTCAGAACACCTCAATTATATCAACAGAGCCCATACCTACTGGTTAGCGAATTTAACAAGGAGCCTAATAGCGATGGTATTGCTGGGCATAATAACGGTGTTATAGTGGCACTCACCTGTCCGTCGGTACTCCACGCAGCCTTCCGGGCTGTTTGGGGAGGTATCGGGACAGCGAGTGAGGCCATATTTGTTTACCAATAATCGCAATGTGATTGGACCTCTAAAGTGACGTCATGATACGACGCCGAATCATGGGACCTGTAGTTCCAAAATATTGATCTACTATCTGGCGCATACTCGGCGCGCAGACCCTGCCACCTCTAGGAAAGGTAGTCCGGCCAATGGAATTCTCTATTCGAGAGATCAAAACGGGGCCGCGTTATGACGATGTGTATAAGTATTTACCAAAAAAGTGTACAAGGTTAAAAACAAGAGCCACATCGTTCGGGATTAAGCAGTGTAGCGCACGACATGTAACACCTGAGGAAATGTCGATAAATAAACCTGACGCTCTTAAAGATGACTCAAATAATCATATTGATGGAGAGTAGGTCTGCTGCAGAAAATGTGTAGCATGCATGAAGGAAATGCCTAACTGGATATATTAAGATGGTGTGTAGCAAAGCTCAAGTACTGGTGTAGAGCTAATGAACCTATCCAACCCGGGCGTAGTATAGTTATGCTGTGGGTGTCAGTGCACAGATACCGGTAAGGTCTATACAATTGATTGCTTGCGCCAGAGGCCCAGTATCCAGTCCGCAGTGTGGGAGGTCTTATATGTCCCTGTATGTAGTATGATTGTATTTATACCCTCTCCTTAATCTGAGGTGCACGCATTCTCCATACAACGATGTTATGAAATTAAGGTATATGGTATACTGTAAATCTTGACGTCCAGAGTGCTGTTATAACGACATCCACGGGATGTCCTCGTTGAGACCCCCTTTGTCAGAGTTCAACTTGTACACCCATTTTTGTTCAAGTTTAAAAAGATGTTTAGAGACATCAGTCACAGGTACTGGGATGTGAGGTTGCTCCAGTACTGTCCAAATGAAATCAGTCGGTTTGTGCCCCACCTCCAAAAAATGATTGGTAAGTCGGGTGGCCTGCTATTTGCACCTAATGGTGCTCTTGTGCTCAGAAATTCTAACCCTGATCTTTCTCGTCGTCATCCCGACGTACCTCAAATGACAAGGGCATGTAATCATGTAGATTAAATTATTGCTATTGCAATTGGTGAATTGCCTCTACTCCCAACGGCGACTACTTCCAATATCAATGCTAGTAGAGCGTGTGGTCTGCGGACAGGCTGCACAATTACCACAGGGGTGGTGTCCTGCTACTGGTGGCATATCCCATAATGTGCCCACTTGGTGACTTGGTTTAGTGGGCGGTCTGGTGTGTATCAGTCGATCCTTGATACTGGTTCCCCTTTTGAAAGCAAACAGAGGCTGTTGTAAAGTGTCTGTGCCAGTATTAAGGATATTCCAGTGTTTCCTCACAATTTGTTGTATGGCATTAGACTTTGTACTGAAGGTATTCACACATGTAATCCGTTGATCTTGTGTTTTCGGAAGAGCAGGTTCGAGTAGTGATTCGCGATTATTGTTGGCTGCTCTTTTCAAGGACTTACGTATTAGTTTCTTTGGGTAATTCCTCTGGCTCAGTTGCTTCTCTAGAGCTTTAGCATGTGTATAGAAAGTCTCTTTGGTGGAACAGTTGCGCTGGATGCGCAAAAATTGTCCATACGGCAAATTGTCACGTAATGCTTTTGGATGGCAGCTGTCATACTGCAATAATGAGTTGCGAGACATTGGCTTCTTATAGAGCTCAGATCTTAGACCTTCAGAAGATGCTGTGATCAGGAGATCAAGAAAGGCTAGCGAATGTTGGTCATATTCCACAGTGAAACGTAAGAAAGTGTTCTGTTCATTCAACCATTTGTGGAAAGCCATTAGTTCCGCTGAGGTCCCTCGCCACACCACAAGGATATCATCTATGTAGCGTTTCCAAACTCGCATAGATGCGAAGTATGGATTTGTTGTTTGTAGTACACAGTCCTGCTCGAACTTATGCATGTACAGGTTCGCTAGACTGGGGGCAAAAATGCCTCCCATGCTGGTCCCCGATATTTGCAAATAGATATTTTCTTCAAATTGAAAGAAGTTCTCTTTCATGGCTAAAGTGGCCAGGTTCATTATAAAGGAGACCGGCGTGATGGAGTCCAGGTCTTTCTCTCGTAGTAGCTCTTCTACCACCTCCAGAGTCTCATTTTGGGGGATCGAGGTGTAAAGTGAGTCAACGTTTGGGGGATCGAGGTGTAAAGTGAGTCAACCAAAAGATCGGTTGAGGCATCATACTCGAGCTCCGGTAAAATTCTAAGAAGATCTTTGGTGTCCTGGACGTATGTAGGCATGAGCCTAACCATAGGTCTTAGAAAGATATCGACAAAAGTTGATAATGGTTCAAGTAAAGAGCCGATGCCAGAAATTATGGGGCGTCCTGGTGGTGGCCGTTGTACCTTGTGGATTTTCGGGAGCACGTAAAAATATGGCATCACCGGATGTGGTGTGCGCAAAAAGGCGGCTTCATTCGAGGTGATCCAGCCCTCGGACAATGCTTCTTCTACGAGGTGACCGATTGTAGTTGACAATCTCTCAGTGGGGTCTTCTGCCATCAGCCGATATGACCTGATATCTCTAAGTTGGCGCAAGCACTCATCTCTGTAGGTAGTGGTGTCCATCATGACGGTGGCGACACCCTTATCTGCGGGTTTTATTGTTACTGAGGTGTCTTTCGTCCGATTCTGTAAAGCCTCCTTTATCACAGGGACTGTCTCGAAGGGCGGCTCCCAGTGCCCCAGCGCAATCACTCCGTCCTCCCAGCTGCTCTCCGAGCCCCCAGCTGCGCTCTCCGGCCCCGTCCAGCAGGTGCAAGCTGGTGAATCTTCTTGGGGTTGTCCGGCAATCAGGATCACTACCACTAGTTCAGACACCAGGGCCTTAGGAATAACGCAGCAGGGACCCAGTCCGTCACCATCCGTCCGCGGGGAAGCCTACCCTTCTGTGGCCTGTTGTGTCCCTATTGCCGGGTCTAGGCCTCTACTGGACTCTGCTGGTCGCAGGGCGTGTTACGCACCACTCGCCTTGTTCTACGTGGTGCAGCGCCCGGGTGGTCCGGTAAGTGTGCTCTGTGGTGAATCTCCCAGGGACTTCGCGTGGGTGGCGCTATTAATTACAGCGCAGGGCGCCCGTCACATCCCAGTTCCCCTCGTGTGGTTTGGTGGCAGGCAGTCAGGCCGGGGTGTCGACTAGGCTTGCGTCCCCAGTCGCCGTTAGGCTCTTGCCAGGTCCTTTGCTCGGGGCATGTAGCTCGGGGGTGACCTAGGGCCTGTCTCCCATGGGCTCGCCACGAATTGCGGGGCCCTCCCGGTATGTGGCCGGAGGGGGGAGGGGTAGGGGTCCTTCTCTGCTCTCGTGCCGTCTCGTTGCTCCTCTAGGCACCGACGACATCAACAGGCATGTGTCCAACAATGTCACTGCCCCAGGTGAAAGTGGGTTGCGTGTGGCTGCCTCCTAGGAAACGCAGCGTAGCATGTCCCTCAACTCGTGGCCCTCTTTGCGTGCCGGCAGGGAATCGGGCCGGGGCGCCGCCTCCTCACCTGGGGGTCCGGTGGTCTCTCGTCCTCCCTCAGCGGTAGTCTTTTGCTGGGGCCTTCGCTGGGGCCTTCGCTGGGTCTGCAGGTCTGTCTCAGTCCTCGGGCACGAAGCTCCAGGGCATGCCGGAGTCTCTCTCCCGCTGGCTCGCGCTGCTCTCTGTGTTCTCCCGCTCCCCGGCCAGGCAGGAGGGGGGTAAGGGGGGGCTCCTCCATGCTGACTCGCCACCTCCTCCGATGCCCGCGGGTGCAATCAGGCATACATCCCCCGATCTCCGCACACCAGTCACAGCGCGGACGCCGCTGCACCAGGGCCGCTACCAGAGTCGCAAGGTAGTCCTGCGCGTGTCCGCCATTTTAGGAGGTCCGATCGCGGGCGCCACCAGCTTAGTGTTCTCGGCTCTCCAACTCCATCTAGCCGGGAACCAAGTATATCAGGGCACGCCTCACCCTTTCCGGAGTCCGCCACCGGGGTTTTTGACACTCATGGACCCCTATGGTGACACTGGTGACCACGGGCGCCGGCCGGCAGCCGGAGCCTTACAAAGAATCGTCCGCCATATTGGCCAGCTCGGCCATGCCCCCCTTTACAAAGATGAACTTGCCAAATATAAACAAACGATTGCATAGGAAAAAAGCAAATACTATGTAACCCAAATTGACTCGGCAAAATACTCCAACTAAAAGCTCTATCAAGTAGTCTCACTGTGCAACTCCTTAACGGATTATTTTTACAATAAAGTAAATGTCATCTACTCGGAATTTGCATCACAAACCAAGTTGACCGATCAATCTCTGATCAACAGTACTTCCGAACATTGTTTGAAGCAATTTGAAAACACAACACCAGAATAAATTCTCAATACAATGTCCTCCATAAAGTCAGGCTCAGCAAATGATCCTTGCCCACCGGACGCACTCACACCAGTTGCTGAGCAGGTGGCAGCTGTTTTAGCCAACATTTTTAATGTAATGTTCTCCTCTGAAACATATCCCACCACCTGGAAGAAGACGATCTTAAAACCCCTATTAAAAAAAAAACAACCTGGACCCAGTTGATACTAAAAACTATAGGCCAATAGCTAGCCTACCTTTCCCAGCCAAAATTGTCGAAAAATTAAATTACTTTCCAAATATATAGAAGACCGTCATCTCCTAGATGATACCCAATTTGGGTTCCGCAAAGGCCATGGAACAGAGACCGCTTTAATCAAGGCGTCAGAAGACATCAGAATTATCTTGGACCAGGGAGGAACAGCAATACTCATCCTGCTGGATCTCTCAGCGGCCTTTGACATGGTCGATCATACTATTTTGATCGATCGTGTCACTAGAATGGGCATCCAACATAAGGCCAGAGAACTGCTGCTATCCTTTCTCACCAATCGTACTCAGTCGGTAAATTTAGGCAATTTCCACTCTGCCCAATTGGCCCTGCCATGTGGGGTCCCTCAAGGCTTATCCCTAAGTCCGACTCTCTTTAATATCGGACGTAGCCAAAGTCATCAAGGCACATGGGATGGGCCTTACATCCTACGCCGACGATACTCAACTGGTGCTGGCTATAAACAACGGAGAAAGCGTTGCAGCTAACTTTCAGAAGGGCATGCTCGCCATCAGTAGCTGGATGGCCAGCAACTACCTTAAAGTAAACTCTGATAAAACAGAGGTCATGATCTTCCGTAAACTACTCCCCTGCTGGTCGCAAACTTTGTGGCCCCCCTCCATGGGCTCCCCACCAATTCCAGTAACCAAGGTCAGGAATCTGGGCGTTACATTTGATGATAAACTGAATTTTGTCTCCCATACTAATTCGGTAGCCTCGGCCTCTTTCCACAAATTACGCATGATCAAAAAGATTCTGCCATTTCTCCCTCTGAACGCTGGAAAAACTCTAGTCAGCACTTTGGTCATGTCTTCCATAGATTACTGCAATGGACTGTTCGCAAATGCTCAAAAGAAGGTCATTCAAAAGCTACAAACAGTTCAGAATGCAGCTGCTAGAATTTTATCAGGAACGCCTAAGTTCAAACTCATTTCCCTTATTGTCAAGAACTATCACTGGGTGTCGGTGAAGAATCGTATAAAGTTCAAGACACTATGCATTGCCTTTAAAGCTTCTCGCAAGATCGGAACTGAATTTCTAATAAATCACTTAACAATTCACACTCCCAATAGGGCACTCCGCTCATCCACTGCACTTCAGCTAAAGGTGTCACGCACTAAAACAGCTTCCTGGGGCGACAGAAGATTCGTGGTCACCACGGCTACACTCTGGAACACTCTCCCGTTGGAGATCAGATCCTGTCAGTCCTTGCTTACATTTAGAAGGCTGATAAAAACTTGGCTATTCAATCAATAAGATTTCTATCATGGTTACTTACTGCAGTCCGTAGCGCCGAGACACCCCAGGGTATTTGTGCGCTTTACAAATCTCTAAATAAATAAATATTATACCTATTAGCTTGGCCAATCTTTTATAGCCATGTATTACAGCATCACAGGTGCTGTGTGATGTCTATAGTAAAACAAGCATTGAAAAGGCAATAGGTCTCTCCTTTGATTAAGTTAAAGCCATTTGCTTTGCTAATGGTATTGTATAGCAAAGCAAATAGCTTTAACTTAATAAAAGGCAAGGCCTATTGCATTTTCAATGCTTGTTTAGGCAGTTGGCCAGTGTAGGGGCACACCATGCAAATGACCCTAATTGGTTTACAGGGGCATACTTTGATAATGCAAAGTGCTCTATTTGTGGTAGTGTGGTCGAGCAGCTTAGATTTATCAGAGGGGAGTGAAAAGCCTTTGTTGCACACACAGTCAATAAATGAGACACACAGGAAGAAATTCGAGACCACAAAAATAACATCTAGCGCCTCAAAACTCAATGGTGAGATGAGGCTGACCACCTAGACCCACAAAGTCCTCCTCCTGATGTGCTGCTCGGTCGGTGGGACTGATGACCAACAACATGGTGTACTGGGCAGATGCGCTTGATGGATGCAGGCAGGCAGGCAGCTCCTACACCCCCCAGGGAGCTGCTAGATGGTTGGCAAAGTGGACAGTCCTCCAAGTGTTAGGGAGGATGCACAGCTTTTAAACGAGTCAGGTCTCTGCAATTGTCGAGGTACCAGCAGCCAGACTGGGTTTGACACCAATTTCAGAACAAGTCTTCTTTTCTTGTGATGTCGACTATTCTTTGTCCCTCTTCTGTTCCCAGGTATAAGAATCTGCTGGTCTGGTGTCTAGGGTACCCCTAAAAACAGATTTTAAGAGCGTTTAGGGTAGTAGCCAAGGTCCTACCTAGCCCTGGGGTGTCTACTCCCCCTATAAGACACTTCCTGAGAGGAGTAGGCATAATCCAGACCCAAAGTTCCTAGTTGCACCAAAACCAAGAAGGTGAAACCCTTCTACGCATGTCCACTTCAGGTAGCCCACCTTAGGGGTGTGCCCAGCCTGCAAGTGGGACACACCTCCGGACTAGTTAAGTCTCAGCCTGCTCTGGTAGGGGTGGCGTTCCCCGTGTCTGGGAGAAGATAGGGTCACATATCAAAGGCGGTAGAGGCTTTGACGCTTCTTGCCTTTATATGCTAAATCACTAGTCTTCCTGCTGGAGGAGGTGCGAACACTTTCCACTAGAGCAGGCATTGTTTCTAGTCTCAGAGCGTGGGCTCAGGAACTTGTCTGTGGTGGCAGGCTGGACGTTACCAGTCAGCCAACACCCTAGAGGACTAGTAGGTTTACATGGGGGTACCTCTAAGGTGCTCTCTGGCTCCATGTCACAATAAATCTGATACTGGTATCAGTATAGATTTGTAGAAACGAAGTGTTGGATATGAAATAATGGCAGTCTGCATGCAGTTTTTGTGATAGTCTCATTGGGTGGCATAGTACGTGCTGCTGTCCATAGGGACCCACTTTAGGACCCATGCCTTGGATACCATAGATACCATTGACCAGGAACTTCAAGGGTGCTAAAGCCCTTGCCAATTGGGGTACAGTGGAGTGTGTAGCAATTTTTAGGGAAACCGCACTGGAGCCTGTTTAGCAGGGACCCAGTGCACATCCAGTCAAGAAGATCGGTACCAGTGGGCAAAAAGTGGGGGTAACCATGTCAAAAAAATGGTACATTCCTACATTGTTAATGTCTTGACATGTGTTCTTTGTGCCTTCTATTGTAAAGGGACATGCTGCATGTTTTCCACATTTATGGTGTCTATTTATCAGTGGGAAGCCAATCATTTGTTAATTAGACCTATCCTCTGTTTTATCTTTTATATTGGATTTGACTAGATCTTCTCTCAAATTCTTTTTTAGGAAAAAGCAGGTTCTTTAAAACATTATTCTTTGAATTCTTTTCACTGTGCTGTTATAATTGTTGAATGTGGTCACGCTAGAACTTGTTTAATTCTCTTTTTTTCCCTTTGGAATTGGCCGAGACTCACTAGCGGTACACCATGCCCTTTTTTAAGATCTTCTTAGCAGTTGCACAAGGTAATACATTCTCAATTAACACAGCAATCTGTTGGCATTTTAAAAGTAATCTTTATTTCAAGTATTTACGCCTTATCCTCAAGAACTGACTGAACAGTAAAGTGGCTATCTCAAGTTCGAATGGTGGAAACTTGAGTAATGTAGAAATTAGTTTGTCTGTTTCCTTGGTACATAGGGAAGTGTAGTTCTGCTTATCTTGATGTTTTATTCCCAAATCTTGGAAGTTGATCTCACCTTTATTTGTGGTTTCTGAAAAAACTGGGTAAGGTGTAAATCAGTGAGGTCTCCATCTTATTTCTAGAGACCACTCCATAACCTCCAATGATGTTTGTTGGAAGATATATTGGTGTGCAAAACTTTCAGGATCCAAGTTAGCTAGGATTTGCTCAGAGTTATCATAATCAAGTCCCTCAATCTTTTCTTAATTAAATATATTTTACAATAATGGGCAGTTACAGGACAAACTCATCTCACAGTTGATGTGCATTCTAAATGTAAGGGTTTCTTCAAATGATTACTCTCCTAAATCCCTCAATTTTTTTTTTTATATATCCTTCGTATCTCATACAAATGTTTAAACTCTGTCAATCAAAGTGTTCTTCTTCTAACAGCTCTTCCACATCAACACTGGTGTCACAATGCTCATGGCTCCGCATGCGACATTGCATGACGTCCTTGGAGCCATAAGCTGCCCTTGTCGGCATGCTGACGTCCGTTTCCTTTCTTCTGCGCCTTCGAGGTGTAATGGTTTTCTGATAGACTGTTCATAGAGATAGAATCTTTCGATGTTTTTTACGGAATTGCAAGGTTGTTGCAGGGAAAAAAGTCTCCACCTAGGAAATTTGGGCAAGTTTTGTATAGAGTGTGAGGGTCAGATTTCGATCAATGACCCTCATGATGACTGTCTTTGGGGCTTGAGTTCAGACCACAACATCATTCATCATGTCAGAAGATTAACCCCAAAGCACTGAGGGAAAGCGAAGCAAAACTCTTCATGACAAGGCAGGAGAAGAGAGTGCTTCGGACGTCTTATCTTTGTTCGAAGTCTGCATCTCCCCATTTTTCAAAGTCTGCCAGAAGGAAGAATAAAAACAAGTGGTGTCATAGTTCTCGACATCGTTTTTCAAGAGATGACTCTCCCAAGACTGTATCCACACATCCTACGCCACATGAAGATCAAGGTAAGGTTACTCCGACCCCACCTCCAGTGGCCTTACGAAAATCACCTTCGAGTCAGAGGCTACCACCAACTTCACTTGAACATCCTGCCTGGGTGCTGGAGGTAGATTCAGTTCCTCCTCCACCTCTTCGGCAGGAGTATCCAGCTTCCCTGCTCATGGGTCCGTGATCCTATTCCTGTGGAGGATCTCCAGCGCATTATCAGCAGACACCCTTTATGCCTTTCATGTCGATGGCCCATGTTTCCTGGCCAACTCCAATGCTGATGGAGGCTTCTTCTCCAAAGGTGTCACTGGCAGCGGTTGTGCCTTCTCCAATGTCGGCTGGATCTGCTCCAGCATCACATGATTCAACTCCGATGCCCTCTACGACACACATGCCGAAGTCACTGGTGCCGTTGCCGGTACTGGGCATCATCGACGCCGCTATTGAAGTTGAACCAAAGGGGATGATGGACGGAGTGTTGAACATTGAAAGCACTCACCCCCAGTCAACTGATCTGGGTTTAATCCATCATCATTCTTTAGCTCACTCCACCCTTCTAGTTCAGACATGGCCATATGCAAATCAATCTGACCCTGTGCCTCATGGGAATAATCCAGCCCAAACTGCCAAGCGATGTCTTCCCTGGACCCGAAACAAGCATCCTGGGACTGGTTTCTGGCTAATCAGCTGTCATCAGCAAGGCTAGCTTGAATCCAGTGGCAAAGTGAGCAAGGGACCCACGTCTGGGCATACCATGCCAACTTAGGGCAAACAAAGCAAAACCAAAGGGGATGATGGACAGAGTGTTGAACATTGCAAGCACTCACCCCGAGTCAACTGATCTGGGTTTAATCCATCATCATTCTTTAGCTCACTCCGCCACCCTAGTTCAGACACGGCCATATGCCATTAAAAAAATTGCGGGATGTGTGTAGTATCCGCGCATTTCGCTGATGAAAAAAAAAAAAAACGAAGCGCGGCTCCCACGCTTTAAAGGTTATTAGCCCCTGGGGGGCCAAATCCCAGGGGCATTAAAAAAAATAGTGTGGGGGGTCCCAATCCCTCACACTGCCCCATGGACCTGTAACTTAATATATGCGGGGGCTCACGGAGCCCCTCTGCAGCGCCCCTGGGGACCGCCACCCCAGGGCTTGTTTAAAAAGGGTGGGGGTCTTAGGCCCCCCAGCCCCGGGTACCGCCACCCCTGGGGCTTCAAAACATTAATTGAGGGGGGCTCTGAGGCTCCCCAACCCCGGGGACCGCCACGCCTGGGGCTTCTTTAAAGTGTGAGAGGGGGCCGCGGGCACCCCTCCTGGAGCCCAAGATGGCCCTGGGGACCACCACCCCCCAGGGCCGGCTCTTGCAGTGTCCCAGGGTGCCCACCCCTGGTACACTGCTGTTTGCAATGGCAGGGCGGGAGCCTCGCGGCTCCCACCCTGTCATTGCAAACTGCTTTCCTATTTGGAAGAGCGAGACGGTTAACCTGCTCTCTCTTCCAAATAGGAAAGCAGATTGCTTTTCCTCAGGGGGAGAAGAACGGTAGCTGTTCTCCCT
The DNA here is from genome assembly GCF_964261635.1 of Lissotriton helveticus. Taxonomy (NCBI): domain Eukaryota; kingdom Metazoa; phylum Chordata; class Amphibia; order Caudata; family Salamandridae; genus Lissotriton; species Lissotriton helveticus. The sequence continues at coordinate 582,577,702 of NC_136063.1, forward strand.
GAGGAACAGCAATGCCGGCTCCCGAAGGACGCGGGGAGCCGGCTGGGACCGTGGGGGCATTGGGGCTCCTCCCACTGTCCCCAACGTATTATATAAGCCCCGGGGGATGGGGTCACCGGGGATAATAAAATTACTGATAGGGGCTAATTTTTTTTACGGTAAAATTAGGAGGCGCACACCCAATGCAGCACTCAGTGCGGCCCCTGGTGTGCACGCTTTGGATGCACGGCATCTAACCCGTAGGGTACGCGACTCCAGCACGTGTGGTGGACGACTTGTACGGGTTGGCTGTACGACTGTGGCACGTAGGGTGCGTGGCTCCAAGCAAAAAACAAATAATATTTTTCAGATATACATTAAGCTTATGTGTTTAGTTTTTAGGTCACTCTAAAAAGAGCCCTTGTGTTTGAGAGATTTTAGTACCTACAAGTAAGTACCGATGCAGAGTCTGAAGTTCAAGAGGAAGACTTTGTTCCCTTCATCTGTAAAATGTACACCATCTCTCCTATAGATGCCATGCATATTGAAACGCAGATTTTTGTGGTATATGGAACCCATTCTATAGTCTCGGAGAAAAGCAGAAACAGATTTATTCACATGTTTCCTAGCTTTCTCAATCTCTGGACAAAATTGATTGGACCAGTTCCATTTCTGCCTTTGGCATATGTTAGAATAGACAAAGGCAGTTTGGGGGAAAAGTGACATCAATTCTCCAAAGGTGTCCTTCATAAGCATTTCCAGACCTACCCCAGTCAAAGTGCCTAGGTCATTGCTACCACAGTGCACAATTATGAGGTCAGGGTGATGGAGATGCAAAAAGAATTTAAGCAATGGCATCAATTGGTGCCACTTTAACCCTCTCTGTCCAATCCATTTAATGTCTACATTTGGTAAACCTTGGTCTTTGTGAATTCATTTCTGTTCTGAGTACCTTTGGCTCCAGAAAATATAGCTGTGTCCCACAATCCACACTCTAAGCAATCTTGAAGGGAGGTCTGGATGCACTCAGATGGTCTCTGTAAATGAAGTGGCAGTTTGAAAACTAAGGTTTTTCTAAAATGGTGGATAACATGCAGTGTTGAAAAACAGAAAAGAAATAATTGGTTGTTTGACAACATTCTACACTGAAAACTAGGGTGCATATTTCTGTTTTTTAAAGCATGATTCTTATTGGTTATCAAAAAGTCAAGCACACTTGCTGTTTTGATTAGCAACATTGTGTGATGAACTTTTGACCTGTGTGCTCAGTTAACTGTTCCATGAACTGTTTCTATGGTAACAGGCAGAAGGCAGATTGGGGGTAGGGTTGAAATTGATGTCATCTGGAAAGGGTTGAAATCTGTAACCAACAGAAATGTGTGTTTGCTTTTGAATTAATGAGGGAAGCAATGTGATTTGATGTGAAGGTGTAAATGGCTTCAAAATGAGAGGGAAACTGTGCTATTCTTTGGTTCTGTTGAGAGGTGTTAAAAACAAAGATTCTGTATAAGAAAATCTGCTGTGTGACTGATATACTTCTTATTCTACAAAACAATTTGAAAGGTGAGTTATTAATTTATGAGGGAAGGTATGTGGTGTATTTTGATGTAAATCAGACTAATGTGTTTGCCCCGCTATAGTCCAGGGAATGTTTTTTTTCTCTAGAATGTTATTGTGAGTGTGTGTGCATTTAAAAAGCATTCTGAGATAAGCATTTGTGTATTTTATGTGCTTGCAGACAGATAACTATGCTGTTCTCATGTTTTGGTATAATTAGAAAACTGTTATTTTTTATTTATTTCCAAAAATGACTCAAGTTTCTACATTAAAATGCAGTACTCATTCTAGACTATGAAATGTGTTTTGGTAAAATGCAATGGATAGTGTTTGTCTAGAGTGTCACAGTGAGTCTTGCGTGCATTTAAGAATGATACTGATAGAAGCACTCTATACTAATGAGTAGTAGAAAATTTTGTGCAATGTGTAGAGTTACCTAAAGTCTTGTTGAGTGGTAAATGTGTTTTGGTAAAAAGCAAGGGATAGAGTTGCTTGAGTAGAATCACACAGTGAGTCTGTGCATTTACGAATCACTCTGATAGAAGCATTTTGGTAGTTCATGTGTTTCCCGACATGTAACTGGTTAAAAACGTATTGTGTTCTCACATTTTGGTAGAATTAGAAAATAGTCATTCAAAAACATACAATCAAGGGTCAAAGAGCTGGCACGTACAGTACAATAGCAACTCAAGTACTTTACAGCATGGACATATCGATCAAAGAATAAGACTTAGTCCCCCACGCTGTCATCATTGCTGACACGTTAACAGTACGCTTCCCCTCCATAGACTTCCACCGTCCTCACAGCACCAGCCCAATACCCGAAATAAGAAATCACAGCTAGTGCCCCCTAAATAAGTGTCTCCACATCAGTGTGCTGTGATGTGTCCTCCCGTGGCCCCCCTCAACTCCAGAGCTAAGTGTGACTCATTCAGATCATGAGTCTCCTGCGCCTCCCTCTTCTCCAAATACAGTGCCCAGTAGTTCTTGGGGTGGTTGCAGGGTGGAAGCAGTTTGCTATACAGCTCCATTTGCGTGCAGCAGTACAGCATATCACTAGACCATTTAGCTAGCGTCTGGGTCGGCCCGCTCATCCAGGTGAGCGCAACACATTTCTTGGTGATCAAAAAGGCCATGTCTACAAGCCTTCCTCTTTCAGGCAAAATCTCTTTAGAATATCCCAGGAGGGCCAATAGAGGAGTTGGGTTAGCATCATCCCAGTGACTCTGTTCACTTCCCCGTAGACCGCACACCAAAATTCTGAAACTTTAGGGCAAGCCAGGCCAGGTGCAAAAAGTCAGCAGTCTGTCCCCTGCATCTTTCACAACCAGAACTCTCCCTCAGCCCGTATCAAAACAACCGCTCGGGGGTGTAATATACCCTATTCAGGAATTTAAAGTGCATCAAACGGTGGCGACCGTTCAGAGACACTCTCTTAACATTAGCGCAGCAATATTTCCACTTTTCCTCAGGGAGGTCGGCTGCCAGGTCAGCCTGCCATGCCAGGCGAGGCTTAGTATAGTTCAATGTCCGCCTTGTAAGTGTAATACGGTACAAGTTCGTAATTAACTTAGTAGGCGTCTTAGCATTTACAACAAAATCATATGCCAAAACTGCCAGGGGTTCAGCCATATCCTCACCCAGCAGCCCCTTCAAAGCGAACTCTGTGGAACTGGAAGCGTGGGAGAAGAAGGGCACCAGGAGCGCCCTCCGGGTCTATTTCCTCCCAGGTACGAGCCCTACCTTCCACGAATAGGTCGCCCTTGTGGGCAATATCCATTTTAGCCAGGGCAGACACCACTCCTCTATCTCTGCAGGGGTCGAGCCACGAACACCAGGCCAGTTGCGCCCCTGGAGCGTATAGCAGCGAGCAGGCCTGAGCATCCATCAGGTGGTGCCAGGCATGTGTCACTTCATTCAAAGAATCGAGGATGCCCGTCCGTCGATCCCTAGGGCGGGACATCAGTGCCGGTAGTGGGGTCGGGTCAGCGACTATCGCTTCTATGCGCAAGTGTGGCGCATCGGCCGGGCCATGGATCCAGCCATACACATGTGCGCTTTGTGCAGCGTGATAGTAGAGCTCCAAGTCCGGAGTGTTCAGGCCTCCCTCAGCAAAGGGATGTACGAGTATGTCCCACGCCACTCTAGGCTGCTTCCCAGCCCATGTCAGTCACAGCACCAGAGAGTGGAGCTGTCGAAAGAATGTCCCCGATAAGACCATGGGTATATTACTGAATGAGAATAAGAAGCGAGGGAGTACGATCATTTTCAGTAAGGATATGCGGCCCATCAGAGACAAGGGGAGATTTATCCATTTGGTCACATCGTCTTCCAACTTGGAAATAGCCACCCCATAGTTCTCCCTGAGGACCACCCCCGAGTCGGTATGCAGCCTAATTCCCAAGTAGCGAATCGAGTCTGTGGTCCACTGGATTGGGTAGTCTACTCTCCTGGTGGCAGGCGTAAGCGGAAACATTAGTGTCTTGCTCCAGTTCACATGCACGCCCGATAGCGAACAAAACAGTACCACCTCACGCAGCACTGTTGAAAGGTTGTCCTCCGGGTGTCGCACATATAGGAGAGTGTCGTCCGCGTACGTAGACACTATCAAGTTGTATGTGGGGAATTTTATACCATGGTGGCTATGATATTCGCGCAAAGCGCAAGCTAGGGGCTCCGCGACTATGGCATACAGGATGAGGGAAAGGGGACAACCCTGCCTGGTGCCGCGGCCTATGTTAAATGGCTCAGTCGTAAGCGAGCCTATGCAGACCCGGGCCAAGGGGGAAGCATAGAGCAGTACCAGTCTAAGGAAAGGCCACTCGACAGAATCAAAGGCCTTTTCCATATCCAGGAAAACCGCTACTGCAGGGACATCCTGACGCGTGTGCTGAAATGCCGCAGAACACAGTCCTCAATTTGTAGATAAGGTTGCGGTTAGGGACAAAGCCCGCCTGTTTAGGGGCGACAAGCTTGGGGACCAACGGACTAAGATGGTTGGCAATAATTTTCGTGAAAATCTTTGCGTCGACATTAAGCAACGAGAGCGGTCGATACGAGGCGTAGTCCTCTGGGGGCTTCCTGCGCTTAAGAATAGCAACTATAATTGCTTCCCACATCGTGGGGGGCATCTCACCTGCCTCCGCCATCTGCTCAACGAGCGTCAGTAATCTAGGGATCAGCAAATCAGAGTAAGTTTTGTAGAATGATACCAATAAGCCGTCACAGCCTGGTGCACTCCCAGCCCTCATTGACGACAACGCCCAGACTACTTCCTCCCTCTCAAACGGGCGAACCAAGAACTCTGGATGTGTGTTGTTCAGCCATGGTAGCTGGATATGTGTCAAATAATCTAGTATACGTTCCTCCGGTGTCGGTCCCCTGGAGGCGTACAGTGAAGCGTAAAAGTCCTGAAAACGGGCCGCCACCTGCTCGTCAGGTAACTGCTCCCCAGTCTGGGGGTATTTCAGCTCAGGTGTCGTCGCGCAGAGTCTGCGCTGCTTCGCCATCCGCGCTAGTACCGCTCCCGGGCGCTCACCTTCGCCATATGATCTCGCAAAGGCATACTTCCCCAAATGTTACACCTCGGAGTCCGCCTCCTCGTGATATTCACGAATCGTTTGGGCCAAGTCACGGAGCTGCTCCGCACTAGAGTCATGTAGGCGTCGCGCCTCGATGTCCCTGAGCTTATTTTCTAGCAAGGACAGACGGCCCCTAATTGATTTGAGAACACCTGCATGCTTAGATATGGCCACTCCGCGTATATAGGCCTTGAAGGCCTCCCAGACCGTCAAAAAGGAGTCCACCGAGCCAACGTTCTTGTCAAAGAATTCCTCTATGGCAGTAGCTAACTCTTCCCGGAAGGTGTCGTCTAACAGCGAGTAAGGAGGGAGACGCCAGGAAAAAGGAGGGGGTCGTCTTGCTGGATACCTAAGGGCAACCAGGACCGGGGAGTTGTCAGAATAGGTACAGGGTAGCGTTGTGCACAACTGTACCAAAGAGAGGAGGTGCGTGGTGGCCAACCAATAGTCGATGCGGGTATGGATATCATGTGGAGCCGAATAATGCGTATATCCCCCTAAATCGGGTGCCTAGCACGCCACACGTCCTGCAATCCCAGGCGTATCATATCAGCCTCCAGAACTCTGGCAGAGGCCGAAGGGCGTCGGTCAGGGCCGTCCGACCTATCCAGCGCAGGCTGTCTGACCAAGTTAAAATCGCCCCCCCATAAAACATGTTCTCCACAGAGGTCACGCACTCTAGAGGCCAACGTCAAATAGAAGGTAGGGCAGTCAAAGTTAGGGCCATAAGAATTGACTATGTGAAAAGTCATTCCCTTTCCAAAGCATTTCGTGATTACGTAGCGTCCCTCCCCGTCCGAGTCAACCGGGGTCAATGTCAATGAGGCCTTAGGGTTCACCCAGGTCAAAACACCCCTGGCATGAGAGGTGAAGCCAGCGGCATGTATATTGTTAGACAAGCCCCTGTAGTTTAGTGTCTGGCTATCGGGGCGCACGTGGGTCTCCTGAAGTAGTGTTATATCTATTGCATGTCTAGAGAGGTACTGAAGCACACGCCTGACCTTTCTGTGGTCGTTCAGGCCTCTGACGTTCCAAGTCAGCAATGTAAGTGTCAGTGTCGTGTTGTTGCTGTGTCAGAACGGGGGAAATAATGTATGTGAATGACCAGGTTTCGCAGTCCACGCCTGTGTCCAGTGTATCTTCCGTTTCATGCCCGTTCCAGCAAGACTCCCATCCGAACTAAAAACTAACAAACAATCCCCCCTCCCACACTCAGCATTAGAAGAAAACCCTGCAAATCTACCCCTTTTCCCTCCCACGCCTGCCCAACCCCAACTCGGCCACGACCCTCCTCCCCACCCGACCTGAACCCCGCAACATCCCCCTCCATAGCTCCAAATCCCCCCGCCCTCTCCCCTCCCCCCACAACCTAGAAACAATACAAAGGGAAAAGTGAAAAAGAGAGAGGATATCCAGGTAGCGTAGGTAGTCTGCTAACAGCAAATCTAAAACACTTCCTCACTGAATAATTCGCTGCAGCGTCCCGCCCCCCCACCTCTAAAATAAAGTAAAAGGTAATAGCAAGTGGTCACATACAACATAGCAATGCTCCTTAAACAATAGGGAACGTCAATACACTATATCTAACAATGCCGCCCCCCCTCACACTCAACTGTCCAGCTCCCAAATCAGGCCTCATGCAACCAGTCTCAAGCAAGGATCCTGTTGCTCTGCATGTCATCTGAAGCGGACGCGTCAGTGTGGAGCCGCTAGTCTCTCTTAAGTACTTTGTTTACATCAACTCTGAGGCCTTAAAGGCGAATTGAGTAACTCTAGTGATTCACCCATTGGCAAAATCATCCCACCCCCCGCCCATCCCGCACGGCCACAAGCCCAAAACGCCATAGCGGCACAGAGGGAAAAGGTCCATCAGTAACAGCAGTCGAGACCAAGAATACCAACATCAGATTCTATGGGCTGTACAACACTCATTCACAGCGTCCTAGGACGGATTGAGTACCCCTTCTAGTCGCAGTCCATAGCCTCAGTCCTGTTCGTCCAGGGAGCCATCTACTGAGTCTTCAGGATGTCCGCTCTCCGATGAATGCCGCGTTTCTCTGCGCCAGTCCTTCAGGGCCTTCTGAAGCGTCCTCGGGTCCGTGAATATCATGGACTTCTCCTGGCGATTGACTCGTAGCATGGCAGGGTACAGCATAGCATAATCAGCGCCCAGTTCGCGAATTTGGCACTTCATTGGCACAAACTGTCGCCTCGCCTCCTGCACCCTCGCAGTGAAATCAGGGAAGAGAGAGAGCGTAGAGCCCTCATAGGTCAGAGGCTGCTTCTCTCTGGCAAGCTTCAGCGCTGTGCCTCGATCCCTGTAGTTAAGTAGTTTGGCTATAATGGGACGCGGGGGCTCCGGATTTAGGCCTCGGGCCCACGGTATGTTGTGCCCTCTCGATAACGAACATCTCAGAGAAGACTGTCTCCCCTAACAGTTTTTTAAAAAGGGCCTCGACAAACAGTTCCATATTTCCTGTCTGCGTACTCTCCGGCAAACCTATAATGCGTATATTACATCCGCGAGACCGCGCCTCTAAATCTTCGGCCTTGTCCTGCAGGAGTTGGATCGCACTGCCGAGCTGCTTATGTTCTGAGTCCAGAGCGTTCTGCGTCTCTTCCCCCTCGCCTATGCGGCGCTCTGACATATCAATGCGTTCAGCGTGTTTGTCCAGCCGCTCCGCCATCCGATCCATGCGGTACGTGAGGGCGTCCATCTTTGTAGCTAAGGAGGTGATCCCGCCCTGCAGATTCTTTTCCATGGCTAGTAAGATACTGCGAATGTTCGGTTCCGCCGGATCTCTCTCGCAGCCGACTCAGCTCCGCCTTTCTCCGTCCCCGAGGGGGGGTCGCTGGATTTGGACCTTTTGTTGTCAAAGGTCAATTTAGGCCGGTTCCTGTCCGGGCACCCCATGGCAGCGCTACGGCTCCCTTCCCCCACCAAACAAGAGTTACGGAAAGCTTAGAGGCCTCCCGTGGCCAGGAACAATGCACACCACACGCCAGCCGCCGGCGCAGCTCAGGCAACAAAGTGAGGCCCCGTAGCAGCCGGGGACCGGGGCCAGGCCGTCAGGGCGGCACCGCAGCTCTCTCGTTCAGGGAAGCAGAGGGGTCCTACCCCCCCACAGTCACCACCCACATTCAGTCCGCAGCAAGGAAGCAGCACAGGATGGCAATATTCGCAAAGCCAAGAGTTCACATTCCACGAAGAAGCCCAGTAGCGAGAGATCAGGCCCCACTCCACATCCAGAGCGCAGTGGGCAGGCAGTCTAGCCAGAGTCTCATGTGCCCGCAATAGAATTCTTTGCACCTTCTCAACGTGCTCAATGGGCCCCCGGGGACTGGTCCCCCACCGTACCTGTATCCACGATGCCTTCAGCCCCCCACGTGCATCTCGGGGCTCATAGGGTCACCAGCAAGCAAGCAGGGTCGTTTTAGCACAGCCGCAGCACTCCAGGGCAGGGAGGGCACAGTCAGCCCCAATGGGCGGCGTCCCGCCTCGCAACGCTCCAGCAGCCAGACACCGCCTGCCCCGGTCCTTCTCCTCTCCTCCAGCGGGGGAGGCCTCCTCGAGTCTCAGGGCCGACAGTGCAATCCGTCCGGCCGTGTCTGTAGGAGGCGGCCGTGAGCCTCCCAGGCGCCCAGGGGTTGACAGAGCCGCCGAGGGGCCCAAGCCGCACACCGGAACTAGCAGTGCCGGACCCAGGGCTCCGCTCCCAATCAGCAGTCCCACAGGCCCAGTTGAAGCCAGGCGCTCACGTAGGATAGTGTGGCCGCAGGCAGAGGCCCCCAATGGCCCGCCTCACTCCCCCTGTCCTCCTGCTCACCGCCGCACTCAGCACGGGGGTTGCCTGGTCCAGACGGCAGCCGCGGTCCATCGTCGCTTCGCTCCTGGCGATCTAGGCCACAGTGGAGGTGCAGCGCCGCCCAGGGGGTCCGCAGATCATCTCGCAGCCCGCAGCAGGCCCCACCACTCCGCGCTCCGCAGCTCGTCCAGGCCCAACGGACCGCCACAGCACTTCCAGGCAGAGGAAGGGGCCGAAAGTCACCCGTCAGCAGCCCCAGGCACTCCGGGGCACGAATCCAGGCAAACGGATCTCGTAGACCACTGCTATTAGGAGGATAATGTACAGGATAGTTATAGAAGCGAGGGAGCTCTCAGCTCAAGCAGCCATCTCGGTTGCGAGCTAGCTCCACCCCATGCTTGATGTTTTTGCAGACAAATAAGTATATGTAGTCTTGCAGTGACACAACCCCAGTATGATTTCCCACACTACCCAAACACCACTGCACTACTGTAAACCCTTTTTACCTCCAGCATGACCACCTACACTACCTAATCACCACTTTACTGCCCTAAACCTTAAATCTACCCCAGCACAACCTCCTACACTACCTAAACACCAGTGTACTACCTTCGAACACTATCCCAGCATGACCTCCTACACTACCCAAACACCATTACACTACCCTAAGCCTTAAATGTACCCCAGGACAACCTTCTACCGTACATAAACACCATTGTACTTTCCTAGAACATTGCTCCAGCACAACCCTCTACACTAGACAAACACCACTGTACTACCTTAAAAGAGTAATTCAGCACGATCTTCTACACTACATAAACACAACTGCACAACCCTAAACCCTAAATCTACCCCTAGCACAACCCCATACACCACCCATTCACCACTGCACTAAACTAAATGGTAAAACACTAGCCCAGCACAACCCCCTACACTACCCAAACACCATTGGACTACCTTAAACCTTAAATCTACCACAGCATGACACTCTACACTACTCAAACACTACTGAACTACCTTAGAACACTATCCCAGTATGTGCCCCTATACCACCCAAACAGCAGTGCACTACCCTAAACTTTAAACCTACCCCAGCACAATCCATTACACTACCTGAACACCACTGTACTTTTCCAGAACACTACCCCAGCACGACCCTTGCACTACACAAACACCACTGCACTTCCTTAAACCCTAAACACTATCCCTATCATGACCCCGTACACTACATAAATACTCTTGCACTACCCTAGAACACTACCTCAGCATGACCTTCCTCACTACTCAAACACCATTGCACTACCCTAAACCTTAAACCTACGCCAGCACGACCTCTTACACTAACCAAACATAGTTGCACTATACTAAACCTTAAATCTAGCATAGGACGACCTCTTACAGTACCCAAACACCACTGTACTACCTTAGAACACTATCCCAGCACGTCCTCCTACACTACCCAAACAGCAATGCACTACCCTAAACATTAAACCTACTCCAGCACGACCCTTTACACTACCCAAACACCACTGTACTACCCTACTACTCCATTTATAAGAAATATTGTTATTTGTCTAGAATCACACTGTGAGTCAGGGTCCATCTGGGAAAATTGAGAGAGAATGATTTGATTGCTTGATGTGTTTGCAGAGATATATGTACATGTACTCTTGCAGTGACACTACCCCAGCACAATTCCGTACACTACACAAACACCACTGCACTACCGTAAACCCTTAATCTACCTCTAGCATGACCACCTACACTACCCATTCACCACTGCACTACCCTAAACTACTACCCCTGTATGATCCCGTACACTACTCAAACACATTGCACTACCTTAAACCTTAAATCTACCCCAACACGACCTCGTACACTACCCAAACACCACTGTACTTTCCTAGAACACTACCACAGCAAAACCCCCTACACTACACAAACACCACTGCATTACGTTAAACCCTAAAACACTATCCCTAGCATGACCCCGTACACTACATAAACATCACTGCACTACCCTAGAACACTACCCCAGCACGATCTCCTACACTACCCAAACACCATTGCACTACTCTAACCCTTATATCTACCACAGCATGACCTCTTACACTTCCCAAATACCTCTGTACTACCTTAGAACACTCTCCCAGCATGACCTCCTACACTACTGAAACACCACTGCACTACCCTAAACCCTAAAACACTACCACAGCACGACCTCCTACACCACTCAAATACCATTGCACTTCCTAAACCTACCCCAGTACAACCCTTCCACTACCCAAACACCACTGTACTACCCTAAAAGAGTATTTCAGCACGATCTCCTACACTACATAAACACCACTGCATAACCTTAAACCCTAAATCTACCCCAGCACGACCCCCTACACTACGCATTCACCACTGCACTAAACTAAATGGTAAAACACTACCCCAGCTCAACCCCATACACTACCCAAACACCATTGCAGTACTCTAAACCTTAAATCTACTCTAGCATGACCTCCTACACTACACAAACACCAGTGCACTACCCTAAACTCTAAATGTATCCCCAGCACGACCCCCTACACTACCCATTGACCACTGCGCTACCCTAAACTCTAAAACACTATACCAGCACGAATCACTACACTAACCAAACACGATTGCACTACCTTAAATCTACCCCAGCACGACCTCCTACAGTACCCAAGCACCACTGTACTTTCCTAGAACACTATCCCAGCATGACCCCCTACACTACACAAACACCACTGCACTACGTTAAAACCTAAAACACTATCCCTACCATGACCCTGTATACTACAGAAACACCACCGCACTACCCTAGGACACTACCCCAGCACGGCCTCCTACACTACCCATTCACCACTGCACTACCCTAAACTCTAAAACACTATACCAGCACGACCCACTACAGTACCCAAACACCATTGCACTACCCTAAACCATAAATCTACACCAAAATGACCCCCACACTGCCCAAACACCACTGCACTACCTTAAACCCTAAAACACTATCCCTAGCATGACCCCGTACACGACATAAACACCACTGCACTATCCTAGAAGACTATCCCAGCATGACCCCTACACTATCCAAACACCATTGCAGTGCCCTAAACCTTAAATCTATCAAAGCACAAACTCTTACACTACCCAAACACAAGCGTAGTATCCTCAACTCTAAAACACTACCCTAGCACGACTCCCTACACTATTGAAACACTGTTACACTACCCTAAACCATAAATCTACGCCAGCACGACTCCCTACACTATACAAACAACACTGCACTGCTCTAAATTCTAAATCTGTACTGTTGCAAAACCATAGTGACTGTTTATGTACCATGTAGTAATGTATTTACTAAAGTAAAAGTGAACCAACTATGAATTCACTCAGTGTCTTTCCTTATAGTATTGTGATCATTTAGTAAATATGCATGTACTCCTACAGTGCTTCAGGTTTTAGTGTTATAGAGTGCTTCAAACTGCTATGCACTATGTATGTAGTGCTCTTACAACCTTCACAGTTGTGCTTCAGGCCTACAATATTTTAGTCAGAATTTATATGAAAAGTGTGTGTATAGTAATAAAAATGTATACCTTTTTAAAGTTGTTAATAAATACTTATTTATGTTTATTTTTTACAGAGACTGTTTATCATACTTAAAATAAAGTTATCATGCCGGAGAAACAAAGAAGAAGAAAAGGTCAGAAAAAGGATACTTACTTGAAAAAAACTCAACAACAAGTATTGGAAGACCAACATAATGTGGCTAAAAAGAGAAACATTTCTGGTAAGACCACAAAGGACTTCATAAAAAATATTACTAGATTTAGAAAAAATTGCAAATGTGCAAATCAGTGAAAATGTTCCAAGCATCACAAAAAGTGCAAAGAATAGGAAAGGAAAAAAAGGCAATGTAAAAACAAAGGATTCAGCTTATAGTAAAAGAAGAAAAAATCAATATAAAGAATTGCGCAAAAAAATATTTTACAACAGAGTAGTCCATAATTTACTGAAACATACAAAGAAATATAGAAAGAGAACACAATTTTATAAAAAGAAGCATATTGAATCCATTGTTGAAAAGGCTTTTGAAGTAAAGAGGAAACTCTTTATTTTAGTAATAAACAGAATTCGATCACTAGATAAACTAATCCATTTAATGAAGGCCAAAAGTAAGAGGTAAAGAGTAATTAACCGAAGTAATTTTTGTGATTTTTTTTTAGGGGCATGGAAACACTCCTCAAGTTCTGAGCCTTTTTTTAATTAAGAGAGTTATTTACAGAGCAATAATTTGTTGCCTGCAGTTCACACCAGTGGTCGAGCTTAGGTGGTTAGAGATGGTTGTCCAATTGAGAAAGAGCAAATGGTTCCTGGAAATGCAGAAGAAGTGATAGCTGATGAAGTTCTATGCAGATGTCCTAAAGCCCCAGTGTACACTTGGGATTGTAGTAGTATTTGTAGTGTACGACAAGAATCTATTGATAAATTACGCAATTTCTTACATGCATATTGTAAAAAAAAGTGTTAAACAAAAGATGAAGCTGTTGCAAGGACTAGACCCTTGCAGAGTGAGAAAATATACTGGTTTGCATGGTCATTCTTTGGCTTGTCTTTCTGGGAAAGTATGTCAAAGTGTTTTTCATTTCAGGATGTTGGCAGTACATCATACTCAAATGCGGAAGTTAGTGAGAAGATTGTATTATGGAAAAAGTCCAGCACTAAAGTTAAATGAGTTGAACAGTGCTCTTTTGCATGGGTCAGTATCAGATGTGAAAAAGGGTTGTGATGATATTGAGTTTTGTTACTTTGGTCCTGAAGAAGAGAGTGAAGAAACTCAGGGGCATATTATCAAGGACAGGCGATACATTATCGCTGCTTTTGTCGGCAGGAAACTGTGAACACATCTAACATGGGCTTCGATTGGAATTCATAGAGCATATTATCAAGGCCATTATCGCCGCTTTATCGGCAGTTTCCTGCCGATAAAAGCGGCGATAATGTATCGCCTGTCCTTGATAATATGCCCCCCAGACTTTAATAGAAGAAAATGTTGTATAGAATGTTGAACATAGTTGTACAAAAAGTTTGAAAATTAAATTACAAAGTTTAAGGTGATTTCATGTGAAAGACCAAATTTTTCTTGTATTTGTTGTCGACGAACTCACTACAAAAATCAGAATAGGAGTGTTGATCTGTATTTAAAAAGTGAAAAAGAAAATGATACATGGAAAGAATTTGCAATGTATTTGTTGGTAGAGAATTGTTTTGATTTGGGTTCTGATCAGCGTATTTGTAAATATTGTTATAACAAATTAGATGAGAATAAAATGCCCCCTAGAGCTGTTCATAATAATCTAGAGTTGGTTGCTATTCCTCCAGAACTGATAGATTTAAACACGTATAAGTCTATTCTAATTCAATGTGTGCACCCCTTTCAGGCCATTGTTCGTATGGTGCCTAAAACGGGTAAATTGCCTCCTTCAGATTTACAAAGAGGATTAAAAGAGTTGTGTTTTTACCGTTAGATTTAAAGGAATATATTGAAACTATTGGTGTAGAGAGTGTCGAAAGTGAACCACTAGTTATTCTTGTTAATGGTGTGCCGACTAAGAATAAGAAAATCTGAAAGGAGTTAGTGGATGTTAGGAAAGTGCAAAAGGCAGCACTGTATTTGATAAAAAAACAATACATACTATAAGAATGTTTATATAGGAGAAGAAGAAATAGTTTTAGCAGAAGATACTGAAACGTCAAGAGGACAAATTGAAAAAGTGGATATGTTAAGATGTGAAGAAATCTATGAACATTATAGTGTGCATCCACTTCATTCAAAAGAAGTGATGGGGAACACTATTGATTTGTTCCAAATGAAAAAAGCAAAAGGAACTCCCATGAGTTTATGGGAAGAGAGCTTGGAAGCTCGTAGTTTTCCACAGTTGTTTCCAACTGGAAAAGGAGGATGATATGATGAACGTCCTGTGCAGATTCCTGCATCTGAATATCGGACAACAAGATTATATGCAGAAGATCCAAAATGTTGACAATGCATCCCTTATATATTTCATCTTTTGTTTTAAAGTGACTTGTCTGTACTTTCATATGCAGTTAATCATATTCTAAAAACTGGAATACATCTGCAAAATTCATCTGCAAAAGATTTTATGGATAAAGTGCACAAGAGAGATGATCACCTAGATTCTCAGCTCATTAATTTGATGGAATGTCAGCGTGGGACTAATGAATATTGGCACCGTCGTCATGGAGAACTGAAATGTATGCTACGGAACTTAGGAACTCCAACATGGTTCCTTACCCTAAGCTGTGCTGAGTACACTTGGGATGATTTACTAGAATTTCTCCGAGAGGCAAATTCTACTATAAAAAATATTAAATACAAGACACCAGGAGAATTGTGCTCTTTGGATCCTGTTAATGTATGCAGGTATTTCAATCATAGATTTGAGGCTATGATGTCTTTTATCTGCAATAAAAAAATCCTCCTCTTGGAGAAGTTGTGGATTTCTTTTGGAGAAAGGAGTATCAAGCAAGAGGTGCTCCTCATATACAAATGCTCTTATGGATTAAGGATGCTCCCAAATTTGGAACAGATGCGGATGATACTGTTTTGAGTTTTATTGAACAATATGCAACATGTGCTGTACCCAAAAGCATAGAAGAAAACAACTTAAGAGCACAAGTGTTACGATTCCAAAGCCACCGATGTGGAAAATACTGTCGACGAAAGTACAAATCCAAGGACAAGTTCTACACCAAATGTCGTTTTGGATTTCCACGTTCTTTAATATCGAAAGGAAGAGTGAACAGTTTTATGTCATCTTTGCGACATACTATCACAAGAAAGTCTCCAAAAAATACCTACAACTTAAGAAGAAATGAAGGGTCAAAATACATAAATGACTGCAACCCAGTTATTTTGTCCATGTGGAATGCTAACATGGATATTCAATATGTTGTGGACAATTGCTCGATATGTAACATCTTATATTACAAAATCAGAAAAGACGGAATTGAAAGAAATGTGGGAAGAGATTTCTCGTAAGAAGATACTAAGTAAGAACTTATACAGTTTCAGTTTGAAGATGTTATTGCATTGAGAAATCGGAGCATATGAATGCTCATATCGGTTATCATCTGCAAGTCTATACTCCAAATCTACAAGAATCATTTATGTGAGTCTAGGTCTAGCAGCAATGCGAAATAGAGTACTTAAATCTGTACAAGAAATTGAATATTTAGCAGCAAAAGATGCAGAGAGTACAGATATTTTGAAAACTAATATGTTGGACACATTACCCAAACAGAAGTCATCATCTTGAGAACATGTGTCTCTATGAAGTGCTGCAAAAGTACACTTTTAAACGGAATACTACAGAGAATATCAATGATGGAAAATATGGAGTCATTGGTTCCGAAGGATGTTTGGTGAAAAAAACGAAAAGAAATTTGATTAATCACAGGAAGCTGAGTTGCGACACTGCTGATAAAAGGGAATTTTACTATTTAGCCCTTTTATATCTATTCAAACCATGGCGTTCAGAACTGGAATTACTTGGAGATTTCCAGAGCTATAAAGATTCCTTTAATGCTTGTAAAGATAGCATACAATGAAGTGCTCTTACAAATTATGTTAAAATGTTGAACAATGAAATTGATCAAGAAGCTACAATTGCAGCTGAGATTGCTAGAGACAGTTCTCAAGACAGTCAAAGTCCTACTACGCTGAGTCAAGATCCACTAGGACAACCAATTGTTGAAAATAAAGCAGCAATCGCCATGAATGAGGTGGAAACAACAATGCATCAAGCTCAAGAAGATGTAACTAACTTGGCAAACTTGGAAGAACAACTAAATGCTGAGCAAAAACAAATATATGAGCAAGTGAGACAACAGATTGACCATGGATTACTTAATGAAAAGGAAGAGTGCTCATGCACCTCATTTCAACCTATCCGAATGTACGTGAGTGGACAAGCTGGAGCAAGCAAATGTTTTTTAATTAAAGTAATTACAAGTTATCTACAGAAAACAACTGAGTCACGTTTGTCTTGTGTTGTCACTGCTCCAACTGTGTTGGCAGCACACAACATTAAAGGAATTACTTTACATCGTTTACTAATGCTACCAGTAGAGCATGAAAACAAATTGAAATACCATAAGCTATCTGGAGAAGCTTGTTGTGAAGTTTCAAGAGTCTTGAAGAAAATTAAACTTCTCATTATTGATGAGGTAAGCATGGTATCCAACTTAATGCTTGCCTTTGTGCATTTAAAAATGCAGCAAATTCTTAAAACCGAGTATGACGTGTTATTTGGAGGAAAACAGGTCATAGTTTTTGGAGATCTACTGCAACTGGCTCCTGTAAAAGGACAACCAGTATTTAAAACCCTTGCGCATGAAGACACCAGAAAGTCTCTGGGTAGTGTTGGAAACGTGAACATTTGGTCATAGTTTGAATATAAAGAACTCATTACAAATATGCGACAGGCAAATTATGTTGATTTTTTTTTTTAAAATATATTTTTATTGCAGAATCAGAAATAAACTATGCAATAAGCCAACCTATACACTGGCGGCCCCCAACAATCAATAATATGACAACCCAATACACAGCCAATTAGCCCACATCCCGGAGGCTGGGCGGCGTTTCAAGTAACCAGTACGCTGGAGGTACCTCAGTGCTTGCCCTGATCGGGCCATAAGTCAGGTATAACATTGTCTCCGCTTTTATTCTATAACAACCAACCCAACCCTCTCTCCATCTAGCCCTAGGCCACTCCACTGTCACGTCTCATAAAGCGCTAGGACGACCTCCCAGGGCCACCCGGTTCCGGGAAGCTTCCGCATGGCGGAAGACCCCCCCTCCTCCGACTCCCCCCTATTACCCTCCCCCCCTCCAACTGCTGCTAATGCGGGTCCTAACAGTCCTTCTTGCTCTGCGGTATGATATCCACCAGGAAGTTCAGACAATCACGTAAGCCCCATGGAATCCCTTCCTATTCCAGATCCTCCCCCTCGCCTTCAGTGATGTGGTCCCTTAAAGCCTGTACCACCAGCTCCCAGGAACGCGCCAACTCCAAGCTTTTCTCGTTACCAGTTCTGGTCGCCTGACGCATCCTAAGCACACTCTCGCATCCCGACCACTTCAACAATTCATTCCTCCACCTCCGCACAGACGGCCCTTCTCTTGATTTCCAATGCCAAGTGATTTCACACTGTGCTAGTATTAAACCCAACCCGATGAATTTGCTCGTCACCTTGGTCTTTTTGGTGTGCGGGAACCAAAGGAGCAGGCACGCAGCTTTATCAAAGTCCACCTCTCTATCCGTAACAGTATTCAGGAGGTCCCCCACCTCCGGCCAATAGTCCCCTAGTGTCGGGCACCCCCACAGCATGTGGTCCAGATCTACCTCCGGTTCTAGACATCTCGGGCACACGGCATCGAGCACCTGGAAGTGTCTGCGTAGCCTCTCCGGGGTCAGGTATGCCCGATGTAGCACGAAAAAATGCACCTGCTGAAACCTAGCATTCCTCGTCCCTTTCCAGGTCCTGTGTAACACTTGCCCCCATACGGTGTCCGGGATTTGTTTACCTATGCTGGTCTCCCAACGCGATTTCAACTCAACCAGAGGCACTAGTCCTTCATGCAACATTCTGTTGTGGAGGCAAGTCACCGCCTTGACGGTGCCCGCGGCCATCACCACATACTGGCACACCATCGTCACCTCCGGTTCCACCAGCCCTCCCCCCAATGCCGCTGCATCGCTGCTACGACCGCCGCGTGCAACAGGAAGGTACCGCCCGGCAGGCCGAATTGTTCCTGTAAGGTCTGGAATGGGACCAGCGTCCCGTCCGTATAGAGGTCTCCTGCCATCTGCAAGCCCAGTTCCTCCCACGTCAATAACTGGGACCAATCACCCCCGTGAGGCAAGGCAGTCAGCATTCCCAACGGTATCTCCGGCGCATACGGCCGGCGCTTCCCAGCCCTCTTCAGGTTCCTGTTCCAGCACAATCTAAGCGTCCTTTCCTCCATCGTAAGATCCCGCCCAGCCAGTCTCTGTTGCATAACGATAGATGACAAGACATGTCTCTGGATGCCGATCCCTCGGTCGTTATCTGGCCCCCTAAATTCTCTAGCTACGTTCTGTGTTAGGACTTGAAGCTGCGCCGCTAGGTAATATAATTCGAAGTCGGGGACTGCCATCCCTCCCTCACTCTTGGGTCTCGTCAGGGTAGACAACGCCACCCTCCGGCGGCCCTGGCCCCACAGAAAGCCGGTCACCAACGACCTCAACTCCAGAAAGAGTTTCTGCGGGATCCATATCGGCAACGTTCTAAAGTAATAGAGTAGTCGCGGGAGCGCCACCATTTTCAGCAGTGCCACTCGACCCAGTACGGATAGTGGGAGAGATGCCCAGAAGTCCATACTGCCCCTCAGCGCCCGGATGCAGCGCCCTACATTCCCCTCAAGGAGGTCCGCTGCGTTATGATAGATGCGCACTCCTAGGTAGACAAAACAAGAGGGTTCCCACACCACCGGTCTTGTGAGCTGCGGGCAGTGCGTGGTCTCCCGCAACGGGAACACACAAGTCTTAGTCCAGTTCACCCTGAGGCCAGATAGCCTCCCAAACCTGCCCAACATGTCCACCGCGCCTTCCAACGCCCTCCCGGAATCCGCCAAGTACAATAACAGGTCATCGGCATATAACGATATATAGTGTGACTCAAGCCCCTGCACAATGCCGTCATAGGCGACGCCCGATCTCGCCTGCGCCGCCAGCGGCTCCATTGCTAAGGCAAATAGTAGAGGGGACAATGAGCAGCCCTGCCTCGTGCCCCTACAAACCGGATAAGCCGGAGAGACCATAGTCCCTAGCCGCACCCGCGCCTTAGCCGAAGAATAAAGCACCCTCGTCCACCTCCGGAACCCCTCCCCAACTCCAAACTTCATCAACACGCCATCCAGATAATCCCATTCCAAGCTGTCAAACGCCTTTTCGATATCTACCGTCAACACCACCGGGCCCCGTTCCGCTGTAGCTGCATCATCAATGACCCCGAGCAACCGACGGATATTCATCGAGGTGCTCCTAGTCGGGATGAATCCCGCTTGATCCCTATGCACCAATGAGGTCATCTGCGGTAGGAGCCTGGTAGCTAGGATGCGACTCAAGATCTTGTAGTCTACAGTCAACATGGACAATGGGCGGTAAGAAGAGACATCCAGCGCATCCCTGCCCGGCTTCAACAGCGGCACTACCAGCGCCTCCCTCATAGAGTCCGGCAACCGCCCCAATTGGCTCGCTTCCGCATACACAATCTGCAGCCTGGGTGCCAAAACGTCTATAAATTTAGCGTAGAACTCGATCGGTAGCCCGTCCACCCCTGGGGTTTTGTTCCGCGCCATATGACCAATTGCTCCTCTAATTTCTCCCAGGGTGATGGGGCCCCCCATGTCCCGGGCATCCTCCACATCCAGTAGCGGTAAAGTAATTCGATCTAAATAGTCACCTATCTCTTGAGCTCCCGCTTCAAGGTGGCTGGCATACAGTCCCGTATAGTAGGACTGGAAGCGCCCCAGGACCGCTGACTGCGAATAGACCACCTCCCCATCCTCGCGTCTGACACTCATTATCGGACTCCCTCTAGGGTTCGGATCAGCCAGCTTGGCAAGGAGCGTACCCACTTTATCCCTCTCCTCATGCACTCTGACAGCATACAATTTATAATCATAACACCGCAATCTTTCCGTTTCAGTCGCCACCACCTCTTTAGCTTGCAACAATCGTTCCTGCAACTCCGGCCTCTCGGGTCTCTGCTGTTCCACCCCTCTCAACACTTCCTCCGCCTTCGCAAGGTCATTCAACACTGTTCCTCGCACGGTCAGGAACCGTCCCATACACACCCCTCTCACCACCACTTTCATAGCCTCCCATTCAGTCGCTCTAGTCACCGTTGACCCAGCATTAACCGTAAAATAGCCATCTATGCCCTGGCGGACCGTGTCACAGAACGCCGGATCCTCCAGCGTCTCCGGACGAAGTCGCCACGAGGGGACCGCCGATCTCGCCAGTCGCCATTGCATAGAGAGCAACAGGGGGTTATGGTCCGATATGGTCCTGGATAAATACTCAGAGTGAGTTACCACACTCGCCAGGGAATTGCTGCAGAGCACTGAATCCAATCTAACATGTAGATCGTGTAGTGCGGAGAAGTAAGAATAGTCGCTAGTCTCGGGGTGTTGCGCCCTCCACACATCCACCAGGCCCCACTGTTCCTGCCAGTCCCGCCTATGAGTCGCTAAGCGACGCACTGGGGAGTCCACTAGAGGCGGGTGCGACCTGTCTAACAGCACATCAGAAATGGAGTTGAAATCCCCTGCCAGCAATACAGGGCCCGCCAAATAATACGCCAGTGAGCGCGATAATCCTTTAAAGAAACGCGCTTGATCAATGTTGGGGGCATAGATGTTACACAGCACCACCTCCCTACCATACAGCCGTCCCTCAACTACCACATAACGACCCTCTGGATCTGTTTTCTGACTCGTGACCTGAAACGGCGTGCCCGCCCTAATCCATATCAACACCCCCCTGGCGAATGCTGAATATGTCGTGCCAAACACCTGACCCCGCCATCTCTTCTGTAACGCCCCGCACTCCTGCTGCGTCAGGTGAGTCTCCTGAAGCATCGCAATCTGGACGCCTCGCCTCACTAAGTAGGCATGTACCTTGTGGCGCTTCACCCTAGTACGAATACCCCGGACATTCCATGTGACACATTTCAGATTAGGTAACGTCCCCATAAAGCATCAATCTCAACAATGGCGCTAGCCAATAAAAGTTACCCGCATTGCAGCAATTGAACAGTCCCCGAAAAACATGTCCCGTAACACCCATCAACCCCCTCCCCAGGACAGGGCCTAATAACCCAGCTTCAGCCCCGTTCCAAACCTTAAACACCCAACACATCACACTAACCTGTGGTCGTCACCACAGAAGACCTTAAGGGTCTGACGAAGGCTGTGGAACCCCAAACCAGGACGGCAGAGCAACCACCCCGCGCCCGTAGCCCCACACTGCTAGAGCAGCCCCATACCTGGCAGTCCAATAGAAGTCAGGAGCGTCCACGCCTCCAGGCCTCATAAAATGTCCAGCGGCCACAATCCTCACCCATTAAATATACCATCTGATGTCTGTGGGGTGACCTCCGGCCCCTGCACTCCTCCCACCTCTGAGTCATCATCACCGGTCTTCTCCCCTTCTCCTTCCGAAGCCGAGCCTCTGGAAGCGTCCTCTCGCTGCGATCCTGTGATGCTTGCCGTGGCCTCTAGCGCACTCTGTCTATCGGCCAGCATTTGTGCTTCTCGCTCGGCCCGTTGGCGCCTATTCCGGGAGCGGATGCGCTGTGACTTCCTGACCTTAGCCGGTTGCTGCCGATCCCTGGCGGGCCTGTGCGCCCGATCCGTCCCCGCACGATACAGTTCTAGCCACGACCATGCTTCATCGGGCGTTTGGAAAAAGTGAGTCCTGTCATCAACGATGATCCGCAGCTTGGCCGGAAAAAGCAAGGAGTATTGGATCCCCTCCTCTCTCAGCTCTTTCTTCACCGACAGAAAGGAAGCCCTGCTCCGCTGCACCTCCTGCGTGTAGTCCGGAAAAATCGTCACCTTGCTGTTATCCACCTGGAAGGGCCCTTGGGATCTCGCCCTTTGGATCAGCAGATCCCGATCTTTGTAGTGCAGCAGTTTGACCACCATCGGTCGGGGCGGTCTGCCCTCCAGGGGCGGCTTGGCAGGCACCCTGTGCGCTCTCTCCAGCGGGAAGAAGGGGGACAGGCCCCCCGGCGCCACCACTGTCCGAAACCAGTCCTCCATGTAGGCCACTGCGTCACCCTTCTCGATTTTCTCCGGAAGCCCCACCACCCGCACGTTGTTCCGTCGGTTGCGTCCTTCCGCGTCCTCCGCTCGACGCTCCAGGACCGCCAGACGGCGAACAACGTCCTCAAGTGTGTGTTCTGCAGTGACCACTGCTGGCTTCAGTTCTTGGAGCAATTGTTCGTTTGATTTCACTCTGTCAGAGAGCTTGGCGTGGTCCGCTCTCAGCAGGCCAAGCCCCGTCGCCACCTGCGCTATGTCCTGGCGCAGCTCTTCCTTTGTGGTAGTGATCGCGGCCAATATCGCATCAAGGCGGAGATTCAGCCTCTGTTCCTGTGACGAGGGCCCTGTTGCGACACCGTCATCTGCCTCCTCCGATCTCCTGTCTCCCCGCTCCGGCGGCGCGGCGGCTCCAGCTCCCTGCGCGGCCATCTTGAGCGCGGAAACCCCTCCGTCCGAACAGCCCCCACTGATGGCGGCCGGCGGCGGCAGCTCCTCTGGCCGATCCGATCCTGGGCCCGCCCGGTGTCGCCCAACGAGATAACCGAGCAAGCATAGCACACCTATCTCCAGGTCAAGCGGGACCATGCAGGGCCAGCCGTCCCTAGTCCACTCTCTGCTAGCAGCTTCCGGTCCAGAGGTCGCAAGCCCTTCCGATGAGGCGGGCAGCCGGAAGTTCGTGTCCCCGGGCAGACCAAGCCCTCTGCCCCCGGCAGCACCGATCCCTGTGGGTCTCTGCCAGAGTGACCAGGCGACCCCGTTGTGCCAGGACGGGCCCCGCGGCAATCTGTTGCTTCAGCAAAGTCCAAAATAATCAGCTCACGCCCCCTTGTTTGGAGAGGGTCGATCAATAATGGTAGGAGGTATATTCTATGCTTCACAAAGCAGGGATAGTCAGCTGTTCCTCTTAGAAAACAAGTTAATCAGTCGGCAAAACACAGGGCATAAACTGGCAGTCTCTGTGTGGTGTTACTGCATGTCCCGTAAATTCCATCCGGAGAACGTTCCCATCACCTGCAGTAAAGACGCAGCCCTCCTTGCAAGTCCGTGAAATGCCCCTAATCGGGCTGGGAAGTACCGGCCACCCTATTCACAGCGCTCCTCAGGGTCTAAAGACCGCGGTGCCGGTCCGGTGCTCCCTCGCCCTCCACTGGGCGGGCCCACCTCTGGTAATCAGTCCTCTAGCCGCCTCCCGGCCTGCCCGCACCCCTGACTGACCAAGCGCCGCGGGCGGCCGCACCTCCAGTGCCCCGACAGCTCTCTGCTCTTCTCTGCGCCTCAGCGGCTCCCGCTGCGGTGTACTCAGCGGCCGGGCGGCCCCGCAGCACCACCGTCCGCGCGGCTCGAGCCCAGGGCCAGCGCTCCAGGGGGATCAGGTGGGGGAGGGGCGCCGCTATCTCCCGGTCACCGCGCTGTCCTCCGCCGCCGCTCAGGACCAGCACCCTCCGTCCGTCCCCCGGCTGTCCGCCTCGCGAGGGTCCTCCAGGTGCCTCCAAAACGGCCCCGCACCTCTCTCCGCTCAGCTCCCGGAGCCTCACTCCGTCAGCGCCGCCATCTTGCCTTCTTGGCCAGCGAAGCCGATCCGGTAGCCAGGTCCGTCTCCACGCGGCGCTCAGGGTCCCGACGGGGTCCGGACGATCTCCTCCAGGTCAGTGACCCACCAGGACCTCAATCTCAGCTGCCGGGCGTTACGGGGCTGGATTTCGCAGGAGAAAAGACGGGACTCGGCGCGGAGCAACTCGCTCACGCGGCCATCCCGGTCGGCGTTGAAACCACGCCCCAGGCAAATTATGTTGATTATGGAACTATTCTCCAAGATATAAGAATTGGACTACTGATTGAACACGGCAAACAAGCTTTGCAGACTCGATTACTTTACAATTGGTTTCCAGATAAAAACGTAGTTCCTGAGAAAATATACATGGAAATTGCAGAAAAGAAATCTGTAATCTGTTTAATGCCAACACTGCTTGAGTGTTCTACATTCAATGAACAACTTTTGAAACTGGAAAATGA
Source organism: Lissotriton helveticus (assembly GCF_964261635.1). Lineage (NCBI taxonomy): Eukaryota > Metazoa > Chordata > Amphibia > Caudata > Salamandridae > Lissotriton > Lissotriton helveticus. The sequence continues at coordinate 582,602,559 of NC_136063.1, forward strand.
AGAAATAATAATTATGAAAGCCATCGATAAAATAGAGCATGAAGGAATCACTATTATTTTGACTGAAAAATTGAAGACAAAATTGGATTCTTTAAAAAAATCAATATCTAAAACTGCTGGTTTAGAAAAGAATCTATATGCATGTAGAAACTGTCGGATAATATTAAGGCGTAATTTGGATGTAGAAAAAGGTTTAGTTAATGGAGCAATGGGCAAAGCTGTGGATTTTGCTAATTATGAAAATAAAGATGGTATTGAATTCTTAAAAATAAAATTTTATCAGATTGAAGAAGTTAAACAAATTGGTCATTGTTCAGTTTGTTTTTTGCTTGTTGAAGATTTATATGTCCGTATAAAACAGTTTCCAGTTTCTCTGGCATATGCAGTGACTATTCATAAATCTCAAAGTTTAAGTGTTGACAGTGCTTTGGCGAACATTGGAAATACTGTGTTTAAAGAGGGTATGGCATATGTTGCTTTGTCGCGAGTTAGAACATTATCTGGTTTGTTTTTGATTGATTTTGATGATACAAAGGTTACTGCAGACGCCAACTGTGTCAAAGAGTATAATAGGTTAAGAAGAACATATGCTCCTGATTTAGGTCAATATCCTGTATTTGAAAAGCATGTGGTTGGTCGAAAAAGAAGGTATTCGAATATCTGTACTGAAGGTGTAGAGAAGGGAAAAAATAAGATAATGTAATTGCAAGCAAAAAGAAAAAGGACACTGTTGAAGAGATTGTTGGTCATCAGTTTGAAAATAGTTCTGGTGTCCACTGCTATGCTAATGTAGTGGTCAATGTTGTTTTTTTCCTTAAAGGTTTGCAACAGCAAATTATGGAGAATCGGGAAAAAAGATGTTGTTCTTTGTTGCATTCTGTTTATGGAAAATTGAGAACTGCTACAAGTAAAATGCAAAGCGTTTCCGATGTTCGTAATCATTTGGATGTATGTTCTGGTTCTACACAATTTACACAAAATATCCCACAAGATGCTCAGGAATTTCTAATGTATATGCTTACTGTTTTGGAAAATGAAGGTGTAGACATAGAGTATTTTTGGCCTTTGTTATAATTGGGATCATTATTGTGAGAATTGTATGGATACATGTAGCACTAATGTAGACACTGAAAGATTTCTATATTTGACTTTACCAGACTATAAATCCGTGTCGTTCAATAAATTAGTTAAAGCTGCAAATCAAAACATGGAGTGTAGCCAATGCAAATCAGAAATGTTATCAACATTATTTATACAAAGATGGACAATATATAATTTTAATGATGCAACGTTGTACAGCTGACAGAAGAAAATTGGATACTCTAATAACACATTTTGTGGCTACACAACTATCAATATCAGGAAGGACTTTTGTAGCAATAGCAATAATTTTCCATGATGGTCCTTCAACAACATCTGGGCATTACACTGCGTATTTAAAAAGTGAGAAAGGCTGGAGCCTTCGTAATGATGCGGAGTTGGTTTTCAAACAACATTTGCCTTCCGAATTACCAAATTCCTACCTAATATTTTTAAAGCCAAAGTTTTAGGAAGATAATTCAGCCTCTGAGGAATTTATTATCATGATTTTATTGGATTACTATTGGACAATTTACATAAAAATTACTGCAAAAATACAATTTGGCATCAAGGAAAGGTATTTCTTTGAATTATGGACTTTTTGTTGCACATTGTCTCTGTGTATAATTTTAAGTGACATCATTTATAGTATATACATTTAAGTTATAACATTTTCTTAGCAGTAATCATTTTATATATGTGTGATTTGTATTATCTAGTATTTTACTATAGATGGATTATTGTTTTTTTTTTAAACAATCTAATTGATTGGTTTTTTTTTGCCCGCTGTTATGTGAGTACGATTGAAATCACCATTTCTAGTGAAATTCAATATATTCTGAGAACAGCAAAAAAGGCAAAGAAATTACTTTGTAAAATGATAAAATTATGCTGTGCTATTAAAAATGTATTATTACATGTTATAACTATTTTTTCTTTTCTTTTACAGATCTTAATTTTAAGATTTGGATGTTACCACAATTTAGATTATAAAAAGCAAGTGAATAAAATGTGTAGCGTTTTTTAGGTGTATTACTATTCAGGTACGTTTTTAGTAAGTCTTAAAATGCACAATGGACTGTGTTTCCACACAGTTGAAGAAAAGGAAGATGGATGGACTAGATTTGTGCCACAAAATTCCAATGCAGACAAGTATGAAATAGGGGACAGCTTAAGAACACCTGTCTGCAAGATACATAGTATAATACAGAATAGACTGATATGGTTGTTTTGCAGGTGTTGGTAATTTCAGAATTAAAATAAATGAAACTCTTTAACTTAAACCACATTACTGAGTGTTTTTGCACATGTCATATTAGGACACATCCCTTCCCTTCAGTAATATATACATATATCCTATCAGTTCCCTAAAACGTAAGTAGTTGTAAATGTATCTTGTTCTCTGTTATCAGTACATAATTGTACTCCTATAATAACAATTGGCCTAGCCATTAACTCTTTCTTATTTACAAGGTGAGGAAAAGGCATTCTGTATGCTTTTTCTTTTCCATGTAAATATAATCTCAATATACACAGCACTTTGCATTGAAAAGGTGTTCTATAGGTTTTGCTGTGTGTGTTTGCACAGAACACTCATAGAACAAGGCACATCTCCAGATTAATCATGAATCATAAATCTGGACATGTTTGTGAATGCTGCACCATCCTCTTATTGGTGTAGCAAAGCGCAATGAGGAAAATAGTTTTCACTTTTCCTCATTTTTTCACTTTCAATATATGCTACAATGCACAGCATATATTGAAGGAGAAAAATGCCTTTACTGATTGTTTTTGTGCAGGAAGGTATCCCTTCCTGCACAAAAACAATCTCCGCATGACAAGGACATCCTTGCACCATGGTGCAAGGGTGCCTGTGTCACCACATGGCTGCAGTTTAAGCAGCTGTGCAAAGTGAAGCACAGACCTGCAACATATTTATATACATATGTTGCATCCCTGTGCTTCGGAAGTACCACAGCATGCGGTAGTTACACAGTTTACAATGTCATGCTGCAACAATTCCTCATAATTGTGCACTTATGCATTCACCACACATCACAAATGTATGTTTACAGTCAATTATGCACTACACATACATTCATCTAAACTTTCACACACTAGCATACTAGTTTAGCTCTTTCTTTAACCAGAGTAGTTAGCTCTGAAAATAACTTTTTTGTTGTTGATTTTTTGAACGATTTTGTATTGTTTTGTTTTTTTAAAACAAGGGAAAAATGTGAACTGGGAAAAGAGAACTAAAAACTGGGAGGAGAGGAAGAAAGAAAACTAACAATGGTGGTGGTCAATGGCTCGACACACCAGATCCACCGACTGCTCCCCATATGCAATTAGCCATCCGCATTTAATGCATGTCATGCGGACTCTCCCTAATTGGAAAAGGATGTCAGGCTGTGATGAAGAGCTTGCTGATTGTGCTCCACTGGTACTCGGGACTGCTGATGAATCAGCAGGGGTCTCCCTCAATCTTCTTAACTCCTCCCTGACAAAGTTCACCGGATGCTTGGTTTGCAATCACCACACCCATAAAGAGATTCACTCACTCAAGCAACTGTTTACACACACAGACCTAACCTCATATACCTACTAAATCAACTATTTACACATATTTGGACAGTCACACACGTCCCACCCAACCACACACACGTTCATTCACTATCCCATACAAATAATCACTTAACTAATTAATAACTAATATAGACTTTCATATAGCTAGTAACCAACTTATGTAGTAGTTTACACAGCAAGAGATAGCGATACAGGTATTCACACAATTTAATCACTATCCTATATTCAGTGAGACACTTTAAATTAGTCATTTAGACAGTCAATCACGGTGCTACTAAATCCTCCATCCAGACACCTATACATCCACTGATTCTTCAATGCAGATTGGTGTTTATATAATACATATTTAAATAACAAACCAAACACTCACTGGATGATGTCATCAGTGATGTCATCAGTGATGTCATTTGTGATGGCATCAGTAATGTCATCAGTGATGTCACTGACCATGTCATGAATGATGTAATATGTGACGTCATCAGCAGTGGATTACGGGGGCGCGAGTTATAGTTAGTACAACTAAGTATAACAGGGGAATTTCAATGGTTTTATACGAGTGAAATGTCTAGCTAACTAGAACACCCCTAAAACCTATGGTTTTTTCAGTGAAAAAAAATAATTATATATATATATATATATAAATATATATCTCTCTCTCTCACTAGTAAATTTGGAAATGGCCACTGACCCACAAGCAGAATGCTGTGGTCCTACAGAAACAACCGGATAAATTGTACTCAGGTGTTAGCATGTTAATGTACAGAAATACATTTAAATGATTAATTTAATGTTACCGGGTGGTACCTCCTCTGTAAGAGTCAGAAGGTATTATCCTGCATACGCTAAATAGCATCTGGCAGTGGTTGCTAGTCCATACCGATTATATAATCCTTAAGCACAGAGGCCATATACCTGCTATGAAAAATGTTATTCACATTTGGTTATATATACCATGGCCGCCAGGTTTTACCAAGCGTTTCTGAACAAACATCTCTGTACATAGATCAAGTCCGCCCTCACTTTCTATGAGGGCATTTACAAAAATGAGCTGTGAGCAGCACACTGCTGACACTGAGGAAGGACTTTGTTTGAAACGCGTCTGTCATCTTACTTTTTGCTGTAGGCGCTAATAAAATCCTGTCGCCTTACCCGGAGTGCTGAAGTCTTCTTTTTGATTATTGAGGGGACCACAGAGCTTCAATATATATATATATATATATATCTCTCTCACTGGAAAATTTTGAAATGGCCACTGACCCACAAGCAGAATGCTGTGGTCCTACAGAAACAACCGGATAAATTGTACTCAGGTGTTAGCATGTTAATGTACAGAAATACATTTAAATGATTAATTTAATGTTACCGGGTGGTACCTCCTCTGTAAGAGTCAGAAGGTATTATCCTGCATACGCTAAACAGTGAAGGGGTTCACTGGGTATCTATTCTCAATATAACTGCTAGCTAGTATTTGCTGGTATTAAAGTAAATTTGTAAATGCTTGGGAAGGACCGTAGTAGTCACTAGTGAATCCCTTTATTAATAACCATTGCTTTGTCTGTCCCTCCATTTGATATATTTATCTTTAAATACAATAAATGTAACAAGCAGTAAAAACACTGTTACACATTTATAGCATTTTAATGTTCCTTTGCCATCCTGTGGTTACTTGGCAACTGCAAGCCAACTATATAAAACACCAAGCATAATAAAAATTGCAGCCAATAAAAATCTATTTACTTTAAAAAAATAAAACCGTTCCAAAAAAGTACAATTTTGAAATAACATATTAATGTCATTTGATAAAACCTTTAAATGTATCATCGTGTTTGTTACTTAGTGTACTGTTAAATTTATATTGTTTTTAAGACTTCTTCATCAAAGTTTTGTAAATAATTTTCTAAGCAGGAAGTGTTTCTTTACATGGCTTCTAAGAATAACTGCAACATTTCCTATATAGAAACTAGAAGCAATTTGTATGTGGCATGCCTACAAGCGTATAGCACTTTTTATTCTTCATTAGTAGAAACAATGCTTCCGGGTCCATACGTGTTAATAAATTGTAACAATTGTCGATAGCACTGTATCAGGTATTCGTCTCTTCTATCCAAGCAGCTTTCATCACAAAGTTCAAAAGGAAATAATGCATTTGGGGAAACACTAAATACTGACGTGCCTAAAAAAAGCAAAAGACAAATGTTATACAAGTATAATCAATAATAGTCTGTGTGTTTTTTTTAACACAGCAAAAAGTTTGTTTATAAAACTTTTCAGCAGGGTCCAATGGACTGCTTCTCTATGTCCTGGCCAGGTGTTCCTCCATATAACCTCAGTAAGCACTTTCACATTTTCCCTCTAATATATATATATATATATATATATATATATATTTTTAATTATTGAGATTTTGCAATACATACAAAAATTCCAGTGCCTCAAACTTTACATTAGATCTTCTGTGATCAGTGGATCTTCATTGAAGCGGTAGCAGATACATGTCTATTTTCAGCTGTGACTAAACACCGTTAGCAGAAGTCTTTCTCTCCCCCCTACGGGATGCAGTCACAGGCGTATAATAAGTATGCAAACTAAGGGCCTCATTTATGAGGCCTTGCGTCAGTTTTGCGCTTCTGATGCATCACTTTTTCCGATGCATCGGCGGCATAAAACATGCCTCCTGTTGCCCACTATTTACAAAGTGACGCATCTAAGCAGATGCATCACTTTGTAAACCCCTGCGCTACATTATACTTGCATCAGGTATAATGTATGCGGGAGGCGTTCCCCCGCAAAAAGCCTCGTAGGAGTGATGCAGTGAAATCTATGACATTTCACTGCGTCACTTCTAGGACGCCGTTGCATCAAAATGTTGCGCCTGCCTCGCAGCAAGTGTAAGACTGACGCAGGCCCTTTCACATGGGGCTTGCCGCATGTGAAAGGACGCATTGCTGGAGTTGCGTCACTTTTGTGACACACTCCAGCAATGCGACACTTTTGCGCTTACACATAAGTCAGAAATACTGACTTATCTGTAACTCCTTGCGACATGAAGCATCATACATTAAATATAACGCATCAGGTATGTCGCAAGGAGTGCGGACTGAGAAGTAGCGCATCGCTGCTTTCACGCAGCGATGTGTCATTTCTCATAAACGAGGCCCTAAGGATTTAACCAGCTTTTGTCCCAGGTAAGACTCTGGTTCAGGGCCTTGTATGCGTCAGTCTATTGTGACAAGTATTGTCACAGTGCCTGGGGGAAGAACAATGCATTCTGAGTAAGCACTTTCATAAACCACAATATTAAATAGCTGGAAGTCTTCAAAACTGTTTTTTGTAAAGAACATTAGTTTGAAGGCCTACTTAAAAACATTATAAAATTTGAATAATATGTGTAGAAAAGTGGATTATTATTGGGGTCGGGTGTGATTCTACAATAAGGAATACACCCACACACTTGTCAGGGTAAAGCACAGTTGCAATTACTTAACTTATGAAAATGTGTTAACTCATTATCAGTACAAAATCAGTTAAAAAGTCAACACTGCATATTAAAAATCGGAGTCAATTTCTAAAAATACAGAAAAATGTAATGAACAAAGTTACACCAAAACAACCAAAATATAATTCAGGGAGCCAGAGATGATATTTTTCTGAAGATTTTTTTTTTAGCTTGTTTTTATTGGCAGTGCAAAAAAGGCCTACAATATACACAGCATATAAGGGCATGATTGATAACAAGTGATACAGTTATAGTTGTGCATTGTTCATCACTTGACAAAGGCAACATTCACAGTTCTCAATGAATATACATATGGCATGTGTAGGGGACTAACACACTAGGTAACACAGGTGTGGGTGTGTAGCGAACAATCATATGTAAAAGGAAGGCAAGTCAGCTGTCTGTGATCTCGTGTATCAGGGACGCCACCCACAGCCAGTTCACAAATGGACCCCAAATGTCTTTTGGCCTGGACGCAACGGGCATTAATTCCCAGAAAGCAGTGACTTGTTCTTGACAGAAGGTTGCATCCAGAATCCAATCCTTTAGCAGGGGAGGGCACGATCTACCCCATGTCATGGCAATCCTACGTTTTGCTAATAGTAACAACATGGCTAACAGTCTGCGAATCCCAACGGGGGCTTCCTTTACATTACCCAATAAATCCATGAGTGCCGTGGGCTCTATGCGCATCATGAGTATGTCGCTTAGGTTTTGAAATATCTCTTTCCAATACGCCTCTATCTTGGGACAATGCCAGGCTAGATGCAAGAAATTTGCCTGATCTGTATGACATTTCCAGCACTCCCCATCGGGCCTGAGACCATTACAGAACATTTGCATAGGTGTTCTGTAGTATTGATTGAGGAATTTGAAGTTGATTAACCTTAGTTTATAGTTTAATGAAAGCTGTTCAAGCTGCGCAAAGCAGAATTTCCATTCCTCTTCTGTTATGTGTGGGAAATGTTTTGAAGATAAGAGGCAAATGCGCTAAGAATACGTAAAGAGCAAAGCAGAAGTCACTGTTCATAGCTGACCCGGGACCTAAGATCGATTTCCGGTGGACCACAATGGAATGTGGTTTGTGTACAACAAGCTGGTTGTCGGGCACATGGCGGCCGCCACGTAGTCTTGGTCGCAAGCTCCCCTACACCGGTGGCGCGATGTAACTTACTACGGGCTAGGAGTGCCTGCGAATTGTAGAATTCTGTAAATCTTTGTGGAGCGTAATAATCGGGAGCCTGAAGGAGTGTCCTTTCATGGCTTTTTCTTATTTTTCGATGACCGATGCTCAGTAACTCTGTGGGAGATTTTGCCTGAGCTACTGCCGGAGAGGTACTGGGAGGAGTCTGGGCAGAGGCTGAGGCGCGGCTCAGCTGGAGCCACCGCGTCGCTGCAAGGATCGGTTTCCCGTGGAAAGGCGGCGGTGAACTCCAGTTCGTCAGGCACACAAACACTGGAGGACGTATCACGGAAACCCCGCAGACACAGGGCAATGCCGGCAGAGAACCTCGGATGACCCCGGTAAGGAGGAGGGCGCAGGTTTTGTTGGAAGAGTGTGGGGGACTCTGCTGAAAGCTCTGTCCAAGGGCAGAAAGAAGCATGCCCAGTAACTAAGGAAACAAGCATTTGCAATGCAATAGGTCTCGCATTAGGAAAGTTTGAGCCATTGGTATTGTGAATTACATTTTTTTTATTTACTTTTTTTTGTTACTTTTTTTTTTATTTACACCGCAAATATTCACTTTACTGCATGATCGTTCTAGGAGATTGCGTACTTTTGAAATATATTTTGACTTATTGACTGACTTTTAAAATGTGGATGTTTCACGCTTTTTTTAAAAAGAGAATTCGGCTGTTCACTTCTATTACTATTTTTCTTAAATAGAACTGAATATTACTTTAAAAAAATGTATCTTCGTCATGTTTGGTCACAACAAGGACCGTTCTAGAAAAATTCTATATTACGAATATATAAATATTTGTTTATGTGCATTAGTTGAGTGCTCATATAGGATTGCTATTGGTAATCACCTGTGTTTTCGTAAACAAAGGAACCCCAGAGTTCTCTCAGAGACCATGGAACAAGTATTTGTCAAGGAACAAGTGCTCCCTTCATCTAAATTAAGAACTAAATATCCGACATAGAAGAACAATACATTCTATGTCAACAAAATTACAAAAAATGAAAAAATGCAAGTATTTATTCAATTACATAACAGAAAAGGAACAAACAAAAATAAAGGGGTGAGTGGGAAACAACAAGAAACAACTGAAAAATAAATGTACAGCTGAGACCTTTTTTAGTGACTGTAAATACAATGAACAATCTAGTCACAATTGATTAGAGTACCAATACTGTCACATTTATAAAACCTAAATATTGCTAACATCATCAGGACTTAGTTTTATGCATGAGGCTAAAAATGCCTGTAGGGAAAAAGGAAGAAACAAGTCTAGTTTTAAGTATTTTATCTTTTTGCAGTTGAAAGTTAGTTATATGCTTACTTTTCCAGAGGTCTCCATGAGTTCTTGTTTGCTCCGGAAAAAACAGTCGCTGCAGCTGGAAACTTTGCCTGTTGAACTGCACTGTAGTTATCTCTTTGTATCTGCAGAGTAAATTATTCACCCTGCGTGCCTTCGGGTAAAGTCTGCGTTATATAAAAATGCATAACTAACTAAAAATATAAATAACGCAAATCACCGCCGTCACTTTGCCGGCCTGCGACCAGGAAGTCAGGCAGGCCGGCGCGACAACCGGAAACAGGAAGTAGGAGGGCGGGAGCCTACCCCGCCTCCCACGGAAGAGCCGGAAGAGCCGCGATTGGTTGCAGCACCGGAGCAGGCAGGAGCCTACCCTGCGCCCCGGTGCCGAAGAATGGAGGAAGAGTCCTGCTGCCCGTGAGTGGGGCTTCGCTTTGTGGCTGGCCTGCGAGGGCGGGAGGGGGGCATGTGTGGGCGTGCGCGCGGCGGCGGCCTGTGTATGTGTGTGAGCGTGCGTGTGTCTTGGAGTCTGTGTGTATGCGTGTGTGACTGTGGGGGAGGAGGAGGAGGGGGTTGCCTGTCTGGGTGCCTGCGTGTCTGTGTAAGTGTAAGTGCGAGTGCGCGCGCGTGTGTGTGTGTGTGTGTCTGTGTCTGTCTGTGTGCATGCATGCATGCGCGGTAGGCTGGGAGGGCGGCGCAGGACGGAACGTGCGCGTTCGCGCACACCAATCCAGCCTGGACAAACTCGTGCACCTTCTCGTCCGTCCTTCCCTCGAGACAGCTAACTATACGTCTCCAACCCTGGAAGCATCCTTTGGATGCTAATTCCAGGGCGAGACCTAAAAAGCACTGGTTCAACCTAGGTTTTGGACAGAGGCGATTTACCTTGTTTTAGAATGGTCCAGAATTTCTGAAATTTAAACGAAGGAAGGGTCAGTCCTATTGCCCGGCACAGGGAATTTCCCAATTCCCTACAAACCTGACACTTTGGAAATTTCCAGCAGATAATGGAAACTAGCCTCCAAACCCCGGTCGTTCTTGGTCTGAATTTTCAGGAAACAGGATGTGAACAAAGAATAGAAAAGACTATGCTGCACATCATACCACACTTCTTCCGCATACAAGCACTGTAAATAATTAATGTTTCCATTACCCAGCGTAATAGTATTTACCGATCTCGAAGGAAGTTTAAGGCTTGCATTAATTCGAACACGTGAACGGCAAACTCATACATTTAAGAGGCGAGTGCTCGACTCGCTGAGCCATCTTCCGGACGAGAGTGCAGGCAACTCGAAGGTGCGCAGCGGGCATCACGACGGGCTCGGCACGGTCAAGCCCAGCCAATGAAACAATAGACTGGTGGGGGCGCTCCCCTCCCCTTTAAGCCTCAGTGTGCACGCGGGAGGTGTGCGCCTAGAGGGAAGGCACAGGGGACGAGGCGGTACATGCGAAGGCACCCTGGCACCAGGACGCGGTCGTGAGGTGCGCACGCGAGGACCAGACATCAAGAAGCGGAAAGGAGACGCAGCAGAGATGTGCACCAGGGGGGCAGGGTCCATCCCAATTTCACATAGGTTGCTTTCTAAACAACCAATGATATTGACAATACAGTGAATGCACTCTGATGTAGTTCATTCTTCCTGATCGTTTGAATAACGTTAATAAACATTACGATCCTTTCTGCAGACTTCACAGCTCGACCATTCAGAAATGTTAAATCACTGCAGCAAATTTCGGATTTTTCTCGAATGACTTGCTCTTTTCCAGGGTTTAGCGCGCAGGCTAATTTCCCGCCTACAGTGGAGGAGGCCGACATTTCAAACTGCACCGATAAGGGTTTTTAATAACACAAGTTCCATCCGCGCTTCTCGGTCAATGAGACGCGAAGCAGGCGGTGCCAAAGTGAGCAGCGTCTCCCTTCTTGACATACAGCAGGTGCTGGTCACGGCGGTTCCAGGCGCCCCTCCTGGCGCTGCACAGCTGCACTGCGCGCCGTGTGATCGCAGCACACCACTGCACAGGACTGCTTCCAGTTACAAGAACCAGCGGAGTTCTCTGGATGCCGATGTTGGCGCCACTGGGTATTCCCATAGGGTCTGCGCCGTTCCCACGGTAAGGCCTGGGCCCAGATCCAAAGTCAGTCCGAGCAGGAGAGTATGGGCACTGTCCGGGCCAGCCTGCAACAGTCATTAGGCACCTGACCATATGGTTTAGTGCAGTGCAAGCCTGCAAGGGTTCTTAACCATTTGACTTCTGTGGTCCCCACGGAGTCATTATTGGACGCCGAGGGAAGCCCGGCCTAAGCAGTTTCTATTTGAACCTCAAAAAATAAATACAAACAGGTATACACAATTTTGTTTAATTCACAATCAAATATAGAAAAAGTTCACATTTTCAATGTAGCTTCTTTTAATGCACCAACCCGATATGAGTACACCGTCACTCCAGGGACTGGAAATCTACCTCCAGGGCATGATGACCCGTACATACTACGTCTGCACATAGCCCAGCCTCCTGCAAATAGAGATGGTCTACACTGCCAAAGTCGGGCTGGATCTAAGAGACTGCAAATAACTTTTAGATTACCACACAGTGTATGGACTAACGAATAGACGATATGATATGGCTTTAGATCTCAAAAATATCAAGTCAGAATTAGTAGTCTACAAGTTAGATAACATTATTTTATTATCCCGGGTGATATTCTTCAAAACATGGTGGGCAACCAGCAACATCCGTGCACAACACTTTGCTCACCTACTGTAAATACATAAATAAATAAATAGCGCCTTCGGGTAAAGTCCGCGCTATATATAAATGCATAACTAACTAAAAATGTAAATAAAGCAAATCACCGCCGTCACTTTGCCGGCCTGCGTGCAGGAAGTCAGGCAGGCCGGCGCAACAACAGGAAACAGGAAGTAGGAGGGCGGGAGCCTACCCCGCCTCCCACGGAAGAGCCGGAAGAGCCGCGATTGGTTGCAGCACCGGAGCAGGCAGGAGCCTACCCTGCGCCCCGGTGCCGAAGAATGGAGGAAGAGTCCTGCTGCCGGTGAGTGGGGCTTCGCTTTGTGGCTGGCCTGCGAGGGCGGGAGGGGGGCATGTGTGGGCGCGCGCGCGGTGGCGGCCTGTGTATGTGTGTGAGCGTGCGTGTGTGCGTGTGTCTTGGAGTCTGTGTGTATGCGTGTCTGACTGTGGGGGAGGAGGAGGAGGGGGTTGCCTGTCTGGGTGCCTGCGTGTCTGTGTAAGTGTAAGTGCGAGTGCGCGCGCGTGTGTGTGTGTGTGTCTGTGTCTGTGTCTGTCTGTGTGCATGCATGCATGCGCGGTAGGCTGGGAGGGCGGCGCAGGACGGAACGTGCGCGTTCGCGCACACCAATCCAGCCTGGACAAACTCGTGCACCTTCTCGTCCGTCCTTCCCTCGAGACAGCTAACTATACGTCTCCAACCCTGGAAGCATCCTTTGGATGCTAATTCCAGGGCGAGACCTAAAAAGGGGGAGACAGGGGCCCACAATAAAAACAGTGAGCGAGATCAACAGGTACACTATAAGGAGAAGAGGATTTGGGGTAAAGAGAAACCTGGTGTCTCCTCTTGTAAAATCTCTCTCATCAAAGGCCAGATAGCCTCCCCACCAAAACAGTTAGAACCCTGTGCAAACTGCCTGACGGTCTTGAAACTAAATACAACGGCAACAGAATCCACTAGTGTCAGGACAAACCTAAAGAGACATACAAAGAGGATACCGGAAAAAATTAGTCACCCCGTCGCTCTGCTCGTATTTTAAAGTGAAAGCCCAGGGCCCATCAGCCACGGCAGACACGTGTGCAGCAATCTCCGAATTTCAGCAGGAGAAAATACAATTACTCAAGGGGGGGTGGCATCCGGCACTAAGGAAGTGATGCCAAAACAGATTGTGCTAAAAAATAGATAGGATCCTTTGCTTAGCTTCGATGAAAATGTTATCTTGTCCCCAGAATAGTCCTACAGATAACCAAAACCCTTGCAGTGTCTCTGAGCAACAGATGGCGCCATCCGCTCCCCTACAGGACAATACCGAGACAAACTCAACCGGAATTGAAAATACAATGGCGATAATGTTAACAGAGTTGATTGAGAGAGAGGTGAGCGACATCCGAACTTAATCAACAGAGAATCCAAGGGTACTGTGAGACCTTGGAAGAAAAAAATTAATAGCTTGGTAGATAAAGTAGGGGCGATGGAAGCGGCATAAAATGAGATTTCTAAAAAAGTGGACACTAATCAGGAAGAGATACAGAAACTTAAGAAAAATGAAAGGGAACTCAGAAATGAATTAGAGTCTCTTGAAAATAATGCGAGAAGAAATAATATCAGAATTTTAAATGTACCCGAGGGTCTCAAAAGAGGAGACATTAAGGCTTTCGTAACCACCCTCCTAAAAGAGTACAACTCGAATATGGATCTAGATGTATTAGAACAAGATGTGCAAAGAGTCCATCGAGATCCTTTTGTGGCCCTTCCAGGAAGGAAAACAGTAAGAAGGATATTAGTGAATTTCAAAACGTATTCACTGAAAGAAAGCAGCCTTGCTGCGGCACTAAAAATTGGAACATATAAGAAAGATGATTGGTCTTTTCGCATTCGTTCAGATGTTTCACAAGAAACCTTAGACAGGCAATGGGAGCTTGGGAAATATATACAAGACCTAAGAAACCTAGGCGCCATGGCAAACATACATTTTCCAGCCTTGCTGAAGGTTATGAGGAATAATAAAATGCACACCTTCAGGGACCCAAACGATGTGAAAATGTTCATAGATCAGGTTAAGGCACAGTCAATATAACAGGTAGCTAGTCAAACCACCAGGAGGTACGAGAGCTCACAAGAGGTGACAATATACCTCCTGTTAGCAGGGAGGGTCCCCAGGGGGGGCACTGGTAAGAGTTTAGAGAATCACACAAGGTCCAAAGGGTGGGGGAGCAAGCGGGGGAAAAAAATGTCCCACCATGTCCGGTCCAGTTGTTTGTTTTCTTTGTTTTATGCTCTTTCCGGATACCACCAGTTCAGAAGAGGTTATGTTCTCAAGCCAATTCAAGGCATCGTATTTAATTTTTTTATACATTTCCTGGCAGGTCTAGATAATATTACATTTCTAAAAGTGTTATAATGGAATGTTAATGGCTTGAGAGTGATTCCAAGGAGAAGGAAGATAGTAGAATATTTGAAGATGAGAGAGGTAGTCGTGATTTTTATCCAAGAGTCCCATTTACTAAAAGAAGAATGGCTGGAAATTGTAAAACCTCAAACATGGATAGACCATTGTATATGCACATCACAAACAGTTACAGTTAAGGGGGTGGCTATATTATTTAACAAATCAGCCCAGTGTATTATTGCTAAAACTAAGGTTGACCCTCTAGGTAGATGGGTGACTGTGAAGGCAAGGATTCAGGGTACATGGCTAGTTTTTGTATCGTACTATGGCTCTAATGTGGACGCATCCTTGCCTCTACGTACTTTATTATTGCATCTACTTGAATTTAATGAGCCAATTATCATGGGGGGTGGCATTTTAATGTAATTCTTGACCCAGTCCAAGATACTACTTCTATAGAAATCTGGAAGCTTAAAGGCTCAAGAAGGGGGGGAGAATCTGGGAAATTCACCTTTCATAACAAAAAACACGGTCATCGATCCAGGATTGACTATTTTCTGGTATCCCGCTCCATCAATGATCTTGTGAAGATGGTTTCCCATATACCGGAGCATTTATCAGACCACTCAGATGTCTTTTTGCAACTTCAGTTCCGAGGCAAGTCTCTAGAGCGACGATGGACACTAAATCATTCCCTTCTTCTTGACACCCTGATAATTGATAACTTGAAAAAAATTAACAAAAGAGTTCTTCTTCTTTAACCTTGACACAGCCCCCCTAAACAAAGTGTGGGATACGTATAAAGCATATCTCAGTAGTATCTTAATCAGCCAAAACGCTATGCAAAATAAGAAAAAAAAGCAGGAATTTAGCTCCTTAGAAAAACACATTAAAACAATTCAAGCTAATTTAGGCCAACTCTAGATTCTAATGCCAAACTTTCATTAGAAGCGGACCTGGCCAAGGCAAAGACCAACTTAGCAGACTACTTGAATCTCAGAGTAAAACAAAGATGGGAAGCAAGTAAGCTTGCTAACTATGAATATGGGGAGGGTAGCGGCAAGCTCTTAGCCTGGAAGGCCAGGGCTGACCGGATTAGAAATAACATCAAGGATCTAAAAGTCAATCTACGGGGGATATTATCACAGAGGACGAGGCAATTGAACAGGAATTTATTCATTTTTTTAGAACTATATACAGAAGATATAGACATAAATAAAGTTCAGATAACAGCTTTTTTTCGGGATATAGATCTCCCGCAGTTAAGCGATGAAAATAGAGAGGAATTATCGGCCCCTTTCACCATGGCAGAAGTTTACAGCACAATTAAGAATCTGAAAAAGGGTAAGGCTGCTGGTCGAGATGCTATCCCAAATGAAATATATGCCCTGCTGAGGGAAGAATTAGCCCCGATTCTGCTCAAGCTTTTCAATTCAGCCTATATCTTAAAGCAGGAGCTCCCTTCATCTTGGGATTTAGCCACTATAATAATCCTCCTTAAACCTAATTAGAATCCTAGAGTATGCAAATCATATAGGCCGATATCATTACTTAACAGCGATTACAAAATATATTCACAGATAATGACCAAAATGTTGGAGCGGATGGCGGGCACCATAATTCATAATGATCAGAAGGGTTTCATGAAGGGGACGCACTTACAGGATCTGACCCATGAGTTAATAGGCACAAAAGATCTAGCCATAGAATATGACAGACCCTTAACTGTAATAACTTGCAATGCTGCGAAAGCCTTCAACAGGGTCAGGTGGCTCTTACTCTATGAAGTGCTCCAGCGTTTTAACATGTGGGAAGTTTTTGAGTCAGCAATTAAGGCCCTGTATAAAAACCCTGTAGCTCGGATTTTAGTAAATGGGATGCTATCTGAGCAAGTTAAAATCAGAAAGGGCTCCAGACAGGGGTGTCCAATCTCCCCCCTCCTATTCAACCTATATATTGAGCCACTGGCCATCAAGCTAAGAGCATGGCCATCAAGCTAAGAGCATGTATAACCATCATCCCATTCTCCTGCAACGAGTGGGAAAAGTAAATCGGGCTTTACGCCGACGATTTAATGATATACACAGGCCATCTACAGCCAGTAATTTCTGCTATCTGGGAAAATCTAGAGAGTTTCGGTAAAATATCAGGCTATGCCGTTAATCCATCTAAAACCGAGATTATGCAGTGGAACACAAGTTTCCAGAGTGACCTTATTAAAAAGAGGATTAGATACTTGGGAATTGAAGTAGTCCAAAATTTAGACTTACTAGCGAAAGTGAATTTTGATCTGGTCACCTCAAAAATCAAGAAACAACTACAGCAGTGAGACTCTTTGCCTTTATCCTTTTTAAGCAAGTCAAACCTGTTAAAAATGTCTATCCTACCCAAATACACATTCATATGTAATTCAATTCCACTGGAATTCAAGAAGGAATGGAATAAAAAAGTACAAGGTATTTTCTCCAGTTTCATCTGGGGGGAAGAAAAGGCCTAGAATTGCAGGGAAAAAAGGGAAACGGGTGTATAGCAAGTCCAAACCTTCTTCAATACCAGAGAGCCTTCCACCTGAAAGTTTTTAGGCAGCTGTTAAAAGATTCTCCCAATCTCTCGTCGCTGTTCCGAGTTCTGACATTTGGCTCACCAGACTTATCTAGCTTCTTCCTTTATAAGTTCGGAGATCCCAAATATAAAAAAAAGATTAAACACTCTTCAGTGGGCCTGCAAACTGTGGTATCAAATTAGGGTAACTCTACAGATTCCATACCATAGTTATTATGCCCCTATATGGAGATCTCCCGGAACTCCAGCCTGCCTGCAACACTCTTTAGCAACTCTGATAAGGAAAATGGGAATCTGCAGATGGGGCCAATTGTTGAAAGGAACGGAA
Organism: Lissotriton helveticus; assembly: GCF_964261635.1. Lineage (NCBI taxonomy): Eukaryota > Metazoa > Chordata > Amphibia > Caudata > Salamandridae > Lissotriton > Lissotriton helveticus. The sequence continues at coordinate 582,620,230 of NC_136063.1, forward strand.
CTAAAATCTTGGCAAACCTTACAGGAGATTACAGAAGGCTCTGTCTCCACATTTAAGTACTGTCAGTTATCAAGTTGGGCAAAGACCTTGAGACAGGGGGGAAAGCAAAACTAACTTTATGAAGCCAAAATAGCCCTGCGTCCCGTGATACAAAAAGAGGTATCGGTATGGTACTGGCTGCTGGTTCAATCTTCAGAAGACCCACTCTCATGGCATTCAGGGACCTGGAGGAGGGAGCTTCCAGAATACGATCTAGAAGCACTATGGCAAGTATCTATATCTCTTATTGTGGTACTGTGTGAAAGCCGCGCCCTTAAGAAAAAAGTCATCTTTTTACCATTCATAAGGCCTACTGGATGCCTCGAAGACTGGCAAAGATGAGCCTGCATACAGTGTGGAAGTGCCAAAAGTGCGGAGAAATCAATGACGATGAAACACATATGTTTTGGTGGTATCCCTCCATCCAATCCTTTTGGCAGAAAGTGGGAAAACTTTGTCAGAATTGGTGGGTCACGAAGTGGAGGTGAGTCTCGCTTTGGTAATTTATGTGGTAATACCGGAGGAGGACTCTACCGGTTATTTGTCTAAATCACTCAAGGCACTTATTTTCATTTTACTAGCACGTAGAGAGCTGTGCATTAAGTGTATTTCACCTACTGCCCCCCTCGAACATGAATAGGTAAACTCGATCCAAAGAATAGCTAAAATGGACAGGGCAATGCAGTCTACTAAGAGAACAAAATGTTGAGTATTTGGGATAATTGGGCTATGAGAGTATGTTCCTAGAAGCAGATATATCCTTCTACATATTTATCGCTCGGTTATTACCGAAAAGTCTATCCCTTTCTTCACTCATTCTTCACTTCTCCTTTTTTACTAGTCTTGTGTTTCATATTTAAACTCACAATTATCATTTGAATCACTGGCTAATATTATTCCAATGATTAAGTATCAGTAAAAACAGGCTGTTCTCGAGAGCTCAGGGGTTTTACCAAGACGGATTGGTATACCTGGGAAGAGAACCATTGTAAGTACCTGTGACCTTGGAGAAAAGAGTCAGTCGACCTCGCAGAGAGGGATCCCGTGATGGAATCCATCCCCTCCCTAGTGGAGAGTCCGGGCATCACCCCGCACAAATGGCAAGAGACTAAGTCAGAAACCTCTTTCATCTCCATTTATATACTTATCAGATATATGAGGACTAAACAAATAAAAAAAATTTTTTTAAAACAAGCTGGTGGTCAAAGATTTAACCTTCTGACTCAGTAGTCTCAATCCTACATCAGGCAAAGTTGCACACTATTTCCAACAAAGTCCTCTTGAAGTTGGATAGCTGTTGAACGAGGACCCGATAAACAGTTGGTTTTGGTGGGAAAAGCTCAGAGAGGAAGAAATGCACATTTTGTGGCCTCCAAAATCCTCACGTCAAGCAGCAACCATCTGTGTTTTCGCCCTGTAAAGATTTCATCCTTTTGGACTTAGTCTTTTCATGGAGCTCAAAATTGTCCAGCATGGCAATCTCTTCTGGTCGTTTTAAGGACTTCAGGGACATGACTTAGGGACCCAAATCCACTTCAACAGAGACCACAAGCAAAATCCAATACAGGTGTAGTTGATAGCAGTCAGCTGGGCACCTGTAAAAAGGCTTCTTGCAGTTTGTTGTGTCACTGTAGTCACACAGGAGGGCAGATGATTGAGTTTTGAAGTCAATTCCTTAGTCATGGTAGAGTGGGAGCAGGTCCAGCCCTTCAGGTCTCCACACAAGTCTCAAACAGCAAGTCCAGTCTTCTGTTAATCCACAGGTCTAGAGAGTGTTCTGATGAACTGTGGGTGAGGTGCCACTTTTGTATGATTTACTGGCTAATGGATTCCTTGACCCTCGCTAACTAATGAGAAAGAAGTGTCCATTGGCAATCCTTCCCACTTTTGCAGCACATCCAATTTGCCTTGCTGCAAACTATCCCACAGTGAACTATTATGAGACAAATCCAAGACGGCAGCAACTTTCTGCCCCTGGAGGCTGCTGAAGTGCCAGCAAGGTGTGTTTTTATGGAAATTAAGTAGTGTCTTCTTCTTCCTCAACTACATCAAACAAGCTCTGGGACCAGTACCCCCTCCCACTGGGCAGATGCAAGGGGCCTACAGAAAGTCCAGGAAACCAAAGACTTATCTTCCCCAGGTCTCCCTTGACACTTTACTATGAGTGGCCAGGCCTCACCTTGGCTCCTTTCAAATGTATTTTCTTTCATTTTATATAGCATGCCCATACAATAAATGAAGTTCCCGTACCCTCACCAGCTGTCCTTTCTGAGATGGATAGGAGTCACACAGCTCACACCTAGGTCGTCTGACAAAATGCTTAAGGAATTATTTCTGCTTTGGGTGCGGTTGTCACACCTCTTTAAGCTAAAGCCAAGAGAAGGGCCAGCTTCTGGCAGGCTAACACTAAGTAGCCTACTGGAGGTTCGGGCAGACAAAGTCTAACTTTTTAAAAGTCACCTTTCCTAAATATTTATTAAAAATCCAATATCACCATTAAATTGGATTTCTAATAAACGTTAAAAATAGTTTTTAAATTATTCCAGTAACTTGTTGCAAACCAAGGTCAGCAGATTTATACATTTATTCTGACCTTTAGTTTTCCCCATAGGACTACTACAACCCTTCGCAGTGAAAATAACCTTTGGGGGCTAATTATTGTAGGTACATGCCAACACTAAATTATTGTATATTTCACTTTTAAATTTAACACCTTAGGAGCTCGTAAACAAACCTCCCCAGTGCTGCGCTGTCCATTATCCAGTGCTGAACTGGACGTCCAGCGGTCGCACGCAGCACTGGGGAGGTAGTGCCCGTGACGACCGTTGGCCGACGGCAGCACCTAAAGGGTTAAGGCTCCCTCCCATGCCTGCCACATAGGTTACTTAGAGGTGATGTATTTACTATTTAAAAGTAGGGCTCTTTCCCATCAAAAAAGGTTATTTGGATAGGTGTGCTTGTGGATTTAAAAGTTGCAGGAGTCGGGCTACACAGGTAGGCCTGTAGCCATGTTTTGTTCGTTACGTTAGTGGATGACACTACATGTACTGTAGTCCACTAGTGACATAACTTTTCCATGAAAAAGGGGGATGGAAGCACACTCCCTGTCCTAATGTGTTTTAATCTAGTGTAGCAAAATAAACAATCTTGGGAGACTGGTGCTGCAGCGTAACACTTGCTGTCTGTCATGTGTTAAGTAATATGAAATGCAAAGACCGCCACTAGTGGCAGAACACGCTGTGCACTGTACAAATATAGTCCAAAAAGGACTCTCAATTACATCATCAAAAGTAATCCAATCAACATCCTAAAATCAAAAACAATTTTTTCAAACACATTATTGTTCAGCAATTCATACTATTATTTAATACATGTACTCAATGTATGATACAGTTTCATAGAATAAATACAACAACAATAAATGTATCACTGGTTCATTATAATCATGAAGACCAATAAATTCTGTTAAACATTGAAATTCAATCTTTCATCACAATGGTTGCTGAATGAGCTTTTTGAAACATATTATGTTGTGCCCGATGCATTTCGGGACAATGGTGTCCCTTCCTCAGGGGAAATCTGTAAATGCAAAAAACGACGATTCAGGATAAACAGTACAAATACTAACACTGTACAACAAATTACTAATGTTATAGGTGATGACCAATCCTGTGGCGGGTCAAAGTATTCTGTCATGTCATGTGTCACCAGTTGTATATGAACCGATATACTCCATAGTGTGATGAGTGAATGTAAAGGTGAATAAATGATAACTGTCATGCCAAACTCATTAAAAGAGATTAAAGTTGTGATTAAAATAACACAAAAGTGCCCAGTGATATCATCACCAATGAGTAAACTTTTAGGAAAGAAAAGAGGATGAAAAGATACACCACACAAGAGAGGGTACCTGGCTGAATGGATTTACTCGCCAACTGAAACAAACAAAGTCCTTGTAAATACCAAAGGTGCTATATAACATACTCATCCGTGAAGCAGGGCTGAATAAAATCTAAAACGGCAATATAGTGGCCTACCTGATAGTGTAAAAACACTGAAGTTGTTCAATGCTCGCTCAATGCAGCTCACTGCACAACACAATAAAGACCAATGAACTCGTTGACTTCTGATAAAAGTAAACATACCAAACACTTAATGTAAATGGTCCAAAACCAACCAATACATTATACCTATTCACTGGAGTATCTAACAATATTTTACTTACCGGCGTCGAAAACGCCGAGTGTATATCAGTACCGCCTTCAATCTGTGTTCACTCAACGTGCTTACTGGATCACGGTCCCTATCTACAAGAAGAAATTGAAAATCACATTTATACTACCTCCGACCTCCATGCGCACGTAAGCGTTATCACTTCGGTACTCAAAGGTACTCACCATAGTTAAAGTTGAGAGTATCAAAAGCTATGGCCTGCCTTTTCCTCCGATATTCTCTTAATGAAATCTTGCCCCTGATCCCGCTACTCGCGTTAAACCTTCAATGACGCTAACACAGATTGAAGGCGGTACTGATATACACTCGGCGTTTTCGACGCCGGTAAGTAAAATATTGTTAGATACTCCAGTGAATAGGTATAATGTATTGGTTGGTTTTGGACCATTTACATTAAGTGTTTGGTATGTTTACCTTTATCAGAAGTCAACGAGTTCCTTGGTCTTTATTGTGTTGTGCAGTGAGCTGCATTGAGCGAGCATTAAACAACTTCAGTGTTTTTACACTATCAGGTAGGCCACTATATTGGCGTTTTAGATTTTATTCAGCCCTGCTTCACGGATGAGTATGTTATATAGCACCTTTGGTATTTACAAGGACTTTGTTTGTTTCAGTTGGCGAGTAAATCCATTCAGCCAGGTACCCTCTCTTGTGTGGTGTATCTTTTCATCCTCTTTTCTTTCCTAAAAGTTTACTCATTGGTGATGATATCACTGGGCACTTTTGTGTTATTTTAATTACAACTTTAATCTCTTTTTATGAGTTTGGCATGACAGTTATCATTTATTCACCTTTACATTCACTCATCACACTATGGAGTATATCGGTTCGTATACAACTGGTGATACATAACATGACAGAATACTTTGACCCGCCACAGGATTGGTCATCACCTATAACATTAGTAATTTGTTGTACAGTGTTAGTATTTGTACTGTTTATCCTGAATCGTCGTTTTTTGCATTTACAGATTGCCCCTGAGGAAGGGACACCATTGTCCCGAAATGCATCGGGCACAACATAATATGTTTCAAAAAGCTCATTCAACAACCATTGTGATGAAAGATTGAATTTCAATGTTTAACAGAATTTATTGGTCTTCATGATTATAATGAACCAGTGATACATTTATTGTTGTTGTATTTATTCTATGAAACTATATCATACATTGAGTACATGTATTAAATAATGGTATGAATTGCTGAACAATAATGTGTTTGAAAAAATTGTTTTTGATTTTAGGATGTTGATTGGATTACTTTTGATGATATAATTGAGAGTCCTTTTTGGACTATATTTGTACAGTGCACAGCGTGTTCTGCCACTAGTGGCGGTCTTTGCATTTCATAACTTTTCCATGCCATTGGTGTATTTCCTGCACCATATACTATGACCTTACTGGGAAGTTAAGTATGTCAATCAGGAGTTAGCCAAATCTTCCATGTTTTAGGGGTCAGAGCACATACATTGGGGACTGGGCCACAGTGAACCAGTGTTTATTGTTAAAAAAAACATCAGAATCAGTCCATGAAAAAAGTGTGGCACCATGCAAAAAGCGGTACTTTCTCACAGTATGATTTCCTTTCACCAGGACTCTCAGTGAGGCAGAACACCAGCCCTCAAAATAAGCAAGCTGAAAAGATTTCTAATACAGTAACGTCTGTCAGTAAAGGTCCCAGAAGATCTGGTTTATATTTCTTAACTATGAAAATATGTGTGCACTGAGGGAAACATTAAAACATCATGTATTTAGAGATCCATCCTATTGGACAAGAAGTAATTGCATTAGTTATCAGGTTTATCCATATGAAAAGAGCACTAGAAGATGTGGATTATTCTTTATTTGTGTCTGTCTTTACACCTGAAATACACTGATTTGTTTGCATAATTACTCATTATTTTCCATGGTTTCTTTTTTTTTTAGGTAAGGGAAATTAAGGGATTTTCCCAGATTCACAGAATGTTGAGCAGAGGCTGAAATTCGTACCTAGCCCCATTTTCCAAATTTGGCAACTCCTGGCAACACGCCACATCTCATATCTTGAATCTTAACCAGCTTGCTGCTTCTCGTGCATAAAGCTCATGGGATTTTTGGAAACCCTCAAATGGAAACATATTAGGAGCCAGACTCAAAACTGTCAATCACATCCTTTGATACTGCATATTGCAGGCTTTGGATCGAGACACCAGTAGACTGAGCACAAATAAAAGTATTTATTTTTTACTTGTATTATTCTTATTCTGTTTAAAGTAGATTCAAAACAAAACAGCTAATTGTACATGTGACAGTAGTATTCCTGAAACCACTAAAGCAATCTTAAATGTGACAAATGTTAGAAATAAAGTTACTTGCCTGTAACTGTGGTTCTCCAGTATTGGCATCTTTCATAAATTCAAATGCTTGAATCATTCCCCGTAGTCGGACTGGGAGTCCCACAGTAAAACTATAAAAGCAGTACAATGCTAAACATAGCCTATAAAGGCTATAGAACTCTCACTTTAGAAACATATCCCTATCCTTTAAAACAGAGGTCTTCAAACTGTGGTGCGCGCCCCCCTGGGGGGGCGTGGATGGGTTCCCAAGGGGGCGTAAATGCCTCGGCAAGGACATGTAAATGAAGATGGCCTGGAAGTGCGGCGATGTTTATTTGCTGCATTTCCAGGCTGTCTTCATTTAAAACAAAGCCCTTGAAGTGAGATCAGTGTCGTGAGGCAGGCGAGACATTGAGTCTGGTAATTACTGGGATCTAAATATAGAATATTTATCATTCTAAATTAGTTAATACTTGTGTTGATAATGTGGACTTTACTTTTTTTCTATGAATAATATGATACCAAAAAAGGAGTATGATTTCATTTCATGAAAACATTGAAGATCTGTTTCGTTAAATGTTTCACCACAATATCAGATGCAAATATCTGGCCAGGGGTAAAGTACGGTCCTCGTTGCTTCTGCTACATAACCACCCATCACTTTTGATGTGACATTATTTGGAATTTGCCTGTATACTGAGTAAATGAAATACTTAATTCAGAGAGGTACATCACATTAAAGAGAAAGTTATATACCTAAATGAATATTAAGACATGTTTTTCCAGAGGAGTACTAAAAGAGAATCCGTGTAAACAAGAGCAGCATCCAAATTGATGAGTGAAATGATGCGGTTAGTGCGTGTGGGGGCGCAAATGGTACAGGAATGCACAGAACGAGTAGAAAACATGGTGAAAAGTGAATTGAGGTGATAAAAGAGATCCAGGAAGATTATTTAGCAAATGCAGTACACTGATAATTATGTGAAAACGCTGCTGCTGCAGAAACTGATAATTCCAGTGGCCCTGGCATTAAGTGACTCAATCAATTAATGGCTGATAAAGAGGCTGGTTTCTTTTTTAACTTTCTGCTCTCTTTTTTAACTTTCTGCTCTCCCACCACGCCCTTCACTTTCAGGCAGAGGCACATCTAAGTCAGTATTAACCATTCAGGGGCAGTTTGTTGGGAAAGCTGAGTCCATGGGGTGGCAGGTAGAAGGACAGCAGGGTTGCATTCAGATGCAGAGCCCTAATCCTCTCGATCCCTGGGGCCGAGGTGATGATCCTTCATGGTGGGGAAGAGGTCAAAGATGCAGAGGAGATAGCCTGCTACTCAGGACTGCAGTTATCATTAGTGCAGCAGGTATAGTTGCTTAGAGGTTAAAGAGTGTGACAGGCTCACAACACCCCAATTATGGGGAGCAGTTTGTTTGGGATAATATCTGTTTTTGTTTGATGCATTTGCTGTTTTATAAGTCTCCTATTTAGCGCAGTTCATAAGCTATAGAAAAAGTATTCCTGAAATCATCTCATAAGCCCCGCTCCCTACACGCAGCCATTTCCCTCCTACTCCCCCAACCCTTGCCATAAAGTTTTAGAGGGGGGGTGGGCCCGAGCTCAAAACATTTTGCTTAGGGGGGCTCAGAGTAAAAAAGTTTGAAGACCTTTGCTTTAAAAGAAACCAAACTCCAACAAATCAGGTCACGGCACCCTCTAGAACACTCCCCAGAGAGGCTTCCCTAGGTCAGATTTGTTTAGCACAAGTGTGAATCGGAAACGGTATCAAGAGAAAGATGAGCCACCGAAGGAAGGTGGGTCTTGTGAACCTATTAAAGATGCCAACACTGGAAAACCACAGTTAGAGGTAAGCAACTTATTTTCTTCTCCAGTATTGGATCTACAGCAGTAAGGTATACATAAATACACATCTCTCTCTGTATATATATATATATATATATATATATATATATATAACGTGTACCATCAGGGGCAGCATTAACTGCATGACCGAATATGTGGTATATGTACTGACATGCACCTGTGGTTTGCAGTATGTGGGCAGTACCAAGCTACAGGTGCATGTTAGGGTACTGCAGCATTTGCGGGCAATTGGTAATAACGATACCACATAACCGGTCGCAAGACATTTCAAGTTGGAACACAACAAAGATTTAAATGCCATTCCCAAACTTCACAGAGGAGGAAATAGGGAAAGATTGTTGCCGAAAACTGGAATCCAAAATGATCCTTGAGCTACACAGCAAATCACCCAATGGGCTCAACAATACGGAGGACCTTCATTATTTCTTCTAAGTAGTAAATTCAGACAATGAGAGATGGTAAATGATAGTATAGTAAGGTCAGCGTGGGGCTATATTTATCCCCCCCATTAGCTCCACTTATGATGACCCGGCAGAAATTCCATGATAACAAAATAGAACATCGCCGCTGCAAGAGGTAGCCAATTGGCTAATACAATATTTATCTTTTTAGTATTCTCACGTATGTAGTTTAAGATGATGGTTTTTTAACTTGGCATTAGCACTTTATAACTTTATTAATTTTGGGTAGCACTTTACTGGCACGATGCACTTTCATTTTTGCAATATTGTACATAGGACTTACAAGGATTCTGAGCAGCATTCGATTTAGCTACATCAGAGGAAATCCATTCCCGCATTAATGTTGATAGTTTGTCGAAAGACCGTTCCTCAACTTTATAGCTATAAGACTAAGTTCTTACAAGGTTTTTTATAGCGACATTTGCACAACACTTTAGGGGCTCAAAAGCAGGCTTTGGAATAGGATGTTTTAATGCAACTCTGGAATGCACTGTAGTGGACATATTTTGGTATATTTAAATATTTAACTATTTTTTTATTAATATATGATCTGTCTACATTATTTATTACACTGAAAGTCGCTATACCTTACCTTGCAAAAAAACTATGTAGTTTTACTTTGTATCTATTGATATATCTGATGCTGCTACCAGAAACTCGCTGTGTACTAAAAAGAAAACAGACTCAGGGTAGTTTTTCAACATGTTGCTAGTGTTTTGTTTATATCTATAATACACGTGAGTTGGGCGAAAAAGCATATATATAAAATATTGTGGACTGTGACTCTGTATGTGATCAAGGACAAGTGGTGTCCAAAACGCGTCAGAACTGAGGTGTTGTGAGAAATAAACATCTTTGCCATTTACCCATTGGAGTTCGTGACTCTCTGTTCGCCGAAAGGAGGTTTGGAGAGCTGGTGGTATTTCGATATATATATATATATATATATATAAACATACATAATGGATATATATCAACATATGCAAATGTCAAATTGCACAAGTTAACAGCGGATGGTGAGTTAGAAATAAATGCTAAATATGAAATAAACGAGGAGTGAAGAATTATTTCATAAGAGAAAGGCTGGAGGTTCCAGCAACCGTCTTGTGCCTTGGGTGACAGTCGTATATCTCATAGGACTGCAACTTACCTAACATTTGCGAGTTAGAAATTACGACAGCTCACCTTTAATTGTATAGATGTCGTAACACTACCTGTCCCCCTACCGCATCACAAGCAGTAGTGCTGCGTAAATGTATGTCTACTCTTCCATGCTGCCGCTCTGCTAATGTCCTGGATAAACACACCAGCGAACAGAGCTGTGGAACTTAATACACTTTTCGTATAATGTGCTCTCACTTTAGTCTGTAAAGGTCTGCCAGGTTTTTGATGACAGAAATGTATAACAGCCGCTATCCACTGTGCTATATCTTGTATCAAAAGCGGAAATCTTTCCAAGGAGCATTGTATGCCACCAGTAGCTGACCCGATTTATAAAGTTTTATCGTCCTGTGAAGATAAAACTTCAAACATATTTTGACATCTAAAAAATGCAGGGGCATACTATCAAGAATGGCAATAAAATTATCGTCGCTTTAGCGGCAGGAAACTGCTGCCTAAAACGGAGCTAATGGGCTTGATAATATGTCCTTGTGAATTCCCATAGCAGCCCAGGTTCTGGTGTTAACCTGGGCTGTTATGGGAATTCACAAGGGCATATTATCAAGCCCATTATCGCCGTTTTAGCAGCAATTTCCTGCCGCTAAAGCGGCGATAATTTTATTGCAGTTCTTGTTAATATGCCCCGCAATTTTCTTTCTGCTATATCTTTTTGACCGTACCTCAGAAATTAATTTTGAGTTTGGTCGGGCATGGACGGATGAATCGATCCGAGGCACCGAACTGCGAAGGGAAAATGTAGCGGGGTTTAGCCAGTAACCCCGCTACATTTTCCCTTCGCAGTTCGGTCTAAATCTTAATCGGTAATAAATCCAAGGAAAAAGGGTCTACGACTTAGTGGGAAAATCAGGGAAATGTACCTTCAACGCCGAAGTAGTTACCGCGTCCTCAAATCCAAACAGCATCGGGAGCACTCAACTCTTTGCGCATGCGCGGGCTCTACCGATGTTGGGTAATGTAGGCCCGGGTGCGTCTGGCGGTGAATGACGCCCTCGGGAGGCAGGTTAGCAAGGATTACCGAATGGAAGCCCAACCAAGGGAAGCTGGGACTAGTAGTTTCGTGGCAAAGGAGATCTAATCAAAAAAAGTTAACAAGAAGATTGGGGGGGGGAAAGGTTTCACTCAAAATGAATACAACTCAGTGTACAACAACAGCAGCATCATGCGGTCCTGCTGCGCAAGGCTGGAAATGACGGGGACATTTTACAGTATGTGGATATCTACAGTTTGTAAATCTCTGCAAGTTCATTGAGGCCTGACACAGCCGTGTCGAACTTTACGATCAAAAGTGCCTCCCTTTTAGTTAATTTTAGGTCCAAGTCACCTCCACGTAGGTCGCTTTCAACTTTGGAGATGACGGTCCATTTGAGGTCACTGATTTGATTTTTCAGTCTAGTCTAGTGATTGACTAATGGCGCAGTTTCAACTTTGTTCTTGATTCGGGATTTATGCTGTGAAATTCGTTGGCGGATTTCCTGATTGGTTTTACCAATATACAGGAGTCCACATGGGCATAAAACTCCATAGATGACGTATTTGGACTTGCAGTTACTGAATGAATCATGTTTCCATGAAATACCATTATGTTGAAAAAGTGAACCTTCCATGGTCAGATCGCAGCAAAGGCACGTGCCGCATTTGTGATGACCTACGACGGGAGTTAGACCCATCAATTGTCTCAGGGTTGGCTGGGTTTCTCTAGGGGACGCTGCTCTCACCACATGATTTGCAATACTGCTTTCTTTTTTGAAAGCGAACAGTGGGGGTGCCTGAAGGCTCTCATCCAAGTTTTTTATCAAGTGCCAATTTTGTCCGATGATTTTTTTGAGTTTATTTGCATGGGGGCAGAAAGTTGTCACACAGACTTGACGTTTTAGTTGTGGCCTACTTCTACGTTCAAGGAGATTCTCCCTTGGGGTCCATCTAGCTCTTTTCATGGAATTGCGGACTAATTTCGTGGTCTGGTTCTTCTGCGACTGACTGTGTTTTGAAGGTGGTCAAGGAGGTAGAGCAGCGGCAGGATGTGCACAATGGGCTCTATGATGGTAGAAGAAAAGTAGAGGTGAGTTTTGTCCTTGTATTCCTCCCATTCCGCCATCTCAGATGTGGTAATTGGACTGACACGACCACGCCGGCTGTAAAGCAACTCATAATTGTGCACCGCCACCACTGATATGGCATTCCATGGTGAAAGAGGTGTGGCGCAGCGGCCAGGGTGCCTGACTCCGGATCACAGGGTTCACTGTTCGATCCCCAGCTCAGGCAGAGGTTAGCCCAGCACCATGTTACTCTGGGCAATGGTCTTTTCCCTCTAACCTACCTTAGCACCCAGAAAACACTAAATGTAAATGCTAGCATTTGTAAAGCGCACAGCTACCTCCGGAGAGGTGTCCAGGTGCTGGGGGGCGTCAGGAAGATTAAGCAAGCAATTGCCCAGAGTAACATGGTGCTGGGCTAACCTCTGCCTGAGCTGGGGATTGAACCGTGAACCCTGTGATCCGAAGTCAGGCACCCTGGCCGCTGCGCCACACCTCTTTCACCTCTTCCACTAAGGGGCTTATTACGAGTTTGGCGGGCCCACGGAATGCCATATCAGTGGTGGCGGTGTGAGCGCAGTGGTGTCTTTCCGAAAACCGCTGCCGAACCGCTGACACCAGCAGCCAACTCCGAGTGCGGCAGCTGTGGAGCGGGCCTATGAGGCTGATGGTGGCTCAGACCACCAGTGAAACACCTGCACAATTATGAGTTGCTTTACAGCCGGCGTGGTCGTGTCAGTCCAATTACCACATCTGAGATGGTGGAATGGGAGGGATACAAGGACAAAACTCACCTCTACTTTTCTTCTACCGTCATAGAGCCCATTGTGCACATCCTGCCGCTGCTCTACCTCCTTGACCACCTTCAAAACACAGTCAGTCGCAGAAGAAATTGGCAGTAAGTCATACAACTACCTGTTGCCATAGACTCCTCAGCAAAATGATGCACCACCATGGACCAGGCAAGGGAGGTGAGGTCCCAAAGTAATTTACACATATACAGGGACCCTGTCTGGGATTTTTACTTGTCAATCATCAGAAATACATCTGTAGAATGGCCTCCTAGGCCAAAACACTGGTACTGCACAGGCACACTGTATACAAATGGACATGTGTTTGCAAATTATATACAGTGATAGGGATGTGTGCATTATTTTGTGTTCTCAACACCACCTCCTCAACAATATCACCCCTATTACCTCCTGTTTCCCTCCAGTCCTCGTCCCATTCCTTACAAAGTGGAGATGGCCATCTCCATGACAGAAAAGTAAGCAGTACCAACCAAGCATTCAGCCTGTTCTTTTTTTCTGTCTTCCGACAAAATGGGACAAGGATTTTGCTGGGTGCACTTACCTGTTGCACTTTGGCTGTCTCTGTCAGGCTGCTGGGCTGTCCTCAACGTCCTGTTCTGCGGTCTCCTGGCCTGCCAGGCTTGCCGGTAGCCATGTTGGTTGGCGGCCGGCCCTTTGTGGCTGCGGCGCCGGTCCTCCCGGTCTGTTCCAGGTTGGGGGGCGCATCTTGCTGTGGCTGGGCCGGTCAGGGAGACTCGCTGCTGCGTTGGAATGCCTCGGGCCAGTCTTGGAGGTGCCTTTGGAGTTCCTGGATGCTGGTTGGAGTCCTGCATTTCAGCCTTTTTCTCCCTGGAACAGTGAGGCCACCTGGGAGTGCCAGTTGCTCCTGGTTTTTCCTCTTAGCCCGGTGCTAGTATGGTGGTGGGCGTCTGGGCTGGATGATGGGGGCAGTCAGTGTATGGTGGTGTCTGACTGTCCACGTGGTGAGTACCGTATAGTGGTTTCTTTTCCAGACTATACCTGCATACATGTACTCTCCCACTTTTTCTCTCTGGTTGGGTTTGGTGGTTGCCTTACCTGGGGGGCCGGCTCTTCCTTCGCCCATGCATCCCCTTGCTCTCATCTGTTCTCAGGCTTTGGGACATGGGGGGGTCAGACCTGGTTGGTTCCTGGGGGGCCACCAGGTGGCGTGCAATTTTCCTGGGTGCTCATTTCGGCGGCACATATATTACTGTTGATTTGTTCCTGTGTTGTTTGCCTGGCCCCTGCTCAAGGGTGCCGTGCTTATTTGTGAAACCTTCTGTAAGGTCGCTGTGCCTGTTGGCCCTGTTTCTTGGTCGGTGTGTGGGTCTTTGCTGTCTCTCTCTATTTGTTTTGGGTGATTACGGATGGCCTTTTGCCCGGTGCTGCGCCAGGGCTGGCTGATGGGGGCAGTCGGTAAGTTCGCTGTCCGCCTGCCCCGGAGGTAAGTGCTGTGTTGCGGTTGCCTTCCTGTTCTGGGGCCCTGTCCTTTGGCGTCCCCCACCTCCCGGTTGCTGAGGTGTGTGTGTTCCTGTCTGTTGCCTGGTATGGCAGTGTTGTGGGGCTTCTGCCTCCCCCAGCAGTTTTTCCTTTATTTTTCCTTGCTCCTCTGTGGGTGGGTCACTTCTTTTTTTATTTTTTTATTTGTAAAACATTTTTATTGGCATTTTATATTATTACATACTTCACATCTTTCATTGCCGACGGTTCTGGCATACGAGGGATCCCGCACGGGGACTTAGTACTGTGACTTACTAGCACATAGGTTGAAGGTTTTTTAACCCTGTCATTCAGTCTATTAATTGTCAATGACCCTCACGGGTCTGTGTCCATATACAGGATGCCTTCCCAAATGTTGCTCTCCGAGTCGCGCTGTGGATGTGAGGTGCATTGTCTCCTCGCCCAAGCTCGCAGGGGCTTCGAAATTTCAGCCTTATTCTAACCATGAATAAACTTGGGGTAGAAAAACTGGGGTGCACTGCGTCGTATGCTGAGGTTACATGTGTGTTAACGCCTGAGAGCTACGCTACTATGAGATATCGTGAAGTAATTGCGCCAAAGCGGATAGGAGGAGGGGGAGGGACATCGCTAGGAGCTGTCTGCGCAGGAGTGTGGTGATGGGTCATTGGCAGCCATTATGTCTGACCCGTTAGGTGTTTGGGCCCTTTGAGTACCCTCCAGAGCATCCTCTGGGGTCATTGGGGGCCTAGGGGAACCACCCCTCTGCGTTTCCGCCACTGTCGCCGTTTCATGTGTAAAGGAGTGAAGTAGCATGGCTCATGGCATGGATATTGGCTGCTTGCGAATTTCCTGAGCTTCCTCCCCTCGCAGTATTCTCTCTTCAGCTGCCCCCCATTTCTTGACTGCACCCACCCAGGCCACCAGGGGGGACCGTCAGGGGCCTTCCAGTGCATTGTTATGCACCGTTTGGTCAGGAGGAGCACTAAGGAGACAAAGCGCGTTTTGAGGGTGGGTCGCTTCTTGTGTTGTGCGTCAGGCCCTTGAGGTTCCTGGCCTCTCTGCTTCTTGGGTTCTGTTTTTGCCTGGGGCGGTTGGTGTTGTGCCCTCTCTCTGGCCTGGCATGGCCCTTGGCATGGTGGTTCACTGGTGCACCTTTCCTTGGTCGCCCGCGGCATTCCTTGGTTGGCTGTTGGCTCCGGGGCTGCGCTAGTGGTGCCCCTGGTCTGCCTTGTTGCTGGCGTTGCTGTTTCCCTGTTGCCTGGAGCTGGGCTGTGGTTGCCCTTGGCTGGCTGGTGGTGATTTGATTTCCTGTTGTGGTTTCCTTCTCCCCTATTATGTTTCTTTTTGAGTGCTTGGGCCGCTTTTGTGGGTCCTCTGTTTCTCGGCTGCCGGTCCAATTGCCGCTTGTGGTGGCAGGGTGTTGTGGGTCTTCCTTTGCTTCTGCGGCTCCGTGGTTCCTCCCTTGTTAGTTCCGCCTGACCTGTGGCCATTGCGCCCTGTTGGTACCTGTTCTCTGCTGCTTTCAGTGGTTAGACGGGGTCTTGCCTGGTTGATGCCCGTCTGGGTGTCGTCCTCGCCGTCCCTGTGTTTGGCCCCTCGTTTGCTTCTGCGGGGGGTTGCTGGTGCCTTCTCTGCTTGGTTGTGTCCGGCTTTGGCTGTGGGGGCCTTGGTCGCTTGGGGTCGCCTTTGGGTGTCTACCAGTGTCCTTTACTGGCTGTCCTTTATCTGGTGCCTTGGAACCTTATTTGAGTCTGGGTCTTTCCGCCCTCTGGTGGTCGGTGGTCCTGTGCCTAGTGTTGCTGGGGCCCGGGCTGGCCTTCTGTCCTTTTCCCCTGGCTCCTCCTTTGCGCCTGGCTGTTGAGCTGGGCCTTTGCGTTGGCTGGCATGTGTGGGCTGCTTGGCTCCCTCCCTGTCTTCCTGCTGCTTGGCATCCCTGTGTGGCCTGGCTGTGGCTAGCTCCTGTGCCTTTCCCTATGTCATTCTTGGTTGGGGGTTTTGGGGTTGGGTTGGTTGGCCCTGTGCCTCTCCTTCCGGTCCCTGGGGGCACGGTGTTGGTGGCCTCTTGTCTGGCTGGCGTGTCTGTTGTTCGGCCTGCTGGCTTCTTGGGTGTTTGTAGGGGGGTTTGCGGGGATGGGCTGTGGGCCTCCCTGTCTTTCTCTCCTGTTTTTGCCCTTCTGCGGCTACTCTTGGATCTCACCTTGGGTGGTTCCTCGGTGTCCTCCTTTGTCGTCCTGGCTGGTGAGATGGCTCTTGGTTCGAGTGGGGGATTCCCTCCTTCCCAATTCCGGGGATTTGTTTTCCCCGATCCTGGGTTATGGCCCTGAGGTCGGGAAGTTCTTAGGAATCGGTCGCCCCCTCCTTATCTGGTGCTAAAGTAGTCTCAAAAACAGTCCCACACTAAAGTAATCCCAGACTATATAAGTTGGTACTTGTGGTTTATTATTAGAGGCTTAGGGTTTTCCTTCTTAACATCAGTACATTCCTGCAGGTAGCAATAGGAGAGAGAGACTGACTGGCGGAGAGAGACTGACTGACAGAGAGACTGACAGAGAGACTGACTGACAGAGAGACTGACTGACAGAGAGACTGACTGACAGAGAGACTGACTGACTGAGAGACTGACTGACTGACTGACAGACAGAGAGAGAGAGACTGACTGACTGACTGACAGAGAGAGACTGACAGAGACTGACAGAGAGAGACTGGCAGAGAGAGACTGGCATAGAGAGAGAGACTGACTGACAGAGAGAGACTGAGTGAGGGAAAGAGAGACTGACTAGGAGAGAGAGACTGGCTGACAGAGAGAGAGAGTGCTAGAGAAAGAAGGTGACAGAGAGAGAGACTGACTGAGAGAGAGATACTGAATGACAGAGAGAGACTGACTGACGGAGAGACTGACTGAGACTGAATGACCGAGAGACTGACTGACAGAGAGAGACAGACTGACTGACAGACAGAGACAGACTGACTGACTGACAGAGGCTGACTGACAGAGAGAGAGACTGACTGACTGACAGGCTGACTGACAGAGAAAGAGACTGACTGACAGAGAGACTGACTGAGAGAGACTGACTGAGAGAGACTGACTGAGAGAGACTGACAGAGAGACTGACTGAGTGAGACTGACTGAGAGAGACTGACAGAGAGAGAGAGACTGACAGAGAGAGAGACTGACTGACAGAAAGACTGATTGAGAGAGACTGACTTACAGAGAGAGAGAGACTGACAGAGGGAGAGACTGACAGAGAGAGAGAGACTGACACAAAGAGAGAGAGAGAGAATGTGATGGAATTGGGTTCAAAGTGTGTATGAAGCTATGCAATCCCTCTTAAGATTGCGATTGTATGCTAATAAAAATGTATTATCAAAATGTGCTCTTTGTAGTTACATCTGTTTTTTAAATACACCATTGTCGCATAGTCTAATGTTTTGAAACGGGTTGGATTTTTTTTTACTCTAGCCCTGCCCCCCACTGACCACACCCCTACTGGAGCGGCCCTCGGCCACAAACCACACTGTAATTTTAGCCCCAAAAGAAAGTTTGTGAGTACCCATGCACAAGCGCATTACTCGCTGTGCCTTCGTTGAGATCAAAATATGTAAGGATAGCTGTCTCCAATGAGGAGCGGAATTCGTGGTCCTCCAGTGCAGTGGGTTGGAGCTACCATGAGGGTATAGGAGGCCAATCGGCGTCCCATCTGAGCTGCAACCACAGGGGGTTATGATCGGAGTGCGTCCGCCCCAGGTACTCTGATTTCACAACCAGCGGCAGTAAAGATTGGGATCCTACCACTCTATCTAATCGCACATGTAGGTTGAGCGTTGTTGAATGATAGGAGTAGATGCGTTCGGTGGGGTGAAGGGTCCGCCAGATGTCTAGTATCGCCCAGTGTGAGAGCCAGTCCGTGAGAGCCTGCGCAGTGGAGACGGCTGACATTTTATGAAGAGGGCGGAAAGGATCTATCAAGGTGCATGTCAAGCACTGAATTGAAGTCCCCTCCCATCAACCAGAGGAGCCCAGCGTAGGGGGCCAGCGCCAGCGACAATTGTGCGAGGAATGGTACCTGGTTGATATTCGGAGCATAGATCGAAGCCAACAATAGGGTTGACCATTGAGTGTACCACCTACTAGGGTGTACCTGCCTTCAGGGTCTTTTACCACGCCGGTGCTAGCGAATGGAACACCCGCTCTAACCCAGACGAGGGTGCCCCTAGCATGAGCCGAATACACAGTGAGATACACCGGCCCTCTCCAACGCTTCCGCAGTCTGTCTAATTCCGGCTGTGTCATGTGCGTTTCTTGTAGGAGGGCCATTCCGACTGAGTGTCTCTGGAGGTATACAAAGATGGAGTATCTTCGTGTTGGGGTGGGCATGCCTTGTATGTTCCACGTGAGTATGTTAACTCGCGCCATGGCTAGAGCGGATGGTCACTGGGGAAGCCAGGGGTGGGGTGTGTCTTAGTGAGCATGGAATTTAGTTAAGTGCGTATGCACCGGTCTGAGGTAATAATAACACTGTATGAACAGTGAAAAACATAACGGCTGGAGCGAACTTTGCACGTGCGTCCTTCGAAACTTACGCGACCTTGCTTAGGTAGAAACTAGGTCAGGGTGTGACCCGGAGGGGTGTGTGTGTAGGTAATGGTCTGCTGTGGCTGTCCCCTCCGTATCATGTGTGTGCCATGCGTCACTGAGAAGTGTTGCCAAAGTAGCCTGTGGGGTTAGTGAGGTACAGGTGAAAATCTGGCGACTGTCACGCGCAAGCCAGTTGTTTATGAAGGGTCTCAAGGGGTGACTCCCCGGCAGCGCCCAGCTGGCTCGTACAGGCGATGACATTGCTGACCCTCCCCCGCCCCTCACAGGTCACGAGCAGAGCCATAGTAACAAACAGTGAGCTACTTGCGTGAGCTGTGCGCCGCATAGTGCAGCATAACATGAGACACTGAAGGCGGCTCAAACACTTGGCGCCTCACTATCGCGCTTCTATTTTAAAACGCTCCCTTTTTTCATTTTATTTGTTTTTTGTTCTGTAACCCTCTTACCTGCATTATAATTGGTCTCCACTGCATTTCGCGGGTCCGGTTCCCGGTTCCGGGCGGTGGGGTAAGAACGGCCGCCATCTTGGAGTGGTGTTAGCACGAGGAACACCAACACTGAGCGGTCTAGCACTCCGGATGTCCAGAGGGACTCCTATTTAAGGCGAGCATCCGGGGAAAGCCCTTGATGAGACACTGAAGGCGGCTCAAACGCTTGGCGCCTCACTATCGCGCTTCTATTTTAAAATGCTCCCTTTTTTCATTTTATTTGTTTTTTGTTCTGTAACCCTCTTACCTGCATTATAATTGGTCTCCACCGCATTTCGCGGGTCCGGTTTCCGGTTCCGGGCGGTGGGGTAAGAACGGCCGCCATCTTGGAGTGGTGTTAGCACAAGGAACACCAACACTGAGCGGTCTAGCGCTCCGGATGTCCAGAGGGACTCCTATTTAAGGCGAGCATCCGGGGAAAGCCCTTGATGAGACACTGAAGGCGGCTCAAACGCTTGGCGCCTCACTATCGCGCTTCTATTTTAAAACGCTCCCTTTTTTCATTGTATTTGTTTTTTGTTCTGTAACCCCTGCTTTTAGCTGGTAGTATCCAGGGCCCTCTTACCTGCATTATAATTGGTCTCCACCGCATTTCGCGGGTCCGGTTACCGGTTCCGGGCGGTGGGGTAAGAACGGCCGCCATCTTGGAGTGGTGTTAGCACGAGGAACACCAACACTGAGCGGTCTAGCGCTCCGGATGTCCAGAGGGACTCCTATTTAAAGCTCTCTCCTCCGCGCAGCGGACTCGCGCAGCGGTCGTGCCTTCGCTGTGCCGGAGTCGTGCCAGAGTCCTGCCCGTCTGCGCCCATCAGCGTCTCGGAGGCGGCGGAGTGGCGGACGGGTTGGGTGTCCCAGGGTTCTCCGCAGTGGGCAGAAGGATGGTTCATTACTCATCGCAGGCACTTCGTTCCCTGCAACATATGTCCTGTACTTGTCGTTCAGTCTTTCCTGGACGCTACAGGGGTAAGAGGTTCTGCCCTGGATGCGGTTGGGCACCCGCCGGTGCACCGGCGGCGCCGTCACAGAGGGAAGAGGCTGGAATTAAACATCTCTGCCTACTTCTCAACACCAGATCTGTGCGCAGACACGCTTTGGAGATCTATGATCTCCTGGCGACGGAACAACCACTATGTCTGATGCTAACGGAAACATGGTTGGGCGAATCATCCAATCCGGATATCTTGACGGCCATTCCGACTCAGTATAACATCTTCCGTCAAGATAGACTGAAGGGGAGGGGAGGCGGGGTGGCTCTTGTTGTAAACAAGCGGGCTACCTGTTCTATCATTCCGATTGAACCGATTACAGGTTCTGAGTCCCTGGCATTCTCCATTACTCTAGCCCCCCATCAAGCTTTTAGTGGGCTGTTGGTCTACAGACCCCCTGGCCCGGCGGGATCTTTTTTTGACGATCTCCAAGCTACCTTGGCAGGGTTAGCTTTGAGGGTGGAGCATTGTGTGGTGGCAGGAGACTTTAATTTCCATATGGATGAGGGCGAGGATCCAGATGTGACTAAGCTATCTGACATCATGGCTCCCCTTGGTCTGGTGCCTTTTCTATCTGGCCCCACACATGACAAGGGCCACACTCTGGATCAGGTCTTCTCCACGGCGCCGTTGGAGGACATAGAGCTTGTTCCGGTGCTATGGTCCGACCACATGCTGGCCAGGTTCTGTATTCTTGGGAGAGAGAAACTGTCTAGTACTACGTCCAGACCGCAGGGGTCTGCCTCTAGGGCACTCCATCTTGTGACTCCTGAGACCTTAGCTCAGGCTTTTCTTGAGCATCCGTGTCCCCTCACAGGTGACTTAGAGCGGGATGTGGACTCCTTGCAGCTGTGGCTGATTGAAAGGCTGAACGATCTTGCCCCGGTGCGGGCTACTTTTAAACGGGACTCTGCTCCGTGGTTCACGGAAGCGCTATTTTCCGCCTGCCGCCAGTGCAAGGTGGCTGAGAGAGTTTGGCGCTCCCAGTATGACCCGGTGGCTAGACTTGCCTATAGGACTGTTATTAAAGCCTACCACCGTGATATCCTTCGCGAGAAAAAGGACTTTTTTGCAAGGAGGATTGAAGCAGCTTCTAATTCCTGCAAGGAGATCTTTACTGTGGTAAGGGAGTTCATAACCCCTAGATCTAATCTCTCTCAAACCTCTCCCTCTGAGTCTTGGGCCTGTGACCTCGCTCAGTTTTTCACTAATAAGATCAAATTGATCCAGGACTCCTTTTTGGTGAAGTCAGTGGAAGTTCATCCCGGCAGTGGGGCTGGGTTAGATTCTGTGCCTACTCCGGACTCTGTCATGTCGGTTTTTCCGCCCATTTCTCTTCCTACATATTTGGCACTTCTAGTTAATCTTAAATCAGGGTCTCCACTTGACCCTTGCCCGGCCAAATTCTTGGCGCGGATGGCCAATGTGGTTAACCCATTGATCAACCCACTTCTGAACCGCTCCTTGAGGGAAGGGATGGTCCCGCTGGCCTGGAAGCGGGCTATGGTGATCCCCCTTCTCAAAAAGCCGGGTTTAGACCCTGAGGCGCCGGCCAATTACAGGCCTATAGCGCTGCTTCCAGCGTTGGCAAAAATTACGGAAAAGCACGTTCATAGTGTGCTCTCCGTCTTTCTGGAGTCTAACAATTTGCTGCACCCATCGCAATCTGTCTTCCGGCCCAATCTGAGTACCGAGACGGCGTTGTTAGAAGTGTCTGAGGCTATTAGGGAGGTTCTTGATTCTGGAGGCAAAGCCATGCTTGTCATGCTTGATCTGTCGGCGGCTTTTGACACCGTCCCCCACGAGGGGCTCCTCGCCAGACTCTATAACATCGGTCTGAGGGGGACGGTGCTCAGCTGGTTTACATCTTTCCTAGCTGGCCGTCGACAAACGGTCTGGGTCCCCTCGGGTTCTGCTGAGATGCCGCCACTAGGAGTCGGAGTTCCGCAGGGTTCTGTGTTGAGCCCGACTCTTTTTAACATCTTTATGACCCCCTTGGCGGAACTGATGGAGTCTTATGGGGCCCAGATCGTTTCTTACGCCGATGACACCCAGCTTCTCTTCACATGTAGGAAAGGGGATGATTTTGATGAAGAGAGCATTCGGGATTGTCTCGGGGCGGTGTTCAACTGGTTCCAGCGGAGCAGCCTTAAATGTAACTCTGACAAGTCGGAGGTGCTGTTTTTTGGTTGTGCCGCGGATCCTGATTGGCAGGCATGGTGGCCGACAGATATGTTCCCCCCAGCTCAGGCTTCCCAGGTGGCTAAAAACCTGGGAGTTAAGATCGACAACAATCTGACTATGCGATCTCAGATTCTCGGCCTCACGGGCTCATGTTTCGGCATCCTTAGGATGCTCCGGAAGTTCCTTCCTCTGCTCTCTGAAGAGCATAGGAAGATAACGGTGCAAGCTCTGATTGGCTCCAGATTGGATTATGCCAACGTGCTTTATCTGGGTCTCCCGGATTATCTATTGCAGCGACTACAGGTCGTGCAGAATTCCGCAGCGCGTGCCATTTTTGGCCTTCACAGGCGGGCCAGAGCGTCCGGTCTTTTACAGTCACTCCATTGGCTGCCTATCCGTAAGCGGATAATTTTTAAGGCACTGACCCTGGCCCATAAAGCGCTCTTCGGTCTGGGAGCTAAATATCTCCAACGTAGGCCTGCCTTTTATTGTCCTGCCAGAGCATTACGCTCTAACTCTTTGTCTCTGGCGGTGGTGCCTCGAGTCAGGAAGGCCCGGATGGGTGGGCGTTCCTTTGGTTTGAGGGCGCCCTAGCTCTGGAACACTCTGCCATTGGCCTTACGTTGCGCCTCCAATCTGCTGTCTTTTAGGAGAGGCCTAAAAACCTGGCTTTTTACTCTCTAGTCGTGTGGTCTTGTTGTTTTCTGAATATCTGTGTTTGTTATGTTTCTCATGAGCTGCCACGACAAAGCGCCGGGACACTCCGTTGGAGTAGCCGCGCGCTATATAAAATAAAGTTAACATAACATAACATAACCATGTTCTCAGTCTAGGATACCATCTGCAGTTTGTGGGGTAATCTGGCCAGCAGAGGTTGTCGGAAATTTCAGCTGACGGTGACGAGGAGCGGCTCACCACCACTGTGTGTTGCGCGTAGGATTCCAGGCAATCTGTGGGATTTGGGCTGGCGATTGTTGTAACTGCTTCGAGTGCCTTTTGACGTTCTAGTCTCATTTTCTTGGAGCTACTGTTCTCGGCGTTGTCCCGCGTGTGGTCTTGCGTCGTCTGTGCCGTCTGTCTCTCTTGGCTGGGGAGGTACCATCTCCTGGATCAGTCGGCCTTGTTCCCGTCCACAGCCGCGACTCCTCGAGCCAGTCCCATGCCTCCGCAGGTGAATCAAAGCAGCAGGTTTTACCTTTCTCAACCACTTACAGCCAGACGGGGAACAAGAGCGAGTATGGCAGTGCTAGTTCCCTGAGCTGGTGTTTCACTGCCATATAGTTGTTCCTACGGCGTTGCACAAGAGCAGTGTAGTCAGGGAAGAACATGACCTGGCTGCCCCCCACGGTGAGGCTGTCCATCTTCCGAACCTCTCGTAGCACCGCATCCCTGTCTCCATAGTTGAGGAGCTTGAACAGGAATGGGCACGGTCTGGCTCCCAGCCGGAGCTTCTGTGTGGGTACCTGGTGGGCTCTTTCCACCTCAAACTGGGTCGACAGTGTTCCCTGTGGCATAAGACCGCGCAGCCAGGTTTCCACATACTGCTCTGGGTTCTGCCCCTCCTCACTTTCCAAAAACAACAGTTGATGGACAGAATGCAGAACAATGTCATACATTCACCCCAGTACAGAGATCTGGGCCTAAATCCATCGTTTTTTTGCACTCCACACCCCCCCAGTTCAGACTTGGCCATATGCAAATCAGCCTTGACCCTGTGCCTCATGGGAACAGTCCAGCCCGAACTGCCAAGCCATGTCTTCCCTGGACCGGAATCAAGCATCCTAGGACCGGTTTCGGCTATCAACCGCCATCAGCCAGGATAGCTTGACTCCAGTGGTGTGGAGAGCACGGGACTCATGTCTGAGCATACCCGCCCCACTCGGGGTGACAAATGCAACAACCTCACTTTCCGGCAGTCCCACAGCGCGGATATTGTTGCTCTGAGAGCGCCCTTCCGCGTCCTCTGCCCTCTCCTCCAGGGCGTGTATGCGATCCAACATATCTTGCAGAGCATCGGCGTGGCTGTGAGTGACTGGTTGCAGCTCCTTGAGCGTTTGCCCTTGGGCGGTGACTGTGTCCGCTAATTTGCGGAGATCCGCGTGCAGGAGTGTGAAGTCCGAGGTGACTTTGTCAATCCGGTTTTGCAGGGATGTCCTGTTGTGATCTAAGGCGGCCCCTATTTTCTCCACTGCTGCAAGGACAGATTCCATTTATGTTGCGAGCGCTGTGGACGTCGGCTCTGCTTCCCTCTCACCTCTCAAGTGCACAGGGTCGAGAGTACTCATGCGCAGCAGTCCCTGCTGCATCTTGGCACGCATACGGCCCATCACCAGCTGTTCTGCCGGGGCATCCGCAGCCACCATCCCACGGAACGGGTATGTGTACGGTGCAACCGTGTCAGCAGCGCAGGAGAGAGGCCGATTGACTGATAGGCGTGCGCTTCTCAAATGATGTGCTCAGGGGGAGGCCTTAAGCGCGAACCCAGCATTAGAGGCCGCTGGTGCACCGGGCTTGCGTCTGTGTTGTGGACGGGTCCCCAACACGTGATGGTAAGCAGCAGCCCCCAGTAGCAGGTCCACACCTGCGGAGGTCCTCTGCTGGGCGTTGTAGTGGCAGAACGCTCGCCTCCCCCACACCAGCGTGTTTCAGCCGTCAGTTGTGGGCACCTTCAGATCACCAGCCGTGCTTCTCCCCACGGAGACGGCGAGTGAGACCACAACCATGGGTCTGTGCATTGGCGAGGAGGCAGCTTGTGTAGGCCAACAGGGAGTCAGTACATTTCCAGTCCACGGGCCGGGTGCGTGTCGTGAGTCTCACACCGAGGGTAGTGTTTCACCCTATGCAACAGCCTGTCCACTATGGTGGTGCACGCTGCAGCCACCCCCCACAAGCGGAGCAGCAACCGCCAGGCTATGTCTTTTGGGTGCAGAGCAAGGCCAGGAAGTCAGTGCGTCTATTGTAGGTTCCCCTGCCTTAGGCCGGCCGCCTGCGCAACACTGATGGCAGATTTCGGCTCCTCCGTGAAAGGGTCTACAGCAGATCTTGTTGCGGCTCAGCTCCCCTCCTACACTCTTCAGCAGCGGTCCGCCAGTGCTCAGGAAATGTAGCCCAGGTGCGGAGTCAGCGCCGACAAGGCCGCACTTCACAGTGTCGCACAGGCCCCAGAGCGTGTCTCTCACTGCCTGTGGCGCTGAAGCGGACTCCGCCAGGCACCTCTTCTCCAGCGCCCATTCGATGTCGAAGACAGGTTCGCCAGAGGGGCCATGTGTTGCAGGCGCCCTGGGGTGATGTCCGTGGCCTCTTCAGCAGGCCCCCGCTCCCTATCCGCCACTGCCGGAGCCGCAACACTTCACGTTGTGGGTGGTCCCCGGGGCAGGGCGGCCTCGGCACAGGCCCAGTCTCCTCCCGGGGAGTCAGCCAGCACACCCCGGGCCCGGTCCTCACCGCAGGGGCAGTCTCCCGCTCCATTCGCTCCTCACCGGGTACACTGCCACAGTGCGCGGATCCGCAGACGCCCAGTGGCCTGCAGGCCTCGCAGCACCACACCTCAGAGTCCCAGGCGGCCTCCGCCGGATAGCTCACTGCCGGCGGCAGCGGCGCAGCTACGTCCGCCTCACACGCAGGGTCCAGAGACACGGGAGAAGCCTGCGTGCCCTTCTCTCCGGTGGGTCTGCAGAATAGCGGCAGTCTCGGCGTGGGCAGCCGCCGCCTTCTAGGAGTCGCCGCCGCAGGGCCTCACCACGCGGGAGCCGCGCCTGTACTCTTACCTGCAGCCGCGGCCACGGCGATGAAGAAGGCTCAAGAGGATATGGTCTGGCTGCAGCAGCTCTTCCGCAGTCTGACTCCACGCATTACCAGCGTAGATGGCCACAGGTAGGATAATTATGCCGGATAATAGGGGATATCGTCGAGAGCTACCCGGCACTTTTGTCTGGATTTCGCGGGCCCTTTTGTTAAAATCGTGGCATTTTTACAAAAGTGCCAATTTCGCGGGCACTTTTGTAAAAATTGCGCCATTTTTACAAAAGTGCCGATTACGCGGCAAACCACGAAATTGCAAAATCCTGGAGGGTCTGAATAGGATGGAAGTTACCTGGCTTCCATTGGACTTGTTCATTGTGGTGCATTGGTCCTAATGCAATATGTGTGTCATCAGGTGATCCAACACAATGTTGTGTTGTGCCCAATTCATGCTATCCTGCCTTCACCTTGGCTAATTCCTCATTGTATAAGAACTGGATGAAGCTGTTTATGTGTCTTTTCATTGTAGATCAAAGTACTTGTAGCACATCACTGACATTTGTTTGTGACATTCCACCAGGTGCAAGCATCACTGGATTGAATGAACCCTGTTGTCGAAAATTGGTGTACTGACATGTGTCTGTTCATTTATTTATTTGATATATGATTCCTTTTGTGAGTTAGGCAATATGGCTCCAGCTGATGATGTAGACCTAATTGACTGTTGCCTATTGGTAGGATATTGTTAGATGTATCCCCTTCTTCCATGTTGTGAAAGTCTTCAAGTGATGATGTAATCACTGACCCACAATAACTGAGTCATGTCTTATTTGCTACGTTTCTGACATCATGTCAGCCTATTATTAGAACAACGGAATAAAGATGTTCTCAGCCCAGACACTTTTAAATATGTGTTGTTGTGACATGGTAGTGATCCTGAGTTGAACACTGTTTACATGCAACATATCCATGTTTCCACTAGTCCCTAGTTTTGACATTGCAAAGTTTACCTAGTGGTACATTGCCATTGGTATATGTGAGAAATACAACAGGAGACAATGCTTTAGTGATGTGTGTTTATAATGAACAAAGTCAAAGAATCAAAATAAAATTAAACCGTACAAACAATAAGTGAAGTCTTCAGTCATGGTGGATGAAACCATTGTAGTAGAGTCCATACGGTCATGAGTTTAAAGTCCTCCCATCAGATATGGAAAAGGGGGCAGGAATAGCCCAACAAAGTGAATGTGTAGCACACACAGGAGGACATTAGGGTCAAGCTGTCTTAATGGCGGTAGTGGGTGTCTTGCCACCCAGAGCGCCTTAGTTTTTGGATAGACGTCCCCTTTTCTTTTTGCTAGACGGGGGATCTGGAGCTGCTGAGATAGGGGCGCTTGCAGGCATGTCATCCTCTGGCAGGGCCTCCCTTCCTGTGGCTGTGGCAGATGTTGATGGTGGGGATGTAATAGGACCAAAGGAAGGGGTAGATGCATGTGGAAATGCCCTGCAGAGGGCTGTGTTAATGTCCAGCAGCACCCTGACCAAGGAGGCCACCTCTGTGCAGAAGCCAGCCACCTTGGTGTAGATGCCGGCAACCTTGTTGTGGATGCCAGCCACCTCAGTGTGTATATCAGCAACCTCCCGATATGTGTCTCTACGCAGCTCTTTAATTTCCTGGATTTCAGCCAATGCCATGCCTGGCCCACGGCACTTTGGGAGTCCCTGTAGACTCCCAGGACTTGTGTGATGGCAGCCTGGTTGACCGTGGCCTCAGTGGGCTTGCTATGCGGGCCCACAGTTACCCTCCCACTACGCCCACCCCCACGGCCCTGTGCCCTTGAGGAAGACTGCACACTCCTACTGGGTCCTGGTTCATCCGTGACTTGGATGGTTTAGCCATCGAAGAATCTAGGACTAGACTGTACCAGATGTTACTGACTGTGCAATGTGCACAGGTTGGGAGGACAGTGGTTAGCTGTGATGGTTCAGCTGTGGTGGGAGGTGTTGTAGTGGACACAGTGAGCCCCATTGTTGGCATCTGACCAGATGGGGCAGGGCTGTCATCTACATCCACCTCTTCAGCAGCATTGTCATCACTGAGGGCTTCATCCTGTGGGGGGAGAGGAACTCTGTTTCGTTTCCAAATTTTGTGCAGGTGCTGTGGTGGATCGACCTGTTGAGAGATAGAAAACATTGTTAATGTAGGAAGTGAATTATCTGCATCCACGTTGTTTATCTCGAAGGTAAATGGGGACCTATAATGGAGCAAAATAGATACAGATTTGTATTGTTACCTTTGCGGAGAGTTGAACTTGGTTACTAAAAATCTGTAGACATTCCATGGTTGTAGTAGATTTAATCAGCTCATTAGCTGTGCAGACATATGGCATTTTGGCTTTAGAAATTGACATGACATCTCCAAAACTCTGCTACAAGCACATTGTGGTTCTACCGTGTATTTTTCCTTTCCCAGGCCTAGTTGTGTCTCATACAGGCAAGCACTCAGCTTAGTTATATATTAAGCATTGTTAATAATGTGAGAAGTGCAGAGTCAGGGGGCACCTGGCACTGCTAATGAGCTGACCTTCATGGGTACACCACTGTAATGGTGTCACTGATGCCATCATTAGTTTGAGTTGAAGGGTCCAGGACACCTCCACGCAAAGTATTCATACATACATCTGAGTGGAGCATTGTCTGTACATTGCACAGTACATGATGAGTGAAGATCAGTTGAAACATGGAAGACCAGTGAGAAGGGGCAAAAGGAGTGTAGCATCTTGGTTAGAGTTGGAGTGACAAGGCCTCATGGTAGTTATTGTCACTTCAGTCTCACTTTAGCAACACTTGAGTAATGGTAACTTGTATGAGTAGTGGACATCAACTGTAACATGCCAGACAAGGGAGAAGGGGCAAAAGGAGTCAAGCAGCTTAGTTATAGTTGGAGTGACTAGGCATCATGGTAGTTGTAGTCACTTCAAGGTCACTTTAGAAACACTTGACAAACGATCATTATACCATAGCAGTTGGCAACATGCATTTAGGATGGACCATTTACATTTTTACACATATATATGGGTCCTGGATAGATATTTTTATGGAATTGCACTTACAGACAGCATTTCAACATGTGGCATGTCCTGGAGGTGTATACGTTTGCTCTTACATGCAACAATACACATTGCCACAGACGAAACAACATCTCAGATACTTTGAGTATTGCATGTTAGGAAAGTAGATAGAGAACAGAATAGAGAAAAAAAAGTACATCGTGATATTGTGGCAGTTATTGAAGTGTAACTTACCATAGTCCACTCCCCCCTCTATTCCTGACAAGCCCTCAGTATGCAGGATGGCCTACACCTTCTCCTCCCATGGTAAGAGTTGTAATGGTGCACTGGGAGGGCCAGTGCCAGTACTCTGAGTGTCCAGCTGGTGAATGTTGTACTTGTACCTCAGCCTGAGGTTGTTCCACCTCCTACTAATGTCTCTCTGTGTGCACAGGGTGTTACTAACGGCATCCACTATGTTGGCTGTTCCTTCCCACATTTCGATTGAGAGGAGTATGCTTGACTTGGGACCCAAAAATGTGTGGCTCTACTCTAATAATTTCCGACACCATGACTGTCAACTCTTGCTCAGTGAAGCTAGTTTTTTTTTGCAGGCATGGTGAAATAAAACAAAAATGTGAGTGAGTGTGTGAATGAAGAACAAACAAGTGATAGAGGTAAAAAGGTGCAAAAATGTATTTTACAGGTTGGTGGAGAGTGCAAAATAGGAAGATGAATAAGGGGTACCTTGTCTAAAAAGTGCAGTAAAAGGCTGTCTGTCTTGCTGTGCTGCAATTTGGAAGCAAAGACTGCTGGTCAGGAATGGGGTATGTTTTAAAGTGTGATTTGTAGGCATGTCAACTTGCCAAAGCACATCAGGTGTGTTGTTGTTAAGTTCATCCAATGGTCACTACTGTGTTTTGTTTTTTTTGGGCTCGTACCGCAGCAGTCAACCGCGGTTTGTTGAGCACAGCTGTGAGACCGCAAGTACACCTGTGTAGTTGTAATATGCTCGGCGGGTGAACCGCGGACCTGGTGGCGTCACTGGACACATCGCCGACATTGCAGACCACCGCGCTCCCGCTGGATAGACCGCCGTGGCTGCAGTTAGCGTTTTAGACAACACAAATCGTAATATGACAGGTGGTAGATAGTCGGCATAGAAGTGGCGTGAAAGACACGGTTTTCAGGCCGTTGGATCGACAAACTTATAATAAGGCCCTAAGTGGGATAGTTAGTAGCTGTAGTAGAAAGCCCCTAAATAAAATAAATAAAGGCACCACTCGTAATTCATGGATTAATTTGCACACCGTTTACATCAAATAAGAATAATGTATTATGTGATTTCATCTGTGAAAGAAAAATCACAATGTTTCTTCTTTATACAGAAGAACAGTACCACAGCAGGAGACAATGATATTTGTATGAAACCTTTCTTTCAATAGTTAGTATAACTTTTCAAGACCCACAGCCAGAGAACAAACTTTACCATTGGGTTCTTATAGTTCAGATACCAGCTTGATTAAACAGTAATACGAAGTGGCAATTTATATATTTTCTTATAGTTGAATATATTGCCATATTCCAAATATTCAGCAGGGATCACTATTTTAGCTACTTGAGTCTGTCCAGCTACTCATGCCACTATGTTTTTTTGACCAAGCTAATTACTGTTGTAATATAACCATGAGTTAAACTATGGGTTGTATGACGGAACCACACATGCGATTACCACGCATGCCTTACCCTGCGTCCATTACAATGCATGCATCTTTACCATGCATATATATATATATTTTATATCTTATCTTTTATATATCTTACCCTATTACCCACAACTCCTAACCTCAACCCCCCTTTAACCCTAAAATACCCTTGCCACCTAAAAACCCATACCCACCCTAAACCCTAAAAATACCCTTGGCCACCCCCAAAAGCCTTCCCCACCCTGTTATGGTTCCAGGTTAGGCCCAAGTAGCAAAGCTGCTCATTTCTTACATTGTCCTCTTTTTTCACAATAACATTTCTGCCATGAACGTTTGCACATATTTGCATACATAACAATGTCAGATTACTTTCTCTTAAACTACTTTGTTTACACATCTAGCTTCCTGCAACATTATCACAATGCCTCAAACATCATGTACAAGGCCTCTTTATGCACTATATACAAATGTTGCTCTATCTTCATCCACGGGGCAACAGAACTATCTACATATCCATAACCTCGCTAATCTAGAATGTACATTGCAAGGCAGCTTTCTATTATAAATAATTATCATCCTGATTGATTAGTGTAGGAGTCACTTCAGCTGCCACGGAGGATCCAGGCTCACTGCGCCACTGGATTCATGCTATCCTGGCTGATGAAACCTGTCCTAGGATGCTTGTTTCCGGTTCAGGGAGGACCTGGCTAGGCAGTTTGGGCTGGTCCGTCCCATGAGTCACACGGTCCAGACTGATTTGCATATGGCTGGGTCTAAACTGGGGTGGCATGGTGAGCAAAAGAATGATGGATTTAACCCAGATCTCTTGACTGGGGTGAATGTTTTGATTTGTTCTGCAGTCCGTCCATCATTGTGTGTCTTTTGCTTTCTCGCCTTAAGTGTGCCAGGTATGCCCAGACTTGGGTCCTGGACTAACTGTGACACTGGATTCAAGCTATCCTGGCTGATGAGGGGTGAAACCCCAAAAACAGTCCTAGGATGCTTGTTTCCTGTCCAGGGTGGATTTGGCTTGGCAGTTCGGGCTGGGCTGTTCCTATGAGGCACAGGGTCAAGACTGATTTGCATATGGCCGGGTCTAAACTGGGGTGGCATGGTGAGCAACAGAATTATGGATTTAACCCAGATCTCTTGACTGGGGTGAATGCTTTGATTTGTTCAGCATTCTCTCCATCAAATGTGTGTCTTTTGCTTTTTCACCCTAAATGCACCAGGTATGCCCAGACGTAGGTCCCGAACTCACTGTGCCACTGGATTCAAGCTATCCTGGCTGATGAGGGGTGAAACCCCCAAACCGGTCCTAGGATGCTTTTTTCTGGTCCAGTTCGGACTGGACTGTTCCCATGAGGTACAGGGTCGAGACTTATTTGCATATGGCCGAGTCTAAACTGGCGTGGCTGGTGAGGAAAATAATTATGGATTTAACCGAGCTCTCTTGACTTGGGGGAGAATGTTTTGATTTGTTCTGCAGTCCATCCATTGTGTGTCTTTCAACTTCACCACGCAGTGGTCTGACATCTGTTGAGGGATGTCCAGTTAGTGACCTTGAGGGGGTCCTTCCTTCTCTCCCATCAGGTAATGGGGTTGCATTGTCCCTAGGGGAGATTTTTGGCTCTACACCTACACACACTCTAGGTACACTTAGATTAGGGTTTGCATAGTAGGAGTACACTTGAGTTTTACCTTATTTAGATGCCTGCATATATACACTGTTTTAGCACCATGGTAGAACTGCATCTACTATTTACTCTTTTGGTGCTCGTAATCACTTTCATCTGCTTCTGTCTACTGATTATCTCAGCACATGTATTCTACACAAGAATAAAGTTGGTTAAATAAATATATTGAAAATGTCCCATTCTGTATATTCCTCTGACCATAAGTAAGCACAAGTTACTGAGCGAAAGGTTCGGATCTGTTTCCTCGATCCCTGAGGGGTCAGGGTTGTCATGTTCAGTGATTGCCAAAATCCCTTTGTAATGTAATGTAATGTAATGGACATTTATACCGCGCTGCTACCACTCCAAGGAGTATCTTGGCGCTTACACAACCCAGATGGAAGAGTTGGATAGGGAAAAGAAGTCCTAATTTCTACACATCCACTACACTAGGGTCCTACACAGAGCGTCAGGCAGAGAGAAAATCCAGGTTTTCAATGCCTTCCTAAAAGAGGCTTCTTGGGAGAAAGACCGCAAAGAAAGGGGAAGTTTGTTCCAGGCCTTAGTGCCTAGCACAAAGATGTATTTGCCACCCTTTGTAGCCAGTTTAAAGCGAGGAGTAGTAAGTAAATTCTGGCTTGCGGATCTCCCTGGTAAGGTTTGCTCCCTGGTAAGGTTAGGGGGGCTTACAGTGGCACTGTGAGCTAGATGGTCTCTAGGTGAACATATCCTACGGGGGTGCCCAGCATTATTCTTGACACCTTACCCAAAGTTTATGCTGTCCAACAAACGCACAGGTCCTACAGATTAGTGGGCACTACACAACAACCCTAAATATACCCTTGCCACCCTAAAAACCCTTAACCACCCTAAACCCTAAAAATAACCTTGCCACCCAAAAGCCCATACCCACCCTAAACCCTAATATACCCTTGCCAACCAAACACCTTACCCAGCCTAAAAATACGCTTCCCACCCAAGAACCTATACTCACACTAAACTCTAAAAATGCCCTTACCACCCATAAACACCTACCCACCCTAAACCCTTAAAATACCATAGCCACCTCGTACCCTCAACCACCCCTAAACCGTAAAAACACCATTGGCCTAACATACACACACACTCTATCTACCTATCTATCTACCTACCTATCTATCTATCTATCTATCTAATACACTTACCTGCGAAATACTTGAATTTTTGTTGTAAAGGCATGCGTGGTAAAAGCACATTCGTGGTAAAAATATGCATAGTAAAGACTCATGCGTTGTAATGGATGCGTGGTAATGGTATTGCGTGGTTTCGGCCGCGTTGTAAAGGCTGATTCCCAAAATTATGCTACACATCTAATGGTGGAATCAACTATAGACATATAAATAATATTAAATGAAATCTCCAACTGCTTTCAGAAACATTTAATATCTTAATTAGGTTTGACACTTTGCACTTTAGTTAAAGGCTCCCATGACCTAAAAATTATCCAGGATTTGAGAACCTTGTAAGACATCAAGTGGTTGCCTTGGAGAGCAGCTGCTACCCCTGGCTAAACTCTTTCTATGTTTGTGTGTATTCTTGAGGTGTCAATTCAGAGGTGACCATGAAGTTCCAGACTCTCAGAAGAGTACATACTTTTTAAAATCCCTATCCTTTGCCCCTTCTAATCTCAAAAGCAAATTCGAGAGTCTATAGATGGGTCATAGGTTTGACACATTGCCACTTCCCTAGTTCCTAGGCAACTGTTTGGATATTGGCTCTCTCTGCTACTGATGAAGGAAACTGAAAAGCCAGTGCAGCACCACAGCTAGTGTTGTGCTGCCCCTTGAGAAGATGTGATTCCTTTGCATGACTGTACTCTGAGTGGGAGCAGGACTAAATGCCTGAAGATTGTTAGACCACCTTCTGTAGGCACCCTGGTCTATGGATCTTCCAATGCCGAAGCCCACAGGTACAATGTAGTGAGCAGGTGAAGGAGCAATTTGAGGCTGCATTGGCCAATTAAAGTTCAGTTTTTAACTGTGAGGCTGCCCTGGCATTAGGGATTACATATGCATTTTGCAGGAATGCATTCAAGGCTACACATGGGCACAGCAAAGCTGCAGTGTATGACCATTTGAGATTCTACCTGCCCTCACTGGCTCATTCACGGTCAGCAACATCAAATTGCTGATCGTGAGCGTGGAAAATAAACCGCCCTGCGAGATTCTCAACATGTGGAGGTGAGGTTTCTCATTGCGAGTGGTTGCGTATGCTCGCGATCACTCTAGATGAGAAACCACCAGTCCGCTTTGAGAAAGCTGCTGCTCGAGTAGAAATCTACTCGAGCTGCAGAAAATGACCGCTTGCACTGTGCAAAATGCGGTTTGCACTGATTGCACAGTGTGGACAGGCATCCGGCACTGTGCAATCAGTGCGAACAGCATTTTGCACAGGGCACTATGCAGTTCACGTAGCTACGCATAGCTCGCGTAGTGCGAAGTCCACTTCGCGTAGCGCAACTACGCGAACTACGCCCAGAGTTAACTATGAGTCTATTATTGACATTTGAATTTTTAACTGTGCATTATAGGATGGCTGTATGACAGAATGTCAACAACAACATTGAATAACAAGAATGTTGTCTAAAAAAAATCGAGTTTACATACTCTATAAGTAAACTACAAAAATATTGTGGAACAAAATATCATAAAAGTAGGTAGGAATATTGCTTGCTTAATATATATATAATTCTAATTCATTTATTTAAAATGATAAACAACTAAATAGTCAATTAAGTTAAAATAAATAGCTCTAATAAGCAATATTAACAAGATACTAACCAACAAATATATGCCCCTAATTTAAATATTAAAATTAATATATAAAAATAGTTGTATTTAATACTTTGAACTAGGTATGTAAATAATAGATACATATTGTGAAAAAATATAAACCAATATTTAAACAAATTGCAATAATATTAACAATAACAAAAAAAATAGGATTAAAATAGCACATGTAAACAAATACATATATCACAATTTATGGCCTTATTATGACTGCGGTATCCATAGGACCGCAGTAGTCGTGGTGTTGGTCCATGGATTTTTCAACTATGGTGGTTGGACAACCACATAACCACTGCTAGCACCAGGGATCGGCGATCCATGGCAGTCTTGCAGATGTGTGAGGCTGGTAATATGCTGGCTGTGCCGCTGCAGCACCAACAAGCATATTACTAGTTTCCTCACCGCCACAGTTTTCATGCCGGTACGACCACCATAAAAGGTTTGGCGGCGGAGAAACAAAGGGGGCCCTACAGGGCCACCCTGTTGTCTCTGCGCCAGGGGATGCATGCACCCCCAGTCCATGCCCTGCAGGAACTTGCAATGGTGTTCCCATTGTGGTGCTTTGCTGAGGCTCACGTATTAGCCTTAGCACTGTGGGCCAGCCCCCGCAGGGCCGCCTGACCTGGAGTCCAGTCAGAAATCTGGGGGGTGGTCTCTTTATGACTTTGGAGGTGTGGCAGCGAGGCGCTGGTTTGGAGGGCCACTGCCACACCACCAAAGTCCGACTAAGGCCCATAAAAAAATGAATATAAAAATAATTTCAAATGAAAAATACATTTAAGATTATGTGAACAAATACAAAGTATTCAAAAAATAACAATTAAAGTTAAACATTAGGAAAAATAAGTAATCTAACTTGAATTTTAAGAAATGTAAAAAAAAGTGTCACACTTTCGAGGGGTAAGATTTACTATTCCCACTCCAACGTAAGCAAAAGCAGGGAAAGTGTTGGGCTTTGGCGGGGTTAGATTTATTATTCCCACTCCAATCTACACAACAGTAAGGAAAGACTGGGCTTTGGAGAGGTTACATTTACTATTCCCAACACAACCTAGGCAAAATTGGGAAAGTGTTGAATATTAGACGGGCTAGAATTACTATTTCTACTCCAATGTAAGCAAACTCAGGTAAAGTGTTTGACATGGGAGGGGTTGGATTTACTATTCCACTCCAATGTAATCAAAAACATGGAAAAATTTTTACTTAGGAAGGTTTACATATACCATTTAAACTCTTAGGGCTCTATTAGGATGGCGGGTGGACTTTCGTCTGCCCCCCACCCTAGCGGTGCTGGGATCGGCGCCAGTGATGCGTCGGTGCCGCACCGGCAATCAGGATGCCACCCCCATCATGGCATACCCCATCCACAACATTGTGGCGGGCGGTGCTAACAGCCCCGCCCGCCATAATTCCATGGATGCACCTTGTGCATTTGCATACAAATTCATAAGAACCCCCTTGTGCACCCCCCACACCCCAAAACCCTGGGGGCCTGCAACGGGCCCCCACATTCAGACACCGCATGCCTTTCTGCCTTGGAAAGTCACTACTCTGCCTGTATTGTAATATGGATGGCAGTGTCTTCCAGACACCGCCACCATATCAGCCCCTTTTCCACCCAGTCGACTTGTCGACAGGCGGAAAACCGGCAGACGGTCTTTCCGTCCGCCGGGATCCCCCTGCCATCATAATATGGCGGGGGGATATGGGAGGCGGGCTGCAGTTAATGGCGGGCGGATCGCCACCGCCCGATCCGCTCGCTATTATAATAGCCCCCTTAGTTATTTTTAACAAAATATTTAAATAATAAAACTAAATTATTTAAACCTATTCAAGATAAAAATTAGATAATACATACATTAAATATAATCTAGATAAAAATGTCAATATAAATATAATATAAACATTATAAAACAAAATAATACAATTTTAAAT
The DNA here is from genome assembly GCF_964261635.1 of Lissotriton helveticus. Classification (NCBI taxonomy): domain Eukaryota; kingdom Metazoa; phylum Chordata; class Amphibia; order Caudata; family Salamandridae; genus Lissotriton; species Lissotriton helveticus. Next base: position 582,657,833 of record NC_136063.1, read on the forward strand.
AAATGCACTTCTTTCCATGCTACCGAAAAAAGCACAAACGTCCAAATTATAAAAAGAAAATAAACCAATATTTACATTAAAATAGCAATTAAATAAAACAAATGAATATAAAACCAATTATAAATATATAATACATTTTGCAAACTTCATAATTACATACAACAATCAACTAATTACAATGAATTAATATCTCGAATCATATAACAAAGAATTAAATCATTTACAAAACTAGTTTCCAAGTAAATACTAAGGGGCCTATTACAATGTTGGGTTGGCGGTCCCGACCGCCTAATTAGGATGCGCCGAACACTGTTCGGTCACATTCCTACGTTTCCATGTGGGAGCCTGCATTGCGGTCATAAACCGGTCGTAATGCATGCTCCCATAGGGCAATCAGAGGTGGTGTTCATCCCTGCACCCTGTGGCAGACACCTCAAGAGGTCAACAGAGTGGGCACCTTAGGTACCCTCTTGGCCCCCAACTGGAGGCCACATACACTGCTAGTGGCCCCGAAACACGCTTGGTTTCCATGTCGGACATGTCAGCATGGAAACCATGCCAGAAACCGTGCATCATAATTAAAGGGCGGAAAAGCCCGCCCTTAGGGATCACAAGCCATTTCCGACTGGCGAAGCCAACCGGAATGACCGCCGGTTTCAGTTCCGACCGGCTGCATCATCATCAGCCGGTTGGAATTGAAACCGACGATGGCGGTCAGAAAGCCTCCGACTCAAGGTCGGAGGCTTTCCAACAGCCATTGAATTATAGGCCCCTTAATGTAAAAAACTATAGTAAAAATAGAATTTAAATAACATCTAACCCTAAATCCATACAATCTCAGCAACTCGCTACTAAAATATGAATTAGTAATTAAAATATATGTAAATACACTTTACAATAAAATAAATAACAAAATGTACCTAAATAATTAAAATATCAATTAATCAACTAAATAATTTGCATAACAAATCACCAAATAAATATTTAATTTACATGAAAACATACCATAAAAAACAATTTAAATATCTCCCGCCATATTTCCCTCCAACACACTAACTACTAAATTATACGTTAGTAATCAAACTATGCAAAAAATACCCTACATTAAAATACACTTAAATAATTTAAAAAATAAATCAATGAACTAATTTACATATTTACCAATTAAATATACAATTAACATAAAAAATAATAAAATCAAAAAACATTTGATTTTAATAATTCCCACTCTATTCATCTACAAACCTACCAATCTGATGCTACATTATACATTACTAATTACATTTGTTAAAAGTTAAATATATACAAAAATCACACACTACATTAAAAAAATATTAAAACAATTATATTAATAATACTAATTCTACAATATTTATTTTATTAATTTAAAAACTATATTTACTACAACAATATTAAAGTGAACAATACTAAAGATAATAGTAGTTTTAAAAACAATAATATAAACATAAATAAGCAATATTCTTACCTTAGATATTCTGATCCATGGTATTTTTGACATGATATTTAAGTAACACAACAAATTGGAGTCAATATTTGTATCATTCTCCTTGTGAAACTGCACCGATTGTGAGAGGTGTCTCTAGGGGTTTAGCCAATACCACAATACATGGTTTGTATCTCTGCATGCTGTTCTGCCATGGGCATACAAGTACAAAATGTTAAATATGAAGCTAAGGACTTGAAGCTGTGCCTGGGCCAAATGGGTCTAAAATGTACATATGGGGCTGTACCAGAGAATTTAGTTTTCCATTATTTTTTTTAGAAACATATTTTATTGTGTCAGGTGTCAAATACAATGCAGAGCTCTGCAATCCAGAAGCCATCTGCTACCTACAGTTTAAAGTACAAAAGATTACCATTGACATTTTAAGTATATACTTTCCCCTTTTTTTTTAAATGAAAAGAAAAACAATTAAATGCACCCAATATAATTCCCCCCATCCATTGCACTGTCTCAGTACTGCATTTCAGGCACCACCTCCACTCCAACTTACTGAGGTGTAATGCCCGTTTCACCACTTGTCTCATATGCCTCAGTCATGCGCTATCACTTCTAGATCGTATCATCTCTGGATGGTATGGGCTCCAGGTATAGGCCTTTATAATCCGCCCATCATTTCCAAATCTTCGGATGCTTTTGTGGGCAACCCTGTGCTTTAAAGATAGGAATCTCCAACCCCATGTTAAAATCAAGACCGTTTTTCCATGCAGATGAGGAAGGCGGGGCCTCTGCCTTCCACTTTCGTGCGATATCTTGTTTTGCGAGTATGAGACCGAATAGCAATAGATGGGGTTTATAGCTATTACCGCCAATCCCCTCCATGATATGCAGAAGTACCAATTTAGGCGAGAAGGGGAGCTCCCATCCCAACACCTCAACGAAACAGGCCAAACCCCCCGCCAGAACCTTGTGAGCGCTGCACACTGCCACACCGTGTGAAGTAGAGTGCCCTCCTCCTGATTGCATCGTAAACACATTGGAGATGCCACAAGGCATGCCCTCCACAGCCTGACTCTGGTAAAATACACCCGGTGTAGGTAGTTAAATTGAACTAGTCGGAGCTGCATTGCAATCGCAGCCCCTCGAGGAGATGCCAGCGCTTCATTCCAATTGTCTCCATCTAATGGGCCAAGATCTCCCTCCCATGCCGTACTAAGTTTAAATAGCGTTACTAGTGATTTTGGTAGATTTTGTGGTCATGTAGATCTCCCATGAAGAGTTTAGCTTCAATAGGGCTGAATTCAGGGAGGGACTCCAGTCCGGTTAGACTAGGGAGTATGGCATGCCGAAATTGGAGATATTTAAAGAATTGGGTCTTAGGCATCTGGTACTCTTGTTGAAGATCTTGAAAAGACTTCAGAACTGTGCCCCGCATCACATCACCCAGGGTGGAAATTCTTATATAATCCCAGCCCCGGAAACCCGCTAACGCCGCTAGTTGAGGCAATCCCCCATTAGACCACAGTGGCGTTTCCCTCATCAACTTGCCCCACCATCCCATCTTCCGCAGAGCCTGTCTCCACACCTGGAAGATTATCCTCGTGGCCGACGGCAGAGCCTTACGCAAAGAGGCAGAATATAGGATAGTGTGTAGTGAAGCAGTCCCCATGCATCATCTTTCCACCGCATAGGCGGGGTCGCTCCTATCTCCATACCACCAGTCGTTTAAGATAAAGAGGTGTGAGGCTATATAATACGATTGTACAGCAGAGGTGGCTAACCCCCCACAGTATGTTGATTGGAAGCAAGTCCTCAATGCCACTCTGGACGTCTTTCCCACCCACAGAAACTGGCCTAGGGGCCAAATTGACCTGCCGAAACCACACTGGGGAGACAGGGTAGGGATGATTCTGTAGTTGATAGAGCAGTCGTGGTAGCGATACCATCTTGAAGATGGCCGATCGACCAGGGATGGACAGTGTCATATGGGACCAGGTGTTCAGCTCCTCACGTACACGTATCCCCACTGGCACCACGTTACGGTCCCAGGACACACTCGCTGAGTCGGACAGAAAAACTCGCAAGTATTTTACAAATTTTCAATCATTTTTTTTTTATTTTTATTTTTTTATAATAAAATCTTTTTATTGAGCAATAAAATAAGAGTTACAGAGATGGGCCTACAACCACACGGGCTGGCCGCTAATAGCAACGCACAACATAAGTAGCGAACGATCATTCCCGTGGCCGGGCACAAGGAAGGTACCAATTATTGCTCGAAGCATAGGACAGGACATGACAATTTTTATATTAATCATAAAAACAACAAACTCTAAACAAGGCGAATGCACAGTAATCAAGTCAGCCCAGGAGGCGGAGGGGAAAGCAACTAATCAGGAAGACAAAAGCAAAGCAATGAAACTCGGCATGGCCGGGGGCGGGGGGGGCCAGCGGGGAGGGCAGGAAAATCCTAAGACCATATGAAAAATTTTCGGGAACGTCAGCCTAGGGAGATAGGGTCACATCTGGAGCGTCAACCAAGGGAGGGGCACAAATATCTCCACGATATGCATTCCACTGACCCCAAATCTTCGTCCACGCCCTGGGTCTGCCCCCAGCCACATAGAGCTTCTCTCGGAACATGGACCAGTCCATGTTATCCTCCCACACCGAAACTTCGGGAGGTCTGGATGCGCCCCAAAGTTGCGCAATGTCCCGCTTCGCGACCATGTATCCCAAGGTCGCCCATCTGGTCTGGGCCACAGAATAGTCGGTGGGTTCCCACACATTCAACAGGCATCGTCGGGCCTCAGGCCGCAGGGTAATACCAGTCACAACAGTCATCACCGCAAGCACATCAATCCAGTAGGCTGCTACCACCGGGCACTCCCAAAGAATATGCAGAAATGTGGCACTCATCCCACAACCACGCTTACATAAACCATCCGGGGAAAAACCCATCACAACCAGACGCGGACCAGTTACATACACCCGGTGGAGGATCTTAAGTTGAACCAAACGGAGACGGGCGGGGATGGCGACCTCTTTCGGAGAAGAGAGTGCCGACTGCCAATCCTCGTCATCCAAGTCCAATCCGTCACCGACCCAAACCTCCCGAAGTCGGACCAATAAGTCAGCGCGATTATTAATAAGTTTCTTGTAGATAAGGGAGATAGTGCTATCGGGCAGGTGTCCATCCAGTATACGATCCTCAAGGGGAGAGGACTCGGGCAGGGTCACCTCAGGAGTCAGGACTGAGGCCAGGGCATGCCGGACCTGCAAATACCGAAAAAACTCTCTATCGCTCAAGTCATATTCTGCCTTAAGGGCCTGGAAAGACTTCACTCCACCCTGCACACAGACGTCACCCACTTTACATATCCCAGCGGTCAAAGCCCTTAGTAGACCAGAGACACCCCAAACGTTCAGAAGCATAAAGCGGGGTCGCCATTGTCAGTCGGTTCTCCCATCCCAAACTCACATTCGCGGCGCGCCACACATTGACTGCGATCCTGGACGGGCCCACAAGATAGCGCCCGGCCGATCTGGAATAAAGCGCTCTATTAAAATCCCCTCCCGGCAGCTGGAGTCTATCCATCTCAAAGGCCGGATCTCGACCCGGGGAATACATTACGTGGTTAATGGCAGACAGCTGGGCAGCCCAATAATATCTCTTGATATCGGGGAGCGCCATGCCCCCGTCATACCAAGGGATAGTAAGTTTCGCAAGGGCGATACGTGGACGCCCGTCCCAGATCAGTTGCCTTTGAAGACTCTCGATCTCCCGGAAATAGGTAGCGGGAATGTCGTCATAAGAATTTTGAAGCGCGTATAGGAATCGCGGCAAAGACATCATTTTAAAAAGGGCAGCCCTGCCCAGAGGAGACAGGGGTAGCTTACGCCAACGGGCCACATCCAGTCGCAGTCTAAGAAGCGGGGGAAGGAGGTTACGCTCGAACCGGAGTGAGGAGTCCAGCGTGATAAAAATCCCCAAATATTTGAAGCCAGAGTGACCAACCTGGATAGGAAACCTGTTCGGTAATGGGGGCAAAACACCTGAGAGAACATATACACAGGACTTAGGCCAATTAATAACCAGACCCGAGTTAGCACCAAACGAAGTAAGAACGTCGAATAAGACATTTAAAGATTTACGCGGGGAAGTAAGATACAGAAGAATGTCATCCGCGTAAAGCGAGACGCGGTCTTCAAAATCCGGTGACCAACGGATCCCTTTGAGTGAAGGTTCCCATCGAAGCCACGCAGCCAACGGTTCCAGAGCAAGCGCGAAAAGCAACGGAGACAGGGGGCACCCCTGACGGGTCCCCCTACCAAGACAGAAGGGGACAGAAACTCGACCGTTTACTACTACCTGTGCCAAGGGTTCGGCGTATAACAACTTCACCCAACCAATAAACTCAGGCCCAAAACCGAATTTCTCAAGAGCTGCCCAAAGATAGGGCCACTCTACCGTGTCAAAGGCCATCGAGGCGTCCAGCGAAGCCAAAATGGCCGGCTCCGTCAGAAGCCCCGCCCTCGCAACAGCTCCGTGGAGACGGCGTAGGTTAAGAGCCGTGTTGCGATGTGGGATAAATCCGGACTGATCCGGATGAACCAAGCCACTAATGACCGTCAAGAGGCGGGTTGCCAGGAGCTTAGCCAGGACCTTGGGTTCAACATTCAAAAGGGAAATGGGCCTGTAAGACGAACAAAGGTCCCGAGGTTTACCTTCTTTGGGAATAACAACTATCGTAGCCAAACGCTGATCATATGGGAGAATACCCCGTTCGCGGGATTCCAAAAACATGGCACGAAGATAGGGCGCCACCTTGTCAGGACGTAGCTTGTACAATTCAATTGGCAATCCATTCGGGCCCAAAGCCTTGCCCGAACGGAGTGAGCGAATGGCCGTCGCTATCTCGTCCGTAGTAAAAGGGGACTCCAAAGAGACTCGGTCTAAATCGGAAACACAGGGCAGAGCTATATCACGCAACAAAAGGCGAGAGTCATCAACATCCCGTTCAGACACAGGGGTATAAACCGCACGAAAATAATCCGCAAAACATTCAACTATTTCAACCGGGTCTGTCACTCCCACGCCACTCGAAGTCTGAATCACAGGCACCACACGATTCGCCCTCTCCGTCTTATCCAACCATGCCAGTAATTTACCCGCTTTGTCCCCCACATCATACAAACGACCCTGTTGCTCCCGAAACATCAGTTTAGCCGCATCTGTGACCAAAGACTTATAAGCAAATTGCTTCAGACCCAGGGCGTGGAGTTTATCAGATGTAACGTTCGATTCTAGGTCAGCCTCTATCTCAGCAATCTCCCTCTCAAGGTCTACCACCTCCCGATTCCTCGCCTTCTTGGATTCGGCAATAAGGGCAAGGGCCTGCCCGCGAATCACTGTCTTAAAGGCCTCCCACAGGGATACAGCAGAGGAGACGGAACCCTCGTTGTCCAAAAAATAATTGTCCAAAGACTTAATCAAGAGATTGCGGGTCTCGGGGGAGGTGAGGTACCATGGGTTGATAGGAGCCACCCGGCCCGCCGCCTCCACCCCCACCTCAAAACAAAGCCAGAGCGGGGAATGATCAGAGATGCCCCGGGGAAGGTGCCTAATCTCACGAACCGCTGGCGACTGCGCCGCAGGCATCAGGAAATAATCCAGTCTAGACAGACTCCCATGGGCCCCAGAGTGAAAAGTGTATTGAAGCTGAGTAGGATGCATAAGTCTCCAGCAATCCACCAATCCGAACGTATCCAGAAACCCACCCAGCCACTGTTGGGACAAAGGGGTGTCCCTAGGGGGGTGACGATCATGTAGACCGGAGAGCACAGAATTAAAATCACCTGCTATGAAGAGAGTACTATCAGGGAGGTTCAACAACACACGGCCCAAATCGGAAAAGGTAGAGGTCTGTAGACCGGGGGGCACATAAACGGCAAACAAGGAAAGGGTTCGACCCTCATAGCGACCCACGAGGACGGCGTACCGCCCCCGATCATCAAGGATCACATCATCAATAGCTAGGGGGAGGGAAGCCCGAACAAGGATACCCACCCCCCTGGAACCCGTGGTAAACCCCGAATGTGCGGCGAGGCGATAGCCCCACCTATTCATTGCACGACATGTATTGCCTACCAAGTGAGTCTCCTGCAGAAAAACAATATCTGGAGACAAACGTCGTATACATCGCAACACCACACCCCGCTTAATACGATCCCCCAGACCATTAACATTCCACGAAATAAACCTCAACCCGCTACCCCCCATCCCATATAGCAACGCCGCAACCCCCCTCCAATGAGCATGACATCAAAAACATCATTAGCAAGATAGAATCGCCTTGAGAACACAACACACAAACATCAAACTTCCCATCCACCCACCCCCCAACAATCAAGGAAACACCCCCCACCCTGCACCCCTGCAAGAAGCTAAAAAGCCACCCCAACATGCAGTGTGCCTGTCGCCCAAGAACCCCCATTCTACAAAAAGACCCCGGAGGAGGAAAGGCTCTGACCCACCCGCCACCCCAACAAGAAAAATAACAAAGAGATCACTCAGACAGCAGAGGCACTTAGGCATAGAATCCCAGAAGAAGTTACTTTACACGAGGACCCGGGCATAAACAAACAGTTCAGCTCTCTACACCACCCTCAGCACCACCCGGGTGGGCGGCGGACCCAGCCGCGGGAGGTCGGTCCGACAGGGAGTCCAGCCAGTCATTCACAGAATCAGGCCGATCAAAGAAAAAGGTTCGTTCATTGTACTCAACTCGCAGCCTGGTCGGAAAAAGCATAGCGTAGCGCAATCCCACGTCCCGGAGACGCTTCTTGACTCCACGGAAGCCCATACGCTGTTTCTGCACCAGTTGAGAAAAGTCCGGATAAAAGTTCACCGTGGCATTCTCAAAGGCCACCGGGCCCTTCACACGTGATGCCTGCAGGATAGCGTCCCGATCCCTATAGTGGAAGAGTTTCGCAACAATAGGCCTCGGCGGGGCGCCAGGCTTACCCTGGCCTCCCGGAACACGATGGGCACGCTCCACTGCGAAGAACTTACTCAGCCCAGACGGAGAGAGGTAGTTCTGGATCAGGTCCTCAACCAGGAGATCAACAGAGTGCGGTTCTGGATTCTCCGGAATGCCAACCACACGCACATTACAGCGACGTGCCCTGTTCTCAAAGTCCTCCAAGCGCCGGGTCATGAAATCGTTCACCCTACGGAGATTGCCAATCTCTGTCTGTATCTCCGAGACGTCTGCCGTGAGGCTGGATGACTTGAGATCCAATGACTTCACCTTCTCATTGGTTTTAGATAGGTCGGCCCGAATCAAGTTCACATCAATGGCCACGGTGTCGATTTTGTGGGCCAAAGCTTCATATTGTTGACCTATCGTTTCCTTTATGCCAGAAATGGCGCCCATGATGTCCTGCAAGGTCGGTTCCGTTGATGCGTCTACGACGTGATCAACCGCACTTGGGCCAGGCAGGGCAGCTCCGGGATATCCCTTCGCATGGGTGTAACGGTCCATAACGTTAGACTGGACCGGGCCCCCACGCAGGGGCGTCTTGGTCTTTCGTGTCTCTCGGTCCCCTCTGCCCGCCATGTCGGAAACCGCGCCACCAGGAGACTCACTCGGCCCGATGGAAATGGCCACAGGAAAGTAGGGCGTCGGGACCAAAAGGCCGCTGCAAGGGTACCACTAGGAGAGGACCAGCTTGAAAGGAGAATAAGCCAGCCAAAGGCCCGACAGCCGTACCGTGTGCCGGACCCGGCCCAGGTCAGACTCCCCTGCCAGATGTCTCAGTCTGAGGCAGAATCGAAACCGAAACTTAAGAGGGGGACCCACAAGTCCAATCCCCCTGCCGTTGTTGTTCAACTCCGAGACGGCCAGAGAGCCTCACCCAGTCCCGGGCGCACCCCAAGGGCGGACCCCGAAAGTTCAAATCGCCATATCTTCGGCGCCCCGGGTCCAAATCAAATTCCAAAAATCACAGGAAGATCAGCCCAGCGTCCTCTACATAAATCCTCGTGAAGAATCAGGATATGTTCAGGATATCATGCCGGGAGTGGCGGGGGTCCGGAGAGCGCTGTGCTCACGCGGCCATCACGGATGCCCGCCAAGCTCCTCCCCTCTGAATCCTTTTCAATCATTTTTAATGAGATAGCAAACAATAATACTCAAAAACCTCTGCAGTGCCTTTAGAAACTTCCTTGCCACCTGGGTGCCTGACTGGTAATAGAGCCCTTAGTGGTGAATCGTAATTCCTGTAGTGTTACTAGGATCTGTGGTTCTCCAATGGGTTGGCTGCCTTCTGTCTCAGTAGATGCACCTGTGTGTGCCATGCCTGTATTCGCATCCCAGAGGCCCTGTTGTGGAACAAAACTATCTTCCTTATCCTTCCAGCCATGGGCTTTAGGGTCTTCATCTGGCATTTTTTCAAGTTGTTACACGCACTAACCAGTATCTCCAGTGAAGGAAGTGACCCACTTAGGGCCACCCGCGTCACCTCAGACCACCTCAGGGCCACCCAGGTCACCTCGGACCACCTCTCAGCCTTCCATGCTAAATGAATAGTCAGAGAGACAGTGGAGAATATACACCAATAATTATTTAATATTCCCTCGTCTATATTCATAAGATCATCAAAATCATTCTGTAACATCATAGCGGCATTCATAACAGAGGCAGATATTTTCTGTTTAGGTGTTAAAGCAGTGGCGCAATAGGAACAACAAAACGGGAGACTTTGAATGAGAATACAAAATAATATTAATACTGCTATGAAATAAACAATTTCCTTCAAGATCCAACTCCATTTACCAAAAAAAAAAGACCAACCCCAATTTCTGCTTTCCATGCCTTTGACATTATCAATGATATCCATAATGTGTTGTGTTATGGTATTTTCTGAATTCTCTATACCCATAACACACTGGTTGCCAATTAATGCGCAAACACCACCGCTCTTGGCAAACATGGCAAACATAAAATCCACTGCATATCTAGTATGTTCCGAATACACCTGCATGCTTTCTAACTGAGTAGTAATATCTATCAGAGCCGCCACTGGAGTATTGGACAGAATCTGCATTTTACATCTGAAATACTCTCTAGCTTTTTTACCCCTGGCCATAGCGGTGCCACCCAAGGTAAATATGGAGGACAGGATGCATCCAAATGTTATACCATTGCTATAGCTATTCACTTCCAACCCTGTTACCCCCTCACAAAATTCTTTTGTCAGTGTCCTTTTTTACCCATCTTGTTTTAGGTTGGACGTGTTCACAAGGAACACCCATAGGCAGTACCATTCCGAGAGCCACATCTTCAGTACCATTGTAGACGTTTGAATAAGTCCCATTGGACAGAAAGAAAAACTCTGTGTAGACATATATCGGCCCCTCATAATCCACTGCAGCATATCTGGAATTCATTCCAGAAGTGCTTGGATCTGATTTATTTACTAGGGAAAGAGTGTTTTTATACATTACTGTCCCTGAACAGTTGATGTACAAAGAAGTATCTGTAACGTCCACTATGGGGCAACAGGCAGCATAATAACCAGCCTCTCTGTGTACTGTCACATGTTTATAATGCCAACCCGCGAGAGTTATATTCTGCTCTTCCATATTAAAATTATCAAAATACATGTTATCACAGAGAGGATAACCCTCACCCTTTGGTTTTCGGTGATACAGACATGGTCCAGGGTAACCAAATCCAAACATCCCCTTTACCTCCACAAACTGTGGCGGCCGAGTGTATGTGTAGTTAACAAGTGACAATGGGTATGCAGTCCAAAGACTAGTGACAGCGCGGATAGGATAGCAGGCAATCCACTTCCCAAAGAATCTCCTATGAATTTTCACAAACACATTATTCGTGGCAGCCCTCCTATTGCATCTCAGAGGAATGTGTCCACTCATGTTGTGTGGGTACACAATGTGTATCTTCCAGGAACCATGATACCCCCCAGACTATTACTAACACCTTCACCAGAGCCATGACACACATAATTTTTCATTGTGTAGACCAAATCGTACTGCGTTGTCTAGGGGGAATTGGCTGATCCTCCTCATTAATTCGTCTACCAAAAGGATGCATAATGGAACAAGAGAATAAACGCAAAAATCATAAGAAATGTAAGTGGTTCCAGTGTCCGTCAGAGACTCACTGGTACAGGCTCCTATCGTCCTTCAGTTGGCGCTCTTGAGCTTGCTCCGTCCTAAACTCTTTCCTAATCTATCCCACGTTGATAAAGGAGTTATACTTTTTTAAAGTATACTTTCCTGACTAATGTTCGAACATCAGGAGCAAAACAGATACAACTCTTTCATGTATTCCATTGCCTCGTTGGTACTGCTACTCAGTACTTTCCTACCCTGTGCAGTCCATCCCTAGTCTTTCTTTTCCTTGGACTCGGTGGTCCTCAGCCGAGGATGTAGGTCGTACCTGGCAGTTCCAGGCACTGTGTGATCATTGAACAGAGGCTTTGGGATAGCTCGTATTTCTTGTGGGACAGCCTCATTCAAAACGTCGTCGTTCTCTTTGTCTGCTTGCATTCAAACCAACTTTGCTTCACTGAAAGGCACGAATCTGGGCACATACTAACATTCAACATCTATTCCCTCTTTGACCCACTGGTCGTAAGGCGACGGCGAAGGTATTCTTTTGCAGTGAGTCGCGTGGACCCAATTCTTTCGACCAGCAACCTTTACAGCCATCTGTGTAGCCAGAAGGACTTGCCCAGGACCTCTCCTTCTGGGCTCCAAGTTTTTCTTCCTCTGGAATGAAGTCCACAGGCTGGATACGGTGGCCGGGACCCTCTGGTTAGGTGGTAAGAAGTCTTGCACCTGTTGGTGAATAGAATGAAAACTTTCCGTCAATTGCCCAAGGTGATCAAGCAATACAGGATATTCAATATCAGAAAACTTTCTCAGCCTAGGGACCCCCCAGACGTTTGCTGGGAGGCCAAAGACAAGTTTGTAAGGGACAAGCCTGTTCAGGAATGTGCTGTTGTCCTAGTGGACAAAAGGGCCAAAGGAAAAGCATCTAGCCATTGCAACCCCGTCGTCTCCTGAATTTTTGCCAATTTCAATTTCAGTGTGCTATTATACTTCTCGACCAAACCGGCTGACTGCGGGTGATTGGCGGGATGTAATTTCTTTTAAATATGCAGGTCTACACATTTTAGCTTAATCACTTTCCCATTACAATGAGAGCCATTGTCACTCCAAATAACTCTGGGCATTCCAAAATGCAGAAAAAAACCTCTTTAATAAGCACCTTTGCTGTTGTGATAGCCGTGTTGTCTTTAGTGAGGTAAGCCTCCACCCATTTACTGAATGCACATAGGACCACCAAAACATACTTGAGATTGTAACAACGTTCTAGCTTAATGAAATCCATTTGAAGGACTTCAAAGGGAAATGTAGGTGGTACAAAGTTACCAGATTGTGTGGGGGTACTTTTCACAGGATTTTGCATCAAACAAATCATACCATTTTTTACTAAGTGTGCAGCAGTTTTACGAATATTGTCATTACCCCAAACTGAGGACAATAATTTACAAATTCCCTTTGCACTGATATAAGCTGGGCCATGAGCCATAGTAACCACAGGGAGTACGTATGCATCAGGTAACATCCATTTCTGTTTTCCGGACAAATCAGTCCAACATCCTTCTTCATCTAAACATGCGGTACTCTCTTGCCAGATAGCTAATTCTTCTATAGTGGCCCCGCTTTGTATCTCTTTCACACTATTAACTGTGTTTTCAAACAGTGTTCTCTGGAACCCATCTAGCTGGACCTGCAACAAACATTCTCTTCATATTACTCTGAGCCATCTTTTTGGCTGTCTGATCAGCGAACGCATTCCCTCTACCTGCATCAACTGTCACTTTCTTGTGGGCATTACACTTTACAATAGCCATTTTCTTAGGGAGTGTTAGTGCATGATATCAAGTGTCCATGTTGTATCTTAGGTGGTCATGTTTTGTTTTTGTTTTTTCAGAGTTTTATATAGCGCAAACTTGACCCGAATCGGGTATCAGATCGCTTTACATAGCACCAGTTGCATTACTTGAGGACGCATTCATTTTTGTTAGACACGGGGAGATTAAGTGATTTGCCCAGAATCACAGGATGATGTTCAGCGTCATTGGCGAGACTCGAACCCAGTTCCCCAGCTTCGAGGTCGATCACCCTAGCCCTTAGACCATGGGTACTCATAAACGTTCTCTCGGGGGCCACATTTACAGTGTGGTTTGCGTCTGAGGGCCACACCAGTGGGGGCGGGGTCAGTGGGGGAGGAGGTGGTGCTAGAGCAACAAAAAAAACTGACCATGAGGTTGATCACTGGTCCCTGCAGCGGACGCCTTCGTCCACTGAGCCACCTGACCTGGCATACACACACATCTCTCTCTCGCTCTCTCTCTCTCTCTCTCTCTCCCTCTCCCTCTCTCTCCCTCTCCCCCTCTGTCTCCCTCACTCTGTCTCCCTTTCCCTCTCTCCCTCTCCCTCTGTCTCCCTCCCTCACTCTCCCAGTCTCTCTTTTCCTCCCTCACTCTCCTCTGTCTCCCTTTCCCTCCCTCACTCTCCCTCAGTCTCCCTTTCCCTCCCATTCCCTCTCTCACTGTCTCCCTCACTCTGTCTCCCTCACTCTGTCTCCCTTTCCCTCCCTCACTCTCCCTGTCTCCCTTTCTCTCCCTCACTCTGTCTCCCTTTCCCTCCCTCACTCTGTCTCCCTTTCCCTCTCTCACTCTCCCCCCTTCTCCCGTTCCCTCCCTCACTCCCCCTCCTTCTCCCTTTTCCTCCCTCACTCTCCCTCCCTCTCCTTTTCCCTCCCTCACTCTCCCTCTGTCTCCCTTTCCCTCCTTCACTCTCTCTTTGTCTCCTTTTCCCTCCCTCCCTCACTCTTCCTCTCCCTCCCTTTCCTTTCGTTCCCTCCCTCACTCTCCCTCCCTCCCCCTCCCTCCCCCTCTGTGTCCCTTTCCCTCCCTCCCTCTCCCTCTCTCTCCCTCCCTCACTCTCCCTCCCTTTTCCTCCCTCCCTTTTCCTCCCCCACTCTGCCTCCCTTTCCCTCCCTCCCTCTCCCTCCCTCACTCTCCCTCCCTTTTCCTCCCTCCCTTTTCCTCTCACTCCCCCTATGTCTCCCTTTCCTTCCCTCACTCTCCCTTTCCCTCCCTCACTCTCCATCTGTCTCCCTTTCCCTCCCTCACTCTCCCTCTGTCTCCTTTTCCCTCCCTCACTCTCCCTTTGTCTCCCTTTCCCTCCCCCCTCTCCCTCTCCCTCCCTCCCCTTCCCTCCCTCCCTCTCTCCCTCCCTTACTCTCCATCTGTCTCCCTTTCCCTCCCTCACTCTGCCTCCCTTTCCCTCCCTCCCTCTCTCTTTCTCTCTCCCTCCCTCACTCTCCCTCCCATTCCCTCCCTCCCTCACTCTCCCTCTGTCTCCCTTTCCCTCCCTCCCTCTCCCTCTGTCTCCCTTTCCCCCCTCACTCTCCCTTTCCCCCCTCACTCTCCCTTTCCCCCCTCACTCTCCCTTTCGCTCCCTCACTCTCCCTCTGTCTTCCTTTCCCTCCCTCTCTCCCTCTGTCACCCTTTCCCTCCCTCACTCTCCCTCTGTCTCCCTTTCCCTCCCTCACTCTCCCTTTCATTCCCTCCCTTTCCCTCCCTCTCCCTTTCCCTTCCTCACTCTCCCTCCCTCCCTCACTCTCCCTTTCCCTCCCTCACTCTGCCTCCCTTTTCCTCCCTCACTCTCCCTCTTTCTCCCTTTCCCTCCTTCTCCCTTTCCCTCCCTCACTCTCCCTCTGTCTCACTTTCCCTCCTTCACTCTCCCTCTGTTTCACTTTCCCCTCCCTCTCTCCCTTTCCCTCCATCACTCTCCATCTGTCTCCCTTTCTCTCCCTCACTCTCCCTCACTCTCCCTTTCCCTCCCTCACTCTCCATCTGTCTCCCTTTCCCTCCCTCACTCTCCCTCTGTCTCCTTTTCCCTCCCTCACTCTCCCTTTGTCTCCCTTTCCTTTCCCTCCCTCCCTCTCCCTCTCCCCTCCCCTTCCCTCCCTCCCTCTCTCTCCCTTCCCTCCCTCCCCCTCTGTCTCCCTCTCCCTCCCTCCCTTTCCCTTTCCTTCCCTTACTCTCCCTCCCTCCCTCCCTCCCTTACTCTCCATCTGTCTCCCTTTCCCTCCCTTTCCCTCCCTCACTCTGCCTCCCTTTCCCTCCCTCCCTCTCTCTCTCCCTCCCTCACTCTCCCTCCCATTCCCTCCCTCCCTCTCCCTCCCTCACTCTCCCTCTGTCTCCCTTTCCCTCCCTCACTCTCCCTCTGTCTCCCTTTCCCCCCCTCACTCTCCCTTACCCCCCTCACTCTCCCTTTCGCTCCCTCACTCTCCCTGTCTTCCTTTCCCTCCCTCTCTCCCTCTGTCTCCCTTTCCCTCCCTCACTCTGCCTCTGTCTCCCTTTCCCTCCCTCACTCTCCCTTTCATTCCCTCCCTCCCCCTCTGTCTCCCTCCCTCTCCCTCCCTTTCCCTTCCTCACTCTCCCTCCCTCTCTCTCCCTTTCCCTCCCTCACTCTGCCTCCCTTTTCTTCCCTCCCTTTCCTCCCTCCCTCTCCTTCTTTCTCCATCCCTCACTCTCCCTCCTTTTCCCTCCCTCCCTCTCCCTCCCTCACTCTCCCTCTTTCTCCCTTTCCCTCCTTCTCCCTTTCCCTCCCTCACTCTCCCTCTGTCTCACTTTCCCTCCTTCACTCTCCCTGTCTCACTTTCCCCTCCCTCTCTCCCTTTCCCTCCATCACTCTCCATCTGTCTCCCTTTCTCTCCCTCACTCTCCCTCTGTCTCCCTTTCCCTCCCTCACTCTCCCTTTGTCTCCCTTTCCCTCCCTCACTCTCCCTCTCCCTCCCTCACTCTCCCTCCCTTTCGTTCCCTCCCTCACCCTCCCTTTCCCTCCCCCTCTGTCTCCCTCCCCCTCACCCTCCCCCTCACTCCCTTTCCCTCACACTCCCTTTCCCTCACACTCCCTTTCCATTTCCATCCCTAACTCTCCATCTGTCTCCCTTTCCCACCCTTTTCTTCCTCCCTCACTCTGCCTCCCTTTCCCTCCCTCACTCTCCCTTCCTCTCCCTCCCTTTTCTTCCCTCACTCTCCCTGTCCCTCCCTCACTCTCCCTCTGTCTCCATTTCCCTCCCTCACACTCCCTTTCCCTCCCTCACACTCCCTTACCCTCCCTCACTCTCCCTTTCCCTCCCTAACTCTCCATCTGTCTTCCTTTCCCTACCTCACTCTCCCTCTGTCTCCCTTTCCCTCCCTCCCTCTCCCTGTGTCTCTCTTTTCCTCCCTCACTCTCCCTCTCCTTCCCTCCCTCTCCCTCCGCCTCCCTCTCCCTCCCTTTCCTTCCCTCCCCCTCTGTCTCCCTTTCCCTCACTCTCCCTCCCTTTCCCTCTCCCTCTGTCTCCCTTTCCCTCACTCTCCCTCCCTCTGTCTCCCTTTCCCTCCCTCGCTCTCCCTCTGTCTCCCTTTCCCTCCCTCACTCTCCCTTTCCCTCCCTCACTCTGCCTCCCCTCCCTCTCCCTCCCTTTCCCTCTCCCTCCCTCCCGTTCCCTCCCTCCCTCTCCCTCTGTGTCCCTGTTTCCCTCTGTCTCCCTCCCTTTCCCTCCCTTCCTCCCTCTCCCTCCCTCTGCCTCCCTTTTAGTCCCTCCCTCTCCCTGCCTGTCCCTCCCTCCCTCTCCCTCCCCCTCTGTCTCCCTTTCCTGCCCTCACTCTCCCTCACTCCGTCTCTCCCTTTCCCTCCCTCACTCTCCCTCTGCCTCCCTTTCCCTTCCTCACTCTGCCTCCATTTCCCTCCCTCCCCCTCCCTTTCCCACCCCTCCCTCCCTCCCTCTCCCTCTGTCTCTTTTTACCTCCCTCTCTCTCCCTCTGTCTCCCTCCCTTTCCCTCCTTCCCTCTCCCTCTGTCTCTCTACCCTCTCCCTCCCTTTCCCTCCCTTTCCCTCCCTCCCTCTGTCTCCCTTGCCCTCCCTCCCTTTTTCTCCCTCCCTCTCCCTCCCTCCTTCCCTTTCCATCCCTCCGTCTCCGTCATCTCACCCTGCCTGTGTGTGCTCGGGCTGAGACAGCTTCCGGGCACTCACACACAGAGCCGCACCCAAGCACTTCACAGGTCTTTAAAAGACTATTCCCATCTTAATGAGACTGTGTTGTATTTCACCTTTTAGCGCCGCAACTCCACTCTCACTATGGCTGGCCCCCACAGAGCAGCAGAGTCTCCGAGTCACACTGGTAGATGTCTGCAAGGTCCGCGGGCCGCCAGGGAAGGCTTGCCAGGCCGCTGGAGGTTCACGGGCTGTACAATGAGTACCCGTGCCTTAGGCCAACTCCTCTCCCCGCCGATTAGGATGGCGGTTGAAAAACCATTCCAACCGCGGTGCAAGCGGAAATTAACCGTCCGCAGGTTCCATGGGAAAACCAGCAGTCAGATTATGAGGAACCACCATAAAAATCCGACCGCAGCGACGGATTGCACAAAAGACCTCCGGGAGCATGCGGTGCAGGTGAAAATCCGTCTGCGGCGATGGGATTTGCTGCAGAAAGACCCAAAACCGCCGCATGGTCAGTGGATTGACCGCACGTGAAATTCGGATACCATTGCGGTGACAGCGGAATAATCCGCTGTTTCCAACCACCACAATCGCAACCATTGATGAATGGGAGAGCCGGTTATATACCCACCGCCGCGGTCGCTACGGAACAGTAATGGGGGCCGACAAAAAAACACACAACAAGACTACCAAGTGTGGCCATTAACCTGGCTCAGCCTCAAAAAACACCACCCACCACCCACCACCCACCACCCACCACCACACCTGCACCTTTAACCCAATTGCACATCACACACCATGTCACTGAAGAAAATGCCCAAATTCACTGACAATGAGTTGTCAGTGATGGTAGATGAGGTAATCGGAGTAGAACCACAGTTGTTTGGAAGCCTGGTCCAACAGACACCACAAGCCACTAAAACTCAAATGTGGGCAAGGATAGTCAACAAAGTCAATGCTGTAGGGACCATCCCGCGCTCCCAGAAGGAGGTCAGGAAACCGTAGAATGACCTCAAGAGCAAGGTGAAAGAGAGGAACAACAAGAACCTTAAGCTGGCTCAGATGACTAGGGGTGGCCCTCCCATTCCACTACGAACATTCACAGAATGGTAGGAGAATGTGCTTGCCACACTGCATCCACAGAGTCTCACAGGAATAGCCGGGGGAGTGGAGGTTGGTAAGTACCAACAAACATCTACCATCACACTGTTATGTACTGTCTTGCAAAACTACAAAGCTACACCACCTAGGTCCACACTCTCCCCAACACATGTCTCACAGTTCCAACATTCACTCCCTCTGATTCACTCCAAAGGAAGCTAGCAATCTTACCATGGGGGCAGGTGTACAGGCAGCCATCACTAAAACTCCCCCCAGGCACCCTAGTCCCTGGGGGGAGAACGAGGTGGAAGTGTGTAAAGAAAGTAAAAAGAAAATAACATACACAGCCCCGTGACCTCCCTCGACAACTACTGCCCGGTCCATCCCCGTGAGAACGCAAAGCACAGTATGCGGTCCCGTACCTTGTCCAGCCACACTTTTCCAGAAGTATGGCGGGGCAACTCGTGATATCGTTGGCCTCCTGGCTTCTCGGTCTTCCTGGCTCCGGGGTCTTCGGCTTCGTCCTCAGTCTTCCCGCGTACTTCGGTAGGGTCTCGGTTCGGTTCCGGCTTCTCCACGCCAACTCTTCCTCCGGCTTTCGCAGCGTTGTCTTCCACTTGCAGTGTTTTGACCACCTCCTCCGTATTCAATTGGCGGAATGATGATGACGTCAGAGGGGAGGTTTCCACCCGGGAAAGTCCAAGCCGCATTAAAGGGGCCGTACGTGACCTGTGCACGGGGTGGAAAGGAACACTCGTTAAAGTCTTCACCCTGCTCGGGTCCAGCAGAGCCCCCGTGACTGGGGGTTTGTGGGTGGGAAGCCTGCACTACAACTCCCACCAGGCCCTCTGTCCCAAAGCTCAGCTGGATGGAGCACCCCCCCAACCCAGTTGCAAGTGGCAGCCATTACATTCCCCTCATCAAACTAACAGGTAGGTAGCCATCTTACCAGGGAGGGGTGTTTGTGGGTGGAAAGCCAGCACTACAACTCCCACCAAGACCCCTGTCCCGAAGCTCAGCGGGATAGAGCACTACACCCTAGCCAGATGCAAGTGGCAGCCATTACATTCCCCTCATCAAACTAACAGGTAGGTAGCCATCTTAACAGGGAGGTTGTGTTTGTGGGTGGGAATCCTGCACTACAACTTCCATCAGGCACCCTGTCCCAAAGCTCAGCTGGATGGAGCACTCCCCCCCCCACCCAGAAGCAAGTGGCAGCCATTACATTTCCCTCATTAAACTAACAGGTAGGTACCCATCTTAACGGGGAAGGGGGTTTGCTCACATCAAACTTTCGGGTAGGTAGCCATCTTAACAGCGAGGGGTGTTTGTGGGCAGGAAGCCAGCACTACAACTCCCACCAGCCCCCCTGTCCCAAAGCTCAGCTGGATGGAGCACTCCCCCCCCCACCCAGAAGCAAGTGGCAGCCATTGCATTTCACTCATCAAACTTACAGGTAGGTAGCCATCTTATGCTCTCTTGTCCCACCCCTGAGCAGGATGGAACACTTCCCCATCCTAGAGCCATGTGTAGCCTATTCCCTTCCTCAGCTTCACTTAACAGGGAGGCAGCCATTCTAACAAGGAGGGGGGTCTGTGG
The DNA here is from genome assembly GCF_964261635.1 of Lissotriton helveticus. Lineage (NCBI taxonomy): Eukaryota > Metazoa > Chordata > Amphibia > Caudata > Salamandridae > Lissotriton > Lissotriton helveticus. The sequence goes on from NC_136063.1 coordinate 582,678,100, forward strand.
GTGGGAAGCCAGCACTACAACTTCCACCAGGCCCCTTTGTCCCACAACTCAGCAGGATGGAACACTTCCCACACCCACAGCCATGTGGCAGCAATTCCCCTCCACTATGTCACAGAACAGGTAGGTAGACAGTGCATGCACCCTGCAATTCCTCTCAAAAAGCAATGAGCCATATGACCACACCAGCCCTCACGTGTCATCCAACTTGGCATAGATCCAATAGCCACTTCCAGTGTGCAGACAGCTAAGCGTATGTAACTGTCACAGAAATTAAAGTGTGACTCACCAAATCACATGTAGAAGAAAATCAGGGCACAATCATGCACAGCACTGAACGCATGTGTAAGTGCCATGGGGGCAGAGCATCAAGGCCCATATGAACACAAAACATGTATGGTCAGTTGGTAAAAGAAAGTAAAGTACATGATATGACAAAGGTATGCATAAGATTACAATGGCTAATTCATGCTCAGATGTAACGTCTTCCATGCAGAGTAAGCAAAAAAGACGCTTCACATAAAGTTGTTGTGCTGCTAGTCGTTAGATGACGACATGTCCTTGAAATCACACAATCTGTACGTGGGACATGGTATTTATTGACAACACCATGGACAAGTAATGTATGTACCTCAACATCATGTCAGATGCTCAGTATCTTGCAGCCATACCAAGTGAGTGCAATGTAAACTGTGTGGTGTATCACATGTAACATCCAAACATCTGACCCCAAGCTTGTGGGGTGCTCTTCAATGACCATTTCACCTCTGTCCAACAGGAGATCAACAATTGACTGCTGCAGATGACAGCACAACCCTGCAGAGCCAGCTACCCCCCACCACTGGAACATGGACTCTCGGATGCAGACTCCTTAAGTTTATTGGATGCGGGGCACACACCTGGCCCATCAGGACTACCAAGGAGCAGCACGTCCCAGGCCCCCACTGTCCCCACCACCTCAGCAACAACAACCATGCTGACCCCTGCTGCAATGACCTGTGAGGCCTCAACCACCACCAGTGCTGCCCGCAACACTCTCCCTGCCTCCGACGATACCAACACCACCCCACAATCTGAGGAGGGGAGGGAAAGTCTGCGGGTGCCTCGAGTCGCAACGCCACAGGTCTGGGACAGCAGGGCAGGTGTGAGGGCAACTGGGGGACAAAATCGACAGGACACTGGGGCCGAAGCCCTGGCCAATATCGCCAGAGTCCTTGGGGCATATGAACAAACCCAGGGACACATGTGCCAGGTTATGGAAGAAGTGCGTGGGCTGTGCCTGCTGCTGAGGTCCATGGACACGCATATGGGCCAAATCGTGGACCTTATGGGCAAGCTTGTGGATGTTCTGAGGGACAGTCATGCGGTCCAAAGGAAAGCTCAACCTCCCTCTAGTGGCCCGTAGGTTGATACTCCCACTACCTCAGCGGCGGCCACAGAATTTGAATTTGAATTTTTAGCTATTTGTAGAGCGCGCATTCACTGAGCAGTTTCTTGGCGCTGTAGGATTTTGGAACTGAAGGGAAAATCGGAGGTTATGGACTAAAAGCTTGCTGAAACAGAAAGGTCTTAAGAGCTTTGCGAAACTCTATGTAGGAGGGGAGGATCTGAGAGGGGGGGAGGGAATTCCAGAATGTAGGTGCAAGTACCGAAAATTTCTGGCCACCGGATCGTTTTTTCTTGAACCGGGGGATGACTAACAAGGACTTGGTGGAAGAACGTAAGTCTCTGGCAGGGGTGTAATTGATGATGGCGGAATTGATAAACGCGGGGGCGGTGCCCGCACAGGCTTGGAAAGTAAGGCAGCCAAGTTTGAAGAGGGCTCTTTGTTTGATTGGCAGCCAGTGAAGGGCCGTGAGAAGGGGAGAAGAGTGATGGTATTTCGATAGGCCATGCACCAGGCGAGCTGCCTGGTTCTGCACCATCTGGAGGCGTTGAAGTGCGTAGGCGGGGGCACCATTGTAAATGATGTTCCCGTAATCGATCTTAGACAAGACGATGGCCATGACAATCAATTTAAGTGCAGAGGGAGAGAAAAACCGGGATACTTTCCTGATGATACGTAAAGTAAAAAAACAGGAGGAGACAACGGAACTTATGTGGGTGTGAAGTGTCAAGTGATGATTGAGCATAATACCAAGGGTCTTAACAGAGTGAGAAGGAGAGGGAGGGAGGCCAAGAGAGGAGGGCCAAAAGGAAGGCGACCAGGGATTGGCACTGCCTCCAGTCAGAATCAACTCTGTTTTATCCGGGTTGAGTTTAAGATGGTTTGCATTCATCCAAGCCCGGATAAACAGCAAGACGGACTGGAAGCTGGAGGCACCTAGTGAAGGGGAGGAAAAATTAAAAATAAGTTGGAGGTATCCAGCATAATTGTAGACTGTGACCTCCATTTGTTGAAGTGCAAAAATAAGAGGAAAATGTAGAGGTTAAATAAAAGGGGGGAAAGAGAAGAGCCCTGGGGGACCCCGCATTTCACCCTGCTAGGTAGAGCCGAAAATTCGGCAAGGTGGACCGCTTGAGTGCGTCCCTTCAGGAAAGATCCTATCCAGGTAAGAGCCTGCTCCCCTATGCCCGCCGCCTTGACACGGGACAAAAGGATGGAATGGTCTACCGTGTCAAAAGCGGCGGACAGGTCGAGGAGGACTAGGGCCTGGGAGATGTTGGTATCGAGTCCCTCCCTGAGTTGGTCCATGACTGAGATGACCACCTTCTCAGTGGAATGCCGGGGCGGAAGCCCGCCTGGCAGGGTGCAAGATAGTTACTGCTCTCTATAAAGGAGCTAAGCACCTGGGTGACGTGGGACTCTGCTACTTTTCCCAGATAAGGGAGAAGGGATATAGGGCGGTAGTTTGCAGGGGAAGAAGGGTCGGCTCCTGGTTTTTTTAATATAGGGAAAATTATGGCAGTCTTAAAGGAAGCCGGAACGAAGCCAGAGGTAAAACAGTTGTTCAGGAGAGCAAGGGCGGGGGATAGGCACGCAGAGAAGAACTGGCTGAGAATGCGTGCCGGGCCAATGTCAGCTGGAGAGCCCGACTTGACACGACTAAGCAGAGAGAGGAAGGATTCTCTGGTGAGTGGGGGAATAATGGTGAGGGAGCGGTTATTGTCAGGGGGTTGAGGCGGAGTGAAGGTGAGGGGAGGGGGGGATGTTGGCTTTAATGAGGGCTATCTTATCAATAAAGAACTCATTAAGCGAGTCACATAAGGCCTGATAGGGGGGGATCTTGGGTAGAGTTCTATCCGAAGATGCCAGCTCGTGGACGGTGGAGAATATCTCACGATATTGGCATTCTGCCGCCAAGATGCGCCCAGAGAAGTACTCGGTCTTGGCTGTCAAAATGGCTACTTTATATTCGTTGAGCACGATAATGAAATGTTGTCTGCGGGTGGGGCAGTATGCTCTTCTCCAGGCTCGTTCGGCCTGCCTTAACTCTAATTTCTTAGCTTTGAGAGCAGGGCTGAACCATTTGTTGGCATTATGGGTACGGTTGATGGTAATCCGCTTCAAGGGGGCCACAGGATCGCAGGCACTGGTGAGCCACCGATCTAGTGTGGCAGCCTGGGAGTGAGGTTCCGAGCCCGAAAAATCTGGGCAGGTGGCAACTAGTGAGTTGCAAAGAGAAGGGATGTCAACTTTATGCCAGTTCCTAGCCCAGGTGTTTTTGGGAAGAGGAAGAGATGTTTTATGGTTCAGATCCAGGGAAAAGGCAAGCAAGGAATGATCCAACCAGGAACAGGGCGAGATGGTAGGGGTGGACATTGGAATGTTAAGTGTCCAGATCTGATCTAGGGTATGGCCCCGGATGTGGGTGGGGCCTTGAACGTGCTGGGTAAAGTTAAGACTAAGGAGCAATTGAGTGAAGTCTTTAGAGATAAAGTCCTCGGCAGGGTCAGTAGGCCAATAGTTAAAATCGCCCAAAACAAGGACAGAGGCATTGTTGATTACCAGGGTGGCCAGTAAGTTCTGAAAGGCAGAGAGGAAGTCGGGGGATGACTGAGGCGGTCGGTAGGTTAATACACAGGTGACTGGGGTCTTAAGGGAGGTGGATCGCGCTACAAGGCAGTCGGCTGCTGGTAATGTGGGTGAGGCCAGAGTCTGAAAATGAAGATCCTTGCGAGCAATCAAGGCTACCCCGCCTCCTGCTTTACTCTCAGGTCGATCAGCGCGGAGCATGGAGTAGTGGGGCGGGAGAGAGGCAAGGACGCTTGGCAGGGAGTCAGGTCTGTACCAGGTTTCAGTTAAGAACAAAAGGTCTGGGGAATTAGAGTCCAAAAGGTCATATATTTCGGTCTGGTGCTTGCCGGCTGATCTCGTATTGAGAAGGAGGGCAGTGGTGGGAGGAGGGGGAGGAGTTGGCGTGGTGGACACGGGAGAAGCAATGCCGAGCTTTTGAGCATAGGACAGTGTAGCGGGATTCAACTGCCAGTTGGCTTTTAAGGAGCGCGGTTGTTCAGAGGTATATGTAAGAAATTGCGCAGAGTGTTGTGCCCCGTGTCCCGGTCGGTCGCGGACAGGCGCAGACGGGCTTGCCTTAGGCGCGCCTTCGGCACGCAATCGGCGCGCCCGCTGCGCGACCGGAATATGCACATTTTTTATAGAGGAAGGAAAATGGCGATAGGGGGCGTGGCCTCTCAAAAAAGGGACGTGGCCAGTGTGGGCGGCGGGAATGGCGGCAATGGCAAAGTCCCGCAGCAGCGTTAAGCTCCGCTGCGCGGTGAAATTAGGAGCGTGGAGGCGCCCTGGGCAAATGGAGAGTGAACAGGTAAAAACAGCAGGTTAAATGTGACACTCAAAGTTTAAAACAAACAAACAGGCCTACTCCCGGCTTCCGCCTCAGGAGAAATCGCTATCAGCGTGGCGCTTGAAATCAGCGTCTTAACTAGTGGTGATAGGGGGCGTGGCCTCTCAAAAAGGGGCGTGGTCTGTGTGGGCGGCGGGAATGGCGGCAATGGCAAAGTCCCGCAGCAGCGTTAAGCTCTGCTGCGCGGTGAAATTAGGAGCGTGGAGGCGCCCTGGGCAAATGGAGAGTGAACAGGTAAAAACAGCAGGTTAAATATGACACTTAAAGTTTAAAACAAACAAACAGGCCTACTCCCGGCTTCCGCCTCAGGAGAAATCGCTATCAGCGTGGCGCTTGAAATCAGCGTCTTAACTAGTGGTGATAGGGGGCGTGGCCTCTCAAAAAGGGGCGTGGCCTGTGTGGGCGGCGGGAATGGCGGCAATGGCAAAGTCTCGCAGCAGCGTTAAGCTCCGCTGCGCAGTGAAATTAGGAGCGTGGAGGCGCCCTGGGCAAATGGAGAGTGAACAGGTAAAAACAGCAGGTTAAATGTGACACTCAAAGTTTAAAACAAACAAACAGGCCTACTCCCGGCTTCCGCCTCAGGAGAAATTGCTATCCAGAGAGGGGTAAGCTGGAACAGGATGACTCCTCAGACACCATTGAGCCCGCAGCAGAGGCCCCCCTGGAAAACGTAAATGGGGCAGTCCGAGAAACACCATGGGAGGATCACTTGGCAAAGCACCAGGCACACGCAAGTCAAAGAGCCAGCCATGATGGCACCTCTCTTCACCTTGACATTGACTTTGTTGACTATCCTTACTTACACTGCCATGTTGATTGCAGGTGCCTGTTGGACTGTGTCACCACATCAATGTGGTGACTACTCTATTGACTCGTCTCCCATCACTGACAACTCATTGATTCACTTTCGACCATTTTCTTAAACATCACTTGTCTCTCACATGCACCTTTTATCACCCTTTATAAATAAGCAGTCTTTATACACCTATGTCTTTGTGTCAGCTCCATGTTTATCACAGGATGTACAATGTTGACTCTGATTCCAATGTACCGGAAGCTCTGATTGTGACGCAGCTTTGAGATGCTGAAGAGACCTAGAAAGACAACATTTACTTGTCAGGTGATTGCATCACAGCCAGTACACAACACTAGTCATCAAGGTACACAAACCAGCACACATCAAAATGAGAAACAATACCAACATAGCCATCATGTGGCTGGTCATGACTACACTGTGCCAGAAACATCAGCCATCAGCACATAGCCAACAACAGTCAGCAGTCAAAAAGCTCCCCTAGACCTTTTCACTACCATCAAAGACAGCAGACAATGGCACTCTTGTACAATGTCACTCACACTCAAGGGAAGTAGCGGTTGATGAGCTGTTGACGCAGGTCAACACCTTCCTCCTCTCCACTATCCTCGTCACTGGACATGTGTGGGTTTTCAGGTGGGGCGCCTGCTGCTCATCATCGTCCAGGATCAAGGGGATCTCTTTGGCAAGGCCCGGCTGTAGAGCATTCAGCATGCAACTACGATCTGACACACCTTTTGGGGACAGTAGAGTAGTGCACCTGCGCTCTTGTCCAGACACTGGAATCTAGACTTGAGAAGACCAAAAGTACGCTCCACCACACGATGTGTCCTCCCTTGTGCATCATTGTTGCAGACTTCACCTAGGGTCCTGGGATTCCTCAGTGGACTCAGCAACCAAGGCCGGTTGGGATATGCAGAGTCACCTAGGAATGAGATACACAGACCAATTTTGTAATATAACTGTGTCTGAGGACAGCATGTCACATATACAGCATGCAACTTGACTCTGTGTACTCACCCACAATCCACGCACGCTCTGGATGCAGATTTGTCATCAGCTGTGGTACGATGCTGTTATGCAGTATGTAAGAGTCATGTGCGGATCCAGGAAATTATCATATCCGCTTGGCATACCACTTGCACATTAATGGAATGGAAATGCTTCCTGTTCCTGTAGATGGGCTCACATGCCTGTTGTGGACCCAGCCCAACATGTGTGCAGTCAATTGCACCATCAAAATTAGGGATGTGGGTAAGGTCATAAAAATCACGTTTCACAGCTGCCAATTCATATCTCCTGGGAAAATGGATGTAGCTGTCTTTGTAGGTCATCATAGCATACAGGACATCACGTAGCACCAAGCTGAACATTGGTTGATACATCGCACCTGGGCTGGACACTGTGTACTGGAACAAACCAGTTGCAAAAAAATGCAGGGCTGCCATCACCTTACATGTTGGTGTCAAAGCAGTCGGTTCTGCGAGGCCTCAGATGGGGCTCCAACTGACCACATAGGTATTGAAGGGTAGGTCGATTCAAATGGAATTTACGTATTATGTCCTCATCCTCCATGTTCGCAAGCATTGTGAATGGACAATGCACATTTGGTCGCCTCCTAGGTGAGATGAAAGGGTACACATGTCAATTCAATTCCCCTATGAGATGTGTCCAACATTTTACGTTTTGACTGACACAGCGCCAACAATGACTTCCCTGAAACTACAGCTCACAGCACAGGCCACATGCAGAGATACCTTGATCTAAAGTAGTTGTACACGTGTCCAGTATGAACATAGTAAGTACCTCCAAAACAGATTCTGACTATGTGAATGCCAAATGGTACATTCCAACATCTCGTGTCACCAGCCCTGAGAGTAGTTGACACAGCACATGTCTGAAACAGCAACACTGCGGGCTTCAACGTAGCTTCTGTACCTGCCACAGCTTCTTGCGTGATTTGGACAGGGCACCCATTACCAACACAATGAGCACAGTGTGTGCATAAAGATCAAGTATGAACATGAGTTAAGCAATCTACACAGTGAACTAGGCACATTATGTAGTTAATCCATCATTACCGTGGGTTGCTTAGCCACCTCACACATTGACATGTGTACATGTTTAACAGTCCATCACACAACAGATCTGTGTACATGCACAACAACATCATAAGAGACATGTGAGGGAGTACATGCCAATGCATGTATTCCTGTGCACTGACATGGCATGCGTAGTCATCAGCGAGTTAAATGTCACACTAACATTGAATTACAGTATCTGGTGGCATGATTCATAGTAAGTGTCTACTGTTCAATGCTGAGAACTGGCCATTGCCATAGCATGATGTGTCCATAGGTGCCGCAAACGAGCCCCGCCACCGCAATCATGGCCATTGGCACCAATTGAAAGATACAATTCGCGGTAGAGACCGCCTGGCCCCGCGGTGTGACACAGCCAACGCCCATGCCCTTACAGCCAATAGGAACCGCAATCGTGGTAGTGACATACACATTTGAAAATCGCGGTAGGCGTGCACTGCCACTGTGGGATTGGGGTAGCGACCGCATAGCCCAAGCGGTGTGACACCGCCAATGCCCATGCCCTTACAGCCAAAGGGAACCGCAATCGATGTAGTGAAATACACATTTGAAAATTGCGGTCGGCGTGCTCCGCCACCGCGGGGCCGGTCATTGGTCACATTTGGATAAAGCTGACCTGGAACAGCAATTGCAGCAACTGAGTACCACTGAAACAACCTCAGGGGCTATATATGTCTGGGAGAGAGCCACACATTTCCACTGCATCCAGACACTGCTGCCTGACATTTTTCGACACCAACTGCTGCTGTTCCTGTCTCCTGGGCCCAGTGATGGCAAGAACTGAGAACATCAGAGCCCATCCTTTCACCACAGAGGAGCTGGAGGTCCTGGTGGACGAGGTGCTTTCACAGTATGGGAGGCTATATGGTGCTCCTGAGGTAATGATTAGTGTGTCAGAGTGAAAGTTGGAGAGTACAAAGAGTGCACACATGAAGTTGATCTGCTGTAGTATGTGCCTGTGAGTGCAAATTTGTGTGATACACTGCCTAGCCTACTGACTTCAGGAAAATGGGGTTTGAAGCTTAATTTCCACAGACACATTGCTGCATTTCAGGATGGGAGGGACATGCAGTGTTTTTGCAGCCATACAGTAACACTACTGATTTGGAAAGTGGAAGTCAGAACAAACATTGCCTGTACTAATGGATGTCAGAGTCCAGGAGGTTTTCACGTGTTCATTTGTGACATTACAAATGTGTTTCGTCCAGAGGGTACTGAAGGATGTGTGTCCATTTTTAGGTTTCGCCTCGCGATCCGCTGTGCAGCAGCGTTCGCGCAGGCGAAAAACTTTTGTTTACAAGTATGGGGCTTTGTCCTGCCTCTCTGTCCCATTGGCTAGCTCCATAAATGGAGGCTAGCCATTGGAACAGAGATGCGTCACTCATTCCCCAAGCAGATTCGTGGGCGTTCCCGCGATTTTTACTCATCCCGCCTATTTTCGTGCGTCATTGCGGCGGTGGGCGGATGTTATTTTTTTTTTTTGTCTCGGCATATTTTGGTCTTTTTCGAAGTGTCCTTTGCAGGAGTGGGCTGCGCGATTGAAGTTGCCAGGAAGTACTTTGTATTTGCGATCAGGTAAGCAGCATTTTGTTTATAATTTTCTTTTCACTTTGTACGTCTACCCCGTCTCATGTCGTCTCCCTGTTTGTTTTACGTGTTTGCGTGTCTCCCGGTCCCGTGTGGTCGTATCCTGCCCCCCTCCCGCTGTCCGTGCCTTTCAGGAGCTGCTTGTTCCTTCTGTTTCCTCTGAAGCGACCCGTCGTCTACGGGGCTGAACTCCATGTTGGCGTTGGGCGCAGTCCTTGCCTCCTCCGGCTGGTGGTTATGGTCCTACACTTCCACTTGTTCCCCTCTTTTGTGTCTCCCCCTTATATTTCTTCTGTCCTGGACAGTTACCCCCTTCCCGGTTTATCCGGGGCTTTCACTGGTGCCCCCCCCCCCGGCTTCTCTCCCTGGTGAGTCCGGTCCTCCGCAATGGCAAGGAAGAGGGTGGGGGCAAAATGAGGGGAGGAAAATAGGATGAACACAGAGACAGAGCAGGGGGTTTAAATTTAGAAGCAGCAGCTCTCCCACTGCCCTGTCAGAGTTCCTGAGACAGCAAAAGAGCTGGAAGCAGCAGCTGTTGTGGCCCAACTTATTCCGAGGCCAAGAACGGCAGGACGAGGGCCGGGTGCCGGGTTACACTTACTGGAGCGCTAAAGAATCAAACAACACCTGCAGGGCGGGCCGGGGACAGGCACCCGCATGGCTTTTTGTGAGCTGAATTTATGACGCCATATCACCGGGGCCACCCTTGCTAGCCCGGGTTAACTCCTTTCTTCTCTTTTAGTGTCAGCCTGTACTTTAACCTAGCAGAGTTTCTTGAACAGAACAAAGACTACATCTCCCAGAATGCATAGTTTGTAATAGAAACTGGCAGAAATGGAACCACGGCCTCGTTTAATGGTGGTGTTGCTACCTTTAGCATTGCAGCCTAAACCTGTTCCTCAACCTCTCTCCCTTTCGATTTTTCTCTACCCATCTCATTAACCCTCTCTTTCTCTCTTGCCAACGCTCTCCCTCTCTTCTTCAGTTCAGACCCTCCTGCTCTCTCTCTCGCTATCTTTTACCCTCTCCCTCGCCCGGCTCTGCAGGCTCTGCGTAGTTCTCTGAGCTCTTGTGTGTGAACCAGTTCTCGGGATGTTTGTTGCTCTCACAACGGCTCCCTCCCTCGGCTTGCATGACGCCCCACTCGCTCCTTTTCTCATGAGTCTTCCTCTTTTTTAACTTTCCTCCTTCCCTCCTATCTCTCCCACCCCTGTAATTTTCATTTGCTTTCCTTCTATACACACGCATGTCCTCATCTTCCCAGACTTCCAAGCACTCTCTCTCGCACCCTTTTAACCCTCCACGCCCCACCGGCTCCCTGCTGCTTTACACCTTCCTCACTCTGTAATGCTCTTGCTCGATATTCTTTTCAGTGCTACCTCTCTGGCCAGCACCCTCTCACTAATTCAAGTTCAAATGAACTTTATTGGCAGGACAAGTTCAATCAGTGTTCCACAGTAAATAGAAGACACTGTACAACCAACGGACGCGCTGCTCAAATGCACACTTCTTTTTTTTCAGATAGGATTTACACAAAGCCTTTCACGGAAACGGAAATACAGTAGACGTTCGTGCGATTGCGTTTCACGGCCAAATCGGTGACAAGAGGTAATATATCTGGCAGCTATTTCTGCCGGTCGTCTGCGTTTTCATTGCCCCTCCTGCGAGCACGCTGTCAAAAGTACTCTCAAAGTAATCACCCCTCTCTCTCTCGCAGGACTCTGTCATGGCACCACCCTTTCCTCTCTCATCTGATTTCCACAGTTACTTTTATCCATTTCTTTTTAACCCCTTGTCTTCTCGCCCCTACCTTGATACTCAATCTCTCCCCAATGTTACTTATATCCAGTACCAATGAAATTATGCGGCAGAGGAAGGCCAAATAATGTGACAGGGTTGACTAGATTATGCAGCAAGAAAAGGCAAATTATGCGGCAGAATTATTTTGTCATTTTTCCACTTATTCACATTGTCTGGACATGGGCTGCACCTCATTGCTAATAGTTTAATGCCTAAATATAGCAAGAAGCAACAGAAACGTGGCCAGACAACCTTTGCAAAGGCCCTTCCACTGCGCAGCAACACAGCGCTGTGTTTTTAGTAACCTTTGAGCCGCTTGAGCTAGGATTTTTTTTGTTAAAATTTGATGATTATGCAGCGGTTGATGGATTAGGTGGCAAATGCGGCAAAACCATAGTTCTGCAAAATACACAGCAGGCGAACAATCGCTTATAGCCTATCGTTAAAGTACTTTTAGTACTTCACTGCAGCACAGAGGAGAGCAGTATATTTGGTCTGTATGAATTAAATTTAAACTTGTGCATGCTCCCACGTGCAATGGACCTGCCCAGTGCTGGGAAGTATGGGAAACCAGACGGATCTCAGTTCCAACAGCTGTCTCTGGGATCAGGTTGACCCAGGGAAAAATGCTGAATTTGGGAGAGATTAAGCTATTGCCATTGTAAATGACAATGCTGTTTATTTATCTGTTTTCAAAACCAACACATAAATAAAAGTTTGTCATTTACAATGCCAATAGCTCAAACTTTTGTAAAGCCGAAACCGTTGCATTGTAAATGCTTGTTGATATTGCCACCATGGATATGTAAGCATTTTGCACAAGATTGAAATGCCAAGGGTGACACTTTTGGTGGAAATGCACCTATGACACATCATATTAATGTACTTCTGAAACATCCCCTTCCCTTGTTTTCATTATGTGCATTACTCGCATGTGTAGGCACTGTTTGCCCTCTCATATTGTACATGCATGTGAATGTTCTGATGGTCCACGTTTAACCTAAGTATGAGTCCCCTTGGCCTGCACAGATACTGCCCAATTTGACAGGGACCCATCAGTAAATGGACAGAGTCAGACATATGTGCTGTCTGCCACCCTATTCATCTATGAGCCATCTTAGGCCTGTGGATTGCACAAGACAGACCTTGTGAGAATATAAGATCATGTCCCAAAAAGTGACCTTCATGACACAGTGAGAAAATTCACAGGCCAAGGACATTGAGGGTGTGTAGTGTTGGTCACAGTGAGTCTGCCCCGACACATCATTTCCAATGTCATTTATGTCTTGCTTCCTAACATACTGCATCACAGATGAGGGACTTCTTCAAATTGCTTTCTGTGCTGGCATTCTCAATGTGTATGAGATGGTCAGGTACTGTGTCCATCCTCATACCTGCATGCATTTCTATACGGTTATCTGATGCTAATGTACTTTGTGTCATGCTGTATAGCCTCTGCTAAATATATCGGTATAGCTGTGCTACGTTTGTGCATGCTCCTGTACTGAGACACAGTGGTACATAACCCAGTGTCACTGAAACTTCCTCTTCTTCTCTCCCATGCATGCAGCTTAAAGTCTGCCAGCGTAAGGCCTTCGGGAGGGCCATTGCACGCAAAGTCGGGCTCTGGGTGTATCAACCGACACACTGTCACAAGAGGTGGGATGACATCTGCCGGCTGAGGAAAAACGTGGCAGAGATGACGTGGAGGCGGCTCCCTCGGACTAGAAGGTTGGTGCGCGGGAGCATGACACCACTAATTGCCCGCATCTTAGCTATGACACAGCCAGAGCTGGATGGACATTTGATGCCCTATCAGCAGCAAGTTGGGGTGAGTTTTCTGTGATGGGTGACTTTGGGTGTGAGTGACTGCATGTAGCCCAACCCTAAGCCAGTGCGGAGCTCTGTGATGCTTCTAGTGTGATGCAATGGCTTGTAAGTGGCCTCTGTGTTGAGTGCAGCTGTCATGCATTTTCGCTACATGTACTTTCTCATGTGTTTAATATAATGGGCCTTAACATTGCAAGATGAGATGTGTCCTTATGACATCTGCTGCATTATAGGTGTCATAGATAAGTATGGGCGGATTTTGCGAATTGGCAATCCGCGAACTTGCGTATTTACGGATTCGCAATCCGCAAAATCCGCGAACTCTCGCGAATTTGCGGATTTTTTTTTCTTTTTGTGTTCGCAAGGGTTTCTGCCAGTTCGCGAGGTTTGTGTACCAGTTCGCAATTGCGAACTTACTTGTCGGCTCGCAACGGCCGCGACTATGTTGTTTCTACGTCTGGTTCATATTCACAGGTTCACAGCACCCTCTGTTTCACCACTGCCACCCTCTGGTACACCCATGCCACCCTCTGGTACATCACTGCCACCCTTTGGTTGGTTTAAATTATCACTGTAGATTATGGGGGTGAAAAAAAGCAAGCACACCTGCCCTGCTTCAACTGCCATGAATTAATTTGGGGTTGATTAATGTGTCACTGAATTTAAACTTCCAGTCTGGCTGGCACCTGCTTCCTTATCTGTAATTTGCTTTCTGTTGCAGTGCAATTTTTTTTCACAGGACCTTTGTGGCCTACTTGTAGCTATTCTATGAGCCTGCTGTGAGGGTCAGAGCAGGGTCATAGAATAGTTGCAAATAGGCAACTGAACTCTGGAGGGGCCCCTCAGGAAGCACTAGAGTGAATGGTTACTAATGTTAAGATTGAACTTTTGCACCTGCTGAGTGCTTTCAGTTTTGCAAAAATCGTTTTTCTGCAATTTCGCGCGATTTGCGGGGCGCGAATCCGTGCGAGATCAATTTCGGAAGACGCGAATTCGTGCGAATACACGATTTGGTTTTTTTGCGGCGTGTTTGTTCGCGTGATTTTTTGCGTGTTCGCAAGCCGCTTGTAGCGCAACGTTTGCGAAGTTACCCTAGCGGTCGTACATGGGCGTGGCCATCTTGTTTGCGTGACGTAATTCCGTTTCCGGGCGCTATGTGTAATCTCGCAAAGTGTGTGGCTCGCTAGTACAATTTCGCGTGTGATCGCGAGGAAAATCTCGCGCGAACTTACCCACGCGGTCGTGAACGGGCGCGGCCATCTTGTTTCTCATTCATTGCTATGGTTCTGGGCATGCTTTCTGTATCCTCTCTGAATCTCTGCCATCCTTTATTTGTTTGAAGTTTTTTTTAATCTATTTTACTTATTATCTATCCCTCTATTTTTCTAGCTCTATATTTTTGTGTTTTCTGCTACTTTTTGTTAATTTTAAACTACTTTTTTAAACGCTTTTCTTTTCTTCTTCCCTATTCTATTTCTTCTTTATTATTTAGCTTCCTTTCTGCCCAGACCATGGTAAAGGGAGCCGGGAAGCAGTCCGCGAAGGGGAAGGGTCCCGCACCCCGTGCCCGGCTCCCGTGCGGGCGTTTGAGGGGGGAGCAAGTTATAGCTCGGGAGATTTTTAGTGCGGAGGAGGTGGCCGCACTAGTCTTTCATGTCCAGCGCCGCCTCCCCAAGACCATCATGGGAGGCGGCAAGATCGCTACCGGCTACGGGATCCGGGAGCGCCGGAAGCGGTGGGAGAAGGTGTGCCGGGCCATGTTTGAACACTCTGGGGTCCGGCGCACCTACAACCAGGCCACCCACCGCTGGACGGATCTCATGGCCCGGGAACGCGACTTGCTGGACGTGCTCGGCGTCGAGATCCCCGGGCTTGGTGAGTAGTAGTAGCTATTTCTAGCTATTTCATCACTACTCTGTTTTCTCCCGCTCTGTGTTTTATTATATTGCAAATTTTTGTTTTTTACCAAGAGCAATAATGCTGCTGATTACATTGTAGGTAAATTATATTTCAAAATCTTCTGTGCATTTCAGGTGCACTGCTCTCCTTCTCAGTAGCCTTGCTACTATGCTTATTTGTTTTCTTTTTTGTGTTCATTTCATTGGCCTGAGAAATTACGTATGAGTGTAGTGTAAAGAACTGCGTAATGCTAGACACTAAGGGTCAGATTTTCAATTACCGGCGCATCCCTGCAAAGTAGCAGGGATGCGCCAGTAATTGTGCGCCACGCCACCACCACCCATGGTGCGCCGTATTTACAATGTGGCGCACCATGGGCCCAAAACGTCACAGAAGCCTTATGCATCTGTGCCGTAAAGGCGGCGCATTGCTGGAGTTGCGTGACAACGATGGCGCAGCTCCAGCAATGCTCTGGGGTGCCCTATCTCCCCAATGCTGCATCAAGCCGTACGTCTGCTTCAAGCAGGCGCAGGGTTTGAGTCACGCATCATTGTCCTAAAAGTGACTGATTGACATCTTGTAGATTTCCCTCAGCCACTTTTAGGATGCGTTCCTGCGCAGGAACGCCCTCCCTTGCATCGGAACGCCCCCTGATGGCGCAGGGCTTTACAACGTGATTCATCTCCCATATGCGTCACGTTGTTAATATACGCCGCACCATGGCGCCTCTTTTGTTCTGCCGCTGCGTCACAAAAGTCACGCAACAATGGAGCAAAAGAGCCGCAAGGGGCTTCTAAATCAGCCCCTACAGACTCAAGTCCAGTCGTTCCTTTGTACACATGGCGATAAGAAGAAATAGTGGTGGTGGATTGATAGTTTGAGTATTCACTGATCTGCAATCACGATGGACTTTGTCTGTCACTTCGCGTGCTGCGGACTGCAGCCTGCCAGTCCTAGGCGAACCTTTTTAGTAGTTTGTTTAGTGAGTTACATAAGAACTTTCCAAGTCGACGGTCTGCAAAATCAAGCAATACTAATAACGTAGTAGACCACATGAGATCGGTCAATATATCCCGTGGAATAGTTGTCTATTTGCTATTTCGCCAAAATATTTTGTTATTGTTCTTTTGAAATGTTTGATTTGGTTGACAACAATCATCCATGTTTTCGGGTCTTTCTTTCTTTCATGTTGTACATCAGCTCCCCCCAGGGGCAAGAGGACAGAGGAGGAGGTGGTAGAAGGCCAGGATCGGCCAGGCGAGGGCAGTGGCCCCAGTAAGTTTTCATTTTAATATAGAGTACCTATTTTTTCCTAGCGTTACTCATTCGATTTTTTATAAATCGTCTTTGATCTTCTTGTAGACTGTATCTAAATTCTTATCCTGCCTCGACTATGACTCCCTGTGGTATTACTAGATTATTCTCATTAGTCTGTCTATGTAGCTAACTAAGATTGCATATTTGGCAATTCCATTGGACTCCCATTCTAGTCGGCAATAGCTCTATGCACTGAGCCTTCCCTGGAAAAAGGAACATTTTTACTTTAGATTAGACAGTCACAAATTATTACATTGTTTTCTGTTTTTTTCACATTTCTTTATTCCTATACCAAATATTATATAGTAGTGAGTGGTGTATTCTAACATTCTTAAATGTACTTTGTAGGTGGAACATCTGGTGGCGGGGCCAGCGCGGAGGTGGTGGTGGTGCATGTTGAGGAGGACAACACTTCTGGGGAGGAGGCGGTGCAAGTGCCGGACGACACCAATGTGCCTGTGAGGGTTCACACGGTGGTGGCGGGCAGAGGTAAGCTATATATTACTTACTTATTGAGATTGAAGACTGCAGAGTGTGCTTTCTGCACGGGTGTATTATAAATCAACCAGGTAGTAGCCTCCTCTAAATGTACTTCAACTTAGCTGTGAAGTTTTTGGCGAGAAGAATGCCAATCAGATCTGAGATGAACTTGATGGATGGGATGAACGAAAAGCGAAAGAAGGGTGTAAGTAAGTGTGGAAGGACGAGAAATTTAATGATGACTGGCAAAGAAGAATGATATGTGTTTGCTTGGTCCCCGAGGTGGCTGAGAAGGAAAGAATATGGTATGGTGCATGGCTGGGTGAATGATGAAGCAAGAATGGGTGGAAGGAGAACAGCCTTGGTGGGTGAAACAGAAACTGTATGTGTGCATATACTTTGAATGGATGGATGCCTGGATCATGGTACTATCTGACTCTTAGATAGCATATGTGTATCTAGAGAGAGTAGACGGTCACTGGATGAACTAAGTGTTACTTTGAAGAGCATGTAACACCGCACCCGCACGTCCGTTCCAGTGTAGGAAAGGCAAGGAAAAGAAGTTGTAATTTTGTCCAAATACTACCATGAATAGTAGCAGTAGTTTGTATTGCAACTGCAAGCACAGCATATAACCGGTTATTACGGTGGACCCTCCCTACCTCTCTTAATAATTTTAGTTTAGTAGTAGTACGTCATTCATGTGTGGGTGTATCACTGTTCACTCAATAAAAAGCAAAGCACCTAAAGTCATCCCATTTGTAATCAAATACATCCCATGTGAAGTGATAGATAATCAGATTATTTAGTTTCTTCTTTTTCCTTCTCTAGTACTCATTTGCACTGTAGGATGAAAGTTAAATTAATTAAGCAGTAGCCCTCTTAACAGAGTATTCTCAGTGCCACCTGTAATGGAAAAATATGAGCTTCACCACCTGCATGTACTGTACCGGTACAGTAACGCAAGTCTGTCTCACTCATCATGGTGTGCGTCTGGTTTCTCGGGTGCAAGTTCACTGCGCCGGCATTATGCCGGTTTGCAGAAGATAACGTACCAATTTTCCTAAACAAGAGAGAAGAAGAAGAATAAGACTGGTGTACTGTCATAGTCGACTGTAATGGAAGTCCATCGTGCTCGTAGAATTTGTTCCTGAAACTCACACTAATGTTAGAGCAAGGATGAAGAAGTGGGAGGTTAGATAGATACTGGCCTCAATAGTTATGTACTGCGCTTTCAAGTTGCTAGTTGTACTGTGACACAACTTTCTGCTCAATCATTTTGTGTTAATCTTAAGAGCATTGGTTACAGACTATGTCTTTCTTTCTTTATATAGTTGCTCCTTCCAAATCCCAAAAACCATCAAGGAAGGAGCAGGCTCGAATGGCACGGCAACGGAGGCTGGATGCCACTGTCGCTGAATATCGGCGGCTGCTGGCCCTGGAGGAGGAAGACACGCAGTCTACTACTACATCTACTGCGACAGCTGCATCCTCCTCCGGGCCCACACGGGCTGCCAGCCAGCGCAGTGCTCCAGCGGTACGGAGCCGGGCTACCAAAGCCAACCGCCACCGCCGAGCAGCAAAGACATCAGCTGCCCCCCACAGGAGTTGCAAGGCACGCCAGCGCCGCTTATGCCTCAGAGTGTCCTACCTTGAACAGGAGGTCTTAACTTATAAGAACTTGGTGGAGGGCCTCCGCTCCGACCATGCCACCCTCCGCAAGGAGTATGATGCCCTGGCCGCTACAGTGAACAGCATCCTGCCGTAGTGTCCCTTGCCCCTTTTTTAGAGACTTTTGGGGGGTGGGATTTGGGAGTTGGGTTCTTTTTGGGACTTTTGAAGGACAATCGTTGGGGTTAGGGAGGGTCCTGCGGGAGATTATTTTGTTAGGGCTATACAAATATACTTTTTGAAACTTTATCTGAGCATGCCTGTTTTTTACTGCTTTTGAGTCTGGTGGGTGGGGGTTTAACAGTAAGTTTGTTTTCCTGAAACTTAAGTCTGTGTCATTTTCTTCCTTTAAGTGTAAATGGCTAAATGTTTTCAACACTAAGTGCCTCTCACAGAGTAAGTGATCCCCCCTTTCCCACCATGGATTTTCTTCAAATCACTTGCAACCAAAATTACACATTCCCACGAGTGCTCTAAGACCCCAGAACTCAGTTGCAAAAATCAAGAACACCCCGAAACACATGCAATCCTGCTGCTAGGGCTAACCCTAACGAACCCTAAGTTACAAAAAGTGCCAAAAGGCTTTCCCGCATTGATGTTGTCCAAAACAGTTTTATCCGGTATTAGACCTTCCCAGCAATGGCCCCAGAGCCGTCAACCCAGGCGAAAACAAGTAGAAGACCCCCAAACAGCCAAAAAGCAAAAGTACAAAAATTGGGACTTAATCACTTTTCTGGAAATTTCCAAAATCACTCAGCGCGCGCTATGCAGCTAGGCCCTACCCCCCCTCTGCCTCCATGGATTCCCTTCACACCTCTTGCAATGAAAAGTATCCATACCCAGCGTTGCTCCCAGACCCCGAAACCCACCCACAAACACCAGGAAGCCACCCAAATAGGCACCCGAAAACGCTACATTGAGCGAAAAGTCAGAAAATGCAAAAACTTTTTCCTGCATGGATGTTGTCCAAACCAGTTTTATCCGGTATTAGACCTTCCCAGCAATGGCCCCAGAGCCGTCAACCCAGGCGAAAACAAGTAGAAGACCCCCAAACAGCCAAAAAGCAAAAGTACAGGTGATTAAAGTTGTAATTATATTAACTGTGCAAAACAAAGAAAGACAGAAACACAGGAATAAAAGTGAATAAGTACGAAAAAGAATTTTTTTGAATCATTGGCTAATTTTCAGGGCTCGGTGTCAGGGAAGAAGAGTTCGTCCTCATACTCTGCGAATTCAGGCAGGAGTAGGTCAGTGTCACCTAACACAGAAGAAATTCCCTCATCTAAGTTGCTGTCCTCCTTGTCTTCTTCCGTCGTGCGATCTGGTACTTTGAAATCTTTTGGTATGAGGTGCTCATTCATCTTGATCATTGTTAACCTCTCCACATTTTTGGGCGAGAGGCGGGTCCGTTTGCAAGTTACAATGCCACCAGCAGCACTGAAAACACGTTCAGAAGACACACTGGCGAGTGGGCAAGACAAGTAATGTATAGCCAGGCTGGTGATCTCTGGCCACAATTCTTTTTTCCATGCCAATACGCCAATGGGTCAGCATTAACATAGACCTCTGTTGAGTCATTCAGATAGTCCTGCACCATCGACTCAAGGTTCTCCACGGTTCCTCCACTTAGCTTACTTTTTGCTCGGACCTTTTGAGAACCAAACCCAAGCTCAGCTAGCCAATCCTCTTCACTATCATCACCCGATATTTCTGTTGTGTCTGGTGCAGATGATCCGGTTGACGGTGTCTTTAACGGCTGAGAGATCACTTCTGCCACAGCCACAGGTGCAGAAGTGGAGTCTTTTGACTGGGGATGGCCTGCTGATGCTGATGTACTGCCTTTTCCTTCAAGTTTCTTCCGGTCTCTTTCAAACCTCATGGCTGACAAGGCTAGCCAATGTTTGTACTTTGTAACATCTTCATCACCAAAAGGAAATAATGCACTGCCTGCCAGTGCCTTTTTGTAGCGTGGATGCAGAATAGTAGCACAAATGTAATGCTGTTCTGAGTGGATCTTTTGAAGACGTTCATCGCCAAGTAGGCGCTCTAATAATTTCTCCGCCAAAACAAAAGCTTCTTGCTTTTCTTCATCTTTTTGAAACTTAGAAGACACCGCCTTCAGTTTGTGCTCCAGCATGCGCAACAATGGGATAGCTGTTCCCAAATTACAGTCCTCCCTGCTGACTGCACGCGTGAAGACCTCAAAAGGACGAAGCATGTCTGTCAGGCTTTTAACTAGCTCCCATTCCGCCGCATTTAACCTCAGGTCCTTCACAGCTGTACCCAGTGTTAAGAAATACTGATCGAGTACCGTAAACTGCTCATACAGACGCTCAAGCATGTAGAAGGTTGAGTTCCAACGTGTTGGCACCTCCTGGATGAGTGCTTTCACTGGCATTCGACGTTCATGTAGCAGGAGCCTCAGATGCTTCCGGGCCTTAAAAGAATGGCTGAAATGGTTGCACATTTTTCGGCAGGTGACCACTAACTGGCATGCTGGACTGTCTTTATCCAAGAATGTTTTAACAACCAGGTTTATACAGTGCGCCAAACACGGCACTCTGAAATAGTGACCCAGATCCATGGCCTTAACTACATTGGCGCCATTATCCGTGGAAACATAACCAATGTCGCATTTTTTTGGGGACAGCCAGTGAAAGACCTTTGTGTTGAACTCATTCAAAATGTTTTGTGCTGTATGACGTTGCTCCAAGCCAAACATGGCTAGTGTTGCATGTTTCCGAGCAGCTTTAAAAACTTGGTCCAGGTCAACACCTGCGTTTCGCTTTGCTTTAACCCCTGAAAAAGAGACCCAGTGTGCAGTGATGCACATGTAATCAGTGCCTGCGCCACTGGTCCACATGTCTGCTGTCAGATGTATAGTGTGAACAGCACTCTTCTGCAAAGCTGCCCCAATCACCTCCAGCACATCTTCATGTAGTGCTGGAACCGCAACTCGGGCAAAATAGAACCGGCTAGGAACCTTCCATTTAGGGCAGAGCGCTGCCACTGATTCTTGAAAACCAACCCCTTCTACAAAAGACAAAGGGAGAAGATCCAGCGCTAGCATTTTAGCCAGCTTAGTGTTATACAGACGCGCCGTTGGGTGGTTGCGGTCATATGGTGCGTCTGAAAACAACATTGTTTTAATGTTGCCCTGGACCATTTTACGGGATGATGATGATGTTGATGACTTCTTTGACCCAGTTACGCTCGTTAATGAACTTTTTCGCATTGGTGTCTCACTCTGTCCCACACTCTTAGTGTGGCGCACAGGGGGTGTGCTGACAGGGGTACTGGGTGTAAGTGAAGTGTGTGACACTTCTTCCTCCTCGTCATCATCAGATGGAACATCAACGTTTTCTCGACTTGCAATTCCTACGGTAGCGAGGCACTACGAGGAAGAGACTCCAACAACCTAGACAACATCCAGGTAAAAGCATATAGAACTCTGTTCTCACTCCCGTCCTACACCTCGCCTGCCCAAATAAGGCTTGAGTTTGGTTTAAAAAAACAAGCCCTCGCAAGACAAGGAGCTTTCATTATCTGCTGCCACAAACTTCGCTCAGCCTTTAAAAACACCTTAAACGCAACGCTGTGGCAAGACATACAAAGCAGGGACGAATCTCAGGCACGCTCCTACTTGAAGGCAGCCTTGGGGGCTGTCAAGGCATCCGCACTCTGGGACATGCAACTGGGGCATAACCCTTTCAAAAAAGTGGTTTGGAAAAACGTAACAACTATATCCCAATAGAGGACAAGGCCGCTTTTGCAAAAAGAAACCATGCGTGGATGACATTAAACACGTACAAATCCTTGACACCACAACCTTACTTCAGCCAGGGCTACCCAAAAATAACAAAACTGAAGTTTTTGAAATATAGACTAGGGATCCTGCCCAGCAAAGAGCACCAAACACCATGGCTCAGGAGCAACGGCCATGAAGTTTGTCCGCACTGCAAATCAGCAACCGGAGACATATTACATATGACTAGCCTCTGCGAAGAGTTCCGACAAGTCCGTCGATTGCTATTAAGGGTCCAGTTCAAACAGATAGGGACCAGCACGCGAAGGCAGGCTGTGCTTGCATGCTTAAACCCTGCAAAACAAAACTGAACTGCAGATATGTCAAATTTCTGACCACGATAGAGCAAAGTCTGCAAAATCTACAACTGGCAGCAACTTCTGGCTCTGGGACCTAAAGGACGAACTCTGGGCCACAAAAGACTAGCCTGCCCTGGCTTAGGAAATACTGTCCGACAATCACCCTCGGTTTCTCACTGCATGCCTTTTTTACAAAGACGATTACACAGACCATATTGTCATCATATTTTAAGAAATTGTTTTAAATGTAACGAATGTACTGGTTTTAATTAACTATACAGAATACATTTACTTACTTACTTACTTACAGACTTGCAATTTGGGCTTCCTTGATCTCCTTTAGATGCGCAAACCATTGGACAGTGTGCTGTCTCTCAAGATGACCTCTCTGGCCTCCAGTCCCATAGTTGGTGCCAAGCTTACCACGACTAACTGCAAGCTTACAAATGCTACAAATGGCTTGGTTTTCCTTTTTTGGCAAATACTAAAGAAGTCCCAAACTGCGGACTTGAAATGTCTGGGGGGCCGGAGGAGGCGATACTGATGGTGGTCATGCTGCTAATGCCAGATGAAGTGGAGGATGCGTATTCATGAACTTTACTACGTTGTGCGCTTTGCCCACCACTAAGTGAGGTCGAGGTGGATGGAGGTCCCTTCTGGCGAGTAAGAAATATGGAAGCGGTAGGTTGTGGTGTACTAGTTAACTTCAATGATTGTGGTGTTCCCATTGCCTCCTCGTCGACTTCATCATCACGCTCAGCAGCTTGTCGGGCTAGGGTCAAAATGTCTGTTTGCTGCATGCCGGCTGGGGCTTCAGTGACGTTAGTGATGACTGCGTCGTCGTCGTGAGAGTCTTCAGCAGCAGGAGTATACGCCACTTCTTGTTGAGTGTCATCACACTCCATAATTATGAGAGTTTCGACGACCTTCCTTTTACGCTTAGCTACCTTTGTCAGATCATTGTGTGCCTCACTCTCAGACGGCAGTGGTGGTTCCCAAGTTTGATCCATATCATCAGAAGGAAGGGGGCTTGAAGAAGATGTAGACACCACCACCCTTGATCTTTTCCTTGCTCGGGATGTGGAAGACAATGAATGATCATCAGGAGGAGTGGCTTCCTCGAATGATACCTCGGCTTGATTGTCGATTTCCAGATGTGCCCCTACTTCTGGAGGAACAACTATTGTGGGCACTTGTTGTGCCCCTCCATGCACCCCTGCTTGTGCATCTCCTTGCACTGCCTCTCCTTCAACATGTACTTGGGCTTGTACTTGCACATGTGGTTGTTGTTGCGGCTGTGGTTGTTCAACACTCGTCAGATGAGTTACAACAACCTGTGTTGATTGAGGGACATTGCTGCTACTTTCTTGCGATGAGCCAACATCACTGGTCGATGGTGATTGAACAAATAGACTGGCTGCCTCTGCAGCAGTCAAGGTCTTGGACTTAAGTTGGCGTGGGGGTGGTGGCACTGAGCCCAATGGGGCGGGGGTGCTGCTCCAAGCTTGGTCCCCAGCAGATCCCGCTGCTGCTGCAGGCGTACTTTTTTTTTTATTCCCAAAAAATGTGGCGGGCGGCACACCAGTCTGCTTGGTAACTTGCTTCTTCTGCTCCTTTCTGGCATCTTTCTTGCTAGAGGAGCTACAGGGAACTTTTTTTGGGGCCATCTTCTTCAGATGTCACTCTGAACAGCATGCCGCAGTTGCACAAGTTGCAGAGTTGTCTGTGGCCACACGTGACGTTGTGCTGCACACACCGCAGCAGGACTTCTTCCTGGCACTGGTGGTTCTCTTGTGCACCTAAAAGCAATGGAAGACAGAGGAACATCAGTTATACACCCCAAAAAGTCGAAAAAACACACAAAAATCAACACAATCCCAGCCCATCCATGGCCTCAATGATGTTTAAATTCAAGAAGACACCCCACAGAAAGACTAGGCCCATGCACCACTCACTACCCCTGGGCAAAAGGCCCCACCAGCAGCCCCAAAAAACGACAAAACCCACAAAATTCAGCACAATCCCAGCCCATCCATGGCCTCAATGGTGTTTAAATTCAAGAAGACATCCCACAGAAAGACTAGGCCCATGCACCACTCACTACCCCTGGGCATAATGGATGAAAGCTAGGCAAAATGGGTGCAGGCCTCAGACACTGCCTGTCTTCAAAATGGCCCCTTGTACCCCAAGCACCTGTTGCCTGTACCAGCACTCAAGATGGCCACCACCACCACCCACATGGCCAGTCCACATCAACAGTACACCCCAAAAAAAACAAAAAACACACAAAAATCACCACAATCCAATGCCATCCAGGATGTTTACATTAAAGAGAGTGAAACCCCACAGGCAGACTCAGTCCATGCACCACTACCCCTGGGCAAAAGGCCCCACCACCAGCCCCAAAAAAACAACAAAAACCACAAAATTCAGCACAATCCCAGCCCATCCATGGCCTCAATGGTGTTTAAATTCAAGAAGACACCCCACAGAAAGACTAGGCCCATGCACCACTTACTACCCCTGGGCAAAAGGCCCCACCAGCAGCCCCAAAAAATCGACAAAAACCACAAAATTCAGCACAATCCCAGCCCATCCATGGCCTCAGTGATGTTTAAATTCAAGAAGACACCCCACAGAAAGACTAGGCCCATGCACCACTCACTACCCCTGGGCAAAAGGCCCCACCAGCAGCCCCAAAAAAACGACAAAAAACACAAAATTCAGCACAATCCCAGCCCATCGATGGCCTCAATGGTGTTTAAATTCAAGAAGACACCCCACAGAAAGACTAGGCCCATGCACCACTCACTACCCCTGGGCAAAAGGCCCCACCAGCAGCCCCAAAAAAACGACAAAAACCACAAAATTCAGCACAATCCCAGCCCCTCCATGGCCTCAATGATGTTTAAATTCAAGAAGACACCCCACAGAAAGACTAGGCCCATGCACCACTCACTACCCCTGGGCAAAAGGCCCCACCAGCAGCACCAAAAAATCGACAAAACCCACAAAATTCAGCACAATCCCAGCCCATCCATGGCCTCAATGATGATTAAATTCAAGAAGACACCCCACAGAAACTCTAGGCCCATGCACCACTCACTACCCCTGGGCATAATGGATGAAAGCTAGGCAAAATAAGTGCAGGCCTCAGACACTGCCTCTCTTCAAAATGGCCCCTTGCACCCCAAGCACATGTTGCCTGTACCAGCACTCAAGATGGCCACCACCACCCACATGGCCAGTCCACATCAACAGTACACCCCAAAAAAACGAAAAACACACAAAAATCACCACAATCCAATGCCATCCAGGATGTTTACATTAAAAAGACCCCACAGGCAGACTCAGTCCATGCACCACTCACTACCCCTGGGCAAAAGGCCCCAACAGCAGCCCCAAAAAATCGACAAAAAACACAAAATTAAGCACAATCCCAGCCCATCCATGGCCTCAATGATGTTTAAATTCAACAAAACAGTTGTATCATGCACCCATAACCAACCCTGGTACTACTGGATACTGTGGCTACCCACAATATATTTTATTTAATGTTCTGAAAAAGTTCCAAAATTGTAGTTGCGGCAACTGTAATGCCCCAAACAAACTTACTTGTGAAAGTTAATTTCTAATCCAAAAGTGATCCAAAGAAAGTCAAAAAGGCCTCAAATCCAAATATCCAGCAGCATCCACAAAAAGTAATCCTTCCAGGTCAAGGTCCAAATGAAAGTGACCAGCACATGAAGAAAGCACTGGGAGGAGCCTGCTGGACAGGAACAGGAAGTTGGAGACACTGGGGCACTTCCTTCCTCCCCCCCCCAAAAAAAATGGACTCCTTGCAAAAAAAAGTGCAGGCAAATGTCAACCTGAGGAGTGATTCTGATAAAAATCATCATTTTCTGAAGGTTTATGCTGTTTGCTGGTGGATTTCTTGTGCAGAATTGCAAAATCTCTATTTCGCGAGTGCGAGATTGTTGCTGCCCGCCGCACCTACGTGTTCGCAATTGCGAACTCTCGCGATGCGTGCTGTGCAAGGTGGCAAGCCGCAATTACGTAATCGCGGTCGCCAAACTCCCGCGGGATCCCGCAGCAAGATCCAAAATGGCGCAGCACTCGCAAAATATCGAGAAAATCAACTCGGCAAACGCCGAATGACGGAAAGTGAACGCCGCGCGCCACGCCGCGCGCCGCAATATTGTATCACCAAGCAAAAAAATCAGCCGCGTGTGGATTTGTGGCAAATTCGCGAGAGTTCGCGGATTGCGAATTTGTTGAAAATCCGCAAAATCCGCGAGCGGAACGGATTTTACGCCCATACTTAGTCATAGACATCACCGGGAAGTGAACAGCAGTGTGCCTCATCTTTGCGTTCCTTTGTCGCTACGGGGTAACCCAGTATCCCTCAGAACCTGGGCAGAATAGTTTATTGAAAACAATGGTTCTGTCGGGTGCCTAAGATAATTATTCAAAACACATATACATTTTTCTCTGCTTTTTTATGTATTATCAAATACTTAGATCAGTCATTTAATGAAAGCCTAGTATCACAGCAAATCCCAAACAAGGAAGGCAGAGTGAAAATATCTTTTTAATCAATGAATTATTCTCATTCATGAACACTCTGTTTGTATCACATATAAATTAATCAATGAGTATATTTTCTACTGGTCCAGTAGTTATCGTCGACGTTTGCTTGAAACGTATGTCGTTCTGTACTCCTTGTACTAATGTCCAAAGACGACCGCGGCACACGGATGGATTCAGACCCGGTGGCCGTACTATGATGGTATCATATTCCAGTTTTGTGCTTTGCTTGCATATGATGTTTGTGAGTATGGCACTATACTGAACCTACGTCTCTGTCTATTGCAGCATCTGCTGAGGGCACAGAAGGACAGGGGATGGACACCAGTGGTGAGGCATCTGGCATGACTGCTACACATGAGCTCACTGATGTGACCAAAGCCACGGAGGGGGACAGGAGTGCTCTTGAAGAATCAGGCCCAGAAACACCAACCTCAACATCGTCGGACTCCTGCGGTGACTCTTTGATGTTGCTGGGCACAGGGAGTGGGAACTCTGCCTCTTCTTCCACCACACATCATCCAGTGCCCACCGTCTCGGCTACTACCACTAGTGCTACCGTGCCCGCAGCAGTAAGAAGGGTAGAGTGTCCTTCCCCCCAGGCACCGGTGCCACTGCCCCTGTCGCCCCTGCTGCCCTTGGTGTTGATGCGGTGGACCTTTTGTGCCAGCTGTGTGCGGGTCAGACTACTCGCCTGAATGCCTTTCAGAATCATGACAAGAAGTTGGCACTGGTAGTTGCCTTCATGGAGTGCATTCATTCTTACATGGGTGGACTACACAGAACTGTCCAGTCTCAACACGCAGCACACAACAGCAGCACTCCAGCACTCCAAGCGGCCCAGAGCACAGACACCATCCCCAAAACAAAAAACAGGCCCACAGGAGTGCAAAGGCAAAAGCCCTTCAGGTGACACTCAGGGCCATCAGGCCAAGAAGCATGGCTCAGGCTCTCATGCATCCAAATCACCCACATCCAAGGACATTCCCGTCCCCAAACCTGCTCCCAAAGACAAACAAACAGTTGCCCTTCCTGCTGTGAAGCTGGTGCCTGCAAAGAGTCCGCACAAACAGCTCTCAAAGGCAGATTCACCCACAACCTCAACTCCCACCCACACCCCTGTGAAGCTGGGACAGGAGAGCAATGTGGGGGGTTCAACTGGTCAACAGGGGATGGAGGGGAAAAGGCAAAGCCAGCCCAGGATGTATCACCAGATCCCGCAAATCCCCACAGTGAGAGCCACCTGCACCTGATGCACCTTTGGTGGAGAGTGAGGCTGTTGTGCCCGCCCCACTCCCTTCAAGACAATTATTACCTATCAAATCCCTAAGAAGTGGAAAGGCAGCCCTCTACATTCAACCTCACACACTGTGTCTTACAGCAGCATGTCTCTGCCTCCCCGTGTCACCATGCCACCCGGTCCAAGCTGTTCTCCCAAAGCCACTGATGCCTCTACCTCAGCTGGTCCTCTCTCCCCCAGGTCCAGTCCTCCATCTGGCCCGACAATCAGCCACCTCCCAGTGCAACTGACAGCCAAGTCTGAGGCAAAGTCTCCCTCCCAAACCCATCCCTCCCACAACGGTGCCTGGACTGCCCATTTGTCTCCCCCGAGCTGTGGTGATTTCCATGGCAGTGTACAGTATTACCCATTCTCTGTGCAGGTTCTCATGCACACATGTACATACTTTGAACTATGGACTGGCCAATGGCCTTGCTGTTTGTCACATTGAATGCCCGTTCCCTGTGCAGGTTCTCATGCACACTTGTACATACTTTGAACTATGGACTGGCCAATGGCCTTGCTGTTTGTCACTTTGGATGCCCATTCCCTGTGCAGGTTCTCATACACACATGTACATACTTTGGACTATGGACTGGCCAATGGCCTTGCTGTTTGTCAATTTGGATGCCCATTCCCTGTGCAGGTTCTCATGCACACATGTACATACTTTGAACTATGGACTGGCAAATGGCCTTGCTGTTTTCTACTTTTGATGCCTATCTGGAAAATATGTAATAACAAACAATTACTCCTCTTGTATGCTTTGTCAGTGTCCTTGATAAATAAAATGTTTTCTGTATGGGTATGATTGCATGTGACAGATGCTCTGTATGCCACTTTATTATTGCTAATAGATTGCTTTACTTTTTCAGAGTGTGCCAGAGGTGACAGGAACTTTAGTTCTTCTTGACTCTGAGGCTTGAGGGTGCAATGATGGTTGGTTGTGATGATCCACTGTTATCCTAAGCATTCTATGGTCATGTTTGTCAATTGTACACATGTCATGTTATGATGCAATACCACAACAGAGGTTACTTCTATCCACAGGATTACTTGCGGGGTGGCCACGGTTCATCATATCTGTGTGATCTTTCTTGATGTGTGTACAGCATCGTTGATGTGTGGCCATCCTGAGAAGGTCTGTCTTCCTAGTCACATGGGTATATTTGAATATGTGAACTTGAGTGGTCATACAATGTGAATGGGCTGTCATTGTCAGTAGTGTTGATGTGTGTGTGCCCCTGCAATTCAAACTGCACATATGTGTGATCCAGGTAATGAGTGACTGTTTGTTTCAATTGTCTGCCATGTGCTTCAGATTGTGGGCACATGTAAGAGTTGGTAGGTTGGGCACTGTGCAGTGTGTTGGTGTGTCCTTGCACTCCTGGGGGACACCTACTTGTTGTTCCTGCCAGTTGTGAGTATGCAGAGTGTGTGACTGCCAAGTCTGTGTTGTGTTTTGTTGATCTTCCATGTGTCTGGTTACTGTTTGTGCTCACTGTGCTGACCTGCTCTGCCACACTAACATTATTTATGAGTTTTCTCATGCACTGCTGTCACATGACCCATTTTTGGCTCCAGTATGTTATGTGGAGTCATGCAATCCCCTATTGGTGCTTCTGATGCCTACACATTGTAACTCCTCTATGTGTTTGTGTACTGTACACACCTGTCCACTACTGACATACACACCAATTCAATCTCATGTCTTCAACCCCATGGCTTGCCAGTGTGTGAGCCTCCCCACCACTTCATAGTGTGTTACTATGCTTTGTGAGGCTGAACTGTGTACAGGACCAATGTGCCGCTCAGGACAGTTTCCCAACTAGTTATGTGTTAGTTTCTTCTACTGGTTTGCTGTCATGGTTGCTCATGTGCAGTGCATATGTTTGAGCAGCACAGACCTCTAGTCATGTTGTTTGCCCCTGGGTTTCCCTTAGTTGTGCATCTGTGGGTGAAGGGTAAGCTGTATGTGTGTTTGCTGATTTACTGCTACCCTTCTTGAGTGTGATGTTCTCTGTGTGCTGTGACGATTTGTGTTGTGGGAGTTCATGGTGTGACACTCAGATGTGTGTGCTACTGGTTTGGTTGGTGTGCACACACTGCTTGGTGTGCATGCAGTGCGGTCAGTGTATGATGCCTTGTCCTTGCTTGGTGTGCATCCCCCTGATGTCCAGCTGAGTCTGCAATGTGTTGGATTGGTATGAGCATATGTTGTGTTTTTGTTGTGGATGTATGCAGTGTTTGACCTGTGTTGGCTCTTTCAACTGACATATGCTTTGTGTGTGTGTGATGTTCTATTTGCATGACATTGAATGTGGGAGTAGTTGTTGCTGTGTGATACATTCTGATGTGTGTTGCAAGTGTTGTGTGCATTACTTGTTTGTCTGTTACATGCAGCAAGGTGGATTCTTGTTACTGAGCTTGTTTTGAGTGCACATTGGTGGTTTGTCCTCCTATTTTGGACCTGTCACGAGTTAGGATTGTGCATCCATACCATGCTCACTTGATGAGTTGTGTGGTGTCTCTGTCTGTGTTAGCTAATTGTCCCATTGATCCCAGTTAGGGTTCATGATTGTTTTTTGATGATGCAATTCTTGTTTGTGTTGGGGTATGGTGTCTGTGCATTGGCCCTGAGTGAGAATGTTGTGTACTCCGGTTCTGTCTAGGGTCACATTACCTTTCGACTGTTTGGCTGCAATGTCTGGGCTTGTTGGACTTCTGTGGAAGTTGTTTGTGAGCTTCGTGTTTGGCTATTGTTTTTGTGTCAGCATTGGTTCAGGCATGCCTGCGTGTGAGTGTGATGTTTGTGGATGCACCACAGGGAGTGTGATTGGTTGTCATTGAACTCACAGGACATAATTTTGACCATTATGTGTGTTTCTCACAGGTGTTGAGATTTGCAGGTGTGAGGTGGATAGAGGAGGTGTTAGAACTGGGGGTCTCTAGTTGGCTGAGGTAGGTACCTTAGTCCAAATAGAGACCTTTGCTTCAGGGAAAGGAATGCCACCTTCTCAGATTGACCTCGCTCACCCCCTCTGTAGCTTGGCACGAGCAGCCAGGTTTATCTCCAAGGCAAATGTGTAAAGTATTTGCAACCACGCTCTCAGTAACCCAGTGATAACACCACAAATGGACTCAACACGAGTTTTCATAAAAAACAATTATGTTTATAAAAAAATATACGATGAGACCACTCGACAAAAATCCAGCATATGTGTATTTATAATTTTTCACCTGCCCGGTTATTAGGCCAGCAAGCCCTTGTTGGTTCTTGCAGTATTAATGAGCAATTCTCAGTGATTTAATGCAGTCCTAATGCAATGCTTTGCAGTTCGTAATGCGAGAATCAGGCACTTCGTAATGCAAAAATAATGCAATTCGTAATGCAACAATCAGGCAGTTCCTAATGCTAAAATAATGCAATTCGTAATGCAACAATCAGGCAGTTCGTAATGCTAAAATAATGCAATTCGTAATGCAACAATCAGGCACTTCGTAATGCAAAGATAATGCAATTCGTAATGCAACAATCAGGCAGTTCGTAATGCAAAAATAATGCAATTCATAATGCAACAATAATGTGCTCCGGCACCGATCGTGGTGCTCTGGACGATCTCTATGCCACTCTTACTGACTCGCTGTCAGCTACAGCCAAAGTATGCCCCCAACACTGTTATGATGGAAAACAAAGTGCAGCTCCACCCCGGTACTGCCACTCTTCGACAAGTACGGGCTGCGATACGGACTTGAACGGAGGATCGCGCTGCAATGATGGGAAAGGCCGAGAGCGTTTCTCTCGTAGCCCACACCCTGCCTCCAGCGGCGACACACAGACGCTAGCTGAGTGTTACCTGGGGGGTATGATCTCACTCTCCTCTCCTCGCGGCTTGGGCCGCCGATGCGACTTCGTTAAACTTGGGCAATGGAACACGGACCCCGATGGTGATGGTTCGAGGTCTCTCCTTGGCAAAGGCAGGCTCGGGCCGGGCACAGTGAATTCTCACAGCTCCTCTGGGGGTGCCGGTCTGGAATGATGGCAATGACAATCGCAGCACTTCTGGTCATGCTGTTGATCGATTCAGAGAACACGACTGCTCCGGGACACACAGTCACGGGCAATTTCTCACGAAGGTCTCAGCTGCAACAGGGCACACACACACAGAGTCGCTGAGACTCACTTGAGCTCTGAGTGCACATGATCACAGGGCAATCCTCACGAAGGTCTCAGGCTGCACCGAGCACACGCAAACAGCGTTGCTGAGACTCACAGTCACGGGCAATTTCTCACGAAGGTCTCAGGCTGCAACAGGGCACACACACACAGAGTTGCTGAGACTCACTTGAGCTCCGGGTGCACATGATCACAGGGCAATCCTCACGACGGTCTCAGGCTGCACGAAGCATACGAACATAGCGTAGCTGAGACTCACTTGGACTCCGGGTGAACACAATCACAGGGCAATCCTCACGAAGGTCTCAGGCTGCATGAAGCACACGCACATAGCATCGCGGGCACTCACTTGGACTCCGGGTGCACACAATCCCAAGGGCACGGGCAATTTCTCACAAAGGTCTCAGGCTGCAACAGGGCACACACACACAGAGTCGCTGAGACTCACTTGAGTTCTGGGTGCACATGATCACAGGGAAATCCTCACGAAGGTCTCAGGCTGCACCGAGCACACGCACACAGCGTTGCTGAGACTCACAGTCACAGGCAATTTCTCACGAAGGTCTCAGGCTGCAACAGGGCACACACACACAGAGTCGCTGAGACTCACTTGAGCTCCGGGTGCACATGATCACAGGGCAATCCTCACGACGGTCTCAGGCTGCACGAAGCACACGCACACAGCGTCGCTAAGACTCACTCGGACTCCGGGTGCCCACGATCACAGGGCAGTTCTTACGAAGGTCTCAGGCTGCATAAAGCACACAAATGCAGAGTCGCTGAGACACACTTAGAAACTTTTATGTTCCTGAGTTTCCACAACAGGGAGCCAGCTCCCCTCGGGCCCTTGGGGACAAGTTACTTCAGGACACAGCACACAGCAAAGTCCTTTCAAGCAGGGGGACACAGCACACAGCAAAGTCCCTTAGCCTCTCCTTGGTCAAATCAGCAAACTGCAGGCCAGCCCCAGAACACACAGCAAGGGTCAGTCCTTTCCTTCAGTCTCTTCATCTGTTTCTTCCATGGCAGAGGTTCCTCTTGATCTCGAAGTAGTTTCAATCCTTTTGAGTCTTGATCAGTTCCATAATACAGGGGTTTCAGCTCTCATAGTCATACCCCTAAATGTCTTTGAAGTCTTTGTGTTCAGGGGGCACTAACCTGTGCCCAAACTAGTTCTGGGTGTCTACCTGCCAGTGACACCTTCTTCCTCAGCAGGAGATGGATCCATTGTTTTTTGGCAACAGGCCAGGCCTCGTCACCTCCAGGGGCTACTCCTCCCCTCTACACTCCAGATGCAGGTCAACCGTGGCTGTCTCGCCTACTTCCCTGGTCAAGATCCTGTCACATTCCAATCCAGACAGTCAATCCACAACCAGGCAGAAACACCCAGAATTGCTAGAACACAAAAAACCAGCCACTTCTAAAAGTGGGGTTTCCAAACACGCAATGCAAAAACCACCTTCAAGAAAAGATGTGTCATTAAATTGTGAGTTCAGGCACACTAAACTTCACCTCTCCATCTTAAGCCTATGGGAAGATAAGCTGGAAACAAATTACACAGCCTCCCCCATTCTGTCCTATGGGCAAGATGGCCTTGCAACAGTGAAAAACGAATTTGGCAGTTTTTCACTCTTAGGACATGGTACACACCATAGTACATGTCCTACCTACCTTTCACATACACTGCACCCTGCCCAAGGGGCACCTTGGGCCCACCATAGGGGTGTCTGATGTGCATACAAAGGGAAGGGTAAGGCCTGGCAAGTGGGTGCATTTGTCAGGACAACAAGGCAGTTTAACAAACTGCGCGCAGGCACTGCAGTGGCAGGCCTGAGTTCTCTCTTTAGGGCTACTTGTGTGGGTGGCACAATTAGTGCTGCAGGCCCACTAGTAGCATTTGCATTACCAGCCCTGGCACACATAGTTCACTTTACTAGGGACTTCACTAGTAAGGCAAACATGCCAATCATGGACAACCAATTACCATTACACTTTACACAGGGGGAACTTGCACGTTGACACTTATGAGCAGTGGCAAAGTGCCCAAAGCACCTAAGCCAGTAAAACGAAATCCACCCCAGCATCAAAAACAGAGGAGGTAGAGGCAAAAGGACAGGGGTAATCACGCAAATCAAGAAATGCCAGGTCTAACAGGAGGGGTATGTGTGAAGTTCCTACTTGTGTTTGACAGTCAAGGAGTGTGATAATGGGCCATGTGTGTTGTACTGATGACATACACATGTCAAGTAAGTTGACACAGATGTTTGATAGGTCACTGTATGACTTCAGGCACTTCCTATCATTCCTGTGCCTATGTATGACTTGCGTTCATGTCTCACTGAGTTGCTGCACAGAGGTCACTGGGGTTTCATTTCACTCACTGTGCCACCCATGTCTGCTTTGATGGCCTAAGGGTGTTGTGATATGTTCCTTCTCTTGCATGTGATCTACAGATGCTATGTGGCTGGCTCCATGGTTTTCCAGCACTGTCCACTTCACTTTTGGCAGGCCCATTTCTTTTCCTCCATTGCTGCTGACCTGTGGTATGAGTACGTGGCTGGGTGTCAGTGTTGGGTTTTTGTGAGTGACTTGACAGGCAGTGTGAAAAGTTCAGTGGATGTTCATAGGCAGTGTGAGTCTCCATTTGTAATCATGCTCAGTTTGCTTCACATGAGTGGAAGGTAGGTGTGAGGAGGAGAGTTTTCCAGCCCCTGAGCATCTGTGCAGCGTGTTCCTCTTCACCCCCACCTTCCCAGTCAATCTCCCTTGTCCTTTGATGTGTGAGGTGTAAGGGCTGGCTACACCTGGCAGATTAATTGTGCAAGGGGGCACAGGAGGAGCATACTGCATGATCCCAATTGAGTGTGGGAAGCATAGTGTGGGAAGGGGAGAGGGGTTGGCCTAACGGCTAAGGCGCTCGACCTCGGACCTGGGGATCTGGGTTCGAGTCTCGGTAACGACGCCATAAACCCCCTGTGATTCTGGGCAAATCACTTAATCTCCCCGTGCCTAAAATGAAAGTGTGTCCTCATGTAACGTAACTGGTGCTATGTAAAGCGCTCTGATAACTGATTCGGTTCGGTTCTAGTTCGCGCTATATAAAACTCTGCAAAAAAAAAAGAAAAAAAAAAAGGGTGAAGGTGGAGCCCTGTGAATCTTAGTGGACTGCCCATGCCGGGTGCAGGCCCTGCCTACTACATTGTGCGCAGGTTCTCCTGTGTCTTCACCGCTGCGGTGACGTGACCGGGAGATTGCAGTGTTTTCTCGGATGATGAGTGACCTGGATGCGGATGGGTGATTTTCTGACAGGTAAGATATGTGTGGGTACACTGGGGGATATGTTCCTGTCCCCACCAGAGTGTCTGATGTGGACAGGAACCGTATGTCAGCACAGGAGTTGTGTATTGTGGTTGTGTGCGGAGTTGTGTATTTGCGTACCTGCGGCGTTGTCCACGACGGTGCATTATTTGCTGGTAGTGGATGAGGTACAGCAGCGGAAAGGCTTGAAGAGCTGGATTCATTGCTGTCACGCTCGGGTAGGGGGGACCAGGAGTCTGGTTTCATGCTCCGCTGTCGTGCTTCTGACTTTTCAGGGTGGGTGGAGTCTCCGCTGCGGTGTGATGGGCTGTTTGCGGCATCGTGATTTGTACGGCAGACAGGACGTCATTTCACATAGCAGTGTGTCTCTATTGGCTGCCTACGCTGTGGTGGCGGGTGCAAATTTCTGGCAGTTCACGTAACTTCGCTGCAACGGAAAATGGGCTATGTTTCCCATTGTAATATGGGGGGCGGGAGGACCACTGCTGGAGTGCGGAAAAATTTATTTTCCGCCACCATCAGCACCGCGGTTGTGCCTCCGCCTGCCATCCTAATGAGCCCCCAAGTACCATGCGAGGTAAGAAACCCTCTCTCTGCTCACATGCGCCTAAAGTTGTGCGCAACCCCAAATGCATACTGAGTGTCTGTGTAAATATTAACAACTAACCCTTCGCTCAATTTACAAGCTCATATAAAGGCAACAAGTTCTGATGCCTGGCAGATTGATAGGGGACCTGTGATGTCTCTACCACTGTGGGTAATGTAGTGAGCATAAGCTGCATTGGTGGTGACATCTGGTCATTTAAAACAAGAGCTATCAACATAAAGTGCTCCTTGGGGATCAGATAGGGGAACATCAGTCAGGTCTACCCGTCCTTTCGTCTCTTCCTCTGTTCAGAAAATACAATCATATTTGTCAACTGAATCATTCTCAGAAGGGAGGAGTAGCAACGTGGCTGGGTTCAGAGTGGCACATCTTTTAATCATAATATGTTTGGTAAACAATGTCATTTCGTAGCCAGTAAGATGTGCACTGGTAAGGTGCTGTGTCCTTGTTTTATTCAAAAGTTTGTCCAGAGCATGGAGTACCATGACTGTGATGTCAGTATAGAGTATGAGTCCAACCGATTGTCTGATGGAAGTGGCCACGTCCGCGACAGGATCGAGCAAAGCAGAAAAATAAGCCTAAGGTCTCTGTCTGTCGCCAAATTTTTGGGTCAAGACAGAGAGAGCACAACCAGCCATCTCGTGGACATATAGCACAAAAGGATAAGTTACTTACCTGTAATCCTGGTTCTCTTCCAGGGGTATACTCATCAAAGTCATAAGCAGTGAATTATCCCCGCCCATGTGCGGGACCCCGGAGCTTATAACAATATATATATACATATATACATATAATATATAACTATTAGCCCTATAAAATCCAAACTAAAAACGGGACAAACAGCCAGAAAACAACCCAGCCATACTTGCATAGTAATACATTACTTAAGAAAACTTGAAATAGAGACCATACACCCAAATGGCTTCATACAAGAATTTCTTTATTTTCCAGAACAAGGAAAAAACACAAGTATTTGAAGGCAGTGTGGCCCATAGGCTGCATAGGAATTACTGTCCTGAAACAGAAAAGAAAACTGGCACCTCGCCTTTAAGACTTACAAGAATCTAGGTACTTTGCCTTTAAGAACCTCAGCGAGCCCTATGCTCCCAGCATGCACCACAGGTGACAGTTAGGTCAGTTCTTTCTGTAAAGGCGTATAAAAACTGACTTTGATGAGTATACACCTGTAAGAGAACCAGGATTACAGGTAAGTAACTTATCCTTCTCTTCCAGGGGATACTCATCAATAGTCATAAGCAGTGAATAGGATAGCAAGCCCATACCCCACACTTCGCAGACTAGCAATGTAGCACTAGTAATAAAACCAATCTTAAAGTAATAGGTACCAATGATCAACCAAACAGATTCCTCAGAGATGCTTGACCAACTTGAGCATCTGCCTGAGTATCTGAATCTAAGCAGTAATGGCGAGAAAAGGTATCAACAGACCGCCATGTGGCTGCTTTGCAAATTTCTGCTATGGGAACGTTTCTGAGGAGAGCCATAGTTGAGGCTTTTCCTCTGGTTGAATGCCCTTTAGGCCTTCCTTGAAGAACTTTATTGATTGATTGATGATGCTTTATTTCGATATGCGCATATCATAAAAGCAGTACAAAAAATATAAAAACAGCATGTCGAAATAAGTAAGACTGTACAAATAGAATGGCAATTAAAACACGATATATCAGAATAAATTAGCTAAAAAAGAATTAAATTGAAATGGACAGTCTTCTAAGTCTTATCAACCAAGCCCATTTTAAAAATTTTGCAACAGCACAGACAATAGGAGGGGCTGTGTTCGTTAAAAGAATCCGAAGGGCAACAGAGTGCTGACGAGTCCCCAATTCTCTGCAAATGGGGCCAAGCCAACGTGATCTGGGGCGACCATAGTCCGGACATTCGAAAAGGAAGTGTGGCACCGTCTCTGGTTTATCCGAACAAGAGGCACAAAAGCGTGATGTGTGCTGGGCTTTATTCCACCTTGAACAGAGATCCGCCAAGGGCAAGGTTCCTAGCCGAAATTTTATATACAAGGACCTATCCATGGCAACTGTTATAATATCCATATATGGCTCATACAAGACAACGTCTTTGAACAACAGGAAAGCTGCGGTGGTTTTACAATGCTGCTGGCTACTAGAGCGCTTCACGTCAACCCACTCCCAGAAAAGTTTTTTTAGAGTCTTCTTTGGTGGAGCGGAGTGACTATGCCAGCAAGAGGCCAGACCCAGTTCCCCCAAAAGATGTTTTATGTCCTTCAGCCATTTGATGCTACTCCAACCATCAGCATGCATCACTTCTGCCAGCCCATTGGCGTAAGATTGTAGCTCCGGGACCCTCCACAAACGTGCCCAGAGCAGAAGGGGACGAAGCCGAGCCTGGTCCCTTATGGCTTTGCAGCCAGTGTCCAAGAGCATTGGGATGGTCGGGCTGCTCGATGGGATAGCAAGAAGGTCCTTGATAAATTTATTTTCGGCCTTACTCAGTGAATCGACCTTGCCCAAGCCCCACAGTTCCGATCCATAAAGAGAAGCAGGGACTGCACGGGCTTTATAAATCTCGAGTATGGGTGCAACACAATGTTTTGAGGAGTTATTGTACTCCTTAAGAAGGGCGCCCCCCACCCTTTTGTGAGCCAGAGTCATTTTATCAATGTGGGCAGTCCAGCTCATTGCATCATTCAGACGGATCCCCAGATAATCGAATTCCGCCACTCTTTCTAGAGGTATAGAGTTCAGAATTGGAGGGAGACCAAGTTTGCGGGGTGGGTGCATGACTAGGTACTTGGTCTTATCTATGTTTATGACGAGGCCTTTAGTGGTACAGAAATCCTGGAAGCGGTTCAGTAAAGACTGTAGACCTTGGGGGGTTTTGGAGATGAGGAGGGTGTCGTCGGCGAACAACAGAGTTGGGATTTTTACTCCACCCAGGCTAGGAGCGTCTGAAGGTTCGCCCAGTAGATGATCTACCACCCCGTTAATATAGAGGGAGAATAAGGTAGGGGCCAAAACACAGCCCTGTCTTACTCCCCTCTCGACCCTGATTTTATCGGTCTTTTCCCCATTCAACCCCCATCTAACCTGGGCATAGGTGTTAGTGTGCAGGTTAATGAGGAGGTTCAGTAGGTACGGGGGCATCCCTAAACCATCGAGCACCCTCCAAAGTTCCTCCCTCGGTACCAGGTCAAAGGCAGTCTTAAGGTCAATAAAGGCCAGATAGAGACTGCCTTTGCCCAGCACCACCACCTTCCAGTGTATCAACAAAAGCCTAAAGGCCTGTTCAATAGTTCCTGTGCCCGAACGGAACCCAGCCTGCATGTCGGACAGAATGTGATTGTCGTCCACCCATTGAGTAATTCTCCCCAAGATGGTTTTCCCGGCCAGTTTCTGGCTGGAGTCTATTAGGCTTATAGGCCTATAGTTCCCTGGTGAATCCCGACTGCCCTTTTTGAAAATGGGGACCACCTCCGCACCTCTCCAGGAGTCAGGCAC
Organism: Lissotriton helveticus; assembly: GCF_964261635.1. Lineage (NCBI taxonomy): Eukaryota > Metazoa > Chordata > Amphibia > Caudata > Salamandridae > Lissotriton > Lissotriton helveticus. The sequence continues at coordinate 582,717,965 of NC_136063.1, forward strand.
AAGCCCTCCCCCCATGATTGCATTGAGGAGTGCAGAGATTAAAGCCCCCCATTCTTCCGGATAAGCACGGAGAATGTCCCCCGGTAGGCCGTCCGGACCAGCAGCTTTCAAGGGGACCAAGGTTTTAATTTGCTTTGTTACATCGAGGGGGGAAAACAATTCCTGGTCTCGGTCTAGAGTAGAGGATGGAATTTTAAAGGGGTCATTAAGTGGCCCTTCAACAGCAGAGTAAAGATTTTGGAAATGGGAAAACCAAGTCTGGGCATTAATCGCACAAGTCCTCCGGGAGTCGTCGGGGCGATTCCTTTTGCCCACCATGTCCCAAAAACCTTTAGCGTCTTTCCCACGGCTGGCCGCCAGGAGGTCCTGCCAGAAGTTATCCTCCCATTCCATCCTTGCATTTTTCTGGCAGAGTGTGTAGTGTCTCCTGGCCTCTCTAGTCCTAAGCGGTAATTTGGACTTGACTGCCTCGATAAGAAGTGATTTCGCCTCCCTACACTTTTGGTTGTACCAGCCCTGACCCGGACGTAGGTTGGATTTCCTTCCGCTCGGGTGGGCTGGGACTACAAAGAGGTCACCAATGGCCTGAATTATGGCACAAAACCTAGGTGCCACCTCCAACTGCCCCTCCTCTTGGCAGTCAAGATTGGCCAGGGCTGATGCCAGAAGCTGCCTGATCACAGAGGTTTTCTCCTCCGAAAGAGCCAGCTTCGCCCACTTCAGCCTACGCCCACAATTCGTGACCACTGACAGGTCTGGAGCGGGGTTACAAGAAGACCCACTCACGGTGCTATTGACGCACCTGTGTGACAGGGTGAGGGACAGTAGATTGTGGTCACTCTCCACAGAAGGTAAAACTACCATGTCCTCCACCATGCCCCACAGGTGTATGTCAAGGAGGAAATAATCAATCCGTGACGTGTGTCCTGGCCTATTGTAGGTGTGCGCCCCTACTTTATCGGACCTGGTCCTGCCATTGGCGGCTCTAAGCCCGAACTCCATAGCTAGGGAATTAATCTGGAGGGCCACTTCTGTCCACTTTTTAACAGGGCCAAGCTCGAGGGGGGGAATCCCCCACCCATTATCGAATTCCTCCTGATCTGCTAAGATGTCCAGATCAAGAGGCTCGAAAGTGCAGTTCAGGTCACCTGCCAGCAGTGTACAAGACCTGTATGGAGATGATCGGAGTTGCACTTCCAAGCAAGCTATGACTGGGGATTCTCTTCCCCCCTTAGTGCCGCGGGCATAGATGTTAAAAATGTTTAAGATAACTCTGCCCTGGGAATTACGAAGCAAAATGTTTAAGAGGTCAGGGCAGTTAGTGTCCTTCTCCTCCACCCTACAGTTGAGATTGGTGGCTACCCAGATTAACAAACCGCCAGAGGGGCGGCCCCTACCAGTTGCACTTTCTGCTGCCGGCAAAAAGTGGGTGGAATACCCCGCCTTATGAAGGGGCACCCGGCTCCATGTTTCCTGAAACAGGCATATGGAGTATTGCTCCACACGCTCGCTCCAATCCGGCAACGCCAGCTTCCTTTCGAGGCCCGCAACATTCCAGCTGAAAACCCTAATCGGGGGGTCCGTTACAGCTGCAATGCTACAATCCTCGACAGGGGGAGACAAGTCCGCAAAACCCACATCAGGGGGACCAAACGAAGAGTTATGGGGAGCCCCGGTCTCCCCCTTCCCCTCTACAGACTCGGCCATAGCCAGAGTCTGCAGTGGGGAGGAGGTGCCAATGGATTTGGAGTATGGTGTTGACTCAGCGACAGAACCCGGGGCCACAACGTCCTCCCCCGGATCGTAACCGAGTCAACAACTCCCAGGTCCCCAATTTAGCAACACTGGGGCTGTGCATAGCTGCTGGGAAGGAACTCCCGGGGTCAAAAGGCCGTGGGCAGTATTTTCCACCAAAAATTGACCCCCTAGGCTGCCGATGAAGGAGGGTTGACCAAGATGGATGGAGGGGGTGGTCATAGTAGGCCGTGGATAAAAGAATGTCAAATCGACTATGTCGATACCCGAACCAGCCGTGGGTTGACCTTGAGAGCAAATAAATTGGGCAACCCTAGCATCTTGAAAATTTACGACCACACAATCCCCTTCAAGCGATTTTTTCCTGTGTCCAATCCAACCCACCCTGCGTACACCAAGAATAATTCCATCCACTCCCGCGGGCAAGGGCCTGTTGGCTTTCAGCCAGTGGATGACCTTATTCTTTAGTGCCTGATGGTTTTCACGCTGGGTACTCCCAAGAGGGGGAACTTTCAAGAGGGTGACGACATACGGGTGGCACTCAGGGGGGAGGTTAACTGGGGGGCACTTGCGTCTACTGATCTGAGGAGGACCCAAAGGGGGCCGATTTGTAGGTGGGACAGGGATAGATGGAACCTTAGGAGTTGGTACGACCCCACCAGTTGCATCAGATATGGCAACCCCAGGTTGCGAAATAGGGCCCGTCCCTCCCTTCTTGTGTTGCCTTGGTGCCTTGCTAGCCACCGGGGATATTACTGCCGGGGGAAGGGTAGCATGCACGTGGGCAACACAAGTGGGATCCTTCGATTTTGTCTGTCTAGGACCGCCCCTAGGAGCAACCAAGATCGTATTCCCAGGTGCAGGGTGCTTAGGCGGCTGCATCAGCTGGTCTCCCAAGGGGGGTCTCGCTGGGGCCTCTATCCTATTGGACTCCTCTAACCTAACTGTCCTATCCTCACTGGGCTTAGGCTGGTGCTTGAGGAGGGTCTTTAGAGCAAAGAAATTGTCCCTAGTAGCCTGCTCAAAGCAATCAAGCCTTTCCCCCAACCTCTTCACCTGGTCTATAAGTGGCAGCACAAGAGACTTAACCATCTTCTCAAACGCCTCCATAAAGTGACCCACGTTGTCCTGAACAGGCGTTGGTGTGGCCGACAAGAAAGGTGGCACTATATCTGTAACAACTGGTGCGCAAGTGGCTGTCCCTGAGGATACCGGTCCTGCAGTGCTCTGGGGGGAAGAACCCCTCAGGGGCGGGTACCTAAGGTGGTTAATAGTCTTAGATGGACAACCCTTTCGAGTGTGATTTGCCCTTTTCCCCTTCCTTTTGATGGGCTCCTGGATGGGTTGCTTCTTGGCCGGGGCTTGTGGGGCGAGAGCAGGAACCTCAGGGCAGTGTAGGGACTGAGTGCCAGGTGAGCCTGCTAAGGAGAGCTCATTGCAAGGATCTGTGAGCACGGCACATGGGCTGGTACCGTGGACACCAATCAGTGAGCTATCTAACCCCACTAAACCACCCATTGGAGGTGCAATAAGGGGATTCCCAGGTAAATCTCCAAGCAAGAGTGCAGGGGAAGTAGGATTTAAAGGGGACACCACTATTGCTGGCGATGGACTTTTAGCAGGAGGGAAGTCAAGTGAAAGGCGCCGTTCAGATATGGCAAGTTCATTGTCTATAACAGCCGCCACCCTTGTCAGGAATTTGTCCATTGAGCCGAACATAGCACCGCTGGGGGTACTCTCCCCGCAACCCCTCAAGGCCTTACCGGAGCGTGTTGACATGCTGAGTTGAGGCACCACAGGTTGAAGCCGGTACGGTAGATGAAAATGGGGTGGCCCTGCCCTGCCTCCTCCTGCCCCGGACGGCCACAGACGGTCCCGCCCTTGTCCCGGGCTTCTCCCGGCACGCTCCCGCGCGCGCTCCGCGGGGCGGAGGTAGCGCTCCTCCTTTCAAGCGCCTCCGGGCGCTTCCTCGTGACGCTGGTGGTGTGCGCCGCCTGGGGGGTGCTGGGACTTGGAGTCCTACCCCTGGCGGCAGCGCTGGTATGGCGTCAGCGGGAGCGGGAGCGGGAGCCGTGCAGCAAGAACCCCGGTGCAGCCTCTGCTGAAGATGGGCTGGTTTGCGTGGCAGCAGGTAGGCGGGTAACCCTCCAGCAAATTGACCTCGGCCCCCACAAGCTCCGGCAGCGCTCCTCCTTTCAAGCGCCTCCGGGCGCTTCCTCGTGACGCTGGTGGTGTGCGCCGCCTGGGGGGTGCTGGGACTTGGAGTCCTACCCCTGGCGGCGGCGCTGGTATGGCGTCAGCGGGAGCGGGAGCGGGAGCCGTGCAGCAAGAACCCCGGTGCAGCCTCTGCTGAAGATGGGCTGGTTTGCGTGGCAGCAGGTAGGCGGGTAACCCTCCAGCAAATTGACCTCGGCCCCCACAAGCTCCGGCAGCGCTCCTCCTTTCAAGCGCCTCCGGGCGCTTCCTCGTGACGCTGGTGGTGTGCGCCGCCTGGGGGGTGCTGGGACTTGGAGTCCTACCCCTGGCGGCAGCGCTGGTATGGCGTCAGCGGGAGCGGGAGCGGGAGCCGTGCAGCAAGAACCCCGGTGCAGCCTCTGCTGAAGATGGGCTGGTTTGCGTGGCAGCAGGTAGGCGGGTAACCCTCCAGCAAATTGACCTCGGCCCCCACAAGCTCCGGCAGCGCTCCTCCTTTCAAGCGCCTCCGGGCGCTTCCTCGTGACGCTGGTGGTGTGCGCCGCCTGGGGGGTGCTGGGACTTGGAGTCCTACCCCTGGCGGCAGCGCTGGTATGGCGTCAGCGGGAGCGGGAGCGGGAGCCGTGCAGCAAGAACCCCGGTGCAGCCTCTGCTGAAGATGGGCTGGTTTGCGTGGCAGCAGGTAGGCGGGTAACCCTCCAGCAAATTGACCTCGGCCCCCCTAGCTAACTGATAGGCCAAGGAAATACAAGAAACTATCTTGAGATGGACCGCTTAGAGGCTGCTAAACCAGTATTAACGGGACCATAATTGACAAATAATCTGTCCGTCTTTCTAATACCTTTAGTTTTATCTAAATAGAACTTCAACACCCTCTTAAGGTCTAAGGAATGTAAGGCCCTTTCAGGGGGCGTAGAGGGATTGGGAAAGAAAGTGGGTAACGTGATTCCCTGATTGATGTGGAACTCTTACACCACCTTTGGCAGAAAACTAGGATGAGTTCTAAGAACCACCCTATTTGCATGAAATACTGTGCAGGGTTCCTTACAGCACAGAGCTTGCAATTCGCTTACTCTACGAACAGAGGTAATTGCGACCAAGAAGGCCACTTTCCAAGATAAGTGCTGTAAAGAAGACTTATGTATTGGTTCAAAAGGTGTTCCCATCAGCTTGGTCAAGACCACATTGAGCTTCCACGGAAGAGAAGGCGCTTAAACTGGATACATCTTTTTTAATTCTTCTAAAAAATCCTTCACCACTGGCATCTCAAAGAAAGAAACCTGTGTAGGAGATTTTATGTATGCTGTGATGGCTGCTAAGTGTACCTTGATGGAGGAAAATTGCAGCCCCGACTTAGCCAGATATAACAAATATGGCAGTATGACCTGTTCCTGTCCTGAGAGTGGGTCATGTCCGTTATCAAACACCAGATGTAGAAACGCTTCCATTTGAAAGCATAGGAAGCTCTAGAGGAAGGTCTTTTAGCTTCCGTGAATATGTTCATACAGTCATCTGGCAAGTCTAAGTGCCCATATTGTAAGACTTCAGGAGCCATGCTGTCAGCCGTAGCGAAGGAAGGCTGGGGTGGAATACTCTCCCTTGGTTCTTGGACAGCAGGTCCGGACGGCAAGGCAACCTCTGGGGTGGAACTTCAGAGAGCTGTAGAAGGTCCGGGTACCACCACTGGCGCGGCCACTCCGGAGCTATCAGTATCATCCTGGAGTTGGTCTTGTAAAATTTGGTGATCACCACTGGAATGAGAGGCAGTGGGGGAAAGGCATAGAGCAAGTTCTGGGACCAGCTTATCAGCAGCCCATTCCCGCTTGAACCTGGTTGGGGAAACCTTGATGCGTAGACGGGGCATTTGGCGTTTGTTGCGTCTGCGAACAAGTCTATGTCTGGAAAACCCCAGCGTTGAAAAATGCCTTGAGCAACGTTGTTGTTGAGCACCCAGTTGTGCGCCTCTACAAACTCTCTGCTGAGGAAGTCCGCCTGAACATTTAGGGCACCCGGGACGTGGACTGCCTTGATGGTCAGATGTCTTGCCAGTAACCATTTCCAAATTGCTTGCGCCTCCTGGGACAGAATTCTGGACCTGGTGCCTCCCTGCTTGTTCAGGTAAAACATTGTCGTGGTGTTGTCTGTCTGAACTAAGAGGGAGTTGGATCTCAGAGACGGGAAGAAGGATTTGAGAGCTAGCTGGACCGCTCTCAGTTCCAGGAAGTTGATATGGTAACCCTTCTCTGTGTCCGACCACCAACCTTGCACTTGGAGGTGATCCATATGGGCACCCCAGCCCTGCAGTGAGGCATCTGTCACGATAGTTTGTGTTGGAGTCTCTTGGTGAAAGGGAAGATCTCTTTGTCCACCACCTGATGGAGTCCTTGGCAGACTGGGGAAGGGCAATCCGATCCTCCCACTTCCCTGAAGCCTGTGCCCACTGGTCCTCCAGAGCCTGCTGAAGAGGACGCATGTGCAATCGAGCATTGGGGACAATGAAGATGCACGAGGCCATGGACCCCAGGAGAGAGGACACCTGTCTGACCGTAGGGAAGAGAGTCTGAAGAAACTCCTGAGACTTCTTCCTGCTAGATATGAACCTCTCCTCCGAAGAACACACGCTTCCTTCCACGGTGTCCAGCGACGATCCCAGGTAGTGAATGCTCTGAATGGGGTTGAGAATCGATTTCTTGAAATTGACTCGCAGACCCAGGTTGTTCAGAATGTGAAGACTGTAAGACAGATGCGAATGAAGCAGAGATCGAGTGGAACTCTTCAGAAGCCAGTCATCGAGGTATGGGTAAATGAAAATTCCTCGTTTGCGCTGAAAGGCCGCCACCACTGCCATGCACTTTGAAAACGTTCTTGGTGCTGACTTGAGTCCAAATGGCAGAACTCGAAACTGATAATGATGCCGAGCCACTTGAAAATGGAGAAACTTTCGATGTTTCCTGGACACTGGAATGTGGAAATAAGCGTCCTGCAAATCTATGGAGCACATCCAGTCTCCCTGATGTAAATGGGGGAAGATCTGGCGTAGAGCCAGCATCCGGAATTTTTCTTTTTGTATGTATCTGTTTAAGATGTGAAGATCCAGAATAGGCCTGTACTCAAGTTTCAAGTTTTTATTTATTTATGTTTTGGCTCTCATAGAGGGCCACATAAAAAGACATACGACACATTCAAGAGCAATTACAAATTCAAACATAATATTCCATAAACATATGTTATACAAGTCCATGCATCATCCATTAACAAAAGTACGACAGAAGGCTGACGCCAGTTAAGTTAAATAGCGTATTAATAAATATCTAAAAATCCTTTAAAAAATTTAAAAATGTAGAAGCAGAACATTTCATTTAAGGGCGAATATAAAGATTGTAAGAAGATATTTACATTGGATATACCCAAACGGATGCAAATTGGTTTTAGCCATTTGAGGCGCAAAGTGCGGAGTACCGGGCAAATCAGCAAAACGTGCATACGGTCCTGTATACTTAAATTACAAAAATTGCACATTTTAGATGTTCCATACCATTTAGATAGTAGTACATTTAATGGTAATAGGTCATGTCGAAGGAGGAACCACAACCTTCTAATGCCATGAGGTATATTCCATAAAACATAGGCTTGGGCTTTCTTGGCAACATATGAGTTAAGAAGAAGATCACAACCCCCTTTTCTTTGTATTTCATTCTTATCTAATTGAAAGCATAGTTCCCAAGATGCCTGTTTTAACAGGATTTTTAGTTGCAATTGAGAGTGCCGGAACAAAGTACTTTCATCTAGTTTCAGAAGAGTCACCGCTTTTCTGAAATTCTTTACAAGTTGTGAAAACTCTTTAAAGTTGCCTAATAATTCGCTTTTAAGTAGGGCTCTCATCGTCCCCGGTTCTGCTCTGGCAAGAGAGGCCACCCAACGTACCAGGGCGCATAATCCCTGCACCCAACTGCTCCTTAGCCCAAACTCAAGTCTGCACGCTGCCAAAGAGCAATTGGTGTTTAATGAAGCCAAGGATCTTAAGAGTTTCCCTTCAGTTTTATGGCAGAAATCCCAGAGTTTTAACTCAACGAGTTCAATACCATAAAGAAGGGTAGCGGGGATCTTAGCCCTATAAACCTCAAGCATACAAGAGAAATGTCTTTTACCGGTCGCTGTATATAGTGAGTTTATGCCTTTACCATGAGCGAGGGCTTTTCGAGAACATTGATCAATATGAGGCCTCTCACTCAGGTTGGCCGCAATAATTTTTCCCAAAAAGGTGTAAGTTTTGACTACCTCCAGCTTTTGACCGCCAATGATCCACCCAAAATTTTCCGAACGGCACATCTTTTTCCCCCCTATGCACATGATTTTACTTTTAGATATATTAATCCTCATAGAGTGGGAAACTGCAAAATCATGGAGTGCTTGCAACCTATTCGCTAAACCTTTAGGTGTTAAATCCAAAACAAGAATGTCATCGGCGTACATCAGGCAGGAAATGGAGGCCCCCCCTATCACTGGGGCAATGCCCTCACAGACGGATATAGCTGCAGGTAGGTCCTGCGTGTATAGGGAAAACAGCAGAGGCGCCAGGAGGCAACCCTGTTTCAGGCCGTTTAAAGAAGGGATACGATCAGAAAGACCCCTTTCTCCCCCCTGCAGCACCCTGCACCAGGTTTCCGTATGTAATGTGCGAACAAGTTCTAACAAGTATGGGGGAACTCCAAGAGTTGATAATTTTCTCCACAGCGTTCAACGATCCACTCTATCGAACGCTGTGGAGAAATCAATGAATGCTGCATACACAACTCCCCCTCTCACTTGCGTATACTTGTCCAATATCACATGAAGGGTGGTCAAATTGTCTAGAGTGCCGTGCTCCCTACGGAATCCCGTTTGTTCGAGTGGTAAAATATTATTCTCATCCACCCAGTCCGAAAGTAGATTTAAAAGACACTTCGCAAAGATCTTACCGACTGAGTCGAGGAGAGCAATCAAACGATAATTGCTAGGGATATCCCTTGCGCCCTTCTTAAAGATAGGGACCAAGATACTACCCCTCCAGGATGCTGGTACCTTCTTCGAATCAAAACTTGATTTGAAGAGAGGATAGAGTATTTTACTCCAGAGGGAGGGCTCCTGCTTCAGGACCGTCATGGGGAGTTCGTCCGGCCCCATTGCACCAGATGAACGCATATTCTTTATAGCCGCAGCTATTGTTTCCTCCGATGGATACTTAATTTCTCCTTCGGAAGATAAATCGGGGAGGCTAGTATCCATTGAAGTACCGTGCCCCCCATAAAGATCCCAAATATAGGTAGACCAAACATCTTCGGCAATAGGGATTGGGCAAGGAGTTAATCTATTGCCACATCCCATCCCGATTATAGACCAAAATTTGCGGATATTACCATGCGCTACTGCTTCCCTTAGATTGATCCATACTAGATCTTCCTTTTCCTTTTTTAGTTTCGCTTTTAATCTAACTCTCTTTCTTTTTAACCTCAGAAGTTCTTTTTCCCGTTCCCCAGATCTACATAAAAATTGGGCTCGGACTAATTTATTTATTTCTTTATTCAGTGTGCATAAGGCACTAGGCATGTATACCCGCTTCGGGGGACATCTAACCTTTTTTACATCCAAGATGATGTTCCGCATAAAGTTTTCAAAACTAACAATTTCCGAACCATACCAAGCATTCAGGTCTACTATGGTTTTACATAGGATAGTATGCACCCCAGAAATTAAAGATGGATTCCAAAAACATCTACCAGAGGATGCATGGAAGGCTGTATCTTTACTATTAATCGCCCATGATGCCGTACTAGAAGGTTTTAGGGAAATAGTCAGAAGAATTATATTATGATCACTCAATGTCGTTGGGACTATCATCAAATCCAGGATACGCGGAAACATGTTATAGTCCGAGATCGCATAATCAATTATAGAGGGCTTACTGTGAGATTTATGCGTAAATTTTGCAGGTACGTCAGAGGGGAATCTCCCATTTAAGATAAGCCCCTCGACTGCCGAAAGTTCCTCCAAAAGAATCTTCCCTCTTTTACTAGTTAATATTTTGTCAGGGAGAAGGGATTGTGGAACAAAGTGCGCTTCTTCTTTGGCTTTATTTCTAAAAAGGTTCATACTGGAGTTAGATATTTTACAATTTAAATCACCCACAAGTATAACTTCTGAAGAAGGTGATATTTTTTTAGTCTGGCCAATATATTGAAAAACCTGCTTCAACACACCAGTAAAACACTCTTCCGGAGGGATATAAACATTAATAATTATAACAGACGCCATCTTTGGGAGGGTGGGGAGATTTGCTATAGTTATGGCTTGGAAAAGGTTACTTGGGTCAGTATACTGAGAGAATTTCCAATTCCATTTATTTGATAACAGGCACGCGATACCCCCCTTAGCCTGCCCTTTCTTGGAAGCAACCGCCGGGACCTCCAGCACAAAGTAATCCTTTCTAACATCAATTCTATTAATACACCAAGTTTCTTGAATACAAATCACGTTTGCACCCAACGTGAATAGAAACTCGAATTTCTCTGGACTACTGTGTATCCCGGCAGCGTTCCATGAAATGATTTTCAATTGATTGTTAAAGGTGCTGAAACAATTTGGGGTTATCTGTGGATTTAGATGATAAAGCGTTATGCAGCCAATTCCACCGATTAGAGTCCTCTATTTGTGAGGAATTCTGAATCAGTGGAGGTGGTTTAACCTGGGAAACCAGGCGTTTTCCTTTTGCAACCCAGATCTTTATATCTTTAAATGGTGAAGAAGCCCCAATTTGTCTATCATCCTTTTGGGGCATCCTATGGGAAACGTCTTTATATCCAAAATTCACTATCGGTAAGACATCGATACCTGTGCGTTGGAAACTCTCTGCCTGTTGCAAAACCAGATTTACAATTATTTTAGAATAAAATTTGACCCTTATGCTTGAAACACTATTTCCCCCTAGCAAAGTGACTAACTCAATGTCGCTTGTTTGAATGCGGTGTAACTTATCCATTTCACTAAAGCGTTTGAGTAGCCATGTTCTATTTAGTGGTAAGTCAACCTCAAATAGCGGAAGAAAGTCCAACACATAAGTGTCCACATAAGATGTGGCCTCTTTTCGTTCAAGAGTAGGAAGTGACGGTTCCCCTGTCCCAGCTATAAAAGTAAAGGGGGAGGCCAGTGGATTAAGTAGCTCAGATTTAACTGGATTAATAGTCCTTAAGTTCGATTCAAGGGAAGATTTTAGGCCCAAGCCGTCCTTTTGTGTTAAAACCTCCCTAATCATGAGTGGAGAGTTTCCAGAAGACTCTGAGGCACGATGGGGAGGACTGGCTTCCAAAAGCACCCTTGCGGTAGGTGAAATAGGTTCAGTGGCTTTATCTTCCTTGTCAGTTAGAATTATAGAGTCTTGAAAAATTATCCGCCTCTGTCTCTTCTTCTTATACTTACGCACCAGTTTCCTTTTGTTTCCTTTATATTTTTTATGTTTTCCATTTTTTTCCCTTCCTTCTTGATTGACCTCGGGAATAGCTTTTTTATTTTCCGAGCAGAAGATTGGGAAGAGTTCTTGTGGTACATGACAGACAGGGCTAGGCATAATTTCTTCCGCTATCCCCAAATCCGCCTTCATGATACAATTGGGTGCAGCAGTTGCAGACCAACCTTTAGCAATGTTATCGTGTAGGGCAGCTGGCGCTGGTTCAGGGACCTTTATCTTGGAGTTTTCTGTACACACCTCGGCTTCCCCCTTATTTAGTTTAGTACCATGTGAGAAGAGGGGGGTATTCCTCATTTCCGGTGCTTTTTGCAATAGATTTTGTAAGATTTGTGTAACAGAGTCCAGAATACAGTCCGAGCTGCCAACAAATTTTCCCAGTAGGAACAATATAGAGGCTAACAGATGTTCAAGTGCAATCAGAGATTCTGATAAAGGTTTATCTCCTGCCCCGACAGTAGGACAACTGCCGGATAAGTTAAGAAATGGGCTCCTGGAAGTACTTTATACATCAGACATACATTGGCTATTCACAGAGGGGGTACTGCTATAGAGTAGCAGTCCGGATGGAGTCGCTCCTCCTAAAGGATTATTAATTTCCGGAGCAGCCGGGCTAATCGGCTTCACATAGCGGCCACAGAGTTCCAGGTCAATAGAGAGCGGCGGTGAGGCTTGACCATCCATGCTGTTCAAGGGAGACTCCAAGAGTGGAATAGAGTTATTGGCTAGCGAATCATTAAGTGAGAGTGCAGGAAGATTATTATCCTTGCCCTCCTCAAAATGCACAATGCAGGGGGTGTCCATGGATGACACTTGTGGTAGCTCAGAGGACACAAGAAGAGCGTTGGTATCTATAATGTGTATATCGTTCTCTTGGATATCTGGGGCTGTATTGTCTTTTTCCACAGCCATTGAGGATTTTTCCACCGGTTTTTCCCAAAGTTCAAAGAGCTGACATTGGCCCTTTAGCAGCTGGTTATTCACAGACTTATTTCGCAGGGGATTTGATTTTGTTTTAGCACAAGTTCTTCCTCCCACCAATCTACCAGAGCGGAGTTTTTTTGTCATCTTTTACTGCAAGCTTCCCACACTCCGGCTTTGCAAGATGGTGGTGTTACGATATAATAATACGTAAAAGTTAATAAAACACAATAAAAAGAAGTAAAAATGAATCAGTGCAGTCAGCGTTCAGGTACTCTGGGTGACGGAAAGGTACAGTCCTCAACAGAGGCACTTACGTCAACTGGACCTAATAGGATAACATATGGAAAAACAAATCAAATAGCAGGGCCCAGCCCAGCCTACCTCGGCCACTGAGGGCCACAGAGGGCCCGCCCTTTGCCCGGGCTTCGCTCGCGTCCCGCGAGACGGGGGTGACACCAAATTTATGCGCCTCCTGGCGCTCGATTGACGCGTGCAGCGTCGCCGGGAATGCTGGGAAATGTAGTTTTTTGGCAGTCCCCAACACCGCGCTCCGCTCGGCGGTCAGACCCACAGATGGCACAAGGGTCCGGCGGCGGGAGGCGGGTGGGCGCAGGCTCAGCGTCTCAAGTATTCCGGCGATACAGACTTTGGCAGCAGTTCACTTTCAGGCAAGATCCCCACTCGACCGGGGTGACACCAAATTTATGCGCCTCCTGGCGCTCGATTGACGCGTGCAGCGTCGCCGGGAATGCTGGGAAATGTAGTTTTTTGGCAGTCCCCAACACCGCGCTCCGCTCGGCGGTCAGACCCACAGATGGCACAAGGGTCCGGCGGCGGGAGGCGGGTGGGCGCAGGCTCAGCGTCTCAAGTATTCCGGCGATACAGACTTTGGCAGCAGTTCACTTTCAGGCAAGATCCCCACTCGACCGGGGTGACACCAAATTTATGCGCCTCCTGGCGCTCGATTGACGCGTGCAGCGTCGCCGGGAATGCTGGGAAATGTAGTTTTTTGGCAGTCCCCAACACCGCGCTCCGCTCGGCGGTCAGACCCACAGATGGCACAAGGGTCCGGCGGCGGGAGGCGGGTGGGCGCAGGCTCAGCGTCTCAAGTATTCCGGCGATACAGACTTTGGCAGCAGTTCACTTTCAGGCAAGATCCCCACTCGACCGGGGTGACACCAAATTTATGCGCCTCCTGGCGCTCGATTGACGCGTGCAGCGTCGCCGGGAATGCTGGGAAATGTAGTTTTTTGGCAGTCCCCAACACCGCGCTCCGCTCGGCGGTCAGACCCACAGATGGCACAAGGGTCCGGCGGCGGGAGGCGGGTGGGCGCAGGCTCAGCGTCTCAAGTATTCCGGCGATACAGACTTTGGCAGCAGTTCACTTTCAGGCAAGATCCCCACTCGACCGGGGTGACACCAAATATATGCGCCTCCTGGCGCTCGATTGACGCGTGCAGCGTCGCCGGGAATGCTGGGAAATGTAGTTTTTTGGCAGTCCCCAACACCGCGCTCCGCTCGGCGGTCAGACCCACAGATGGCACAAGGGTCCGGCGGCGGGAGGCAGGTGGGCGCAGGCTCAGCGTCTCAAGTATTCCGGCGATACAGACTTTGGCAGCAGTTCACTTTCAGGCAAGATCCCCACTCGACCGGGGTGACACCAAATTTATGCGCCTCCTGGCGCTCGATTGACGCGTGCAGCGTCGCCGGGAATGCTGGGAAATGTAGTTTTTTGGCAGTCCCCAACACCGCGCTCCGCTCGGCGGTCAGACCCACAGATGGCACAAGGGTCCGGCGGCGGGAGGCGGGTGGGCGCAGGCTCAGCGTCTCAAGTATTCCGGCGATACAGACATTGGCAGCAGTTCACTTTCAGGCAAGATCCCCACTCGACCGGGGTGACACCAAATTTATGCGCCTCCTGGCGCTCGATTGACGCGTGCAGTGTCGCCGGGAATGCTGGGAAATGTAGTTTTTTGGCAGTCCCCAACACCGCGCTCCGCTCGGCGGTCAGACCCACAGATGGCACAAGGGTCCGGCGGCGGGAGGCGGGTGGGCGCAGGCTCAGCGTCTCAAGTATTCCGGCGATACAGACTTTGGCAGCAGTTCACTTTCAGGCAAGGCCTGTACTCCACAGAAGGACCATTTTTCTCGACCAGGAAATAACGAGAGTATATGCCCTGGCGTCTCTGATGAATTGGGACACGTTCTATGGCTTCTTTTACCAGAAGACTGCGTACCTCCTTTTGAAGGATGGGATGAAACTAACCGAGTTCCCTCGGAGGAATGGAAGGAGGTGGAGTCTTGAAACGTAGTAGATATCCATTTTCCACAATATTTAGCACCCATTTGTCGTTTGTTATATTGCGCCACTCCTCCAGAAAACCAACAATACTTCCTCCTACCGGAGTGGACAACATGTTTAAAGGAAGTAACTGCTCATTGTTTCGCTGGTTGTTTTGAGGTAGAGGCTTGTTGTCTATTGTTGCCTCTTCCCCTCCCTGGACGTCTTTGTTGGAAATGAGACCTTTGCTGCTGCTGTTGACCTTGCGACGACCACTGGTTCGTTTGACCTTTTTGTTGGAACTGGCGTTTCTCATTGGAATGAAAATGTTTATGAAAGTCTTTCTTCTTCTCCAGACCTACCGCCTTAACTGTGTCCAGTTCCGCTTTCATTTTTGTCATCTCCTCATCTGCATGAGGATCGAAGAGAGAAGATCCATTAAAGGGTAAGTTAGCGACAAGACCTCTTCCTGTAATATTTCTAAAAAATGACTGAGTTTTCCTAGCCGCTGCCACAATGATAGAATCTGGAGGCGGACCTGAGCTAAGAAATAAGGGATCCTGATCAGGGGACTTATATTTCTTTGCTATTCATGAAGGCACAGACCCCACTGTTGCAGGAGTTAGAAATGTCTGAGTGGCAAGGTCAATAATGCCAGGAACAAGTGGAAGCAATGGTCTGGCTGAGGAACGGTGATGTAGGGTCTCAAAGATTACCGTGGTGGACACAGTAGGAACCGACATCGTTATATTTAATTTTTTTGCTCCTCGACATAACAGCTCATTGAAGGTAGTGAGATCGTCCACAGGTGAAACTCGTGATGGAGGTGTAGAAGTACAAGTAGGGGAGTAATGTCTCCTAGAGGACTTGGTAGACGAGGTAGACCAAGAGCGAGGTCTTCGAGAATGAAAACACCTAGATCTGTCCCTTGAATGTCTGTGATGGGATCGCGGAGAGCGTGATCTAGTTTGAGTTCTTCTTTTTGAAGATACCACAGTGGGTGTCCTTGATCTTCGTGGAGATCTCCGAGGTGTTTGAATTGGAGATTTTGACAGGCGGGAAGGAGAGTAGGTACGGGAATAGTCCGAACCAAGACTGCTGATAGACCTAGCTTTCTTCCGCCTAGGTTCTTCACCGACTTCTGGAGAGCCCTCCGGTGAAACCTGTACAATATTAAGTTCAGGTGAAGAAGATCTTGAGGGAGAACGAGATGCACCGACAACCTCCTAAGAGGCCCCAGCATGTTCCCTGTCCCTTGACGTCGATGGCCTCGACGTTGACAAATGTCCCTCCCTCGACGTCGAACCATGGTGATGCCCTGCAGGAGTCAAGGGCTGTGCAGATTTCGACGTCTTCACAGGAGACCTTGACGTCGACCTGGCATGACGTCGTGGCGATCTTGACCTCGAATGACGTCGCCGTCGTGGCAACTTCGATGTCGAACGATCTCGACGTCGTGGTGATCTCGACGTCGAATGGTGTCTTACTCTCGACGTCGACCGGTCTTCAGGTCTCTTCGACGTCGGTAAGCTTCTCGACGTCGACCTACGGTTAGGTGACAGAGAGTGTCTCGACATCGATGGGGGTCTAGACGACGATACATGTTTCGACGTCGATAGACCCGTATCTTGTCCATACCTCAGACGAAGACGACGGAGACTGTTCAGGCCTTTTCTTTGACACTGACGGTGGACAAACTGAAATCTTCCTTTTTCTCGACGTTGTAGAGGCAGACTGTAGAAGGTGTCGATGCTTCTGATGAGAGGAGGGCACTTGATCCCCAAGGCCACTTTCTGGATGTGATTTTCCTCTCTACATCACTGCCTGAAGCCGAATCCTCTCTCTATCACGGAGTGTTCTTGATGAAAACCTCTGGCCGTGATAACAGGCGTCTACCTTATGAGAAGAAGGAAGACAGGCAATACACACGGAGTGTGGATCTGATCTAGCCATCTTTTTCCACAAGATGGACAATTTCTAAAGAGAGCTGGCATTTGACAGAAAAAGATGACAAGTTTCTGTCAGATAAAGAAGGAAAATCTTCTTCCAGCACAGGAGAAATGCTAAACAGCAAGAAAAATAACAATTTCTGACAAAAAAGTCAAAAAACTGTCGAGCTCAAGCTCCATGATCCTCACAAAAGGAGCCGGAAAAAAGAACTGACCTAACCGTCACCTGTGGTGCATGCTGGGAGCATAGGGCTCTCTGAGGTTCTTAAAGGCAAAGTACCTAGATTCTTGTAAGTCTTAAAGGCGAGGTGACAGTTTTTTTTTCTGTCTCAGGACAGTAATTCCTATGCAGCCTATGGGCCAAACTGCCTTCAAATACTTGTGTTTTTTTCCTTGTTCTGGAAAATAAAGAAATTCTTGTATGAAGCCATTTGGGTGTATGGTCTCTATTCCAAGTTTTCTTAAGTAATGTATTACTATGCAAGTATGGCTGAGTTGTTTTCTGGCTGTTTGTCCTTTTTTTAGTTTGGACTTTATAGGGCTGCATAGTTATTGTTATAAGCTCCGGGGTCCCGCACATTGGCAGGGATAATTCACTGCTTATGACTTTGATGAGTATCCCCTGGAAGAGAAGGCTTGTTATAGTCAGGCGTGTCTAGTACTGGAGCAGAGCAAAGCACAGTTTTTAATTCTTCAAAAGATTGCTGACAATCTGGCGTCCAAGGTAAAGGCTCATGGGCTTCTTTTGTTTTTAATACAAGCAGGGGTTTGATCAATAAGAAATAATTAGGGATCTATTGCCGACAGTAGGAAGTGATGCCTATAAAAGCATGCATGTCCTTTTGAGTTTGCGAACATTGCATTTTATTAATGGTACTGATGCGTTCTGGCGTTAACTTTCTTTCCTCCTCCGACAGAAGGTGACCTAAGTAGGTGACGTCCTGTTGACAATACTGTAAATTCGAAAGAGAAACTTTGTGACCATGGTGTGCCAAGTGCAACAATAATTTTTCTGTACTATCTTTGCAACCTTGTTCAGTATCAGAAGCAATTAACAAATCGTGGACATACTGTACCTATGCATTGCCTGGAGAAAGTGAGAATGAATCCAACTGACCTTTCAATGCTTGACTATAAATGCTAGGACTTTCAGTATAGCTTTGAGGAGCTCTACAGAATCGAAAACTTTTGCCAGCCAACGAAAATCTAAACAAATACCTGCTGTCTGGGTGTATGGGAATGCTAAAGAATGCATTTTTCAAATCAATGTCCAAGAAAAACTTAGCAGTAGATGGAATCAGTGTTAAAAGTGTGGTGATATCAGGAACCACTTTGAATTGCGGGACCACTATTTAATTGACCTTGTGCGAATCAATCACAAAACGAAATACATCAGCCGCACTGATGGGAGAGTCTAGAGGCGCCCTTTTTAGGACCGGAAGAATAGGACTATTGAATAAGTTACCGGTGGTCTCTTCGACAAATCCCTTATGTATGGGGTTCTGAACAATATTAAAGAGAGCTTATTCTCCTGCCTTTGGTATTTTATACTGGGGAATGTGTGGTAATGTGGTGTTGTCCTTCACTTGTATAGAAACTGGGGATTTTTGCAATAAGCCTACATCAGTGTCACCAGTGGCCCATGATGTGGGTGGTACTGGATCAAATTCAGGTGGAAGGGGAGCATCTTTGGATGGACATTGTCTAGTACCCACGTCAGGACCTATGGTAAGATAAACACCATTTGGCGAACAATATATGGTAGCATGCAACTTCTTTAGTAAGTCCAAGCCCATTAAATTTTCACCACAATTAGATGTTAAATGGAATGGGGAATCCACGGTAAAAGGACCAACAGTAAGAGCAAGAGGGAGCTTACAACTGGGACGCCTGAAAAACCTACCAAGACAACATTATGGCCAAACAGGGCCGCCCCAGGACCAGATGTCATGAAATAGAGCTCTTTGTGGCACCTGTATCAGCCAAGAATTATTTAGGAGATCCATACAGATGCACTTCAAAATAAGGGACACGCTGATTGACAGGTATGTGAACTGGACCCTGGCTGTCCTAGCTGAAAGACATCCTTTTCACATCATCAACGTCATATTCGTCGTTGTAGTACTGTCATTCCCTGGTGTCATCAAAATAATTGTCATGACGGCCTACAGTGGCAGTAGTGTGTTATTGTCTATTGGTCCTACATTCTCTGTGTCCAGGACCCCTTCCTCTATTGGACAAAACATTATGCAAAAGTACCAGACACTGGCTACGCCAGTGACCTTCTTCCTTGCAGTAAACACACTGATTCTGTCTCAACGGTGTCATGGATGGCTGTCTAGTGCATACAAGTTGTCGTTGGTGTCCCAGTCCTCTAGTGTTACCTCGATATGCCTGTTGCAATATTAGCCTTTGCCTTCAAATCCATATTCCTTTTATCCGTTGTGTCTTTCTCTTCATTCTCCCTTTGCTCGTAATATTGGGCCATATTTAAAATCACGGAAGGGAAAGATGTAGACCAAGTGCTTTCAGCTGCTTGCAGTGTAGACATTATTTCGGTAAGGAGATTAGTGACAAACCTATCAACAAATAAACATACACCCCCTTATGTAGACATGTTTTGCCCCCTATAATCCAAAAATGTCTCTTCAAACCTGGTGAAAAAATCTGAAATCCTTTGGGTTTTTTCTGCCGGCAGGCAGTCAGTCTGTCCCAACTAACTTTCTTGGGAGGGATGAGAGTTTGCATGTATGGTATTATGCGACCGGGTAGGGCAAGTAGCTCAGCACCTGGTTTGTCTCCTGGCTTTCTATCTCTGTCCCGGCCCTTAATCAGGTCCGAAGTTCTGCCCAACTCAGCGATATGGTCTTGAGTATGGACCTGTTGCCAAATATCAACTGAGATTAGTAGGCCAAAAACATTTCAATATCTGCAAGAGTCACCACACTAGACGAGGCAGCTTCTGTCAATTCTTTATAGTAAGCAGTAGGATTTTTTCTAGGACCGGGCAATGTAGCCTTCAGGGCCAAAATTTCACTTCTTTTCCATGCAGTATAAACCATTGTTCCTGAAAGCGGGCTGATAAACCAGGTCTGGAAATCACCCTATGCTGATCTGTCACTGAAGGGTTTTCCAGGTGGTAATTGGGGACAACTTCTCGCAATGATACCAGGGTTATTTGAGTGGGGCTCTTAATATGTAGTCTGCCTCTATAAGTAATTAGAGTTGAAATGTTCCCGAACACTTGAGTCGGCTCCATGTTAATTGCATAAGCATCTTCACTAATACCAAATAGTATTTGGGGTGCTTCCGTTTGATGTGTGTGCGCCAGAGGTCAATAAGTGCAGCGGACATATGTTTAAGGGCATGCTGCTGTATGAAAGGGTCAAAGTCTCGTATTAATAACCATATGTCCTCAAGACTGTAAATTGGGTTGCGGGACCACCGTTTTGCCTGTTCCGCTATTACTTTTTTCTCTTCCTCCCCCACACCAGATCGCATTAACGGACCTAACCGTTCCCTGAATCCCATCAAATCTCTATCGTCCGGAATGCAAGTTGGTGTGTTAGTAACTAGTGTTGATGGAGGATGGGTGACTGTAATGGGGGTAACAGGAGTTACTGCAGTCATATGCTGTAATGGAAGGGAAGGAGTAGAGGGTATGTTAACTGGGGCAGTAGGTGTAACAGCCTCAGAGACTGATGCATCTGGTGTGGGTTGTTGCTGCTGATGGGAAACAACAGGATATATCCATTCTGGGGTATATGGTGGCGGAGGTTGGGTGTCTAATCATTTTTCCATAAAAGGATCACCATCTTCCTGAGGCATATAGGACTTTTCAATCTGCAACCGAAATCTTCTGTCATCACATTCTATTCCTTTCTCCTGCTTGTCCTTATCGTAAGCTACAGCCTTTGGTGTAAGGGTCTGCATATTTCTTTTCTGGCATCTTCCTCCATTTTTAATTGCCTCTGTTTGGCCTTCTTCTGCCAAGTACAAAGGCAGTCAAACATAGACCAAGGCCATGTTTAATATACATATCAAAATTAGGACTACCCTCAGGAGGTGCAGGCTGGTATTCTTCCAACCGGGCATCTTTAGAACAACGACAGCACAAACTCCAAATCTTACTGAAACAAGGCGCTGCAAAGAAAGAGAAACAAAGCTCTTATTTTACCTGGCAAAGTATTTGCAAACACTGCTCACCAAAACAATCCTTAGACTGAAATAAAATCCATGTATGGTGGTTCCACATGAACTAAAACAGACTCACCTGGTGTCAGGCGTACCGATAGAACAATTCTCCACTGCCGATTCTTCAGACCAAACAGTCAGATCACTGGTTCGCCGTTCAGGACTCCAGTCGAGATCACCGTTGAGCAAGGCCACCCTCCAGTAGGAAAGAGGCAGCAGCTGAGAGAAACGGATCTCTTTGTGCAGGGATCCCTGAGCCGTCAGTCTGACCTGATGATGTCCTCTTCCTACCCTCTTGTCTGTGGAAAATGGATGGGTCATGTCCCAGTGGAGTCCCTGTTCGAGCACCAACTGAAGGAAGTGACCCACTTAGGGCCGCCCGGGTCACCTCTCAGCCTTCCACGCTAAATGAAGAATCAGAGAGACAGTGGAGAATATACACCAATAATCATTTATTATATACACTCAGAGCGCGGCTCTGTCTGCACAGTCTTGTGAGAGTACTAGAGAGGGAACTGAGTAACAGTAAGCGTAAGAATACATTATATGCATTGCATGGTCAACTAATAACATGCCCACGGTGGAATTTTCCAAACAGATGTGGGTGAACATGGTGAAGACAAAAAAAAAGGTTTCTACTCTTGTATCTTGCACAGCTCAGAACACTTTCAAGGCAATTCCACCTTGGGCTGTGATCAAGCTGTTAGACAGGTGGGATAGATTCTTTATCGAGGGAAAGCTATGCACTGGCACACACAGATACTCTTTACAGAAACTAAACTTAGCAAGGGGAATTGCTCAAAATCAAACATGATTAGTTTTGAACAGTACATGAAATAGCATCTTAGAAAGAAAATGGCATAGCGAATGCTAATTTATACATGGCATTAAAGAGCATCTACAAGCATAATCTAACACCAGCTACATCCAAAGCAGTATCAAGGCTGCCATTCATGCTGCACAACAGCAGTCATCAGGCAAAGACTGAAGCTACTCGAGCCCCTGTGGCTCAACAAGCACGATCTCTCTTTTTGGTCCCTATTTAGCAGCGAGTGTGGGAGGATCTGGTTCACTGCACGTCCTTTGTGTATCTTTAATGGCCACCTCTCTTGCATCAAGAAGCCTCACTGAAGATCAATTCAAATCTAGAATTTTCACCTGCATAGGGCTAAAAGCTGGAGGGTACCATCTTGAATTAACCAGCAGATGAAGATGTATTCTGTCCGCCCCACATTCCAGATGGGGTTTCAGGGGTTCCCACCACTCTAGTTCTTATACACCAGCAGTGATATCTGCCACGCCCACCTCCACTCTGCAGTACCCCACCCACCCTTCAGCCAGTTACCCTAAACTACCATTTTATGACTAAACAGGACATGTGGGCCTTCACAAGAGTGCATGTTATTTTACCTGGGACTGTTTTTGTTGTGCCTCAGCATATAATAGTTGTGCCTTGCCATATGATATTTCTGTCCAGGCATTAAAAGCTATAACTTGGTATAGGATGGATGCGCATATGCATATAATAACATGCCTACCTTATCATCTGAAGCTATACCTCAGCATTTGAATCTGTGCCAGGCCCTAATTAAATCTAGGCTTGACTAGCCCTCATTTTGGGTTTACAGTTAAGCTCGCATGTGTCACCACACTTGAGGGTGTTGCACTGGCTCCTTATTAAGAAGAGGATTCTTTCGAAGACACCGGTACTGGTACATAAGACTCTTCATCAGTCAGGCGCGGGTTATCTGAGGGCAAGGATTACTCCCTATGCCCCAGCTAGTTGCCTTTGCTCAGTGAACACTTTTTGGACCAAAATCCTGCGAATCCAGCATTTCTGACCTGGAGGGAGGTCCTTTTCCTTCTTAGGACCATCAGCATGGAACAAACTACCTCTGGAGCTGTGGGCCATCTCAGCCACTGTGAAGTTTCAGAAGAAATTGAAAACATGGCTCTTTAAGTTGGATTAATGGTTTGTGGTTTTTTAGTCTGTCAACATTGAGGTGCAGAGCGCCAGGACACTCATTGGAGAACAGAGCGCTACACAAGTGTCCATTACATTACATTTCTTATAGGGCCCAATTCGCAAAGCCATTTGCGCTCATGTATCATGTTTGTGTACACAAATGGAAAGGTTTATCACTGTTAGTCTTTCACAAAATGTGACCTAGCAGCCACAAATTGTTTAACTCATATATATGGAAACGGTCGGAGATTTGCTCATAGAGACCTGGCCTATGTCCCCTTCCAGGGTGGAAAGGGCAAAAAAATGGCAAACGTGGTACAGGTGTAGGAGAACAGGAGGGTGGAAAGGGCATCAAAAAAAGGCAAACGTGGTACAGGTGTAGGGGAACAGGCTTCTCCTGGTGGGGGAATGATGAAATATGCAATAGCATATGAGGGTTGATTTTTCCCGATGTAGACTTATATACTCTGTGCATAATTCAGCAATGGTGAGACAGAAACTCTAAAACTATCACGGCATTCCTTGTATTACACCTGAAAAGCTGCGATTTGTGCAGCTTTTCAGGTCAGTGACCTGCCATCTCAACACATTTCTTCTCACCCGAAAAAATAAACAAAATGACTTGGAAAAAGCAAGGCGCTGTCAGCGGGGATTTCTTCATATGAATATAATTTGGTAGAAGTATAAACTACCAACCACGCCATTGCCTGCTGAATAATTATTAAAAATAGATTGGTTAAGAAAAGCAATATTTAAGTTAAAAAAACAAATGGAAAACATAACAAAGTATGGGCAACTATAAAAGATCCATTGCTGGTGAACATGTTTAAACTATCTCAAATCCAAACTTAATTATCACAAAGCTGCTAGAAAGTGAAAAAGTGAAAACGTCATAGACCGTTACCATGTTTTACTGTAAGGGATGATTCATACAACAAAACCGCAACCAAAACATCTTCTTCAGTTACTTTGCTTCTTAGACTCAGTTTAGCATGTGCTTCTGATAATGAAATCCTACAAACAAAACACTAAATCAGACATGAGATCATTACATACATTATCATTAGTAGGTTTTAAATATGCGCACTATTAATTGTACAAATGACTTACTTGTGATGGTGGTTCTACATATTGGGAATCTTTATTGATTTTAAAAAAACAATGGGATGAGATATGCCTATGTATGAGAATTCATAACACTATACAGGTGATATCATCTTATTTTTATAAACACACCCATATCTATGCATTCGTAAATGTATATACATTCAAATAATTCATAATGAGTAATAGTGAAATTTGGTCCTTCTTTGCCATTGTGGGACTACTGTGACCCGTTGAACAAGTTACTTACCTTCGATAATGCCTTATCTGGTATATCTGGAGACTCTATCTAGCTGCAGTTTCCTGACCTTTGAATATTTCCAAGGCATCAGACTGGACAGGGAAGTTTTTGAGCAGTACCACTCAATGAAGGTTGGTGACATAATTTGGCGTGGCGTCGTTTGTGCCACACATGTAGTGCGTGGTACTTATACAGGCACCCCCAGTGCCTGACGTCAGTTACTATCGCATTCTCGCCAGTAGTGAACACATATAATCAAGGCTTTCCCAACTGCTGAAAGACGTCTTGTACCTCTGAGTGGAGACACCATTGTGATCCACTGGGCATCTTTGGCTGAGTTCATGCACACTGGCGTTCACAAGTGTTGAACCACAAATGGTAAATACCGTGGCATTCCAGCCATGTTCAGAGATGCAGAGCCTCTTGACAAAGGGACTGTCCCCCCACCCCATCCTGTTTGTTGCAGTACCACATTGCGATGGTGTTGTTCATGAACACCTGCACCAGCCTTCCCTTGATCGAAGGAAGAAAGACTTTGAATGTTAGTTCGGATCACCCAGAGCTCCAAGAGTTTAATGTAAAGCATGGACTCCGCCAGAGACCAGAGCCATCTGATCTCCACGTCTTCCTGATGGCCACTCCAGCCTAGGAGTGATGCACCTGTCACTACAGTCAGCTCCGGCTGCGAAAGGGAGAGGGGTCTGCCTCTGACCCAACAGTGGTTCGTCAGCCAGCACTGCAGGTCTTTTGCAATCCCCTCCGTAATCTGGACCATGTCAGACAGACTTCTCTGATGCTGTGCTCACTGGAACTTCAGGTCCCACTGTTGAGCCTGCATATACAGTAGCGGCTTGTGGAGGGAGTGCTGCGGGGCGTGGAGGCGGGGCGGGGCAGGGGAGGGTCAGGGTGGGAGGTAGTAAACCACGGAATACGGCTGAACGGAGTTAAGTTCATAAATAAACAAAACGAATTACACTGCGCACGCTGCATCGCCAAATGGCAATGCAGCGTGCGCAATGTAATTCGTTTTGTTTATTTATTTATGTACTTACCTCCGTTCTGCCGTATTCCGTGGTTTACTAACCCCCACCAAGCCCCTACCCGCACCGCCTCACCACCCTGCAGCACTACCTCCACGAGCCGCTACAGTGCATACAACAATGGGTATGAGTTACAACCAGGATGCGGTAGGTCATTCTTCCCAACAACCTCAGATTCATTCTCTTTTTTTTTTTTTCCTTTTTAAATGTTTTTATTGTTTGCAGGCATACAAGGAATAAGTACAGTAAGGCATAAATAATTAATTTTGACATACATAAATAAATTATTTTCATATACCTCAGATTCATTCTCACTGAAATCTAGGATAGAGGATGAAGCTTCAGTATAATAGCCTGAATATCCTGGACTCCCTGCTTGAGAGGATAGGTCTGAAACTGCACTGTGTCCAGAACAGGTCAGATGAAAAGGAAAGTCTGAGTGGCAGTCAGGTGTCACTTCGACACATTCATAGTGAACCCTTGCAAGCGAGGACGGTTTTCCATATTCTGAAAGTGGAAGACAAATGTCTGGGGCAAGCCCACCTTCAATAGCCAATAGTTGAGGTAGGAAAAGACTGGAACCTCTGACTTCTGCATATGAGCTGCAAACAATCACTGCCATCACTTCTGTGAACACCCAAGGGGCACTGGTAAGGCAGAAGGGGAGCACAGCAACCTGAAAGTAGTCTTAGACCACCGTGAACCACAGGTAACGTCTGTAGGCAGGCATGTGGAAATATGCGTTTTGCAAGTCCAATCTCCCAGGTCCAACTCAGAGAGAACTTGCATGAGTGAGAACATTTTGAATTTCTCCTTTTTCAGGAGGAGATTAAAAGGCACAGTTCTAGGATAAGATGAAGGCCTAGTCCTTCTTGAGAACCAGCACTGGAGCGGGCGCTCATTGGATCCATGGGACCCAACTGGTGCCAGTGGAGAACCCACCAGTGAGGATAAAGTGAGATCCCCTCACAAGCCCGTGGGACCCAAAGGCAATCCAGAGGGCCCATACCGCCTAAATCTGAGGTGCATGGCTTCATAATTCCTTATGCGGGGTGGGAGTCACTTCGGGAAAATCAGGGAATGTCAGGGTGGACCCTGACTCAGGCTCCACTGAAGCGTAAATCCTGAAGTGCCAACAATCCTGGGCCTCAACAGAAGACTTTGAACGGCACAGCAAAGTCGAAGACCTCTTCGACTTCTTGGGTTTGTGAGACTTACCCGACATCCCTGACGACTTTGAGCAGGAGACTGTGAAGCTTGAGGAATCATTCAGCAGCGATTTTGGGTACACAGTGCTGTTGTCCTTGCAGATCTTGGAATCGTGGTCGCTTACCAAGCAATATAAATAAACCAAGTGTGGGTCTGTCACACACATCTGCCAGTGACAGGCACCACATGGTTTGAAACTAGACGGTTTCTTTGGGGACATCCTATCACACAAGGGCAGAAATGTTCTCAAGTAAGGATTAGACGAAAGTCGAAAAAGAAGCCAGTCATAAAATGACAGATGGTAGCTCTGACTTGATCTGCTCTATCTGACGCAAAAAAAAAGAACTGACATCAGCGCACCAGGATGGTACCTTTATAAGTACTACGCACATCATTTACAGCATGAACAATGTTGAAGCAGGGCTAAACAATGCCACCTACTGGCATGCAGAAGAACTGCTAAAAAATTCAGGATCCAGTCTAACGCAGGAGAAATATTCTATGGTAAGGAATCTGTGGCTAAAAGTCTCTATCAGATATTATTTTTTATATTCCATGTTTATTTTGGTGCAGTTAACATGAAGGCACTGTATTTTTCAAACATGGAAAGGTTTATTGAAGACTGTAAGTGAAATATTGGATTATGTAGCCTGTAAAAAAGAGAGAAAGGCATTTTATTATGGATTCAAAATATAGAGTTTCAGACAAACAGATTTTGCCTTTATAAAAAACACATTCTGGCTATAAAACTCAGAACATATCAAAACTCCTGCCTGCAAGGCAAACCTTACAAAGGATCCTGACTAAAATTACAATGGTCAGATGTCATGAATAAACCTGGTTAAACATAATATGATGTGGTTATTCTCAGAGACTGTTAAAGCTATTGCTAGCATGGCAGAGCTAATAATGGACCCTGACTGTATTTAGAAGGTTCATGTTTTGGTTGACCTTCCCAAACAGACTCTTAAATAAACAATAAGCAATGGCAAAGGTTTGAAGCGTCTCGTGCTCTGTTCATCTATCAACGGAACCTGATTATAATATCAATGTTGCAATTTTGCTTTAGCTTTTAGGAAGTGTTTACTAATTAAACCATGGGTAATTGTGAAGCTTTGCAGAATTTGTCAATTTAGATATGGTATTTCTGTGAAATTTGGAATATAGTTCACAGCTCCATTGAATTTTGTGCAATAAAAGCACCCAAACGTTATATATATATATTCATCTAACAAACAATGGTTAAAGTGAAGTTAGAATTTGTTTTGGTTATAACACCTTAACATATTTAAAATACTGTAGAAATTCACTTACAAATCCAGTTTAAGTGTGGTTATGGTAATGAATTGAAACCGAAAAAACACTAAAATCTACACATAAAATTATGTCAACAAATCACCTCATACTTGCCCAAAAACATACATGCATAGTCAATCATCACGTTATGACCATGTAGAATTGGACAGTGAAAAAACATAATGGAAAGTGGTGTATGAGCTTTGAATTTTATGTCAGGAGTGGAGGTTTATGTTTTACCTAGCTCCACTTTTGTTCAGCCCCATCTTCACCGCCAGCAACCACGTCTCCTTCAGCCACTCCACCGGACTACACTGGACCGACCACAGCTGCATCCACTTCACCTTCAAGAAGACCACCTCCCGCCACCAGACGCTACAGACCCCCCGCAGATGCTGGAGCAAAGTCACCACTGACCAACTGACCACATCACTGAGCCAGAACCCACCTATCAACACCCCCGAAGCCAACGACGCAGCAAACAATCTAGCACAGTGGATCTCCAACTGCGCCGATGACCTCGCCCCTATGAAGAAACCCCCAGGCAAGACTAGCAACAAAAAAAACGCATGGTTCACAGATGCCCTCAAAATCGCTAAGAAATCATGCCGAACCCTCAAAAAAGCCTGGCACAACAAACGGACAGCAGAAAACATGACAGCTCTCAAGAGCGCCACCCGCGAATACCACCAGATGATCCGCACCACCAAAAGGACATCGTTCAAAGAGCGTCTGGACAACAACGCCCACAACAGCAAGGAACTCTTCAGCATCGTCAAAGAACTTTCCAACCCCAGCGCCAGCAACAACAACATCACACCGTCGCAAGACCTCTGCAACTCCCTCGCCACATTCTTCCACCGCAAGATCACAGATATACCCAACAGCTTCGGACCCCAGACTATGCCTCCAACAACCAAACCAACGCCCCCCCCCACCACTAGCCTCAACGCATGAATCCCCATCAGCATGGAAGACACCACCCGCGTCATGAACACCATCCACTCCGGCTCCCCCTCCGACCCATGCCCTCATCACATCTTCAAAAAAGCTCCTTCACGTCAGCCACCGTCCCGGGAAGCTGGAAACACGCAGAAATCAACGCCCATCTAAAGAAACCAACAGCGGACCCCAAAGACCTCAAGAACTTCCACCCTATCTCCCTTCTCCCCTTCCCGGCTAAAGTCATCAAGAAGACCGTCAATAAACAGCTGACTGCATTCCTCGAAGAAAACAACTTTTGATTTCGAGCCAACCACAGCACCGAGACCGCGCTCGTCGCAGCCACCGATGACATCAGGCCCTGATGGACAACGGAGAGACAGCCGCTCTCATCCTCGTAGACCTCTCGGCAGCCTTTGATACCGTCTGCCACCGCACCCTAATAACCCGCCTCTACGACACTGGGATCCAAGGAAAGGCCCTGGACTGGATCACATCGTTCCTCTCCTACAGAACCCAGAGAGTCCGCCTCCCTCCCTTCCGCTCCGAGGCCACCACGATCATCTGCGGCGTACCACAAGGCTCCTCACTCAGCCCAACCCTCTTCAATATCTACATGAGCCCCCTCACCACCATCGCACGCAAACACAACATCAACATCATCTCCTACGCCGACGACACCCAACTGATACTCTTCCTCACCAAAGACCCTCTCACCGCCAAAGCCAACCTCCAGGACGGAAGGAAAGAAGTCGCAGAATTGATGAAGCACAGCCGTCTGAAGCTCAACTCGGACAAGACGTAGGTCCTCATCCTCGGACAATCCCCATCTGCTTGGGACGACTCCTGGTGGCCCACCACGCTGGGCACCGCACCGACACCCACAGACCACGCACGAAACCTGGGATTCATCCTACACTCCTCCCTCACGATGACCAAGCAAGTCAACGCAGTCTCATCCTCATGTTTCAATACCCTGCGCATGCTCCGAAAGATCTTCCGGTGGATCCCCACCGAAACCAGAAAGACGGTCACCCAGGCCCTCGTCACCAGCCGACTGGACTACGGAAACACCCTGTACGCAGGAACCACAGCCAAACTTCAGAAACGACTTCAACGGATACAGAACGCATCCACACGACTCATCCTCGACATCCCTCGTCACAGCCACATATCCGCCCACCTGAGAAACCTGCACTGGCTCCCCGTCAACAAGAGGATCACGTTCAGGCTGCTCACCCACGCACACAAAGTGCTCCACAACATGGGCCCCGAATACCTCAACAGCCGCCTCTCGTTCTACACTCCCACCCGAGAGCTCCGCTCCAGCAGCCTCGCCCTCGCCAGCGTCCCACGGATTCGCAGAACCACCACCGGAGGAAGACCGTTCTCCTACCTAGCAGCTGGGACATGGAACTCCCTCCCCGCACACCTACGACTGACCAAAGACAATCTCACCTTCAGGAAACACCTCAAGACCTGGCTATTTGAGCAGTAGTAGGCACCCCCCCTCTTCCCCCAGCACCTTGAGACCCTCACGGGTGAGTACAGCGCTTTACAAATGTATTGATTGATTGATTGATTGAACAGCAATCAGACATCATACACCATCAACAAAGCTAGCTTTCCCAGAAAGCCTAGGGAGGTGGAATCCAAACATTATCCAATCACAATGTTCATAGTCCTCTTGTACGCAATCGTAGACTCTTATGCCCCCTCTTTCTTCGCTGCTCCAGCTGCTGTGAGTTACTTATAGTCCATCGCCGACTCTTATACCACCCCTCTTTCTTCAGTGCTCCAGCAGATGCGAGTTAAATACCTCCAGCTCGCTTGTATAAAAGTTTATTGCTGGTGAGATCAGAGTATTGTGTCATAGTGCTATAATCTTTTGTGTTTACTTAACATTTTGCTCTGTAGGGACACTTTGCAGGGGCTCCACTGGAACTCATTCCGCGATCCTCAGGCAGCGCCAAAGCTATAAAACTTCAGTGTTGGTGGGACAGCATTCCATGACCAGGTCTTCCAATCACCAGAGGATGCCTGTATTCGCAGGGTCACTGCCCATAGAGGCGCGCCATCCCTGCTATGCGACCAGCCCATGCGGACCCTGCTTTCAAAATAGACAGCAATGAGCAGCACAACTGCCCCCGCGGGAGGCCAAGGCTCCCACCACAAGTGCGGTGGGAGCCTTGGCCTCCCACCACACTTGGAGCACAAAGACCCCAAGAGGAGTCTATAAGCTTTACAATCTCTCCATTTGACGTGGTTGTGATGCCAGAGGGTCAGTACTATTCCTAAGGTAGCATGAACTAAATAATTCACTGAGGAGACAGTGCCCAGGTTGCGGCCCAGGTTGCTTACCACACAGCCCACAGACAGTAAGGTGTGTTCATTGTCCTGGGGCATTGATCCATAATTGTGTCCCCTGGGCTCCTAAATCCACTGGGTTTGTGCCAGTACCAGTACTATATCCAGTCTTCAAGGACACCTTAGCAGTACCTGGCATTTCAACATACAGAACTCTGAGGCATCATAACCAGAGGAGTAATCCCTCTCAGAATTCCTTTTGATGATAATTTCTGTGAGCTGTGGATACATCAAGCTTTGGCCTCAGCCATTGTTTCCCTGCGGAGGAGGTTGTTACTAGTCGCTTATTGTTGCCCAGAACCCCCTCCTCCCGAGTGATGAGCGCCTGAGGTCAGTGGGGACCAGTTACACTCAAGGACAGCTTATAATCCCAGGTAAGGTACAGGGAAAAAGGAGACCTGAAAATGCCCTGTGGCTAGTAATCTTGAGGCCCTATCCCCTATCCTTGAGGGTGCAGGCTCGGGGATGTCTTCCTTTACATAGAAGCCTTCTGGCACACCAGAAACCTTAGATGTGGATGATTTCCATGTGGACTCTGACGCTGACCCAGGCCATTCCAGACAGATAAATTACTTGATAATACTGGCTCCAAGATTTTGGACATGGCCAAGAAGTTGAAATAATCAGAGTCTCTTATCTCCAAAGAAGTTTTGTCCAGACGGGGTCAAGAAGCTATCATTTTCTTAGGGAATGTTAATGTGCCCAGTCTACTGAGAAACGTAGGTCTTTTTTGATTTATATATATATATATATATGGACAGACATATATGCATGTGTGTTTTTATAAGTATTTATTAATATATAATATTAAATATTAGTGAGATTTATTTAAATAATATATCAATGGTATATATTAAAATATTTAAGATTTACTACTTCAAACTATATATATATGACAAGAAATTATATTTGTGTATGTTTTTTAACGTTATTAGTGTGAAACAAAACATTTCAATAATTTTGTACTTACCATTATAAGTATGGGGACATGATATTTTTGTAAGCAATCATTTTTGTCACAATATTTGTGTTACACAGTATTGTTGATTTCGATATTGTGTCAGTGATCCCTGCAGGTCTGACCTGCATCTAAAGTACTAGATGGTCCATCCTTGAGATGCACGTCCTTCAAGTCCAGAAGTACCACCCAGTCAGTTTGTCTCAGGAGACCTCTGAGAATATGGATGCCTTCCATCTTGATATGGCAAAAAATCTGTCGCACGTTGAACTCATAAACGTTGAATTTATGACAGTCATTGTCCTTCATCTCACTTTTCAGCCAAAAAGAGATTGCTTACTAAGCTGCTTGGGTGTATGTTGGTTGGGGAGATTGTGCCTTTTAGTAACTCAGATACCACTGGAGAAAGAGAGAAGCTTCCTTACCTGAAAAGAAGAAGTGTTATTGTTTTTGGGCCTGGCAGGGAGTGCCATAGAATTATGTTTGAAAGCCCAGGACTCTCTGAAGGACCCAAGCATCGGAAGTTAGACTTTTCCAGTTGTGGATACATTTTGCCAGCCACCCTCTCACTTTTAGGGCCTGATTATGGTGCCGTTGGGAAAGGCTCCGAACAGCATCCGATTTAGTTGAATCCGATTCGGAACTCACCTTTCCGAATGACTGGGACATGTTTCCCGACGACCGATTACAAAGGCTGGAAAGCGTTTGAACTGGGCTTTGGGAGTAACCGAATCGTTTCGTAGCCGAATCATATCGGTCTATGGACCGCGTTTACAGCCGAGCGATTAGGATGTCAGATTTGGACAGCCTTCCCAATTTGGTTGTGCACACACAGATTGGCTGTTGGAATATGACTTTCGAGGCCTGAAATAGCAGCCCCCCATCACCCGGGGCCCTCCAAATTGGGCACGTGGGGGTACCCATGGGTCCCTCTTTCCATGCATAGGCAGTGTGGCAGGCACCATGGGGTGCCTGCCACTGGGTGCATGTTTTTCCCCAACCACCCCTTTTGTCCATGAGAGCCCGTGTTCTCGTTCGGAACACAGGCTCCCATTGAAGTCAATGCAAGTCCGACCGAACGATGTCCGGAAGCATCCTAATAGTTTGGTTGGACTCCCAGAACCCGATTCGTTTGGAACCGATTCTGTTGGACTGCTTTCCGGACAACATCGTAATTGGGCCCTTAGTTGACATGAAGGGATAACACTTACCAGAAATAGTTCCTTGTGAAATTCCACAGTATCTGCCTCGGGTCCCGGTGTTGTTGCAAGCCCTTGAAAGGAAAGGAACCCTTGAATTTTGACTGCTCCTACCCTTCACTGTATAGCGAACCTAGGACTCTTGGTTGAGGGTTGGGATTGAAAGCAGCTGGCCGTGCACCCTCTACCATGGCTGGCTCCGGGAAAGCGTTTTCGGTGAACATTTTCCTCATGGAATGCGCACCTTAACAATGTATGTAAATGTCATCCGCATTTTACCAAGTCCTTCAGAAAGGGATTCACAAACAGGCTCCTAGTGGCAACCGCCTCTGCTTCTGAGAAAGTCATGTCTCAGAGCTTGAAGTCAACCTTAATCAAAAGTTCCTCATTTTGAATGAGTCCTCGGGGATCAAGAGTTCTAAACGTTACAATGTGTTGTGATTATTTTTGTCTAAGGATCTTTGTACGATCCCCTCCTCTCTCAGATTGTGGGATTTGTTCCAGAGCACAGTATCTTAATGACTCCCATTTGCCATCATGATATTTTTCCATGTGCTTGGCGATGGCATTTGTTCAATCTTTGTGTAATGTGGCAATCAAAATGAGGAAATTTATGTGCACCTATAATGGAAACATACCAATTGGTACTTGAATACAAAAATCAAAGAATTAAAAAACTCACCAGAGAGTGAAAAAGAAGGGACATAAAGAACAAGTGCAACAAAAATGCTATCACAATTTTGAACAATGCAATTCAAATAACTTGTGAATAGTGAACAAGAATAGAAACGCTCACCAGAGAGCATGAATTGAACATGCTGATTCCAGATTTAATTGAAGTAATAGGATAAAAAAAAAAGTCTAGTTAAAAGACCCCCAAGTGAAGCTATCTTCCTATACGTGATGTTGGAGCTTCATCCATCCTGAGGATTTTCCAATTATGTTTTACAGCTTCCTAACCTCAACATTGTAAATATCAAAGTCCATAATGTATCTGGAGACTTTGGAGGCCTCCTGCTCTGTCCCAGTCTTTGGTTTCACCAAAAGCATATTCTCTTGTTTCTTTGCCTTTGCCCTACGAAGGGCATCTTCCAAAACCTCAATGGAATATCCTCTTATTCTAAATAATTGGTACATTTCTTCAGCCTGCAGATCAAAATTTGTCTCCTCCGAGAAATTGTGCCTGGCTCAAAGAAATTCACCATATGGGACACTTCATTTTAGGCTGCTCAGGTGCCCAATATTGGCATGGAGGATGCTGCTGTGCTGGTCGATTTCCTGCGACTCTTGGTGCACATTTTGTTATTGTTGATGTAGACTCCAATAACCAAATAATTGATTTCCTTCTGACTGATGTCATAAGTGATTCTCAATCCTTGTAAGTCATTATTTTGAGATTTCAGGAAGGTCTCAAAATCATCTCTTTCCCCTTGCCAAACAATAAATAAGTCATCGATGAAACAAACCCATAAGATTACTTGTTCCATGGCAGCAGTGTTCTGCTCGTTCAATGCAACTTCCGCCTCCCACCAACCCATCAGTAAGTTCACATAGGTTGGTACGAATTATGTCCCCATCGCGATTTCTTGTAGTCGTTGTTGAAAATAAACATATTATGGTGGTGCCAAAAGTCCATTGTCTCTAGTAGCAGGGATTTTGAGCAGGATTTCCAAAAATAGTTACATGCTTGGCGAGGTTTTCCAATCAGTAGTTTGTGAGCTACTTTAAGCTCTCCAGCTACCTCTGAGTAGCTCACCTGTTTTGCAGCCCAGCTTATTAAATTTTGCAAGCTTGGTTGAATTAATATACATATAAAAAAAATGGAGATTATACAATTCCAATAATATTAGTAGCTCTCAATGCATTTCATTGAACATAAGTAGCTCTCAGTACAGAAAAGATTTAATCCCATCTGCGTGCTGAATGGATGTTTACAAGGAAACCACATCAACTGTGGCCATGAGATAGTTCGGCTTCCAGGGTACCTTATTGACTCTATTCCAAAAGCTTGTGCGTCTATTAAATAGGATAGGCGATTGAGTACGTATGGAAATAAGAAGATATCTATGAATATGTCTTTTTTTACATGAAACACAAAAATATTAACAATTCAATTCCAAAACACTAAATAAATTACCAAACAAATACAGTACAAAAAAATAAAAACAAAAAAAGACATTTACAGAAAATATTTATTTTTTAAAACAAATAAAAATATAAACAAATAATATAAAATAACAATTGTAAACAAATAATAATAAATACATGTACCAATATTAGGAAAAGCATTGGAGTCTGGTAATAATAGATCTACTATTCCTACTCCAGTTTATACAACATTAGAGAAAGTGTATGGCTTTTAAGGAGTTACAATTATTATTTCCTTTCCAGACTGTGCAATAGTAGTGAAAGTGTTGGACTTCGGAGGGGTAATATTTACTATTCCCACTCCAGTCAATTCAACAGTAGGGAAAACATGAAACTTCAGAGGGTAAAATGTACTATTCCCACTCTAGTCTGTGCAACAGTAGGGAAAGTGTTGGGCTTCAGAGAGGTAAGATTGACTAGTCCCACTCCTGTGTATGCTACAATATGAAAAAAGTTGCATTTCGGAGGGGTTACATTTACTATTCCCACTCCAGTCTAAGCAACAGGAGGGAAAGCATTAGATTTTGGAGTGGTTACATTTATTATTCCCACTCCAGACAGGGCAACAGTAGGGAAAGTATTAGACTTCGGAGGGGTTGGATTTACTATTCCCAATCCCACTCCAACCAGCACAACAGTAGAGAGAGTTTGGGACTTTGCAGTGGTTACATTTACTATTCGCCTTCCCATCAACACAATACCAGGAAAAGTGCTGGACTGAGGAGGGGTAAGAGTTAATATTCCCATTCTAGTTTGTGCAACAGTAGAGAAAGCATTGTACTTTGGAGGGGTGCAAGTTACTGTTCCCACTCCAGTCTGTGCAACAGTGGGCAAAGCATTGGATTTTGGAGGGGTAAAATGTACTAATCCAACTCCAGTTCATGTATCAGTAGGCAAAGCGTTGAACTTCAAAGGGGGTTACATTTACTATTCCCACTGTAAATGTAAATGTACAGGAATTTATATAGTGCAAATCATCCGAGCGGTTTCTAAGCGCTTGCTTAGGGAACCCGTCCTGGTATTCCCCGGCAGGGTATCCGCAAGGTGAAAGCCAGGCATCCCGCCGCGAGGGGCCGTTGTGGAGATTAAGCAAGCTATTGCCCAGAGTCGCAGAGTGTGAACCCGTGAATCGAGTAGGCACCGGAGCGAGAATTGTCGAGTCCATGGACATTTTAGGACACAAGACCCCGCCAAGCCGGGAATTGAACCCTGGTCCCGGGCTGACCTCTGCGTCCAGGTCTGCCTCCTCTAACCAGTGAGCCACACTTCTCCACTCCAGTCTAAGCAACAGTAGGTAAACTACTTCACTTCAAACACATTACATATTTCTATAACCCTATTAATTTTGAAAAAATATAAAACTCTTAATATAAACATTATTACTTAACATAAAATATATATATATTAAAAAGCAATTAAACTATTTTCAAATGTATAAGCAATGTAACAATCAATTTTCAATTAAAACATAATTGTTAATTATTAACATGCCACCCTATACCTCTACAAACCTAGCAAGCCACACCTAAAATATAACAAAAATAAATATGTATAATACAATTTACATAATTGATAAACAATTAAATAATTAACAATCAATAGTTAATTGTTAATACATTATTACTTCATTAACTATTCACCCTAAAACCCTTAAAACACAGAAACCCACACCTAAAGTATAACTAAAAAATATAATTATTACTCAATTTATATAATTATTATTCAATTAAATATTTAATTATACATAAGTTATCCTTATTCAACTATCACTTAATTAACTTCCCACCCCATACCCCAACAGACCTATAACCTAAAACTAAAATTTAAAACAAATCAGTATTACTTAACGTAGATACTTGCTAAATCAATTCTGTAATTAATAATAAATTAATAATTAATTGATAAATGTTATTTAATTACCTTCCCACCCTATACCCCGAGAAACATAGAAAACCACACTTAGCATATAAATAAAGTAAATCATTATGACATTATGTACATAATATCAATCACATACATACTTAAAAATTATTAATTAATTAATAATCAATTATTACATAAATAACTCCCCACCTCAACCCCCTAAAAACCCACCAACACGCCACAACGCTATAAATTACTATTAGCAATTACATTTAAAAAATCAAAATCCCTTAAAATTTTAAACTATATTTAATACAATTAATAGTAACACAAGAGCTTAATATATGAACTAAAACATATTAAAATAATAAAAAACAATATTTTTTGCAACTA
This sequence comes from Lissotriton helveticus, assembly GCF_964261635.1. Taxonomy (NCBI): domain Eukaryota; kingdom Metazoa; phylum Chordata; class Amphibia; order Caudata; family Salamandridae; genus Lissotriton; species Lissotriton helveticus. Next base: position 582,755,485 of record NC_136063.1, read on the forward strand.
TAATACTAAAAAAGATATTAACAACAACAATATTCTCAACAATGTTATATACCTGAAAAAAAAAAAACTTGAGAACGTTATTTCTGCATTACAATATCTTTGTATCATTACATTTTTTCCCCGATAATTCTGTCTCCAGATTTTTACAACTTGATATTTTGCCCAAACACCTACCCGCAGGCAATGGGGACAGATGCCTTCCTTCAGGACTGGTGCCGGTAGACAGGTATGTATTACCCCTGTTCACAATGACCACAACGTTGTCAGTGCAAGTCAGGAGACAGAAGGTGAATGTGGGGGTCATCACACCGATTTGGACGTCTCAAGTCCGGTATCCAGGTCTGACAGAATTTTCTTGGGATTCTCCAATCCAGCTTCCCTTTTTGTCAAGAGCTTCTTTTGAATTCCCTAGCAAACCACACCACCTCAAGAATACCAGAAACCTATATCTCATGGCATGGAGGACTAAGGGGTCCATTAAGATGGCGGTCGGAAAACCATTCAGAGCGCCATGGTAGCGGAAATTAACCGTCCACATGTACCGCGGGCAAAATCGGTGGTCAGATTAAGATGAACTGCTAGAAAAATCCAACTGCGGCAGACGGATTCCACAAAACTCTGCCGGGACCGTCCAGCGCAGGTGAAAATCCGTCTGAGGAGGTCAGATTTGCTGCGGAAAGACCCAAAACCGCAGCACAACCAGCGGATTGACCGCACTTGAAATTAGGATACAATTACGGTGACAGCGGAACGATCAGTTGTTTCCGACCGCCGCAACTGCAACAATTTATTAATAGGAGAGCTGGTGGAAGGGCTGTTGTATTCCGACCGCCGCGGTCGCTTAGGAAGAGTAATAGCGGTCGAAAGCAACCACACAACAAAGCTACCAAGTGGGGCCATTAATCTGGCTCAGCCTCAGAAAACACCGAACACACCCCAATGACACATCCCCATGGCAAGTAAAAAATACAACTCCCAGGTCAACCCACACAACACACCTCACACGAATACTCCATTTTGACCCACCCACATAGCTGAGTATAAAACCAGCCCCTACCCTGACCAGAATCCTTTGCACAACTCCACAACTGAAGGGCCAAACCCCGCAGCACAAAGGAGAGGCAAATCTGCACACATCACACCTTCACAACCACACACACACCACACACATCGCCACCACAACCTTCACAACTGCACTTTTCCCACATTTGCATATCACAAACCATGTCACAGAAGAAGATGCCCAAATTCACTGACAATGAGTTGTCAGGGATGGTAGATGAGGTAGTCAGAGTAGAACCACATTTGTTTGGAAGCATGGTCCAATAGACACCAAGAGTCACAAAAATCAAATGTGGGCATGGATAGTCAACAAAGTCAATGCAGTAGGGACAACCCCGCGCACCCAGAAGGAGATCAGGAAGAGGTCGAATGACCTCAAGACCAGGGTGAAAGAGCATGCCAACAAGAACCATGAGCTGGCTCAGATGACTGGCGGTGGCCTCCCATTCCACCACGGACATTCACTGAATGGGAGGAGAAGGTGCTTGCCATACTGCATCCAGAGAGTCTCACAGGAATAGGCGGGGGAGTGGAGGCTGGTCAGTACCAACAAATGTCTCTCATTACACTGCTATGTATTGTCTTGCACAGCTGCAAACCTACACTTCCTAAGGCACAAATGCACGCATGTGCAACATACTCTTCACAACACATGTCTCACGGATCTAACATTTACTCCCTCTGAATCACCCCAAAGGTAGCGAGCAACATTCCCAGGGGGCATGTGTACAGGCAGCCAGCACTACAACTCCCACCGGGCTCCCTTGTCCCACAGCTCAGCAGGATGGAGCACTCGCCACACCCAAAACCATGTGGCAGTCATTGCATTGCTCAGCTTCACCTAACAGGTAGATGCCATCTTAATAGGGTGGGAAGCCAGCACTCCAACTCCCACCAGGCACCCTTGTCCCACAGCCCAGCAGGAAGGTACACCCCTCCCACTCATAACCATGTGGCAGCAATATCCCTCCACTGTGTCACAGAACAGGTAGGTAGACAGTGCATGCACCTTGCCATTCTTCTCAAAAAGCATGGCGCGATATGACCACACCTGGCCTCACATGTCACCCAACTTGGCATAGATCCAAAAGCCACATCCAGTGTGCAGACAGCTAAGCGTACATAACTGTCACTGAAATTAACTCTGACTCACCAAGTCACATGTTGAAGAAATTCAGGACCCAATCATGCACGGCACTGAATGCTACCTGAACACAAAAGATGCATGGTCAATCAGAAAAACAAAGTAAAGTACATGATATGAAAAAGGTATGCATAACATTACAATGGCTAGTTCTTGCTCAGATGAAACGTCTTCCATGCAGAGCAAAACAAAAAGACGCATCACATAAAGTTGATGTGCCGCAAGTCGTTAGATGACGACATGTCCTTGTAATCACACAATTTGTACGTGGCACATGATTTCTCTTTACATGTCACACCATGGACAAGTAATGTATGTACCTCCACATCATGTCATGATGCTCAGTACCTTGCAGCCATACAAAGTGATTTCAATGTAAACTGCGTGGTGTATCACATGCAACGTTCAAACATCTAACACCAAGCTTGTGGAGTGCATTTCACCTCTGTTCAACAGGAGATCCACAAGCAACTGCTGCAGAACACAACACTGACATGCAGAGCCAGTCTACCCCCCTCTCCCCCCCGTCCCCCTGGAACATGAACTCTCGGATGCAGACTCCCTGTGTTTCTCGGATGAGGAGCAAGAACCTGGCCCATCCGGAATGCCAGGGCGCACCACGTCCCAGGCCCCCATTGTCCCCACCACCACCACAGCAAGAACAACAGCGCTGACCCTTGCTGCAACACCACACAATCAGAGGAGGGCAGGGAGAGTCTGCGGGTGCGTTGAGTGCCAACGCCACAGGTCTGGCTCAGCAGGGCAGGTGGGAGGGCAACTGGGAGACAAATTCAAGAGGACACTGGGACCGAACCCTGGCCAACATCGCCAGAGTCCTTGGGGCATATGAGCAGACCCAGTGACACATGGGCCAGGTTTTGAACGAAGTGCGTGAACTCCGCCTGCTGCTGAGGTCCATGGACAAGCGTATGGGCCAAACTGTGGACCTCATGGGCCAGCTCCTGGGTATTCTGTTTTTTTTTTTTATTTACAGCTCAACCCCCGTCCAGTGGCCTGCAGGATGATACTTCCACCACCTCAGCTACGGCCACAGAGAGGGGTGAGCTGCAACAAGATGACTCCTCAGACACCGCTGAGCCCGCAGCAGTGGCCCCCCTGCAAAACGCAAAAGGGGCCATCCGAGAAACTTCAGGGGGGGATCACGTGGCAATGCACAATTCAAATGCTAGTCACTGAGCAAACCATGATGGCAACTCTGTTCCGCTTGGCATTGACTTTGTTGACTATCCTTACCCACACTAACATGTTGATAGCAGGTGTCTGTTGGACTGTGTGACTACATCAATGTGGTGACTACTCTATTGCCTCATTTACCATCACTGACAACTCATAAATTCACTTACCACCATTTTGTAAATAATCACTTTTCTGTCACAAATACTCATTGTAAATAAACACTCTTTACACACCTCTGTCTTTGTGTCAGCTCCATGTTTATCACAGTATGTACAATGTCTACTCAGATTCCAATGAACCACAAGCTCTGATTGTGACGAGGCATTGAGAGTGTGAGGGGACCTAGAAAGACATAACAGAATGATGTTTACTTGTCAGGTGATGGCATCACAGCTAGTACACACCACTAGTTATCAAGGTGCACAAACCAGTACACAATACAATGAGGAACAATGTCAACATAGACATCACACAGCTGGTCATAACTACCCTGTGCCACAAACATCAGCCATTAGCAAAGAGCCAACAACAGCCAGCAGTCAAAAAGCCCTCATAGGCCTTGTCACTACCATCAAAGACAGTATACAGTGTCACTGTTGTACAATGTCACTCACACTCAAGGGAAGTAGTTGTTTAGCTGTTGACGCAGGTCGACACCTTCCTCCTCTCCGTTATCCTCGTCACTGGACATGCGTGCGTTTGAAGGGGGGGCATCTGCTGCTCATCATTGTCTAGGAGCAGGGGGATCTCTTTGCGCAAGGCCAAGTTGTGGAGCATGCAGCATGCAACTATGATCTGACACACCTTTTGGGGAGTGTAGAGTAGTGCACCTCTGCTCTTGTCCAGACACCGGAATCTAGACTTCAGAAGACCAAAAGTACACTCCACCACACGAGGTGTCCTCCCATGTGTATCATTGTAGCGGACTTCACCCGGGGTCCTGGGATTCCTCAGTGGGCTCAGCAACCCACTCACCTTGGTGTGAGATACACAGATCAATTTTGTAATATAAACAGTAGCTGAGGACAGCATGTCACACATACAGCACACTACTTGACTCTGCGTACTCACCAACAACTCCGGATGCAGCTTTGCCATCAGCTGTGGTATGATGCTGTTACGCAGTATGTAGAAGTCATGTGCTAATCCTGGAAATCCGTTGAAAGTTAAGGAGATAGGCCCCGGGACGTGGGGTAGGCTGGACCGTATATAATTTTTGAAAAACAAGTACCACCCCCACCAATTTTCAGTGCTCTTTACTGCGAGCAAACAAATCAAGAAATGAATCACCGATCTGTTTGGTATATTTATTTTTACCTGTTATTTACTAAGTTCAACATATAGACTTCAACGAGTTGTCCGAGGAAGACACTCAACATATAATTATTACTAGACACAAAAGAAAATGTATATACCGAAATTCACAAAAACAATTTCAAGAGAATATATATCACGAAATTCACAAAAACAATTTTGAACAAGGAAAAACACACAATTAGTGTAATACATATTTCATAGTGAATGGTCATTTAGCAACATTCATTTCATAATAACTTAAATTGATCGGAACATTTGCTCATCCAAAAACAATATGTACTCAATGAAGGAGACACGTTCTAGGAAAACAATGGGAGAATGCAGACGAATTAATCAAATGGCCAGTTAGACCAAGAAGACAATTATGTATTCTCTATGCATTCCTCCAATGATGCCGACGCGTTTCGAGTCCGTGAAACAATTAACGGGCTCTCATCAGGGCTCATTCAATCTGGATCTGAAAAGTGGCTCCGGAGGCCTGATCTCGGGGATCTGTGAGCACCAAAACTTGTAGTAGGACCTTGTTATCTGGGACAGTACCGGGATAAATCCCTGCCCCTTTCTTATTTCAAATGGCCCGTCATTCCTTCTTTAGACCTGGAGACTCAGCGTTTTGTCCGTGGTCTCCGGTAAATGGGCGTGCTGTTCGTTCTTAGCTTCAGTATCTGTGGATCGCAAACAAATCAGTAATCCTTCGTGCGTTAGGGTGAAGCAGGTAGTGGCAACGTGGCATTTAATCCCATACAAATGTCTGTAGCCAGCTCAGTAGGCGCTCCGTTGTCAGTCTGTTCAGGTTCGATTCCAATACTGAAGCTAAGAACGAACAGCACGCCCATTTACCGGAGACCACGGACAAAACGCTGAGTCTCCAGGTCTAAAGAAGGAATGACGGGCCATTTGAAATAAGAAAGGGGCAGGGATTTATCCCGGTACTGTCCCAGATAACAAGGTCCTACTACAAGTTTTGGTGCTCACAGATCCCCGAGATCAGGCCTCCGGAGCCACTTTTCAGATCCAGATTGAATGAGCCCTGATGAGAGCCCGTTAATTGTTTCACGGACTCGAAACGCGTCGGCATCATTGGAGGAATGCATAGAGAATACATAATTGTCTTCTTGGTCTAACTGGCCATTTGATTAATTCGTCTGCATTCTCCCATTGTTTTCCTAGAACGTGTCTCCTTCATTGAGTACATATTGTTTTTGGATGAGCAAATGTTCCGATCAATTTAAGTTATTATGAAATGAATGTTGCTAAATGACCATTCACTATGAAATATGTATTACACTAATTGTGTGTTTTTCCTTGTTCAAAATTGTTTTTGTGAATTTCGTGATATATATTCTCTTGAAATTGTTTTTGTGAATTTCGGTATATACATTTTCTTTTGTGTCTAGTAATAATTATATGTTGAGTGTCTTCCTCGGACAACTCGTTGAAGTCTATATGTTGAACTTAGTAAATAACAGGTAAAAATAAATATACCAAACAGATCGGTGATTCATTTCTTGATTTGTTTGCTCGCAGTAAAGAGCACTGAAAATTGGTGGGGGTGGTACTTGTTTTTCAAAAACAAAAATCCTGGAAATCCGGCACAGACATGGGAGATTATCATATATGCTTGGCATACCACTTGCACATTATTGGAATAGAAATGCTTCCTGTTCCTGTATATGTGCTCACTTGCCTGTGGTGGAACCAGCTCAACATGTGTGCAGTCAATGGCGCCAACAACATTAGGGATGTGGCCAAGGTCATAAAAATCACCCTTCACAGCAGCCAATTCATGTTTCCTGTGAAAATGGATGTAACAGTCCTTGCATGTTATCATTGCTGACAGGACATCATGTAGCACCATGCTGAACATTGGTTCAGACATCCCACCTACGCTGGCCACCGTGTACTGGAACAAACCAGTTGCAAAGAAACGCAGGGCCACCATCACCTTAACGGCGGGTGTCAAAGCAGTCAGATAGGTTCTGCGGGGCCTTAGATGGGGCTCAACTGACCACATAGGTCTTGAAGAGTAAGTCTATCAAACTGAATTTCTGTATGATGTCCTCATCCTCCATGTCCGCCAGCAATCTGAACGGACGATGCACATTTGATCATCCCCTACATAAAATGAAAGTGAACACATATCAATTAAATTCCCCTATGAGATGTGTCCAACATCTTACATCTTAACTGACACAGCGCCAACAATAACTGGACTGAAACAACAGCAAATCAAATTCAAAAGCTTTATTCGACAGCATTGTCATAAAAGCATTAACACCCTAACCTATACATCAGTAAATACTATTCTAAAATACAATCACATTTTTTTTAAAACACGCATTAAATTCAAAACGCTGACGAATCATGACTAAAAAAAACGCATTTACTGCTAAAAACTCAAATTCACTACACATGATTAATTATAATCTACATAAAATCACATTACATTTCCTCTAACTCCACTGGCTAAAGTGCGAGTGCGAATGATCCATGCCCATCCCAGATATTTTGCTACTGCAATTGCTAAAGGAGGGGAGCTGTTTGATTCCAAAATTCTAAGTGCTTCCTGGCACCTACGTGTCCCTAAGTTCTGGCACGCTGGTTTTAACCACCTCCTTCTTGGAGAAGCATAAAGAGGACAGACAAACAAAAAGTGCAAAATGTCCTCAACCAAGTCTTTGCAATGGTTACATATGTTAACATTGCTAGGTGACCACTTTTGTGTGAAGGCGTTAAGGGGTATACTACCAACTCTGAATTGGAAGTACAACTTTCTATCCATAGGTTTTGTGATAAAATCCCAGTATGGTTCACAAAATGGAATAAATTTGATTTCCAAGTACCGGGATGTTAACATGGAATGTGGGTTAGAGGTCAAAACAGATTGCATAGTCATGTCCCAATACATTTTTTTCACAATCTCATTTGATGGAAAGGCAGTTGGATCAGTGTTAGTCCATAAATGGTCTAGATGGAGTTTTATTAATAGGTTCCGGATCTCGTTGAGCCATGTTATTGTATGGAACTGGTCCAGCTTAATAATGTCCATGAGGGCGGAGGCATAATGACCTAGCTCCGGCGTTGACATTATTCGTCTCCAGAATAGTAATGGGCGCAGTCGAGCCAGGTCCTCAATCTTTTTCCTCCCCAGGTCATACAACAGGGGGGTTGTTGGTGTACTCTGTGGAACGCCAACCAGACTTCGCAAAAACTTGTTCTCAACAATAGTCAAAGTGTTCAAGTTGGCAAAACCCCACAACTCTGAGCCATACAAACAGGCACTTAGCACCTTCATACTATAAATCTCTAACACAGGATGGATAGGTTTGGTTAATGAAGATTTATGTTTCAGTGCTAGGGCCCATGCTAGTTGATGAAACTTTAAAACTGCTAGATCAATATGGGACTTCCATTTCATATTGCCCTGTAGGGAGATGTCAAGATAAGTAAAGGCCTCCACCTGTTCTAAGGCAGCCCCATTAAAAGTTATTGTGCCTCTAAATGGCTTTGCTGGATTCATACTCATAAACTTAGTCTTTGAAGTGTTTAACTCCAAGCCCCGGATCTGACATAAATCCCCGAAAGCATTAATTGCCTTCTGAAGACCACTAGGAGTTCGTGATACCAGCAACGTGTCATCAGCAAACATTAATACTGGTACACGAACCCCGTCCAGTATTGGGGCATCAGTAGGGGATTTCTTCAGGTAGTTCACTATGCCATTAATATATAATGAAAATAAGGTGGGAGCCAGGACGCATCCCTGTCTAACCCCACGCTCTACAGGGAAAGAATCAGTTACCTCGCCCTGGGCCCCCCACCTAATCCTAGCGTAGTTATTTTCATGCATACGGACTAACAGTGTCAATAGTTCGGGGCTGATGTCAATTTCCGCGAGGACACTCCACAATTTTTGTCGCGGGACTAAGTCAAATGCTGACTTTAGGTCAACAAATACAGCATACAATGGACCATTGATCAAGGTCACGTTTCTCCAATATTAGGTTAGAAAATAAAAGACCTGATCAATTGAACTTGTTAGGGGGCGGAAGCCGGCTTGAAAGGGGGAGAGAACATCCTTCTCATCTATCCAAGCTTGTAGTTTGTTTTGTATCAGTCTACCCATCAATTTTTGTGCAGAATCGATAAGACTGATGGGTCTATAGTTGCTTGGGAGTGTCTTATCCCCTTTTTTAAAGACTGGGATGATCTCCGCACCCTTCCATGAATTAGGTATGGAAGCTCCATGAGCGATGGAATTTGCTAGCCAGACAAAAATTGGCACCATGAAGCCCGGTCGCTTAAGAATACATCGGCCGGTATTCCGTCCATTCCTGGCGCTCTCCCCACAGACACCCCATCCAACGCTATATTTACGTCACCCAGGGTAAACACTTCGCCTTTGAAGAAGACCATCGGGGGAGGTGGGTAATAGCCTGGGTCCAAGTTACATGCATATTGTGGCTTAAAGAAGTCTATCCATAAGTTCTTTGCAACGTTGTTTTGTGGACGCTCTGCTACCCCCCCCCCCCGTCCCATTTTTACAATTGCCCAAAACTCTTTTTGCTTCTTAGCTGCACATGCTGATTTGAGGTCAAGCCAGTGATTTTCATCCCAGAGCTTTTTCGCTTTGGTTTGTGCTTTTCTGTAGACATCCCTGGCCTTCCTAACTCCTTCCCTGTTTTGACTCCTTAGCTCAAGACTAAGTTTCTGACGTGCACTTCTGCATGTTTGATCATACCACCCCTGTTTAGTGGGCGATTTTTCCACCCTTTTTTGGCCTACTGGTTTTAGAAAGAAGCCCTGAATTTTAGAAAAAAACTCAGTGTGCCTCCTCCATAAATCTGGAGAAGTTGGGTTTGGTACAATGTTCTTTCATAATATTAATCTCAAAGACAACCAACTTCCTTAGATCTTCTAACATCTCTGGCTTCTCTATCAGTCTTCCCCACCTTACATGGCGTTGGTTATTTGTAGAGATAACATCCAAAGTCACTGTGCCCCTTCCCGGGCTTGAAGCTGGCACCTCCTGGTTAAATTGTATACTAAAGCATAGTGGATTATGATCACTCTCTAATCTAGATTCGATGCTCATATCTACCAGCCTGTGCCAATCCCTCACATCCACTAGTATATAATCTATTCGACTTTTTGCTCTTCCATTATCAAATGTATGGACACCCCGTCGGTCAGACGGGGTGCGCCCATTAGCTGCTCTTAAGCCCCTTGCTAAGCACAAGCTCTTGATTTGAATTGCTACCTCAGACCATCTCTTGACAAATGGCAGGTCCAGCTGGGGGATTCCCCATTTATTGTCCTCTACTAAGGACATTTCACCGTCCTCCGAGCCCAAAGGTTCGAAGGTCGTATTCATGTCTCCACCCACCAAGATAGAGAGATGCGATGGAAGGAGGTCAAGATCATTATCAAGTGCTGTTATTACCTCTGAGGTTTTTCCCCCTGCAACTCCCCTAGCATATATGTTATAAATGGCCATCTCTTGGCCATTGGCCCAGGTGATCGTAATTGACAATATGTCACTATTTTTGAGGGATCTTTCCTGGATATTACAATGCAAAGATTGGCGCACCCAGATAATCAATCCCCCTGATGGCCGCCCTTTGGGGTTCTTTTTTGCTGGGACATAAAAATTTAGGAAGCGATGCCGATAGACTGGGTTCACTGCCCAGGTTTCCTGAAACATAATTATGTCATGGTGCTCTATAAATTCACACCATTCTGTGGAAATCATTTTGTTAGAAATACCAGCAGGGTTCCATGATAGGAGGTTTAGACTTCTATTGTCTGGTATAGCTATATCCTGAGACGGCACTACATTTTGCCTATTGCATACTAGGCCAGAATTAGATAAAAGACTGCGTGACCTGATGCTACTGGGATTATTAGAAGTAGATTCTAGGATCCCATCAACGTTTTCCGGGGCTCTATACACAGAATGTACATCCGCGTGGCATTTCTCTTTGCTACCAAGCAAGACAGGCTCATTGGCCCTTTTCTCGACACTACTTGACCTAGTATTTGTGAGGCTGACTGAATTGTAATGAACTGCAGCTTCTGTCCCATGAAGTCAGTCGCACTCATTGAGATCTGATAGAGCAGAGAATCTATTTTCAAGGGACACGCCCCAACTATTTTTTGGACCAATCGTATTTCCCTTTTTTGCCACAGTGTTCCATTTAGTTCTTAAAATTGTTGGATTCAAGATGTTACCTCGTCTGGCATAGAAAAAATCTAATGTTAAAGGGATGATCTCAGCGGTTCGGCGTTGGGGAGGATATATATTCGACAAAATGTTTGGCAGAACTTCCGGATCTGTAAAGTGCAGCACCACGCAATCCCCCCTAAATTTTTTATGGCCACCCCCAATCCATTCCACTCTCCTTGCCTTCACTATCTCTTCTGCCAACTGATGCATGCCCCCAGGTGAGAATGCCATGTTTTGAGATAGCCAGTGCAGGGCCTTACTCATTAGGGAGGGTGTGTTTTCTATTTGCCCAGGTTTCAAGTGGGGGACATTGGCCAATACCAACACTAAGGGGGAAGCCTCCACAATTAGCTCTACTGGGCCCTTCTCTGCCCTGGAATCTCCTTTCTTGTCCCTTGGGCCTGGTCCTGGGGGTACCCTATTGTCTAAATCCTGACCCCCTCCCCCCAGATGAGTAGTCATGGTTGGGATGGGAGATGCATTCTCAGTTGACCCCGGACAGGAAACTATTGGGCCCTTTTCGGTCTCTCCTCTAGATGCTACTTGAGTGGGGATATTTACCACCTCTTCTAATGTCTTCTGTAAGAGCCCCCCTAATCTATGCACCTCCTCTGTAAGATGGTCAATTTTTACCAGGAGAGGTTTTGTAATATTCTTGATCTTGGTATCTAGGATATTTACTAATTTCTTGAGCTGGTCATCATCCAGGAGTATTTTTCCCCCATTTAGACCCCTTTCATCTTCTACATCCCTATTATAGGGTGGGGTGTCTAGTCTTTTCTTGCTTGAGCGTAACCCTCCACGTTTGGGGAGGCCCTTGTCCTCCCCTCTAGAGCCTCTTGGAGCTATGACCGGCGCCGGGGGCTCATCCTCTAATAACACTAACTCTTCTTCATGTGTATTCTCTGTGTCCGACTCTGCCTAGGCCACTATTAACTGTGTTAATGTATTATTATCGTGCTGATCCTGCAAGAAAACCTCATTGCTATCATCGGACTCGGGGGTTACGACAGGCATATTTTCTACCATAGACAATGAAGGGGATGAGCTCAAGCCCAATGAGGATCTTCTATCATTGTTAATTTTGGCAACCACCTGAACTAGATAGTTGTCGAGGGTGTTTGCTGCTAGGGGGGTTTTTGACTTTGACATGCTACTCAAACACAACCACAGTAAGTGGCCTTTTCCCCAAGAGACACACTAAATAGTAAGCAAAAAGGAATATGGGCAAAAGTGTCGCGCTAGTTTTAGAGAGCAATATTCCAAAGGTTCCACAAATAATAACTAATAACAGCAACGACAACTCACGGCTAATATTTTGGGCAGCGTTCTCGGCCCAGTCCAGTCTCTGCCAGTCTCGGACTGTCCGCCCTTTGTCCGGGCTTCATCCGGCGTCCCGCTCGTTTAACAAGGGTGAGGCTAAATAGGAGGAGTAGGGGGCGGGAAGAGACTCCAGGTGCGCTGCGTTGGACTAGCGCCGTGGACCCTGGGTCTCGCAGTCCCGGCCCCTGTTAGCAAACAGCAACAGTAGATCTTCCTTGTGTGCAAACAAGCGCTGGGTCCAGGATATGGGCAGAAGCACGACCAGCCTCCACGAACAGTGACCTTAGCAGAACACAGCTACGAGCGGCTCCCGCGCAGCGGGGACCGCGAGCTGTAAATAGTCAGTCAGGCGGGGAGGAGCAGGGGGCGGGAAGAGACTCCAGGTGCGCTGCGTTGGACTAGCGCTGTGGACCCTGGGTCTCGCAGTCCCGGCCCCTGTTAGCAAACAGCAACAGTAGATCTTCCTTGTGTGCAAACAAGCGCTGGGTCCAGGATACGGGCAGAAGCATGACCAGCCTCCACGAACAGTGACCTTAGCAGAACACAGCTACGAGCGGCACCAGCAACAACAGCTTAAAGCACAAGCCACAAGCAGAGACACCTTGAGCTCAAGTAGTTGTACATGTGTTCAGTATGTACGTACTGAGTACCCTCAAAATTTTGGCAACCAGCTGAACTAGATAGTTGTCGAGGGTGTTTGCTGCTAGGGGGGGGTTTGACTTTGACATGCTACTCAAACACAACCACAGTAAGTGGCCTTTTCCCCAAGAGACACACTAAATAGTAAGCAAAAAGGAATATGGGCAAAAGTGTCACGCTAGTTTTAGAGAGCAATATTCCAAAGGTTCCACAAATAATAACTAATAACAGCAACGACAACTCACGGCTAATATTTTGGGCAGCGTTCTCGGCCCAGTCCAGTCTCTGCCAGTCTCGGACTGTCCGCCCTTTGTCCGGGCTTCGTCCGGCGTCCCGCTCGTTTAACAAGGGTGAGGCTAAATAGGAGGAGTAGGGGGCGGGAAGAGACTCCAGGTGCGCTGCGTTGGACTAGCGCTGTGGACCCTGGGTCTCGCAGTCCCGGCCCCTGTTAGCAAACAGCAACAGTAGATCTTCCTTGTGTGCAAACAAGCGCTGGGTCCAGGATACGGGCAGAAGCATGACCAGCCTCCACGAACAGTGACCTTAGCAGAACACAGCTACGAGCGGCACCAGCAACAACAGCTTAAAGCACAAGTCACAAGCAGAGACACCTTGAGCTCAAGTAGTTGTACATGTGTTCAGTATGTACGTACTGAGTACCCTCAAAACAGATTCTGACTATGTGAATGAAAAATGGTGCATTCGGACAGCTTGTGTCACCAGCCCTGAGAGTAGTTGACACAGCACATGTTTGAAACAGCAACACTGCTGGCTTCTACGTAGCTGCTGTACCTGCCACACCTTCTTGCTAAGTTGGACAGAGCACACATTTTCAACACAATGAGCTCAGTGTGTGTAAGCAGATCAACTATCAAAATGATTTCAGCAATCTACAGAGTTAAATAGGCACATTATATAGTCAGTCCATAATTAGATTACTGTGGGTTGATTAGCCATCTCACACACTGACATGTTCACAAATTTGGGAGTCCATTACATAACAGATCTGTGTACATGCAAACAAATATCATATGTGACATGTGAGGAAGTACATGCCAATGCATGTAATCCTGTGCACTGACATGGCATGTGCAGTCATCACTGAGTTCAATGTCACACTAGCATTGAATTTACCAAACAGGTGGCATGATTCATTGTAAGTGTCTAGTGTTCAATGATGAGAAGTGGCCATTGCCATTGCTACAGCATGATGTGTCCATAGGTGCTGTATGCGTGTCCCGCCCCTGCAATCACAGTCAATGGCAACAATTGAAAAATGGCAATTCACGATAGCGACCGCCTGGGCCCCCACAGTGTGACACGTCAATGCCCATGCCCTACCAGCCAATGGGAACCGCGTTCGCGGTAGTGTATTACACATTTGAAAATCGCAGTAGGCGTCCACCGCGGGCCCGGTCATTGGTTAAATTTGAAAAAAGCTGACCAGGAACACCAATTGCAGCAGCTGAGTACCACTGAAACAACCCCAGGGGGCTATATATGTCTGTGAGAGAGCCACACATTTGCACTGCATCCAGACACTGCTGCCTGCCATTCTTCATCCCCAACTGCTGCTGTTCATGTCTCCTGGACCCAGTGATGATGGGAACTGAGAACATCAGGGGCTGTCCCTTCACCACAGAAGAGCTGGAGGTCCTGGTGGACAAGGTCCTTGCAAAGTATGGGAGGCTATATGGTGCTCCTGATGTACTGGAAAGTGTTTCAGACCGACAGTTTAAGAGTGCTCACAGTGCTCAAATGATATTGCTCTGCAGTAGTATGTGCCTGTGTGCGCAAGTTAATGTGAATGCATCCTCATTTTTGATGTACCATGATCCATACCTAGCCTAGTAAATATTGCACTTGACCATTTGTGGAGGACGGCAGCATGGACATTTCTACAGCCCTTCTCCAGTTGTGGGGTGATGTAAATGAGCGATACACTGCCTGGCATGCTGACTTCATGTCGATGGGGGCGTGTAGCCTTATTTCCACAGAACCATGGCTGCATTGAAGGATGGGAGGGACATGCAATGTTTTTGCAGCCATACTGTCACAATGCTGGTTTGCAGTCAACGTCTGAAGAAACATTGCCTGGGCTATGTGATGACATAGTTCACAAGGTTTTCACATGCTCATTTGTGACATTGCAAAGGTATGTCTTCCAGAGGGTAATAAAGAATGTGTGTACAGTTTTCATATTGCCCCCATGGATATGTGTGCATTATGCACAAGAGTAAAATGCCTGAGTGTAACACTTTTGGTGGTAACTCACCTATGGCGCATCAGATAAATGTAATTTGCAGAAATCAGCCTTCCATTGTTTTCATTATGTTTACTGACTCACTTGTGTAGGCACTGTTTGCTCTCTCATATTGTACATGCATGTGAATATTCTGATGGCCCATGTTTAACCGCAATGTGAGTCCCCCTGGCCTGCACAGATATTGCCCAATTTGACAAGGACCCATCAGTAAATGGACAGTGAAACATATGTATTGTCTGCCACCCTATTTCTCAATGAGCTATCTTAGGCCTGAGGTTTTCACAAGACAGAACTACACCTTGTGAGAAGAGTGTGAGAATGTACGATCATGGCCCTATTTATGACCTCCATTACACAGGTAGCCTATCACTGGCCAAGGGCATTGAGGGGTGTGTAGTGTTGGACACAGTTAGTCTGCCCCAACACATCATTTCACATGTATTGTATGTCTTGCTCACTCACATACTGCATCACAGATGAGGCACTTCTTCACATTGGTTTCTGTGCTGGCACTCTGCATGTGTATGAGATGGCATGTAGTGTGTCCATCCTCATACATGTATACATGTCTAAGAAACTATTTGTAGCAAGTATACTGCGTGTCATGCTGTATGGCCTCTGCTCAACATTTATGTCTTGGTGTGCTTTGTTTTTTCATGCTCCTGTACTGACTCACATTGGTACATGAAACAGTGTCACTGAAACTTCCTCTTCTTGTCTCCCATGCCTGCAGCTTAAGGTCCACCAGTGTAAGGCCATATAGAGGGCCATTGCACGCAAGGTGCGGGCTCTGCGTGTCTCCAACTGACGGGGAAGCAGGGCGACACGAGCAGAAACCGAACGTCTGGTGGACTTACGAGCAGCCAAAACGAAATTTAAGCGGATTTACTACAGCTATTATAGCTATAGGAAGCGCAATGAACAGGCAATTTCCTGCGGCGGCATCGCGATCCTGAGGTGCCCACACTTTTGAGACTCGGGGATCTTTTCACTTCATTATCAACAAATACCATCTATTGATCACTGTTTGTACAAAAAACTGTCAGCAAGTGTGAAACACAGGAAATCCACGGCTGTGGCTTTTCTTTTCTTTAGAGTTTGTGCTTTTTGGTCCTGGTGAGAACTCCAGTATTGGTCGGGGTTTGAAACGCATAGACCTTTCGAGTTTTACGCCACCAAATAATTGTATTTTACATGGAGCATGCCATTATCAATAATGTAGAAAGTGTTTAATGGGTATCACATTTTGCATGCAGTTAAACCAGAACATATTAATGCTTTGTTGTGGTGGGTGTAAGGGCCTCTATTTACATTGAACAAATTATATTGGCCCAATTATGACTTTATGTTGGATGTGGTGAGTGTTGAAATGTCTGAATGTAGTTAGAATGGATGTGACTGTGTGTGTGTAAAAGTGATAATTATATTTTTTTGTAGTAAGTGTGTTTGTAGAAAGTCTTTGTATAAGAAGTATTTTTTACATGTTGTATGTATATATATATATATTGTGTATAGATTTGTTTCCCTGTATGTGTGTCTCCTTATTGAAACAATCTCTTTTTGAATATTTGAAAATAAAAGGCTACTAATGAGCCTATGGTTGTTTGGCTTTGACATCCTTGCACCATTTATTTATTTGTAAACATTTTCATCAGTATTGGCATTCTGGTTGGTTTTTTGGTTTAGTTGACTCAGCCTTACTGATTAGGGTCAGGCCCATTTTTGTTATACACTGTCTCCAACTGACGGCACACACACTGTCACAAGAGGTGGGATGACATCTGCCGGCTGAGTAAAAACGTTTCACAGCGTAAGCTGGGGGTGCTCCCTCGGACTGGCAGGTTGGTGCGCAGGAGCATGAAACCACTAATGGCTCGCATCTTCGCAGTGACCCAGCTAGAGCTGGATGGACATTTGAGGGCCCATCAGCAGCAAGTTGGGGGGTGAGTATTCTGAGAAGGGTGACTTTGTGTGTGAGTGACTGCATGAATCCCAACCCTGAGCCAGCATGGAGCTCAGTGATGTTTCTAGTGTGATGCAATGGCTTGTAAGTGGCCTCTGAATCGAGTGCAGCTGGCATGCATTTTCACAACATGTAGTTTCTCATGTGTATAATACAATGACCCTTGACATTGCATGATGAGATGTGGACTTCTGACATATGCTGCATTATGGGTGTCATTGACATCACCTGGCAGTGAGCAGCAGTGAGCATCATCTTAGTGTGCTTTTGTAGATGTGTGCTGTGCACAACTTGAAATTTGTGAGTACACATCTGACACCAATGTGCAACAGTAGTTGTGCTTCAAAGCACAACATGGTAGATATCAGGAGCTTATGGCCACCGCAAAAGGACATGTGGGAGTCAGTATCTGTGTTGTTCCCTTAAAGTGACTCCATATGTGACAGAGACAACATGTTGAGATGTATATCTATCTCACCTATAGGCACCTAGGTATGCTTACTGAGATTAGTATGTTAGGTTACAAGGAGGCACGGACCAGCTATTTGGCTGTGTCAATGTCACATGGGTCATTAATGTTAACTATGCATGTTTCCATGCAACTTCTGATGATTGCATAAAGGTTGCACATGAAGACTGCACATGGTGGTGGGCAACATGGGGGGGATCATGTTCTAGTTTTGTGCTTTGCTTGCATATGCTGTTTGTGAGTATAGCACTATACTGAACCTACATCTCTGTCTATTGCAGCATCTACTGAGGGCACGGAAGTACAGGGGATGTACACCAGTGGTGAAGCTTCTGGCACGACTGCTACACATGAGCTCCCTGACACTGATGTGACCAGCGCATCGGTGGGGGACAGGAGTGCCCTGGATGAATCACGCCTGGAACCACCAACCTCACCATCATCTGATTCCAGCAGTGACTCCTTGATGTTGGCATGCACAGGCAGTTCGAATCTGCCTCTTCTTCCACCACACATCATTCAGTGCCCACCCTACAGATGTTACCACAAGTGCAGTCCGTGTCCGCAGCCCTAGGAAGGGTAGAGTGTCCTTCCCCCCAGGCACCCCTGCCCCTGCCTCCCCTGCAGCCCTCAGGGTGGAGGTGGTAAACCTTTTGCACCAGCTGTGTGTCAGTCAGGCTGCTCTCCTGAATGCCTTCCAGGATCATGACAAGAAGATGGCACAGGTAGTTGCCTTCATGGAGGGCATTCATTCTGACGTGGGTGGGCTATACAGAACTGTCCAGTTGTTGTCCTCCACAGTGACAGCAGCCATTCAGCTGTCACAGGCTCCCAGTCCAGCTCCAGTCCCTTCAGCAACCACCCTGCCAGTGGCACCACCTGATGAGAGTGCCCACACGCCACAGCTCTCAGGCACCAAGTCCTCCACACGCAGCACACAACAGCAGCACCTCAAGCGGCCCAGAGCACAGACACCTTCCCCAAAACACAAAACAGGCAGACAGGAGAGCAAAGGCAAAAGCCCATCACATGACACTGAGTTGCATTAGGCTAAGAAGCAGGCCCCAACCTCACATTCATCCAAATCACCCCCATCCAAGGGCTCTCGCATCCCCACACCTGCTCCCACAAACAAACAAACAGTTACCCTGTCTGCTGGGAACCTGGTGCCTGCAAAGACTCAGCACAAACACTTCTCTAAGGAATATTCACCCACAACATCAACTCCCACCCACACCCCTGTGAAGCTCGGAGAGGAGAGGAAAGTGGGTGGTTCACCTGGAAAATAGGGGATGGAGGGGAGAAGGGAGGGCCACCCTAAGCGTACCACCAGCTCCAGCAAATCCCCACGGGGAGAGCCACCTGCACCTGATACACCTTTGGTCGATAGTGAGGCTGTTGTGCCCACCTCACTTCCCACTCCGGCCAAGAGAATTGTGGGCTATCGAATCCCCAAGAAGTTGAGACCCAGCCCTCAACATTCACTCTGACACACGGTGTCTCATGGCAGCATGTCTCCGCCTCCCCGTGCCACCGCACCACCCGGTCCAAGCAGCCCTCAGGCTCCCACAGCCACTGATGCCTCTACCTCAGCTGGTCCTCTCTCTCCCAGGTCCAGTCCTCCAACTGGCCCCGACAATGAGCCACCTCCCAGTTCAACTGACAGCCAAATCTGAGGCAAAGTCCCCCTCCCTACACCATCTCTCCCACAGCGGTGCCTGGACTGCCCATTTGTATCCTCTGAGCTGTGGTGATTCCCATGGCAGTGGAAGGTGTTACCCATTCCCTGTGCAGTTTCTCATGCACACATGTGGACACCGGAACTATGGACTGGCCAATGGCCTTGCTGTTTGTCACTTTGGATGCCCATTCCCTGTGCAGTTTCTCATGCACACATGTACATACTTTGAATTTGTTCTGCCCAATGGCCTTGCTGTTTTTCACTTTGGATGCCTATCTGGGTATTATGTAATAAAGACAGTTACTCCTGTTGTCTGATTTGTCAATGTCCTTGCTAAATGAAAGGTTTTATGTATGGATATATTGTTTCATGTGACACATCCTCTGTATGGCATTTTAACATTGCCAATTGCTTTTTTTACCTTTTCAGAGGTTGCCAGAGGTGATAGGCACTTTTGTTCTTCTTGACTCTGAGGCTTGAGGGGGCAATGATTGTTGTTTGTGATGATCTACTCTTATCCTAATCATTCTATGCTCAGCTTTGCTAAATTGTACACGTCATGTTAGGATGCAATACCCCAACAGAGGTGAATTCTATCCACAGTGTTGGAACCGGAGGTCTCTGGTTGGCACAGGTATGTACTTGCGACAAGCAGGGACCCTCACTTCCAGTCAGTGCAAGGGAACTACTCCTTCGAATACCCCCTGCTCACCCTCTAGGTAGTGTGACGCGAGCAGACAAGGCTAATCCTCAGGGCGATAGTTAGTTAAGCATTTATGATCACACACAGTAAACCCACTGACCCACCACAAATGGACACCAGTCGTATGGTTGTATCAAAAATACGTATACTTTATATAAAAGATAGATTCAAGCAGGATTATCACAAGACCAAAATAAAGTTTAGCGAGTTGAGGCCACCAGATTACAATAGGCAAGCTTAGTCTTTGGATGTTCGTTGTTCAGCAAGGTACGATGACAGGGAAATAAGAACGTTGCGGACCCTGGATCCGATATGAACTCGAGACTGAGTTCAAGTGTATCTTGCTTGTGGAAGTCCGAGGCGTTCCAGGCGCGGCTACTGGTGAGGGCGGACCCGGGACGGGGCCGACGGTTCTCCAGAGGATCTCTCCGACTCGGTCCCCCTCGAGGAGCGAGGCGGGGGAGCAGGACTGTGGAGGGTTGTGGCGATCCGGGGTCGATGCAGCTCACGGGGCGAGGCGCGGGTAGTACTCGTGGATCTGTGAGGGGCGTTGCGTTCTATGGCAGGCGGGTGCAGCACCAGGCTTCCGGTACCGCTGTACGGGGAGGCCTTTCTTGAGGTGCGGCACGAGCCCAGGTATGCAGGAGGGCAAAGCAAGATAGTCGGGTACGTTACGACGTACGGACCGTCCGACGCTCTGGAATGCGCTCCGTGCAGATTCCGGCGGGAGAAGATGAGAGGTACCCAACGTGCTGCGTTAGCGGCGAGGTGACAGGAGAGCGGGCGGCCGGCACTGAAGCGGAGAGCGACTCAGGGATGAGCGGGGCTCTCTACGGCAGGGCGACCAGGCTCCGAGCTGTCACGACCTGGGAGGGGGCAGGCACCCGAGTCACAACACTGGCGAGGGAATAAGAACTAAGGCCCAACAGCAGACGGGCACAAGCAGAATAGAACCCAATGGTCCTGGGGTTCCGTTCAGGGGCAAGCTCTCGATCAAGCCCTTGGAGATCGCTTCAGGCACAAGTCTTCAAAGTCTATTCTGGTCCTTTCCTCTCAGTTCTCAGCAAGGCACCACTGCAGGCCAGTCTTGCAGGATACAGACTGGTTTCCGTCCTTCAGCTTCTCTTGGTCCTTCTAGTCAGGCAGAGGTTCGTCGTGGTCAAAACTGGATCTGATTTGTAAGGAGCGGAGCTCCTATATTTATACTGCGTTTCTTTTGTCTTTGCAGGCCAGGGGGCCTGAGCCTAGTTCAACCCGGTTTTGGAGTACTCTGTTGACAGGACGCTGCCGTCTTCTTTCAGGGTGCAGGGCAGAGACATCAGACGCTTCGCAGGAGGTGGAGCCAGCATTGTGGTGGTGGAGCACAACCCTATTCAGAGTCAAGGACTACTCCGCCCACCCATCCTGGAGTAAGCACCCCATTTACCACCTGGAGCCCCCCGACTGTCCCCGGGAGTCTCCCAGCCCTGTCACTCACACAAACCCAGACAGCAGATACACATCCTGGCAGAGGCGGGCTGAAACAGTTAGGCCAGCAAAGGCTAACTTTCTAAAAGTAGCATTTGCAAACACAGGATATTAAAATAAACCTTACTAAAGGAAGTATTTTATTATTCTGAGTTCAGGCATACTAAACTCGACGTGCTACCGTGTTCCCGGAGCCTACCGGAACTATAGCGTGTAATAGTTTCGACAGCTCATCTTGGACTAAGAGAACCGGTAGCCCTTCAATAGTGAAGAACGAAAAGGGCGGTAATTCACTACTAGGACATGCCACACTCTAGGCTTGTCCTACCTTACACTTACAATGCACCCTGCCCGTAGGCCTACCATAGGGGTGACTGATCTGAAGGTTAGGGAAGGTTCAGGGACTGGCAAGTGTGGGCTCTTGCGCAGTCAGCGTGACAGTATGAGACTGTACGCGGGGTCTGCAATGGCGGACCCGAGACACATCTTACGAGGCCGCTTCTGTGGGTGGCGCAACCAGCGCTGCAGGCCCACTAGCAGCATTTGTATCTACAAGCCCCGGCAGTCCTCGTGCACTTTACTGGGGACTGATAGTAAACCAAATAAGCCAATTGTGGAAATCAATTACACATACACTTTACATTGAGAGCACTTGCACTGCAGCACGGATTGGCCGTGGCACAGTGCCCTGAGCATCGAACACCAGCAAAACATCTGAGGCACATCAGCAAAAAGTGGAAGGGAGACTCACGCCAAGGTGCCAGGTCCAACACGTGTCCCCTCCAGCTGAAAGGTGAGGAGAACTACCCTTCCCCAGGGAGTTCCTCATCACTAAGGCGGAAAAACCTTGACAGACCGTCAGCATTGGCGTGGTCTATGCCAGGGCGGTGTTCCACCGTGAAGTCCATACTCTGTAGAGAAATGGACCACCTCAACAGTTTCGGGTTCTCACCCCTCATTTGCATCAACCATCTGAGGGGCCTGTGGTCTGTCTGAACTCGGAAGTGAGACCCAAACAAGTAGGGTCTTAGCTTCTTCAGGGCCCAGACCACAGCAAAAGCTTCTCGCTCAATCGCACTCCACTTCTGTTCCCGTGGAAGTAACCTCCGACTGATGAAGGCCACAGGGTGATCCCAGCCCTCCTCAGTCGTCTGTGAAAGGACAGCCCCTATCCCATGCTCTGAAGCGTCTGCCTGCACTAAGAACTCTTTGGAGAAATCAGGAGCCAGGAGCACGGGCGCCGTGCACATGGCCGTCTTCAGGGTGTCGAATGCTACCTGACTGGCGTCAGTCCAGATCACTTTCCGGGGCTGCTCCTGTAGTACCCGGTGAGTCCGAGGAAGGCCCTCACCTCCGTTTGGGTCTCGGGGGCTTCCCAAGCCAGGATGGTCTGAATTTTGGGTTGAAGGGGCGCCACCTGGCCGCTCCCAACTTGGTGTCCCAAATACACCACCGAACCCTGCCCGATCTGGCACTTGCTTGCCTTGATTGTGAGGCCTGCCTTGCGCAGAGCCGCCAACACTTCCCACAGGTGACACAAGTGTTCCTCCCACGTTCCGCTGAACACTGCGATGTCGTCCAGGTAGGCAGCACTGAACGCGTCCAGTCCAACCAACACCTGGTTGACCAACCTCTGGAAGGTGGCAGGGGCGTTCTTCATCCCGAAGGGCATGACCCGGAATTGGTAGTGCCCATTTGGGGTTGAAAACGTTGACCTCTCTTTGGCCCCGTCAGTTAAGGCGATCTGCCAGTACCCAGACGTTAAGTCAAACGTACTGAGGTACCGGGCAGCCCCCAACCGATCGATGAGCTCATCAGCTCTGGCGATGGGGTGCGCGTCAGTCTTCGTGACCGAATTGAGTCCTCGGTAGTCCACACAGAACCGGAGTTCGGGTGTGGCTCCCGGCGTCGCAGCCTTCGGAACCAAGACCACTGGGCTGGCCCAAGGACTGCTGGAGGACTCAATCACCCCAAGAGCAAACATCTTCGAGACTTCCTCTTTGATGTAGGCTCGTACCCTGTCAGTCACACGGTAAGCCTTGTGCAAACTGTCTCCTGTGTCCACATCATGGACGCACCAATCTGTGACACCCGGAACCAGGGAGAACAGGTCAGAGAATTGCCCCAGCAGCTGGTGGCAATCACTCTGCTGCTCAGGGGTCAGGGAGGGTGAGAGGTTAACTCCATCAACTGACCCGTCTCGCTCAAAGGCCACCAAGAGGTCCGGAAGAGGCTCGGTCTCCTCTTCCATTCCGTCATCGGTTGCCAACAGCATGCCCACTTCGGACCTCTCCAAGTGGGGTTTAAGGTGGTTAACATGTAGGACCCTCAAAGGGTTCCTGGGAGTTTGCAAGTTCACCAGGTAGGCGATAGGACTCTTGCGCTCCACAACCTCAAATGGACCCGTCCACTTATCTTGAAGTGCACAGGGCTCCACTGGGGCCAAGACCCACACCTTTTGTCCAGGTTGAAGCTCTACCAGAGTGGCATTCTGGTCGTACCACCACTTCATCTCTTCCTGGCTGGCTTCCAGGTTTGCCTCAGCAAGCTGCCTGAATCGAATGGTCTGGTTTCGGAAGGCCAGCATGTAACTGTATACATTCTGGGGAGGTTTCCTGGGAGATTGCTCCCAGCCTTCCCTAACCAGACTCAGAGGTCCCCGGAGCGGGTGACCGTACAGAAGCTCGAAGGGACTGAACCCGAGCGACTTCTGCGGCACTTCTAGGTACGCAAACAGTAGGCATGGCAGGAGGACGTCCCACTTACGCCTCATTGGTCCTTACAGGCCCATAATCATGCCTTTCAAGGTTCGGTTGAATCTCTCAACCAACCCGTTTCCTTGGGGGTGGTAAGGGGTGGGGTACGTTACACCACACTCTTGACAAAGGGACTTCATATATTTCGATATGAAATTGGTGACCCTGTCAGACACCACCTCTAGAGGGAATCCTACTTGTGAGAAAATTCCCATCAGTGCTCGTCCCACCACGGGGGCCGTCACTGTCCTCAGAGGGATGGCTTCAGGGTACCGGGTGGCATGGTCCACCAAGACCAGGATGAACCTGTTGCCCATGGCTGTCTTGGGGTCCAGAGGCCCCACAATGTCAATGCCGATGCCCACTCGCTGGAATGGGATACTGACGACGGGGAATGGTTGGAGGGGCGCCTTGTTCTTCCCTCCGCACTTACCACTTGCCTGGCAAGTTTGGCAGGTCCTACAGTGAGCATCTGAGCTCCTGTGCATCTGGGGCCAGTAAAAGTGGGTGACAAGCCTGTCATATGTCTTGTCCATCCCCAGATGTCCTGCTAACGGCACATCATGAGCGAAACCCAGTAGGAAGGCTCTGAACTTCTGGGATACCACCAGCACACGGGCTGACCCAGGTTCAGCAGCCTTAGGCTCTGAATACAGGAGATCGTTCTCCCAGTAGACTAAGTGTTTTCCGGACCGAACACCATTGGCCTGGTCTGCAGCCTGCTGCCGCATACCCATGAGAGAAGGGCACTTTTTCTGCTCCTCGCAGAATTCCTCCCTGGAGGGACCTCCTTCGTGCTGCCAATGGGTCAGCTCAGGCAGGTCTCCCAGTTCGGCGATCTGTTCCCCGGTAGGCTCCAGGGCATCCCCCTTGAGGTCTGCTTCCTCCTCGGCCGTGGGAACTTCGGGAGCCCGCTGTCCACGCCCCCTGCGCCTTCTCTCTAAGGCCGGTTCCTGGGCCTCTCCTTCAAGCTCCAGGACTTCTTCAACACCCCTACTGACTGCCATGGACCGCGTGGTCACGCACGCCCAGTCGGGTAGACCCACCTTCCGCAGATGAGTCGTCTTCTCCACCTTTCCCCAAGGGGAGTTCTCCAAATCGTTCCCAAGCAGACAATCTACAGGCATGGAGGTCCTTACAGCGACTTGCAGTGTACCTGAGACCCACCCCACTCGAAGGGAACCTGAGCCATCGGACACTGCCTCTCAGAATTGTCAGCATTGACAACCCTACAGTAGGCGTGCGGTACTACCTGCTCTTGAGACACCAGGTGCTGCCTCACTGCAGTCACGCTGGCTCCTGTATCTCGAAGAGCCTCTGCCTTCTTACCGTTGATGGTCACTACATGCCCATATTTCTTAGTGTTATTGGGTAGGTAGTTCTCGGGGACCATCTCACTGTCTCCTAGTGAGACTAGGGTCATCTGTATGGGATGCCCACCCATTTGGACGGCTACTTCCTCCCCAAAATTAACATTAGCTAGTTGCCGGGGTTGAGCACCAGTGGGTGCGGGTTTTGCAAACAATTCACCTATGGCGCATCAGATAAATGTAATTTGCAGAAATCAGCCTTCCATTGTTTTCATTATGTTTACTGACTCACTTGTGTAGGCACTGTTTGCTCTCTCATATTGTACATGCATGTGAATATTCTGATGGCCCATGTTTAAACGCAATGTGAGTCCCCCTGGCCTGCACAGATATTGCCCAATTTGACAAGGACCCATCAGTAAATGGACAGTGAAACATATGTGTTGTCTGCCACCCTATTTCTCAATGAGCTATCTTAGGCCTGAGGATTTCACAAGACAGAACTACACCTTGTGAGAATGTACGATCATGGCCCTATTTATGACCTCCATTACACAGGTAGCCTATCACTGGCCAAGGACATTGAGGGGTGTGTAGTGTTGGACACAGTTAGTCTGCCCCAACACATCATTTCACATGTATTGTATGTCTTGCTCACTCACATACTGCATCACAGATGAGGCTCTTCTTCACATTGGTTTCTGTGCTGGCACTCTGCATGTGTATGAGATGGCATGTAGTGTGTCCATCCTCATACATGTATACATTTCTAAGAAACTATTTGTAGCAAGTATACTGCGTGTCATGCTGTATGGCCTCTGCTCAACATTTATGTCTTGGTGTGCTTTGTTTTTTCATGCTCCTGTACTGACTCACATTGGTACATGAAACAGTGTCACTGAAACTTCCTCTTCTTGTCTCCCATGCCTGCAGCTTAAGGTCCACCAGTGTATGGCCATATAGAGGGCCATTGCATGCAAGGTGCGGGCTCTGCGTGTCTCCAACTGATGGGGAAGCAGGGCGACACGAGCAGAAAGCGAACGTCTGGTGGACTTACGAGCAGCCAAAACGAAATTTAAGCGGATTTACTAAAGCTATTATAGCTATGGGAAGCGCAATGAACAGGCAATTTCCTGCAGCGGCATCGCGCCCCTGAGGTGCCCACGCTTTTGAGACTCGGGATCTTTTCACTTCATTATCATCAAATACCATCTATTGATCACTGTTTGTACAAAAAACTGTCAGCAAGTGTGAAACACAGGAAATCCACGGCTGTGGCTTTTCTTTTCTTTAGAGTTTGTGCTTTTTGGTCCTGGTGAGAACTCCAGTATTGGTCGGGGTTTGAAACGCATAGACCAATCGAGTTTTACGCCACCAAATAATTGTATTTTACATGGAGCATGCCATTATCTATAATGTAGAAAGTGTTTAATGGGTATCACATTTTGCATGCAGTTAAACCAGAACATATCAATGCTTTGTTTTGGTGGGTGTAAGGGCCTCTATTTACATTGAACAAACTATACTGGCCCAATTATGACTTTGTGTTGGATGTGGTGAGTGTTGAAATGTTTGAATGTAGTTAGAATGGATGTGACTGTGTGTGTGTAAAAGTGATAATTATATTTTTTTGTAGTAAGTGTGTTTGTAGAAAGTCTTTGTATAAGAAGTATTTATTACATGTTGTATGTATATATATATTGTGTATAGATTTGTTTCCCTGTATGTGTGTCTCCTTATTGAAACAATCTCTTTTTGAATATTTGAAAATAAAAGGCTACTAATGAGCCTATGGTTGTTTGGCTTTGACATCCTTGCACCATTTATTTATTTGTAAACATTTTCATCAGTATTGGCATTCTGGTTGGTTTTTTGGTTTAGTTGACTCAGCCTTACTGATTAGGGTCAGGCCCATTTTTGTTATACACTGTCTCCAACTGACGGCACACACACTGTCACAAGAGGTGGGATGACATCTGCCGGCTGAGTAAAAACGTTTCACAGCGTAAGCTGGGGGTGCTCCCTCGGACTGGCAGGTTGGTGCGCAGGAGCATGAAACCACTAATGGCTCGCATCTTCGCAGTGACCCAGCTAGAGCTGGATGGACATTTGAGGGCCCATCAGCAGCAAGTTGGGGGGTGAGTATTCTGAGAAGGGTGACTTTGGGTGTGAGTGACTGCATGAATCCCAACCCTGAGCCAGCATGGAGCTCAGTGATGTTTCTAGTGTGATGCAATGGCTTGTAAGTGGCCTCTGAATTGAGTGCAGATGTCATGCATTTTCACAACATGTAGTTTCTCATGTGTATAATACAATGACCCTTGACATTGCATGATGAGATGTGGACTTCTGACATATGCTGCATTATGGGTGTCATTGACATCACCTGGCAGTGAGCAGCAGTGAGCATCATCTTAGTGTGCTTTTGTAGATGTGTGCTGTGCACAACTTTAAATTTGTGAGTACACATCTGACACCAATGTGCAACAGAAGTGGTGCTTCAAAGCACAACATGGTAGATATCAGGAGCTTATGGCCACTGCAAAAGAACATGTGGGAGTCAGTTTCTGTGTTGTTCCCTTAAAGTGACTCCATATGTGA
The DNA here is from genome assembly GCF_964261635.1 of Lissotriton helveticus. Lineage (NCBI taxonomy): Eukaryota > Metazoa > Chordata > Amphibia > Caudata > Salamandridae > Lissotriton > Lissotriton helveticus. The sequence goes on from NC_136063.1 coordinate 582,783,609, forward strand.
CAGAGACAACATGTTGAGATGTATATCTATCTCACCTACAGGCACCTAGGTATGCTTACTGAGATTAGTATGTTAGGTTACAAGGAGGCACGGACCAGCTATTTGGCTGTGTCAATGTCACATGGGTCATTAATGTTAACTATGCATGTTTCCATGCAACTTCTGATGATTGCATAAAGGTTGCACATGCAGACTGCACATGGTGGTGGGCAACATGGGGGGATCATGTTCTAGTTTTGTGCTTTGCTTGCCTATGATGTTTGTGAGTATAGCACTATACTGAACCTACATCTCTGTCTATTGCAGCATCTACTGAGGGCACGGAAGTACAGGGGATGTACACCAGTGGTGAAGCTTCTGGCACGACTGCTACACATGAGCTCCCTGACAATGATGTGACCAGCGCCTCGGTGGGGGACAGGAGTGCCCTGGATGAATCACGCCTGGAACCACCAACCTCACCATCATCTGATTCCAGCAGTGACTCCTTGATGTTGGCATGCACAGGCAGTTCGAAATCTGCCTCTTCTTCCACCACACATCATTCAGTGCCCACCCTACAGATGTTACCACAAGTGCAGTCCGTGCCCGCAGCCCTAGGAAGGGTAGAGTGTCCTTCCCCCCAGGCACCCCTCCCCTGCCTTCCCTGCTGCCATCAGGGTGGAGGTGGTAAACCTTTTGCGCCAGCTGTGTGTCAGTCAGGCTGCTCTCCTGAATGCCTTCCAGGATCATGACAAGAAGTTGGCACAGGTAGTTGCCTTCATGGAGGGCATTCATTCTGACGTGAACTGTCCAGTTGTTGTCCTCCACAGTGACAGCAGCCATTCAGCTGTCACAGGCTCCCAGTCCAGCTCCAGTCTCTTCAGCAACCACCCTGCCAGTGGCACCACCTGATGAGAGTGCCCACACGTCCCAGCTCTCAGGCACCAAGTCCTCCACACGCAGCACACAACAGCAGCACCTCAAGCGGCCCAGAGCACAGACACCTTCCCCAAAACACAAAACAGGCACACAGGAGAGCAAAGGCAAAAGCCCATCACGTGATACTGAGTTGCATTAGGCTAAGAAGCAGGACTCAACCTCACATTCATCCAAATCACCCCCATTCAAGGGCTCTCCCATCCCCACACCTGCTCCCACAGACAAACAAACAGTTACCCTGTCTGCTGTGAAACTGGTGCCTGCAAAGACTCAGCACAAACACTTCTCTAAGGAATATTCACCCACAACGTCAACTCCCACCCACACCCCTATGAAGCTCGGAGAGGAGAGGAAAGTGGGTGGTTCACCTGGACAATAGGGGATGGAGGAGAGAAGGGAAGGCCACCCTAAGCGTACCACCAGCTCCAGCAAATCCCCACGGGGAGAGCCACATGCACCTGATACACCTTTGGTCGATAGTGAGGCTGTTGTGCCCACCTCACTTCCCACTCCGGCCAAGACAATTGTGGGCTATCGAATCCCAAAGAAGTTGAGACCCAGCCCTCAACATTCACTCTGACACACGGTGTCTCATGGCAGCATGTCTCCGCCTCCCCGTGCCACCGCACTACCCGGTCCAAGCAGCCCTCAGGCACCCAAAGCCACTGATGCCTCTACCTCAGCTGGTCCTCTCTCTCCCAGGTCCAGTCCTCCAACTGGCCCCGACAATGAGCCACCTCCCAGTTCAACTGACAGCCAAATCTGAGGCAAAGTCCCCCTCCCTACACCATCTCTCCCACAGCGGTGCCTGGACTGTCCATTTGTATCCTCTGAGCTGTGGTGATGCCCATGGCAGTGGAAGGTGTTACCCATTCCCTGTGCAGTTTCTTATGCACACATGTGGACACCGGAACTATGGACTGGCCAATGGCCTTGCTGTTTGTCACTTTGGATGCCCATTCCCTGTGCAGTTTCTCATGCACACATGCACATACTTTGGAGTTGTACTGGCCAATGGCCTTGCTGTTTGTCACTTTGGATGCCCATTCCCTGTGCAGTTTCTCATGCACACATGTACATACTTTGAATTTGTTCTGGCCTTGCTGTTTTTCACTTTGGATGCCTATCTGGGTATTATGTAATAAAGACAGTTACTCCTGTTGTCTGATTTGTCAATGTCCTTGCTAAATGAAAGGTTTTATGTATGGATATATCGTTTCATGTGACACATGCTCTGTATGGCATTTTAACATTGCCGATTGCTTTTCTTACCTTTTCAGAGGTTGCCAGAGGTGATAGGCACTTTTGTTCTTCTTGACTCTGAGGCTTGAGGGGGCAATGATTGTTGTTTGTGATGATCTACTCTTATCCTAATCATTCTATGCTCAGCTTTGCTAAATTGTACACGTCATGTTAGGATGCAATACCCCAACAGAGGTGAATTCTATCCACAGTGTTGGAACCGGAGGTCTCTGGTTGGCACAGGTATGTACTTGCGACAAGCAGGGACCCTCACTTCCAGTCAGGGCAAGGGAACTACTCCTTCGAATAACCCCTGCTCACCCTCTAGGTAGTGTGGCGAGAGCAGACAAGGCTAATCCTCAGGGCGATAGTTAGTTAAGCATTTATGATCACACACAGAAAACCCACTGACCCACCACAAATGGACACCAGTCGTATGGTTGTATCAAAAATACGTATACTTTATATAAAAGATAGATTCAAGCAGGATTATCACAAGACCAAAATAACGTTTAGCGAGTTGAGGCCACCAGATTACAATAGGCAAGCTTAGTCTTTGAATGTTCGTTGTTCAGCAAGGTACGATGACAGGGAAATAAGAACGTTGCGGACCCTGGTTCCGATAAGAACTCGAGACTGAGTTCAAGTGTATCTTGCTTGTGGAAGTCCGAGGCGTTCCAGGCGTGGCTACTGGTGAAGGCGGACCCGGGACGGGGCCGACGGTTCTCCAGAGGATCTCTCCGACTCGGTCCCCCTCGAGGAGCGAGGCGGGGGAGCAGGACTGTGGAGGGTTGCGGCGATCCGGGGTCGATGCAGCTCACGGGGCGAGGCGCCGTTCAGGCCTGCGGGAAGTACTACTTCTTAGCACGCCGGGTCATACTCGTGGATCTGTGAGGGGCGTTGCGTTCTATGGCAGGCGGGTGCAGCACCAGGCTTCCGGTACCGCTGTACGGGGAGGCCTTTCTTGAGGTGCGACACGAGCCCAGGTATGCAGGAGGGCAAAGCAAGATAGTCGGGTACGTTACGACGTACGGACCGTCCGAGGCTCTGGAATGCGCTCCGTGCAGATTCCAGCGAGAGAAGATGAGAGGTACCCAACGTGATCCGTTAGCGACGAGGTGACAGGAGAGCGGGCGGCCCAGCACTAAAGCGGAGAGCGACTCAGGGATGAGCGGGGCTCTCTACGGCGGGGCGACCAGGCTCCGAGCTGTCACGACCTGGGAGGGGGCGAAGGCACCCAAGTCACAACTCTGGCGAGGGAATAAGAACTAAGGCCCAACAGCAGACGGGCACAAGCAGAATAGAACCCAATGGTCTTGGGGTTCAGTTCAGGGGGAAAGCTCTCGATCAAGCCCTTGGAGATCGTTTCAGGCACAAGTCTTCAAAGTCCGTTCTGGTCCTTTCCTCTCAGTTCTCAGCAAGGCACCACTGCAGGCCAGTCTTGCAGGATACAGACTGGTTTCCGTCCTTCAGCTTCTCTTGGTCCTCTAGTCAGGCAGAGGTTCGTCGTGGTCAAAACTGGATCTGATTTGTAAGGAGCGGAGCTCCTATATTTATACTGCGTTTCTTTTGTCTTTGCAGGCCAGGGGGCCTGAGCCTAGTTCAACCCGGTTTTGGAGTACTCTGTGTACAAGACGCTGCCGTCTTCTTTCAGGGTGCAGGGCAGAGACATCAGACGCTTCGCAGGAGGTGGAGCCAGCATTGTGGTGGTGGAGCACAACCCTATTCAGAGTCAAGGACTACTCCGCCCACCCATCCTGGAGTAAGCACCCCATTCACCACATGGAGCCCCCGACTGTCCCCGGGAATCTCCCAGCCCTGTCACTCACACAAACCCAGACAGCAGATACACATCCTGGCAGAGGCGGGCTGAAACAGTTAGGCCAGCAAAGGCTAACTTTCTAAAAGTAGCATTTGCAAACAAAGGATATTAAAATAAACCTTACTAAAGGAAGTATTTTATTATTCTGAGTTCAGGCATACTAAACTCGACGTGCTACCGTGTTCCCGGAGCCTACCGGGACTATAACGTGTAATAGTTCTGACAGCTCATCTTGGCCTAAGAGAACCGGTAGCCCTTCAATAGTGAAGAACGAAAAGGGCGGTAATTCACTACTAGGACATGCCACACTCTAGGTTTGTCCTACCTTACCTTTACAATGCACCCTGCCCGTAGACCTACCATAGGGGTGACTGATATGAAGGTTAGGGAAGGTTCAGGGACTGGCAAGTGTGGGCACTTGCGCAGTCAGCGTGACAGTACGAGACTGTACGCGGGGTCTGCAATGGCGGACCCGAGACACATCTTACGAGGCCGCTTCTGTGGGTGGCGCAACCAGCGCTGCAGGCCCACTAGCAGCATTTGTATCTACAAGCCCCGGCAGTCCTCATGCACTTTACTGGGGACTGATAGTAAACCAAATAAGCCAATTGTGGAAATCAATTACACATACACTTTACATTGAGAGCACTTGCACTGCGGCACGGATTGGCCATGGCGCAGTGCCCTGAGCATCGAACACCAGCAAAACATCTGAGGCACATCAGCAAAAAGTGGAAGGGAGACTCACGCCAAGGTGCCAGGTCCAACACGTGTCCCCTCCAGCTGAAAGGTGAGGAGAACTACCCTTCCCCAGGGAGTTCCTCATCACTAAGGCGGAAAAACCTTGACAGACCGTCAGCATTGGCGTGCTCTATGCCAGGGCGGTGTTCCACCGTGAAGTCCATACTCTGTAGAGAAATGGAACACCTCAACAGTTTCGGGTTCTCACCCCTCATTTGCATCAACCATCTGAGGGGCCTGCGGTCTGTCTGAACTCGGAAGTGAGACCCAAACAAGTAGGGTCTTAGCTTCTTCAGGGCCCAGACCACAGCAAAAGCTTCTTGCTCAATCGCACTCCACTTCTGTTCCCGTGGAAGTAACCTCCGACTGATGAAGGCCACAGGGTGATCCCAGCCCTCCTCAGTTGTCTGTGAAAGGACAGCCCCTATCCCATGCTCTGAAGCGTCTGTCTGCACTAAGAACTCTTTGGAGAAATCAGGAGCCAGGAGCACGGGCGCCGTGCACATGGCTGTCTTCAGGGTGTTGAATGCTACCTGACAGGTGTCAGTCCAGATCCCTTTCCGGGGCTGCTTCTTCAAAGTCAGCTCTGTCAAGGGGGCAACGATCGTGCCGTATCCCTTGACGAACCTCCTGTAGTACCCGGTGATTCCGAGGAAGGCCCCCACCTCCGTTTGGGTCTCGGGGGCTTCCCAAGCCAGGATGGTCTGAATTTTGGGTTGAAGGGGCGCCACCTGGCCGCTCCCAACTTGGTGTCCCAAATACACCACCGAACCCTGCCCGATCTGGCACTTGCTTGCCTTGATCGTGAGGCCTGCCTTGCGCAGAGCCGCCAACACTTCTCACAGGTGTCGCAAGTGTTCCTCCCACGTTCCGCTGAACACTGCGATGTCGTCCAGGTAGGCAGCACTGAACGCGTCCAGTCCAACCAACACCTGGTTGACCAACCTCTGGAAGGTGGCAGGGGCGTTCTTCATGCCGAAGGGCATGACCCGGAATTGGTAGTGCCAATGGGGTTGAAAACGCTGACCTCTCTTTGGCCCCGCCAATTAAGGCGATCTGCCAGTACCCAGACGTTAAGTCAAATGTACTGAGGTACCGGGCAGCCCCCAACCGATCAATGAGCTCATCAGCTCTGGGGATGGGGTGCACGTCAGTCTTCGTGACCGAATTGAGTCCTCGATAGTCCACACAGAACCGGAGTTCGGGTGTGGCTCCTGGCGTCGCAGCCTTCAGGACCAAGACCACTGGGCTGGCCCAAGGACTGCTGGAGGACTCAATCACCCCAAGAGCAAACATCTTCGAGACTTCCTCTTTGATGCAGGCTCGTACCCTGTCAGTCACACGGTAAGCCTTGTGCTTCACCGGCAAACTGTCTCCCGTGTCCACATCATGGACGCACCAATCTGTGAGACCCGGAACCAGGGAGAACAAGTCAGAGAATTGCCCCAGCAGCTGGTGGTAATCACTCTGCTGCTCAGGGGTCAGGGAGGGTGAGAGGTTAACTCCATCAACTGACCCGTCTCGCTCAGAGGCCACCAAGAGGTCCGGAAGAGGCTCGGTCTCCTCTTCCATTCCGTCATCGGTTGCCAACAGCATGCCCACTTCGGACCTCTCCAAGTGGGGTTTAAGGTGGTTAACATGTAGGACCCTCAAAGGGTTCCTGGGAGTTTGCAAGTTCACCAGGTAGGTGATAGGACTCTTGCGCTCCACAACCTCAAATGGACCCGTCCACTTATCTTGAAGTGCACAGGGCTCCACTGGGGCCAAGACCCACACCTTTTGTCCAGGTTGAAGCTCTACCAGAGTGGCATTCTGGTCGTACCACCGCTTCATCTCTTCCTGGCTGGCTTCCAGGTTTGTCTCAGCAAGTTGCCTGAATCGAATGGTCTGGTTTCGGAAGGCCAGCATGTAACTGTATACATTCTGGGGAGGTTTCCTGGGAGATTGCTCCCAGCCTTCCCTAACCAGACTCAGAGGTCCCCGGAGCGGGTGACCGTACAGAAGCTCGAAGGGACTGAACCCGAGCGACTTCTGCGGCACCTCTCGGTACGCAAACAGTAGGCATGGCAAAAGGACGTCCCACTTACGCCTCATTGGTCCTTCTAGGCCCATAATCATGCCTTTCAAGGTTCGGTTGAATCTCTCAACCAACCCGTTTCCTTGGGGGTGGTAAGGGGTAGAGTACTTTACACCACACTCTTGACAAAGGGACTTCATATATTTCGATATGAAATTGGTGACCCTGTTAGACACCACCTCTAGAGGGAATCCTACTTGTGAGAAAATTCCCATCAGTGCTTGTCCCACCACGGGGCCGTCACTGTCCTCAGAGGGATGGCTTCAGGGTACCGGGTGTCATGGTCCACCAAGACCAGGATGAACCTGTTGCCCATGGCTGTGTTGGGGTCCAGAGGCCCCACAATGTCAATGCCCACTCGCTGGAATGGGATACTGACGACGGGGAATGGTTGGAGGGGAGCCTTGTTCTTCCCTCCGCACTTACCACTTGCCTGGCAAGTTTGGCAGGTCCTACAGTGAGCATCTGAGCTCCTGTGCATCTGGGGCCAGTAAAAGTGGGTGACAAGCCTGTCATAGGTCTTGTCCATCCCCAGATGTCCTGCTAACGGCACATCATGAGCCAAACCAAGTAGGAAGGCTCTGAACTTCTGGGGTACCGCCATCACACGGGCTGACCCAGGTTCAGCAGCCTTAGGCTCTGAATACAGGAGATCGTTCTCCCAGTAGACCAAGTGTTTTCCGGACCGAACACCATTGGCCTGGTCTGCAGCCTGCTGCCGCATACCCACGAGAGAAGGGCACTTTTTCTGCTCCTCGCAGAATTCCTCCCTGGAGGGACCTCCTTTGTGCTGCCAATGGGTCAGCTCAGGCAGGTCTCCCAGTTCGGCGATCTGTTCCCCGGTAGGCTCCAGGGCATCCCCCTTGAGGTCTGCTTCCTCCAACTTCGGGAGCCCGCTGTCCACGCCCCCTGCGCCTTCTCTCTAAGGCCGGTTCCTGGGCCTCTCCTTCAGACTCCAGGACTTCTTCAACACCCCTACTGGCTGCCATGGACCGCGTGGTCACGCACGCCCAGTCGGGTAGACCCACCATCCGCAGATGAGTCGTCTTCTCCACCTTTCCCCAAGGGGAGTTCTCCAAATCGTTCCCTAGCAGACAATCTACAGGCATGGAGGTCCTTACAGCGACTTGCAGAGTACCTGAGACCCCCCTCCCCCACTCGAAGGGAACCTGAGCGATCGGACACTGGCTCTCAGAATTGTCAGCATTGACAACCCTACAGTAGGCGTGCGGTACTACCTGCTCTTGAGACACCAGGTGCTGCCTCACTGAAGTCACGCTGGCTCCTGTATCTCGAAGAGCCTCCGCTTTCTTACCGTTGATGGTCACTACCTGCCCATATTTCTTAGTGTTATTGGGTAGGTAGTTCTCGGGGACCATCTCACTGTCTCCTAGTGAGACTAGGGTCATCTGTACGGGATGCCCACCCATTTGCACGGCTACTTCCTCCCCAAAATTAACATTAGCTAGTTGCCGGGGTTGAGCACCAGTGGGTGCGGGTTTTGCAAACAAGCGACATTTAGGGTCAGAGGCAACGTGACCCAGGTCGCTACACCTAAAACAGGTGATGGGCCTTCTTTGAACAGGTTTACCTGTCGGGGCCCCGGTTGATTTCGGGGGTGGAGGAGGCTGAGAACCTTTCCCTTGGTTCCTTTGGGGATTACTTTGGGGGCCTTTGTGGAACCCTTTCTGTTTCCCCTGTCCCCCCCACTCTTCTGCTGGGGACCCTGCCCACCTTTGGCTGATTCTCCCACTGGACCCTTGTGGACCCTGGTGCTGAGCCAGCGGTCCGCTTCCTCAGCAAGCTTCCTCGGGTTGGACAGCTTGCTATCGATCAGGTGCTGGTGTAACTCAGGAAAACAATTATCAGACAAGTGCTCCCATGCCATCAAATCAAGCAGCCCTTGAAAATCATTTACCTTACTGCCCTTCACCCAACCATCCAGCGCTCTGCAGAAAAAGGTCACATACTCCACATACGTACCCCCTTGAATCTTTACATACTTCCTAAACCGCTGTCGGTACATTTCAGGAGTTAACCCAAATAAGGGCATCTTTCATGTGTGGGTAGGAATTGGACTCTTCAGAAGGAAGATCTAGCAGGGTATCCCGCCCCTCGGTCAGGAACCGTCCCCACAACCCCGCTCCCCAATCTCTCTCAGGGACCCGGTGGGAGGACATGGCTACCTCGTAGGCCCGGAACCACTGCCCTATGTCATCCCCCTTAAAATACTCCTTCACCACATCCTTCGGTACGTAGACACTTGACTCTACCTGGGCTGGCGTTGCGCTGCCACCAGGAGCTGCGTCCAAGCTCTTTGCTTTCAGCTCCAATTCTTTAAGGCGTATCTCATGCTCCAGCTGGAGCCTTTTCTCCGCCATTGCCATCTGTCCTGTCAATCTGGCCATCTCCACTTCATGTGCTCTGGTTGCGGCCCTGTCCACCAGCTCTTCTGACGACGGGCCTCCCTGCACCTCGACAAGGCTATCGGGCGGATCCACTACCACACGATTTTCTGGCTCTCTCCACTCTTTCCAGGCTCTCAGTGCCTTAAGATGCTGGTTTTTGGTTTTGCACCCGGAGCGGGCGACTCGGAACTTCTCGCACAGGGCTTTCAATTGATCAATTCTCCATTTTTCAAGCCCTTCCCAGTCAACTTCGTCAATTCCAGAGATAACAGAGGGTGCTCTTGCAGGAAGTGAACCAGGCATGGTTTGGAGATTGGAGATCTCTTGGCAAGAACGTAAATCTGTGGCTTCGTTATTGGTCTGCTCTCACTACGTTGTGATCAGTAATTCACTGTATATGAATCACAAATGCAAATCCGAAATCCTCACCGCTGCCACCAATGTTGGAACCGGAGGTCTCTGGTTGGCACAGGTATGCACTTGCGACAAGCAGGGACCCTCACTTCCAGTCAGGGCGAGGGAACTACTCCTTCGAATAACCCCTGCTCACCCTCTAGGTAGTGTGGCGCGAGCAGACAAGGCTAATCCTCAGGGCGATAGTTAGTTTTTTTTTTTTTTTGTAAAACAATTTTTATTGCAGAGGTAATGCGGGTCACATCATTTATACACCAGTTTGGTCTCATAATCGCTTCCACATCTGTGCTTTCCTCAATTACTAACACAGCCATACAACCCACATCCCGGAGGCTGGGTGGCAGCTAATCACTTAACGTGGCGTACAATATCCAGTCACAGATGGCTCAGTTTGTCAACCCCCTCCGCTTTTGGGTGTTCTGCCCCTCGGAGCATCCCCTCGTTCCGGTGTGGTGTATGAGCTCCCTACATATTAGTGATCATTTTCAATGTTTTCTCCCGCCCCCCTCCCCGTGTCCCTGGTGTCTGAACCAATGTACTACGTTTGTAAACTCGGGCGAGTTGGTGTAGGAAGGATCCTGGAGATAAACTCAAGTGTGCGTGTCTGGTGGAAGTGCTGCGTCCTACCCTGTTTCTTCAGGGGCCTCCCCGCGTGATATTTCTCCTTCTTCCTCCCTCGTTTCTACACTGTCCCTCAGCTCCTGGACCAGGGTCTCCCACGCTAGTGCCGCTTCCTGTGCTTTCTCGTTTGCCGTGCGCCGGGCCAGCTGGTACCGGAGCGTGCTCTCTGCTGTCGCCCATTTTAGAAATTCATGCAGCCATTTTTGGTGCGTTGGTGCTGTTTTAGATTTCCACCCCCTTGTGAGTTCCCTCTTCGCAATCAGTAGGCCCATGCTCAGGGCGATAGTTAGTTAAGCATTTATGATCACACACAGTAAACCCACTGACCCACCACAAATGGACACCAGTCGTATGGTTGTATCAAAAATACGTATACTTTATATAAAAGATAGATTCAAGCAGGATTATCCTCCAGAAGCACTGTCCTCCTGAGGCGAAAGCCGGGAGCGCGACCTGTATTTTAAAAAATTGAATGTCACTTGTTTAGTATTGGTTTTAAAATCACCCACTCTCTCCTGATCAGCCCGCGCAGCGGATTTAGCGCTGCCACGGCACCAGAATCTAACCCACTTCTTGCCGCCATTCCAGCGAGCCTGGACGCCACGCCCCTTTTTCTGAGGCCACGCCCCCCGCCGAGTCCTATTTCCCTATAAATCATGTGCATCTTCCGGACGCGCAGCGGACGATCGCAGCGGGCGCGCCGTCTGCGCGCCGAAGCCGCGCCAAAGGAGAGCCCGTCTGCGTCCGTCCGCGCCAGGCCGGGCCCAGGGCCCATAACCCCTGTAGGAAACTCCAATATTGTTCACTCCTACACGCCCGAGTTGCTACTTGCCTTGCGACCCCCTGCCAAACACAACTGTGCAATTTTACCCAACGACAGGCACAACCCTATCACATGCCCTGCATGCAACGTTCAACTTGACGTCCCGCAGCTCTGTCGGCCCGGATGCAATGGCCGTAAGTCGGCACTCACATGGCTTCTTGGTAGCCTGAACTGCAGGTCACTCAGCAAACATAAAAGAGACATATTTGACCTCCTGTCCGACGACACACTAGATGCCCTTTTTCTCACTGAGACATGGTTACACGCTAGCTCTGGCCCAGACATCGCTGAAGCCCTACCTTCTAACTATGCCATCATTCGTTATGACCGAACCACTGGTATCGGAGGTGGGATAGCAGTTATCTCCAACTTCACCCGAATTTCACCCTCACGGGTCTCCTGATTTACCGTCCACCTGGCCCCATACAACCTTGGGCCACCCAACTAGTGGATTGGACTGCATCAGTAAGGGTAAACTATAACAACCTATCTATCGTTGGCGACTTGAATATTCACTTCAACGACCCAACAAACAAACCAGGAAACAATTTAGTTCATGACCTGGCCGCCATGAACCTTACCCTAAGGAACTCGGGCTCAACACACAAAGGGGGCAACCTCCTGGACCCTATTTTTTCCAGCCTTCCCCTGTTACACTGCCAGTCTGCTTTACCCTTAGACTGGTCAGACCACTTCTTAATAAAATTCAATGTGGACGACCATACGACCCACAACCCTCCGTGCGGGACAAACAAGTCCTTCACAAGAAATTGGAAGAAATTGGACATAAACCACCTTGCGTCCATCCTAATCTCTGCTCCTCTGGAAGAAATATTTGACATCGAAGACATAGAGGTCGTAGCCTCCAAGATTAACAAATGGCTCCTAAGTGCCCTAGACATCTGCCTTCCCCTGGCTCACAAAAAATCCACCCCTCACAATTCACCAGCTTTATGGTATAACGAACAACTGAAGGTCACTAAATCCAAATGCAAACGCTTGGAACGCATCTGGAGGAAAGATTACTCCCCGGTTGCCAGCTTGAGCTATAGAAACGAGCTCAAGCTTTATCATAGAGCCTGTAACACAGCCAGAGCCAACTACGTAGCCAAATCTCTCAGAAGCTACAAATAAATCCAAAACTCTTTTTAACCTTGTAAAAAAGTTAGCAGGCTCAAATACAACAGCCAAACCTCTTCTTCTGAACAGTTTCCAGTGTGAAGAGCTAGCAAAAATGTTCACAACGAAGATAGAGACTATCCATCAGGATATACTAAAACAGCACCAGGTTCAAACTATAAGGGGGCAAGACCCCGGCCCTAACACAGAGAACATCTCCCCTCAACCTCATCTGTCCTATGAGCCATTAACATCATGGCCCGGGATCGACACTCAGGGTCTGCGAGATATCCTAGGGAAAGTTAAATCTGGTTCGCCCACTGACCCCCTCCCTATCCCAATACTCAGACTCCTGGACACCCCACTACTCGCCGTCATATGTCAAACTTTGAACCTATCCCTTTCCACAGCGAAGGTCCCGGCACCTTGGAAACATGCTATGGTTTCACCTCTTCTCAAAAAACCATCGGCTGATCCGAAAATCATGGCTAACTTCCGTCCTATATCCCTCCTGCCCGTCTTCTCCAAAATTTTAGAGAAACATGTCCATGAACATCTCGCAAGGTTTGCGGAGGCAAACGATATTCTGCACCCCTCCCAATCGGGTTTCCGCCCCAGATTCTCGACGGAGACAACACTACTCGGAGTAATGGAAAATCTCCGCCTCCTGGTCGATAAAGGGGACTCAGCTGCACTGATTTTACTCGACCTCAGCGCAGCGTTTGACACCATTTCTCACAATATACTGCTTGCCTCACTCTCCAACATGGGCATTAGAGGAAAGGCACTTGATTGGATTGCATCCTTCCTGTCAATGAGGACATTTCAAATCTCCTCTAGCACCGCTGCATCCAACGTCCATCTCTCCCGCTATGGAGTGCCACAAGGATCGGTGTTAAGCCCCCTGCTTTTTAACCTTTATGTAACCCCGATCGCCCAGATCGCTGAAACAGCGGGTCTCAAAATTTTCACATACGCCGACGATTCACAAATCGTATTCTCCCTCTCAAACAATGACCTTGACTCCCCCTCCTGCCTGCAGATTGGCCTCAGGAACATCGCCACCTGGATGAGCACTAGTATATGCTTAAACTTAACGGCAGCAAAACAGAGGTCTTAATAGTGGGCCCTAACTCGAACCTCTGGAATCCAAGACATTGGCCATCCGAAATGGGCCCCCTACCAACTCCGTCACAACAAGTCCGTAATCTTGGCATTACCATCGACAAGGGCCTAACCATGGAACCCCAGGTCAACAACCTCACAGCTACCTGTTTTACAATTCTGAGATGGCTCAGAAAAATCCTTTGGATGCTCCCGGACGACACACAAAAGACTGTGATCAACGCACTGATCACTTCCCGTTTAGACTACGGGAATGTCCTATACTTAGGGGCATCACAGGCAGTCATGCGACGCCTCCAATTGGTACAAAACGCTGCAGCCAGACTGCTATGCAAATGCCATAGGAGGGAACGTATGTCCGGTCACCTTAAAGCGCTCCACTGGCTAAGAGTCGAAAATAGGGTCAAGTTCAAAACTCTTAGTCTCATGCATAGAATAAAATGGGGAAATGCACCCAAATACCTCCAAACCCAAGTGCATACATACACGCCGGCCCCTTACTTGCGATCCTCCACCCAAGGCCTCTTCTGTGTTCCCAAAACACGCCGAGCAAGGATGGGAGGCCGATCCTTCGCCCTTCTAGGTCCCAAGCTCTGGAACTCCTTCCCACAACCTCTCCGCTTAGAAACTCGCTACAGTCATTTCCGTAAAGCCATCAAGACCTGGCTATTCAACCAGTAACTTGCCCCGGTCTCTTCCCTGAGACTTTTTCCTCCCTCTTGGTTCAGTATCTTCTAGCGCCGGGAAACCCTTTTTGGGTAGCTGTCGCGCTCAATAAGTTCAATAAATAAATAAAATAAAATAAAATTATCACAAGACCAAAATAACGTTTAGCGAGTTGAGGCCACCAGATTACAATAGGCAAGCTTAGTCTTTGAATGTTCGTTGTTCAGCAAGGTACGATGACAGGGAAATAAGAACGTTGGGGACCCTGGATCCGATATGAACTCGAGACGGAGTTCAAGTGTACCTTGCTTGTGGAAGTCCGAGGCTTTTCAGGCGCGGCTACAGGTGAGGGCGGACCCGGGACGGGGCCGACGGTTCTCCAGCGGATCTCTCCGACTCGGTCCCCCTCGAGGAGCGAGGCGGGGGAGCAGGACTGTGGAGGGTTGCAGCGATCCGGGGTCGATGCGGCTCACGGGGCGAGGCGCCGTTCAGGCCTGCGGGAAGTACTACTTCCTAGCATGCCGGGTCGTACTCGTGGATCTGTGAGGGGCGTCGCGTTCTATGGCAGATGGGTGCAGCACCAGGCTTCCGGTACCGCTGTACGGGGAGGCCTTTCTTGAGGTGCGGCACGAGCCCAGGTATGCAGGAGGGCAAAGCGAGACAGTCGGATACGTTACGACGTACGGACCGTCCGAGGCTCTGGAATGCGCTACGTGCAGATTCCGGCGGGAGAAGATGAGAGGTACCCAATGCGCTCCGTTAGTGGCGAGGTGACAGGAGAGCGGGCGGCCCGGCACTGAAGCAGAGAGCGACTCAGGGATGAGCGGGGCTCTCTACGGTGGGGCGACCAGGCTCCGAGCTGTCACGACCTGGGAGGGGGCGAAGGCACCCGATTCACAACTCTGGCGAGGAAATAAGAACTAAGGCCCAACAGCAGACGGGCACAAGCAGAATAGGATCCAATTGTCCTGGCGTTCCGTTCAGAGGGCAAGCTCTCGATCAAGCCCTTGGAGATCGTTTCAGGCACAAGTCTTCAAAGTCCGTTCTGGTCCTTTCCTCTCCGTTCTCAGCAAGGCACCACTGCAGGCCAGTCTTACAGGATACAGACTGGTTTCCGTCCTTCAGCTTCTCTTGGTCCTTCTAGTCAGGCAGAGGTTCGTCATGGTCAAAACTGGATCTGATTTGTAAGGAGCGGAGCTCCTATATTTATACTGCGTTTCTTTTGTCTTTGCAGGCCAGGGGGCCTGAGCCTAGTTCAACCCGGTTTTGGAGTACTCTGTTGACAGGACACTGCCGTCTTCTTTCAGGGTGCAGGGCAGAGACATCAGACGCTCCGCAGGAGGTGGAGCCAGCATTGTGGTGGTGGAGCACATCCCTATTCAGAGTCAAGGACTACTCCGCCCACTCATCCTGGAGTAAGCACCCCATTCACCACCTGGAGCCCCCGACTGTCCCCGGGAATCTCCCAGCCCTGTCACTCACATAAACCCAGACAGCAGATAAACATCCTGGCAGAGGCGGGCTGAAACAGTTAGGCCAGCAAAGGCTAACTTTCTAAAAGTAGCATTTGCAAATACAGGATATTAAAATAAACCTTACTAAAGGAAGTATTTTATTATTCTGAGTTCAGGCATACTAAACTCGACGTGCTACCGTGTTCCCGGAGCCTACCGGGACTATAGCGTGTAATAGTTCCGACAGCTCATCTTGGCCTAAGAGAACCGGTAGCCCTTCAATAGTGAAGAACGAAAAGGGCGGTAATTCACTACTAGGACATGCCACACTCTAGGCTTGTCCTACCTTACACTTACAATGCACCCTGCCCGTAGGCCTACCATAGGGGTGACTGATATGAAGGTTAGGGAAGGTTCAGGGACTGGCAAGTGTGGGCACTTGCGCAGTCAGCGTGACAGTACGAGACTGTACGCGGGGTCTGCAATGGCGGACCCGAGACACATCTTACGAGGCCGCTTCTGTGGGTGGCGCAACCAGCGCTGCAGGCCCACTAGCAGCATTTGTATCTACAGGCCCTGGCAGTCCTTGTGCACTTTACTGGGGACTGATAGTAAACCAAATAAGCCAATTGTGGAAATCAATTACACATACACTTTACATTGAGAGCACTTGCACTGCGGCACGGATTGGCCATGGCGCAGTGCCCTGAGCATCGAACACCAGCAAAACATCTGAGGCACATCAGCAAAAAGTGGAAGGGAGACTCACGCCAAGGTGCCAGGTCCAACACGTGTCCCCTCCAGCTGAAAGGTGAGGAGAACTACCCTTCCCCAGGGAGTTCCTCATCACTAAGGCGGAAAAACCTTGACAGACCGTCAGCATTGGCGTGGTCTATGCCAGGGCGGTGTTCCACCGTGAAGTCCAAACTCTGTAGAGAAATGGACCACCTCAACAGTTTCGGGTTCTCACCCCTCATTTGCATCAACCATCTGAGGGGCCTGTGGTCTGTCTGAACTCGGAAGTGAGACCCAAACAAGTAGGGTCTTAGCTTCTTCAGGGCCCAGACCACAGCAAAAGCTTCTCGCTCAATCTCACTCCACTTCTGTTCCCGTGGAAGTAACCTCCGACTGATGAAGGCCACAGGGTGATCCCAGCCCTCCTCAGTCGTCTGTGAAAGGACAGCCCCTATCCCATGCTCTGAAGCGTCTGTCTGCACTAAGAACTCTTTGGAGAAATCAGGAGCCAGGAGCACGGGCGCCGTGCACATGGCTGTCTTCAGGGTGTCGAATGCTACCTGACAGGTGTCAGTCCAGATCACTTTCCAGGGCTGCTTCTTCGAAGTCAGCTCTGTCAAGGGGGCAACAATCGTGCCGTATCCCTTGACGAACCTCCTGTAGTACCCGGTGATTCCGAGGAAGGCCCTCACCTCCGTTTGGGTCTCGGGGGCTTCCCAAGCCAGGATGGTCTGAATTTTGAGTTGAAGGGGCGCCACCTGGCCGCTCCCAACTTGGTGTCCCAAATACACCACCGAACCCTGTCTGATCTGGCACTTGCTTGCCTTGATCGTGAGGCCTGCCTTGCGCAGAGCCGCCAACACTTCTCACAGGTGTCGCAAGTGTTCCTCCCACGTTCCGCTGAACACTGCGATGTCGTCCAGGTAGGCAGCACTGAACGCGTCCAGTCTAACCAACACCTGGTTGACCAACCTCTGGAAGGTGGCCGGGGCGTTCTTCATCCCGAAGGGCATGACCCGGAATTGGTAGTGCCCATTTGGGGTTGAAAACGCTGACCTCTCTTTGGCCCCGCCAATTAAGGCGATGTGCCAGTACCCAGACGTTAAGTCAAATGTACTGAGGTACCGGGCAGCCCCCAACCGATCGATGAGCTCATCAGCTCTGGGGATGGGGTGCGCGTCAGTCTTCGTGACCGAATTGAGTCCTCGATAGTCCACACAGATCCGGAGTTCGGGTGTGGCTCCCGGCGTCGCAGCCCTCCGGGACCAAGACCACTGGGCTGGCCCAAGGACTGCTGGAGGACTCAATCACCCCAAGAGCAAACATCTTCGAGACTTCCTCTTTGATGCAGGCTCGTACCCTGTCAGTCACACGGTAAGCCTTGTGCTTCACCGGCAAACTGTCTCCCGTGTCCACATCATGGACGCACCAATCTGTGAGACCCGGAACCAGGGAGAACAAGTCAGAGAATTGCCCCAGCAGCTGGTGGTAATCACTCTGCTGCTCAGGGGTCAGGGAGGGTGAGAGGTTAACTCCATCAACTGACCCGTCTCGCTCAGAGGCCACCAAGAGGTCCGGAAGAGGTCGGTCTCCTCTTCCATTCCGTCATCGGTTGCCAACAGCATGCCCACTTCGGACCTCTCCAAGTGGGGTTTAAGGTGGTTAACATGTAGGACCCTCAAAGGGTTCCTGGGAGTTTGCAAGTTCACCAGGTAGGTGATAGGACTCTTGCGCTCCACAACCTCAAATGGACCCGTCCACTTATCTTGAAGTGCACAGGGCTCCACTGGGGCCAAGACCCACACCTTTTGGCCAGGTTGAAGCTCTACCAGAGTGGCATTCTGGTCGTACCACCGCTTCATCTCTTCCTGGCTGGCTTCCAGGTTTGCCTCAGCAAGTTGCCTGAATCGAATGGTCTGGTTTCGGAAGGCCAGCATGTAACTGTATACATTCTGGGGAGGTTTCCTGGGAGATTGCTCCCAGCCTTCCCTAACCAGACTCAGAGGTCCCCGGAGCGGGTGACCGTACAGAAGCTCGAAGGGACTGAACCCGAGCGACTTCTGCGGCACCTCTCGGTACGCAAACAGTAGGCATGGCAAGAGGACGTCCCACTTACGCCTCATTGGTCCTTCTAGGCCCATAATCATGCCTTTCAAGGTTCGGTTGAATCTCTCAACCAACCCGTTTCCTTGGGGGTGGTAAGGGGTGGGGTACGTTACACCACACTCTTGACAAAGGGACTTCATATATTTCGATATGAAATTGGTGACCCTGTCAGACACCACCTCTAGAGGGAATCCTACTTGTGAGAAAATTCCCATCAGTGCTTGTCCCACCACGGGGGCCGTCACTGTCCTCAGAGGGATGGCTTCAGGGTACCGGGTGTCATGGTCCACCAAGACCAGGATGAACCTGTTGCCCATGGCTGTCTTGGGGTCCAGAGGCCCCACAATGTCAATGCCCACTCGCTGGAATGGTATACTGACGACGGGGAATGGTTGGAGGGGAGCCTTGTTCTTCCCTCCGCACTTACCACTTGCCTGGCAAGTTTGGCAGGTCCTACAGTGAGCATCTGAGCTCCTGTGCATCTGGGGCCAGTAAAAGTGGGTGACAAGCCTGTCATAGGTCTTGTCCATCCCCAGATGTCCTGCTAACGGCACATCATGGGCCAAACCAAGTAGGAAGGCTCTGAACTTCTGGGGTACCACCAGCACACGGGCTGACCCAGGTTCAGCAGCCTTAGGCTCTGAATACAGGAGATCGTTCTCCCAGTAGACCAAGTGTTTTCCGGACCGAACACATTGGCCTGGTCTGCAGCCTGCTGCCGCATACCCACGAGAGAAGGGCACTTTTTCTGCTCCTCGCAGAATTCCTCCCTGGAGGGACCTCCTTCGTGCTGCCAATGGGTCAGCTCAGGCAGGTCTCCCAGTTCGGCGATCTGTTCCCCGGTAGGCTCCAGGGCATCCCCCTTGAGGTCTGCTTCCTCCTGGGCCGTGGGAACTTCAGGAGCCCGCTGTCCACGCCCCCTGCGCCTTCTCTCTAAGGCCGGTTCCTGGGCCTCTCCTTCAGGCTCCAGGACTTCTTCAACACCCCTACTGGCTGCCATGGACCGCGTGGTCAAGCACGGCCAGTCGGGTAGACCCACCACCCGCAGATGAGTCGTCTTCTCCACCTTTCCCCAGGGGGAGTTCTCCAAATCGTTCCCTAGCAGACAATCTACAGGCATGGAGGTCCTTACAGCGACTTGCAGAGTACCTGAGACCCCCCCCACTCGAAGGGAACCTGAGCCATCGGACACTGGCTCTCAGAATTGTCAGCATTGACAACCCTACAGTAGGCGTGCGGTACTACCTGCTCTTGAGACACCAGGTGCTGCCTCACTGAAGTCACGCTGGCTCCTGTATCTCGAAGAGCCTCCGCTTTCTTACCGTTGATGGTCACTACCTGCCCATATTTCTTAGTGTTATTGGGTAGGTAGTTCTCGGGGACCATCTCACTGTCTCCTAGTGAGACTAGGGTCATCTGTACGGGATGCCCACCCATTTGGACGGCTACTTCCTCCCCAAAATTAACATTAGCTAGTTGCCGGGGTTGAGCACCAGTGGGTGCGGGTTTTGCAAACAAGCGACATTTAGGGTCAGAGGCAACGTGACCCAGGTCGCCACACCTAAAACAGGTGATGGGCCCTCTTTGAACAGGTTTACCTGTCGGGGACCCGGTTGATTTCGGGGGTGGAGGAGGCTGAGAACCTTTCCCTTGGTTCCCCTGGGGATTACTTTGGGGGCCTTTGTGGAACCCTTTCTGTTTTCCCCTGTCCCCCCCACTCTTCTGCTGGGGACCCTGCCCACCTTTGGCTGATTCTCCCACTGGACCCTTGTGGACCCTGGTGCTGAGCCAGCGGTCCGCTTCCTCAGCAAGCTTCCTCGGGTTGGACAGCTTGCTATCGATCAGGTGCTGGTGTAACTCAGGAAAACAATTATCAGACAAGTGCTCCCATGCCATCAAATCAAGCAGCCCTTGAAAATCATTTACCTTACTGCCCTTCACCCAACCATCCAGCGCTCTGCAGAAAAAGGTCACATACTCCACATACGTACCCCCTTGAATCTTTACATACTTCCTAAACCGCTGTCGGTACATTTCAGGAGTTAACCCAAATCAGGGCATCTTTCATGTGTGGGTAGGAATTGGACTCTTCAGAAGGAAGATCTAGCAGGGTATCCCGCCCCTCGGTCAGGAACCGTCCCCACAACCCCGCTCCCCAATCTCTCTCAGGGACCCGGTGGGAGGACATGGCTACCTCTTAGGCCCGGAACCACTGCCCTATGTCATCCCCCTTAAAATACTCCTTCACCACATCCTTCGGTACGTAGACCCTTGACTCTACCTGGGCTGGCGTTGCGCTGCCACCAGGAGCTGCGTCCAAGCTCTTTGCTTTCAGCTCCAATTCTTTAAGGCGTATCTCATGCTCCAGCTGGAGCCTTTTCTCCGCCATTGCCATCTGTCCTGTCAATCTGGCCATCTCCACTTCATGCGCTCTGGTTGCGGCCCGGTCCGCCAGCTCTTCTGACGACAGGCCTCCCTGCACCTCGACAAGGCTATCGGGCAGATCCACTACCACCCGATTTTCTGGCTCTCTCCACTCTTTCCAGGCTCTCAGTGCCTTAAGATGCTGGTTTTTGGTTTTGCACCCGGAGCGGGCGACTCGGAACTTCTCGCACAGGGCTTTCAATTGATCAATTTTCCATTTTTCAAGCCCTTCCCAGTCAACTTCGTCAATTCCAGAGATAACAGAGGGTGCTCTTGCGGGGAGTGAACCAGGCATGGTTTGGAGATTGGAGATCTCTTGGCAAGAACGTAAATCTGTGGCTTCGTTATTGGTCTGCTCTCACTACGTTGTGATCAGTAATTCACTGTATATGAATCACAAATGCAAATCCGAAATCCTCACCGCTGCCACCAATGTTGGAACCAGAGGTCTCTGGTTGGCACAGGTATGCACTTGCGACAAGCAGGGACCCTCACTTCCAGTCAGGGCGAGGGTACTACTCCTTCGAATAACCCCTGCTCACCCTCTAGGTAGTGTGGCGCGAGCAGACAAGGCTAATCCTCAGGGCGATAGTTAGTTAAGCATTTATGATCACACACAGTAAACCCACTGACCCACCACAAATGGATACCAGTCGTATGGTTGTATCAAAAATACGTATACTTTATATAAAAGATAGATTCAAGCAGGATTATCCTCCAGAAGCACTGTCCTCCTGAGGCGGAAGCCGGGAGCGCGATCTGTATTTTTAAAAATTGAATGTCACTTGTTTAGTATTGGTTTTTAAACTCACCCACTCTCCCCTGATCAGCCCGCGCAGCGGATTTAGCGCTGCCGCGGCACCAGAATCTAACCCACTTCTTGCCGCCATTCCGGCGAGCCCGGGGGCCACGCCCCTTTTTCTGAGGCCACGCCCCCCGCCGGGTCCTATAAGTAGAAGCTGATTGCAAGCGCCTCCTTCAGAAGCACTGTCCTCCTGAGGCGGAAGCCGGGAGCGCGACCTGTATTTTTAAAAATTTAATGTCACTTGTTTAGTATTGGTTTTTAAACTCACCCACTCTCTCCTGATCAGCCCGCGCAGCGGATTTAGCGCTGCCACGGCACCAGAATCTAACCCACTTCTTGCCGCCATTCCGGCGAGCCCGGAGGCCACGCCCCTTTTCTGAGGCCACGCCCCCCCACCGCCGCCCTACTTCCCTATAAATCATGTGCATCTTCCGGACGCGCAGCGGGCGCGCCGTCTGCGCGCCAAAGGCGCGCCAAAGGAGAGCTTGTCTGCGCCCGTCCGCGCCAGGCCGGGCCCAGGGCCCATAACCCCTGTAGGAAACTCCAATATTGTTCACTCCTACACGCCCGAGTTGCTACTTGCCTTGCGACCCCCTGCCAAACACAACTGTGCAATTTTACCCAACGACAGGCACAACCCTATCACATGCCCTGCATGCAACTTTCAACTTGACGTCCCGCAGCTCTGTCGGCCCGGATGCAATGGCCGTAAGTCGGCACTCACATGGCTTCTTGGTAGCCTGAACTGCAGGTCACTCAGCAAACATAAAAGAGACATATTTGACCTCCTGTCCGACGACACACTAGATGCCCTTTTTCTCACTGAGACATGGTTACACGCTAGCTCTGGCCCAGACATCGCTGAAGCCCTACCTTCTAACTATGCCATCATCCGTTATGATCGAACCACTGGTATCGGAGGTGGGATAGCAGTTATCTTAAAAAAAACGCTGCAATGTACTTTGGAACCCATTCCCTTAACCACCTGTGAGATGGCCCTTTTTAAACTCCAACTTCACCCGAATTTCACCCTCACGGGTCTCCTGATTTACCGTCCACCTGGCCCCATACAACCTTGGGCCACCCAACTAGTGGATTGGACTGCATCAGTAAGGGTAAACTATAACAACCTATATATCGTTGGCGACTTGAATATTCACTTCAACGACCCAACAAACAAACCAGGAAACAATTTAGTTCATGACCTGGCCGCCATGAACCTTACCCTAAGGAACTCGGGCTCAACACACAAAGGGGGCAACCTCCTGGACCCTATTTTTTCCAGCCTTCCCCTGTTACACTGCCAGTCTGCTTTACCCTTAGACTGGTCAGACCACTTCTTAATAAAATTCAATGTGGACGACCATACGACTCACAACCCTCCGTGCGGGACAAACAAGTCCTTCACAAGAAATTGGAAGAAATTGGACATAAACCACCTTGCGTCCATCCTAATCTCTGCTCCTCTGGACGAAATATTGATATCGAAGACATAGAGTTCGTAGCCTCCAAGATTAACAAATGGCTCCTAAGTGCCCTAGACATCTGCCTTCCCCTGGCTCACAAAAAATCCACCCCTCACAATTCACCAGCTTTATGGTATAACGAACAACTGAAGGTCACTAAATCCAAATGCAAACGCTTGGAACGCATCTGGAGGAAAGATTACTCCCCGGTTGCCAGCTTGAGCTATAGAAACGAGCTCAAGCTTTATCATAGAGCCTGTAACACAGCCAGAGCCAACTACGTAGCCAAATCTCTCAGAAGCTACAAATAAATCCAAAACTCTTTTTAACCTTGTAAAAAAGTTAGCAGGCTCAAATACAACAGCCAAACCTCTTCCTCTGAACAGTTTCCAGTGTGAAGAGCTAGCGAAATTTTTCACAACGAAGATAGAGACTATCCACCAGGATATACTAAAACAGCACCAGGTTCAAACTATAAGGGTGCAAGACCCCGGCCCTAACACAGAGGACATCTCCCCTCAACCTCATCTGTCCTATGAGCCATTAACATCATGGCCCGGGATCGACACTCAGGGTCTGCGAGATATCCTAGGGAAAGTTAAATCTGGTTCGTCCACTGACCCCCTCCCAATCCCAATACTCAGACTCCTGGACACCCCACTACTCGCCGTCATATGTCAAACTTTGAACCTATCCCTTTCCACAGCGAAGGTCCCGGCACCTTGGAAACATGCTATGGTTTCACCTCTTCTCAAAAAACCATCGGCTGATCCGAAAATCATGGCTAACTTCCGTCCTATATCCCTCCTGCCCGTCTTCTCCAAAATTTTAGAGAAACATGTCCATGAACATCTCGCAAGGTTTGCGGAAGCAAACGATATTCTGCACCCCTCCCAATCGGGTTTCCGCCCCGGATTCTCGACGGAGACAACACTACTCGGAGTAATGGAAAATCTCCGCCTCCTGGTCGATAAAGGGGACTCAGCTGCACTGATTTTACTCGACCTCAGCGCAGCGTTTGACACCATTTCTCACAATATACTGCTTGCCTCACTCTCCAACATGGGCATTAGAGGAAAGGCACTTGATTGGATTGCATCCTTCCTGTCAATGAGGACATTTCAAATCTCCTCTAGCACCGCGGCATCCAACGTCCATCTCTCCCCCTATGGAGTGCCACAAGGATCGGTGTTAAGCCCCCTGCTTTTTAACCTTTATGTAACCCCGCTCGCCCAGATCGCTGAAACAGCGGGTCTCAAAATGTTCACATACGTCGACGATTCACAAATCGTATTCTCCCTCTCAAACAATGATCTTGACTCCCCCTCCCGCCTGCAGATTGGCCTCAGGAACATCGCCACCTGGATGAGCACTAGTATATGCTTAAACTTAACGGCAGCAAAACAGAGGTCTTAATAGTGGGCCCTAACTCGAACCTCTGGAATCCAAGACATTGGCCATCCGAAATGGGCCCCCTACCAACTCCGTCACAAGTCCGTAATCTTGGCATTACCATCGACAAGGGCCTAACCATGGAACCCCAGGTCAACAACCTCACAGCTACCTGTTTTACAATTCTGAGATGGCTCAGAAAAATCCTTTGGATGCTCCCGGACGACACATAAAAGACTGTGATCAACGCACTGATCACTTCCCGTTTAGACTACGGGAATGTCCTATACTTAGGGGCATCACAGGCAGTCATGCGACGCCTCCAATTGGTACAAAACGCTGCAGCCAGACTGCTATGCAAATGCCATAGGAGGGAACGTATGTCCGGTCACCTTAAAGCGCTCCACTGGCTAAGAGTCGAAAATAGGGTCAAGTTCAAAACTCTTAGTCTCATGCATAGAATAAAATGGGGAAATGCACCCAAATACCTCCAAACCCCCATACATACACGCCGGCCCGTTGCTTGCGATCCTCCACCCAGGGCCTTTTCTGTGTTCCCAAAACACGCCGAGCAAGGATGGGAGGCTGATCCTTCGCCCTTCTAGGTCCCAAGCTCTGGAACTCCCTCCCACAACCTCTCCGCTTAGAAACTCGCTACAGTCATTTCCGTAAAGCCATCAAGACCTGGCTATTCAACCAGTAACTTGCCCCGGTCTCTTCCCTGAGACTTTTTCCTCCCTCTTGGTTCAGTATCTTCTAGCGCCGGGAAACCCTTTTTGGGTAGCTGTCGCGCTCAATAAGTTCAATAAATAAATAAAATAAAATAAAATTATCACAAGACCAAAATAACGTTTAGCAAGTTGAGGCCACCAGATTACAATAGGCAAGCTTAGTCTTTGAATGTTCGTTGTTCAGCAAGGTACGATGACAGGGAAATAAGAACGTTGCGGACCCTGGATCCGATATGAACTCGAGACGGAGTTCAAGTGTACCTTGCTTGTGGAAGTCCGAGGCTTTTCAGGCGCGGCTACAGGTGAGGGCGGACCCGGGACGGGGCCGACGGTTCTCCAGAGGATCTCTCTGACTCGGTCCCCCTCGAGGAGCGAGGCGGGGGAGCAGGACTGTGGAGGGTTGCGGCGATCCGGGGTCGATGCGGCTCACGGGGCGAGGTGCCGTTCAGGCCTGCGGGACGCACTACTTCCTAGCGGGTCGTACTCGTGGATCTGTGAGGGGCGTCGCGTTCTATGGCAGATGGGTGCAGCACCAGGCTTCCGGTACCGCTGTACAGGGAGGCCTTTCTTGAGGTGCGGCACGAGCCCAGGTATGCAGGAGGGCAAAGCGAGACAGTCGGGTACGTTACGACGTACGGACCGTCCGAGGCTCTGGAATGTGCTCCGTGCAGATTCCGGCGGGAGAAGATGAGAGGTACCCAACGCGCTCCGTTAGCGGCGAGGTGACAGGAGAGCGGGCGGCCCGGCACTGAAGCGGAGAGCGATTCAGGGATGAGCGGGGCTCTCTACGGCGGGGCGACCAGGCTCCGAGCTGTCACGACCTGGGAGGGGGCGAAGGCACCCGAGCCACAACTCTGGCGAGGGAATAAGAACTAAGGCCCAACAGCAGACGGGCACAAGCAGAATAGAATCCAATGGTCCTGGGGTTCCGTTCAGGGGGCAAGCTCTCGATCAAGCCCTTGGAGATCGTTTCAGGCACAAGTCTTCAAAGTCCGTTCTGGTCCTTTCCTCTCCGTTCTCAGCAAGGCACCACTGCAGGCCAGTCTTACAGGATACAGACTGGTTTCCGTCCTTCAGCTTCTCTTGGTCCTTTTAGTCAGGCAGAGGTTCGTCATGGTCAAAACTGGATCTGATTTGTAAGGAGCGGAGCTCCTATATTTATACTGCGTTTCTTTTGTCCTTGCAGGCCAGGGGGCCTGAGCCTAGTTCAACCCGGTTTTGGAGTACTCTGTTGACAGGATGCTGCCGTCTTCTTTCAGGGTGCAGGGCAGAGACATCAGACGCTCCGTAGGAGGTGGAGCCAGCATTGTGGTGGTGGAGCACATCCCTATTCAGAGTCAAGGACTACTCCGCCCACTCATCCTGGAGTAAGCACCCCATTCACCACCTGGAGCCCCCGACTGTCCCCGGGAATCTCCCAGCCCTGTCACTCACACACACCCAGACAGCAGATACACATCCTGGCAGAGGTGGGCTGAAACAGTTAGGCCAGCAAAGGCTAACTTTCTAAAAGTAGCATTTGCAAATACAGGATATTAAAATAAACCTTACTAAAGGAAGTATTTTATTATTCTGAGTTCAGGCATACTAAACTCGACGTGCTACCGTGTTCCCGGAGCCTGCCGGGACTATAGCGTGTAATAGTTCCGAAAGCTCATCTTGGCCTAAGAGAACCGGTAGCCCTTCAATAGTGAAGAACGAAAAGGGCGGTAATTCACTACTAGGACATGCCACACTCTAGGCTTGTCCTACCTTACACTTACAATGCACCCTGCCCGTAGGCCTACCATAGGGGTGACTGATATGAAGGTTAGGGAACGTTCAGGGACTGGTAAATGTGGGTACTTGCGCAGTCAGCGTGACAGTACGAGACTGTACGCGGGGTCTGCAATGGCGGACCCGAGACACATCTTACGAGGCAGCTTCTGTGGGTGGCGCAACCAGCGCTGCAGGCCCACTAGCAGCATTTGTATCTACAAGCCCCGGCAGTCTTGTGCACTTTACTGGGGGCTGATAGTAAACCAAATAAGCCAATTGTAGAAACCAATTACACATACACTTTACATTGGGAGCACTTGCACTGCGGCACGGATTGCCGTGGCGCAGTGCCCTGAGCATCGAACACCAGCAAAACATCTGAGGCACATCAGCAAAAAGTGGAAGGGAGACTCACGCCAAGGTGCCAGGTCTAACACACAGGAATACTTGCGGGGTGGCCAGGGTCGGTCATATCTGTGGGATCTTTCTTGATGTGTGAACAGCAGAGTTGATGTGTAGTCATCTCTTGTGTAGGCCTGTCTTCATAGTCGCATGGGTACATTTGAATGTGGGAACTTGAGTAGTCATACAGTGTGAATGGATGTCATTGTCAGTAGGGTTAATATGTGTGTGCCCCTGCAATGCACACATGTATGATACTGGTAATGAGTGCCTGTTTATTTAAATTGTCAGCCATGTGCTTCAGATTGTGGGCATATCTAGGAGTTGTAGGTTGAGCACTGTGCAGTGTGTCTGTGTGTCCTTGCACTACTGGGGGACACCTCCTTGTTGTTGCTGCCAGTTGTGAGTATGCAGAGTATGTGACAATCTTTGAATGTATTTATTCACTGTACAATTAATTAAAATCATTACAGGAAAAGCAAGTGACAAATAGAAAAACAGAAAGACTAAAAATAGTAAAACTTCAGATTGTGTTTGGTAAATGTGCCGCCTCCCCAGGGCGTCCGCTCGATCAGCCGCCACCTGGGTTTGTAATCGTAATCATGACCTTGCACAAGTTTGTAGAGCGTGTGACTGCAAAGTCTGTGTTGTCTTTTATTGATCAGCCATGTGTCTTGTTTCTGTTTGTGCTCACTGTGCTGACCTGCTCAGCCACACTGACATTATTTGTGAGTGTTCTCATGTATTGCTGTCACTTGAACCATTTTTGGCACCAGTATGGTATGTGGTATGAGGAGTCATAACATCCCCTATAGGTGCTTCTGATGCCTACACATTATGAGTTACTCCTATATGTGTTTGTGGACTGTACACTACTCACCTGTCCACTACTGATGTACAACCACTTAAATATTTTGTCTTCCACCCCATGCCTTGCCAGTGTGTGAGACTCCCCACCACTTCATAGTGTGACACTATGCTGTGTGAGGATGATCTGTGTACAGGATCAATGTGCCACTCAGGACAGTTTCACAATTAGTTTCATGTTATTTTCCTCTACTAGTTTGCAGTCATGGTTGCTCATGTGCAGTGCATATGTTTGAGCATCACAGTCCTCTAATCATGTTTTTTGCATCTGGGTTTCCCTGAGTTGTGCATCTCTGGGTGAAGGCTAAGCTGTATGTGTGTTTGCTGAGGTACTGATACCCTTCCTGAGTGTGATGTTATCTGTGTGCTGTGATGATATGTGTTGTGGGAGTTCATGGTGGGACACGCAGATATGTGTGCTACTGGTTTTGCAGTTGTGCACACACTGCTTGGTGTGCCTGCAGTGCTGTCAGTGTATTTACCTTGTACTTGCTTGGTGTGCATCCCCCTGATATCCAGCTGAGTTTGCTATGTGATGGACTGGTATGTACCTCTGTTGTGTTGTTCTTGTGGATGTATGCAGTGTTTGGCCTGTGTTGGCTCTTTATGCTGACAGGTGCAAAGTGTGTGTGATGTTCTATTTGCATGACATTGTGTGTGAGTAGTTTGTGCATTGTGATACATTCAGATGTGTGTTGCATGTGTTATGTGCATTTCTTGTGTGTATCTCACATGCAGCAAGGTGGATTCATGTTCATGAACTTGTTTTGAGTGCACACTAGTGGTTTGCCCTCCTATTTTTTGCCTGTCACTTGTCAGGATTGTGCATGTGCATGCTTGTGGTACACTATGACACCATGTTCACTTGATGACTGGTGTGTATGTGTGTGTTAGCTGATTTGTCCCCTTGATCCCACTTGTTGTTCGTGATTGTTTTTTAATGATGTAATTCTTATTTGTGTTGGGGTATGGGGTCTGTGCATTTGTCCAGAGTGACAATGTTGTGTATTCCTGTTCTGTCTAGGGTCACATTGCCTTTCCACTGTTGCACATGTCTGGGATTGTTGGACTTCTGTGGATGTTGTTTATGAGATTTGTGTTTGGATATTGGTTTTGTGTCAGCATTGGTTCAGGCATCCCTGAGTGTGAGTCTGATATTTGTGGACGCACCACAGGGTGTGTAATTGGTTGACAGTGAACTCACAGGACATCATTTGCACCATTATGTGTGTTTCTCACAGGTGTTGAGTGTTGCAGGTGTGAGGTGGGTATAGGAGGGGTATGTGTGAAGCCCCTACTTGTGTTTGACAGTCAAGGAGTGTAACAATTAGCCATGTGTGTTGTGCTGATGGCATACACATGTCTAATAAGTTGACATAGTGTGTGGCTGGCCACTGTATGACTTCTGCCACTTCCTATCACTCCTGTGCCTATGCATGGCTTGCATTGATGTATCCCTGAGTTGTTGCACAGGGTCACTGTGGTTTAATTTTACTCACTGTGCCACCCATGTCTGATTTGAGGGCCTAAGGGTGGTGTAATATATTCCTCCTCTTCCATGTGATGTACACATGCTATGTGGCTTGCTCCATGGCTTTCTAGCACTGTCCACTTCACTTTGGGCTACCCCATTTATTGTCCTCCATTGCTGCCGACCTATTGTATGAGTATGTGGCAGAGTGTCGGTGTGGGGTCTTTCTGAGGGACTTGACAAGCAGTGTTAACAGTTCAGTGGTTGCTCATATGCAGTGTGAGTCTATTTCTTAATTATACTCAGTTGGATTCACATGACTGGAAGGTAGGTGCAAGGAGGAGGGTTGTCCAGCCCCTGACGTTCTGTGCAGGGTGTTCCTCTTCACCCCCACCTTCCCAGTCAATCTACCTTGTCCTTTGATGTGTGAGGTGCGAGGTCTGGCTACACCTGGCTGGTAAATTGTGCATGGGGGCATAGGAGGGGCACACAGCATGTGCCCAAATGGGTGTGGGAAGCGTACTGTGGAAAGGGTGAAGGTGGAGCCCTGTGAATCTTGGCGGACTGCCCATGCCCGGCGCCGGCCCTGCCTACAACATTGTGCGCAGGTTTCCCAGCGTCTTCACCGCTGCGGACACTTTCCTGGGACATTACAGTGATTTCGCAGTTGATGGGTGAACCGGATGCGGAGGTGTGGATTTCTATCAGGAAAGACATGTCTGCGTATACTGGGGGATATGTTCCTGTCCCACCCACAGTGTCTGATGTGGACAGGAACTGTATGTCAGAACAGGAGTTGATTGTTGTCGTTTTATGCGGAGTTGTGTTTTTGCGTACCTGCAGTGTTGTCCGCGACGATTTCTCATCTGCTGGTAGTGGATGAGGTACAGCAGCGGAAGGGCTTGAAGAGCTGGATCCATAGTGGTCAGGACCGCGGGGAGGTGACAGGGGTCCGAGTTACGGTCTCCGCAGTAGTGCTTCCGCTGTCTCTGGGTGGCTGGATTTTCTGTTGCGGTGTGTTGTGCTGTTTGGGACATCGTGATTTGTATTGAGGACGGGACGTCGTTCCGCATGGCGGTGTTTCTCTATTGGCTCCCTCTGCCACCGATGCGGAAGGAAATTTCTGGCAGTACACGTAACTCCGCAGCGGACGGAAAATGGGCTATGTTTGCCCATTGTAATATGGCGGAGGCGAGGACCGCCGATGGAGTACAGAAAAGGAAATTTTCCGCCACCGCTAGCACCACGGATGTGCCTCCGTTCGCCATCGTA
The DNA here is from genome assembly GCF_964261635.1 of Lissotriton helveticus. NCBI lineage: Eukaryota > Metazoa > Chordata > Amphibia > Caudata > Salamandridae > Lissotriton > Lissotriton helveticus. The sequence continues at coordinate 582,814,471 of NC_136063.1, forward strand.
AAGAGCCCCTAAGTCCTGTCTGGGAGGTGGTTACACCTCCCTGTGACAGGAAACCTATTGTTTGGCCTTTCCCTGCTGGAGCTCAGCTCAGCAGCAAGAGGGCAGAATCGTATCTGCGGTCGGCAGCAGCATTCGCTTGCTGGTAGGCCCTGGGAGGCTGGTACCGGGAGCACTTGGGGCTTCCCGGAGGAGCCCCCTGGTGCATGGAATCATACCTCAAACACCGTAACAGTGTTGGAGGTCTGTTTCAAACATGTTTAATACCAAACATGCCCAGGTTCGGCACAGCCAATATATAGTTAGCCATTGTGATATGACGAGTGGCCACAATATGTATTAAAATGGATCACCACACTTACAAAACCTGGAGAATGGACTCTGGGGTTTCTAGTGGGTGTCCTGCTCGTGCAGGGCACCCTCACGCTTACAACTTAGCACCCTGCCTTCCGGATTGAAAGACCTACCTTAGGGGTGACTTATAGGTTTTAAGTGCAGTGACCTCAGATATAAGAAAACGTATATCTGCTGCAAGTGGTGCTAACACCAACTTACACAGGCTGTAATGGCAGGCATGTAGTCACAGTATGAGTGGTCTCTCATGGGTGGCAAAATACATGCTGCAGCCCATGGGGGACCCCAGGTGTACCTATGCCCTGGGTACCTTATTACCAGATTCTAGGGACTTAGAAGGGTACACCAGTAACCAATTGGGAAGGTACCAAAGTTCTTACCCCATCCAATTTAGGGAGAAAGCACAGTGATTGGGTCCTGATTAGCAGGATCCCAGTCAGACTAGTCATAAAACAGAGTAACACCAGAAAAAAGTGGGGGTAACCATGGAAGCAGATCCTACTTTCCTACAGTGTGTATTTTTTCAATCCATTTAGTTTGTTATGCCCAGTCACCCTTGTGACGCCATATAAAGAAACGGCAATCCTATGCTATATAATGGACACTACACACTTATTTTGTAACCTGTCCGTCTCATGACCAACGAGGAGCATACTTCTGTTCCATAATACAGACAATGTAAACAAACAGGGGTATTTTGTTTGCCAACTCACAGCAGCAGCAATAGAAGGAATAACATCAATAGAAGGAATAACCATCCTCTCCGCGCTCGCCTGATCCACTTGGTTCATCTGTTAGCGCTGGGACGCTCACGGGCAGCCAGGCGCTTTAGAAATCCCATTACAATTACAATTTACAATACAGTTTAGAGCGTTATTAATACAAGCACTGTTCAATTATAGTGCGGGGCAACATCCTCGCCCCATGCCTATACAGGGCATCACTGAGCTACATATCGATTCATACTCATTCCCACTCTTCCGGTTGTAAAAGCAGATAAGTGCAGAGTGGTTCCCAAATGTCTTTGGGCCTAGAGATATGTGGTTGTAAGGAAGCGTAAATGTCACTAGTGGTGTCGCAGTGTATTAAATCCCTCATTAGGGCCTTAACAGTTGGGGCCACTAGATACTCCAGTGTTTAGAGACTTGCCGTTTAGCAAGAAGTAAGGCAATAGCTGAACAGCGACGAACACCAGGATTTAGCGGCTGCACATATCCCAGTAAATTTACCACAAAAGAATATCAGAGGGTCAGATTCCTACAGGTGATTACTATGAACAGAGGTGGTTACCAATAGCCAAACAGTGAAAATTATAATAGCCGGGTCAGGTTTGTGTCCGGTCTCTGGCACCCATCAGTCACCACTCGGAACCGCCCTTCATCATTTGGGGCTCCGAGGACAAACAACGCACCTGTTCTTTTCTCTAACAGGGAAGGACTGGCCCTCCTGTTGGTCAGGGCATGGTCGTTGAGAGTTAGAAAGATATGTACTAACAACGTGGCTGACGGGGTAAAAAAAGAGTGCAGTGCTAAGGAAAAAAGTAATACCAAATAGTAATAAAGGTGAGTAAAATTGGTTTAAGGAGCAAAAATGTTTTATTAGGGTATAGCTCCCGACACCAATATTAAAAAATAGCCAAGACAGGGAAAATTTATAAACTGTCTAGCAGTGGAACGTGGTCGACATGTTTCAGCAATAAGTGGCCCTCTGGCCTTGCTTTCTTCAGGACCTAGAAATAACGCTACTGCAAACAAAAAAAAACCCTACAGTGTGAAGAAGTGTGTTCTTAAAGAAGAATAAGAGTAACCGGAACGACTTAGTTATAGTTTTAAATGTCACCTGAACCTTCTAGGTGTACTCGTTCCGATTCTTCTTACAAATTCAGTATTTGACTGAAAAAGAAATGCATGGCATAAGTACATAACCCACCACCTGTCCACAATAAACTTCCTTGTCCACCATTGATCATTCTCAACATTGGTGAGGTCTATATCCAAGACATACAACCACAACACACTGTATTATACTAGTGTCAACCAGTTCTATTCGAATTTGAAACTTTTTCAAATTTCACAGACCTCTTCTTACCTGATTTGTAAGAAGTAAAGACCTCACCCCACCTGGCTGCGGCTCAGGACATAGGTGAAGCACCGCTCTGAAAAAGGCGAATAAATTCAACAGCTGAATCACTCACCAAAATGTCAACAAAAGATTTATTCATAGCCGAGACATACTGTCTTATTTTGAGGCTGGTGCACATAAGAAAATGATAGTGTGCTCGTGTGACAAAGCAGAACGGTACAATTGGTGTTATAACCGTTCTAAGCCTGTTCAGTCATTGTACCCATCTGGATCTCAAGTTGTGAAAAACCCTGTTATGGGACATAGGAATGTTCCATAGTATTAAGCCTGCTCTTACTGGGCATGTTCATAGCATTCTGTGTGTTATAAGGGGCCCATGGTCCCGGTCTATAGTACTAGTGAAGAACATATGCCCTCTGAAGGTGCTACCACTTGCATACATACTTGTGGTAGCTGTAGACCCCTTCGTTGGTTAAAGAACCTCGAGACAAAATTCATCAGTTTAGCGGTATGGCGTGAGATGGAACCGTTTCGCCACACCACGCACAGTGTATGCTTCTAAAGGGATTTAGAGAGGCTGCGCCCTGTAGTAATCCGGGTGCGAAAAGGAGAAAAAAGAATGCATGCTCACTGCATTCACGGAGACCTTACCTCTCCGTCGGTACTTCAAAGCGGCATCTGTGCCGTCTGGGGAGGTGCCGGCAGTCTGTTTCCACACTATTTTGTCTAGTTGTTTCTGATTGGACAGCCTAGCCACGTGACGCGCAAGGATGCCGCGTCACGCGTTCGTGATGCCAACCGCGCTGTGATTGGTTCAGCGCTAGAGAGATTCGGCCAATAGCGTGCAGCCCCCGTGTTGTTATGGTGATAGTTAGTAAATAAACGGCAATACCACCGATCTTCAGTGTTTGCCTAGGTAATAACTGCGCGCTTTTGACAATAGAACTAACCTTAGCGCCTCTGCGACTTCAGATGGTAACAGATGCCCAACAGATGTTAATTGGTCACCAAAGGCTAGGTAGCATTCTACTTGGTAATATCGCAAACTGGATTACTCACTGGAAAGAAAATTTTCAGAATTCAATTTTTTGCACACTTTTTTTAATCTTGGTCACAAAGATGAATATTAAGTGGTTATATCAGAACGAAGACCAAGGTATGTCATCGTTCAAACCTGTTCGATCGGTGCCAAGGGTCAGAACCCATTTTTGCTCTTTCTTAAGCAACACGGGGGCTGCACGCTATTGGCCGAATCTCTCTAGCGCTGAACCAATCACAGCGCGGTTGGCATCACGAACGCGTGACGCGGCATCCTTGCGCGTCACGTGGCTAGGCTGTCCAATCAGAAACAACTAGACAAAATAGTGTGGAAACAGACTGCCGGCACCTCCCCAGACGGCACAGATGCCGCTTTGAAGTACCGACGGAGAGGTAAGGTCTCCGTGAATGCAGTGAGCATGCATTCTTTTTTCTCCTTTTCGCACCCGGATTACTACAGGGCGCAGCCTCTCTAAATCCCTTTAGAAGCATACACTGTGCGGTGGTGTGGCGAAACGGTTCCATCTCACGCCATACCGCTAAACTGATGAATTTTGTCTCGAGGTTCTTTAACCAACGAAGGGGTCTACAGCTACCACAAGTATGTATGCAAGTGGTAGCACCTTCAGAGGGCATATGTTCTTCACTAGTACTATAGACCGGGACCATGGGCCCCTTATAACACACAGAATGCTATGAACATGCCCAGTAAGAGCAGGCTTAATACTATGGAACATTCCTATGTCCCATAACAGGGTTTTTCACAACTTGAGATCCAGATGGGTACAATGACGAACAGGCTTAGAACGGTTATAACACCAATTGTACCGTTCTGCTTTGTCACACGAGCACACTATCATTTTCTTATGTGCACCAGCCTCAAAATAAGACAGTATGTCTCGGCTATGAATGAATCTTTTGTTGACATTTTGGTGAGTGATTCAGCTGTTGAATTTATTCGCCTTTTTCAGAGCGGTGCTTCACCTATGTCCTGAGCCGCAGCCAGGTGGGGTGAGGTCTTTACTTCTTACAAATCAGGTAAGAAGAGGTCTGTGAAATTTGAAAAAGTTTCAAATTCGAATAGAACTGGTTGACACTAGTATAATACAGTGTGTTGTGGTTGTATGTCTTGGATATAGACCTCACCAATGTTGAGAATGATCAATGGTGGACAAGGAAGTTTATTGTGGACAGGTGGTGGGTTATGTACTTATGCCATGCATTTCTTTTTCAGTCAAATACTGAATTTGTAAGAAGAATCGGAACGAGTACACCTAGAAGGTTCAGGTGACATTTAAAACTATAACTAAGTCGTTCCGGTTACTCTTATTCTTCTTTAAGAACACACTTCTTCACACTGTAGGGTTTTTTTTTGTTTGCAGTAGCGTTATTTCTAGGTCCTGAAGAAAGCAAGGCCAGAGGGCCACTTATTGCTGAAACATGTCGACCACGTTCCACTGCTAGACAGTTTATACATTTTCCCTGCCTTGGCTATTTTTTAATATTGGTGTCGGGAGCTATACCCTAATAAAACATTTTTGCTCCTTAAACCAATTTTACTCACCTTTTTTATTACTATTTGGTATTACTTTTTTCCTTAGCACTGCACTCTTTTTTTACCCCGTCAGCCACGTTGTTAGTACATATCTTTCTAACTCTCAACGACCATGCCCTGACCAACAGGAGGGCCAGTCCTTCCCTGTTAGAGAAAAGAACAGGTGCGTTGTTTGTCCTCGGAGCCCCAAATGATGAAGGGCGGTTCCGAGTGGTGACTGATGGGTGCCAGAGACCGGACACAAACCTGACCTGGCTATTATAATTTTCACTGTTTGGCTATTGGTAACCACCTCTGTTCATAGTAATCACCTGTAGGAATCTGACCCTCTGATATTCTTTTGTGGTAAATGTAATTAGGGCTTGTATTCAGAGCAGGTCGTTAAATTGCCCTCGGGTCCCCCTTAATTATATGTGTTGTTAACATATCCCAGTAAAGCCATTAATGGGGAGGGTGAAAGTTCTGAGTCAATCATCGGAGCAAGGTAGCGAAAAACTTGACCCCAATACCTTAATATTGGTGTCCAATTCCACGCAAGGTATGAGAAGAATGTAGACTCCATTGCACATCTAGGGCAGCTGTGGGATTTATGGGGTCCATCTCCGCTAATGTTTTAGGTGTAATGTACGCTCTTTGTATGTATTTGAGTGCAAAATCTTATGGCGATGATTGCTCGAGATGAACCGAGTTTGTTCACAGCAGTAGGTCCAGATTTTGTTGGGCAAGGGGTGTCCGAGGTCATTTTCCCAAGCCGCACACATCCCATGCCCACCTGTGGTCGAAGTGTAAGACCCAAATGGTAGAGTCGGGAGACCAGATGGGCACTCAAAGTAAATGTAATAACGAGTGAAAGTGGTGGGAGTGAATCTGCCATCTCTGCAATATGAGGGTTACAAGGTTATGGTTAGTGCTAAAAATTAAAATTCTTTCTAGAGGGTTTGCATTATCATATAGGAGAAAAGATTCATTTGAGAAAGTTATAGTTAGCTGAGGTGGAATGTTAATGTCTTCGAAGCTGCGGAGTGTTACATCCCTCTAAGGTTGGGGACGAAGAGCATGCTGCCTGCAACATGCACTGGTATGTTTTGAGTTACTTCCCTTAAAATGGTTCCACAGGATTCATTGGCGGTGTATGCCAGAAGGTAATTTGTTGTACATTTTCACGTACTTCATTTTCCATTGCAGAGGCAGAATGGTTATACTCTGTTGTCCTAACAACGGTATCTGCCTGAGTAACCGGTCTGCCTGTGCAATGGGAAGAGAAATATTGCACACACCTCCAATGACTCTAGTTCTGCAGATCTGTTTTTTGCAATAGAGGTAGCCACCATATTTTAACAGATTTTTGCAGTTCTCGATTTATTTTACATATGTAGCTTGTCTGCTGGGTGCCATTCTTGTATAATCTGTTGACAAAATACGAAATATTAGGATGTAGTGTGTTTGATTTCGACTATTTTGTTTATGCAATGGTGTTTTAATGTTTTAGAAATGTATTGTTTTAAAAAAAATAAAAAATACAGCTCTTTTATATTCTTGTTGTTGTTATAGTCTGGGTAGTTATTTTAGTAGAAATATTTACCTGATGTTAATATTTTTTTGCTTTAGTAGATAAAGCTTAAGATGGCTCTTGGTTGTACAACAGTTGTTTGCTGCTGGTTTGTTTCTTGTCTTTTGGCTTAATGTTATGAGAAAAAAAAGGTTTGGTGTGTCTTCAGTATTCTGGTAAATTTGTGGGTGTTTGTTTTCTTGCACATACTAAATTAGGAAATTATTAAATAGGTTCCCATGTCTCTTAACTGCATTGACCCATAGCTAAAGACATGGTGTAGTTGGATTATTGAATTGGACTTTAATACACTGAACAGCACCTTCTAAAATGTAAGTAACTGGTGCAGTAGGATTAAGAAACTGGCACCCAAGTCACTGATCACCACTGGCCCTGATGTAAGTACCCGGTGGAGTTGGAATATTAAATTGGACCCTGTGTCAGTAAAGGTAGATTTTTTACAAGAATCTACTGTGGACAGTTGTAGGTGGTTGATTGATTTCTGCAAGCTCCTTCAATTGAGCAATGAAAAACTTCTGTTGGAGCGATTTCTGGAATAGGAAAATAAATTGTACCTTAAGTCATTGTCCAGCACCTGCCCTGAGGTAAATACCCAGTGGAGTTGAAATATTAAATTGGATTCCAAGACACTGTCCAGCACCCGCCCTCAGGTAAGTACCCGGTGGAGTTGGAATATTAAATTGGAGCCCAAGCTACTGTCCAGCCCATGCCCTGATGTAAGTACCTGGTGCAGTGGGAATAGTCAATTGGACCCCAAGTCACTGTACAGCACCTGCCCTGAGGTAAGTATCAGGTGGAGTTGAAATAGTAAATTTGACCCCAAGTCACTGTCCAGCATCTGCCCTGAGGTAAGTACCTGGTGGAGTTGGAATATTAAATTGGAGCCGCAGTCAAACCTAGCACCTGCTCTAAGGTAAGTACCTGTTGGAGATGGAATAATTAATTGGAGCCCAAGTCACTGTCCAGCACCTGCCCTGATGATAGTACCTTGAGGAGTTGGAATAATAAATTGGTCCCCAAGTCAATATCCAGCACCTGCCCTGAGATAAGTATACGATGGAGTTGGAATAATAATTTGGACCCTGTGTCAGTAATAGTTGATTTTTTACAAAAATGTACTGTGCACAGTTGTAGGTTGTTGATTGATTTCTGTAGGGTCGAATATTAAATTGGACCCCAAGTCGCTGTCCAGCATCTGCCCTGAAGTAAGTACCTGGTGGAATTGGAATATAAAATTGGCCCCCAAGTCACTGTCCAGCACCTGCCCTTAGGTAAGTACCTGGTGAGGTTGAAATATTAAATTAGACCGCAAGTCACTGTCCAGCATCTGGCCTGAGATAAGTACCCGGTGAGGTTGGAATAGTAAATTGGACCCCAAGTCACTGTCCAGCACCTGCTCTGAGGTGAGCACTCGGAGGAGTTGGAATATTAATTTGCAACCTGTGTTATTAATAGTAGATTTTTTGGGAGAACTTACAATGTGCTGTTGTTGGTTGCTGATGGATTTCTGTAGACTCCTTGAATTGACGAATGAAAATCTTATCTTGGATTGATTTCAGAAATATAAAAAAAAATGTATATATATATGTTTTTAATCTTTTATTTGAGGATTTTTTTAATGTTTTTTAAATAATTTTCAGGTGGATTATTTTTGGGGGGCACAGGGAGCATTTTGCGACCGTTAAACATTAGATATTGCACTATTTTCATTTTTTTTATCTTTGACTCAACATGTGCCAGGAGGATAGTTCATATTGGTGCTGCTATATGGTATTCAATATACAAGTTAATTTATTGTGATGTTTGTTCAATAGCTTTTTTGGGGGGAATGGGTTGTACTTTATTTTAAACTTTTGAAGAGATTTTTTTTTTAAATTACATATGAACAATTTACTTACATTTTAGTTATTGATTAATTCTTAAGGCAGAGTTAGGTTATGCTGTCTGAATTGTCTTTTCAAAGACTGTAAATTAAATTAAAAATCATTCAGTGCGGTATCCACAGTTGAACTGATGACAAAATGGTGGATGGACTTTTTTTAATATGTTTTAGTAGAGTTGTTGTGTTTTTAATACAAAATATATTTTGGAAAAGGGTTTTTTAATAGTGTATTTTAGGTGAGAACGTGTTTTTTTAAACAATTTATAAAATGCACTTTCAATTGATGTACTGTTTGATGCACCGCCAATTTAGTTACCATTCTACTGCGTCAAATATGTAAAAATAATTAAAGGACTTCTTTATTAGTGTTTCTCGTCATTAGGTCATAGATACTCCATAAGTTCTTCAAAAAGTTTATAGAAGTGTAGATGACGATTTTGCAAATTTTTGCAAGTTTGTTAAATAAAATACTTTTTTAATGAGAATTGTACATTATGTTTTTGGAATTTATTTTTTCTTTAAAATTGTGCCTCTGTTCATAATTTCTTGCTTAAGGCATGCGTAGTTGGAATTGCAATAGTTACTTTGTTTTCCATGTAAATGTACTAAATTACATTGTAAAGTAAGTAATTGTTTTATACTTCGTGGTTTAGGTTTGTTTGTGGTTTAGCATGCGTGGTTCAGGCATGCGTGATTTAGCAGATAGTGGTTACTCCATACAACCCTGCAGGAGAATTGTTTAGTATGTTATAGTATGTTAGGGATATGGCCTTTTTCTATGGTTAATCATCGAGTAACCTATCTTCTAGCGGGGTGGAGTCTGGAAGTATTGTCCCCTTTGGAATAACTTTCTGCAGTCCATGACGTATCTGGGGATATCGTAAGGTTTCTGTCAATGCTAGTTCGTAGTCTTTCTGAAGATTCACAAAGGGTTTTACGTCCCTGTTGCTCCATAAATCACCCACCTTTGAAATACCTATAATTTCCCATTCATCAAAGCCTGAATGATTTGTTAGCAAACCCAGTTGCTTTGAGTTCCACAATGGACTAACTTGTGTTATTTTATTGCGCCACCCCAGCGTAGCAGTTGCTATTTGCCACAGTCTTATTGTCACTGAGGTCAGGGTTTGTTGGGGCTTTTCGTGCTTCACCCCATAGAGGGCTCTTAAATTTCCCCCCGCTCGCATGTTATATCTGTCCATTCTGTACCCTGGCTTCTCATGTGGAAGTTGGACCCAGTGATTCACTACTATGAGTTTTGCACAGTAATAGTACTGGAGCTCCGAGAGAGCTATCCCTCCATCATACCAGCTTTGTGTCAATTTTGTTAAAGCTATTTGTGGGGTCCTTCTGTCACAGAGCAGCGTTCACACAAGCGCCTTTACTGTTTGAAAATATGGTGGTGAAACTAGGTATGGCGTATTTTGTAAAACGTACAAAAAGCGTGGCAACACCATCATTTTATACAGGGAAGCTTTTCCCAACAACAACAGGAGGGGTGTCCTCCAATGTTGCACATCCGCCCGAAGTTGTCACAGGGGGGGTTCTAAGGTACGCTCATGGAAAACCACCAGGTCTCTGGGCAGGTAAATTTCTAAGTATTGAAAACCCTCCATAACAATTCTCACTGCATACGAGAGGGGGAGTCGTGGTTCCTGTCCACTGAAGATATAGATCAGTGATTTGTCCCAGTTCATGGTATAACCGGAATGTTGTTGATACAGGGCAAATATGTAAAATATTCTATGCAATGTGAAATAAGTTGTCTGCATAGAGGGAGATTCTGTCCTCCCAGCTCTCCAACCATCTTAGTCCCCTAATCAACAGCCCCCCGTATCTAGACCGCCAGTGGTTCTAGCACTAAAACAAATATTAATGAGGAAAGGAGGCAGCCTTGTCTTGTGCCCCTTTGTAGAGTGAAAACTGCTGAGCGTCCGCCATTCACTGTTACTTGCGCTAAGGCGTTTGAATATAACAGCCTAATGCAGGTCAGATGTTTCAGGCCAAATCCCATTCTCTCGAGGACTGCAAAGAGGAAGTGCCATTCTATCATGTCAAAAGCTATTCTGGCATCCAAAGGCACACTACCGCCTCTTCTTGGTTATATGTCGCCCATCCCCTTAACCCGTGAAGGCGTCTCAAATTGAGAGCGAGATTTCTACCTGGCATAAATCCTGACTGGTCAGGATGAATCAATTTATGTAGCACAAGTCAATCGTGTTGCCTACACTTTTGCCAGTATTTTAACTTCTATATTCAGCAGAGAGATCGGTCTATAAGACAAACAGCTCTCTGGCGGTTTACCCTTTTCATGTATTTCCACAATATTAACAAGCCTTCGATCTTTATATAACTCAAGTGGGAGGCCGTCTGGGTCCATAAATTTTCCGGGTTCACTGACAAGACATCGACACCCAAAAGATCCCCATACCACAATATCGAGTCATAAATATAGATGTCAACAATATCGACATCCTATCTTTATAAAGCTAAGTACAAAAATATCAAAACAAAAATATCGATAACATAAATATAGATGTTTAAAATATCGTTTTATATATATATATATATATAATAAATAATAACTATTAAATATATTAAATAATCAATTTAATTTAAACAAATAGATTTCATATACATTTTAACAAAATTAACAAATGAACTTGACCTAAAAAAGTTAAACACACATATATAATAATTATTATATATATTTACTGTAAAACAATTCATAAACTAATAATTTTAATTTATTTTATAATTTTAAAAATATATAAAAATGTAACAAATAAATGTATATGTACATATACCAATAACATAAAATATATGTTACAAAAAACATTCTATTATTAATTAAAACATTCAAATATTTAAACTTACATTTCCCACTCTAATCAATACAACAGTACGGATTGTGTTGGATAGCGGAGGGGTAAAAAATCCTATTCCCACTCCGTTGAGTGCAACAGTAGGGAAATTGTTTGATAGCGGAGGGATACAATTTACTATTCCCACTCCAGTCAGTGCAACAGTAGGGAAGTGTTGAATAGCAGAGGGATAACATTTACTATTCCCACTCCAGTCAGTGCAACAGTAGGGAAAGTGTTGGATAGCGGAGGGGTAAAAATGACTATTCCGACTCCAATGAGTGCAACATTAGGGAAAGTGTTGGATAGCAGAGGGATAATATTTACTATTCCCACTCCAGTCAGTGCAACAGTAGGGCAAGTGTTGGCTAGTGGAGGGGTAAAAATTACTATTCCCACTCCAAACAGTGCAACAGTATGGAAAGTGTTGGATAGCGGAGGGATAAACATGACTATTCCCTCTCCAAAGAGTGCAACAGTAGGGAAAGTGTTGGATAGCAGAGGGATAGAAATTACTGTTCCCACTCCAATAAGTGCAACAGTAGGGAAAGTGTTGGATAGCGGAGAGGTAAAAATTACTATTCCCACTCCAGTCAGTGCAACAGAAGGGAAAGTGTTGTATAGCGGAGTGGTAAAAATTACTATTACCACTCCAGTCAGTGCAATAGTAGGGAAAGTGTTGGATAGCGGAGAGTTACAAATAACTATTCCCACTCCAGTGTGTGTAACAGTAGGGAAAGTGTTGGTTAGCGGAGGGGTAAAAATTACTATTCCCACTCCAATGAGTGCAACAGTAGGGAACGTTTTGGATAGCGGGGGAGGAGGGTGGTATAAATCACTAGTCCCACTCCAGGCAGCTCGATAGTAGGGAAAGTGTTGTATAGTGGAGAGGTAAAAATTACTATTTCCATTCCAGTGAGTGTAAAAGTAGGAAAAGTGTTGGATAGCGGAGGGGTAAAAATTACTATACCCACTCCAGTGAGTGTAACAGTAGGGAAAGTGTTGGATTGCAGAGGGATACAAATTCCCACTACAGTCAATTCAAAATTAAAAACAAACAAAATATCAACAACAAAAAATATTTGAAAAAGAAAATAAATTTAAAAATATGTATAAATATGTAAAAAAAGAAAATACAAATATATTCAATATTATAAATAAAATAAATAAAAACATATTATAATGTTAAATACATATTACTATTACCTACAAATAATATAGTAAATAAAATATTAAAATATTGTTCAAACAAAGAAATATTTTTAGTTACAAAGTATTTATAAACAAAAACATTATTACATACATTAATTTTATTTACGTCCTACCCTATAACACCACAGAATTCACAACCCACATTTAAATTAAAAATAAAATGTACTTCCATAATTAGCATAATTATGAATTAAATAAATCTTATTAATTAAAAAACAAATGAAAACACATACAAATTAATTAATACCCCATCCTTTATCCCTATAAACCCCACAACCCACACCTTAAATTAATTACACAATTCCCATATTTAATTTTCAATTAATGAAATGTGATTAATTAACAACTATTATTAATTAAAAATAAATTACTTTCCACCATTTAACCCTATAAACCACACAACCTGCACCTAAAATTAATTACACAATTTGCATATTTAATTTTCTAATAAATTATTTCCCACAGTTAACACTAAACAGTATAAATTAAATAAATATTAATAAATAAAAAAATGTAATTAATTTATTATAATTAAATTAATTCCCAACCGTATTTCCCTATAAACCCACAACCCACTACAGAAATTAAAAAAATGCAAAATGTAATTAAAATAAGTTTGAGAACCTCTAAAAATGTAACACATATATTAAGAAACATAAACAATACTTATACAAAAAAATACATCACATACATTTAAAATATATACTAAAATACATAACACTGATTAAAAAATCGATATTTTAAACAACTATATTTTTGCAAACGATATTATTGACTTTGACTATTGATATTTTACTTTTAAAAACAATATTTCTTACCTTAAAGTTGATATTCTTGACCACGATTTTCTTGTTGTTGATGTTTCTCACTGACAATATATAGTTCTGTAGTTCTACATTTCCACCGTGATATTTAGGGCCCCATTAGGATGTTGAAATTGGCATTGTATATACACATAAGCGGCGTTCATTTGTGTTCACTGTACCCCAGCAGAACGAATATCGCTAAAACACTGACTGTGTTATCCCGCTAGCATAGACCCATGCACACACGTACACGACAGCCATTTTAGGTATCATGGTCTCCCAGTTTGCGATCGATCACCAGCGCCCCTTCCCTGACCCTGCAAGCTTCCCCCATGTACCCTGACTGCCCCCGCTCTCACACGCACAAGTCATGAGCCCTCCCCTCCCGCATGACTCTGTCTCTGAGAAATCGCGCCCCGCGCCTGACCAACACCTCCTGTCCCTCCATGAATACCCCTCCTTTGATGACCTCTTCCTCTGAACCTAATTGTCTACATGGACCGCTGGTCATCCCTTAGCCTGAGGATACAGTTCATTGCCCACTACTGTATGCACTCGCCTCTCTTGAAAGGAGCCACTATTGATCATGACCACCCCACCCCCTGAGATTCGATCAGGAGCACACATTCCAACGGAATCAACAGCACACTCAGCTGCATGACAGCCCCCTCCTATTGTATGGAGGATAAGGGCCCCTACTGTAGCCTCGTGTTGGAATATCTTCGTACTTTACAATGTCTTGATTGTAATGAAGGATGTGTGTGTGTCATAAACCTGTGTATAAAAGACAAAGCCTCAGAGAAACTTGTTAGAGCACCTCCCGAAGACACTATGCGAGCGTCCCAAATGACATGCTCTCCTCTTGAGTAATAAACTCTGTTCTTGTTTTCCTGCTTCCAGTGCCCGTCTCTTCATTTGGTAATTATTTATGATGGGAACGAAGAGTCGCCCTGCACCAGCAGCCTGGGCATCGGGTGCGATATGGGCTGACTTTTCAACAAGGATGGCGGGCGGACTTTGCCCGCCCGCCATCCTCACGGTACTAGGGACCGGCCGCCATGAGGGCGGGGGTCCCGTTGGCAGCATTATGATGCGCCCGCCACAGTGGCGGGCGCATCCTGTATTCCCATCATTGTGGCGGGCGGTGCACTCTGCACCGCCCGCCACAATGCTGAAAATGCTTTGCAGCATTTGCATGACGAAAGCAGCAGGCACCGCGCGGTGCCTGCCGCTTTCATTATGCAAATGCAGGGGGGTACCATAGGTACCCCCCTGTGTGCACCCCCCTACTGTGCTTCACTCTGGGGGCCCGCAGGGGGCCCCCAGAGTGAAGTCCGCCTACCTTTCCGTGGCGGCATTGCCGCCACGGAAAGGCATTGTCAGATGCCTATTCTAATATGGCTGGCGGTGTCTGATAGACACCGCCACCATGTTATCACTTATCCGCCCCGGCCGCCAGGCGACCGGGGCGGAAAACAGGCGGGCGGTGTTTCCCACCGCTGCGGTCCCCTCCGCCATCGTAATATGGCGGGGGGGAATGCAGGGAAGGATGTCGGGCGGATTGCCTCCGCCAGGGTGGCGGTGGCCACCGCCACCCTGGCGGAGGCAATCCGCCCGACATCCTAATGGGGCCCTTAGTCTGCATACCGCTTTTCCGGCCTTTAATGCCCTAATTGCTTGGATCACTTGACTATCCGTGAGGTCCACTTCCAAGTTGTCTCTATCAGTTGTTGTTAATGAGGGCACGCTTATGGTGGCTAGCAAGTCACGTTTCATCTACTGTGGCCTGTGACAATGGTGTATATATCTTGTTGTAGTGCTTTGCGAAGGCGTTGGCCACCCCTTGTCTGTCTCTAACTGGTGTGCCTTCTTCATTGGTGATCTTAAATACCCACCTGGAAGCCAGTTCCGTTTTATCTAGCAATGCCAGAAGTATACCTGCTTTGTCCCCAGCCTTGTATAACCGGAGTAGTGTTGCCTGGTATCCTGCTCTGGCCTCTTCTTCTGCATTCACCCTGTTTTCTTTTGTTTGATCTGTAATCTGTGCTGTTGTTGTTGTAAAAGTTATATTTCGACATCTAGGGGCCTATTAGGATGGCAGGGGGTGCTGGGACCGGCCGCCAGTGGTGGGGCGGTCACGCACCGGCAATTAGGATGCCACTGAGTGGCCACATCCCCCATCCACAACATTGTGGCGGGAGTTGCACACAGCACCGCCCCCCACAATGCTATGGCTGCACTGTGTGCATTTGCATACACAACATGGCAGGCACAGCGCGGTGCCTGCCATGTTGTGCATGCAAATGCTGGGGGGTACCATAGGTAGCCCCCATGTGCACCTCCCACCCCCCCAATACCCTGGGGGCCCAACTGAGCTATCCGCATGCCTTTCCGTTGCCTGCTTCCCGCTCCCATTGTAATATGGATGGCGGTGTCTAGCAGATGCCACCATATCAGGCCCCTTTTCTGCCCGGTCACCTGCATGCAATGGCGGATTGACATTTTACTGCTTAGCCCAGCCACATTCCACGATATTATCCTCAGCTGTTGATGAGATGCAGAGCCATCAGCCTTTCGGGTAGGAGTGCGGTGGCTATATAGGGCCTATATAGGTGATTGGGAATATGGACATGTGGAAGAATCATCTCCCACCCCCTCACCGATACAGATGGAGTGGCTGCTTGTTCCCACTTCCCCCAAGGAGCTGTCTTCCTATGGTTGGAGCGCGGTCTGCAAGGCCAAGATGCTGGTGAAACCAGTCACACAGTTAGGGGACTGTAATGCGTAATCCAGGAGGCCTCAGGACTTCACTCTGTAGTCAATTGTTGGCCTCCAATGAGGAGCCAACAGCTAGATGAGTAAGTAGTTGGGGGCAGAATGTCTACCCAGGTTGCAAGTTGGAAAGCACTTGAACTGGATGGAAGAGGCTTCAGGGGGACAGGTTCGAAATTCCAGGGCAAAGAGGTTTTCTGCCAGATCAGCTCCTCTAAGAGTAAGCTCATTAAAGTCAAGTAGTTGAATGGTAGAAGTGCACCTCCAAGCCCTGGAAATGTCATCTCGGATTACTTAGCGACAGCCCCTGACATGGCAGATCCAATGGATCGTCTTATTGATCAAAGAATCTTTGCCCTCACAACCCTTCTTTCCATCAAGTTTTGGAACGCTGAAAATGTAAATTTTTGGAGCCTGTGATGAGTGTGGTGAGTGTGTAATGACCGGGGGGGTCGGCTGATGTTGGCTGCAGGAAGGCGGTTGCTGACCCTGGGGTAAGAAGATGAATCTAGTGTAGTTAGGGGGTTCCTGAGCTGCCACTCTATTGTAGGGAATGTTATGAAGGTTATTAGAATTGTTGTTTTGATTGGTAGAAGATTCGAGTAAGACTTGATAAGGGCTTGAGTAGCAGAGGGGGCTGGGTATGGCCATGAGAGATGGTACCCCTACCATGGGTGGCTGCCTCACATGTTGTGCGATGATTATGAGGGGGCTGCAAGTGAGTTCCTGGCACACATGTGCCGTCCTGCTGGCAAGGCAAGCCATTCTGCAATAGTGATCTAACTAGGGTGGTAAGGCCTTCGATCATAGATCTCATGGTCCCTATTTCTGCTCTAAGCATTTCTATGAGTTGGTGGGTACCCTGGGGCTCTGGGTTAGGAGCTAATGTGATCGCTGTGGTGGGCGCAGGAGGATATGGGAGGGTGACGCCCTTAGGGTAATCAGACAGGTCCAATAAGGGAGTGAACCTGTTTCTACAAAGGATAGCAGGTCCTGGCTGCGAGGTATTATTACTAGAGGGGGGGTAGTGGAGGGTAGGCATGCCCTTGCAGTGTCTGGTGTTACCTTGTGGTTGGGTGAGGGGCCCCTTTGAGGGAAGTTTTTTGAAACATTGCTGGAATGGTAGGTGAACCGCTTGAACTAGGGATATGGGGAGGGGATTGGCCAGGGGTGATACGCGTCGCAGGAGCTGGTTCTACCACAAGGATGCCTTCGCACTCACTGATGAGGGTGTCAATGCAGTCAAGAACACAGTTGCTGCCTTGGTGTTTCAGCGTCTTCCTAACCCTTTTCCCTTTCCCGACTAAGCCACCACTGCCCGCACCGTTGCCCTCCATGGATTTCCTCTACCCCATCCTTCTGGGCCGCAAACAGTGTAGAAAACAGCGAACAAGACAAGGGTAAGTACTCAAATCAATTACAATGAAGTTTCAAACAATGTCTTAGCAGGCAGCCAGGCAACATTAGCAGACAGTCTCAAGTAAGGTCCAAATCAATTTCTGCGCGGGCCGACAAGTAAATCTAAATTAGGGAAGTAAACACAGTACCTCGAAGAGCGAGTATCGTCCAACAGCATGGACCAGGGGCCAGATGAAAGAGGGGTGGCCATGTCCTACCTCTTCCTGATGATGAGGGGAAAGGACGGGCCCGCCCTTGGCCCGGGCTTTGCCCGGGCGCATTCCTCGCGCGTCCCATGTTGTAGGAGCTCGCAAGTTAATTTAAGCGCCTCCGGCAGCGAGGAACTTAGTCAGCGTGGGGGAGCCTGGGATGTTAAGACCCTGGACCTGGCACTCACCCCAATGGCAGAAAAGAGCATCTAACACTAATTAAAAAATCGATATTTACTATATGTTTGCAAACAATATTATTGACTTCTTTATTTTTGAAAGCAATATTCCTTACTTTAAATGTTATATTCTTGCCCACGATATTCTTGCTGTCGATATTTCTCACTGACTATATTTAGGACTCGATATTCCTGTAGTTCGACATTTCCACCTCGATATTTTGCCTGCACTCTGCTTTTCTGGCTTTTAATGTCCAAATTGCTGGGCTCACTTGACTATCCGTGAGGTCCACTTCCAAGTTGTCTCTATAATTGTTGTTAACGAGGGCCTGCTTATGGTGGCTAGTAAGTCACACGTTTCATCTACTGTGGCCTGTGACAATGGTGTGTATATATTCTTGTAGTGCTTTGCGAAGGTGTTGGCCACCCCTTGTCTGTCTCTAACTAGTGTGCCTTCTTCATTGGTGATCTTGAATACCCACCTGGAAGCCAGTTCTCTTTTATCTAGCCATGCCAAAAGTATACCTGCTTTGTCCCCAGCCTCATATAACCGGTGTGGAGTTGCCTGGTATCTTGCTCTGGCCTCTTCTTCTGTAATCTCCCTGTATTATTTTTGTTTGATCTGTAATCTATGCTGTATATCATCATTTTCTGACAGTAGCAGATCAGACTCCAATTCTCTGACTTCCTCTTCTAGTATTGCCAGTTGCTTTTTCTTCTCTTTTTTATGTCCCACACTCAGTGACTCCTCCTGACCTCTCATTACTACCTTAAAGGCCTTCCACAGGACCTGGGCTGACTTTACCTATCCCTCGTTTTTCTCAAAGTAGTGGACAGTGGTCTCTTGCAGGCCAACTCGGATATACCGCACTTAAAGGCACCATGGATTAAGTAGCATCCCATTTTCCCCAACCCTATTTCGTCTGCCATAAACCGTGCAGAGTGGGAAGTAATCCAAGATTCACCTCAGAAGGTAATACACCTCACTGAATTTTGGGAGTTGCTCTACAAGACCAAACATGTAGTCAATATGTGATAGACTACTGCGTGCACCAGAGTGAAAAGTGTACTGACAAGTTAGTGGATTGCGCACTCTCCATACATCCACCAGGCCCATTGCTGATACAAATTCTACCAAAACCTTACCAGGATGTTCTTCCTGCCATGTCGGTAGATGGTCTAGCTCTTCGCAGATAGCTGAGTTACAGTCACCACCCATGAGTATCTCCCCTTGTGGCAAGGAAACTATGAGCGAGTCTAAGCATTAAGTGTTGATGCATGCAGCCTCGGGGGGAATATACAACAAGAGTATGTGGAACAATCTACCTTCCCAGTGCCCTGACAGTACTACAAATCGTCTGTGAGTATCATGCACTATACCATGTATATTGAATGGGAAGGATTTACGCAGGAGGATGCCTACCCCTCTTGAGCCCCTAGTATAACCAGCATGGGCTACTAACTTGTAACCCCATCTATTGAGTGCACAATATGTAGTGCCCTGTAGGTGTGTTTCTTGCAGCAGGGCTATATCAAGTGAATGGAGGTTTAGGTGTTGCAACACTACCACTCTTTTAAATTTGTCGCCCAACCCATTACATTCCAAGAAAGGATTTTAAAGCTACAGGAGACTTGTGTGGCACTTATCATGTCTTGCATATATGCTGCCATACCCTCTGTCTCAGCACTTTCCCGTAATCCAACACACTTGTTATTGGCTAATATCGCTGTTATTGATATAAATAACCCATAAAACATTGCAATATAACTTAAATAACAATCACTCACCTCCCCCCTGCCAGCCTCCCTGCAGTGTGGACTCGAAACTGACAATTGCAGAGAGCCTGTGTACCCCATCCCATCCCTCATGACTAACCACAGGAGGATAAGCCCCAACCAGTTTGTTCACCTCTCTCAACCCCAAAAAAATATGTAACATTTTTTGCAATGTTGTAGCTGTTTAAACAGGTCACTACAAAGTCCAAATCCCTTTTGAAATCAGTTTACTTGAGCAACAACTCTGGATTCGTTAGAAAAGAAGGTATCTGGTATTTGGGGCCTGGTCCATTATGCCTACACAAGTTTCTACAATATTAATCCAGATATATGTGTGCTTTCCAGTCTCAGGCTTCTTCCAGTGAGCCAAAGAACCAGGTCTTTCCCTCAACCTCCACCCTGAGCTTGGCAGGGAGTAACATTACATATTTAAATTCTTTTTCTCGCAATATCTTTTTCATCTCAAGGAACGAAAGTTGTTGGACTTTATCGTGAAGTCCGGAAAAAATGTAATTGCGGCATTCTCATGTTTGAGCAGAGGGGCAGAGCAGGCAGTTTGCAGCATTGTGTCTTTGTGGTTGAAGATTCTTGCTACAATGGGACGTAGGGCACCCCCAGATGCAGCAGGCCCCCTGGAAACCGATGGGCACGCTCCACCATAAAGTATTTGAAGAGACCACGCAGCTGTAGGTGGTTCACAATAAGATCCTCTCCACAAAGAGGACCATAGCTGGGCCTTCTGCCTTCTTTGGTACCCCTAGTATTCTAACATTGTTTCTGCATGCACGCCCTTCGAAATCTTCAAGTTTTGCTTCTAACGTTGCCGTAGTAGCCTAGAGCTCCTTTACCTGAGTTTCCAGTGTCTTAGTGGTAGATTGGAGTTCAGTGATAGACTCTTCAGTGGCTTTAACCTGGGCACCCAGGTTGCAAAGATCTGCATGTAGAAGTGTTACTTCTGAGGGTACTGTGTCGATTTTATTCTCTAGGACCGAGCGGACTCTCTGAATTGCCGCCATTACGTCTTTCAGAGTAAGGGCATCCTCGTCTGAACCTAGCTGTTGCTGTTGCTTCCCCCTCCCCCCGTAGCAGGCGGGGCATCCTATTTAGGCTCTGCAAATCTGTTAAGTTTCATCTGATGCATCACATGGGGAACTTTGTGATTTGATATTTTGTTAGGTCAGGTCTCTCCTGTTTGTTTGTTTGAACAAACTACAGGCAATCCAAAATGCTGCAGCCAGGGTTCTGCTGAACTTACCATATCGTCACCCAACATCCAAAGGCATCAGGGAACTCCACTGGCTTCCAGACAGGTGCAGAGTACAGTTTAAGGCCCTTTGTCTGGTTCACAAATCCCTGCACGGTATGGGACCAGATGACCTTGCCAAACTTCTCCCGCGATACGTGCCATCACGTACGCTGAGATCAGCCAATCTTGATCTAATATGCCAACCTAAAATAAGACGAATGCGATGGGGTGGGAGATCCTTTTCCTACCAAGCTTCCAGACTATGGAACTCTCTGCCCCCTGCATTGCGCTCACAAAAATCTAAACTATATTTCAGAAAGGCAGTGAAAACCTGGCTCTTCTCTTCGCATTAAGACTGGCCTTCACCGCTCTTTTAGTCATCCCAGCGCCAAGACGCCGCGGCATTCGAGCGCTTTATAAGTACTTCAGTCACTCAGTCAGTCAGTCAGTGTCGAGTTAATATGGTGTCTCTCTTCAACTCAAGATTTTTGTGGCCTCTAGGAATCCACTCTTGTGTGGTATCTTATTCTTACAGCTCGCCAGTATTGTTTGTTTAGCTGCTAGTAGGTGTGGTATGCCCGAGAGTGTAGTATCGGAGTTACATCACCAGTATGGTCTCTCCTTCTCTTTCAGGGCAGCCTCTTCCTGGCCCAGTTATCTGTGGATAGATTGCTTGCAACGTCGCACTTACCACAAAATGATGGCCCTTTATGGTGTTGCACTCTGTTTATTTAGGTTTGGTCTCAGTTGCACCCTCTGAAATCACCCTTGGGAGAGGGTAGCGGTCTCCTTCCCCTCGATGCCTGCACTAGGACTCACAGACTTCTGGGTCCGCTGGTCTCAGTATCTGCGTGATCGCAAAGCACCTGTGGATTCTGTTCTTTGGGGCTGCCTCCGGCCTATTTGCAGTCCTGGTGTTGTTACTGGTGTGCCAATCCAGGCACCGATTGGCTGCGGCTTTTATTTATTGCAGTCCCATGCCGCACTGTAGCTTTCACCTCTGATCAGACAAGTTTCCAGCGCCGCTGTTGCTTACGCACTCACCCCAGTTGACTTCCTTCACGGGCGTACCCAGCTTCGCCTACTTCCTCCACCTTTGCTCGATCCCAAGCTTTGCGGGCCCCCTCCCAGACACACTCACAGCGGCGGAAGCAGCTCCCACGAGGCAGCGTCAATCCACTCCTCACCAGGCTCTAATCTTCTCTGCGGGAACGTCTACGCCATGTTGAGCATACAGCCTCACTGCACGGCATCAGAGGCATTCGGCAGCCTCCCCACTTTGCCTCAAGGTATTTCTTTATTCTGCAAACTATTGTTTCTAGGCATCGACAGGGTCTCTCCCACTTCTTTAGGCAACTTTGTATTCGGATTGATGTGCGGATATATCGGGATTTATAAATCAATCAATATGCTGCCATTTCGGCGGCTGTTAGCCACACCCCCAAGCTCACTATATTGTTAAATCCATGTGAGCAGCGGAATCCTTCTGAAAGATGATCATCAAATCAACAGGATGCTACTTATGACTCTGATACATGCTAAATTTCATCAAGCAAGATGAACAAATTCTTGAGACAAGACTCCAACAAATTTTTCCAACAATACTCCATTAATGAAAAAACACTTGGACAGTCGCTGAAATGGACAACGTGCAAGTCACAACAAGAGCAAGCACTATATGAAACAAAGAATAAAACCAATGTACCAGTTCTTTAGAGCAGATGTAAATAATGTTGAGGAATGCATGGAACCAGTTCGATCTCTTTGACTTGCCACCACTTCGGTGGCACAATACATGCTACAGCCCATGGAGGACCCCTGGTGTACTTATGCCCTGGGTACCTTAGTACCATATACTAGGGACTTAGAAGGGTACACTAGTAGCCCATTGGGAAGGTACCAAAGTACTTACCACCGTCCAATTTAGGGAGAAAGCACAGTGACTGGGGTCTGATTAGCAGGATCGGTTAAACTAGTCATGAAACAGAGTAACACCAGCAAAAAGTGGGGGTGAACATAAAAGCATATCCTACTTTCCTACAGTGTGTAATTCTTCTATCCGTTTAGTTTGTTATGCCCGTTCACCCTTGTGATGCCATATAAAAAAGAGGCATCCTATGCTATATAATGGACACTACCCACTTATTTTGTAACCTGTCCGTATCATGACCAACGAGGAGTATGCTTCATGTATTTTATTCCGTTTGCAGCCTACTTTTAAAGCCAAACTCTTGATCTAATCAATTTTACAATCAAACCTGAATTGCACAGTAGTTTAAGCCCACTATGTTGTTAAATCCATGTGAAAAGCGGAATTCTTATGAAATATGATCATCAAATCAAACAGGATGCAGCTTATGACTCTGATGCCTGCTAAATTTCATCAAGCAAGATGAAAAAATTCTTAAGACAAGGCTCCAGCTAATTATTCAAACAAAACTCCATTAATGAGGAAATACTTTAACAGTCCCTGAATTGGACAACGTGCAAAGTCACAACAAGAGCAAGCAGTATATGGAACAAAGAATAAAACAAACTTACAAGTTCTTCAGAGCAGATGTAGATAATTTTGACGAATTCATGGAATCGGTACGAACTCTTCGACTTGCCAAGTAATAGCCATGAATCAGCTTTTCAGCTTCTGGGCTGAGTTCAACGTGAAGTTCTTTGGCAAAAGCAATAAGCTAGTTGAAAAGAGAATTAAAAAATGGTAACTGATGCAGCAAAAAAAAAAGTAAAAATAATGTTATAAATTACGTAAAATAAATGTCCATGAAATGTAGATAGGAGAATATTTTTCTAAATGAAGGAGTAATTATAAAAACAAACTTGCCAACAATTCTGACAGGGTGTTTGCGTGCATTTGATTACCCACTAACAGACCTGCTTGCAACTAAGCTAAGTGAAGTATGGGGTTAAAAAATTACACCAAAATAACCACTTGAGACGTTGGCTGTAGAAGCTGCTGATTTAATCCAAAGAATGAACCCACGACAGGGGAGACATCTGGATAGGTCTGAGTACTGGCTAGGATTGACCATTCTCAGAACTATGCCGTACGTTCCAAATAGAATACATATCATAGGCAAATAATAATGTATTACATCACAATTGACTCCCAGTATAACCATAGTACATCTTCTTTCCCCCGAAACAAAATAAAGGAAAACAGAGTAACAACTAAATAGCAACAATAAAGCAAATCTAAAAAATATAATAATAATATTATTAACACATCTTCAATATAGCTCAAAATTCTGAAGCTTAACAGGTTCGCTAATTCCAGTACGGCAAACGTTTACCCACCATTTAGAGAAAGGGAAACCTAATCTCTCAAATTTTACCGGCAGCAAAACAGTTGCAGGCACATTTTGTGGAAAGAAGAGGGTCTAACCACAAGGAGAAGTTAATTTCCCTGCATATGACAGCTAAATGGGATTTAAAATATAATGGGTTCCACTAATGTCTTATGATCCGAAGAAAGGGAGCTTACCTGCCCCGAAAACGAAACGGTGTTGTACAGTAGGTTTGCTATATATCCAAAGTGAATGGATCTACGTTGACACCTATTTGTTTTAAAGGAGCAAGGGCAATGTGCCCTAAGCCAGCTCGAAACACTAAGGCCAAGATTTACTAAGCCTTTGCACTGTCCCTGCATTGGGCAAATTGACGCAAAGACAATGCAAAGGCTTCAGTAAGATTTACAAAGCCACGCAAGGGGCGATTTGCTCCACCTTAGGTGACTCTGTAAATGAATGTAATGCAGCAGCATACGCTGCATTGCCTCATGTTTGAAAGTGGTAGGCATTACATGTTTGGAGCATGGGCGTTCCTGTGCATCCACCCATAGACTTTGATAGAATCCCAGATTTACTAAAGGCAGTTAACCTGGGATTGTGCCAAAAAACTGCGCCTACCACAGGGAGGCGAAATGAGGAGAAATACCTTTATTGCATACATCTTTATTGTTTGGAGCCGTAAATAGCAGATCCTCTGGTTAGTACTCTCAACTCCTCAGCTGGCAGTGTTCTGTCACTAACACATCATCAGAGAGAATAGGGGATCCAGAATGGAATACACTAATGTAGCAAGGTATGCAATGAAGTAACATATTGCAATAGCTATAAACACACATTCCTCTTCTTTTTACATTACACAATACAAACACAAGACATCCCCTTTCTGTAACAATACAATACATTGTGGATAAGATTATGACTATCACTCTACCAAATACCATATAATAATAAAAAATATGTTTTCTACTAAAACAAAGTTAAACTATCCATGCCAAAATATACACACAATTAGGACAATGACACTTTTTATACATTAATTAAAATCTACCAACCAATAGGTGGTTTCCTTACTCTCTACCACACATCTCCTCTTTAACACCATTTTCTCCTTCACAATTTGTACAATAAGACACATTGCCATCACCATTATTTTTCTATTACCACAGGTTCATCATCATCTTTTCTGGTATCTTTCACAGCATCCAAAGATGCTCCCTCCATTGGTTTCCCATCCGGAAGTACCTCTGACGCCTCCACAAATTTACTGGAAAACTCAACTAACTCATCTGTAGAATCATCATTCATCCATTATACTCCCAACATGGCATACCAGAAATAAGAAAATAAGTTACTTACCTGTAACTACGGTTATCCAGTATTGGTATCTTTTGTAGATTCACATGCTTGACTCACTCCCCGTCGTCGAGATAGCAATCCCATGGTATAATATTCAAGCAGAGCCTTAAATCCTTAATAGGCTATAACGGCCGAAGGCCATCTAATCCGTAGCCTATCCATGTCCTTTTTAAAAAAGGACCGAAGGTTGACATACAGCCAATCAGCTGTTAGCACCCTCTAGAACACTCCCAGCAGAGACCAGCTCTCCTCAGATTTTCAAACCACAAGTGGGAAGTACAGATCCCAAATTCAATGAGAACTGACTTTCCGGGGAGGAGGGTGGGTTGCATGTGAATCTGTGAAAGATACCAATACTGGATAACCGTAGTTACAGGTAAGTAACTTATTTTCTTATCCAGTGTTGGCGTATCTTTCATGGATTCACATGCCTGAATCAGAATAGCAAGCAGTACCATGAAACTACTGTCGTTAGCAGATGTGGGAGACATGAAACTTTAAACTCCCAATGTTATAGACATATACCAGAAATATCTCTAATAATCATTTAAAATCTAGCATAAAATGTGTGGGATAAATCTTTCAGATACACTAGCAATCACAATTATTAGAAACTCAAAAAACTGTTTTATATACATTTGTATATACACTTTCAGACTGATGCAATACTGTTATTAAAATAAGGAAAGAGCTCTTCTTATGTCAAACAAAGAGGCTGACCTTAATTGAAGAGATGCTGCAGTACCGCTTGTCCAACTGCTGCATCTTCTCGTTGCGTAGATTGCAGACAGTAGTGCTTTGTTAACGTGTGGACATTCTTCCATGTCGCAGCACAACATATTTTGTCTAATGTCACTCCATCACACAAAGCTGCAGATGCAGACACTGTTCTTGTGGAGTGTGCTTTAGTTCTTGCTGTCAGGGGCTTGTTAGCCTTTTCGTGTTAGAACTGAATCACAGTTGTTCCTTGTTTTCCTTGTCCGTAAGTGACCAGGAGCTGGTCTGTTTTCTCTTATCTCTTTTGTGTTGTGTAGGTAAAATTTCAAGCATCTCTTGATATCCATCATATGAAATGCCCGTTCTGGATTTGGAAAGAAAGATTGAAATATCACCGGCTCATTGAGGTGAAATTGTATTGGTTCCTTTGGTATAGGGTTTGTCTATAAAGCTACATAGTTTTCAGTAAAATGTAGGAAAGGTTCTTTGATTGTAAAGGCTTGTATTTCCCTCACCCTCCTTGCAGAAGTAAGAACTAGTGAGAGGGATACCTTCTATCTGAGAAACTTAAGCTCCGCTTTGTGAATTGGCTCAAACGGTTGTCTCATCAACTGCACCAGGACAACATCGAGCTTCCATTTTGGAAGAGGTGCACGCACAGGGGAAAATGAGTGGAAAAGGCCTCTCATGAACTGCTTTACAAGACTAGATGTAAAGAGAGAAAGAGCTTGATGAGATTTCCTATAACGGGAAATTGAAGCCAGGTGAACCTTTACTGATGAGAAAGTGAGACCTGATTTAGCTAGTGAGAGGAGGTACGGCAAGATCTGTTCAGCAGGGGCTTGCACCGGGTGAACATTATTTCTTTTACACCAGCAACAGAATCTTCTCCATATCAAACGATATGTTTTGATAGTGCTTATGGGATTTAGCAATGATTTCTCTACACTCTTGCATTACACTTACGTCCTTAAGCTCCAGGAATTCAGGAGCCATGCGTGAAAATGAAGAGAGTGTGGATCTGGATGATTTACTTGGCCCTTGTTCCTCGATAACATTGTCGAGAATGGCTGTAGGCGAATGGGCTATGACTCCGACAGCAGGAGCAGTTGCGGGATTCAGTATTGTCTGGGCCAACGTGGAGCTATCAGGATCAGATGACAGCCTTCCGATTTCATCTTGCTTAGAACCCTGGGAAATAACAGGATGGGGGAAAAAGCCAAGGCATATATCCCTGATCATCGTATTAAAAAGGCATTCCCCCTTGGCCCAGGTAGGGGGAATCTGCTGGCATAGTACTGGCCTTTGGCGTTCTCCTTCGTTGCAAAGAGGTCCAAAGTTGGTTTCGCCCATTCTCGAAATACCCCCATTCTCGAAATACCTTGTCCAGCTGGAATTGTTCTAGATCCCACTCGTGTCAACTGGACTGAGACCTGCTCAACGTGTCTGCAACGGTATTGTGAAGACCCCTGACATGCTCGGCCTTTACCGAGATCCCATGATGTGTTGTCCATTCCCATAATTTGGTCCCCTCTGGGGAAAGCGTAATGGATCTTGTTCCTCCTTTTCTTTGTTGATATAGTACATGCTGGTCATATTGTCCATACGCATCAACACCGAGGAGCCTGCTATTCTCGGCAGGAAAGCTTGGAGAGATAGGAATATGGCCTTTAGCTCTAAGCTGCTGATGTGCTGTTTT
The DNA here is from genome assembly GCF_964261635.1 of Lissotriton helveticus. Classification (NCBI taxonomy): domain Eukaryota; kingdom Metazoa; phylum Chordata; class Amphibia; order Caudata; family Salamandridae; genus Lissotriton; species Lissotriton helveticus. The sequence continues at coordinate 582,842,482 of NC_136063.1, forward strand.
CTCTGTGCCGAAGACCATTTGCCTTGAATTTGCAAATCCTGTAGATGAACTCACCAGCCTTCCATGGAGGTGTCCGTTGCTAAAATGAAATCTGGGGTGCTCCATAGGAAAGTCAGGCCTTGAACGAGATTTGTCGCCTGGAACCACCACTGCAGTGCTTTCACCATCCGTGCTGTGATTCGAACTACATCTTTGAAGAATCCCAAAGTTGTTGCCACTGTTTCTGTAGCTCCTCCTGAAAAGGCCTCATTTTCAGGCTGGCTAGAGGTACCAGATTTATCGCTGAAGAGCACATCCCAAAGAGCGATTTGTGCATTCGCTCAGAAAAGGACCCTTTTTTAAATATTGTCCTTGCAAGCCTTTGCAGACATATCTGCGTCTCCTGAGACAAGAACGCTTTGCACTGAATTGTGTCTACGGATGCTCCCAGAAAAGATATTATCTAAGTTGGAAGCAGAACCAATTTTTCCCTGTTTAGGGTAAGTTCCAATGTTTCAAACAAACAGAGGCAAGTTTTCATTGCTCAATCAACCTCCTGCACAGTTGCTGCTTTGAGCAACCAATCCTCGAGGTACGGAAATACTTAATTCCCCTGAGACCTCAGGGTTGCCGCTACTGGCGCCAGATACTTGGCGAAGATCCATGGTGCTGATTTGAGTCCAAATTGTAGCACTTTTTATTAATAGTGGGTAGCAGCCACTGTGAATCTTAGAAACTTTCGGTGCTTTGGGTGGATTGGGATATGGAAATATGTGTCTACCATGTCGAGGGAAGTCATGAAATCTCCTTTGTTTAAACAGCCCAGAATATCGGAGAGCATTACCATCCTGAATGTCTGCTTCTTTAGAAACTTGTTGAGATTCCTTAGGTCCAGAATCGGTCTCCATTCTCCTGATAGCTTTTTAATTAGGAAAAAACAAGAATAAAAACCTTTCCCTTTCTGAGCGAGTGGTACTTCCTCTATTGCTTCCTTGAGAAGCATGGATAAAACTTCCTTTCGTAATAAGGGAAGACAAGTTGGAGGGGCACCCCTGGGTGGAGTAGTTGATGGTCACTGAAGAAACTCTAGAGTATGACCATTAATGACCAGGTCCAACACCCAGCGATCTGATGTAATCCTGTGCACATAACCGGAGACTTTCGCACCATTGGGTAGGGAGGGCAGATGGACTGGCACCCCGACGTGCTCATTGCTTTGTGCCCGAGTCACAGCTTTCTTGGGGTGCTCGCTGGAGGCCTTCCTGGAGAGAGAAACCAGCCATGAAAGATTGACGATATGATGGAGGGTTATAAGACTGTCGATATTGGGATTGGTTTGGTTAATATTGCTGAGCTCTCTGGTATCCTCCTTTATAAGTGGCGAATACTCACCCTCTAGCACCTCTGAAAGGTACTCTTCTGTATTGCAGAGCGCCCAAAGACGTTGCATGTCTGTATCATTCTTGTTACCAATAGAACCTCATCAACGTGTTTCCCGAAGAGTAACTCCCCGTCAAAAGCCATATCAAGAATCTATGCTTGTACCGCAGGTCTAAAAGTTGTCGCTTTTAGCCATCCCTGATGTCGAAGTACAGCCGCTCCTGCCAACTGCCTAAAACCATTATTTGTCAAGTCAAGGGCACAGTCAACTGTTTCTGAGGCTGAACGCTCACCCTCCAACAAAGTTTTGCATGCATCTTGCCTGCTTTCCTCCGGGATGAGGTCTATTAGCCCTGTCATATCGGACCATAAAGCGACTGATAATGGCTAAAGCATTTGCTGTTCTGATTATCACTGCTGCCATTGAAGAGAACCTTTTTCCAAGGATGTCCATTCTACGCCCTTCCTTATCTGGGGGTTAGTAATCTGGGTAGCCGTATTCTTAGACCGCCTTTGTGAAGCCTGGGAGATGACTGAATCTGGCTTCGGATGTCCAATAAGGCAAGATGGAGATATTTCTTATCCACACGAGGCAGCACCAGTGGTATGGACGCTGGCGTTTTCATAATTCTGATACCCTCCTGCCAAATGCAGTCAATGATAGGTATGGAGCGCACCACTTTTCTTGTGTCC